>NC_137336.1:25062264-26272955 GCF_965287045.1 Carcharhinus amblyrhynchos | reverse complement strand
GTATTTAAATTTAATTACACAGGCAGAAATATCTTAAAACAAAGTCTTTGCATTAATAAAGCAAACAGAGCTAAGCATACATTGGATTTCTCAAAGCATAATACTATCATATCCATATATCTGATCATGACCATATCACTGCAAGATCCAACCATAAGAAAACACACAGAATTATGAAGCTATCCATACTGTTCAACAACAGAACATCTAGAAAAAACATAGAAAGGAATATACGCCACAGAGAATTAATCAAAGGAAAATTGGTGTATATAATTGAGCCATAGACATGGATTATTTAGATTATATGTAATTGAATTTTTAAACCTTACACATTATCAAATGTTCATTTTAAAGTTCTATGTTGCCATGTATATACATACATGCAAATCCAATAAAATCATTTATTTTAAAGTAATCATTGGAGCTGTTGAATTTTCATGTTGTGGACAAAGAGCTACAATGGATAACATAGCACCATCTGCTGGTTAATTAATATATTTTCTGTTTAAAAGAGGTTAAAAGAATTTCAAGCAGTGAAACACATGGGCATAAGTTGCAGAGTCCAGACAATTTATTAGATCATAAGTAGAATTTTTTTAAACACAGCAAATGTTCACAAATACTAAAAAGTTTAATTAGCTGTAGCAGTTTATTTAACAGTCCAAAGTGTTGGAAAGACAACTACCTCGTCCAGAAGTCCCAATCCTGAAAGACGTCTCGTCACCAGGCGCAGAGCACCACTGCAGACATGTGTCCCAGGAAGATGCTCCAAAAGGGGAGAGAGCGGACAGGGAGAGGTCCCAAAAGAGTCACAGGCGAGATACAAGAAAAGGGGTAGAAAGAGGTCCCAATTAAAAAGAGGAGCAGGGAAAGAGGCTCCAAGCAGCTGGCAGATTTTAAAGTTGAGAGAGCTCAGGAGAAACATGATGACCAAAAAGGGCCCAGTTGAAGTTCTGAAGATCCAACAAGACAGCCAGAGCACCTTGCAATGTTTTACCATGTTAAATGCACTATATACTTGCAAGTTGTTATAGAAATATTACTGCACATTCATTGAAACTGACCAATATAGTAAAGGCTTATAATGGGGTGCTAATCAGCTGCGAGTAGCACTTTAAACAGTTGGTTTACGTCTCCATACTCATTCACATTGTGTGTTTATTTTCCAACATACTATATCACTGCACTGTTCAGAATCAGTCATTTCAAACCAAGTATCTTTGCTTGGCATTTACAGCCTATTCAATAGGCAAACGATTCTGAGGAAACCACAATTTTGATGCATCAGCACACTAAGCAAAATAAATGCAGCTTACCCTGTAAGCAGAATCATTAAGAGTTTATAAGGAGCAACAAATGTTACGGAAGATGTGAATGGGGAATATAGAATCTAGTTCATGGCTTACAGGATTCAACACAGAAGTCCATGACAGAGGGTGTTTAGAAATAAAATGAACTGCGAAAACAACAAAGATTTTTGAGCCCACTGGCAGCAACGAATAGGTAGCATAAATTGAACTGCATTATTCCAACACCTGATAGTCATCTACCATCTGCATGAATTAAAGGTTATAAACATAAAGACTTCTGGTTATAGAGGAAATTATTATCAATGCATACATTGGTGTGAAGATTGTTAGAAAGAATAGATGAAGATCAAGGTAGTGGCTAAGTATCCTCAAAATTAAATGTTAAAGAAACCATGCTATATAAATTATGTTTGGATTGCCTCTCATATTAAAAATCACATTGAGGTTAACTGACAGATATTGCAGAAATTGCTGAAACATACATAAAATTAAAGCCATTTGTCAAGACTATTCATGATTAGGGTGGGTCAGCAAATACAGCCATCACTGAGAGCAAATGTCGAGCCTCTGCCAACAATTCTTCAATAGTCAATCACTAGATGGTGCTCTACCACTGCACAATTCATTCTCAGATTTTCTTTCCCCTTTCTACACAAAAATGGCTATCCTTCATTTTCTTTATGTGGTTTAAGATATTTTCACACTGATGGGTTACTGCCTTGTTTAGCAGTGCCCAGTGCAACTACAACAACAGCACAAACCTCTGCATGCTAGTTCTAAATTTGAAATCCAACTCGGATGATTGGTGTGAGAAATTGAAATGTCACATTGGTGGATTAGACGGCAAATCCCGTATTCGGCTTAAAAGTACATTGCTGGAAAATAAAGAAGTGAGTTGACATGTGCCTGCCTGCAGCCCAGGGATGATTCAAATAGACAGGATTTCATCCATCATTTCAACTGTCAAAAACATATTTTAAAATGTATTTCAGTTTCTAAGATATCTGAGATGGGGTCTCTCAGAATGAAAAGTTTAAATAAAAATCATATTAAAACTACAAAAATATTATAATTAAATACTAAAGCAACTGGATTATTAGCAAAACAGAATGTGTGGAATTAAAATTTATCCTGTGACACAGGTTAGTAAGTGATAAGGAAGTAAAAGACAATGATAAAGGAAGTATCTTCTGGTGAATGTACCAGTTTCACAGAGATTTGTACTGCAGCCTCAGCTTTCCAATACATATCGGAACAATGAGTTGCATATACTGGTTTACAGATGTCACTAAATTAGGAGGCAGATTCCATTGTGTAGATGGGAACAGAAAATTTCAAAGTCACAGATTAATTGAGTGAACAAACTCACCCTGGCAGGCATTGTTCAATGTGGGTAAACAGCAGATCATCCAAATTGGATCCAAGACAGACAAATCAGGAAGATGAGAGATAGGAGAGGGGATTAAGGGCTATGGGGAGAGGGCGGGAAAGTGGAACTGAGCAGCGACAGATCAGCCATGATCTTATTGAATGGCAGGGCAGGCTCGAAGGGCTGGATGGCCTACTCCTGCTCCTATTTCTTATGTTCTTATGTTCTTATGAGGGACCTGAATTTGGCTATCAAGTTACACAGCTCATTAAAAGCTAGTTCAAAAATTAATCAAAAGGTTAGTTAAATGTTGGCCCTTATCTCAAGGAATTTAGGACCCAAAGAAAAAAATTATACTGTGTGGTTATGAATCTTGGTCAGAGCCCATCTGTTTCACACATCATAACTTGATGACTACATACTGGCTTTGAAGGGCATGGTGGAGATTAACAAGAATGATAAAAGGATTTTAAGTGTTAAATTGGGAAATCAAGTTGCAAATCCTTGGCTTCAGTTCCCTTAAGTGTAGACGGTTTAGAGAGGTGTTCTAACTGAAATTTTTTAAATACAGGGATTTCTTAAGAGTGGATTCAGAGAAGTCATTTCCTATGTTTGGGAAACCGAGAAAGATTAGAGTCAAGAACATAAATACATAGGAAACACAGGCAGAAGCAGACCATACAGCTCCTTGAAACTGTTCTGCCATCCATCTTCTGCCTGAGCTTCACTTTCCTACCGGGTCCCCATATCACTTAAGACAGTCGACCTCAGAATTAAATATATTCAATGGAAGATCAATGATTGATCATCCACAACGCCGCTGCAAAAAAATTACAAAAATACACAATACAGAGTACGCAATTTACACCAGAATAACTGCCGCATCCCAGAAACCAACTGAATGAACCTTAGCTATGCCTCCTCAGTGCAAGTATATCCTTCCTTAAATATGGAGACCAACACCACGCATAGTATAGTGTGTACTCACCAAAGCCAAATGTAGCAATACTTCTTTACTCTCGTTCTCCAGTCTCCATGCAACAAAGACCAGAACGCCAACATGCCATTTGCCTTTCTAAATGCTTGCAGGGACCTGTAGTTTAACTTTATGTGCCATTTAACTTCTCCAAATATCAACACTGACTGCAAATAGCTAAAGCCCCCAACACTGATCCTTGTGGCACCCTACCAGTTACAGCCTGCCAATGCGAAAATTCATAATTTATCCCTGATCTCTGCCTTCAGTCAACTAATTTTTCATCTACAGTAATACCCCCAACTGCTCAAGCCTTAATCTTGAGTATTAACCTTTTCTGTCACACCTTATTTAATGCTTTGTGGAAATCCAAGAATTGGTTAACTTCCAATGCACTAGGACTAGACGTGTATAAGATGATGAGAGGTGTTGATCAGGTGGACTCTCAGAGGCTTTTCCCCAGGGCTGAAATGGCTGCCACAAGAGGACACAGGTTTAAGGTGCTGGGAAGTAGGTACAGAGGAGATGTCAGGGGTAAGTTTTTCACTCAGAGGGTGGTGGGTGAGTGGAATCGACTGCCATTGGTGGGGGTGGACGGTCTTTTAAGAGACTTCTGGATGCGTACATGGGACTTAATAGGATTGAGGTTATAGGTAAGCCTAGTAGGTAGAGATAAGATCGGCGCAACTTGTGGGCCAAAGGGCCTGTTTGTGCTGTAGTTTTTCAATGATTCTATGACTGTTGTAGAATTTAGGATATTTTGGAAAACTATGGTTTTTAGAACCTTAGTATGTAGGCCATCAGGTCCTGTGGATTGGTCACCTTTCATTCCCTCAAGTTCTCCAGTAGTTTTTATTGCTGATATTAATTATTTCAAGTCCCTTGATCTTTTTTGATCTTTGGTTACCCTCATTTCGTTTCAGGAATGAAATCACTTGCACAGACAATCTGCAGTGTAAACATAGAATTCTCTCACACAGAAGGTGCATTGGGTCAACCGGAACTGACCAGACTCTTTTGTGGTCAGGTTATCAAGCAGATCATAAGCAGCTAAATGGTGTTAAAAAATGAATCAGCCATAACTTAATTGAATGATTGAAAGAGAGAGATTGAATGGCCTGAGTTACATAGAAATCCAAAACAAATGTAAAGATTTTGAACTGTTTGAAAAAGATACAACATTCCAGTCAGCAGGTTCACTGAATAAGGGAAGAAAAAGATTTTCAAGTTTTCCTGACCCAATTATCTGCTTCCCTATCAAGTTCTGGTCAGACCATTTGCACAATCCTAAATTTCCCCAGTCCTGCTTTTCAATGTCTCATGCTGGAACATGTCCCATTCATGGTCAACAACATGGCAACTCACCCAAGAAGCCAGTTTACAGGTGTAAGCCGAGATGGCTTATAGTGGCAAGCTATTCAATTAAGCGTACAACACAGCTGTGTCTGTTCTCAGCAGAAAGGGAGCTGATTTCTTTAATTTTCTGCCACAACGGGCAAGTTTCTCTGGTTTCCTCTCAGGGATTTTCTTAGTGGCAGGATCTGCTGGTTCTGCTGTAGTAATGGGAATTCTCATTTAAGCCACCCCACCCTACAGGGAAACCCATGGCAGGGGATACCCTGCCAGCAGGACCAGAAAATTCCGCCAGCATGGAGAATTCCAGCCAATATGGCCCAAAATCAGCAAGGGAAGAACAATATCAGATTTAATAATGAACAGCAGCCAGACTGATCACACTCAATGTGGTGTTTGGAAGAGGAAAACGCAAAACAGCAAGTAGGATTTTAGATTTTAGTTACGGATGATTTCAACCCAAAGAGACAGACTGTCCATGGTAAAAATGAGCAAATTTATTAATGGGTAGAATGACAAATGATCAATGGGACATTTTCGTAAAGAAATGTGATACAGAATCAATATACAACCCTAAATGGCAAGAGCTCTACTTGAGAGAAACAAAAAGCCATAAATGACTTTAGCAGTGTGCGGCAACATAAAACTTAAAGAGGAAACACATTCTTGTCGAATGGCAAAGATACAAAGGATGAAAAAGGTAAGTGTTATAAAATAGGAGTCTGGAAAGAGATGTGCAAGGATATCAAAAACAACCTTTTTTAAAATTACATTAGGGACAAGAGGGTAGTCGTGGGGGGGTAATGTGGGGCCCCTTGACAATTGGTAAGTGATATTGCCATTGAAAATAAGGGAATGGTGGATATACTGGTAATTATTTTGTGTCAGTATTTACAGCAGAGGAAGGAGGATCATGTTCTGGACATCCCAAAGGAAACTTGCACAAAATCAGGAACATATTAAAATTAGCAAAATAAAAGTAATGATAAAAATAACTTCACTAAAAATGACAAATTCTCAGGATCAGATGTTTCCATTCCAGATTTTAAAAAGCAGTAGCTGAGAATATTGCAATTACTTAAATAAAATCTGCCAAAGTTCTCTTAAATCAAGAACCTTAGCTTTAAATTGAAAAATTGCATACGTCACCCTACTGGGTTAGGGTGAGAAGGGAAGCCAGAGAGTAACAAACCAGTTAGCTTGGCGGCTATTGTTAGGCAATTATTAGTTGATTAATAAGGATAAAGAGACATTATATTTTGAAAATTTTCTGATCAGTAAGAGCAAGCATGGATTTATAAAGGATAGATCATGCATTATGAATTTGATTACGTTTTTTGGATGTGTAAGTGTAATGGACAAAGAAATATCTATAGATGTTACTGAAGGCATCTGTTAAAAAATTCTAATGAGAGACTGCTCACTACAGCTGAAATATGAAAATAAAGGCAAATACCTACGTTAGAAAACTGGGAGGAGATAGAGTAGAAGTAATGGATAGGTACTCTAATTGGCAAGATGCAACCACCAGAATCCAAATCGGAGCCTCAATTACTCACTGTATGTATTAACAACTTGGATGATGGAATAGAAATTTGCTGATAACACAAGAATAGATAATATAGCAGTGTAAATGGGACAAGATAAAGGGACACCAATAGCTTCAGCAAAAGAACAAAACTATTACAAAGAGATTGCTTAATACAGGAAAGAGTAAGGTCATCAATTTTGGATATAAGAAAGGACAGACCAGAATACTTAATAAATGGTGGAAAGCTAGAAACTGTGGAGGTTAAAGGGAATTCAGGGAAAAATGGCAAGGTGGTATAGAGGTTCACGCTGTGCCAGAGACCCAGGTTCAACTATAGCTTCGGGTGACTTTTTGTGTAGGGTTTGCATGTTCTCCACATGGGTTTCCCGCGGGTACTCCCATTTCCTCCCACAGTCCAAAGATGTGCGAGTTAGGTTGATTAGCCATGCAAAATTGCCCCTTCGTGTTAAGGAAATTAGCAAGGTAAATACGTGGGGTTACGGCAATAAGACCTGGGTGGGATTGTTGTCTGTGCAGGCTCAATGTGCCCAAATGGCCTCTTACTGCACTGTAGGGATTCCATGTACACAGATAATTTACATACCAGGAACAAGTACAGTAAACAATCAAAAAATCTACTGGAATGCTGCCCTTTATGTTTAGGGGACTAAAATGCAAAAATAATGCAAGGGGGCAGGAGTTACACTACAGCTATGGTTAGACAGCACTTGGAGCACTATAAGCAATTCTGAACACCAGACATTTTGAAGGATGTACTGATAGCACAGCATAGCTTTAACAGAATTATATCTGAATTTAGGAAAGATTACACAAATGACAAGTGCTGTATTCCCTGGAATTTAGACAGCTAAGGGGTGAATTTAACAAAATTAAGGAGAGATGATAACGAAGATAAGGAGTAACTATTTCAACTGGTTAAAGAGTCTAGGACCAGGGGGTAGAGCCTAAAACTTGGCAGGCCTTTTAGGAGTGAACTCAGGATTAACTTTTAATTAAAAGTTTGGAATTCTCTCCCACAAATGGCAATAGATATTAGCTTTAATGAATCTTTAAACTGTGTTAGCTAAAATTTCAGGTAAAACATGAAAACAGTGGACAAGTACTACCTTAAAGCTACTGTACTCTTTCATTATAATTAACCAGAGGAATGATAGAAATCCTGTTCACAGAACAATGGAATGAAATAGCTCCTAGGTTATTCACGGTTCTTATTGCTTCACAAAAATACCAGTACCTGGGGTTTATTGTAAAGTTCATTGTTCTCTCTCATGATCAATGTCCTTTTGTAATAATACATCAAACATTTATAGTGTTTCCTTTACTTATTCAAGTGTTAATATTTCACACTATTTCAAAGGTGCGGAGGGAAAATTAGTCTGTGTCAAAGTGCTCATAAGAAATCTGCTTTTATTGTGCTGAAATTAAGAATCTTTGGCACTAGTTCCCAAAGCATATCAATGAAAAGTAAATACTGGCACATCGAACAATGAGCTGCCAGTACACTACAAACTCGTTTAACGTTGTTGGCTTAGACCAATTTCACCACATCCTCTTAAGCAATGTTCATCGGTTAACTAAATCTGCTGCAACTAAAACTGAACATTCTGATGGATAAAAGTCTGAATTGCTGAAAACTGCTTAAACTTTATGTGAACTGTGAATCTTAAGCAAGTTCCAAATTACTGCTTTTAGTGCAATTTCTGTAGCACTCACACAACTTCCTACAATTTGTATTGGCTTCAGAAAGAAATACAGCAATTGCAATAGAGCTAATCTACTTACTTAATTTATTGACACAATCAATAACAATCTTGCTACACTTCAGTTAATCATTTGAAGGGTTTCTGACCTACGTAGGCCCATTAAAACAATGCGCTTGGTTTATGTATTTTTACAAAATTCTTCTTCTCAATCACATCACCAGCGTTCACAACAAATGTAGACTTACAATGATTTATTGAAGGAATCACTAAAATAAAATCCCAAACTGCAACCAAAGCTTTCCCTGCAAATGAACACAATTTTAGGAGAAAAAAATCAAAACATACCAGTTACTGTATATCTTACCGGATATTTTCTAGTTTATGTCAACCTTATTTGAAATCCATTAATTGAAGTATCATCCTCTTGAAAACAACTTCCTGTCATGTAGCATAGACAAAGCACATTACCAACGTTGTGTTGTAGCTGTTGTGTACTGTGGCTGAGAGTGATCAGATATTTCTGTTCCAGTCCAACTCCAACCACTCTGCATGATTCTGATATGTTTGCTAACAAACTTCCAAAAAACCTTGCTTTGCATAAAAACTGCAAAATAAAAGTTCCACTTCAAAACCAGTGAAAATTGTTTTACGGCAAGCAACTTGCTTTAGGTCAGAAACATGGTTTGTCTCTCAACATTTCTGCTCCAGACTCAAGCTTCCTCTTTTACAGCTTTTTCCCTTCCATTCTCCAAATGTGAAAGGCAGCATTGAAATTGGCTGTCTGCTCACCAGGAGCAAGGCATGTGCATTTCCTGCCGAAAATGACCTCACAGCCTCAGTTGTTTGAAAAAAATGGTCAAATTGCTCCGAAGTCGACAATTCTGCCTGCATACCAGTTTAAGCCTTCAACTGCTATCTGGCAGCTGCAGCATATCAATATACTGTAGAAGACAAATGTGCTGTGACTATGATTTAAATTTTCCAAAGCAGGATGCCACACTCCCCTCCAGCCCTTCTTTTCCAACTATGCCTAGACCATGGCAAAAAAATTAGATGCATGACATTTTTCAGCCAAAACATTAAATCTTAAAAAAGCACCAACCCCCTCCTCACACAACCCCTGCCGTTTCACAATGGTACTAGCAATTAACATAACCAATAAAGGTCCAACCTCAGCAGATCGGCCAGAGCCCAAAAATTAATAACAGTTGTAAAGTAAAACTCAAAGCTCCATAAGCCTGGAATCATTGAACCAACAGAGGTCCAACTGCATGAACACACACAAAGTTCAACTCAAGACAACTTGAATGATACGTGACATACGTAATTATTTTGAAAATAAAATCTATTCTGTTAAACTGTAACATTTTATAAAACATGTACTTTTTGTATTGACCATGATACTGCTACACTTTTGAATGATTACATTGAACATTAACTAAAATAGTTAATTTATGCACAATATCTCTTGGCAAAACTCAGCAATGGGGGTGTGAAGCAATTATTACAAAATTAATTTACTGCAAGTACAATTTTCTGATCTTTTTAAGTCATACCATCCACATTTGTTGCTAATCAAAATAAAATGAAACGTGTATCCTTCGCACAAAGCTTGTAACTTATATTCCCATTGTTGCTGATATCTATACTGTATTTAATTCAAAATGAAGTAATTACCATGATATTAATTACTCAAGTATTACAGTCCAGCCTGTGGAAATACTGTACGGTCAGTCTTAAACTGCTGCTTTACCTACAAACGTAAACCAACATTTCCCAAAATAAATTAGCTTCCGTATCATCGCATACTTGGCCGCTACAATTTCCACTCATTAACCAAAATAGCCAAACGTGTTGTCTAGTCGACAAATACTAGCTGGTGCCAACTAGTCTCATTTTTGAATAATTTTCTGAATTTGTTTAACAAAGAAGTAGGCAATCACAATTTGCAAAAACTTCTGCTGTGATTACTGTATTGTTGATAACTTCTGCAGTTGATACTTCCAATGTCACATTCCTGAGTAAGACACACTGTATTATCTCAGCATGGAAACCATTTTCAATAAATGCTTTTCATGTCTGCGCAGAACAAAACATTTGTACAAAGCTGGTTCTTTCCTCACCCAACCAACATAAATAATTCTGAGAATGAGTGTCTAAATGCCACCATAGCCATTTAAGAATTTGAATTCACTTTTATCCAATTTTTGTTTTAAAAGATAACAACAGTGGAAGTGCCCAGATTGCCACAAAAACCCAACTGGTTCAGGGAAGGAAATCTGTTGGCTTTACCTGGACCAGCCTATACACGTCTTCCCCCCCACCACCCCCGCAAACATTTGAGAGAGAATGAAAAACGGAACCTCAAATTTTACAGTGCGAGCTAACGTAGTAATGCAAAAATTCATGTTACTTTAAGTTTACTGCTAACTGTACAACTGAGAAGTTTAGAATGGTGGGATGCCTAAAGGAAGTACAATATTGGCGATTTTGGAGCTATAAATCACCTTAAATTACACGTTCCATTTCAACAGGCTTGTTAGAAGCTGGAGGCAAAGTGGCACACTCAACTTCGAAATACTTTCCCTCGTTTATTGAGGAAACAATTGACTTTTACTCAGTTCATCTGACTGTAGTAGAAACAAAATTACCAATTTATTATCATGGAGATAAAACTTCTGTCAAACATTAATGCCTCAACATATTAATAACTAAAATATTCATTTTTGAAAAAAATGTTGGGTAGCTGTTTACTTTGAATTTTAATGTGAAGTAAAACACACAGGCTGTAAATCTCTGGCCATTCATGCCAGAGGGATTGTCTGGTCCCACTGAAGTGAATGGAGATTTGGCTGATTGCCTAACTCTCCATCCTCGCTTAAAGTGGCAGTGGGATGCGAACAGCCGGAGACGATTTATATCCAATTTCAATTTGATGAAACTTGTATTCCAAGTAGATTACTTTCATTGAAGTTCTGGATAAGGTAGGGGTTAAGTGGTAACAGACGAAAAGAGTCCAATATTGTCAGTATACTAGTATACATCTGTAACACATCTTGAGATGATATCATGAAGATACACGAAGAAAAAGGACATCGTTGAAGAATTCCTGAAACATTGTGTGCCCTGCCAACACAAGATAGCCAATAACACCCCGTCCGCACGTGCATTTGTCCACGCGTGCGCACAAACCTGAAGTTTAATCTCACCGACAACAGAAAATTGATGAACAAATTTAAATTGCTGCCTAGAATTTGAGGTAAGTTAACATATGATCTACACAGTTAGTCTTGTCATTGATTTCTTTAAAAATGCTGCAGAATGGAATTAAGATATAACTGTTTTAAAGGAGACCTTGCTCAAAGAAGGGCAGGGCTAGACGTTAAATATTCCTGGGTACAAGGCATTTCAGAGTTACATGAAAGGAACAAAAGATGGAGTAGTGGGGGTGTTGAGAAAGAATGGCTTTAATAAAGATGGTATTACAGTACTGGAGTGGTTGTTCCAGAGAGACAGATTCTCTCTGGCCAGAGGTAAACAATGAAAAACATGCAACAAATTTGATTGGTGTAGTATATACACTACCAACTAGTGGAAATTTTTATTCATTCATTCACGGGGCACTGGTGTCACTGGCTGGCCTGCATTTATTAGCCATCCCAATTGCCCTTAAGGTGGTGGTGGTAAGTTGCATTCTTGAATCACTGCAGTCCACGTGCTGTGGGTTGGCCCGCACTGCCATTAGGGAGGGAATTCCAGGATTTGACCCAGCGACTGCAAAGGAACAACAAAATATTTCCAAGTCAGGATGGTGAATGGCTTGGAGGGGAACTTGCAGGTGGTGGTGTTCCCATGTATCTGTTGCCCTTGTCCTTCTAGATGGAAACGGTTGTGGGTTTATAAGGTGCTCAATAAGGATCATGGATGAATTGCTGCAGTACATCATGTCGACAGCACACACTGCTGCTACTGACCGTCGGTGGTGGAGGGAGCAGATATTTGTGGATGTGGTACAAATCAAACAGGCTGCTTTGTCCTGGGTGGTATCAAGCTTCAAGTGTTGTTGGAGCTGCATCCTTCCAGGCAAGCATTCCATCATACTCCTGACTTGTACCTTGTAGATGTTGGAGAGGTTCTGGGGAGGGGAGTTACTCGCCGCAGTATTCCTAGCCTCTGACCTGCTCTTGTAGCCACTGTGTTTATATGGCGAATTGAGTTAAGTTTCTGGTAAATGGTAACCCCAAGGATGTTGGCAGTGGGGGATTCAGTGATGAGTACACCGTTGAATGTCATGGGCCAGTGATTAGAAGGTCTCTTATGGTGATGGTCATTGCCTGGCATTTGTGTGGCACAAATGTAACTTGCCACTTGTCAGCCGAAGCCTGGATATCATCCAGATCTTGCTGCATTTGAACATGGACTGCTTCAGTATCTCAGAAGCTGCGAATGGTGCTGAACATTGTGCAATCATCAGCAAACATGCCCATTTCTGAATTTATGACAGAGGGAATGTCATTGATAAAACACGTGAAGATGGATGAGTCTAGGGCACTGCCCTGAGCAACTCTGCCCCAGAGCTGAGATGACTGACAACCACAACCATCTTCCTCTGAGCCAGGTATGACTCCACTCAGCAGAAAGTTTGCCCTCAATATCCAATGATCCCTGTTTTGCTAGGGCTCCTTGATGCCACACTCAGTTAAATGCAGCCTTGATGTTAAAGGCTGTCACTCTCACCTCGCCTCCGGAATTCAGCTTTTTTGTCCATGTTTGAACCAAGGCTGTAACGAGGTCAGGAGCTGAGTGAGCCTGGAGAAACACAAATTGGGCATCACTAAGCAGGTTACTGCTGAGCAGGTGCTGCTTGATAGCACTGTTGATGTCCCCTTCCAACACCGGACTGATGATCGAATGTAGACTGGGTGGTAATTGGCCAAGTTGGATTTGTCTTGCTTTTTTGTGTACAGGACAATTTTCCACATTATTAGGCAGATGCCAATGTTGTAACTGCTCTGGAAGAGCTTGGCTAGGGCAACAGCAACTTAAGGAGCACAAGTCTTCAGCACTATTGCCAGAATGTTGTTATCAGGGCCCATTGCCTTTGCAGTATCCAGTGCCTCCAACTGTTTCTTGATATCATATGGAGTGAATCAAAGTGACTGGAGACTGGCATCTGAGATGCTGGGGATTAGTGGAGGAGACCTAGATGGGTCATCCACTTAGCACTTCTGGCTGTAGATTGCTGGGAATACTTTCCCCTTATCTTTTGCACTGACGTGCTGGGCTCCTCCATCATTGAGGATAGGAGTATTTGTGGAGCCTCTTCCTCTACCATTATTCAAAACTGGATGTAACAGGACACTACAGGAAAGGACGTAGACAAACAAACTTGCAAAGAAATTATACAGCAGTGCAAGAATTAGAGAGTAATTATAATGGGGAACTTTAATTATCCAAATATAGGCTGAGTTAGGAATATTGCAAAGGGAAAGAGGGCTGAGAGCTCCTCAGGTTTGTTCCAGATACTTTTCTGCAGCGGTATGGTGCCAGTCCAACACGATGTCAGGCATAGATGAACCTGGTTCGGGAGAATAGGTTGGCCCAAGCGGAGAGCGTTTTAGGCACAGTGACCAAGGTGGCCATGAAAAGGGCAAGGAACAATTCAAAGCAGGGAAAATTAATTGGGGAAAGCCTACTTCAATGGGATGAGAATGCATCTGAGCCAACGGAGTTGGGATCAAACATTGACAGAAGTGACAATGCCTGAACAAAGGACTATCTTCAAAGAGATAGTACTTTAGGCAATGTCAAGGTATATTCCCTTGAAGGAGAAAAGTAGGACAAATAAATCTTGAGCACCCTGGGTGAGGAAAAAAGAAATGAGGATGAAAAGGAAGATGTGCACATATCATAGATGTCAGGTAGGAAATGCAATAGAGAAACTGGGTGAATATCGAAGTACCAGGATCAGAGGAAAAGTAAAAAAAACTAGGAAAAGCGAAGACAGAGCATGAAAAGAGACTGGCAGCTGACATAAGGATCAGAATTCTCCCAAAAAATTCAAGTGCCAATTTGTGTAAAAACTGGAGTAACTCCTGCTGGTTTTTTTAAACAGGATTTTCAAAATGTATCTCCCATATTCAGTGCACCACAGAATGCCTCAGTGAGATTCACACTGAAAATCAGGGGGCAGGGCCTACTCCCACTGAAGAGGCCAGTGGGCATGCACCGATCTGTCAGAGTGGAGCAAGGTGCATGTACCGTGATCCCTCACTGCTGGTCTCCCGATTGCTGGCCAGTCCTGCAGCCCTCCCTTTGTTGACCTCACCCCCCCACCCACACCCCGATGGCCAGCCCTTTCCCTCCCTCTGCCGCAGGATCATCCATCCCCAATCACGCCCCATAGGCCCAACCCCACAACAGGCACTGCCCAATGCCAGGTGAGCAGTGCCAAGATGCCCAGCTGGCAATGCCCAGGGAGCACCCTCACGTACCCCCACCTGCTTGGAGTGGGCAGAGGGGGGCCTCCATGGCCTCCCTTAACTCTAGGCCAGGCCGCCAGCTCCTCTGTCGAAAACCCCACTGGAACGAACCACTACTGGTGGATGGGTGGCAAAGAGACTAGCGGGCCCAGAGACTTTATCCCAGGCCTGCTAATGGGATGGAAGTTCTGATTTTAATATCTAAAACAGTGTAGAGCTGACAACTCTGGAAATCCTGGCCCCAGAGACACACAGAGGCCATGGCGCCCAGCGGGGAACCCACTAAACAGCCTCTGCTGATGTCTCCTTTGAAAATCGCCCCCAAGATCTTCTATAAGACTGCAAATTCTCATCTATTCTACTACTTACATCCTCAAAAAATTCCAGGTTTGTCAAACATGATTGCTCTTTCATAAATTCATGTTGATTTTGTCTCATCCTCTTGATACTTTCTAAGTTCCTGTTATCGTGTCTTTTATAACAAAACTAGCATTTTCTCTACTACTGATGTTAAGTCTGTATTCCCCATTTTCTCTCCATTTTGTTTTTTTTTAAAACTTGCCAGGACTGTTCCAGTAACCACAGAATTTTGGAAGATAACAACCAGTACATGCACTATTTCCATGGCCACCTCCTTCAATGCCTAGGATACAGATTGTCAGGTCCTGGAGATTCCTCAGGTTCCGGTCCTACTGTTATCTTCAACGCTATTTTTCTAGTCATACTAATCTCTTTTAATTCCTCCTTCTCACTAGACCCTTGATTCCTTAGAATTTCTGGCAAATCATTTGCATCTATCTCTGAATATAAAAAAGGCTGAAAGGAGACTTAACAGAGGTATTCTGAGAGATATGGACAGGGTAAATAGTGAGAAACTGTTCCCTCAAGAAAGAACTGTAGAGAGCACAGATTCAAAATAACGAACAATGTGAGTATGAGTGATGCAAGGAAGTTTTTTCACCCACAGGGCGGTTAGAGTCTGAAGAAAACTTCCTGAGAGGGTGCTGGTGGCATGTTCGATCAAGATATTGTTGTCTGAAAAGAAAGAAAGGCATGGTAATGGGGAAATGATAGTGGAGCAGGGTTAAGTAGAACAAAAAATAGTATAGCACAGGGACAGGCCCTTAGGCCCACCAAGTCCATGCCAATGCAGATGTCTCTGTAGTCTAATATTTTCTTGCCTCTTCGTGGTTGACATCCCACTATTCCCTGCCTATTCATGTATATATCCAGATGCCTTCTGAATGTTGTTATAGAATATGCTTCCATTGCCAGCATATTCCAGGCATTCAGCACCATGTGAGAGAAAAACTTGCCCCTTATATCTCTTTTAAACTTCCCCCTCTCACTTTTGTGTACTTCCTACTTATGCCCCTATGCCCCTGAGTAATTGACCCTTCGACCTTGGGAAAAATTCTAATGATCCACTCTATCCAAGCCTGTCATAATCTTGTAAACCTCTATCAGGTCACAAGCCTGTAATTTCCTAGATTGTCTCTTCTGCCCTTCTTAAACAGAGGAACAATGTTAATTACTAACCAATCCTCTGGTACCTTGCCCACGGCTGAAGAGGATATGAAGACTTTGGCCAAGGCCTCAGCAATTTCTTCTCTCTCTCAGTATCCTGGGGTGGACCCTCTCTGGCAGTTCAGTCAGAGTCGGGTTAAGAGAAGTAGAAGTGGGTCTATTGAATGTTACGAACCCAGAGGGAACACAAGAGTAAGCAGGAGAAAAACGAGAGAACTCAGGATTAGGACTAGAACAGAAGGGTGATTTGGGGGAAGTTTTGTTGGACAGGGGAAGGAGATGAGCAGTAAAACCGATGAATCTCAATCTTGGGAGCAAAGATGCTCACAGGTCCCTCAAAGGTCTTGGGGAAGATAGCTGAAGAATACAGATAGCTGGTATAAGAGGGCTTGCTGAGAAACTGTTTCCTGCTTGTGCTCATAGCCTGTGTCTTTTTGATAAGAATCTAAGTTTCCATGGATTTCCATCTTTTTCGTCAATAAATTGAACCTGTTTACATCAATGAGGATGAAGTTGAAATAATCAAGAGTTTCAAGTTTCTATGTGTCGAGATCACCAACAGTCTATCCTGATTCCTCCACACCAACACTATAGTTAAGAAAGCCCACCAATGCCTCTATTTTCTCAGAAGGGTAAGGAAATCTGGCATGCCCTCTGCAACTCTCACTAACTTTTATAGATACACCAGAGAAAACATCCTTCCTGGTTATATCACAGCTTAGTATGACTCCTACTCTGTCTAAGGCCCCAAGAAACTACAAAGGGTCATGAATGAAGCCCAGTCCCATCAACTGACTCTGTCTCCACTTCCCGCTGCCTCCGAAAAGCAGCCAGAATAATCAAGGAGCCCCCGCACCCCGAATGTGCTCCCTTCCACCTTCTTCCATTGGGAAAAAGATACAAAAGTCTGAGATCATACTGACTCAAGAACAGCTTCTTCCCTGCTGCCATCAGACTTTTGAATGGACCTACCTTATATTAAGTTGATTTTTCTCTACACCCTAGCTGCAACTGTAACAATGCATTCTGCACCCTCTCCTCCTCTACGTATGATTTGCTTTATCTGTATAACATGCAAGAAACAAAACTTTTCACTGTATACTAATACATGTGACAAAAATAAAATAGATCAGTCATATATCATATGAAACATCTAGGGATGTTTCCCAAGAGGCACTAGAGAAAGAAGATGGATCTCAAAAATAATAGGGGCGATTGCTAAAAGATGCACAAGTGTTAAGAGAACAAGGGGGAATGGGGAGGCAGAACATTTAAGGAGAAAACTCCTGAGCGTGGAGCCTAGGCAGCAGAAGGTGCAATTGCCAAACGTTGTAGCAAAGCACAGCCAGAGTACAGAAGCTGTTACTCCAATTTTTTTTTTACTGGTCTGAACTTTACATTGAAGCTTTGGAAAATGGCTTTTAATCCTTTTCTCACCAAAACATTCCAAATAAGTTTCAACTGTGAAACTTAGGCCCCCAGAATCTTGCATTCCTCTTTTGTAAGACTTCCATCTGCTCATGTAGCAAGTCTGTAGCAAACCAAAAGCTACAAAAAAAGGAGTTCTGCATTTACTCAAAGCTGCATTTTAAATGTGCGAATCTGCAAGAAAATTGAAGTAGGAAGTACACAAAAGAAGCACTTTTAATTCAATTTCTCATGTCGCACTTCCTTTTTTTGTTTCAATTTCTTAGCTTATCCCCTTCCCATCACATGCAAAGCATTATCCAGCCACAGGAAGAGGCAAAAACCTACTTCTTTTCTCAATGCAAAAGGTGTGGCCAACTACCAGGATGTGCTAGAGAGCTTCTCAGGTATTCAATATTTGTGGAAGCACAGTCACCATTCAACCCATTTCTGATTTCAGTCAATGGCTTCATCAAAATCAGGAAATCAATTACATGATCATCTGTCAGTGTGAACAACTGTCCTACTAATATTAAAGTACACCTTGAAAGAAACAATACTTCTTCTCAACAATCCAATATATTTCAGGAAACTTGATCTGCCTCTGCCTCATTGCTGTGATAGGACAGCTTCACAAAAACAATTCAGATTCAGAGATACTGTAAATTACCAATGTGGCCCCAAAATAGAGAAACATACAGAATATCTTTTCACAAACAGGTTTTCATAGAAAAATTACATTGTCCAGTGAATTATTTATTTTGAAAATCCATTTGGTAAATTTTTGGGTATGCTGTAGTAACTTGTGCAGACCAGGAAAACCCTAAACAACTCACTCAGCCAAAGGTATGCAGATCATTAAAATGTCATAAACAGATACAGTAAGTCATTAAGACAGTGAATGGAATATTGATATTTATATAACATAACTGGATAGATAACTAGAATACAAGGGCCTAGCAGCTGTACTTCCCCTACACAAAGATCTCGTCAGACCACGTCTACACTACTGCAAATGCACTATAGAAAGTATTCTTTCTGGTTATACCACAGCTTGGTATGGTTTCTGCTCTGTCCAAGATCACAAGTAACCACAAAGGGTTGTGAATGAAGCCCAGTCCATCACTCAAACCAACCTCCCATCCATTGACACTGTCCACACTGCCCACTGCCTCGGAAAAGCAGCCAGCATAATCAAGGACCCCACGCACCTTGGACATTCTCTCTTCCACCTTCTTCCATCAGGATTACGAGAGGTCATGATCTAAGGGTGAGGGGGGAGAAGTATAATTTGGATTTGAGAGGAAGGTTCTTCACGCAGAGGATCGTGGGGGTATGGAACGTGCTACCGAGTAGGGTGGTGGAGGCAGGAACGTTGGACTCGTTTAAGGTTTACTTAGATAGATAGATCATGAGCGAAACAAGGATGGAGGGTTATAGTAGGGGGTATTAAATAGGGTCAGAGCCTCGGGAGACACCGGAAATGCATACTTGTATGTTAACGGTTTTGTCTTTTTATTCCACAGGTGGAGGTCCACCTTGTTGTCAAACGAGGGGCATGCACACGGTGGGTCGTGCGTGGGCTGCTCTTGGAGGTTCCGGGAGTGGCCTAGTACTTCGTGTCGGTGTGTGTGCTTGATCCTGGACCAGTAGACGGGCGCCGCAACAGCTCAGTGACTAGCACTGCTAGCTGTGCAGATACATGGATTTGGGCCTGTGTCTGTGGGAGTTTGCGCATTCTCCCTGTGGTTGCGTGGGTTTCCTCCGGGCGCTCCGGTTTCCTCCCACACCCCAAAGATGTGCTCTTAGGCTGACTGGTTTACCAAATTGACACTATTCTCCCCTGAATCTGGCTAAGTTAGGGGTTCCACTCGCAGACACGCAGGGGAGAGTAGGTGTAGGAGGATGCGGCGGCGCGGGCTCGTTGGGCCGAAGGGCCTGTTTCCCGTGCTGGGTTGTTCTTTGTTTGTTCTTTTGAAAAAGACACAAAAGTCTGAGATCACGAATCAACCCACTCAAAAACAGCTTCTTCCCTGCTGCCATCAGAATTCCGAATGGACCTATCTCGCATTAAGTTGATTGTTCTATACAACCTAGCTATGACCATAACACTACACTCTGCACTCTCATCTTTCCTTCTCTATATACGGTATGCTTTGTCTGTACAGTGTGCAAGAAACAATACTTCTTGCTGTATGCTAAAAATGTGACAATAATAAATCAAATCAAATTTATTCCTGGTTTAAAACATCTTTTGTCACCCTGAGTTGTGTCTGTACGTTGTAAAGAAACTTACACTCAGAGCACTTTGACTGGAATTTGTAAAATAATGAAAAGGACTAGATTCTGTTGCTGTGGGCAAATTATTTAAAATTGATAATTTAGGAGGACTAGGCCTTTTATGCTTCAAAACATGATTGCACGTTTAGCAGTTCTTTTCAATGAGGCTACTGGTATTTTTTGAACTGGTTTGTGATTGTGTGGCGAATGTCAATTCACTGTATACCTTTGAGAAAAAGCTGGGCCTGTTTCTAGCCGAGGAGATCATCTCATGCAAAAAACGAAGGGAGGAATTTTCCCGTCCCACCCATCATGGGAATCATAGCGAGTGGAGGTTGGACTATGTTGACTTTGGGTGGCATTTTCTGATTTTTGGGGTGAGAGTGCAGACAATCCCGCCCCAAGAGTCAACTTGGACTTTCCATTGCTTTCAATTGCCTAAGAGGAGTTGGAGAGGTACTTTGTAGACTCCCACCCCACCCGCGACCCAGCTCCACACACCCACCACCCACCACCCCCCACCCCCACCACCACCACCACCTCGTCCCCACCCCGCCCCCAACAGGCAATACCCAGCCACATCCCTGGCTTCAACAGCCTCCGAACCACTCACCCACCTCTGGGGCATGGTGACATGGAGATTAGTAACGACTGTCACCAGGCTCCCACCAGACCCGGGGGTCAGAAAATTTTGGGAGCAGGGATGTTCCTGCCTCAAATGGATTCAGCATATTTAAATAATCATTTAAAAAGTCCCACTTACATCTAGGAGCGGTGGGTGGGAAGATATCAATGAGGTATCATGCTGGCACAGAATACACTAAGCCACTCACCCGCAATTCTCCAGCCCCACTTCGCTCCAAAGTATTCTGCACCAGTCGTGATGCAGCCAGAATATTGCAGCAAGAAAATTGCAGCCATTGTTTCAGGAGAAAATAGTAAATATAATTCAGCCCAAGTTTTTGACAGTATGGAAAAAATAATTATAGTAATCATCCACATTGTAACATGCTGCTGTAAACTTTATACCATTTCTAATTTGAGACATGTTAAATAGAGTCTTCTTTATTCATTTATTTCATAAAAAGGGAATTATTGAAACCTTGTTGCAGAGTGAGAAATACTGTAAACATTGTTCAAAAATTAAAATCAAATTCAGATAATACATCTTTGTTCCACCAACAGATCATGACCTTTCTCATCCAAGAGATTCCAACTAAGTTTCTTAATCCTTTGTCCACTAGGAACATGCCCCTGGTTCTCTCATTGCTTCCTATTACCCTCCCCCATTTTTATACTTTGATGCGACTTTCAATCTCATTTCCCTTTTTTGAAAAAGGAACAAATCACTTCCCTCTGTTTAGACTCCCACATTTAGGGGCTGATTCCACATGTCCTGTAATTTTCTGTACATATGTTTAGTTTTAATGAATGGAGAATCAAAGGCTTCAGGCCCCAATTTCCTAATCTGAGAGTGCCACACCAAGTAAAAATAATTAATAGAGATCATCCCCTCTTTAATTCTTTCCTTAGCACACTTCAAATGCTTATGAAGATGAGCAAGAACTTTTCCTTCTCAATAATAAAAATATCTGCACCTCAAAACATCACTAGCCTGTGACTCTGTACACTTATTAAACGCCATTCAGGATATATTTTTAAATCAAGGGGCCTTCAAGAGATTATTTCTAACTGTACTGCCTTCGTTTTGCCTTGAGAATATATCCTTAGACAAATGGTTATGTTGGGTATCATGCTAAAAAATTGAAGTGTTAAAAGTATGTGGTGTTTTTGCTGTCTATTCAGCCACAGCAATACTGGAACTTTCTTTAAAAAAGTCTTGCAGAGAACATGTTATTACTCTGTAAAATGCATCTCTTAATGCTGCTTTAAATATGGTCGTCTGCTGCTGGTAAGCTGCTACTGTCTGTTTGTCTGGAAGAAACAGTTTACATGACCTCAGTCTGTAATAGCAAAGAATCCTATCAATGCTACCTTAAACATGAGCTGAATAGGGCAAGTTCCAAAGTTTGCAGTCCATGGATCTGATCACAGTGCCACCTTACAGCTACAGCATAACTGTACAATTATAGATGTTGATACCACTGAATTGCACACACAATATTATAAAACACTTATGGCTGATCACTGTAGTTTTTTTTAATGGCTCCTCTTAGTTTCATTTAGCACTTACCAGCAGTCAGTAGTCACTGTTTTTTCTCAATGTTAAGAAATACTTTTCACTTGACTACTGTATACTGTCTGTACTGATATTATGAATTATGGCATAGGCTTCAGTTGTAAAAGCAAACAATCTGTTGACCATATAAAATTATGAAAATGTGTCAGGTGGCCAATAAAGCTCCATACATTTTTGTTCCAGGATTCAAACAATGCCGCTAAAGGAAAGTGCGAAATTTGCAGGGGAACTTGCAGATGGTGGTGTTCCAAGCACTGTCTAATACTGGTCTTCCAGGTGATAGAGGCTGTAGGTTCAGGAGCTGTTGTTTAAAAATCTATGGCAAGTTGCAACAGTGCATCTTGGAGATCGTACACACTGCAATCACAGTGCGTAAGTTGTGAATGGAATGAATGTTAATGATGGTAGACAGGATAGTAATCATGGGTTTTCACAGACATGAATTTACAAATGTTGTTAGAGTGCCACTCATTCGGGCAAGGGTAGAGTATTCCATCAAACTCCTGATTTGTGCCTTGTAGATGGCACAGAAATTTTGGGAAGTCAGGAAATGAATTACTTGTTGCAGAAATCTCAGCCTCTGGCCTGCTCTTATATTTACGCAGTTGTTACAATAAAGTTCCTGGTCAATGGTAGCTCCCAGGACATGTTAAATTTTCAGGATGGAGAACAGCAGATTCCTTTTTAGGATAGAGTATTAAGATGTATGCATCAACACTGGATAAGAGACCCACATCATTCATTTATTGAATTGAATGGTGGAACGGATTTGAGGCACTGAATTGCCTATTTCTTCACTTAAATATCATAGCACCCAAGGAGGAGAGCAACAGTTTGGAATGTGCTCTATTCTTCCACTAAGGGACACAACTTCAGTGGAGTTTTCAAAGGATTAGTTGAAGGAAAAGGAAATTTTAAAATGGCAATGGAAGTTGGACTGAATGTAGAATGGAACAGCAGTTGGGAATGCAATCCAATGACACATCACTCTGCAGGTAAAAATGGTCCCCCTTTTGTTCCTTTTTAAAAGATTTCAGTGGGACTTTCCAAAATCCTGGGTATGGATTTGTTCTCCACAATATTCAAGTCCCTTAAAGTCTTAACACAGTATTTATTATCCAAATGAAAGAAGTGCATGAATTACCTGCAACGTGGCAGAAACATCGACTCTTTGATAAATACACATCCTGAAAGTAGGATATACCAGCAAGTTGCAACACTATCAGGACTAAAACAGAAAGAGAGAAAACTATTTAAGGAAAAATGTACTCATAATTATGTAAAATATCAACAGCAAGATTCAAGTATGCAAGATGAAAGTATGATTCAAATACTTAAAATTGCACTGTTAGGTTACTTTAAGGGTTATTGATTTGGAACTGAATCTGAAGAGTTCATCTAGAAGCCAAAATTCTATAGGGACACTAGAGAAAGGCCAATATGGTTCCCAGCAGTACGAACCATTCTCCACAGGAATGAGATTGCAACTGCTCTGCCACACGCATTCCACATGATTGTCTGTTGCTCCCACTAGCTTTAAATAACAAACAGATCCCAGTTAATGCGTATTACAGATTGCTCTTATAGCTAATACTACTTTGCGAAAACAGGTCAGTTCTTTGGGTAAATATAATACTCAGCATAGCCTGCAAATTTTGTATATTATGACAACTTATTTTACTTCATTAAAAAATACTCCATGAAGTTATATTTCTCGATGCTCAAAGAAAAACGAATTGTAATTTTCTCTCCAACTACTCGGCTAAAAATCAGTTTTTCTCCTTTTATCATGTGAAAAACTCACCATATCAGACCTAAAAGCCTGAAGATACACGCAGTAAACTGGTTAGAATATTTGGGTGGTCAACGCCTATTCCCAGAGCAGTGATGCAAAGCAGTACCCCTGCAGTCCTTCATAACAATCCGAAAATATGATTGTGTATTAATTCAGGACTGGATAAATAAATGTGAAGCAGGAATCAGCTGATACTGAATTGTTACATTACTGACAACTCCCAAGATCAGTGGATTCTATAGCGCTGCACAGAGACCAACAAACTGAGACTCGTCTTGCAGATACTCTTTTCTATCCAATCTTGCTTCAAGATCAAACAAAAAAGATTTCACTAACAGAAAAAATCTTTCACAAATCATTCCCCTATCTGCTTGCGGGTTTTACCTTACGTAAAAAGCATTTTCCGCCTTAAAACACTGGTGGTTCCATATCAGAGGACTATCAATTAAGTCAGTAGTGCTTACATAGTAGAAACAAATCTATTGAAGGTCACTTCAAAGACAAGCAAAAATATTGAAAAGGTGAAAAGTTGCAGCATGCTGCTGAGGGACCTGGGGGTCCTTGTGCACAAATCGCAAAAACCCAGTCTGCAGGTGATCAAGGCGGCAATTGGAACATTGGCCTTTATTGCGAGGGGGATAGAATATAAAAGCAGGGAGTTCTTGCTGCAACTATACAAGGCACCGGTGAGGCCGCAACTGGAGTACTGTGTGCAGTTTTGGTCCCCTTATTTGCAAAAAGATATACTGGCCTTGCAAGGAGTACAGAGAAGGTTCACCAGGCTGATACCAGAGATGAGGGGATTAGCTTATGAGGAGAGATTGAATAGACTGGGCCTGTACTCGTTGGAGTTTAGAAGGCTGCGGGGGGATCTTATAGAGACAAGATAATGAAGGGGCTAGGTAGGATAGAGGAAGAGAGATTCTTTCCACTTAGAAAGGAAACCAGAACTAGAGGGCACAGCCTCAAAATAAGAGGGGGGTGCAGTTTAGAATAGAGTTGAGGAGGAACTTCTTCTCTCAGAGGGTGGTGAATCTCTGGAATTCTCTGCCCATTGAAGTGGTGGAGGCTACCTCGTTGAATATGTTTAAGTCACGGGTAGACAGATTTCTGATCGATAAGGGAATTAAGGGTTATGGGGAGCAGGCGGATAAGTGGAACCGATCCACTTCAGATCAGCCATGATTTTATTGAATGGCGGGGCAGGCTCGAAGGGCTACATGGCCTACTCCTGCTCCTATTTCTTATGTTCTTATATTGTAACATGCAAGAGAACCTTGACAAACTATCACTGTGAACATTCTGTAGGAACATCAGCAAAGGAATCTTGCTGCAGTTTCAAAGTTTTGCATAATATTTTAACTTTTCAACATTGAGCTCTGAGTACTCACTAGAACAAGACTTCATTGGCATCGTGCTTTTCATAACGTACTGTTGTGCACATCAATCTGAAAGACAGTATTCATATAGCAAAGCTCTTAGAATATAAGTGATGTAAACATTGCAACTATCTGATCATTTTTCAACCTTCACATTCTGAGTCAGCAAAACTAATTTTTAACAGCAGTATTGGCTTGGCAAATGATTTCAAATTCAATCCAAGGTCAACAACAGAACACCCTCCAAAAATTACTTAATACAATTCTATTTGATTTGCTTTATTGCAACTCATTTCTATACTTCAAAATTAATAATCAAAGGTGATGGACGAGTATCAAAAGGGCATTGAAATAGATTCCTATTTGAATATAGATTGCTTTTGGATTCTCCACTCCTTTTCCCCCAAAACATAATGTCTGACCAACATCACTGAAATCCTCCCAATTGGGATTTCTTTTTAGATAAAAACCCTTTAGGCTCTTCCATAATAAGGCTTTCAATTGAAGTTCTACTAAAAAATTTGACACCATCAATTTCTGCAAAATGAATCCCCACTACTACAAATTTTCTTGGATAATAACGAAACTTGAGGGTGGAGATGCGAACGGATGAATAATACACAATGAATGTTTAACAGTGACAAGCCATGGGTTTATGTTTGTTGTTGATGAGATTTTAGTGGAGCAAGACCAAAGAAAGAAAATAACCTGGTTATTCAATCCCTCTGAGCAGCTGTTGCTGAATGCAATGAGCAAACGTCTGACAACCAGTCCCTCATTTTCTCAATACATAGTGGGAATGGAAAAAAAAATCTATTTATGGTGTCACAGGCATACTAAATTGGTAAATACAAGAATTATTTTGTTTTACAGAATAAACATAATGAGCACAAAAACTAAAATTCCTGGATTTGACACGTGATAGCACATAGAACATAGAACATAGAACACTACAGCACAAACAGGCCCTTCGGCCCACGAGTTGCGCCGATCACATCAACACCTATCTATAACCCCCAATCCCATAAAACCCCATATACTCATCCAGAAGTCTTTTAAAAGACCCCAGCGAGTTCGCCTCCACCACCACTGACGGCAGTCGATTCCATTCACTCACCACCCTCTGAGTGAAAAACTTACCCCTAACATCACTTCTGTACTTTCCTCCCCGCACCTTAAACCTGTGTCCTCTCGTAGCGACCATTTCAACCCGGGGAAATAGCCTCTGAGAATCCACCCTATCTATTCCTCTCAACATTTTATAAACCTCTATCAGGTCGCCTCTCAACCTACGTCTCTCCAGGGAAAAGAGACCCAGTTCCCTCAACCTAACTTCATAAGGCATGCCTCCCAGTCCAGGCAACATCCTTGTAAATCTCCTCTGTACCCTTTCAATAGCAAATTTACAAATAAAGGCCAGATAGATCTAGACTTCAATCACCAGCCTGTTATAGGGCTCACACTGCCAATGCTATCTGATCTTTTTACAAATGCCAACAAGCCTTGGGCCTTTCCTTCCATTTTCACCAAAGCCCAGATTTCTTCAATCACCAGCTCTACAACAATGCCCACTTGCACTTCCCTTATCCTCAAATCACATTAGTATTTTCCTTGCCTCCATGACATGTTTTATAACTAATATCTGTCCAATTTACTCACCCACACCAAGATCAGCTCTCCTATTGTCCCTATCCTTCACAACCTTCACCGGCTGCCTATCTTTATTAACAGGGCCTTATTCCTACCTAACACTGTTACTTCTTTCAGACCTTAGTTCCCAAACATACCAACCAGCTATGGCCCGAACAGGTCCCAATAGGTCATATCAAGTGAGAGATTAACATTTACTAATTCAATAAACCAAGAAGCGGAACACTAAAAACACTAAATACAAATAACTCTTCACAGAAAATGTGTCATTTTATTTCACTGTATCATGTAAGAAGCAGTTAGATATAGCACTTGAGGCAAAGGGGATCAAAGGATATGGAGGGGAAGGTGAGATCAAGCCACTGAATTGGACGATCAGCTATGAACATAACGAATGGCAGAGCAGGTGCAAAAGGCTAAATGGCCGCCTCCTGCTCACGTTTTCTGTGTTTCCATGCTTCATCATCATGTTTACTGTTTTTAGGGTCTTAATGAAGTCTCCATAGTCTTAACAGGTTAACTGTACATATGTATTAGTTACAAGAATCATGTACATATAAAGTAAAGGGTTCAAGCTCTCCATGATTACTTGTGCACATGGCTCCGTCCAACACTAGACTGATCCCTGACGAACTTAACGTCTCATGCATTTTCAAAGATGCATACTCAGCTTGAATGGAGTTCAAATCTTCAAATTCAGATTTTCAACCTTCTTTCATTTTCCTTTTTTGGGTTTCATCAGATAGCTTTTCTTTATTCACTGCCAGCTGCTCAACCCACACCATCATCTGTTGCTGCAATTCAGAATTTCCAAAATGAGTTTTTTTTAAGACTTCTGGAAAGCTCCATGTCTGTCTGAAGCCCTTGTGTGGTTTACTCTTGGCGCTTTACTAGGGGATTTCTACGCTGCCTTTTCAAACTCAGTACACTCCAGAATTTGAGATTAAAATATTGAACAAAGGCTTTTAACAATTCATCGAAGCTGGCTGAGGATTCATCAATGCAGTGTACTAACATTACTTCACCATCAAGTTCATCAAACCCTTATATAAAGGGCTTTTAAAGGCCTGTTGTATTCTGGTAGTTTAAGAATTCACTTCTCCAGGATGCCCAATTTTCTTTTAGGCTCGGCCCAAGTTGAATTCTTGATCCGTGGTTAAAAATTTTTAATCTGTAGGTTCAGCTTCAAGTTGTTGCCAAAATTCAAGATGCCCCTGTTGTTAGTTTGAAGACAAAAGTAGTTTACCACACTTGCCGTTTTGGCAGGCTCTTGCTACAATGGCTCTCACACTCAGCCCTGAAAGATTTTTAAACAATAGCTGCTTGGATTGACTGGCTGACTTCTCCGTTTTAGGGCAAGGTTGTAGGGCTGCAAAAACGGGAATCCTTTTCTTTGTTGGTCTTTAAAGTGGAATCTTCAGAATTAATTATTCCCACCTCTTCCCCTTGTCAGATGCCAACTTGGAAGTCTGACTGGTCATGTTGCTTTCAGAAACATCTGACCAGGAACTTAGCTCATCCTTACTGAGTACTTTGACTCTGCAATTCCTGTGTATTCAAACTGGATGTTTTTCTTCTGTGCTCCACTTCCAATTTTGCAATGGAGCTTCCCTCAGGTGATCTCCCTCTGTCTCTTCACTTCAGGTGCTTTCAGTCAAGTCAGAACGTTGATCCATTAAATTTTCCAGCTTTTGAAATTCTGTTTCAACTTTTCAGTTTCTGGGTTTTTTTTTACAACAGTTGCCATCATGTTGTAGGGTATTGGATACCATTCAGAAAGATTTAATGAAGTCTTTGTAGTCTTAAATATGTTAGCTATATTAATTTATTAACTACAATAACTATGTACATATACACAGTAAAAGGTTCAAACTAGGAGCTATCTTCATTACTTAATTATGCACACGGCTGCATCCAGTAGGTGGTGTGACCCAGAGGTGCGAGTCACTTGCTTTCTTACATCAGTGGATGAGCAGTACTGTACTCAGTTCCACATTAACCCTATATCTGCCAGTCTCTCGTACTGCACTTACCTGAGCTGGTGCTCTCTCAAATTAGATAGTACATCCATGCCATGGAGGTGTGAGTATATAATTTCTAAATCCTGTTCAAAAAAGAAAAAGCATATTCAGATCAAATACAAATGAAATAGCAAGCACATTTTCCAAACATTCAAGGAATTTAGTGCAGGACATACATATTGAAGTACAAAACAGAAATTATACAAGATTTACTGTGTAATTAAGATTTACTTAATTACCAGAAGGTCTGGTTACATAGCTCTGGAACATAGAACAACTGGAGATAGCCAAAGGGAGCAGGTCTCTGGAGGTGAGCCTGTTGTGAAGGCTCAGGTGGATAGGGGAAGTAAAAGATTGGGCCTGGTGATTGGGGACTCCATAGTTAGGGGGACAGATAGGAGAGTCAGCAGTAATGGTAGGGACTCAGGGCTGGTGTGTTGCCTCCCGGGGCGGGGGTCCGGGATGTTTCAGAGAGGGTGTTTAGGACTCTTAGGGGAGAGGGGAGTCAGCCCCAAGTCATAGTTCATGTGGGGACGCATGACATAGGGAGGATAAGGGAAGGGGATATTAAGCAGAAATTTATGGAGTTGGGGTGGAAACTTAAGGCCAAGTCAGACAGAGTGGTTATCTCGGGACTCTTGCCTGTGCCACGGGATAGTTTAGAGCGGAACAGAGAGAGGGAAAGTTTGAACTCGTGGCTGAGGGGATGGTGCAGGAGGGAGGGGTTCAGGTTCTTGAGCAATTGGGGCTCATTCTGGGGAAGGTGGGACCTCTACAAGAGTGTTGGTCTACACCTGAATCAGAGGGGAACCAATATCTTGGGGGGAAAATTTGCTAAGGCTATGCAGGGGGGTTTAAACTGTTTCGGGGGGGGGGGGGGGGGGGGGGGTGGGATCCTGAGTAGCAGGGATGAAAGTGAGGGGGGCATAGATGGGGAGTGCAATGCACGGCATCGTGCGGGTGGAGCAGAGCACGGTTTGAAATGTGTATACTTTAATGCGAGGAGTATTCGCAATAAGGTGGATGAACTTGCAGCGTGGATCGGTACCTGGAACTTTGATGTTGCGGCCATTTCAGAGACATGGATAGAGCAGGGTCAGGAATGGTTGTTGCAGGTTCCGGGGTTCAAATGCTTCAGTCGGAGTAGAGAAGGAGGTAGAAGGGGGGGAGGGGTAGCATTATTAGTCAAGGATTGTATCACAGTGTCAGAGAAGTAGTTTGATGAGGACTTGTCTGTTGAGGTAGTATGGGCTGAGATTAGAAATAGGAGAGGAGAGGTCACCCTGTTGAGAGTCTTTTATACACCTCCTAAAAGTTCTAGAGAGATTGAGGAAAGGATTGCGGAGACAATCCTGGACAGGAGTGAAAGTAATAGGGTAATTGTTATGGGGGACTTTAACTTTACTAATATTGATTGGAATAGCTATAGCTCTAGCTCATTAGAGGGGTCAGTTTTTGCACAAAGCGTGCAGGAAGGTTTTTTGACTCAGTATGTAGATAGACCAACTACAGGTGAGGCTATATTGGATTTGGTGCTGGGAAATGAGCCAGACCAGGTGTTAGACTTGGAAGTTGGTGTGCATTTTGGTGATAGTGACCACAATTCGGTTACATTCACCTTAGTGATGGAAAGGGATAGACTGGAACCTCAGGACAGTAGTTTCAGCTGAAGGAAGGGTAATTATGAGGCTATTAGGAGAGAATTAGGAGGCATAGGTTGGACTAGGAGACTACAGGGGCTGGGAACGTCCCAAATGTGGAGTTTTTTCAAGGAGCAGCTACTGCGAGTCCTTGATATGTATGTCCCTGTCAGGCAAGGAGGTAATGGTCGAGCAAGGGAACCGTGGTGCACTAAAAAAGTTGTCTCGCTGGTTAAAAGGAAAAAGGAGGCTTATGTCAGGATGAGACTTGAGGGCTCAGGTAGTGCACTGGAAAGCTTTAGATTGGCTAGGAGGGAGTTAAAGAGTGAGTTAAGAAGAGCTAAAAGAGGACACGAGAAGACTTTGGCTGATAGGATTAAGGAGAATCCTAAGGCGTTCTATCAATATGTTAAGAACAGAAGATTGGTTAGGGCAAGATTAGGGCCAGTTAGAGACAGCAGTGGGAAGTTATGTGTGGAACCGGAAGAGATTGGAGAGGCATTGAACCAATATTTCTCTTCGGTATTCATGCAGGGAGACGTAAATGTAGCTGTGGAGAACACTGGGTTACAGGGTTGTAAACTGGATAGTATTGCAGTTGATAAGGAGGATGTGCTAGACATTCTTGAGGGTTTGAAAATAGATAAGTCCCCTGGGCTGGACGGGATTTACCCTAGGATTCTCTGGGAGGCAAGAGAGGCGATTGCAGAGCCTCTGGCTCTGATCTTCAGGTCGTCATTGGTCACAGGTATAGTGCCAGAGGATTGGAGGATAGCGAATGTTGTCCCATTGTTTAAGAAGGGGAACAGAGACTTCCCCGGGAATTACAGACCGGTGAGTCTTACTTCTGTTGTGGGCAAAGTTTTAGAAAAAATTATTAGGGATAGGATTTATAGTTATTTAGAGAGTAATGTATTGATTGGAGATAGTCAGCACGGTTTTGTGAAGGGTAGGTCGTGCCTTACTAACCTTATTGAGTCTTTTGAGAAAGCGACCAAAAAGAGGTGGATGGAGGTAAGGCAGTTGCCATGGTATATATGGACTTTAGTAAGGCGTTTGATAAGGTTCACCATGGAAGGCTTCTGCAGAAAATGCAGATGTATGGGATTGGGGGTGATTTAGTTAATTGGATCAGGAATTGGCTAGCAGATAGGAGACAGAGGGCGGTGGTTGATGGAAAGTATTCGTCATGGAGTTCGGTTACAAGTGGTGTGCCTCAGGGATCTGTTTTGGGGCCACTGCTGTTTGTAATTTTTATAAATGATCTGGATGAGGGTATAGTTGGGTGGATCAGTAAATTTGCTGATGACACCAAAGTCGGAGGAGTGGTAGATAGTGAAGAGGGGTGTCATAGGTTACAGAGAGACTTGGACAAGTTGCAGAGCTGGGCCGAGAGGTGGCAGATGGAGTTTAATGCGGAAAAGTGTGAGGTAATTCACTTTGGCAGGAATAACAGATGAATAGTGTTGATGAACAGAGGGATCTAGGTGTATGTGTACATAGATCCCTGAAAGTTGGGAATCAAGTAGATAAGGTAGTTAGGAAGGCATACGGTGTCTTGGCATTTATTGGTAGGGGGATTGAATTTAGGAGCCGCAACATCATGTTGCAACTGTACAAAACTCTGGTGCGTCCGCACTTGGAGTATTGTGTGCAGTTCTGGTCCCCACATTATAGGAAGGATGTGGAGGCATTGGAGAGGGTGCAGAGGTTTACCAGGATGTTGCCTGGTATGGAGGGAAGGTCCTATGAGGAGAGACTGAGGGATTTGGGGTTGTTTTCGTTAGAAAGAAGGCGGCTAAGAGGGGACCTTATTGAAACATATAAGATGATTAGAAGTTTAGATAGGGTGGACAGTGATAGCCTTTTTCCTCGGATGGAGAAAGCTAGCACGAGGGGGCATAGCTTTAAATTAAGGGGTGGTAGATATAGGACAGATGTCAGAGGTAGGTTCTTTACCCAGAGGGTGGTGAGGGATTGGAATGCCCTGCCTGCTGCAGTTGTAGATGTGCCTAGTTTGGGGGCGTTTAAGAGATCCGTGGATAGGTTTATGGATGGAAAGGGATTGGTTTAGGTTAGAGGGTCGTTGCTTTCTTAATTGGTCGGTGTAACATCGTGGGCCGAAGGGCCTGTTCTGCGCTGTAATGTTCTATGTTCTACATTCTGTCCAGTTTAATGAATTTATTTAAGGTTAGAACAACATGATGGATATGCAGCTGTGCATTTGCAGTGGAGTGTCAACTGCAGCAACAAGTGGTCAGATATTGCCTTCATCAAATACATGCACAAACAATCTTGAGACAGCTCCTAGCTTGAACTCCGCTATCTTGCATGATATAAGTATTAAGTGAAGACATGCAAGAGAAAAAGAAACAGAAATAGAGAAAACTTATTTACATGACGTATTATTTCCAACTGAGTTTGTTTGCTATGGAACCACACACAGATTACAGTCAGACTTCTGAAGGGCAAGGTAGCTATGAATGCACCTGCATTATTCAGATTTGGAGAACTTAAATTGGATGCCATAAGTATTTGCATTTGGGGTAGCATTGTGGCACAGTGGTTAGTACTCCTGCCTCTCAACGCCAGGGACGCAGATACAATTCTGGCCTTGGGTCACAGTCTGCATGGAGTTTGCACATTCTCTCCGTGTCTTTATGGGTTTCCTCCGGGTGCTCTGGTTTCCTCCCACAATCCAATTATGTGTGGGTTAGGTTGCTTGGCCATGCTAAATTGACCCTACTGTTAGGGGATTAGTGGGGTAAATATGTGGGTTACAGGAATAGGATCAGGGTGGGATTGTGGTTGGTGCAGACTTGATGGGCTGAATGGCCTCTTTCTGCACTGTAGGGATTCTATGGTTCATATATACAGAGGTTATTTCCTTGACCCCAGCAGACATTCTGGATAGGTGCAAAAGTAAGAGATGGATAAAGTGATGCAAGCGGCTGCAAGCAAACCTGACATAAATATGCGTTATTTTTCTGTATTGGTCACATATTGGTTTTACACTGAAGTAATGGAACTCCATCGTGTTCAAGTTAAATTGCTTGTTCATCTTCTTGTGCCCAATAGCTAAAAGAAAGTTTTTTTTTATGCTCTATACACAAGGGAAGTTCCAAGAGTTCTCGCATTCAGGCTTTAGAATGGAGAACATAATGCACTGGTTTGCTCTGGCAAAAAGTTGGCCACTGACAAATGGGAGGTACAAGTGGTGACCCCCTAATCCAACATACAACAGGTCTATCTGAAAAAGATTGCATATAATCAACAAGGTGAAGTGCAGCATCCTGATAGCATGCTCCTCACATAATCCAAGAAACTTACTCTTATAGGCCATGTAGGCTACATAAAGTCTTTTACAAGAAGCACCCCTCATCCAGTCAGTTCCAAAGCACCCACCTACTACTTATCATGGTGAAAAAATTTCTACTGATTCTCTTCCTCTGATAGTTTGTCCATCAAAGAATTAAGCAACAATAATTCCAAGTTCTAAGCTACTTGGAAATGTTCTAAAACGTACAACAGATTCCTTATGGCAAATGTGCCTGCAGCCAAGTGTTTCTTTAAATATTGCTTTCAGTCATGTCAGTAAGTTTGCGAAGCTAATTCAGCATGGCTTTCCTCAGCATATTGGTGAGCTAATCAACTAAAAGTGCTTTGGGATCCTAATATCATTAATTAATTGAAGTGAAGTTGTATAATGAGGTCCCTGTCTATTTCAGGCACAACAGTAAATTGATTTTTGCTAATTTAACAATACATCTGCCTTGTTACTGCTTTGCAAACTGGGTCAAAACTGGGGCACTAATTACAACCCTCTTCATAATAGCAAACACCAGTTGGCTCAATGAGTCTAATTACCCTAAAGATGTATACGAAGTATGAACATACTTATTTAAATTCTGTTCAAAACAATTCTTATTCACTTTCCAAAGAAAAGCAATCAAAACTTTTGAACGTCTACCCACATATCTTCAGCTGGTTCAGATGGAAATAATATGACACTGAGCTGTCACCTCCAATTTGGAGCTTATTGTTCCATCTCTTTTTGTTTGAGGTCTGTGAAAATGCTTCCATGGACAACTGTTTCAGAGCAAATGATATCAAGATGGTCAGTAGAAACTTTGTAAGGGACATCCTGTAAGTGAAACTTGGAAGCCTCTGCACTGCAGATCACCTCTCTTGGGTAGACATTGTGGCCTACCAACACACAGAGGCAAGGACTGAAACTTAGTTTAGCTTGTCTCCTACTCATAATCCTACAGACGTCCCACCCTCACTAACATTGGCTCCCAATCCTCCTAAAAATTTTCATCCTAATGTTTAAATCCCATCACAAAACATTAGCCCAATCCACCATGCAAACCAGCCTCCCATCCACTGACTCTGTCTACACTCCCCATTGCCTCGGCAAAGCAGCCAGCAGAATTAAGAACCCCACGCACCCCATTCTCTCTTCCACCAGGAAAAAAGTACAAAAGTCTGAGGTCACGTACCAACTGACTCAAGAACAGCTTCTTCCCTGCTGCTGTCAGGCTTTTGAATAGACCTACCTCACATTATGTTGATCTTTCTCTACACCCTAGCTATGACTGCAACACTGCATTGTGCAGTATCTCATTTCCTTCTCTATGAATGGTATGCTTTGTCTGCATAGCACGCAAGAAACAATACTTTTCACTGTATGTTAATACATGTGACAATAATAAATCAAATCAAATCAAACAGGAAACTCAAAGGGACATTCAGCAATCCCAAATGGACATGTCCAAGACACCAAGTGTTAAGAAACAGATTACTGGCTGCCAAATACTTCTGGACAGCTGTTCCATTCTTTAAGGAACATACTTCTAAACGGAAAATCAAGTCTTATGCATGAACAAAATGCTGAACACACTCAGTATGTGGCAAATTCATGGGTGTCTTGGTCTTACTTTTTACATACGGCATTAGACTAATCGACTATTAATTCTCTAGTTTCCCTCCTTTACAAAACTCAAAATATGTCATTTGTTCACAACCAGACAAAATTCAAAAGCACTGAGAGACTAATTATGCACTGAGGAAATTACAAATGGATAGGATCTGCCCTGACACAATAAATATCTCCAAATTCAATGAGGGAGGTGTAGTCACTTACTGAACACAGGTATTTTGTTTTTGGTCACAGCTGCTCAGAATTTGGTGTGTAACTTACAAAAGATTTGAGGATGAACAAAAAAGAAAATCATGGAAATGAATCAAAACAAAAACAAAAAGAAGTTTGCAACAGACTTCCAGTAGAATGCTGTTTCATTTTGCTTCCATTGGTAATTTCTCCATTCAATTGTTGGAAAAAGCTGCAAATATTACCAAAACCAGTACAAAGAACAAAGAAGAGTACAGCACAGGAACAGGCCCTTCAGCCCACCAAGCCTGCACCAATACGTGACACCTTTCTTAACCAGAGATTTTTTGTCTCACCACGGTCCCTCTATCCCCTTACTATTCATGTCATCTGTCAAGCGCTCTAATAAACATTGCTATTGTATCTGCTTCTATCACCTCTTCTGGGAATGCATTCCAGGCACTTACCACCGTATGTGTAAAAAAACCTGCCTCTCACATCTCCTTCAAACTTTTCTCCTTTTACCCTAAACTTATGGCTCCTAATAATTGACATTTCTACCCTGAGTAAAAGACTTTAGCTATCCATTCTATTCATGCATCTTAATTTTGTAAACTCTCAGGTTTCCCCTCAGCCTCTGATTTTCAAGTGAAAACAAACTAAGTTTGCCCAATCTCCCCTCATAGCTAATACCCTAAAACAGGCAACATTCTAGTAAATCTTTTCTGTATCTTCACCAAAGTCTCCACATCCTTCTGGTGATATGGCAACCAGAACTGTATACGATATTCCAAATGCGACCTAACTAAAATTCGATACAGCTGCAACATGACTTGCCAATTTTTATACTCTATGTCCTGACCGATGAAGGCAAACATGCCATATGCCTTCTTGACCACCTTACCCACTTGTGTTGTCACTTTCTGGAAACCATGGGCCTGTACGCCTAGATTCCTCTGCCTGTTAATGCTTCTAAAGGTTCTGCCATTTACTGTATACTTCCCTTGTGCATTAGACCTTCCAAAATGCATCACCTCACATTGTCTGGATTAAATTCCAGCGACCATTTCTCCACCAAAGTCTCCAACCTATCTACATCCTGCTGAAACCTGCTGCAAATTGTTTATCTTATTGAACAGCTACTTGTGGATCATTGATAAATTTCCATGCCAAGTTTCTCTTTCTTCGGTCACTTTTTTTCTCATCAGCCTGCAATCCTACTAGGCTGAGATTTTCTTTTCACAGTCCAATCACTATGGGGCAACTATCAACAAAGTAAATACAATGTTGAACTATACAGTAGAATACATAGCTGAATTAAGTCATGCTTCTGTATAGTGCTCCAGCAGTACCACACTTTGAGTGCTGTGTACAGTTCTTATTGTCATGGCATAAAGAAGATACTCAACCCTCGCGAAGAGCTCAAGAGGACAGCCAGAAGACTGATACCAAGCAGTGGAGAACTGAGTCGTGGAGGAAGACCGAATAAACTTTTATAACCTTGAAAGAAAGAAACTGAGAGATCAGCTTTGAGGTAAGTAAGTTAGCAAATAGTATTGAAAAACAGCAAATTAATATAAAAGCTAAATACTGCAGATGCTGGAATCTGAAACAAGGGGCAAAGGGTCACTTAGACTCAAAATGCGGGCTTTATTCTCTCCCCACAGATGCTGTCAGACCTGCTGAGATTTTCCAGAAAAATGGCCAATCTGCAATGCTATTTCAAATTAAACTCAATTCAGCAAATTGCAAATTGAGAATTAATGACAGGAAGCTCTTCAAAAAGGATAAGTAGCCAATAACATAAAGGAGAATGAAATGGAGGCAAAAGTCCAAGAATTATTTAAGGGGCTATTGGATACCATGATGGAAGGGAGTGTCAGATATTTCTGGATGAAAGAACGAGGTGGAGGCATAGAATCACCTTCCTCCACTACATTAGTCTTACATTTACAGATACAGCTTCAACTTTCTTCAAACAACACCAACACACACAGGCACAGAACCACATCAGGATCAACAGCTTAGAACATAGAACACTACAGCACAAACAGGCAATTCAGCCCACCTACCAGACCTATCTATAACCCTCAATCCCATTAAATTCCATGTAGTCATCCAGAAGTCTCTTAAAAGACCCCAACGAGTTCACCTCCACCACCACCGACGGCAGCCAATTCCACTCACTCAAGTGAAAAACTTACCCCTGACATCTCCTCTGTACCTACTCCCCAGCATCTTAAACCTGTGTCCTCTCGTAGCGACCATTTCAGCCCTGGGAAATAGCCTCCGAGAATCCACCCTATCTATACCTCTCAACATCTTATAAACCTCTATCAGGTCGCCTCTCATCCTTCATCTCTCCAGGGAGAAAAGACCGAGCTCCCTCAACCTATCCTCATAAGACATGCCACCCAATCCAGGCAACATCCTTGTAAATCTCCTCTGCACCCTTTCAGTAGCTTCCATATCCTTCTTGTAGTGAGGGGACCAGAACTGTGCACAGTACTCCAAGGGGGGTCTGACAAGGGTCTTATAAAGTTGCAGCATTATCTCACAACTCCTAAACTCAATCCCTCGATTAATGAAGGCTAGTACACCATACACCTTCTTGACCACATCCTCCACCTGCAAGGCCGATTTGAGAGTCCTATGGACCCGGACCCCAAGGTCCGTCTGATCCTCTACACTGTTAAGAGTCCTACCCTTGACATGATACTCCTTCATCCCATTACACCTGCCAAAATGGACAATTACACATTTATCCGGGTTGAAGTCCATCTGCCACTTGTCCGCCCAGTCTTTCACCCTATCTACATCTCGCTGCAACTTCTGACATCCCTCCAGACTATCCAGAATACCACCAACCTTCATGTCGTCGGCAAACTTACCAACTCATCCAGGTCATTTATGAAAATGACAAACAGCAAGGTTCTAGAACAGATCCCTGGGGCACTCCACTGGTGACTGACCTCCTTGCAGAAAAAGACTCATCAACAACCACCCTCTGCCTTCTGCGGGCAAGCCAGTTCTGGATCCACAAGGCAACAGCCCCTTGGATCCCATGCCATCTCACTTTTTCAAGTAGTCTTGCACAGGGGACCTTATCAAACACGTTGCTGAAGTCCACATAAACCACATCCACCGCTCTTCCTTCGTCAATGTGTTTAGTCACATTTTCAAAGAACTCAACCAGGCTCGTAAGGCACGACCTTGACAAAGCCGTACTGACTACTTTTGATCATACTAAACTTCTCTAAATGTTCATAAATCCTGTCCCTCAGTACCCTCTCCATCAACTTACCAACCACTGAGATCAAACTCACCAGTCAGTAATTTCCTGGGCTGTCCCTGTTCCCTTTCTTGAAAATAGGAACCACATCCACAATCCTCCAATCCTCCGGAACCTCTACCGTCTCCATCGGCAACACAAAGATCATCGCCAGAGGCTCTGCAATCTCTTCCCTCACCTCCCACAATAACCTGAGGTACATCCCATCTGGTCCCGGCGACTTATCTATCTTGATGCAATTTAGAAGTTCCAACACATCCTCTTTCTTAACGTCCACATACTCAATCTTTTCAGTTCGCTGCAAACCTGCCAGATCATTTTCCATCGTGAATACCGAGGCAAAGTATTCATTAAGCACCTCTGCCATTTCTACCGGTTCCACACAGATTTTTCTCCATTCACCTTTTATAGGTCCTATCCCTTCACATCTCATCCTTTTACTCTTCACATATTTGTGGAACGTCTTGCGGTTCTCTTTAATCTTACCCGCCAAGGCCTTCTCATGACCCTTTCTGGCTCTCCTAATTTCCTTTTTGGCTTGAGAAGCCACTTCCTTGATTCACTGCATAATATAGCAGATCCTCATCCACTCAGTACAAGTTGAAGCTAAGATTGGTGCTCATTTGAAATCAAATGCTTTCAGAACTTTCAAAGCTAGTAGTGATGACAATCTAGGACGTGTGCCACCTCAGCACCAAAAACAAATTACATAAATTAAAATAAAATGTAAAACAAAATTTCAGAAAGCTAAACCATCTTTTGCACAGTTGCAAGCCCAAAATAAAAACATCTGCCAATTAATTGCACGGGCAAAATAAACTACAGCCACCTCAGAAAACCAGAACATTGGAGTTGGAATAATATTTGAAAAATAAAGTAATAGTAATGGCAAAATGTAGAGATAGGGAACCAAGTAGACAGCACTGTAGATAATGTTTTGCAGCAGCATATACACACTGAACCAAGTGCCCCTGTGCACTGTAAAATTGATGACTGTACGTCTGGGTGTGGTTTCTGTCTCACAAAAAGAAACTACTGACATCATGATAAATCGTAAGCCTTGATTTATCATAAAGAGATACTAACCATTGACTAGGTTACTGTAGATTATTTCCTGCAAGCATGAAATATCCTCGAACATCCTTAAAATATATTTCAAGGGTGCACAAGCAGAAGCACGTCTTCTGTATCACTGCTGACATTCCGTACACTTTGACGCTAACATGCTTTTAGGCACTAATCTATACGCAAAGACTGAGTACATTTTCCAAAATGAAAGAGTGCAACATTTTGACCAACATAGATTTAAACTATTGCAGAATTTGAAATTTTATCCATTAAAGTTGGAGGTTCTTTTTAAACCACTTACAGGAGCATACTGGTTCCAGTTAGGAACCTAAAACTTAGATATTACCAGAGGCACATTCAAACTGATGTGAAATTAATAAGATTAGAGAAATGACTGGTTGCCTCAAAAACTAGCTTGGTAGAAATTAGTTTTGATTTATTGGGCACTGGGGAAAGGGAGAACTGGGTGGAAATTTAGGAGCAGGAGGTGGTCATTCAGTCCTACAAATCTGTTCTGCCATTCATTGAGATTATGGCTGATCTGATTATGTCTTCAACTTCACTTTCCTGTGTGTTCCCCCATAACCCTCTTCATAGGACAGTCCCACTATCCTGGAAACAAGTCTGATGAACCTTCATTGCACCTCCTCTATGGCAATAATATCTTTCCTAAAGTAAGGAGACTAAAACTGCACTAAGTACTCCAGGTGCAGTGTACCAAAGTCATGTATAATTGAAGCAACACTTTGCTACTCCTGTACTGAAACCCTCTTGTGTTAACATACCATAAGCTTTCCAAGTTCCTTGCTGACACCTGCGTGTTAGCTTTCAGTTACTTATTAACTAGGATACCCACGTCCTTTTTATATATCTACATTTCTAATCACTGTGTTTAAGAAGTACTCTGACCAAAATGGATAACCTCACGTTTCATATATATATTTCATCTATTTTGTTCTTGCCTACTCACAAAGTCCGTCCAAATCCCCTTGAAGCCACGGCATCTTCCTCATAATAATAAGACATTCTAGCTCTCCCTTTCCCCAGTATCCCATAAATAAAAACTTTTTTCTCTCACACCAGTTTTTGAGCCGCACAGTCATTTCTCTAACCTTATTAATTCCACATCAATTTGTATGTGCCTCAGGTAATATCTAAACTACTGGTGCCTACGTGGACCACACATTAGATCCTTCCCCCTCCTCTGCTTTCTTTTCAGTCCCAGGCAAAGAACAAAGAACAGTACAGCACAGGAAACAGGCCCTTCGGCCCTCCGCCCCTCCAAGCCCGTGCCACACATTGGTCCAACTAGACCATTCATTTGTATCCCCCCATTCCCAGGCTGCTCATGTGTCTATCGAGGCAATTCTTAAACAATGCCAGCGTGTCTGCCTCCACCACCCTACTTGGCAGCGCATTCCAGGCCCCCACCACCCTCTGCGTAAAAAACGTCCCCCTGATATTGGAGTTATACTTCGCCCCTCTCACCTTGAGCCTATGACCCCTCGTAATCATCACCTCCGACCTGGGAAAAAGCTTCCCACTATTCACCCTATCTATACCCTTCAGAATTTTGTACACCTCTATTAGGTCTCCCCTCATTCTCCATCTTTCCAGGGAGAAAGACCTCAGTCTATCCAATCTCTCCTCATAGCTAAGACCCTCCATACCAGGCAACATCCTGGTAAACCTTCTCTGCACTCTCTCTAAAGCCTCCACGTCCTTCTGGTAGTGCGGCGACCAGAACTGGACGCAGTACTCCAAATGTGGCCTAACCAGCGTTCTATACAGCTGCAACATCAGACTCCAGCTTTTATACTCAATACCCGGTCCTATAAAGGCAAGCATACCATATGCCTTCTTCACCACCTTCTCCGCCTGTGCTGCCACCTTCAGGGATTTGTGGACTTGCACACCTAGGTCCCTCTGTGTTTCTATACTCTTGATGGCCCTGCCATTTAATGCATAGCTCCCCCCTACATTAGTTCTTCCAAAATGCATCACCTCGCATTTATCTGGATTAAATTCCATCTGCCATTTCTCCGCCCAATTTTCCAGCCTATCTATATCCTGCTGTATCATCTGACTACGTTCATAGCTATCCGCAAGTCAAGATGTCCTGAACCCTGGGCAACAGAGAACATGGCCTTCTGGGCTCAGAGTCTGCTGCAGAGAATTGCACCTATCACTCTGACTTTGCTGTTTTTCACTACCACAACATTCCTATTTACTCACTCTACTGGAATGCCTTCCGGTGCTATGATCAGTTCGTTCATCCACCTGCCACCCCTGCTCTCATCCATATAAGCTACAAGAACATTGAACAATTTCAAGGACTGACGCTCCTTCATTTCTACCTTCTGCCGTATTCACAGTTATAATCCCCTGTCCCTAATCACTGACCAAATCAGATAACCCTATGCCCATCTGCCTGGTGAATCACAGTGTCTATACTTCAGTTCACCTATTCCAAGCCAAAGTTCCTCAAGCCACAGTGGTTGCCTCAGAACACACTGGTGCTCATCGACTCCGCACCTCAACATGTCACTTGCCCTAATATCTTTATTGTGTGTTCATTTATTTTGTAGCCACAGACCAATCCATTTGCCTTAAAAATTCACCATGTCTACCACCTACTTTTTCTCTTTGTGCACTTTTTAAGCTTGCTGGGCCGCAAAGCTCCCTGTTCCTTCACATTCTTTTTAAATTCACTGGGCCGCCTTGAACCTGAAATTACTTATTAAATAGATTCTGGAGTAACAGCTCCTGCACTACAAAATCCATACTATACTGCACATGAATTCATCCACTGTTCCATTATAGGATTTACCAGCCACACCACTCCCAACAGGAGAAAGTTGGTGATTAAGTGAAGCACCATTAAGGATAAGAAAAGCACCTGATATTAACTAGGATACAATGATAGAGATCCACATTGGATTTGAAATGTTAACTCCATTGCTATGTCTATAGATGCTGGCATACTTGCTGAATTTTTCCAGCACTTTGTTCTTATTTCAGATATGATGTGGGTATGCCGGCGTTGGACTGGCGTAAACACAGTATAAAGTCTGACAACACCAGGTTTTAGTCCAACCTATTTATTTGATAATATACTCACAAGCTTTCGGGGTTAGCCCCTTCGTCAGGTGAATGGAGAGTTCTGGTCTTGAACAGCAGGTTAGGTGTAAGGATTCGCATTCTAATCAGTAATCTCTAAACTGTCTGTGCTTTATATGCTCTGTCTGAGGCCAGAACTCTCCATTCACCTGACGAAGGGGCTAACCCCGAAAGCTTGTGAGTATATTATCAAATAAATAGGTTGGACTAAAACCTGGTGTTGTCAGACTTTTTACTTATTTCAGATACCCAGCACCTGCAATATTTTGCTTTTATTTCACTCTAAATCCATTGCTCCAATTGTTCCAATGTCAATCAATTATTTATACAGCATATTAAACATGATAAAACATCACAAGGCACTTCACAGATGTGTTATAAAGCAAAGTTAGACACCATGTAGCATGTGATGATGCTCAGGTAGGTGGCCAAAAGCTTGCTTAAAGTTCAAATCTGAACAATACCTTAAAGGAGAAAAGAGAGGTAAAGTTGGAGAAAGGAATAAGTGGGGAATTCCAGAGCTAAGGGCCTAGACAACTGAAGGTCCAGCAATTAGAATCGGAAATACTGAAGAGGCCAGAGTTAGAGTAATACATACAGTGATTGCAGAAATAAGAAGGGATGAGAACCTCCAGAGATTTGAAAACAAGTATGATACCTGTACCTGAAAACCAAGATGTGGGTATGCCGGCGTTGGACTGGCGTAAACACAGTAAAAAGTCTGACAACACCAGGTTTTAGTCCAACCTATTTATTTGATAATATTCTCACAAGCTTTCGAGGGGACAGCCTCTTCGTCAGGTGAATGGAGAGTTCTGGCCTCAGACAGAGCATATAAAGCACAGACTGTTTAGAGATTACTGATTAGAATGCGAATCCTTACACCTAACCTGCTGTTCAAGACCTGAAGTGACTGACAATGTGAGTGGAAGGAGCACTGATCACAGGTTACAGAGATGTGTATTGTCTCCAGACAGTACAGTAAGTGAGGTTTTGCAAACCCAGGCAAGTCACGGGGGTTACAGATAGTGCGACATGAACCCAAGATCCCTGTTGAGACCGTCCTCATGTGTGCGGAACTTGGCTATCAGTCTCTGTTCAGCGACTCTGCGCTGTCGTGTGTTGTGAAGGCCGCCTTGGAGAATGCTTACCCGAAGGTCAGAGGCTGAATGCCCATGACCACTGAAGTGTTCGCCAACAGGAAGGGAACAGTCTTGCCTGGTGATTGTCGAGCGATGTTCATTCATCCGTTGTCGTAGCGTCTGCATGGTCTCCCCAATGTACCATGCTTCGGGACATCCTTTCTTGCAACGTATCAGGTAGACAATGTTGGCCGAGTTGCAAGAGTATTTACCATGTACCTGGTGGATGGAATTCTCACGTGTGATGATGGTATCCATGTCGATGATCCGGCATGTCTTGCAGAGGTTGCTGTGGCAGGGTTGTGTGGTATTGTGGTCACTGTTCTCCTGAAGGCTGGGTAGTTTGCTGCGAACAATGGTCTGTTTGAGGTTGTGTGGTTGTCTGAAGGCAAGAAGTGGGGGTGTGGGGATAGCCCTGGCGAGATGTTCGTCTTCATCAATGATATGTTGAAGACTCCGGAGAAGATGTCGTAGCTTCTCCGCTCCGGGGAAGTACTGGACGACGAAGGGTACTCTGTCCACTGTGTCCCGTGTTTGCCTTCTGAGGAGATCGGTGCAGTTTTTTGCTGTGGCGCATCAACAAATTGCACCCTACCATCAAACTCACCATGGACTATTCCCCAGAATCAGTTGCATTCTTGGACACACGCATCTCCATTAAGTCTGGTCACCTCAGCACCTCACTGTACCGCAAGCCCACAGACAATCTCACAATGTTCCACTTCTCCAGTTTCCACCCTAAACATGTTAAAGAAGCCATTTCCTATGGACAAGCCCTCCGTATACACAAGATTTGCTCAGATGAGGAGGATCGTGACAGACACCTCCAGACCCTGAAAGATGCCCTCATAAGAACAGGATATGGTGCTCGACTCATAGATCGGCAGTTCCGATGCGCCACAATCCGCACCGATCTCCTCAGAAGGCAAACACGGGACACAGTGGACAGAGTACCCTTCGTCGTCCAGTACTTCCCCGGAGCGGAGAAGCTACGACATCTTCTCCGGAGTCTTCAACATATCATTGATGAAGACGAACATCTCGCCAGGGCTATCCCCACACCCCCACTTCTTGCCTTCAGACAACCACACAACCTCAAACAGACCATTGTTCGCAGCAAACTACCCAGCCTTCAGGAGAACAGTGACCACAATACCACACAACCCTGCCACAGCAACCTCTGCAAGACATGCCGGATCATCGACATGGATACCATCATCACACGTGAGAATTCCATCCACCAGGTACATGGTAAATACTCTTGCAACTCGGCCAACATTGTCTACCTGATACGTTGCAAGAAAGGATGTCCCGAAGCATGGTACATTGGGGAGACCATGCAGACGCTACGACAACGGATGAATGAACATCGCTCGACAATCACCAGGCAAGACTGTTCCCTTCCTGTTGGCGAACACTTCAGTGGTCATGGGCATTCAGCCTCTGACCTTCGGGTAAGCATTCTCCAAGGCGGCCTTCACGACACACGACAGCGCAGAGTCGCTGAACAGAGACTGATAGCCAAGTTCCGCACACATGAGGACGGTCTCAACAGGGATCTTGGGTTCATGTCGCACTATCTGTAACCCCCGTGACTTGCCTGGGTTTGCAAAACCTCACTTACTGTACTGTCTGGAGACAATACACATCTCTGTAACCTGTGATCAGTGCTCCTTCCACTCACATTGTCAGCCACTTCAGGTCTTGAACAGCAGGTTAGGTGTAAGGATTCGCATTCTAATCAGTAATCTCTAAACAGTCTGTGCTTTATATGCTCTGTCTGAGGCCAGAACTCTCCATTCACCTGACGAAGGGACTAACCCCGAAAGCTTGTGCGTTTACTATCAAATAAATCAGTTGGACTAAAACCTGGTGTTGTCAGACTTTTTACTGTGTTTACGCCAGTCCAACGCCGGCATACCCACATCATGACTACCATCAGATACTAGCAGAGTTTTGGGTGACTTCCAGTTTACAGACTGTCAAAAGTGGAAGATCCATTGAAATAGTTGAGGCTAAAGGTAACAGAGTCATAAATAAGGATTTCAGCAGATGAGCTAAAGCAGAGCAAAGTTACGGAGATGGAAATAGGCAATCTTAGTGATGGCAAAGGAATGTAGCCAGAACCTTCCTTCAAGGTCAAACATGTTTTTCGCTACTACAACATTCCTATTTACTCACTCTACTTGTTACCAAGGTTGCAAACAGTTCAGTTTAATCTTAGATAGTTACCAGAAGGAGAGGTAGAGCCAGTAGTTAAATTACATCTTCACCTTCTTGGTACTAAGTTCTAAGTTTTAGTATCAGTGAGTATTTTTAAGCTATAACTGTGTAACTTGATGATATTTTTTAGGACTCTGGAGATAAATCTGTTGCTATTGCTTGGGAAGCTGACAGACCACCAGTTTAGGTGGCTTCTTTTGAAATAATTAGGGAAAAAACATGGCGGTTAATGAGATTTGATTAAACCAAACAAAGAGCCAGATCACAAAACACATTAATAGCCCCCAACTTGCAACAATAGGCCCAGTATGAAAGCAGAAAGGATGGTGAAGGAAATTAATTAATGGCACATTTAGAAAATAAAAAGGTTATTAAAATATTATCGTGAAAGCACATGACACCTTGAACTATTCACCTGAAAACAGGAACCAATATCTTGACTAAACAAAAAAAAATGTAGAAACAGGCTTTAAATGTCTAGTCTAGATCTAATCTACTTGTAAGATATCAAATTTTGAAATAATTGGTGTCAATGGTTAGTTTAATTTATTTCTCGTCTGGCTAAAGCCTGACTGAACATAAATAAACTGAAGAATTGTTATAATTTAAACTTCACATTAAAAAGTAGTTAAACCCAAGCAAGGGAAACCACCAGCCTTCCAATAACTGAGAAAGGAGAACCATCAAAACAGGATGAGGTTTGATCACTTCTATTTAACTGTAATGTAGTTTTCATCAAAAACATATAGGATGTAAAGTTAAAATCTCTTTTGGCTGATTCAAATTTTCACTTCTGCTCTCTCAAAAGTCAGGTGCATTTTGCCTTCAAGTTCTAACCCTTCATTTTCAAGTCTGAACGTTTTTAAAAAATGGGGATCGGACAACTATTTGTGTCCTCACCCAATGTCCACATAAAACACATTGCACAACTGGTCACTGGATAATGATCATAATAATATGATTTTACTTTTCCCTCCCAAGTCCAATGAGACCAACTTTAATTGGACAGAAATGATGATGCTATTGATGTCTAATTTCACATTTCAGGGATTGAACTTGAGGTTTTGCTACTATGTTGTTCATAGTATCCTGGCATGTGGGATAGAAGTCAAAGAAAAAACAGTTTAAATAGCTTGACAGTTTAAATAGCTGGATTGGAATGAAGGAAAAACTTTTTTGAATAGTGGTCTCCTTCCTTGGTTTCCCTCATCACTGACTTCAATTGAAAACAGTACTGCAAACATTAATCCTCTATTATGCTCCTGCTCAAAGGCCAACTGACTACCACTTGGTGGAATGTGAATGGATCACACCCACAATAGCCACTCAGCTCCACAGACCATACGCCATATGCCAACACGTTATAAGACATTTCATGTTTAAAATATCTCAGCCTTATGCTTTGGGTATAACTGTCCCACAAGGAATAAAAAAAAAACAGAAGATGTCACCACAGGAAAGGAAAGTATATTAAATCTTTATCAATTGTATGTCCAATTTAGGTCAGCACATTATATGAACAATATCAAAACTAATGGAGTCTTGCTCAGGAGCAGGAAATACTCTGAAGTGCTGTGAGTGGCCATCTTGCCACTCCCTTCTACAGTGCTTCTCTTCATGCCCAATGAAGGTTGGGCATGTTTCCCAAACCGATGGGATAAAATATTACATTTGTTTTTGGTCCTAAGTGAAATAAAATTTGGCAAAACATCTTAAAGATTCAGGACAAAAACATATGCTGCAATTTGGTATTAAATTGCCAATCCCACGCAGTGAATTTATGGAAACGTTACTTTACTGCAATAAGGTCTCAGATGATCCAAGAGTTATGGTTCATAACTGCAGGGAGCCCATCAACGAATAATCAAGATGTTATACTTCACGAAGCAGTACTTGATGCAGTTTGTGGAGAGTTGATGCTGTCTCTCACCTGTGATGCATTTGCCCAGAACGTGCTTGATGCACAATGTTCAGCACAAATGTACAGCTTGCTTATATAAAATGCAGACAAAACATTATCTGGAAGCACTTTATGATAGTTACTAAGTGACAAGTGTTGAAGGGTTCAAATCAGGAAGAAAAACAAGCCCAAAATTTGCACTGAAAATAGAACATTTTATATCAGGCTATGAGAACAATATTCGGCGACATCAGTATTGAGAAGGCAGTTCTGATAAAAAAAAGTTAAATGATCCTTCAAGCAAGTACACTGTACTGAAAATTGAATGCAGCAAGGTATTAATCACATAATTATGTTCTTTATTTTTGGAGCCAAAACACGATTAAAATCAGTCAGACAACAATGGAATTTCCTCCTCCCATCACTTAACAAATAACTGCAAATAGTTATTTGTGTTTACAGAAGGGGAAAAAATCCTTTCAGACCAACTTAACTGTTCTAAGTTAACAGCTTCCTTTTTAAAATAAACAATTTGAGCTAAAAGCAATAAATGACACACAGAATATGAAATCTCCCAGATTTTTCTTTGAACCTCTTTCGGAAGGATTGACCTCATGCATGGCAGGCACTGGCAGAATTCCAGTATCTCGCCCACATAACAGCTATTTTACTGCAAGTTTAGAAAGCAAGTTGACGGAATGTTCATTTTTCAGCAAAAGTTACAGGCGTAAAGGAACAGGAGCTTATTTACTTCCTCAAGGCCATTTCATTATCCAATTAGATCATGGCTGCTCTGCACTTCAACTCCACATACCAGGTATTGAGACGTCACCCCCTCCTCCCCAAAGAAACTACATACTTTTGTTTTTTTTATATCACTTAATTAACTCCACAGTGTTTGATGTATAATTGCAAAGATACCTTTTAGTAAATTAATTAGTAAATTAAAGGCTGTGACCTCCATAGAGACAGAAGACCAATCCACAACCAAACACTCCCATAGTGAGAATGAATCAGTCTGGAAATAGGAGCTGGAAATACTATGTTCTGAAGTGGCCATCCTACCACTCCCATATGTTATTTCAATCCACACACTGTTTCCTGTTCTTTCGTAAGTAAAATTATACATTTCTGTTTTGTTACATAGCATAATCAAGCAAGGAAAGATGTTCACTCAATGTATAAGTTTGATTATGTACAAGATGTTCAGGACAGTATTAAATTTATGATTCACATTGACTTTATCTAGAAAAGCTTGTATTAATCCTTCCATTGAACCAAATTAAGAATGTATTATTTCCAACAGTTAGAACAGCCATAACATGTAACAAAGGTAAAATTTAGTATTGGAATACTTGCTTAAATGCTTTGTTTATAGCAGTTTAATCCCTATGAGCCATTACACGTAATCTCAAAGTTGAATAAACAATGAATATAATTATTTTGATATCAACTGAAGTTTGTTATCTTCAGATGTGAAGCCAGGCTCACCTTTGGTACTTTGATTTTTTTGACTGGTTAGACTTGTAAAAATCATAAAACTAAAATGAGTTTGCATTATGGTATCTAGTTGATTGTTTGATATGCTTGTACTTTTATGAGCAATTGCATCTGTGTATCAAATCAAAGACCATTCCCTTATGCTATTTCAACCTATGTTGTATCTCCTGTTCTGTTTTAGGCAAACACAACACGTCATCATTCCCCCACCCAGCCACCCCAGTTGGAGGCACATAGAGCCGATTACCTTTTAAACTCAAGGATTCTGAATCTATACGTGACCAGGAATTAAAGCTAATTCCCTCCTGACTCTTATGGTTGAGCAACTCAACATCTTACCCTTTGTTTACAACAATTTAATCCTTATGATTCATTGCATGTAGTCTCAACAGTGAATAATAAAGTTTGTTATCTTTAGATTATGTGAAGCTGGGCTCACCTTTGGATCTTAGGTTTTGTATTATTGTTTTATTATTGTATTGTATTATTGCTTACATGAGCAATTGGACTCATGTATTAAATCAAGGAGTCTTTGGAAAAACAGAATTGAGGAAGCAGAGTGCAGAAAAGTCTCTTTTTATCTTTTCCCTTTCCATTTCCTAGGTCTCTGATGCAAAGTTTTTTTTCTCACTACCCTTCCTACCAGAAACTGGACTGTTGAACTCTCATACACATTCATATGAAGCGACATTAAGCATGCAAGGGGTGCATGGCCCACCACGTGACTAAAGCATTGCATGAAATTATACTGTATTATGTCCCCTTTAACTTGCACTACTGGATTTTTTTCTTGCTATTTGTCCTCACAAAAGGGGTGAGAATTCCATTCAACAGCCTATAATCTGCCGTCAATTATAAGAAAAACATAGAAGTTGGAGGCTCAGAAATTGTTATGTAGCAGTATTTAATTTCTGTACTAAAGACATTTATAGAATTTTCTGACAAAAACTTCCAAGGGAGTAATTTTAGTACCAAGTGGTTCATGGAGAAAAGACCTGCACTTACATTACACCTCATACAACTTCTGGACAACCCAAAGCACTTTGCAACAACTTGCCAGCATCCTTAACATAAAGATCCAAGACACTTCACAGGAACATTATAAAACAAAATATGACATTGAGCTACATAGAGGTATTACATCAGATGACCAGAAGCTTGTCCACAGAGTTGGACTGTCTTAAAGCAGGAAAGCAAGAGAGAGGGTCGGAAAAGTATCAGAAGGGAATGCCAGACCTTGGGACCTAAGCAACCAAAGGCACCACCATTAATGAAGGAGCATTAATTGGGGATGTACAAGACGCCAAAATTAAGTACTCTTGAAATGTAGTCACTGTTGTACTGTATGTAAAGGTTGAAGTTGGAAAAACAAGATACTCCAAGTTTGTGGCAACATTATTAGTCTTTAAAACAGTCACTGCTGGGTTTGTTTTAGAAACTGTATTTCCAAAAAATGAATTGAAAACAGATCATGACACTAAAGCTTTGGAACAGCAGACGTGCTCCCAAAGAATTCCCATATCATGTACCAACAAACCACATCTATTTCACCATTTACTGTTTCAGTGTTTCGTCCAATGAGGAGGAATTTTAATGAGCACGAATTAACCATTTATGCTTCTATTTATATTCAAAACATCCTATATGTGGTGTGTCTTAAATTTGATTTTACAGGTATTCATAGGGATATTTAGTTCAATAAAATAACTACCAGCAAGAACAAGCACAGTCATCACTTCCAAATTCCACTCCAAGTCAAAGAACATCTATCTTGACCGGGCATGTAGAGGATTCTTCACCATCATTAGGCTAATATTCTGGAATCTCTGACCTAACACCATTACTTCCAGGATTTCAACAGTTCAAAACAACCCACCACCTTCTCAGAGTAACTCAAGATGAGCAATACATTCAGCCATGTTTATGCTGCATTTCAGATAACAAATATAAATGTCCTTTCTTTACACCAAGTACATCAATTTAATACCATTTATTCTACTACAATAAAATTGTACAAAAATAATTTTCTCATATTAAATGGTTCAAAACTGAAGATGAGTTGTTAATGTTTATAGCACAACCTAGTGGTAACAACCTGCAGAGTTCCAGTGTGTGCAACAAAATTCAATTAACTGGATTTATCAAGATCAGTCTATCCCAACAAGGCCCTTCAGTATCTCAAGCTTTTTTTTAAACCATTCAATTAGATCACAACTACTATATAACTCAACTCCACTTACTCATCTTGGCTCCGTGTTTCTTAAAAATGTAACTGATCCATCACGCAATCTGTTGGGGACAGAATTCCAATTTTCCATTACCTTCTTATGATAAGTTCTTCTGGACGTCGGTTCTAAATGTCGTTCTAATTTTTAAAAATCCCATTGCCTGGATGCCCCCACCAAGGGAAGTAATTTCTTTATACCTATCCTATCAAACCATTTCATAATTTTAAAAGATTTTGAATAGATCATACTTCAACCTTAAACACCCAAAGTCACAAGTCAAGGTACTGCGGATGTTAAAAATCAGGAAAACAAGCAGAAAATGCTTGCTATGTTCAGTTGACCTGGAAACATCTGCGGAAACAGAATGAATGTTTCAAGTTGTGACTTTCATCCAAGTTTATGCAAACTGTCCTCATAATCGAGACCTTTAAGGCTTATACCATTCAGTTGTATCTGGGCTGCATTGCCATCAAAGGTCAAGACTACATTTTGTAGTTATTAACAGTGAATGAGTTTTAAGTGATTAATGTACAAGAACACTCAAATCCTTTCACTTTCCCAGAACCTTTGTATCTAACAATTAAAATATATTCTAATTTGTCTTTCTCAGATCCTCAAACATAATTCCAAACGCCAGGTTTGCCTACTCAGTCTGCCAATTGGCTCTATTTCTGTCTATGCAACTCAATGCCTCTGAAATTAGTTTAATCTATAGACTCCATTCCTTTTTCAAATTATTAACTTGTATCATAAAACACTGAGCCTCAATACAAAATCTTTGGAGAAGACTGCTGATCACATCCAGTTAGTTAGAGAATATCAACTGTCCTTACACTCATTCAGCAAAGTTCCTTCTGGAAGTCCATACTGATAATACACATATCCATTATGCCAGTGGTTTCCTCAAAAAATTAAGCAAGATTAGTCAAACATTACATATCCTTCACAAATACATGCTGAATCTCTGATCTCATTCTTGTCCAAATGCCTCCTTTCTCTTGTCTCTGATTACATACTCCAGTAATTCTGTCACAACTGATGTAAAACTGTAGTATCCTGTTTTCTCCCTCCTCTTCATAAAGCCACTCTCTCGCACTTGGCTGTGAACAATTAAACAACTTTCATGATTACAAATTCTGACCTGATCATTTGCATTTGGGATTGTTTGGCTCTGAAATTAAAGCATGCTGCATTTGCTGTTCATTTTTCTTATAGTGCTGTATTGTAGCATTACCTCATTTTCAAATACACCTGCTGCTGTCCCTGGCATACTCCCCCACTCCACTGATGGTAATGGTAAAATGATGGATATGTCAACATGAAATTCTGATGGAATACATTTCTATTGATGCTGATGACCTACAGAATCTCACTCTAAACCTAACTCCCTCTATATTATAGCTATACTGTTTCCATAACAAAACCAACAGCCTCCTAAGTATTATTCCAAATTGAAAGCACATAAGATATGTGACTGCAAATTCACAGCCAATATTTTGTTCATCATCTTGGGAAAAGGAATAAAACATTTCCAACAGGCAGCAGCAGAAGTATTAGGAGTTATGGTTAAGTTACGAAAACTTGAAATAGAATTAATACATTAGCTCCAAAGCAGTTACTTTTTTTTGTCACTGTTTATAGTGAGGAACATTAATGCAGGGACTGATTAATCCTGCATTCCCAGTATCAATACCAAGGAATTCCAGTTCAGAGAGTAACATGGATAGATGTAGAATGCAGCTTCCTTTATACTCTGAACTTTGGACCAGGACCCTCATACTGCACCAATCTGACATTTTTCTATTTCCCACAGAGGCTGTTCTCAAGCCTCTCTGATGTAGACAATGTAATGTTGAATTACAGCATTTTTAGACTGTGAGAACAACACAATTTAAAAAATGCCCAAACTTATTTCATATTGATGAAATTATTATTTAAAAATGTATATTCATTTTATACGGCATATTAAGAAATTGTGAGAGCTACTAAAGTCCAAAGATGTGCGAGTTATGTGGATTGGCCATGCTAAATTGCCCGTGTCAGGGGAACTTGCTAGGATGAATGCATTGGGGTTATGAGAGAATAGGGCTGTGAGGGATTGTGGTCAGTGCAGTCTCGATGGCATGAATGGCCTCCTTCTGCACTCTAGGATTCTATGATTCTACTTTTCCAGTAAGCACTGGGAAGGATTTAAGCAGTTAATTTCATTTTTTGTGCTCACTTCCTATAATGCAACCATTTTTAGAACAAGTATATTTTAATATTTTATATCTGCACCCCTGACTACACAGAAAATCTCATTATAGCTCATGCTATGTTAGGAACTCAGTATTCCATCAATCCAATTTCAGTTTTCTATCACCAAAGAGAACAAGAACAGAATATTCCCAAGTTATGAATGTTGCAACTGGTTCAGCATATTTAGATTCTAATTGGTTACATTTTGCATTCCTGTTACGCTTTTCATGGAAACTATGTTTAATAATTGATTAACATTTAGCACTAACCTTGGATTAAAAAGGTAGATAAAATTCCAAAATAGAGTTATTTAACCGTAAAATGCTCCCGCCTTCCCCACTGCAATCACTGAGTATTACCTTAATTACTGTTCTCTTGATTCAAAGAATGACAACATGTGGTGACGGGTGCAGCATGAAGTCAGGCAGGCCAAGACGGTTTCAGATTTGATACTAGGGTGTGCTAAAGCAGTGGTGGTAATTATATATCATGGTAAAAGTTGAATTTACTATCCTACGCTTCTCGGCCTTTTGGCTAAGATCAAGTGTAGTATCGACATGCTGCACTTGATTGAAGTCATTAGGTTACGTTTCAGCTTCACTTGAAGCAATTTTTTAAAGTGGCATCTCGGCCTTTTGGCTAAGATGCACATTAGATCAAGCCTTGGGGGAGGAGCTACACCTACTCCAATCAGCTTGGATCATGTAGATCAAGCCCAAGACAGGTGGTGAGAGCCCTGTCTTGTTTTATTCCGCAGGTGGAGGTCCACCTCGTGTCAAACGAGGGGCATGCACATGGTGGGTCGTGCGTGGGCTGCTCTTGGAAGTTCCGGGAGTGGCCTAGTACTTCGTGTCGGTGTGTGTGCTTGATCCTGGACCGGTAGACGGGCACCGCAACAGCTTGGTGACTAGCACTGCTAGCTGTGTAGATACATGGATTTGGGCCTGCGTCTGTGGGAGTTTGCGCATTCTCCCTGTGGTTGCGTGGGTTTCCTCCGGGCGCTCCGGTTTCCTCCCACACCCCAAAGATGTGCTCTTAGGCTGATTGGTTTTACTAAATTGACACTATTCTCCCCTGAATCTGGCTAAGTTAGGGGTTCCATTTGTAGACATGCAGGGTAGAATAGGTGTAGGGTGATGCGGCGGCACGGGCTCGTTGGGCCGAAGGGCCTGTTTCCCGTGCTGGGTTGTTCTTTGTCAGCTTGGATCGGGAATGTCCCAACTTGTTGGGACTCTGAGTTGGCTTTAATTTGACCTGATTGGATTGGAATAAAGTAAACAAAAGAAAAACAGAAGAATAAAAAAACACATCTGAGACCGTTGATTGCTCTGTCTCTGTAGTGGAGGAGGTTAAAGTACTAGGTTGAGCAAAGGCACAGAGATATGAAGATGATGAGTTTTTTTTCTTAAATTATGCTCACAGCCTTGGGTGATGTCATTGTTAGGAGGAAGGAAAGAAATTCTGTGGGCAGCTCAGGTGACACGGATTTCATTTTCAGTTTCCATTTGGAGCTATAGGTTTGAGGTTTTAGTTTTAGAAGGGACAACAAACTAAAAAGAAGCGTTTTCCCTCTCTCCATTGTTTTGAAAATTCTGTTGGTTAGCTGAGAACAAGAACTTGTTTTCCTAAAGGGTGAAAATCTGTTGTTGGGGGCTGTCCAAAGTCTCTCTGGTGTTTTAGGAAGCTGTTAAGAATATAAGAAACAGAGCAGAGTAGGCTATCTAGCCCCTCGAGCCTGCCCCGCCATTCAATAAGATCATGACTGATCTAATAGTGGCTCAGTTCCACTTACCGGTCTGCTCCCCATAACCCTTAATTCCCTTATTGATCAGAAATCTATCTACCTGTGACTTAAACACATTTAACGAAGTAGCCTCCACTGCTTCAATGGACACAGAATTCCAAAGATTCACTACCCTCTGAGAGAAGAAGTTCCTCCTCAACTCTGTTCTAAATTGACTCCCCCTTATTTTGAGGCTATGCCCTCTTGCGCTTGTTTCCTTTCTAAGTGGAAATAATCTCGCTGCCTCTACCCTGTCTAGCCCCTTCATTATCTTATATACCTCTATAAGACTCCCCCCTCAGCCTTTTAAACTCCAATGAGTACAAGGCCAATCTACTCAATCGCTTCTCATAAGCTAACCCCCTCATCTCCAATATCAACCTGGTGAACCTTCTCTGTACTCCCTCCAAGGTCAATATATCCTTTCGCAAATAAGAGGACCAAAATTGCACATAGTACTCGAGTTGCGGCCTCACCAGTACCTTGTACAATTGCAGCAAGATCTCCCTGCTTTTATACTCCATCCCCCTCGCGACAAAGGCCAACATTCCATTTGCCTTCTTGATCACCTGCTGCACCTGCAAATTGAGTTTTTGCAATTCATGCACAAGGACTCTCAGGTCCCTCTGCACGGTAGCATGTTATAATTTTTCACCATTTAAATAATAGTCCATTTTACTATTATTCTTTCCAAAGTAGATAACCTCACACTTGCCAACATTATACTCCATACTCTTGTTTTCAAAGTGTTCTGAGTCTCAACAGCATTTGATCCCAGAATTCAACTAAAAGCCTTGATTCCAATACCGTGTGAGCATTAGTCTGCGCTATGTTAAACCTGTGAAAAGGGTCTTTTGTCTATGGGAAGTTTTGTTTTTGATTGGGACATCTTACATGTATTCATTAAGGGTTATACATTATCATGACTGTTTGTTTCGTGTTTGTAATTGATAAAAGTTCTTGCTAACTTTCTTACTAAACATGCTAACTATATTCTTAAAGAAACTTTGTTTGATAAAAGCTCCCTAGTGAAACACTTCATGCTTATCCTAGTCAAATTCAAAATGCAAAACTTATGATTCAGCTGGGCTTCATTAAACACTCCGGAGTTTCTAACTTAAAAGTTTATTTATTAGTCACATTTAAAGCTCACATTAACACTATAATGAAGTTATTATGAAATTCCCTGAGTCACCACAGTCCAGCGTTTGTTCAGGTCAACGCATCTAACCAGCACGACTTTCAGAATGTGGGAAAAAACCGGAACACCCGGAGGAAACCCATGCAGACATGGGGAGAACGTGCAAACTCCACACAGACAGTGACCCAAGCCAGGAATCGAACCCAGGCGCCTGGCGCTGTGAAGCAGCAGTGCTAACCACTATGCTACCGTGCCACCCATTTTGAATTTGAACCATAATATTTGAAATCAATGCATTTGGATAGGGAGTGTAGGTCAGCACGGGTTAAGTGTGTGTTAATATGGAAAACAGGAGGTGAAATTTTACACAGGTTACAGTTTAAGGAAGGTGAAGCTTAGATGAACAAATGATGTCTGTAAGAGAATTAGATTTCATCTACAAAGACAAGAGGTCACACAACACCAGGTTATAGTCCAACAGGTTTATCTGCAATAACAAGCTTTCGGAGCACTGCTTCTTCATCAGGTGAAGTGCAGCGAGGTGTGCAGGCAGTGAGTAGATAGGTGGAATGACAATAGCCCAACACTAACAGGTAATCAAGAGTGTCAAAGGCTAAATACAGATTTGCAGTCCAATTGTACTGTGCACTGTTGAAAATTCACTGTGCTATTACGTTCTTTATACATTTATGGCTTGCTGTGTATTAAGTACCCCTTTCTAGCAATACTGAAGTGATTTTAGTCCAAGAGAATAGGCTTCTGCCAGCTGACCCAGATGCCAGCAGGATACTCAAGTGGGTGGGAAGAAGCCAGCCAACCACAATCAATGGAGCCAGCCAATTAGGGAAAGTGATATGTGTGGCCAGTCCAATTACGTGCTGAGGACCAACCTGTTTGCTAATCTCAATGATAACATTGCCTTAGGTGCCTACAGATCTTGCCTTCAGCTGCTCTGCTCATATGTGCAATATTCTTATCTTCATTAAACAAAATCACGAAGGCTGAGTTCAACTGATCATTGATAAAACACCATTGTCCTTATCCCATTCCAGGGTACTGTAAGATTGCTCATAATAAAATGAGTGTTTATATTACACAAATTAAAGTTCTACTACTGATGGATCATTTTTCTGTTATCATATATTTCACAACCCAGGTTCCAATGTTAAAGGGGTTGTGTTGATCTGAGTTTTAGTTGTCAGAAAAAAAGTCACAGCTTGCTGACCCATATTCTGAGCTGTGCCACTTAGACTGTTACATCAGGCAGGCCCTCCCCATTCAGAATTGTGCCCCTCATTCCATTACAAACTTCCTCCATCCTTCTGAGAAAGACAGCTGAGTGGCTGCTCTTGCACCGCCCCAGTTCAACACCACTAATTTTCACCTGTTGGGGACCTGATGGTCCATGACCCCGCTCACCTTTTGCTTAATTGCCAAAGGCACGTTTAATCTTGTTCACCAGCAAGCAAATTAACTTCAACAGCCTTAACTATCTCAATTAAGTTCTTGCTACATTCATGCACTTTCGCCACTTCCCCGCCAGCCTTTTAAACCACCTTAATTTCCCTACTTGGCGATCCTTCCCACTTGCTTCCCTCCACCAATTCAAAGGCCTTTTCCCCACAAAACTTCAGTTTGAGTGCGTTGCACTGAATTCTGCCCATTAGATTTACTGCTAAATTGTTACTTACAGAAATTTCTAAATCTGCTGCATTTTTTCACAAGTTTCTGAATCTTTTAAAAGACAGGCATGCGGGAAGGTGGGGGAAGTATCTAAGAAAATCTGTCCATAAATTCTAAAAATGGCTACAGAAAATAATTTCTTCCTTTCTGAGCCACTGTAAGCTGGCAGTTGATATTTGAGAATATTAATGCAAACATTAGGCAGGGTACGTGTTTGGTAACTCTGTACAGCAGAGTTCACTAGAAAAGCCACTACAAAGAGATAATAAGTGCACCCATGATTCCCCAAGTGCTAACACAAGGACCTCACATGGAAGATGAAAACAGATACAAAAAGAATAATCACAAATTACGTATATTTAAGCACATAGAGGCCAGTCGGCCCATTTCCAGAGCAATCCAAACTATGCCCAATGGCCCATGCTCTCTTTATAGCTCTGTATTTTGCTTTGCTCAAAGATTTGTTTGACTTTGCTTCAGCCACTCCCTTTGGCAACAGTTCCAATAGTTCAACAACCCAAGGCTACTTTCAAACATCTTTGACTCAGTTCAACAAAGAGAACAACACACTTCAAAGGACACTACCTGCTGAAAATATCCACAGATGGGCACTAGTATAACATCAGTTATGCCAAAGAAGATATTATTGCATCACATGTGCATAATGTCACTGTGGAAAAAAAAGTGGTAGGAAGCATAAAAGTGGCTGTGCCATTTTTCATTAGTAAAATAATCCACAAGAGTGTACTCTTAACCCAAAAGTAAAATCAGTAAAATCAGGCATTGCTCACCGTCATTTCATGATGATTGTTAAAAATAAGCACATGAAAATGAGTTTTGTTTGAACAGACTCTGGATGAGGGAATGTATAGTTTCTCATGCAAGTCATGCACCAAAAATAATCTATTTCAAATATATTAATCTAAAAATGCACTCAGGATTTATCTTTTATTGTCCTAACATAGCATGTTTTTCTGCATACATTCTGTGTGACCCAACTCTCAAAGCTGGTGTTACTCCTCCACTAATCTACCACCTCTCCCTGCCTCCGCTCTCTCCCCATACCGCCATAAATGCATTTGAAATAAAACAAAATCTCTGAATACTCTGAACAAGCAGGGATCTAGTGCTGTAAATACAGAAGTGAAGATAAATACTACAACGTCAGCTGTACAGTCACGAGAAATGTATAAAATTACCAAAGCTCAGTTGTCAGACTAGTTTCCCTTCCCAAATTTTGAAATTATTTTCACGTCAGGACATTTCTAAAACACTTTCAATTCTACGAATCCCACTTTGAACAAAACTCAGATATTTAAAGAACTAAAAACAATTTAACTTAGTTTTACTTTTGTACAAAATTTAAGAAACTTAACTACTGCCCGTTTTGTTTGAAGGGATTTGGGGTGAGGGCCTGTGTAGTTTCTCATGTAATTTCTCATTTCTCCATAGTCAAGCATGTCCATTGCTCACTTCAGTTCATTCCCTCTAATCCATGTTCGTGCATTTCACCTCTTCTTATTCAAGACTTCAAACTTGCCCAATTTCCACTGTTTTGTCAAAAATGTTTTTTCCTTCAAACAGTAAATGCTTTCAGTTAAACAAAGGATAGACTGACGCCATTAACTTTGATCCTCAAAAATTCTATACCCACGCAACTAACTCTATCCTTCTGCATGAATGTAATCCCAAACTGAATAAGATTGTTTGAAATCCTCCATCCTCCTCAATACCAACTCAACTAAACTCTACTATTCATAATTGGATCATGCACCAAGTCACTCACCTATAATCCTTGTCCCCTACTGACATGCAGCAACTCATGTTCCCTCAACACCTCAAATATTATAACTCACCTCCTGGTGTTTAAACCCAATAAGGCCTCACCCCTGCCCATCTCTATGATCTCTTCTGGCCCTACAACAAACTCCAGAAAATTTGCACTGACCCCTGTCTCATTCATTTCCTGCTTTCTCCTCCCACCTACCAATGTTGTTCAGACCCCAAATGCTGGCAATCCAATCTGAAACTTCTTTGCTCTCCTTGTTTAGAGGCCTCATTAGAGCCCACCTTTGAACAACATTTTTTGGTAACTCTCCTGGTAGCTCTGATTCTACTTCCATTTTTGTGCCTCCGAGAAGTGCCTGGCAGCATTCTTCTAAGGCAAAATACAGTATTTGAATCAAATTCAGCAGCTCTGACGAAGGCTCATCCTGACTCGAAACATTGGCTCTATTCTTTTTCCACAGATGCTGTCAAACCTGCTGAGCTTTTCAAGCATTTTCTGTTTTTGTTACTTATTTTGGTGCTGGATGAAGAACAAAATCCAATTGTTTCATGAGACACGAGCTCTCAGAAATAAACTAAAAGATCTTCTTATCTATATGTATCAGGTTTTTTTTAAAAAAACTATTTTGTTGGCATTAAAACTACCTTCCATACTTAAACTAAGTTATCAGGTGTCAAAACGTATTCAACAGAATAACAGTCCCAAAATGATCTTATTCTAGGACATAAGGAATAGGAGTTTGAGAAACCCCACACTACTTTTCAAAAGACTGCTCCACCATTCAGGATGATCATGGTTGACCTCAATTGCATGTTCCTGCTATTTGGAAACTAATTCAACATTGGAAATCTGGAACTCCAATTCCCAAAAGGCCTTGGGCTTTTCGTCCAAAATGAAAGATGACGGCACACGCACAATTAGTTTACTTTAGCGTGGACAGAGGACTGGTTGTCAAATAGGAGGCAGAGAGTGGGGGTCAATGGGTGCTATTTGGATTGGCGGTTGGTGACTAGTGGAGTGCCCCAGGGGTCGGTGCTGGGGCCTCAGCTATTTACCATTTATATAGATGATCTGGAGGAGGGAACCGAGTGTATGGTGTCGAAATTTGCTGATAACACCAAGATTGGTGGAACGGCAAATTGCGCGGAGGGTGTGGAGAGTCTGCAGAAGGATCTAGATAGGCTGGGCAAATGGGCCAGGAACTGGCAAATGGAATTTAATGTTGGCAAGTGCGAGGTGGTCCACTTCCACGGTAGGAAGGATTATTACTTACGTGGAGAAAAACTGCAGCAGGCGACGGTGCAGAGGGACCTCGGGGTCCTTGTGCATGAGTCGCAAAAACCCAGTTGCAGGTGCAGCAGGTGGTCAGGAAGGCGAATGGAACGCTGGCCTTCATAGTGAGGGGGATTGAATATAAAAGTAGGGAGGTCTTGCTGCAGCTGTATAGGGTATTGGTGAGGCCGCAGCTGGAGTACTGTGTGCAGTTTTGGGCGCCGTACTTACGCAAGGATATTTTGGCCTTGGCGGGAGTGCAGAGAAGGTTTACTAGGCTGATGCCGGAGTTGAGGGGGTTGAGCTATGAGGAGAGGCTGAATAAACTAGGCTTGTACTCGTCACAGTTTAGAAGAATGAGGGGAGATCTCACTGAGACGTATAAGATGATGAATGGGATGGATAAGATAGAGGTGGAGAGACTCTTCCCGCTCAGAAAGGACAGTAGGACTAGGGGGCACAGCCTCAAGATAAAGGGGGGGCGGTTTAGAACGGAGTTGAGGAAAAACTTCTTCACTCAAAGGGTGGTGAATCTCTGGAATTCTCTGCCCGTTGAAGTGGTGGAGGCTTCCTCGCTAAATATTTTTAAGACGCGGGTTGATGGGTTTTTGATAAGAGAGGGGATTAAGGGTTATGGGGAGAGGGCGGGAATGTGGAACTGAGCCACGACAGATCAGCCATGATCTTATTGAATGGCGGGGCAGGCTCGAAGGGCCAGATGGCCTACTCCTGCTCCTATTTCTTATGTTCTTATGTTCTTATCTTCTGGCCCAAAACTGTCCCTGTGCAGAAGAACAGCAGTGTGAAAAACAGGTCAGGTGACCCAAACCACTGCACATCATTAGCAAGGAAGATGCTCTCAGAAGTAGGACATGGGGAGAGGGACATGGAGAGTTCCCAAACAGGGAGAAACACAGGGATTGGAAAGAGGTTCCAGAAAGAAGTCCCAGTGAAAGGGATTTGAAATGGTTCCCAAAAAGTAAAATTGAAAGAAAGGCACAGGGCAAGAGGCTCCAAATTAAAGACCTAGCTGCAGGGAGCAGATTTGAAGCGAAGTGGGTTTGAGAGAAGCTCTGGAGATCTAAGGAGGTTTTAAAATAAACTCCAACATGCTACTTGCTTTCCTAATTGTTTGATGTACCTGCATGCTAACTTGGTGAATAGAGAACAAAGAAACACAAATCCTTCTGAATGCCAATATTTCCCAGTCATTTTTTTTAAACTTGTCTGCTTTTCTATTTTTCCCAAATTAATTGGTAACTTCATACTCCACTTTATGCTCCAGCTGCCAAGTTCTTGACCACTCATTTAATCTGTCTACGTAGGAAACTACTTTATGTCTTCCTTGCAGCTTATGTTCCCAACTAGGTTCATATCATCAGCATACATGGATACATTACATTGGGAATAAGAACTGGGAGCAGGAGTAGGCCATCTGGCCCCTCAAGCCTGCTCCGCCATTCAATAAGATCATGGCTGGTCTTTTTGTGGATTCTCCTCCGCATACCCACCCGCTCACCATAGCACTTAATTCATCTACTGTTCAAAAATTTATCTTTGCCTTAAAAACATTCAATAATGTAGCCTAACTGCTTCTCTGGGCATGGAATTTCACAGATATACAATCCTTTGAGTGAAGAAGTTCCTCCTCAACTAAGTCCTAAATCTGCTCCCCCTTATTTTGAGGCTCGGCCCCCTAGTTCTGGTTTCACCCGCGGTGAAAACAATCTACTCCTTTCATAATTTTAGATGTTTCTGTAAGGTTCCCCCCTCATTCTTCTAAATTCTAATGAGTATTGTCTCAGTCTACTCAGTCTCTCCTCACAAGTCCTCTCCAGAATCAACCTAGCGAATTTCCTCTGCAGTGCCAGTGTACCCTTTCTCAAGTAAGGAAACCAAAACTGGACAGTACTCCAAGTGAAGCCTCACACCAGCACCTTAAACAGCTGCAATATAACCTGCCTGTTTTTAAACTTCATCCCTCTAGCAATGAAGGACAACATTCCATTTGACTTCTTAATTCCCTGCTACATCTGCAAATCAACTTTTTGCAATTTATGCACAAGGACACCCATGTACCTCTGCACGGCAGCATGCTGCAATTTCTTGCCATTTAAATTATAGTACATTTTGCTGTTATTCCTACTAAAATGATGACCTCACATTTACTAACATTGTACTCCATCTGCCAGACTCTTGCCCACTCACTTAATCTATATCCCTTTGCAGACATTCAGTGTCCTCTGCACACTTGTTCTACCACTCATCTTAGTGTCTTTTACAAAACTATGATTTACTACACTTGGTCCCCAACTCCAAATCATCTATGTAAATTGTGAACAATTGCAGTCCCAACACCGATTGCCAACTAGAGAAATACTTATTTATCCCCAGACTTTGTGTTTTGTTAGTTAACCAATCCACTATCCATGCTAATACATCACCTGTATCAACGTGCACCTTTATCTTATGCAACAGCCTTTTGTGTGGCACCTTGTCAAATGCCTTCTGGGAATCCAGATACACCACATCCAGTGGTTCCCTGTTGTCCACCGTGCTCATAATGTTCTTAAAGAACTCCACTAAATAAGTTAAACATGACCTGCCTTTCACGAACCAATGTTGTCTTCCCAATGGGACAATTTCTATCCAGATGTCCCTCTCACCCATCAGCTAAATCATTAATATTGTTTTTAAATAGGTTTGGCTGAAGACTGATTTGCAGTCTACCAACCTAAAATGACCCTTTTATTCCTGCTCTGTCCTTCAACCAATCCCTAATTTTTTTCTTTTATATACCTGTAGAAACCTTTAGAATCGTTTTTTATATCTCTGGTCAGTTTACTGCCATATGTTCTTTATCAATTTTGTGGTTATCCTCTACCAAATTTTGAAATCCTCCCAATCTCAGGCTTACCACATTTTGGCAACATTATAAGAAATTACCATCATTCAAGCAATACCATTTCAAGCAATATCATCTTTACCTTCTCGTGATAGCCATGGTTGGACTATTTTTCCTGTGGCTTTTTATTCCTTCGGGAATCGATATTGGGAATAATTACCTGAATGCCTTCATCTACTATTCCATCTTCTATTTCTGTATCCTCATGTACCTCAACCAACATATCGTTCACATCAACATAGTTTGTTATGCTCAGATTTAAAGCTATATATTATACAGCTTCTGTAATGGTATTACCATATACTATACTGTGTGGGGAGATCTGGTAGCACAAAGGGTTGTATCCCAGCTTCTGAGTTCAAGTCCCATTCCAAGCATATACTAAGTGCAAGAAAAGGATCAAGAACATGACAGTGTGTTGGGCAATCTCAAGCAAAGGTCAACAATAATAATTATAGGAAAAAAGTGAAATCTTCATCATCAAATAATGTGCTAGTAACGTGATGTGCATTTCATTAAAAAATACATTACATTGTGAGTTCTAATCAATTCAATCACCTGAAATCACCAGACTCACTGGACAGCAGCAAACTTAGCTGGTTCATTTCTACCATGTGAACACATGAATAAAGTAAAAATAGGTTACAGAGACACAGAAATAGTGTTTCATTTTTTACCCAATAGCTGCAAGGAACTACTGTAATGTCTAATTCTGCCTCTAGGATATTTAACTTGATGGATCTTTCAGATCACGCTCAAGAGTCTAAGTAATGCATTTACTAACTGATCCATGGTGGAACGAATTACAACACTGTTAAAATTAGTACTGCAATTCTACTGCCTATATTTGGCAGAAATCTTGACTGAACCAATTAACATAGCTTCAAGAACAAAAAAAGCTGGGAAAAAAGAATCAGTAGGTTATACAGCATCTGAGGTTTTTCGGCATGTTTCGTTCTTATTTCAGATTTTCAGCATCCAGAGTTTTGTATTAGCTTTTGTATTAGTGTTCCTTTGTTGCACCAGTCTGACAATTTGATTTCCTACCCCAACAATTCTTGTAGACTTGATGGGCAAAACTGCCAAGTTAATGCTGATCAAGTTCAGACAGGCAGCTATAATGTAGATGAAAGCAAATTATTTAAATTGCACCATGATTACAAAAAGAGGAAACAGATACAAGATTAACAAGCATCAAGCCAATCTAAAGATGAAAAAAAACCTTCTTCTTGCTCCCCAGAGAAACAGAAATGTGGAAAATAACCTTAATGGAGCAATTAATTCTATGTCTGTTAACAATAAACAATGGATCTACTGTTCAAAATGCCAATAGCAGTCAACAGCATTTGGGACGAAAGGAATTAAATTTTACAAAAACACCCATTTAAGAAATAAAATGTTGAACAGAACATCTGTGGACAGGCTGAGCAACTGATAAATCAACTATTTAAACCACTGGTACTAAGCAGCAGCTCAGTACAAATCACCTATATTACAATGCCCATTAGAATGGCCATAACCAAAACTGTTTGCATTTAGAACGTAGAAAAACTACAGCACGAACAGGCCCTTCAGCCCACAAACTGCGCCGATCATATCGCTACCTACTAGGCTTACCTATAACCCTCAATCCTATTAAGTCCCATGTACTCATCCAGAAGTCTCTTAAAAGACCCGATCGAATTTGCCTCCACCACCACTGGTGGCAGGCATTCCGTAAGGTCCCCCATGCAAGATTTCTTGAGAAAGTGAGAGGGCATCGGATCCAAGGGGCTGTTGCCTTATAGATCCAGAACTGGCTTGCCCGCAGGAGGCAGAGAGTGGTTGTAGGTGGGTCATTTTCTGCATGGAGGTTGGTCACCAGTGGAGTGCCCCAGGGATCAGTTCTTACTGTTTGTAATTTTCATAATGACCTGGATGAGAACGTGGAGGGATGGGTTGGTAAGTTTGCTGACGACACGAAGGCTGGTGGTGTTGTGGATGGTTTGGAGGGAAGTCAGAAGTTGCAGAGTGACATAGATAGGGTGTAAGACTGGGCGGAGAAGTGGCAAATGGACTTCAACCCAGATAAATGTGTAGTGGTCCATTCTGGCAGGTCAAATGGGATGAAGGAGGATAATATCAAGGGTAAGACTCTTAGCAGTGTAGAGGATCAGAAGGACCTCTCACCCATGATTCCACTCATCCACCACCCTCTGAGTGACAAACATACCCCTCACATCTCCTCTGCACCTATTCCCCAGCACCTTAAACCTGTGTCCTCGCGTAGCAACCATTTCAGCCCTGGGAAAAAGCCACTGAGAATCCATCCGATCAATACCTCTCAACAACTTATACGCCGCTACCAGGTCACCTCTCATCCTTCGTCTCTCCAAGAAAAGACGGAGCTCCTTCAACCTATCCTCATAAAGCATGCCTCCCAATCCAGGCAACATCCTTGTAGATCTCCTCCGCCCCTTTTCAATAGCTTCCACATCCCTCCTGTAATAAGGTGACCAGAACTGAACACAGTACACCAAGTGGGGTCTGACAAGGGTCTTATGAAGTTGCAGCATTGTCTCCCGACTCCTAAACTCAATCCCTCGATTGATGAAGGCCAGTACACCATACGTCTTCTTAACCACATCCTCTACCTGCAAAGCCGATTTAAGAGTCCTACGGACCCGGACCCCAAGGTCCTTCTGATCCTCTACACTGCTCAGAGGCTTACCCTTGATATTATACTCCTTCATCCCATTTGACCTGCCAAAATGTACCACTACACATTTATCTGGATTGAAGTCCATCTGCCACTTCTCCGCCCAGTCTTGCATCCTATCTACGTCACGCTGCAACTTCTGACTTCCCTCCAAAACATCCACAATACCACCAACCTTCATGTCGTCGGCAAACTTACCAACTCTTCCCTCCACTTCCTCATCCAGGTCATTTATGAAAATGACAAACAGCAAGGGTCCCAGAACTGATCCCTGGGGCACTCCACTGGTGACCGACCTCCATGCAGAAAAAGACCCATCTACAACCACTCACTGCCTTCTGCAGGCAAGCCAGTTCTGGATCCACAAGGCAACAGCCCCTTGGATCCAATGCCCTCTCACTTTCTCAAGAAGTCTTGCATGGGGGACCTTATCGAATGCCTTGCTGAAGTTCATATAAACTACATCTACTGCTCTTCCTTCGTCAATGTGTTTAGTCACATTTTCAAAGAACTCAACCAGGCTCGCAAAGCACAATCTGCCTTTGACAAAGCCACGCTGACTACTTTTGAGCATACTAAACTTCTCTAAATGTTCATAAATCCTGTCCCTCAGGATCTTCTCCATCAACTTACCAACCACTGAGGTTAGACTCACCGGTCAGTAATTTCCTGGGCTGTCCCTGTTCCCTTTCTTGAATATAGGAACCACATCCGCAATCCTCCAGAACCTCTGCTGCCTCCATCGATGACGCAAAGATCATCGCCAGAGGCTCTGCAATCTCTTCCCTCGCCTCCCACAGCAACCTGGGGTAGATCCCATCTGGTCCCAGCGACTTATCTACCTTGATGGTATTCAAAAGTTCCACCACATCCTCTTTCTTAATGTTCACACACTCAATCTTTTCAGTCCGCCGCAAGCCTGCAGTACAACCACCCAGATCTTTTTCCACTGTGAATACCAAAGTATTCATTAAGCACCTCTGCTATTTCTACCGGTTCTGTACAAACTTTCCCACCTTCACATTTCATCCTTTTACTCTTCACATATTTATAGAACGCCTTAGGGTTCTCCTTAACCTTACCTGCCAAGGCTTTCTCATGACCCCTTCTGGCTCTCCTAATTTCCTTCTTAAGTTCCTTCCTACAAGCCGCATACTCCTCTAGATCCCTAACATCGCCTAGCTCTCTGAACCTATTGTGTGCTTTTCTTTTCTTTTTGACTAGACTCGTTACAACTTTTGTGCAACACGGTTCCTGTAACCTACCAAAACCTCCCTGTCTCATCGGAACGTTGTCGTGCAGAACTCCAGACAAACATTCCTTGAAAATCTGCCACCTTACTTCGATACTTTTCCCCCGAGAATACCTCCTTCCAATTTACTCGTCAAGTTTCCTGCCTGATGGCTTCATATTTCCCCTTACTCCAGATAAACACTTTCCAAGCTTGTCTGATCCTATCTCTTTCCAATGCTAATGTAAAGGAGATAGAGTTATGATCACTATCCCCAAAATACTCTCCCACTGAGAGATCCGACACCTGTCCAAGTTCATTAGCCAATACCAGATCGAGTATAGCCTCTCCTCTCGTAGGCTTATCCACATACTGTGTACAGGAAACCCTCGTGAACACACCTAATAAACTCCTCCCCATCCAAACCCCTTACCCTAGGAAAATTCCAATCGATGTTTGGGGAGTTAAAGTCTCCCATCACGACAACTCTGTTATTACTACATCTTTCCAGGATCTGTTTCCCTATCTGCTCCTCAACATCCCTATTGGGTGGCCTATAGAAAACACCCAATAAAGTTATCGACCCTTCATGTTCCGAAGTTCCACCCACAGAGACTCTATAGACAATCCCTCCACGGCGCCCACCTTCTCTACAGCCGTGACACTATCCCTGATCAACAGTGCCACTCCCCCACCTCTTTTGCCTCCCTCTCTGTCCCTCCTGAAACATCTGAAACCCGACACCTGAAGCATCCAGTCTTGTCCCTGAGACATCCAAGTCTCTGTAATGGCCACCACATCACAATTCCAAGCAGCGATCCGCCCTCTAAGCTCATCCACTTTATTCACTACACTCCTGGCGTTAAAATAGACACATCTCAAACCTTCCGTCTGAGCGCTCCCCTTCTCCATCACCCGTCTATCCTCCCTCTTACACTGTCTACAATCCTTCTCTATTTGTGAGCTAACGTCCTCACTCCCAGTCACCTCATCTCAATTCCCTCCCCCAACCTTTCTAGTTTAAAGTCTCCCCAGTAGCCTTAGCCAACTTTATGTGGCACCTTTAATGTGTTAAGACATCGCAAGGCATTTCAATGGCCATGACCAAAAATGTTTGCATTTATGTGGCGCCTTTAATGTGTTAAGACATCTCAAGGTTTTTCACATGAGTATTAGCATACCAAATTTCAACACTGGGATATATAAAAGGAGATAGTAGGGCTTATGAAAAATGACCAAAGCTTAGCCAAAGAGGTAGGTTTTAAAGGAGCATCTTGACGAAGGAAAATAAAGTAGAGGCATGGAGAGGATTAGGGAGGGAATTTCAGTGTGTAGACTTGGTAGCTGAAAGCACAGCTAGCTATGGCTGACCAATGAAAATCAGAAGCTCTCAAAAGGTCAGAATTAGATGAGTGCAGGTTGAAAGTTTGTAGCACTTGTGGAGGGACAGCAAATGATAAGGCCTTGGAGAATTTAAAAACAAGAGTGGGACTTTAAAATCAAGATGTTGCTCAACTGGAAACAACGTAGGTCAGTAAAACACAGGTGTGTTGGATGGGTCAAAGGGTCTTGATACGAGTTTGAACATGAGCAGCAGAAATTTGGATCATTTCAAATTTGCAGATATATGACATCATATAACATTTCATACTGTTACAATCTTCATCAAGAACAAACGAACAATTGGTGTTCTACTTATAAAGTAAATTTAAAAAATCAAATCAAACTTCTTAAAAGTTGATTGCAAGCTTGTCCAAATGTACAGAATTTGACAGTCAAGCAAGTGGGGTGACTGTCATTAGGACAGAGTGGCACAAATGTAAAGTTGGTATCAAGAGAAGTCAATGTGAATAGTAGAGATGCATTTAAGAGGAAGTCGTACAAGCAAATGAGAGATAGGGAAAAGAGGGCTTGTAGATAATATTCAAAGTGGAAGGATGCACAGTTGTAGCATAAAAGCCATCATGGAGTCAGTGGGCTGACTTGCTTGTGCTGTACATTCTGTGTGATAGAACAAAAATGGAAAATAGATACTCAGGCCACACAGGAATAATATTCATCACAAGTTAGGAGTACAACTTGACAGCATGGGTGCATCACAATAGCACTTCAGAAGCTCACCACCATTCACGATAGAGCAATTGACTGCCACCTGTACCACTGGGTTTGATTTCCGACCCTCTGCCAATGGGATATTCTACGCAAAATATATTGCAACCACAAGATTTACAGCAGTAATTCACCAGTTAGTTCAGCAACACTTCAGTCTCAAAATGTCACAAGACCAAAGCAGAGCAACAACATCACAGGAAAATCATAACCTCCAAATCAAACACCAAGCTGATCCTGGTGTACATCACTGTGTACAATTCTATTCCTTCATCATCGCTAGACCAAAATATTAGAATTCTTTATCCAAAGCACCTCAAGGACAACTGTACTTCGAAAAGCGCATTTGGAACGGACAATAAATATGGCTTTTCAGCATCGGCCATAACTCATGAAAAAAAAAGATATTTTCAATTTCCTGAGAAAATAGCCGAGTCAACATTTTGGTTTGCAATATTGAGCAGAGTATGTGTCAATCTGTTGCCAGGCAACAGTAAAGGTACATGCCATCTGCCATTGGGCCAAGCCAAAGTTGGCACGGATGGAAAACAATTTCCACAACTGTTTGCTGTCGGATGCTCTCCTATTAGTAAAGTAGCCTTTTATCTTTACAGCATAAAATTTTTCTTCCCCAGAGATTTGAATTTACAGAATGTGGTGCGCGTTAAAAAAAGACACATCACTTCACATAACTGCAAATTGTTTCAAAAAGTGAAGCACTTTTGAAGTGCGGTCACTACTTTAATGTAGGCAAGTTCAGTAGCCAATTTGAACACAGCAAGGTCCCAGAGGCAACAATGGAATCAATAACAAGACAGGAGAGAGCAATGAGGGGAGAAAGCCTCAACCTATCCATAGCCACCATCTGAATTTAATGGGCAACATGGTGGTACTGCTGCCTCACAGTGCCAGGGACCTGGGTTCGATTCCCGGCTTGGGTGATTGTGTGTGAAGTCTGCACATTCTCCCAGTGTCTGTGTGGCTTTCCTCCCACAGTCTGAAAGGTGTGGTGGTTAGGTGCATTGGCCATGCTAAACTCTCCCTCAGTTTACCCAAACAGGCATCAGAGTGTGGCAACTAGGGGATTTTCAAAGCAACTCCATTGCAGTGTCAATGTAAGCCTACTTGTGGCTATTAAATAAACTTTAAACCTTTAATTTGACAGTAGAGATACAACAATTGTAATTATTTGGAGATATGTGGCTTTTTTAACTGTAGGATACAAATAATTGCTTTCCTTTTGAGAATTGATTGTGTTTGGTGAAAAAAAAATTGCATTTTTTAAAAATGCCCATCTTATAATCACAGTTCCCAAGTGCTTTACAACCAATGAAGTGCTGCTGATATGGAGTCATCAGGTAGATGAACACTAATTTGAGCATAGTTAGTTTCTGCAAGTGACAAGATAAACTATTTGATCATGTATTTTTCTAAGCTACATTGGTTGAGGGAAAATATTGTCCAGATCATTGGAGAACTGACCTGCTCTTCTACAGGTAGCTTATGGGATTTTTTAAAAATTTTGAGATCAGAGTATTGAATTGTCTTATCAAAAATACAGCATCACTTATTACTGTAAGTCACTGTAGCAAAGACTAAGCCAAGATTAAGAAGTTTAGTGCTGGCACTGCAGGAGACAGGGAAAGGGGAAAAGGGAAATGGGAACAAGTAGGCATATAGAATTAAGACAACACTACATGAACTGGCTGAGAGGAAAGGCCTGGTTCTGTACTCAAATTTGTAAGCAGTGTGACAAATTAATTCTGCCTACACAACACAGGAACCAAGTTCACTCAGCATAATTCCCCTTGCAGTTTCTAAGCTCAAACTCTTGTTCAGAAATGATGATGGGGACCAAAAAGGAAAAAAGAGCAATGCATATAGAAAATAATGGAATAGTGCACATTTCATTTTCATCCACCACAGAAAATTTGCATCAGATTACTACTACACACCCAATCAGTACAGTACATGGAAAAACCTAGCATTGTGAAACATACAAACAGAACTTTACTAACAAAAAATCAAATCCAAACTTTCACATACACATCACAGTAAAAATTATCTTCTCTTTCAAGCCTGCCAAGACAATTGGCAATTAACTCTACTCTGTTATGACCCTCAAGAGTTCAGTTCATAAATCTACAATTCAATAAAAACCAAGTGTTGTGCACAATGTGAACAAGTAATTGTCAGTTTTATCGGCAGGCATAACGTCTTGCATTGTTGTAGACTGCAAAGACGCGGTTTTAAAATGGTTGCTGAAGTCATGAGACCTACAAATTGGCCGCGTTTCTAGCAGACTGTGAAAGCAGGTTACTTGGTGACATGTCCAAGCTGTTTGTCTGATGGACTTCACACCTGCCGATGTCTGAACTCCCTGAAAAAAACAGGGACAAGAAGCCACTAGACATCATGGTTCCAGAAACTGCCAAGTTCGAAGAATGACTAACAAACCTCATTGTGCAAGGAGAATGCATAGGACACCTTATCTATTTTGAAGGAATCTTGATAACTTCGCCAATGGAAGCAACTCCTTCACAAATATGGATTGCCCTTCATTTTGTGTGGATAGCCAGCTGTCACGTAGTCCAAATCCCAAGTATGAAAGGCTATAATTATAAAGTTCTTTGTTACAGAAAGAAAAAGTCTGCAGGAAGTAATATGCAGAAGAAACGCCACAAAATGTAAATCATCTCTCCCTCTACTGTTCGCACCTTCGGATCCAATTTCATTTACATTTGGAATATGTCACTTGGAGAATTTTAATCAAAGGAGCTTCAACTGTCATAGCTTTCACTTTGGAAAGGACAAAATACAGCTTAAAAGAGACTGTCTCTAGAAAAACAATTGACCGCAACACTCTTGGAATCTCAAGACTACTAAAGCAATGTCAGAATGTACATTTCCTTATGGGCATTTAACTCATCAATTCCACCTCTTCTACCCTGTAACATATTCTGTTGTGCATGCTTGTGTATGTACATATGTATGCCTGTTAAGGATTTGGGATGTCTTATTACCAAGTCTTACAGTTTTAACAAGTAAGGTTTTAAACAATAAAACTTATTCCTCTCTTGTTAACGCAAGAGATCTGGCTGGTTTAGTTCTTCCTAAAGCTTTACATAGTCACTAAATCACAAAAATCAGAGCACAAGTTTTTTTTTAAATTTAAACTGTGTTATAACTAACCAATATATGAGGAGGGGAATTAATTTAAACAGCCCTGATTTCTCCTTTCACCATCCATCTGTAAGCAAAGGTGCTTTGACTTTTAGTTTGCAGTGGTGCTGTAATTTTTTCCAAACACTCAGCTTTGGTGTAATCCAATTTCTATGAATAACCCCACAGCAAACTCGAGATAGGGAAAAATAGGGTTATTTTGCTTTCATTCACTCAAATCTGGATGGCAGGGGTGTCACTACATAGTCCGTAGTACATTCATATAATAAGAGTGGAGAAAGGGAAACAGAACAAAGACCATAGAGAAAATAAGAAATAATGTTTCACACAAGTCCAGAATTAAAATCATTCACAAGAGGATGAAATTAATGCTGGATAATCTATTTTCTAATAGAGATGACGATGGACACATAGAAAAGTGTTAATCTTGCAGGTGTTGGTACACAAGTTCCAGATGAAATGTAAATGGGGGACCAGCCATTTAAACCTGGACAAGGCTCTGGTAACGCTTCCACTTGCTAGATGGAGATGACAACCAAAAAGATGCTGGAAAATCTCTGCAGACCTGGCTTTGACAAAGGGGCATCTGGACTCAAAACTTTTCTCTCCTTACAGATGCTGTAAGAAGTCTCACAACACAACAATCTTGACAGTAATCCCACAAGCTTTCGGAAATGGCGCTCCTTCGTCTGGTACGTGGAAGGTTCTGATCAGAAAAGGGCATATAAAGTCACACACAGTTTACAGAATACAGATTAGAATGCAAGTCTTTGCAGCTAACCTGCTATTCAAGTCTTAAAGAGGCAGACAATGTGAGTGGAGATAGCATTAGCATAGGTTAAAGAGATGTGTATTGCCTCCAGATAGGACAGTGTGAGATTTTACAAGCCCAGGCAAGTCATGGGGGTTACAGATAATGCGACATGAACCCAAGATCCCGGTTGAGGCCGTCCTCATCTTTTACAAAGGTGCAAGAAAGCAGACAAGATGCTATCTCCACTCACATTGTCTGCATCTTTAAGACTTGAATAGCAGGTTAGCTGTAAAGACTTGCATTCTCATCAATATTCTGTAAAATGTGTGTGACTTTATATGACCTTCTCTGATCAGAACCTTCCATGCGCCTGACGAAGGAACACTGTTTCTGAAAGCCTGTGGGATTACTATCAAATAAACTGGTTGGACTTTAACCTGGTGTTGTGAGACTTCTTACTGTGGTCACCCCAGTCGAACGCCGGCATCTCTACATCATGACTTACAGATACTGCCAGACCTGCTGAGGTTTTCTAGCATTTTCTCTTTTGGTTTCAGATTTCAGCATCCACAGTAATTTGCTTTTATATAGAAGGTAGTCTGCTTTGCAGCTCCACAAGACAGGATAACTGGTTCTCCCAACCAGGGGGTGGAGTCATGTCATGTGATATGACTCCCATTTCTCCACTTTGACTTGGGTGAAGGTTGTACATTCCTTAGTCTGGATTCTTGAGATTGGTAACATTTCAGCCATTAAGGATTTCAAAAGAGTTTCAGGGTCCTTTGTCCTCACAGACTAGTCAGCTGCATTGGCCCAAACTGGCCTCAGAAATGTATATGGCCTTGGTAAAATTCCTTTGGATTTGATCCCTGCAATTACAGGGGTTATTAACATCTATTCAGAGATTACAAAGTGACCTTTATTCCGGACGCAAGTTCCTTTTGTTTGAGTCACTGTTTCAGTCACTTTGAAATCTTTGCACAGTTTTTAAAATTTTATAAATTAGCCATAATGATACACACGGATATTTCATAAAAATAGAGTGAGGTTTTACCTAGCTGACACAACCCTGGGAGAGGAAAAGAGAAATTCATTCACATCTCTGAACTTGGTCCTAACATAAGCAATACAGATCTAGATGATCCCAGGTTCAACTCCAGGCAATATGACAGTAATTATTACATCATACATCACAGATCACAGCAAGAGGTCAATTAATCCATCACACCTGTGCTGGCTCTTTGAAACAAATCTATCCAATTGGTCTCACTCCCAGGCTCTTTCCCAATAGTCCTGCAAATTTCTTTTTAAAACGTGCTATAATTTATCTCAGTGCCATTAAGGTCAGGCTTGTTTTCTTTACTGTCATCATAGAATCCCTACAGCGCAGGAGGCGGCATTCGGCCAATTGAATCCGCACCAACCACAATCCCATCCAGGCCCTTTTCCTGTAATCCCACATATTTACAATGCTCATCGTCTTTAGACTTGGGTCAATTTAACATGGCCAATCAAACTAACTCACACAAGTTTGGACTGCGGGAGGAAACCAGAGCATCCAGAGGAAAGATGCACAGACAAGGGGAGAACGTGCAAACTCCACACAGATAGTGACCCGAGGCTAGAATTGAACCCGGATCCCTAGCGCCGTGAGGCAGCAGTGCTAACCACTATGCCATCCCAATGTCACTCATAAACAAGTAGTTCAATGATTGGCAACTATAAAGCTCACAAATGAAAATGTCTGTTTAAAAAGTAGAAAACAATAGGTATCCACAGAGTCTAGCATTAGTCATTATGTTCAAGAGAATTTAAAAAAGGCATAGAAAAGCAATGATGTGCAAGACCTCTCCCAGTTGAGAAAAGGAAAAATCATAAGTGTCAAGGAAAATAAATTGTCGAGCAGATAGAATATGAATCAGCTTCTTGGTACCTCTTAGAAGCTGGATAATTGGGCACTAGAGAGGTCCTAGAGTAGAACAAATATTAGCCCATTTAGATGAAATACAGAAATAAAAAAAAATCTAAGACGTCCAAAAAGTATAGGCTGCAAACACTTTTTTGAGGTGCAAACAATAACCCAAATGTGTAACATGTCTGCACATTAATCAAGAAAACTTGCACTGCTATGTTGAGGGTTTCTACTCCTTCCAGCTGATACTTCACAGTTCACAGCTGTGCAACATGTGCCTTATGCATACTTAGGCCAAGTTCTTTACTTGAGACCTAAACAGTTAGCAGGCTATTCATTATGAACTAAGCTAGCCTATCCTTGTGCAATGTCCATGTGTAAACCTTCCAAAGTCCACTGAATACTGATGATATGAAACTGAACTTTTTTAGGGATCTTAAGCCCAGGTGTGCTGGCCTGAGGTCAATTGGAGCACCTTTACTCCCAACCCAGGTGAGATCAGTTCTCTAGATACTAGGAATCAAACAGTAAACCTTCTGAATGATTCAACTGCCTTTGCCAACTGAAAGCATCATGAATAACTCTAGCCTGTTGTCGACACAACAATGATTCTTCAGTCATAATACAGCTGGGCACAATATGGCAAACAGTGATCCACGAATTTCAAAACCCTTATTAAGTGTGGCACAAAGCCAGAGTAACCGAAGCATCTGTGCAATGTCTACAACTTGTATATCACAGGAAGATTTTTTTTAAACCAAATCTGACTTTGAGTACATACAAGCTGGACTAATGCCACAGCACAGGTAAAGCTCAGGATGCTGACTCATGACTGTCTATGTCCACGCACATCCTCATCCTCAAAATAATACCTTTGATGTGGAAGTTCTTTTCAGTTCTACAGTACTTTCCATGCACCGGGAATCCCCTGGAAGTCCCAACACAGTTGCTTTCTGGAAACTGCTTGGGAGGTTTGGACTTTAATTCCCCTGCAATTGGAACCCACCAAAACAAGTCATGTCAGAGACTCTGGATGTTCCAACTCACTTACCAGAATAGTTACCCAGGAGAAGTTAGGATTAAAACCAGTTGTAATTCCTGGGCAACTATTCCACTGACCCCCTGACTACCCACTTGACACCACCCCACCAACCTAACTAACCACCAATTTCCCATTCAGCACCTCCTTGTTCTCATGCCTTGACAGCAAGTAGCAAAACAGTGTGGTGATGGAGAGCATAAAGGGAGGCCGAGCAGAGGAAAGAAACCATGCTAAAGAAAATATAATATTAGAACACATCCTAAACAGGGGACATTGTATTATTCAGGGGAAAGTGCGAAGAAGGTGGTTAGACCATTAGTGAGTGTTGTAAAGTTGAACTCTTCCAAATAGGCAAGTGTTTTTCATGAAGTTCTGTACATGCCTAAACATGTGGTTACGTGAAAGAAAGGCTTCAACTTATTCCACCTCTGGTTTATTTTCTATGGGCATACCGTCTGGAAGATCATTAAAAAACAGATGCCTTTCACCATGTGCTGTAACTCGCAATAAGCGATGCAAAAAAAAGTGCAGTGTTTTTAAACACAAACTAAATGAAACAAACATTTTCCAAAGAAGAGAATTAAATAATCCAAAACCCTAACATGTTGGACAAACGAGTGTCTTAAAACTACCAAAAAGAAGAAACTAAGGCATAAGCTAGGGTCACAATTACTTTCCATAGGAAAAGAGAGATCATGTGGTGCCATTATGATGATACTCGAAAGAAAGAAAGACCCCAAAACAGATGACAAGCAAGGTAATTTTAATCACTGTCAACATGAACTTTTACTTCACTTTATGCATTAGATACTGAATGAAAAAAAACAATATTTGGTATACTCTCCCTACTTTGGTATCAAACTTCTTTTTAAAAATCTAATCTGCGGCTTCCACTTCTAGAGACAAAGGAATGCCATTTTCAGTCAGAACTCTGGTTCCAGATGTGAAGTAAAGCAATGCCATTCACTCAGTGCACTGCCTTCAGGCAGAATAAAAGTTCTGTCTCAGCCTTGAAGCTGATTATTTCCATATGCCCGCAAAAAGCATACTTCATTTGATCCAAGCCTTAAAAATGGGAATAGTTCTCTGCCAAAAGTAAAAACACATTGATGGTTTCCTATACCGTAAAGAGGGTTGGAGAATTCCACTCAACAAGTTCCTTGTAATGAGAGGGAAAGTAACTTTTCTGCACTGGAAATACCAAAAAAAATAGAAGCAAGACGGCAGCCTGAAAATAAGTTCAACCTACATTCCTGCTGTATAAGGTCCTGGCATCCCTTCTCCATGTAATTTAAATCAACTTTATTTTATTTCACAACATATTAAGCTTGTTTATTCCCCCAACTCTCTACATAATCCACCCAGTTATCTGAGGAAAGCATCTGCAAATTATCAAACTACCTACTCTTTTTGCTGAACATCAATCAAGCAAAGATCCACATGCCTGTCTAATTCCACAACATAGACATCCCAAGCCAGATCCATTTTCTTGACCTATTTCTATAGCTACAGCAACACAGATTGACACTTATCGCACCCACAGAGATTCCTCAATCATGTTTCCTTACTCACTGAATTCTTTAAAAGCTCTCACCAATACAGCATGAATTTCTTCAATCTGACCCTTCTTCACATAGTCTGGGGTGAAAAAAAGTCTATCATCTTAAGTCTTGAGATCAGTAAAATTTGTATCCCATGCTCTCCATTTACAGCACAACATAATTACAACAGAATTTGCTAGAACAACTATCCACTGGCATGGGCGGCATGGCGGCACAGTGGTTAGCACTGCTGCCTCACAGCATCCGGACCTGGGTCTGATTCCTGGCTTGGGCCACTGTCTGTGTGGAGTTTGCATGTTCTCCCTGTGTCTGCATAGGTTCCTCCGGGTGCTGCGGTTTCCTCCCACAGTCTGAAAGGTGGGCTGGTTAGGTGCATTGATCCGAATGGGCACCAGAGTGTGGCGACAAGGAGAATTTCATAGTAACTTCTTTGCAGTGTTAATATAAGCCTTACTTGTGACTAATAAATAAACGTTAAACTTTTAAACTTTAAACCTTTTTTTTCAATTCACTCCGGTTAAATTTAAAGTTTTGTTGAAAACACAAGTTAAGTTGCTACACTTTTCAACCTAAACAATGCAGAGAGTAAAATTTACAATAATTTCTCAGACATAGAGTTGCAAATATCATCTACATACACACAGCCTTCAAAATTAAACATTTCACACCAAGCAACTACCAGATATTCTTTTTTTTATACAGAAGTACAAACTCAAATGTAATGCAATCCGAATACTAGGTTGTTCTTGTGAGATTTTACGTTATTGAAGGTTAGCACCCTCCATCACTTACCCATCCTTGCAAATAGCACAATTGTAACGCAGAAATGCAGAAGGTGACATGAGATTAGAGGGTTAATCACTTCAAGCTGTTCTAGCATCTGACACTAGGCTGTCTTGCCAAAGTTTGCAAGTAAACTAACAAACTCCCAACCAGAGAAAGCATATCATGCAAAAATAGATACAAAAAAATTAGAAATCAAAATTAATTTCTCAAAATAATTTTGCAAAGCAATTACTGAAAACAATCACTACATCATGCCAAGCTTTATGAACCTCTGAACTGGCTAAATATCAAGATTCAGGCACGTTCCATTCATACATTTACATAAACAAAATTTACAAATCTGCAACACTTTACTCCTATAAATGTAATTTTTAAACGTTTTTCATCTCATGCTCATTAAAATTCATCTTTTCTTCTTTGCAACTAATTTAAACAAGCAGCTGATACCATTCAAACTTTACGGAAGTTTAGCACTTGCATAAAGTTTCAAATCTACAAACTTACACTTGGAATTGTCTAACCCTTGCCTAGCAACATGGCAAATTAGAGAGTGATCACTTGTATAAATGAAAGGAAGAAAAAGTCTAAGGACAAGTCTTGAATGAAGGTTCTTATGCAATTTCATGGTCAATGACCTGGCGACAGATTGCTTCCTCAGACATCTCATAGGGCAATTCTTGGCAAAGATTTAGAAATTAAACAGGCACAGCAAGAATTCAAATCACACTGCATGCAGATCACTACATTAGTTCGAGATTACGCAGGAGGTAGGAACAAGGATTAACAATGCTGCTTGCTATTGGCGAATTAAGGGATGTAATAAAAACAATGCAGCAGCTTTGCACTGGCTACACCAGAAGCACACAATGTAAACATCAGCAGTAAAGTAAAATTGATCCTGCAGGTGACTGCACTGATTGATATTTGGTGGCTTTTGACCTGACAGAGGGAATAAAATTCAAATGAAGCAACCCTATGGCCAGGAGGCTGCTGAGTAAGGTAAGAGCCCATGGTGTTTGAAGCAAGGTAAAACATGGATAGATGATTGGTTGACTAATAGAGAGGCAGAGAATGGGGATAAAAGGATTCTTTTCAGGAAAGCAGCCAGTGATAAATGGAGCTTCATGGGGGTCAATGTTGGGACAACTTTTCACTTTATATGTCAGTCATCTAGATGAAGGAACAGAGGATATTGTGGATCTCATTAAGACTTACCAAATAATGAAAGGCCTGGATAGCGTGGACGTGGGGAAGACGTTTCCATTAGTAGGAAAGACTAGGATCCGCGGGCACACCCTCAGAGTAAAGGGACTCTTTAAATCGGAGATGAAGAGGAATTTCTTCAGCCAGAGGGTGGTGAATCAAAGGAATTCACTGCCACAGAAGGCTGCGAGGCCAGGTTCTTGAGTGTATTTAAGACAGAGATAAATAGGTTCTTGATTGGCAAAGAGATCAAAGGTAAAAAGGTGGAAAAAGCAGGAGAACGGGGTTGGCAAACTTATCAGCCATGAGTGAATGGCAGAGCAGACTCAATGGGTCAAATGGCCTAATTCTGTTTCTATGTCTTATGGATTTTGTCCCCGAGTGAAGTATCCAAAATACTACACAAAAAATAGGAATTAGACTATATGGCCCATCAATTCTGCTCCACCATCCAATACGATCATGGCTGATCTTGGGCTTTAACACCACTTTCCTGCTCACTCCCCATATCCTCAAATCCTGATAAGAATGGGATAAGCAGATTTTTGGCTTAAGTGTTCAATGATGGAATATGCACAACAGTTCTTCCCACGTCTGCATGGGTTCTCTAGGTGCTGTGGTTTCCTCTCAGTCCAAAGATGTGTGGGTTAGGTGCATTGGCCATGCTAAATTGCCCCTTAGTGTCCTGGGATGCATAGGATTAGCGGGGTAAATATGTGGTTTACGGGGATAGGGCCTGGGTGGGATTGTTGTTGGCGCAGACCAATGAACCAAATGGCCTCTTTCTGCACTGTAGAGTTTCTATGATCTATGATTTGGGGTAGAAAATTCCAAAGTCACACAACCCTTTGAACGTAGCAATTTCTCCTCACCTCAATCCTAAATTATCCCGAGACTGATCTCTCAGTGTCCATCCTAGGTTTCAGTCAGATTGCCTCTCTTTTTTTTTGTTCCGCACAAGCTTACTTTTATATTTTATTTTCGCTTTCTTAATCAATCCCTTGGCCTGCCTTTGTTGAATTCTAAACTGCTCCCAATCTTCAGGTCTGTTGTTTTTTTTCTGGCCATTTTGTGTGTTTCTTCCTTTGATCAAATACGATCTCTAACTTCCCTTGTAAACCATGATTTAAACACCTTTCCAATTTTGTTTTTGTGCCACTCAGGAACAAACAATGGTTGCAGTTCACTCTTTGCTAACCTGATGATTCTGCAGTAATGTCTCCGTAATCCCGATTATATCATACCAGTAAAACGTGCTATTTACATTCCAAATTGCTTGTATATTAACTTTCTACATGTGCAAGCACAACCTCTTTGAGGTTGAGTCTTACAAGTTTCACATCTTCTAAAAATAATTCTGCCTTTCAATTCTTAATGATCAAAGCAAATAACTTTATCTCACTTTTTGTGTGGCACCTTATCGACTCATTATCATTTATTTTAATCATACTATGCTTTTCTTCATGCATTAAACTGCAAAACAATTTAAGCATTTTGCCACGAACCAATGTTCGGTTAACTAGCTTTTGGTTTGAGGTTTCCTCTCTCCCTCATTCCTTGAAAAGCAATGTAACATTTGCCAACATTCAATCTAGTGTAACTGTTCCTGAATCGAAACAATTTTGGGAAATCACACCTACTGCATTCAACATCTCTGCGACTATCTCTTTTAGAATGTTACGGTGCAAGCCATCAGGTTCCGGAGATTTGTCAGATTCTAGCACCTTAAGTTTCTCCAATAACTTTTCTCAGCGGATATCAAGTTCCTTACTTTTCTTAGCCTCTAGGTTACCTTCTATTTCTGCTGAAAACAGACAAAATACTTGCCTCTGTCATTTTCTCTTTCCCCAAATATTTTTTTCTGATTCTGCATGCTAAGGGACCAATGTTCATTTTAGTGACTGTCTTCCTTTTATATACTTACAATCATTTTTAACATTTCTGGCTAAGTTTACTCTTTTTTTTCCCTTTTTATGAACTTTTGGTGACCATTTGCCGGTTTCTAAAACATTGTAAGAAGTCTTACAACACCAGATTAAAGACCATCAGGTTTATGTGGCAGCACAAGCTTTCCGAGTGCGATTCCTTCAGGTGACTCAAATGTTGTGAGATTTCTTACTGTGCTTACCCCGGTGCAAAGCCAGCATCTCCACATCAGGTTCTAAATCTTTCCCAATCTTTGGACTTGCAATATTATATGCCTCTTTTAATCTAATACTATACTTAATTTCCTGAGTGAGCCACATTTTTTCAACATTCTGAATTGTTACTTTAGGTGCTGCACACTTAATATCTCCATATCTATTGGTCTATTTGCCCAATCAACCGTAGGTCGCTCCTCATACCTATGCAATTGGCTTTAAGTTTAAAAATTTTTATTTGTGATTGAAGTATTTCACTTTCACTTAACATGGAATTCAAAGGTACTATGATCAATATTTCCTAGTGGATATTTTACTTTGGCATTACTAGTTAACTTCATTACACAATACTAAATCTAAGTAGCTTTATCCTAAGGAAAAACAGAAAATGCTGAAAAAACTCAGCAGGTCTAGCAGCATCTGTGGAGTGAGAAACAGTTAACATTTCAAGTCCATATGATTCTTTAGCGCTGAAGGTAGAAAAGTGATGGATTTACTGTTGAATAGCAGGGATGGAGCAGGTGTAGCGAAATAAAAGGTCAGGGACAAGTGTGAGCTCAGCAGAGATTTAACAAAGGTGTCATGGACTCAAGACGAAGGAAGTGTTAATAACAGTGTTAAAGACTAAAAAAGCTACTAAAAGAATGAAATGTACTTGCAAAAAAAAGCTCATACCTCCCAGATAGCAAGTGCTAAGTATTGTTCATGCACCCTAACAACATGATAATAGCTTTTCAAGCACTTAAGAAGCCTCGTACACAACAGGTTCACAGACTCTCAATTCCACAAATACTTTTGGATTGTGTTATGTAAAGACAACAATGCACATCAACATTACTTTGCATCACTGGCACCTATATTTTCATTTTAAACAAATGAAGATGTCGTCGCTTCTCCACTCCAGACAACAAAGGGTATTTTGTCCGCCGTGTCCCATGTTTGTCTTCTGTGGAAGTCAATATGGTTTTTCACGCACGTCAGAACTGTCGATCGATGAGTTGAGCACTCTATCCTGTTCTTACAAGGGCATCTTTTAGCCTCTCTAGGTGTCTGTTGTGATCCTCCTCATTTGAGCGAATCCTGTGTATACGGAGGGCCTGTCTGTAAGGGATGGCATCTTTAATGTGTTTAGGGTGGAAGGTGGAGAAGTGGAGTGTCATGAGGTTATCCGTGGGCTTGTGGTACAGTGAAGTGCTGAAGTGACCATCCTTGATGGAGATGCATGTGTCCAAGAATGCAACCGATTCTGGAGAGTACTCCACGGTAAGTCTGATGGTGGGATGGAGCTTGTTGATGTCATCAGGTAGTTGTTTCAGGTGATTGTTTGCAATGAGTCCAAAAGGAAGAAAATGTCATCAATGTATCTAATGTATAGCGTAGGGTGAAGGTCCTGTGTTCGAACCTGTGCATGACAATGTTGGCATACTGAGGTACGAATTTGGTCCTCATGGCTGTTCCATGTGTCTGGATGAAGAACTGGTTGTTGAAGGTGAAGACATCTTCTTGGAGCCTTCAACATGTCATCAATGAAGGCAAACATCTCACCAAGGCCATCCCCACACCCCCAATACCTGCCTTCAAACAACTACACAACCTCAAACAGACCATTGTACGCAAACTACCCAGCCTTCAGGAGAACAGTCATCACAACACTATACAATCCTGCCACAGCAACCTCTGCAAGACATGCCGGATTGACACGGATGCCATCATCTTACATGAGAACACCATCCACTAGGTACATGTTACATACTTTTGAGACTTGGCCGACATTATCTACCTGATATGCTGCAGGAGAGGACATCCCAAGGCATGGTACATTGAGGAGACCATGCAGACGCTACGACAATGGATGAATAGACACCACTAGACAATCACCAGGCAGGAGTGCTCCCTTCCTGTCAGGGAATACTTCAGCAGTCAGCCTCTGATCTTCGGGTAGGCGTTCTCCAAGGCGGCTTTCACGACACCCGGGTGTTAGCGATGGAAAGGTGGTAGGAATGGAGGGTCTTAATGACATTACTGTTACTAGAGAGGTGGTGCTCGACAGACTGGAGGGGCTGATTGTGGACAAGTCCCCAGGACCGGATGGAATGCATCCGAGGGTTCTGAAAGAAATGGCGGAGGTGATAGTGGATGCCTTGGTGGTTATTTTCCAGACGTTGCTGGATTCCGGGGAAGTGCCGGAAGATTGGAAAACGGCTAATGTTACGCTGTTGTTTAAGAAGGGTGCCAGGCAAAAGGCGGGGAATTATAGGCCGGTTAGTTTAACATCTGTGGTAGGTAAAATGTTAGAATCCGTCATTAAGGAGGAAATTGCGAGGCATCTTGAAGGGAATTGCTTGATAGGGCGGACGCAACACGGTTTCATTAAAGGGAAGTCGTGTCTGACAAATTTACTGGAGTTCTATGAGGATGTGTCTAGGGCAGTGGATAGAGGAGAGCCGGTGGATGTGGTCTTTCTGGATTTTCAGAAGGCGTTTGACAAGGTACCTCACAAGAGGTTATTGCAGAAGGTCAGGGGACATGGAGTTGGGGGTAGGGTGTTAGCGTGGATAGAGGATTGGTTGTCAAATAGGAGGCAGAGAGTGGGGGTCAATGGGTGCTATTCGGATTGGCGGTTGGTGACTAGTGGGGTGCCCCAGGGGTCGGTGCTGGGGCCTCAGCTATTTACCATTTATATAGATGATCTGGAGGAGGGAACCGAGTGCAGGGTGTCGAAATTTGCTGATGACACCAAGATTGGGGGAAAGGCAAATTGTGCGGAGGGTGTGGAGAGTCTGCAGAAGGATCTAGATAGGCTGGGCGAATGGGCCAGGAAATGGCAAATGGAATTTAATGTTGGCAAGTGTGAGGTGGTCCACTTTGGTAGGAAGAATGGTAGGAAGGACTATTATTTACGTGGCGAAAAACTGCAGCAGGCGACGGTGCAGAGGGACCTCGGGGTCCTTGTGCATGAGTCGCAAAAACCCAGCTTGCAGGTGCAGCAGGTGGTCAGGAAGGCGAATGGGATGCTGGCCTTCATAGCGAGGGGGATTGAATATAAAAGTAGGGAGGTCTTGCTGCAGCTGTATAGGGCATTGGTGAGGCCGCAGCTGGAGTACTGTGTGCAGTTTTGGGCGCCGCACCTGCGCAAGGATATTTTGGCCCTGGAGGGAGTGCAGAGGAGGTTTACTAGGCTGATACCGGAGTTGAGGGGATTGAGCTATGAGGAGAGGCTGAATAAACTAGGCTTGTACTCGTTAGAGTTTAGAAGAATGAGGGGAGATCTCATTGAGACGTATAAGATGATGAATGGGATGGATAGGATAGAGGTGGAGAGACTCTTCCCGCTCAAAAAAGACAGTAGGACTAGGGGGCACAGCCTCAAGATAAAGGGGAGGCGGTTTAGAACGGAGTTGAGGAGGAACTTCTTCACTCAAAGGGTGGTGAATCTCTGGAATTCTCTGCCCGTTGAAGTGGTGGAGGCTGCCTCGCTAAATATTTTTAAGAAGCGGGTTGATGGGTTCTTGATAAGAGAGGGGATTAAGGGTTATGGGGAGAGGGCAGGAAAGTGGAACTGAGCCACAACAGATCAGCCATGATCTTATTGAATGGCGGGGCAGGCTCGAAGGGCTAGATGGCCTACTCCTGCTCCTATTTCTTATGTTCTTATGTTCTTATGTAACAGAATCGCTGAACAGAAACTGATAGCCAAGTACCATTCACGAGGACGGCCTCAATCGGGATCTTGGGTTCATGTCATATTGTCTGTAACCTCCACGACTTGCCTGGACTTGCAAAATCTCACTAACTGTCCTGGCTGGAGACAATTCACACCTCTTTAACCTGTGCTCTCTCCACTCACGCTGTCTGCACCTGTAAAGACTCGATTACCTGTTAAGACTCGCATTCCAACCATTATCTTGTAATTAAGTTTGTGTCTATTTTTGCCCTGTTTGTGAAACAAATTCCACACTCACCTGATAATGGGGCAGCGCTCCAAAAGCTCATGCTACCAAATAAACCTGTTGGACTTTATTAACCTGGAGTTGTGAGACTACTTACGCCACATAGTAAATTATGCCAAAAAAATATAAAAATCAGATTGAATGGTAGCAAAGGATACAAATAAGCAAACAGGACAGCCAACATTTAAAGTAAAATAGCAAAAGCAACTTTGGATTGCTCTTCTAGTGCAGCATTAAGCTGCGCAATTCCTGAAAATAATTCAGTACCTACCAAATATTATACTGTTTCTCTGGCCCAAAACTGTTTGAGTAAGAGCATCAAGTTAATCTCCTCTCAGAGATTTAAGATCAAGGTTAAATGTATAGATACACATCAGCACAATTAATTATATATTACTAAACCATTTGATATAAAAGACAGTTTTCTCATCCACTGTAAATAAATTGAAAAATAACATTTTTATTTTCAAAATATCAATCTGTTCATTAAGTGGACTTGACTCAACAAAGCCCTTAAGATTATATCCACTGTGTAAGCACTGTTTCAAAAACTTTTTAAATTCCTTTAGTATTTTTCATATGATCCTCATCTCCTGCTCTCTCCTACATAAACTGATGTACAATGCAGTCAAGTGTAACGGTGAATCAGAAAGCCCACAAAGCTCAGTTACAACATTCTTGGATGCTATTATTTTTTATTTCATACAGCCAGCAAAAATGAGCTTTGCACTCAAAATTCTTCTGATTACAGACAACAGGAACTGACATTTTTATACTAATCCAAGCATTATTTTGTTGAATCTAAAAATAGGTTGGCAGGAGTGAAACTATGGCAGTTCTTGCCAAAAAATAATTTAAAACAGATTGTAAACCTCCCCACCCTGCAGATTAGGAAAAGCACAGCATGTGGAAAATAGAACTGAACATCCAGCAGCCCTTTGCTCTCAGATCATGTCAAACAACAAATCCACTACTCACCCACCTGACCTTTGGCTCAGTTGGTAAATGTGTCAACCAGTATGGAATTAAGTGACACAGATGAATACAGACTATGTTTGATCTCTAGACTGTGTCTGGTTAGGATACTAGAATTAGCCTCAGTGCACTATGGGTTTTTTGGTGGTGGAAGGTGGTCATCAGCAGGGTTCCTACTCCTGTCTGCCAAGTAACCCCAGTACATATTTATAATGCAGCTTAATAACTTGCTAATGTCCCCACTGTACAATTTATCTCCTTTGCTTGACGTTGGAACTCAAGTACCCAGCAATTCACAACAGAACTAGGAACTTGTTGCTAAGCATCAAGTGTTTATTTAAAGTATTTTAAGCAGGTTGTTTTGACCATAAATAAAATTGCAAATGAACATTCTATTGACATTATCCTGCAGTTAAATTCTGGCAAATCTAGCAACTATACAAGTAGCACAATAGCAGCAGCAGTACATTCACAAGACAGGACTTGTTCCAGGGCAACACAATCCCTGCTTCAAATCGACATATATCAGCATTATCTACCTACTCAATTCTCCCAAATGCTTTCAATTCAAACTTTCTTCCAACAAACATTTGTTCAAACCCTCCCACATTTCCCTCACCCAGTACAGGCTTTTTTATGTTTTCCACCTACAAATGAGCTTTGGAAGCTAAATCAATAGTATCTGATCAGTGGCACAGTAGCACTGAAAATGAAATACTTACCTGTGACAACCCTACTGTGAGGGCTTTATATTTTGAAAAATAAATCAAAGGAAATCTTGCGAGGGACGAGGTTTAAAGGAGATGTATGAGGCAAGTTTTTTTTTAAACAGAGGGTGGTGGGTGCCTGAAACTCTCTGCCAGGGGTAGTAGTGGAAGCAGATACAATAGTGAGTTAAGGGCCGTCTGGACAAATATTCGAAAACGATAGGATTAGAAGGGTATGGTCCCTGGAAGGGTAGGGGGTTTTAGTTAAGTCAGGCAGCATGGTTGGTGCAGGCTCGGAAGGCCAAAGGGCCTGTTCCTGTGCTGTAATTTTCTTTGTTCTTCAAAAGGGTGAAAACATGGATTAATTACAGAGGATGAATATAATTTTAAAGTTTAGGTTAGCCATGTTTGTTCTTGCACATCTCCCAGCATCCAATTATAACAAAACAGCACCAATTCTGAACAGCCCAACACTCTTGGATTGAGATTGCCAAGAGAAGGAAAAAAACTTGAAGCGCTTGAATTGCTTCATTTTACAAATGAATTCAAATGTTGGGGAGCCTAAGGTTAACTGGCTGAATTACTGCATCTAATCACTTCATTAGTGTATGATGGAATACTCCAAAACTAACCAGCAGAAATTATTTTAAAAGCTGTCTGTTGTCTACAAGGCACACATCTCTCAAAAAGACTATTTTAGTAAGAAATGCTTCCCTGTTTTCCATGTCATTCTGGACTACATACCATCTCAGCTGAAAAGGTAAATGCATTGCTCCCCACCTATTTCCAATGCCATTCAGAAACCATCAGCAAATTTTAAAATATACATATACTTTTAATTTAGCAAGCACATGCATGACTGAACTCAACAATGAAGATTCAGGCTCTGGATTTATTCACAGATCAAGTGTTGTTTACTGTCAAGAAAACAATAAATTTCAGAATACATATAAACTTCCCTGCAGTTGTATCATGGAACCACATTGCAATGCCAAAACCTTAGCTTCCACCAGAAAAGAAAACTCATCACAGCATTTCAAAATATACAATGATAAAATGAATCAAGAGCTAAATGTGTTAGTGTGAATTCCTGTACAATTCGATAAATGAACACGTGGCTCCAACAGGACATTATCTGATAACATTACGTCCAAATGCCATTTCTTCATGCACGAGTGTAATCAAAGGGGGCATACTACTGCCAAGCCTAATGCTGTCCTTACTTGTGCGTGTCAAAACCTCAGACAAGAGCACAAAGGGATAGTAAATCTGGAGCAAGTATAAAACTAATCTTCCTCTTTCTAGGCTGGGGAGTACAAGGGTTCTTTACAGTAACTACAATCTTACATGCAACATTACAAATCATTACATATGCAATTATCCCACTGGGGAGAGGGGGAGTGGACTTAACCACAAACATTTCAACTACAGCATGGCCCAATATTCATTTTATATACATATTGTAGACCTTTATATATAAAATATATCCATTTTCTAGTTTAAAATCAAATCTGTACCACACTTACCAGCACCACTTCATCATAAATAATTAAAAATACATTTTAAAAAGCTATAATTCAGTGATTTTTAAACACATACAACTACTTAATTTACATGTATGTATATTTTTATTTCAAATATGTATTGTTTTTATTTGTTACAGAGTTGTACTATTTATGTAATCAAATATATAGTCCTTATTAGTACCATTTACATTCCTTTTGTCCAGCAAACACCACCACCACCCCCCCCCCCCCCGCCAACCTCATGGTATAAATCTCATCCTATTTTCTTTAGTCTTTAGCTCTAACGTAGGGTCATCCAGACTTGAAACGTTGACTCTATTCTCTCTCCATAGATCCTGTCAGATCTGCTAAGTTTTTCCAGCATTTTCTGTTTTGGTCCCTTTAATTGAAGATTTGTTTGCAGCTGACTTGAAATTCAGCAAGATTGATCTTTCAAGACATGTACCAATGAATGTAGCTCCTGAATCTCAACCATTGCTTATCATTACTCACGAAGACCTTCTCTGTTATGAAAGATTGTCTTTTAGAATATTTGCACCAGCCCAATTCCAAAGATCGAATGATCAAATTTTAAGTGGTCTCTCTGATGTACAGTGTTACCTGGATGACATTCTAAATACAGGATCCAGTGATCAAGAGCATTTGAATTATTTAGAAACAACATTGGAAAGTTTTCAACCACATGGTCTGTGTATCAAGAAAGAAGTGTGTCTTTTTCCAGACGTCAGTCCAGTTTTTGGGTCATGTATTGATAATAAAGGCCTACATAAACCACCTAAAAAGAGGGACACTATTTTAGAAGCACCACATTAAGGTCCTTTCTAGGACTATTAAATTATTATGGCAAATGTGTGTGAAACAGTCATGAAATTGGGCAATGAAATGTGAGAAAGGTACAAGGATGTCAAAGATTCTTTGCAGAAATTAAAAGTTTTGGTTTGTTTTCATCCAAAGCTATCATTACTGCTTGCTTGCGATCCTTCATTTTATGGAGCAGGGACAATAGTTTCCCATATTATGTACCTGGATAAGAACAAACAATAACTTTTGCTTCACGTACTGCTGACTAGTGCTGAATCTAACTATGCTCAGCTAGAAAAAGCAGCTTAAAGTATAATTTTATAATATAAAGGTTTCGTCATTAGTTATATGGTCGTCTTTACATATTATTGACTGATCATCAAAACAATTATTTTTAGGCTGTCGTTAGCTGTTCAGCGATTGCAAACAGTCACAGATCTTATCTGCACACTAGATATCATGCTAGTGAATGTCAATTCGAATGTTAATGCTAATGAATTATCACACTTACCATTATCTATTGAGCAGATACCACCAACTCGTTTGGCTAATTTTTTTTATTTTGCACTGGTAAATCATTTGCTAGTGATAGCTTCTCAACTTCAGAGGCATACCAGAAATGATCTTGTGATGAGGAAGGTGAATTGATATGGTATTGAAAGGAGTGATAGCTAGAATGCACTATCTGCATCCTGATTTGAACCCACGCGTCACCATCCAAGATGAGTGTCTATTGTGGGAAATCCAAGCAATCATTCCTCCAAGTCTGTATGGCAGAGTTCTTAAACTACCAGAGTACTATTGAATCTATATATATATATAATAATTTGTTGACATGTCCACAGAAGTAAAGGGGGAGCGGTGTAATATATTTAGAAAGGTTGCAGGTTACTTTAAAAGCTGATCACACCATGATGTCATTAGGATGTGCTCTCAGGCTGCTATTGTATTTTCAGTTTTGTGTTCTGTGCAAAGCAAAGAATAGCTCTTCAATAAAATCTGTTGTGTATTGGCTTGCACTAGATTTAAACCATATCTTTTCATTCTGTTAAAACCCACAACCTCTGACATGGTTAGGATATTAATTGTCTGGCACAAGACAATCTTCATCCTCATGATAGGGCACAAAAATCTTGGTGCTCATAACAAGCCTCATTAAACCTAGCAGTCTTCCAAATGGTGAAATTAGGAAACTACAGCTTCAAAAAGGCATTTAAAATTGTATATTTACACACATTTAAACTGGAAGAAATAATGAAAAGACAGTAGCCAATCTAATGCTGCAATACTTCATGGAATATGATCTGTGCAACATAATTATATATGCTTTTCACTACACCAGAAAAAAGTAAGTCAACACTAACATCCTCTACTGAGACTAGAATGATTGTCAGGAAATTGGGATGATTCATGAGGCAGTTCATTACTCAGATGACACATATTGCAATAACGACAAGCTTCTGCTGGGTATTAACAAATGCAAATCAAAGCTGACTCAAACTTTAAGCAGCTATCCCTCATTTAGAATGCCTAATAAGTTCTCCAAAAAAAAAGGCCTGCTAAAGAGAAATAAATTTGAACATAAGAAAACAAGTGAAAAGGGTTGGTTCACATTCCTGCTTTAGATAGAACATTACCCACTGCATTCCTTACTGCAATCGCACCAGACTACCTGAAAAAACCCAAATGGCATCTGAACCAACACATGCATATAAAAAGTTGTCTAAAATTTCCTCTTACATGCAGAAACATGCCACTAAATCAGGAGAGGTTCTGGCCACAGTGGCTGGTAGACTGTCTGAACCCAATACACGAGTATTTTGTTTTTAAAAGAGTTAGGGAACTAAGCTAACACCTGGCAGCTACAGGGCTAACAACCTGTAAAGAATTTTTACTTTTTCTTGGAACGTGGCCATCACTGACAAAGCCAGTTTTTGTTGCCAACCCCTAACTGCCCTTGGAAAGGCAGTGAATCATAGAATCCTACAGTGCAGAAAGAGGCCCTTTGGCCCGAGTCTGCACCGAACACAATCCCACCCAGGCCCTACCCCCATATCCCTACATATTATACCCACTAATCCCTCTAACCAATGCACCCCTGGACACTAAGGGGCAATTTCTTAGATGGCCAATCAACCTAACCCGCACATCTTTGGACTGTGGGAGGAAACCGGAGTACCTGGAAGAAACCCACGCAGACACGAGGAGAATGTGCAAACTCCACACAGACAGTGACCCCAGAGGAAATTGAACCCAGGACCCTGGAGCTGTGAAGCAGCAGTGCTAACCACTGTGCTACCATGCCGCCCTAGTGATGAGGTTCCTGCATTAATCTTTGCAGATACTCACACAGTGCAGTTAAGAGTTTTACATTTTTGACCCACTGACACTGAAAGAACACTGATATAGTTCCAACTCAAGATGGGGTGTGGCTTGGAGAAGAACTTGTAGGTGATTATGTTCCAATATGTTTGTTATCCTTGTCTTACTATGTAGTAGACATGTGTGCTTGGAAGGTGCCGTTGCAGGAGGCTTGGTGAGTTGCTAAAGTGCATCTCGTAGATGGTACACACTGCTGCTACTGTGCATTGGGAGGGAGTGAACATTTATGGTAATGGAGCAAGTGAACATTAAGGTAATGGATGGGTGCCAATCAAGTGGGCTGTTTTATCCTGAATGGTGTAAAGCTTCTTGACTCGTCCAGGCAGTATTTCATCACTCTTGGATGCATACCTTGTAGACAGTGGGCAGGCTTGAAGGAATTAGAATATTACTCTCTCAGCATTTCCAGCCTCTGACTGTTCTTCCCGCCACTGTATATATGGTTGGTCCTGTTAGGCTTCTGGCCAATAGTAGCCCCAAGAATGTTGATGGGAGGGAATTCAGCAATGATGATACCACTGAATCTCAAGGGATGACAGATAACCAGGTTCCCTCTTGCTGGAGGTGATCATTCCCTGGTATTCACGTTACTTGTCACTTATCAGCCCAATCTGTATATTATCCCAGTCTTGCTGCATATGGACACAAGCAATTTCAGTATGAGATGAGCAAGTACTGACAGATTGCTGTCATCAGCAAAAACCTCCCCTTCTAACATTTTGATGGAGAGAAAAATCAACCTGTGGAGGCATTTGTCCCAATTCCCACTGTGATTATACTGTGCTTTTAAGAAATGTATGCATTACCATGTTTCTTGTAAGGCGTATGTTTAAAATTCAGATCTGTTTTGTAAGATGCCAATTTGACTAAGAAGGCATTTAAATTGGTAACTGGAAAAACAGGATAAGTACTTGGGTGCTTGTTTCAAACTAAGCTAATGCATACATGTTTACTTAGATTTCCCCAGGGTTTCAGAGTGGAATTCTAATTAGGATGATTGATGGAGACAGAGTCCTGTGTTTAATAGGAGAGGCTAAGCTTGCAGGGAAGAAATACTGTTCATTTCATTTCAAAGTACAAGTTCGCAGCCTGGACTGCCAGAAGGAAGCTAAGGCTCTCTCTCTGTGAAAAGGCCTTTTTGAGAGATCTAGGACTCTGAGATGGGCAAGTCAGCCTGTGTTTTGTTGACTAATTTTAAAGAGATAGTCTAAATCTGTAAGAGGAATAGTGCTTGAATTAAGCTCACTGTGAGAGGTTAGCAGTTAAGAAATGTATCTTGTCTTGTTTAAGTATTGCTCAAGTGTTAAAAGTTAATCTAGTTCATTTGTTATAGTTAAACTGTGTGAGTAGGTTTGTTTTGATGAAAGCTTCCCAACATTAAGAGCATTTAAATGGTCATTGGATAAAGCTATGAATGATATTGGTACAGTGTGGGTTAGATGGGCTTTAGATTGGTTTCACAGGTCGACGCAACATCGAGGGCCAAAGGGCCTGTACTGCACTGTAATGTTCTATGATCAATGTGTCAGTGGAATCATGCCTGGGGTGAAATACCATAGCCTCACATTAATGCCAAAGTAGCAAATTGTTGGAGTCTAGTCTGACTTCATTGTGTACCTTGGGATTTCTGATCAGGTGGGCCTAACTGACTTCAATTTTGCCAGGGCTCCTTGATGTCACACAGGTCAAATGCTGTTTTAGTATAAAGTCAGTCTCACTTCACCTCTTAGTTCAGCTCTTTTGTCCATGTTTGGCATGAAGACTTCAATGAAATCTGGAACAGACTGGTCCTGGCAGAATCAAAACCATGCAACAGCAAACAAGTTATTGCTGTGTTAGTCCACTGCCATCACTGATGACGGTAATTAGACTGATGGGACCGTAAATACCTGGATTTGATTTATCCTGCTTTTTATGGACAGGACATGCCCAAGTAATTTTCAACATTATCAGTAGATGCCAGTTCTCTAGCAGCTTGAACTGCTCGGCTGGCAGTGTGGCTTCAGTATTACTGCTGAAATGTTATCACCACTCAGAGTCTTTGCAGTATCCAGTGCCTTCAGCTATTTATTGATGGCACAATACTGATATCTGTACTGCTGGACACAGCACTCTGCCTGCAAGTAATTCAGCCTGGTCTTTTTTCACCAATGTGCTAATCTCCCCAACATTCAACATACGGAGTTTCCTCTTAATTGTGCACCACCATTCATGACTGAATTTGGCAGGACCGCAAAGCTTTGATCTGATCTGCTGATTGTGTAATCAATTAGCTGTCCTCATAATACATGCTGCTCCCATTTGTGGCATACACATAATCTTGTATTATAACTTCACCAGGTTGGCACCTTTTTTTTTAGGCATCCCTGGTGCTGCTTCCCAGCATGTATTCCTGCACTTCATTGAAGATGGTTGATCCCCTGGCTTGATGATGGAGTGATGAGTCACTGAGTCATACAGCACATAAACAAAGCCCTTTGAACCATCGTGTCTGAGCAAGCATCTATCAGGTTGCAGATTGTTGCTGAATATAAATCTACTCCTGTTGACGGCCCATGCCTCACGGATGCCCAATGTTGAACAGCTTTATTTGTTCTGAATCTAGCCCATTTAGCATAACAATAGTGCCACAAAACATGATGAAGATAATCATTTGTGTGAAGACGAGACTTTGTTCTGCAGATGCAACTATCTGACAATATTGGTGGAAATGGCCACTACACAGTCTTTGTGGAGATATACTCAGGAATGATAATAGAGGAGTCAGGTGCAAGATTTAATTCAGTGAATATGACTATGTCAAGCTGTGGCTTGGCTAGTCCGTGGGACAGTTCTCCCAATTCTCTCTTCCCCCCCACTTTCCACCAGCCCCCACACCACCACCAGCTACTGTGGTGGGATTCAAAATAGTGTCCCCAGAGCATTAGTGAAGGCCTCTAGCTTACTAGTCTAGTAACATTATCACTATGCCACATCCCCCCAGCAATATTCCAAGAGTAAGGTTTTCTTCCGGAATTCTGGCCGACAAGTTATCCTTCAAATTAACAGCACCAGTAAAATTGAGCTCATCACTTCTTCAATTTGCTGCATGTGGGAAATTACTGCGCAAGTTTACTGCCATGTTTTCTAGAAAACAGTGAATACACTGAATATTAAAATGATTGGGTAGATTTTTGGGATGGCCTGACTACACAATACTATACACTACTATTATTGATTTGTATTACAGGGCAGGCATATGCATGTCAAGCATATCAAGAGACGTCAACTTCTTTCTATGAAAAACAACACAGCAACAGCTGAAAATATTGCAGCAGGAGCCAGGAAGTGCATGTTCTAGTTAAATGCAATTTTTTCTAACCTTTTTGCACTAACACATCCTGTTTACTGCCCACATTTTTTCAGCTAGGTCATTTCAGCTAAATTCACAAAACTTGCTTCATCAGTTCATTGCCCCTGCAGATAGATAAATTTGCATTACTGCTCAACAAAATATCTCATGATAATAAGAACTGATGGATAATAGTAGCAAAGGTCAATTTGGCAATTTTGGTAAGAATGCAGCCAAGATTCTAGAGCATCTGCAATTCTTTATGTAAATAGATAGATGCACTAATCTCTCTAGGTTCCGTGAAATCACCTCATTTAAATAATCTGAAATGGCACCAAGTATTCTTCCCACAAGTATAATGAATGGAGAGGAATCCAGAGAGTAACAACTCCCAGAAGGCGGAAACATTTTTATTGGTTTTCGCTGGTTGCTTTGAAGGTCATCTACAGAAGGTTGCTAAAGGGCTGAACCAATGATAACAGTTTTGCACTGCTGCAAGAGATGCATTAGAGAAGCATAGCTAAATCCAGGGTTAACGAAACACCATCTGTACCCCTAAGGCAGCTTGGCAAGAGATGACTGAATGTTGTCTACCATATTCATAAATCATGTGAGACGAAGAATAAGATCACCATAGAAGAGTGCCAAAATGCACATAGTTTGAACCTCATATTAAATCTCTGCGCATGCTATGTGTGCCACAAGTAGAACCCAAACATGTTATCGCAACAGTGTGAGAAACACTGACAGAAGATATCCAGCCTTCCACAGCTGCACTACCATTTCCGTAGCTTCAACTCCATGGCTCACGTGAAAATAGTAGAGTCACATATCATTATGTTAAAAGGACTCACTAGAATATATACAGCGAAACTATTTCCTCTTGCAAAGGAATCCAAAACCCACCGTGCTAAAAGTAGAGTCAGGCCATTTAGGAGCAAAATCATGAAGTACGTTTTCCAAAGTCATAAAAATATGGAATTCTCTCCTCCAAAAGATACTAGCGAGATTCTCCAATCTAGATCTCCAAGCCACCGCTGCCCGAGAAAAAGGAGAATTTGGAACTCAACCAAAACTCCATTCAGTGCGGTGGGACTGAAGAATCCCAACCATAGGCTAGGTCGGGGAATTTGGCAATCTTGATGCCCAATTATTGACAAATGAACGATAGGGATCAAAGGCAGATCAAAAAAGAGTTGAGGTACTGATCAACCACAATCTAATTGAATGGCAGAACAGATACCAGGGTGCAAACTGTCTGTTTCTATTCCTCTGATATAAAAAAATTAAACACATCTTATTTTTAACAACCTCATTATCTGCAACAATTTCATACGTTTCATATTTGCTGATTATGAATTAAAACACGTTTTAAATGAACCAAACATAAAATAGACATTTCTCTATGGTGTGGACTATTTACTTCCAATTGGGAGAAGTGTTTGTTCCTGCTTTTTAATTTTTATTTGTTACATCATCAATCCCATTACACAAGAAATGAATGAATCTCATTTCTTGGTGGGTGGGGGGGGAAAAACCATTGCCCATGGTCTACAAAGAAAATACCAACAGAATAGTTGTGCCTTGTTTTCTACTCCATGCCTCTCCTTCCTATCATGAGCCACTACTTCTGAAATCTTAGCCATCCTCTTTGGTCCAATCTTTATAATGCAAAGCACATAAATGATGGAAACCAAAATACGCTTGTTAAACTTGCTGTAAAAACAGCACAACTTAAATGCTAGGTATGTCAGTTATGCATTCTACATTATTTAATACCCTGCATTTGCGTTTTAGAATCATAGAAAGTTACAGCTCAGAAACAGGCCTTTTGGCCCTTCTTGTCTGTGCCAAACCATTTTTTGCCTACTCCCACTGACCTGCATTTGGACCATATCCCTCCACACCCCTCTCATCCATGAACCTGTCCAAGTTTTTCTTAAATGTCAAAAGTGACCCCGCATTTACCACTTTACCCGGCAGCTCATTCCACACTCGCACCACTCTCTGCATGAAGAATCCTCCCCCCCGGCCTAATATTCCCTTTAAACTTTTCTCCTTTCACCCTTAACCCATGCCCTCTGGTTTTTTCCTCCTCTAGCCTCAGTGGAAAAAGCCTGTTTGCATTCACTCTATCTATACCCATCAAAATCTTATACACCTCTATCAAATCTCCCCTCATTCTTCCACGCGAATACAAAATACTTCTGCATTTTGTAAATAAGTGAACAGCATATTTATGTTGCACAAACATACAATTAACTATTATTTTGTAAGAAAGAGATGGTAGAAAATGAGGAACACAGAGCTGGAATAAGACAGTGAGAGAGACAGACAAATAATTGAAGAGTAGAAGTTCTAAGGGGAATTTTTTTTTAATTTTGTCAAAAAGAATGCTACATGAGATCAAATAACATTACACTATGTTACTTAGGGGCAAACATAGCAATAATAACAGGATCTCAGTCCAACCCATCAACTCTACTTCAATAAACTCATTCAATAATCATTCATCGGTTGCAGCATCAGGGAGAGGCAACAGCCTGATGTGTATAAATCCATAAATTCCACAATAAATATATCCTCATTTTTAAAAAAATTCTAATATTTCTCCTAGCGTCTCAGTAATTTTTCTTTGTACAGGGTCAGAAAATAAAATTACCAGAAGGAGAATCCTGAAAATGACCCCATAATTTGCCATATTTGAGTCCAACATCAACCCTTTGGTTGGTGATGTTTGAGATTAGGCTTTCTGATCACACGTGTACAAAATAATATGGAAAGATCACTGGAAATTAAGTGTTTTTCCTAATGTGCATTCCTGTAATGGGGGGAGGTTGTACTGCATTGTATTATTGTGCAAATCTCTGAAAGATACAAGTTGATCTCGACTTTACAATAAGTTTGAGTTACGATGAACTGCATTTACAACGTTTATGAATTGACACACCGTTTCAACTTTTATGATGCTGCAAATGTACATGCACGCAGACGATCTGCGCTACTGATCCGTGCAGCGGGATAGGTGAACTTTCTTTATTAGGTTGTCAATGAGCGCTTTATTTTGTAATCTCTTTTTCACAACTGTCACAATTTTAATGCATTTTCATGCTTCTGTTGTATTTGCACACAGTCAAGACTCATAGACATCCAAAGTTTAACAGACAACTGCCAGTATCGTTATATATCCCACACCAACTGAGAAGCTTGTACTAAGGCATGCAGGCCATCAATCGTCGTCTCAGCAGTGACAGGGCAAGAGCTGACAGCATTTAACACCGTTTGGTGTCCCATGAGTGATTTCAAGCCTGGGTTCATGAACCAACCCCACTTATAAATAGTTTTTTTTTAGGAAAATCAGTTCTGACTTACGACATTTCAACTTGCAACATAGTTTTTGGGAACCAATTCTGTCTGGTGTCCAAATACTGCCTTTATTCCTTTTAGCTCAGCTAGATGACATCACAACATGTGACGCTCTAATCTTCCGCTCTGTACCTTGTATTCGGTGGAAGTTGGTCTGTTCATTTCATTAGTTGATGGTTGGTCTGTTAGCAAGCCAGTCAACACTATCTATATGTAACTGTAGTATCAGCAAGTTTGAAATGTGATATCTGTATACATTGTTAATAAACTTGCAGGTAACTGACTCATAACGAAGCTGGCTCCATGGTTAATGTTATGTGGGCTAACATATAGTAAACCACAAAGCATATAATTTGGCAACAAGCAACCATATTTAATATGCATTCCTGTGATCGATGCTTCAAGTAATTCAGTGCGATAACTCAAGTCAGATCACTGCAGGAAACACCAATCATGCGACAATTGTAACAAAAAAACCAAAGACTTTTGCATTTGGAACCAATTATTTAACAACTGGGATTTTCTATGGAACACTCCCACGACAGTTTTATAAACCACCAACTTCAGGTCAATTTTGGATGTCATTTTTATTTAACATGAAAAATCTCTCTATCATCATGCTGGGAATCAGGAATCAGAGGCAGAGGTATCACTATACCATTCATAAATTTTTGAGACGTGTACAAAAAAAAGAGCAAATCATCGTTATCATCAGCAAGTTCCTATTTAAAAAAAGTAAAAACACTGATAGTGGTTGTGTCAGATTTAATAATAGTCAGGACCTTCTCACATCCCATTGCACAAAACAGTGCATACAGAACAGTTTTAGTTGATTTATCATCAACGTTAGGCATTGCACTTCAATACCAAACAGAAATAAAAATCTTTAAAAAAAAACTTCTGCAATAGCCTTTTATGTTAGATAAATGTGCTGCAATTAAAAATAAAACGCTGCTGTTAACATTTCAAAAGCCACTAGCAGCAAAGCAACAGGAAAACGGATTAATTTTGTTCTTTTATGTGTAGGGATAACGCAAATTCACCTGTGCTGAATATTTAAAAACAAATATGCACATTTGAAATACCTATTTTTAAATGTACCTTTTTGATCAGTCATTCATCGTCTCATCTCTGCCACAGAATCACTTTCACACCTTTTTAAAACTTGCTGAATAATTTGATGGTTGGAAACAGAACACAAATAAAATGGGAATATCAAATACTTTCAAAAGTTACATTTTAAAAACCAGGGATAAGCTTCTTGTTACCAAAAAACAAAGTAAAACGTGATCCCAATGGAGATCAATTTGCCGAACAACCCCAAAGATAAAATGGAAAAAATTTCACCTTTCTAATAACTTTTATTTTGACTGTCAAATGAAACTCAACAAAAATTAATCTCAAATTATCATGGTCAATATAAATTACACATTCAAGGGCAGATACAAGGTCTCTCAGATTTACTAGGCAATCCACTCTGCATATATGGCACTAATTTCAACTATAAAGTCCTTCATAATTCTGGTCTTTCTCAGGCTGAATTCAAGCTACTTTTCTTCAAGGAATAGCCACTGATTCACCTCAGACAACAGCTCCCATTCAACCGAGGGTCCATGGGCCCAATCTTCATAAAATGCTGTATTATTTTCAGAACTTCTTCAGCTCCCATCAGTCTTGATGACTTAATCCATCAGTATCACTTATATTTGAACTGGCAGTGATACTTAATATTTCCAATTTATTTAAAAATAACAGGAACAGTATGATGAAACCTTGCGTAGCTGCTCCCAGATTCAGCCTTCCGGTTCTCCTTTTCTAACTGTACCACTATTTTCTTCTCAAACAGAAAACCCAGTCACACGAACGTCTCAGCCTCAGGTCACGGAATTGAATTTTCATCCTTTTTTTCAGGTTCATAAGGACAAAGTCTGTGAATTTTCTAACACTATCTTTCCAAACCAATCCTCCAATAGGAGCCCCACGCAAGTCACTCCATGACAATGCAAAGACTCGAAGCTTCCACAAATGCTCTCTGCAACTGCAGTTCAACAAATCAAACTGGCAGGCACAAACCTCAAGGTGAATTTTAAATCTGCATTCATTTTATACTTTGTAAGATTTGTTGGAATCACAAGGCATGATGACAAACATGATTAAACTGAGAGAAAGAGTACTGTGAATTCAAGTCATCAGCTGGTAGACATCTCTGGAAGCCAAAGCAAGAATTTGATTCAATTGCAATCCCAGTTTTACTCTTTAAAAGAACATAAACCAAGAAAGCTGATCAAAACTACTTTTTTTGACTATAATAACTATTATTCAAATTCTCACTCCCATAAAGGGGAGAAGAAACTACAAAAACAAACAATCCAATAATAACTAAACCTATTTTGCATCAGAAGCAGCTCATGGGATACTCATTTGATGCACATAATTAAATATGTTGAATTATTTTCAAATCTTAAAATTTGCAAGGCTGATTTCAAATCACAGACCACAGTTATTCAGCAAGAAAAGAATTTTAATGTTCTGGGTACATTACCATTAATTCTTTATATTATTAAATATGAATATTTTCCTAGTGTAAGCTACCCTACACATCTTGACTATATTTTGGCAGGTAAGAACACAGACAGGCAAATTCCCTCCAGACTAGTAATAACTTGTCAGCAGCAACATAACAGCTATCCAGCAACAACGGCCCATTGACTTTACCACTCTACAATTCACAAGCATTATGATGTACAAAGCATTCAATAAAATGAGGAAAACGTGGGCCAGCACATGTTCTAGTGGTCAGTACAAGGATCTTCCTGCAGTTAGGAAGAGAGGAATAAAAGAATAGAAGTGTCGGCAATAGTTGTCTCTAAGCACAATGCATACAGCTAACAGTCAGCAGCTAAGAAGCAATTCATTTCTAGTCAGCAGTAGGAAGTTCATGGTTAATGAAAGAAGTTTTGGAGCAAGGGGAGGAGGAAGAAGAAGGAAAAAAAGGGGAAATTTAAATTTATTGTGGATGAAGAGGCAACAAAATTTGTCCCATCACTGTTCAGTATAAATACATATACACTGACAAACATAGCTGTTGGGGAATACAAAGCAGGCACCAAAAGATTAGAAACTGAACAACGTCTTATTCTGAGATGCTGCAGGCTTGCTATCTGGTGGCTAATCTCTGTATTTTTAGTTGGTTGGTGGTGGTATAAGTGCATTGTTGATCTACCATTATGAAGTTAAAATTTCTTCTACCTGATTTCATGCAAAATTCAGGAATGCAAAACCAGTTTACTCCCTACATAGAAGAAAGGACTACCAGTGATTTAGTGTCCGAGCACTGAACTGATCTCCCAGAAACGCCTGCCAAGTGTGTTTTCAAAGATGGGCTCTATATTCGAGTTCATCAGCCATGCAAGGCATCCAAAGAACCCATGACCAGGAATGCAGTTTCTTGGGTGGACAATCATACTCGTTAGCAAGTGATCACTGAAGAAGATAGTAAATACAAGCAGGATTATGTGAAGGATAATATTGCCTGAGACAGAGTGCAAACGTACCAAATGGATTAAGAGGTTATTAATCCAGGAGGACAAAATTTAAATACTATTAAGAGTCACACCATTTGTGGGGGTTATGTTCCCACACATCTTACAAACAGCAAAATTGCAAAAGGAGGAACGTGTTTTTGAAGGGACTTAGGTAAGTTCTAGTCATGCAAGGGCAGCAACGAGATTTCACTATAACCTTTATTTCTCTCCACTGAAACGGTTAGACCTGCACATATATTTCCCATTTTTGTTTCCAATTTCCGACATTGGCAATTTTATTTGCAAGCTACTTAAAAATCGTGGTTAAAAAAACAAATGAGCTCCAACAAGGACAAAATAAACCCTGCAAAATCCCACGCTTCCCCCCCCCACCCTCTACAATTTGTAGAAGCCAGCCAAGAAGATGACATGAGCCAAAGATTACAAAGCCGCTCACATTTGGTAAAGCAGCATCTATCATACCAGCCTGTATTATATGCCACATCATATATTCCATAGTCTTACTATTAATCACATAATAGCCAGTCGATTTCTACTCTCCCATAGTGAATTAACCAATCACACACTCAAGGTGCGCTCAAAGGGTGCATCCATCAAAGAACCAATGCAAAGGTTCAGATATTTCAAATGTGGATAAGTGAACAGCGCTCACATGATGGCCAATGCGGTGTACGGAAGTACAAAGCGCGGGTAAGTGAAAACGCAAGCAAGGAAGTTGCAAAAGATAGGACTTTACTGCAGCTCTGAATATCTGAACACTTCTTACATTCTTAATATTCTAACTTGTGCTTTTCTACCTGGTATGAACTTAGGTGAAATTTGTGGACAATGTTATGTTTCCATAAGTGGAAAGATACGATAACAGTTCAAGCGCATTTGAATTACAACTGATCAACTAAAATGATACGCTGATGCAGATGCTGGAAAACAAAAACAGAAAATACATGCAACCCAAAATTGTGAATAATCAGGAGGTCAGGCAGCATCTGTGGAGAGAAAGAGATTTAAATGTATTGGGTAGTGATGTTCATGTCTGTGCATTGTTCAGAGTTTTTTCATTTCATTGTTTTTCTCATCTACTTTTGTTCAGTAATCACTTTTTGATTAAACAATAAGCGTTGTTTAATTCAGCTAGATTTTGTCAAAAGACATAAAACAAGCAAGCTAGAGAGATTTATCATATAATCACAAGTGTTCATGGTAATCTTCCACTAACCATCAAGTTTAATGATTTCACCAATAGCTCCATTCTAGTTTCCTGAGATATGAGAACTTAGACTATTTTGGTTTAATAAATAAGTAAGTAATAGGGAGGCACCTTTTTAGAATTAAATTACTTCATGCCCAGAAAGCAACAGATTCATGTAGCTATTTGCAATGTGGTTCGACAAACAATTCTATCATGGGACCACCAGAGGTGAAAGAAACAGGTTAACACTGCTCATAATAGCATACTTAAGATCTAATGCACTGCCAAATTCTGTAACCACACATTAGTGCAGGTTTTGGAAAGTTTGGGAAGGTGAGTTTTGCTGACTTTACTTGGCCATCTAAACTAATCAAATCAGTTGAAAGTGAAATCCACTCCAATTGTTGTGGCACATCGCAAAGATAGAACAGGATATATAATCTTTATAGAAATATAGATGTAAAAAAGACAAAAGTAGACAATAAAATTAATAATGCCATTCATCTTTTAATTAAGCTACCAAAATGGCAATTCAATTAACTTTTCTTGAAATCCACATTAAAGGCTGCTAATAGGATATGTGATATGAATTATAAAGAGAAACAGTGGTTCCTTATATTATGCAAAGGTGTCCCATTTGAAACGTATTAGACAAGTAATTAGTAAAATATTGGAATCTGCTCAATTAGCAAGACTGAAGTTTCACATTTCAAGATCAACACAAATCAGTCTGTTTAATCACTTGTAACTTTATAATCAAAATACTGCTAACACAAGAATGCATAAGAACAGCAGTATAAAACACAAACTTACATGCAAGCAAGCCGAATTTCACAAAATTAATTCATGTAAATTCACATTCAAGGTAAATGCATTCTTCAAATCAAACATAAAAACATCAAGGTAGAATTTGACCACTTAAGGTGCCTTAAATTGGACACTTGACCACCAAGGTGCCTTGACAGAACTAAAAACAGCAAGGTTTAAAGGAAAAACTTTCCAATGGCCAGATTAATACCGAGCAAATAGGTTAAAACTTTTGAAGAAGGTAGCAACAATAAGGCGGGCTAGATGCTTTTGCAAAAAGAGAAAGGGAATGAATGAATAAATATAGAGCTTCAAGAATAGGATTTGAAAATAAAAATGTAAAAGACTTTGGCTCCCTCAGTTCATAAACAATTCATGGCACCAGTTTGAAAAGAAATATAACTAAGCATTTAAGTTTTAAATCACTCAAGCTATCAATAACAGAACCATAAGTAGCTTAGATGAAATTCAGGGAGGGAATCCAAATACCATTCATCACAGAAGTAGGTCAAATGGGAAATAACCTGTCTTTGGTAAACACAAAACTAAAGTCCTGTAATCATTTCACAATACAATTTTTTAAAGCTAACCCTAAGGAGGAGATCTTGTTCAATATCATTTGCCAATTGCAGGTGACAAGGTAAATGCTGACATCTCAGAATCTTAGGTGGCGCTTCTCCCAAAAGTGCTGAATTGGCGAGAAAACTGGTCTAGATCACGAATATTTTTTCAGTGCAACTTCAAACCCAAATCCCTCCACTCTGTGACCTCTGCAGTGCACAATCGTGAATATCATTAAAAGCTAAGGGGGCGACGCCTATTCATGCCAAAAAGCTTGAAATCAGCAGAATAAGCAGGAACCCGCAAATGCGCACATTTCTGGGAAATCGCTGAAAAGACCTCCCAGCATCCAGGTCACTGTCATCCATCCCCAAAAGACATTGCTGCCTTCCCCTCCCCAGACTCCCCCCACACACAGACACGACTACATGCTCAACCCCATGGATCCTGATAATGCAGGTATCCCTCCATTCTGGAGCATACTGTCCTCACTACTGCCATGCAGAGAACTTGCATTGTGCTGACATGCACACCCCGTCTCTTGAATGGAAGTCTCGAGTACTGCACCCACATTGGACACAGTAGCCTATTAATTAGGAGCCCTAAGTATTGCACGTCCTGGGAGAAAGCAGTCTATTGAATGACAGCCAGTGCCCCAAGGGGTGTCTAACACTCAACTGAATGCAGCCTTCAAAACTGCTCACAAGTATTTGTTGCCAACTGGCCCTTGACTGGCCACACTCATTGCACTTGCACTCCCCTAATAATGTGGGGATGTCACCACTAAAATAGATCGCATCAGTCTCTCAGCGGACGCAGAGGAATTCATCAGGTGAAAAACTGGGAGACAATTTTACTCTTTAACCCGTGCTTAGAACATAAGAACATAAGAAATAGGAGCAGGAGTAGGCCATCTGGCCCCTCGAGCCTGCCCCGCCATTCAACAAGATCATGGCTGATCTGTCGTGGCTCAGTTCCACATTCCCGCCCTCTCCCCATAACCCTTAATCCCCTCGCTTCTCAAAAACCCATCAACACGCGTCTTAAAAATATTTAGCGAGGTAGACTCCACCACTTCAACGGGCAGAGAATTCCAGAGATTCACCACCCTTTGAGTGAAGAAGTTCTTCCTCAACTGCGTTCTAAACCGCCCCCCCTTTATCTTGAGGCTGTGCCCCATAGTCCTACTGTCCCTTCTGAGCGGGAAGAGTCTCTCCACCTCTATCCTATCCATCCCATTCATCATCTTATACGTCTCAATGAGATCTCCCCTCATTCTTCTAAACTCTAACGAGTACAAGCCTAGTTTATTCAGCCTCTCCTCATAGCTCAATCCCCTCAACTCCGACATCAGCCTAGTAAACCTCTCTGCACTCCCTCCAAGGCCAAATTATCCTTGCGCAAGTACGGCGCCCAAAACTGCACACAGTACTCCAGCTGCGGCCTCACCAATGCCCTATACAGCCGCAGCAAGACCTCCCTACTTTTATATTCAATCCCCCTCGCTATGAAGGCCAGCATCCCATTCGCCTTCCTGACCACCTGCTGCACCTGCAAGCTGGGTTTTTGCGACTCATGCACAAGGACCCCGAGGTCCCTCTGCACCGTCGCCTGCTGCAGTTTTTCTCCACGTAAGTAATAATCCTTCCTACCATTATTCCTACCAAAGTGGACCACCTTGCACTTGCCAACATTAAATTCCATTTGCCGGTTCCTGGCCCATTCGCCCAGCCTATCCAGATCCTTCTGCAGACTCTCCACACCCTCCGCGCAATTTGCCGTTCCACCAATCTTGGTGTCATCAGCAAATTTCGACACCATACACTCGGTTCCCTCCTCCAGATCATCTATATAAATGGTAAATAGCTGAGGCCCCAGCACTGACCCCTGAGGCACTCCACTAGTCACCAACCGTCAATCTGAATAGCACCCATTGACCCCCACTCTCTGCCTCCTATTTGACAACCAATCCTCTATCCACGCTAACACCCTACCCCCAACTCCATGTCCCCTGACCTTCTGCAATAACCTCTTGTGAGGCACCTTGTCAAACGCCTTCTGAAAATCAAGAAAGACCACATCCACCGGCTCTCCTCTATCCACTGCCCTAGACACATCCTCATAGTGCTTAACCCTCCCTCCACTCACATTCTCTGTCTCTAAGGCTTGATTACCTGTAAAACTCACATTCCAACCATTATCTTGCAAACTGAGTGTGTGTTTATGTGCCCTGTTTGTGAACACAACTCATACTCACTTGATAAAGGGGCAGTGCTGCGAAAGCTTGTGGCTTGTGCTGCCAAATAAACCTGTTGGACTTTAACCTGGTGTTGTGAGAGTTCTTACTGTCCCTCCCCTAATAACAGTAAGAAGTCTCACAACACCAGGTTAAAGTCCAACACATTTATTTGATAGCAAAAGCCACTAGCTTTTGGAGCGCTGCCCCTTCATCAGGTGAGTGAAAGTTCTATTCACAAAGCGAGCATGTAAAGACACAAACTCAATTTACAAAATAATGCCTCACCTAATAAGCCAGAGATGTATGTAAGCTGCAAGAATGGACACAGTCAGTCATGTCACAAAGATATCTGCGCACAAACCTGCACCCAGATTTACAGAGGCCGACCAAGAGCACCGCCAGATGCTGTGGAGGAGAGGTGTAAGCGGATCTTCTTCTGCCAGGGCCTTCACCCAAGGGGTGTATCCACAGCATTGTGGGAGGAGGTAGCAGAAGTAGTGAGTGCCAGGAGCCTGACACCGCACTCTAGCAAGCAATGTCGCAAAAAAAAAATGACCTTCTACAAGCAGCAAGGGTGAGTTAACATCCCTTTTGGAACACTGCACACGCTTGACATGGATCTCAAACCCTATTTAGACACCTGAAAGGCATGCAATAAGTTACCTTTCCCCAGGAGCAGAATCTAATCCCTTTCCCTCATCCCTCAAACAGCACCCTTGAGTGGTGACCGCTTTCCCCAAAACTGCCAGCAAAACACCCAAGACACAAGCATGCATTGCGCAACATACACTTCAATATTGATGTAAGTGCAATGCTATATAGAATGTTTTGCCTCTCTTCCTCTAACACGTATTCTTTATTACGGTTCTGGACCCAGAGGAACCTGGCCCTTCGGGTGTTGCCACCGCCCCCGCTGCTCTGGAGAAAAGTGCCCACAAACCCCTGGCCGACACGTCGGAGGACACCACGGAATCCTCCAAGGGCAGCACTACTGAAGGGGCACCAGCATGTACCACACAACCCAGCAAGACAAAGGTGATCACCATGGTGGGCACTTTTAGTGTTGAGGCTTCTGGGTCACAAACTGGTGAGCACATCACGGACACTGATGCACATCAGGTGGAGGCGGGCACACGAAGGTCTGCCAGAGGCCACGATTCAGCATCAGGAAACCTGGGGAGTTGTGGAAGGGCTGTCAGCAACCATGCTGCGACTGCAAGGCTGTTTAGGGGAGTCCAACAAGTGCAGGTGGCAGTGCTGACGCAGCATGCCAACGAGCCCAACACTGGGCTGGTATCCACATTGGAAAAGTCCGGCTCAGAGGCCTGTCTTCATGAGTGACAGGGTTCAGGCCATTCTGGAGACACTATGGCCCACGGGCAACGGTGTTTCTGGCATCCCAGAAGGCACAGCATTCGATGTCTATGGGTGTCGGGGGCATGTGGGAGACACTGCTGGCCATGGCTGGGACTCCCGCTGGCATTCTGCAGATACAGCAGGCTGTGGCTGTGAGCCTCGACAGCTTAGCCCAGGCTCAGGGGGCTACTGCTGAGGGGCTCTAGAGCCTGACTCGCTCACAGACTGCTCTGCAGAGGGGCTCTAGAGTTTGGCCCAGCCTCAGAGGGATCACAGATCAAAGGGCACACACATCTGGGCCTCCAGGATTGGCAGAGCCAGGTGATGCCAGAGCTTCTGGAGCTCAGTTTAGCTATCCTAGCATCCCATGGAGTGTCCCCAGGGCCTTTGGGCACCCCAGGGGAGGAGAGAGGGCTTGAGCCTATGCCAGGGCCTTCCACCCAGGACATCGAACATCCGGAGACCTTCCGATTTCCCCCCCTTCCTCACACCAGAGCATTTCAGGACCAGCAAGATGAACAGGGTGACACCGAAACAATGCCATCCGCAAGTCACCCAGGGCCCTCCAGGTGCCAGCCACCTAGGGCACATCCGCCAAGGGCATCATAGACAATAGGGCGTGCATCACAGCTGGACACCTCCAATGTGCATTCTTGGGCAGCACCTAGAAGAAGCAGTAGATCACACAAAGAAAGAAAGCTGTAGTTCAGTAAGAGGGCACAGGTGAAGGTCTTCAGTGGTCAGGGTTTATTAGTGAATAATGTTAAGAACACAATAAACTGTTAAATTGCACCTCACAGCTGTGACTAATGTGCCTCTGATTCCTCTTCTCCCCCCACCCCACAGGGCAGAGTGGTCCCCATTCCCATGCATAAATGTGTTGTCTGTTGTGCCTTGCGAGACTCACTCACATGATACAGAGTGCTTGCCCTATCTTCCCCCCACCAGACCCTTGGTCAAAATGCCTCCCCCCACCCCCCATTGGCCAAAAAAAAGTCCCCTCAAACCTTACAGCTACATGGGCCAGGGTGGCAATGTGCCATCGGAATACAGGTAGGAATCAGACTTGAGTGGCACCAAGAGCAGGATCCCAGTGTGCACAACAGCGAGTCATCATCATCCTTCAACCAAGACTCGCGACCACTGCCAGCCCAGACATGTTTAGAAGTTTCTGGGGGATAGGGTGGTGGGATGACAGAGGCTATGAAAGGATGATGTGGTGGTTTGGGGGCCCAGGTCAGTTTGAAAGGAAAATAGCCACTGCACTTGCTCCTGGGGTGTGATGGTTGCAGGCCCCTTGTTGCACAGCGCCAGCTAGGTGAAGCAGGCTGCAAACAAGGCTTCCCTCACTGCCCTTCCCTGCTGGATACCTGCCTTCGCTGCCTGCCCTCTTTCTTCTGGCTCTTCATTTGGCAGGATGTCCATCTCGCTCCTTTGCTGCTCTTCCTCCTGCTCCCGCTGGTCTCCCCGCTTCTGGGCAATGTTGTGCAGAGTGCAGCAAACAACGATGTGTGAAGCACGCACAGGATCATACTGAAGGGCTCCCCTAGAGCAGTCCAAGCAGCGGAACCGCACCTTAAGCTGGCCGAAGCATTGCTATACGATGGACCGGGTGGCTGCATGAGCTCTCAGGCCTCCGCACTGGCGTCATCGGCCATGACCTTAGCTGGTATCCTTTGTCACCCAATAGTCATCCCGGGAGTTTGGGCTGGTCTTCAAAGACCCCAGAGATGTTCGACTGCCTGAGCACAAAGCTGTCGTGGACACTCCCTGACGTGCACTGACTTGCATGATCCTCATTTGATGATCACAGACAATTTGGGCATTCAGGGATTGGGACCCCTTCCTGTTCACAAATTGCTGCAGTCCTGCACGTGGAGCCCGCAAGGCAATGCGTCCCATCCACTGCTCCCTGGGTGTTGAGAATCCAAGCAATAGAAGTGAAGCCAAGATTACAGGGCATTGGTGACCTGCTGCACAATCTGTGCACGGATAACTGGGAGATTCCAACTAAGTCACCACTGGGTGCCTGAAATGAGCCAGAGGCATAAATATTTAGGGCAGCTGTAACCTTCAGATCAACAGGGAGTGGATGCTGCACCTCCCAAGATGCCAGGAGTGCGTGCACCTCACAAACGTATCGCACCATGGTCTTGGAGAACCATGACCAGAAATGGCACATCTCCTCCAAGAGAGCCTCAAATGAGTTGCAGGGCCTGTACCTCCTTGGCCTCGGCACCCTTCGCCTTCAGATCACCCTCTCGGGAGCCTGCTCACCCACCTCTGGCCCTCAGCGGCAGCCCCCTGCCCTCCTTCCCAAGGGACTATTAGTGGCTAATCCTGCGGTGGTCTCTCCACGCCCATCTCCTGGGTCGCCTCCTCCTCTGCCCCTGCTGCCAACAACATGGCCAGCTCCAAATCAAGCAAACCGATATCCATCTGCAGAACAAGGGTTTGGAAAGACCATAGAATGATGAATTATCATTGGCTGCATAGAGTCAGCACCACCCCAATCCCTCACTTAGGCCAGTACCCCCACCTGTGGGTGCTGGCAATCTCACACAGTCCATGGTGTCATGCATGACCCAATTAGGGTTGCGAGCGATTCCCATCATGACAAATGCTGGTACAGATTATGCAGGTCAGCGTGCAGCCATGGGAAATGCGCACCCTTGAGCCATTGCTATGTGTGCAACTGCAGCATCCATTACGGGTATGTGCTGTCTGTTGTGCCATGTCACAGGGCAGGAGCAGACTGCAAATCAGCACCAGATGCGTGCCCAGTGACAGCAGATTCCATGCAGTCCACGTCCGAACCTCTGCACCTCAGCCAATTCATCTGGTTAGGCCTCAGTCAGTACACGGTGCACTCCTCCCCCACATGGAGCACCAGCACTCAGTCAAGTCCCTGACCACACCCCATGGCCGGGCAGGGGCTGAGCAGGACTCCTTGGAACCTCACCCAGAGAGCTCTAAGAAATAAGCTCCTCCACACCCCCCACCCCAGATATCATTGGTTCATGGGCCAGCAGCTGAAGACAGCAGGGAGAAGCCACCTGGCATCTCCAGGGCCTGCCTGAAACATTCCCCACGCTCCACTAGCAGCACTTACTTCCTCACGCCAGTTCAAGACTGCCATGCCAGGTTGAGACTCTTACATACCCATTCTGATTTGCGCCAAAGTGATATCATGCCAAAGAGGTGGGAGATGCAAATATGGGCGGAGATTGCTACGTCAACCCCAATAATGGTATGCTATGGTATGGAAAATAATCCAAATCAGCAACACACTGGTTTTTGGCGCAGTCCTAGTGGTGCCATTTTTTTCCAGTTGGGAGATCCGCATGGGTCATAAACATTCACGGGGAACCTGCGAAATGGCTGATATGTGCATCTCTCAAGGATATTTTGGCCTTGGAGGGAGTGCAGAGGAGGTTTACTAGGCTGATGCCGGAGTTGAGGGGGTTGAGCTATGAGGAGAGGCTGAATAAACTAGGCTTGTACTCGTTAGAGTTTAGAAGAATGAGGGGAGATCTCATTGAGACATATAAGATGATGAATGGGATGGATAGGATAGAGGTGGAGAGACTCTTCCCGCTCAGAAAGGATAGTAGGACTAGGGGGCACAGCCTCAAGATAAAGGGGGGGCGGTTTAGAACAGAGTTGAGGAGGAACTTCTTCACTCAAAGGGTGGTGAATCTCTGGAATTCTCTGCCCGTTGAAGTGGTGGAGGCTACCTCGCTAAATATTTTTAAGACGCGGGTTGATGGGTTTTTGATAAGAGAGGGGATTAAGGGTTATGGGGAGAGGGCAGGAATGTGGAACTGAGCCATGACAGATCAGCCATGATCTGGTTGAATGGCGGGGCAGGCTCGAAGGGCTAGATAGCCTACTCCTGCTCCTATTTCTTATGTTCTTATGTTATGTTCAACCTAACTCGCCAGAAAATTTGCAGGTTGCGATGAGAAAAAAAAAACATCGCCCTCCCCTAGATTATTGATGCCAGAAAGCCTAGCTGGACTTCCACCGAATGCAAAAGAAATAAATCAGCGGTTTAACTTTACAATAATGAAGGAAAGCAATGATGCAGAATGATTCAGCAATGTGAATTTTCTTTTATCTCAGCTTATACAGAGAATAAATAATTGTTTGGGCGAGGTCACGCACCCACAGAACCATCTGCTAAGCACAATTCACTGCCTTCACAGGAGGACGGAACAGAACAGATAAAACTGGGGTACAATATTTTCCATGTTTTTTTATGAAACAATATTTGATAATATAGTAGATGTTATAGGAGACTCAGCACAATTAACTTCTCACTAAAATTAGTGATCCAAAGTGTTCTATTTACTTTAAAAAGACAAACATGTCCTTGGAGTTTGACAAATACTTCAAGAAAAAGCATTCACAAGGATGATTCTGCAACTATCATAAGACCAAACTGCCACTGATTCTGGTCTCAGTCTCTCATTTAAGTACTGGCAAATTACTCATTTAATAAACCAGAGGAACCAACACCAATTCTGTGCTTGCTATCATAGTACTAGGATGGTTTTTCTTTCTGTCTCCAAAATACATTAATTAATCTAATCTAAAAATGTGCATATTACAACCTCTGAGGATACCCAGTAAATGCACACGGACAAAGGAAGTTAATCCAGTTTAGTCAGCAATAAGTATGCATAAATGCCAAAGAGAGCACAAATAAATATACTGATTTTTATAAGTTTAAAAAAGGTCACCGAGGCAACATAAGTCCAACAATACATTGAAAAATGGTTGCACAGTAGCATGAATGATATGTGTAATATTCTGTGAATGTACTGCCAGTGACATAGATCATTTCATAATATTTACACAAATATTTTTAAAAACACATTAGCACATCCATTTTACAATAGTTAGAACAGCTGCTTCCTAATCAGTCAGATTTAAAGCCTGCTTATAGATATTTACTTAAAACTGTTTTGCTAATGGCATAATGACAAGCCTGGCCGATTCATATCAAATAATCGTGAAAAATATTGTTCAACAAAACAAGTTCTCTTCAACAATATACAGTTTGCACTGATGTATGGGACAGCATGATGGTCTGGAGATGCCGGCGTTGGACTGGGGTAAACACAGTAAGAAGTCTCACAACACCAGGTTAAAGTCCAACAGGTTGTGCCAGCACAATGGCACAGTGTTCAGATTCGATTCCAGCTTGGGTCACTGTCCGTGCAGAGTCTGTGCATTCTCCCCGTGTCTCAATGGATTTTCGCCAGATGCTCCAGTTTCCTCCCACAATCCAAAAGAAGTGGCAGTTAGATGCATTGGCCATACTAAATTCTCCCTCAGCGTACCTGAACAGGCGTCCGAGTGTGGCAACTAAGGGATTTTCATCGTAAATTCATTGCAGTGTTAATGTATATCTACTTATGACACTAATAAATAAACTTAAACTTGGATACTGCTGCCTTTTATCACAGCTTTGACCAGCAGCAAATCTGGCCCATCAATATGCTAATGTATTCTGCAGGGGGAGGAATTAGATTGCCAGTGGCACTTCTACTCAATTAAAATTGTTTAAAACAGTTCGCAGCAGTCACCACATAACTATTAAAAATGAAGACTGGTCACTCTATTACAGCGTTTGCCACAATGGCACCCAAAAGATCAGCATCTAATTTCATATAGTAATCAGAATTTCCACAATGGTTGTGTGTAACGCGAGTTTCCAGCATTCATGGGTTGTCATCGTTTTAGCCAGTTATCCATTGATCCCTTGGTCTCATCTGCAGTTGCAAAAGGTTGGTGCAAATACTGCATTGGCAGCATCACAATGTTCTTAAATATTCAGCATGAGCCTCTTCCTGATGTCAAATTATCTCACAAAAATGCCTTTTTGTACTGACATCAATACACTAGTGGTCAATTTTGCATCTGCACCATGCCTAAACATTCCTTGGTGTGCAATTCTAAAGAAAGACCAGCAGCAAATGTTATGGAATTTATTTGAAAACAGAATCAGATTAAATAAAACAAACAAACTTGCATTGATGTTTATAGACTTATCTGTTGACTTCTAGTACCTTTCAAAGCACTTTATACACAATTATGCACTTTTTGAAGTATAGCCACTGATGTAATGTGGGAAACTTGGCAACCAATTTGCTCACAGCAACAGAATCATTTTTTTAGCAATTTCATTGAGGAGTCAATCCTGTGAGGCACCAGGAGAACCCCAACACTTCTAAAAAATCATCCCACAGATCTTTTATGACCACCCAAGGAGACAGACAGAATCTCTGTCTAAATTCCAAAATATCTCTGTGCAATACCCTTCAGCATTTTACTGGTGTTTCAGCTCTATAGGGCAAACCCATAACGTTCAGATTCAAAGAAAGGGGTGTTACTACGAGTGAGCAAAAGCTGACATCCACTCTAATCGTGTTCATTTGCACAAATATAGTTTTGACTGCTTACCAGAAGAAAGGATACCAAGAGTATTCAGGCAATGTTGCTCCATGGAAATTTATATTATGGAATGACATGCAAAGCATTTGGATGACAACAGGAAAATGGAACCTGCAACACATCCATCTTCTTCAATTATAACATGTAACCTGAACAAACTGGAGGCTCAATGCAAATCCTGGCAATGTTATTTTGCTTAACTGGCATCAACTCATATTTTATCATTACGTCTGTTAAAAAAAACTTAAAGGAGACATGCATGTCAAAGGAGACACAGGAACAGCTCAAATGTGATGCCTACATGAGTGAATAGCCTACACATGTTGAAAAACAACCCAGCACAAGTTACTACCTTCAGGAGAAGAAGCAAAGGAAGAAATTTTTTTCTCCCTGAAATAAAAGCCGTAATTGTTATTAGAGTTAAATGAGAAAATATTTAATAATTTCTGAGGATTCAGTATTAACATACATGAAATTCAAACATTCTATAAATCTTGTTAACATAATATTACCAATTATTTCACCCGATCTTATATTTTCAAGCCACACACACAAAACCATAGTATTCTTTAGCCTGCAAAATACAGCTACGTCTTGATCTCAACACAAGGACCAGTCTGATTTATTCCTGCTTGATGAGGTGGTGCCTGGTTAGAATCAGCACACCTCAAAGTTATAAAGATGAGAAAGAAACCAGGAAAGAGGATGAAGGGAGAAAAAGAAACAAACCAACCCACATGGTGTCTTCTAGCAACTCATCTGTCAAATCAATTAGTTAACTTCCCACAAGAGTTGTGCAATGTTATTGTTTTAGCACTTTACTTATTGTCAAATAAAAGTTTCTAACACATTGATGGGTGAGTTACAAGACACTAGTCAGCATTTATTACCAAAGTGAAAACACACAAGATTGGTACCAGGATCCTTTCCAATTCAATTCCATAGCATTAGATTGTTCATGTTGCATTCAGCCTGATCTCACTTACGCCTGCTCAGCAGTTTGTTAGAAATTAGCCCATACTGCAATGGTCACTTAGGCTCATGATGCCAATGTGTTAGAAACCAAAAAAAGTCTGCAAGGCACAATTGCTTTGAATTTGTTGAACATGCTTACTTTTAAATCAAAACCTCCAAGTTACTCCCAGCACCAGTATTTCACCCTCTTGCTTTATAGTTCAAAATGCTCCCACCAGACATAGCCTGTTAGAGGAGCAAATGATGTAATTTTTATTGCTAGGTATTGTGATTAGGTGGGCATAATATTTTAAAATTTCACACAAATGTTAGTGATAACAGCATTATCATTTTGATAATGCAGAGCAGCTTTACTCTCAGAAGCCTTTGTACCATGTATGAGGATGTTGCAACAGAGGATAACATCTTAGAATGATACAGGGAAGGAAGCCACTCAGCCTATTGTGCCAACACTTACATACGTACAAACACATGAAGTAGGACCACCCCCGCCCCTTGAGTTTGCTATATCATTCAAACAGATCATGGCTGATCTGTCTGTGTTGAGTTCCACATTCTCCATCTATCTCCAATAACCTTTGATTCCCTTGCCTAACAAAAGTCTAGATATCTACCTCCACCTTACATTCAGTGAACCTGCTTCTACCGCCTTCTGAAGCAAGGTTCCAAAATTGCACAATCCTCAAGCGAAAAGATTCCTCCTCATTTCTATCCTATAATTTTACAAGGGGTCAGACGACACCAGGTTAAAGTCCAACAGGTTTATTTGAAATCACAAACTTTGAGTGCTGCTCCTTTATCAAGTGAGTTTTATAATTTTAAAAGTGCCCTCTAGTTCCGGACTCACCCACAAGAGTTAACATGCTTTTAACACCTTGTCAATAATGTTCAGGATTTATACTTCAAACAACTCACCACACACTCTTCTAAATTCTTCTGGAAACAAGCCCAGCCTCTCCAACCCGTCCTCAAAAAGCAGCCTACTTATTTCAGATATCAATTTAGTAAATCTCCTCTGAACCACCTCCATTTACATTCTTCCTTAAATAAGGAAACCAAAATGCACACAAGACATTTATAGCATTATGAATTGCAATGTGATCAATTTGTGGTGCAGTTTCTGCCTATTCTGTACCACAATCTTGAGTCATTATGATTCAATTCTAGGATTGAATCTTAAAATAATTACAGAGAAGTTAACCATATTCATCAAAGCATCAGGGGAGGTGATGGCCTCATGATATTATCAGACTATTAATCCAGAAACTCGGCTAATGTTCTGGGGATACCCGCCATGGCAGATGGTGGAATTTGAATTCAATAAAAAAGTGTGGATTAAGAATTTACTAATGACCATGAAATCATTATCGATTGTCAGAAAAATCCATCTGGTTCACTAATTAGTTAAGGGAAGAAAATCTGCCATTCTTAGAGTCTGGCCTACATGTGGCTCCAGACCCACAGCAATAGAGTTGATTCTCAACTGCCCTCTGAAATGGCTGCGCAAGACACACAGTCCAAGGACAACTAGGGATGGCAATAAATGCTGGTCACCCAGTGGTGCCCACGTCCCACAAAAAAAACCTGCTGTAGTGTGTATTTATCACCAATATTATACTAATTGCTCACCAAAGATTTAGCCCTTGAAATATTAATTTCACACAGGAACACTGGACTATCAGCATAACACACACGTACTTAGCAGAGCGACAAATCAATATTTTAAAAGAACCTCTGTACAATCAACACAGAAGTAACCATCTTCCCCACCTACATCAGCACAAGACAATGTATGTTCTTGCAAGTAATTCAGATAAAACATAATGGGTATTATGGATGAAAGCATTATCCCGAAAATTTCTACTGTGTTTAACAAAATAAACTCCCAACACCACCAACCACCCCACCCCTTACATATGCCCAATGTCTAACGTGTAACTTTTTGGTTTTCACAGTGGAGCTCCTGAATTCAGCACACTGCGCAAGGAAACGAAAATACATACTTCTTAAAACTTCCAGAGTTTGACTAACTTTTTTGTTTGGACATAGTGACTATTACAGTGACACAGTGGTTAGCACTGCGCGAGGGACCTGGATTCGATTCCCAGCTTGAGTCACTGTTCGTGCGGAGTCCGCACGTTCTCCCCACGACTGCATGGGTTTTTCTCTGGGTGCTCCGGTTTCCTCCCACAGTCTGGGAGACGTGCTGGCTGGGGCTATATTCTCTCTCGGTGTATCTGAACAGACGCCAGAGTGTGGCGACAAGGAGATTTTCACAGTGACTTCACTGCAGTGTTAATTAATGTAAGCCTACCTGTGATACTAATAAATGAACTTTATATTTTGCAGACAGTGGCACTGTAGCATTTTCCTCAACAAAAGCAAGTGAACGCACTCAATGGTCGATTCACAATGAAAGGGGGGGGGGGGGTTGTGAACAGGGTGCGTGTGTGGAGAACAAGCTTCGAGGGCGAAATCTCCACTCTGCCCAAATCGGAGAAGGAAAAGGGATTTTTCGTCGGCACATTGAACTAAAAGGCGGAGTGACACTGCCTTTAAACGGGCAGCGTGTGCTGCCTGAAGCTCTCGGTCTAGCAGCTAAAGGATGTTTCAACCCGAAAGAAAAGTAAACTTACACCCACAAACAATAAACAGAAATTACCTGCTGGCTTCTTTCCGAAGGGTTTTTCATCAAGACTTGTTTGAAAAGCTGGTCCACGTAGGAAGTCATTATTTGTCCTCGGGCGCGGGGTGGGTGGGTGAGTTGTAGAGACTCTTTCCCCCCTCAGCAAAAGCAACAAATATCCCAGTTTTTTTTTATAAAAAGAAAAATCCAGAAATCCGGCCGCACGCCTAGAGCCGCTTCGAAGGTAAAATCGTTATTAAATATCCTCCAGGTCTCCTACCAAGTGAGAAGTCACTCGAAAATCAAACACTTTGTGTCGAGGGAAGAAAGGGGGGAAAAAGCTGCAAACCCCATCCAGCCCATCTTTCCACCTCCAAAAACTAACAAAATGTAAAAAAAAATCACCTCTTTTCCCCTTCGAAAAATTCCCCCTCATGGGATCTCAAAATAAAACGATTTCTTTTGGCTCAAAGTTTAAACTCCTCCTCCTAGCCCCCCCCTCTCCACTTTGTTACTTTTTTTAAAAAAACACACCTTTTACATGTTCAAAAATATCTGCCCGATCCGAGTTGAGAAAGGAGGGAGGGAGGAACAGTAAGGGGGTTAAAAAGGGGGGAGTTTGTTTTCATGACTCTTCCTCCATGAGTTTGTCTCTCAAACGCCAACTGCCAACTTCACACACACACAGGCTCAGGCAATGGGAGCCGCGCGCGCTCCGGGGGCCGACCGTCAATCAAACTGCAAGAGGCGGTAGCAGCAGCAACTTCACCCAGACACTTAACTCTCCCCCCGGCTGCCTGTTTGCAAGCATGGTTGAAAGTTTCCAGCTGCGTCTCTCTCTCTCTCTGTCTTCCCCTTCAGTGCAATATGCCCCACGGCGCTCTGACTTTTAGTGCAGCGCCAGCAACCTAGAAAGGGCAAACGCCTCTCGCGAGAGCTGTTTGAAAGCACAGATAGTCTAATTGTGAGTGTCACAAGTCGGCTCGCCTTAACGTTGCAATGAAAAACAGAATAGAATAGAACCCCTACGGTGCAAGGAGAGGCCCATCGGGCCCGCATTTGGACAGCAATCCCCACCCAGGCAGTAACCCTCACGTATTTATCCTGCTAGTTCCACCCACCCCCCCCCCCCCACCACCATACTAAGGAGGAAAACCCACTGTGAAAATCTCCTAGTTGCCGCACTCCGGCGCCAGTTCGGGTACACTGAGGGAGAATTTAGCATAGCCAATGCGTTTTTCAGACTGCAGACAGAAACATGGGGAGAATGTGCAAACTCCGCGCAGGCAGCGACCCCAGACCAGGGCTTGAGCTGTGAGGCCGCAGTGCTAAACCATTGGGCTGCCCACTCATTAGTCCTGCTACTGCACTGGAAGTGCTCAAATTCCATAGACATGCTTTCATAGAATAGAATTATAAAATCCCTACAGTGGCGCAAGTGGCCATTTGGCCCATCGAGCCTGCACTGACAACAATCCAACCTAGGCTGTAACTCCACATGTTTACCCTGTTAGTCCCCCTGATACTAAGGGGCAATTTAGCATTGCCAGTCAACCTAACGCAGGCTTTGACAAAAGGTCATCCAGACTTGAAAAGTTGGCTCTATTCTCTTTCCACAGACGCTTGTTGGAGTTCAGAAGGATGCGGGGATTTTATAGAAACTTCCTGAGGAATTTCCTCAGCCAGAGAATGGTGAATCTGTGTAACTCTTTGTCGCAATAGGCTGTGAAGGCCAGGTCATTGAGTGTCTTTAAGATAGAGATAGATAGGTTCTTGATTAATAAGAGGGTCGGGGTTATGGGGCAAAGACAGGAGAACGGGGATGAGAAAAACATCAGCCAAGATTGAATTGGGGAACAGACTCACTGGGCTAAATGGCCTAATTCTGGTCCAATGTCTTATGGTCTCATGCTGTCCAGACCTGCTGAGATTTTCCAATTTTGTTTCAGATTCCAGCATCTGCAGTATTTTGCTTTTATCTGTACATCTTTAGACTGTGGGAGGAAACCCTATGCAGACATGGGGAAAACATGCAAATTCCACACAGACAGTTGCCTAAGGCCAGAACTGAACCCAGATCCCAGGTGTTGTGAGGCAGCAGTGCTAACCACCTAGCCCCACTTTTTAATTCAAGTTTTTGGCTTAGATCAAGCATGAGATGAGATGTGACAAAGGGTCATCTGGACTCAACATTGGATCTATTCTCTCTCCACAAATGCTGCCAAACCTGCTGAGTTTCCTCAGCATTTTCTATTTTTGGTTTAGGTTCCAGCATCTGCAGTATCTTGCCTTAGATTAGGTGTAATGTTGGCTCAATCGAGCCCAAGTTGTGATGTAATGCCTTATCTGGTCAGCTTGGATCTTGTTTGTCTTTTTTGAGGAGACCTTGAATGCAGCTCTAACAACAAGCAAGGATGGATTCCAGGCCTGCCTAGCCCACACTGAGCATTGGCTTTGTAACTTTTAAGAATGGAGTAAAATGTCTGTTTTTCTTGTCAGCATAGATCTAGTAATGCCTCTTTTATGAGATGGAAGTCATGATGTGGAGATGCTGGCATTGGATTGGGGTAAACACAGTAAGAAGTCTCACAACACCAGGTTGAAGTCCAACGGGTTTATTTGATAGCAAAAGCCACTGGCTTGTGATCGGAACTCTCCACTCACCTGATGAAGAGTCAGAGGCCTGAAAGCTAGTGGCTTTTGCTACCAAATAAACCTGTTGGACTTTAATCTGGTGTTGTGAGACTTCTTACTGTCTTTTATGAGAACCGTGAATTACCTTCAATTTGAATTTGGTTTTTGGAGCAGGCGAGGAGATGAATTAAGGGCTTGCCCTGTCCACCCTGCACATTAACTTAACTCTGGGAAAGGTATTTAAATGAATGAATGTTCTACAATATGGGTGAAACCCAAGTCATGCCATACATTCAAACCTCATCTTCTGGCAGCACATTGCTCCTATGCCAAATCTAACCAGCAACTTGTTTCAGAAGGGCTCTTTGAATTTAAGTGTTCAGATGCAACTTTTTTTAAGAACATAAGAAATAGGAGCAGGAGTAGGCCATCTAGCCCTTCGAGCCTGCCCCGCCATTCAATAAGATCATGGCTGATCTGAAGTGGATCAGCTCCACTTTCCCACTTTCTCCCATAACCCTTAATACCCCTGTCCATCAAAAACCTATCTACCCGTGACTTAAATATATTTAGCAAAGTAGCCTCCACCACTTCAACGGGCAGAGAATTCCAGAGATTCACCACTCTTTGGGTGAAGAAGTTCCTCCTCAACTCTGATCTAAACTGTCCCCCCCGCTTATCTTGAGTTAATTTGAAAAGTGTCACTAGAAATAAAATCTCTTTTGAGCGTTTGTGTTTTCTGTGTGGTTACCAGTGCGGTGATGCAGCAAGTTGAAGCATCGACCCCAGAAAGTGTTTGGCTATACATTTACAAAAATAGTCCCGTGAATTATAGACCACGGACACCTACATTGTTGTATAAGTGTGTACAGGTGGATTGATTGGATGGTTCCTTGAGTAAATATAAACAGACACCTACATTGGAGCATAGTGGAATTAGGAGATGTATACCTGTAATGTTTCACTCTGCAAATAAACCTACTTCAAGTAAATACTAGATGGTTTCTTCCTTCACAAACTGGCCTTCAGGACTATAATACAGCGCAGTGTATCTGAAGGACCCCTCAGATTCATATGAAAGATTTAGTACCAAGTAAGTCAATTTATGGCAAAAGAGGAAATAATTCCAGGGAGGGGGTGCAGAACAATTTCTGAGTACTCAGAATGAGAATACCCTTTAAAAAAGTTACAAGCTTTTATTTCATTGATACTGACACTGCTGTATTCCTCTTAAAGCTTTTTAAAAATAAAGATTGTTTTAGACTTCTGAGAACTTAGAATGAGAGGTTACCCTTTAAAAAAAAGCTACAAGCATTTATTTTGATGATGCTGACTCTGCTGTATCCATTTTAAAGATTTTTAAACATAAATATTGTTTTAGATAAGGTTAGAAAGTAAATCTGAGCAAGGTGTGTAATGTAGTGGCATTATTTTCAATTTTGCAACTCAAAGTTGAATTTTAACTAGGATATGCCAATTTAAATATTTAACTGCAGCCTTCAGAAGATGAGTCTTTAAAGCATAAGTAGCACGTACACCTCAGTGGCAGACCAAGTATAATTATGTACTAACTGACAATTCTGCAACCATTATTTAAAATAGTACACATCTATTGTATAAATAGATGTTTCCAACAATGATTTAAGTTAACTCGTGTTGCAACTCTTTATGGTCACTGTCAGCCTCCAGTATATTTACTGTAAACCATCATCCATTGACTTAATTTACATAGTGCAGTTTTCTGTAATTCTTACAGGAATTAGGAATTATGACTGAGTTGCAACTTATTGCTGGAGCCTCAAGCCATGAGAAAATGTTTCAAAGTGAAATATTCACTTTATCCTATGAATGTATTTCATTTGAACTTCCTTTTTCTGTTGTTTTGTTATTAACATTACTGTGAGGAAGAGTGAGCAATGGTCAATGAGGGCAGAGCAGACTGGAATGCACCTACTGATTATGCAAAGAGCTAATTTATGACAATCTATCTCATGATCTATATGAAGGAGAGAATAGGTTTCTCCCAGAATTGTTCTGTCTATATTTAGGGTGAATTTCCACGTGCATGACCCCAATTGTTTATTGTAACTTCACCAGAAGAGCTCTGGGATCCGTGGAAAATAGTATGAATGTCACTTTTCCAGATTTTCAGTGGTTTGTCACTGAAAATGTAATGGAACACCGATTTTCAAAACAGGACAAGAGAAATTAGGGGAATATGAACCATTTCACCTGGCATCGATCATCAGGAAAATGTTGTAATCTATTTTAAAGGATTTGTAACCATGTACTTAGAAAACTAATACAGACAAAGTCAACCTAGTTTTAGGAAAGGGAAATCATGTTTGACAGTTTTTCTTTGAGGAAGTATCTCGTAGGGTTGATAATGATAAGCCAATAGATGTAGATACTTCCTTCAATAAGGTACCACACAACAAGATAATGCACAGAATATGAGCTCATGAAGTTGGGGGCAGTATATTAGAATGGATGGAGGATTGATTAATAGGCAGGAACCAACGATTAGTTGAAGCATCAACCCCAGGAAGTGTTTGGCTATACATTTACAAAAATAATCCTGTGAACGATAGACCACAGACACCTAAATTGTTGTATAAGTATGTACAGGTGGATTGATTGGATGGTTCCTTGAGTAAATATAAACAGACACCTATATTGGAGCATAGTAGAATTAGGAGATGTATACCTGTAATGTTTCACTCTGTAAACTACATGCGTAATGTATCCAAGTTTGTTGACAATGTAAAGCTACGTGCTGTGAAGAAGGCACAAAGGCTCAATGGAGATACAGACAGGTTAGGTAATGGGTAAAAAAAGGTAGAAGATGGAATATAACGTGATAAAATGTGAGATTATTCAGTTTGGGAATAAAAATAGAAAAGCAGACTATTTTAAAAGGCGTAAACTTTCTAAATATTGCTTCAAAAGCAGAAGTACTGTGGGTGCTGGAAATCAAGCAAAATGGATTTTTGCATCAACTATCTTGGCTAAATTTGAACAAAGAACAATACATCACAGGAACAGGCCCTTCGCCCTCCAAGCCTGCACCGATCATGAGTTCCTACTAGACCATCTGTTTGTATCCCTCTGTTCCCAGTCTGTTCATGTGGCTATCTAGATAAGTCCAAAATGATCCTGGCGTGTCTGCCTCAAAAATCTGGCTTCGTAGTGCATTCCAGGCCCCTCTATATAAAATATGTCCCCCGCATACCTGTATTGAACCTTGCGCCCCTTACCTTGAACTTATGACCCCTTGTGTTTGTCATTTCCGACCTGGTAAAAAGCTTCCAACTGTTCACCCTATCTATGCCCTTCGTAATTTTATAAACTTCTAGTAGGTCGCCCCTCAACCTTTGTCTTTCCAGGGAGAACAACCTTAGTTTACTCAATCTCACTTCATAGCTAAGACCCTCCAAACCAGGCAACATCCTGGTAAACCTTTTCTGCACTCTTTCCAAAGCCTCCACATCCTTCTGGTAGTGTAGCAACCAGAATTGGCTGCAGTATTCTAAATGTGGCCTAACCAATGTTCTATACAACTGCAACATGCTATGCCAACTTTTATACTCTATGCCCTGTCCAATAAAGGCAAGCATACCATATGCCTTCTTCACCATCTTTTCCACTTGTGTTGCCACCTTTAAGGATCTGTGGACTTGCACACCTAGATCCCTGTGTGTTTATACTCCTGATGGTTCTGCCATTTATTGTATATTTATTGAACATTGGTGCCTGAGATGAAAAGGCAATGTACATTTCTTGTTTTGTCAAAACAGGATATTTGTAGTTCCTTTCAATTGATTTGTTAGGTAAATCTGCCACAAAAATCAGAAAGACCCAGATTCATCATATGTTAGCTAACCTCAGTTTAAGGGATCATATATAAGGACTAGGAAGTGGAAAATGATGGCCAAGCTTCACAATTGTGGTCACAATTCGGTACCATCTTTGGAATGTATATACCTATAGAGTCAGGTAAGGAAGGGATGTAGATTGACTGCAATGTCCATAAAGATGAACAATCAACCAACATTTGTACCAGAACTTTCTCAAGACCAATTAGGCAAACACTGGGTAGCAAACACTGACTGATCATGCCAGTGACACACATCCCATGAATAGTGATTTAATTTACAGCATGGAAACAGGCCCTTTGGCCCAACTTGTCCATCCACCCCTAAGCCTCCTATGCTCCAGAGAAAAATGTCCCAGTCTATCCAGTCTCTGTTTTATAACTCAAACCATCAAGTTTGGTAGCGTCCTAGTAAATCTTATCTGTGCTCTTTCTAGTTTAATAATATCCTTTCTATTACGGGGCAACTAGAACTGTACACAGTATTCCAAGTGTGGCCTTACTAATGACTTGTACAATTTCAACAAGACATCCCAATTCCTATATCCAATGTTCTGACCAATGAAACCAAGCATGCTGAATGCCTTTTTCACCACCCTGCCCACCTGTGACTCCACTTTCAAGGAACTATGAATCTGTACTCCTAAATCTCATTGTTCTATAACTCTCTCCAATGCCCTACCATTAACTGAGTAGGTCCTGCTCCAATTTGATCAATCAAAATGCATCACCTCCAAATTAAACTCCATCTGCCATTCGTCGGACCACTGGCTCAATTGATCAAGATCCCATTGCAAGCCTAGATAACCTTCTTCACTGTCCACTATGCCACAAATCTTGGTGTCATCTGCAAACTTACTAACCATGACTCCTAAATTCTCATCCAAATCATTAATATAAATAATAAATAACAGTGGACCCAACACTGATCCCTGAAGAACACCGCTGGTCACAGGCTCCAATGATTTTGTTAAGTGTAGATTTATACACGAGGTGGCCATTCAGAAAGAGGCACCAGAATGAGTTCTGTAGAGAATAGGAGGAAACAAAGACAGGTTTTGCTGAAAAAAAGACATTTTATCAAAGCATTTTGTCTTGCAATCATCTGGACAATCGCAAGAATACCAATGTCAGGGGAAACAACAACTTTATGCTATATGAGAAGATGATGCTGATTGGTTGGCAAGGTGAGTCAGATTGGTAGAGGTGTTGCCATGGGAAAATGCCTCAGTTGGTGATGACTGACAATGAATTGCCAAGTAGTGTTTCAAATTTAAACCAGACAACTTGACTCTGATTGGTCAAAGTTTACAATCTTTCCAAGTTCTATGCCATCTGCAAATTTTGAGATTTGTTCTGAATACCCAGATCAGTGTTGATCAAGAAAAGCAGCAGGAACAATATTGACCTTGGTATACAAGCCCAGTCCGATGAATAACCAATCATGCTGTTTCCTGCCATTTAATCAACTTTGAATTTATGCCACCAGGGTCCTTTCTATTCCACGGGCTTCAACTTTGTTGAGAAGTCTGTGATGTGGCAATTCATCAAAAACCTTCTAAAGGGCGGCGTGGTAACACAGTGGTTAGCACTGCTGCCTCACAGCGCCAAGGATTTGGGTTCGATTCCCGGCTTGGGTCACTGTCTGTGTGGAGTTTGCACATTCTCCCCGTGTCTGTGTGGGTTTCCTCTGGGTGCTCCTGTTACTTCCCACAGTCCAAAGATGTACAGGTCAGGTGAACTGACCATACTAAATTCTCCTTGAGTGTACCCAAACAGACACTGGAATGTAGTGACTAGGGATTTTCACAATAACTTCATTGCAGTGCTAATGTAAGCCTACTTGGTAACTAATAAATAAACTTTAAGACCATATACACCACATCAACCACATCTCTCACATTAACCCAACTATAAACTCACTACAAAACTCAATCAAGTTAGCTATACATGACTTACCTTTAACAAGTCCATGCTCGTTTTACTTTGAGTCTAAATTTGCCAAGTGATTCTTAACTTTGTCTTGGATTATTGTTTCAACAAGCTTTCCCACCACTGAGATGAAACTAACTGGCCTTTAATTGGCAGATTTAACCTTCTTTTGAACAAAAGTGTATGTAACATTTGCGAATTTCTAGTCCTCTGGCACCACCCCTGTCGATGGTAGTCATGATGTGGATGTGCCGGCGTTGGCCTGGGGTAAACACAGTAAAAAGTCTGAAAACACCAGCTTTAAGTCCAACCAATTTACTTGATAGTACACTCACTAGCTTTCCGGTTAGCCCCTTCGTCAGGTGAATAACCTTTGTCAGCCCCTTCGTCACCTGATGAAGGGGCTAACCCAAAAGCTAGTGAGCGTACTATCAAATAAATCAGTTGGACTTAAACCTGGTGTTGTCAGACTTTTTACTGTGACCACCCCTGTATCAGGGGAGGATTGGAAGATTATTGCCAGTGTTTCCACAATTTCCATCCTTATTTTCCCTGGCATTCTTAGATGCGTCTGATCCAGTCTTGGTGATTTAACAAATTTACATACTGACAGCTTTTCTAATACCTCCTCTTTATCAATTTTTAACCCATCCAGTGTGTCAACAGTAAGCATTTCATAATGATGTTGGCAGCATCTTCATCCTTGGTAAAGACAAATGCAAAATATTCATTTGATACCTCAGCCATGCCATTTGCACCCACACATAAATTGCTATTTTGATCCCTAAACAACCCACCCCTCCTTTTCTTGCCCTTTTATGTGCCAATAGAAGAGATTTTTATTCCTTTTTTAAGTTGGCTGTCAGTCTCTTCTCACAATCTATCTTTGATTCTCTTACTTTTTTCATTTTACCTCTGAATTTTCTATTTTTGGCTTCGGTTTCTCCTTTATTATATCAATCTGACATCTGTCCGGAATTTAGACCCAGTGACAATGAAGAAAGACATACTATGTGACTTGGAGGGAAACTTGTGAGTGGTGGTATTCCCAGATTCCTGCTGTCCTTTATTTTCTAGGTGGCAGAGATCATAGGTTTAGAAGGTGGTGTTGAAAGAGCCTTGGCATGTTACTGCAGTGCATCTTGTAACTGTTATACACTGTGCAGCCACTATGTACCATTGGTCAAGTTGGTGGATGGGTTTAGAAGGATGAGGGGGGCATCTTATTGAGATGTATAAGATGATGAAAGGGATGGATAGGGTAGAGGTGGAGAGGTTCTTCCCGCTCAGAAAGGACAGCAGGACTAGAGGGCATAGCCTCAAGATAAGGGGGGGGGGGGGGCAGTTTAGAACAGAGTTGAGGAGGAACTTCTTCACTCCAAGGGTGGTGAATCTCTGGAATTCTCTGCCCGTTGAAGTGGTGGAGGCTACCTCGCTAAATATATTTAAGACGCAGTTAGATAGGTTTTTGGTAGGCAAGGGGATTAAGGGTTATGGGAAGAAAGCGGGAAAGTGGAACTGAGCCACTTCAGATCAGCCATGATCTTATTGAATGGCGGGCAGGCTTGAAGGGCTAGATGGCCTATTCCTGCTCCTATTTCTTATGTTCTTGTGTTCTTATGTGTCAATCAAACAGATTGCTTTGTCCTGGATTGTGTTGAGCTTCTTGAGTGTTGTTGGAGCCGCACTAATCCAAGCAAGTGTAATTACTCACCTGTGTCATGTAGATGGTGGGTACATTTTGGGGAGTAACAGGTGAGTTACTCATTGCAGCATTGCCAGTCACTGACCTGCTCCGTAGATGTAGATTTTCAATGGTTGGAGCAGTTAAATTTCTGATCAATGTAACCCCCATGGTCATTGGAAATTCAATAATGGTAATGCCATTGAAAGTCAAGGGGTGATGGTTAGATTTGTTCTTGCTGGAGATAGTCATGGCCTGACACATGCGTAGAATTAATATTAAGTTACCACTTATTAGTCTAAGCCTGAATATTGTCCAAGTCTTGCTGTAGCTAGGCACTGACTGCTTCAGTTTCTAAGGAGTATGAATGGGACTGTGCAATTATCATCAACATTTTTAATTCAGATTTTATGGTGTACGTAGGTCAACAGTGAAGCAGCTGAAGATAATGGATGTAGGATATTGGCCTGATGAACTCCAGCAATGACATCCTGGACTGAGATGGCAGGCCTCCTAGAAGCAGAATCATCTTCCTTTGTGCTAATTAAAACTCTAGCCAGCAGGCAGTCTTCTCCCTGCTTCAATTTTACTGGGGCTCCTTGATGCCATATCCAGTCAAATGCTACCTTGATACATCATAAGAAACAGGATCTGGAGTAGACAACACAGCCCATCAAGTCTGCTCCACCTGTCACGAACTATGTGGATATTATCTGCGAGGGCGCTCCAACCTGAGACACTGGATCGTGGTGGTGTATAGTTTTTTTTTGGAATGGTTGTGAAACCCCCAGTGAGAATAAACCAGCCCAGTCATCGGGTAATAGTTACCAAAGACTGTTTATTAAACTAAAAAAAGACAACCACACATGACTAGGACTATGACACTCTAAGACAATTCATTGAATGAAATACTAAACCAACAGTTTAAAGAGCAATATATCTAAAATCCCTGAACAAAATGAAGGAGATTGTCATCTTCAGAAAAAGGAGAACGTGCTCCTGTCTGTACCAACGAGGACAAAGTAGAAAGGGTCGTGAGCTTCAAGTTTTTAGATGTCCAGATCACCAACAACCTGACCTGGTCTCCCCATGCTGACACTATAGTTAAGAAAGCCCACTAACGCCTCTACTTTCTCAGAAGACTAAGAAAATTTGGCATGTCAGCTACAACTCTCACCAACTTTTACAGATGTCCATAGAAAAACATTCTTTCTGGTTGTATCATAGCTTGGTGTGGCTCCTGCTGTGCCCAAGACCGCAAGAAACTACAAAAGGTCATGAATGTAGCCCAGTCCATCATGCAAACCAGCCTCTCATCCATTGTCTCTGTCTACACTTACATAAGAAGATAGAACATAAGAAATAGGAGCAGGAGTAGGCCATCTCGCCCTTCGAGCCTGCCCCACAATTCAATAAGATCATGGCTGATCTGAAGTGAATCAGCTCCACTTTCCCGCTTTCTCCCCATAACCCTTAATTCCCCTGCCTGCTGTCTCGGCAAAGCAGCCAGCATAATTAAGGACCCCACGCAGCCCAGACATTTTCTCTTCCACTTTCTTCTGACAGGAGAAAGATATAAAAGTTTGAAGTCATGTACCACCCAACACAAGGACAGCTTCTTCCCTGCTGCCATCAGACTTTTGAATGGACTTATCTTTCATTAAGCTGATCTTTTTCTAGCTATGACTGTAACACGACATTCTGTACTCTCTCATTTCCTTCTCTATGAATGGTATGCTTTGTCTCTACAGCGCAAGCAACAATGCTTTTCACTGTATGCTAATACATGTGACAGTAATAAATCAAATCAAATCAAATCCTTAATACCTTCCCATTTCCAAACAACATCCAAATTCAACAAATCTATAAATCAAATCCAGCTTATAGTTACCACACAATACAAGGTGGACAATCAAGTCTGGGAAACTGGTCCAGCGAAGATATTGAAACTGCCTTTGCAAAGGTTGATGCAGTGCCTTAGTTGGAAGACTTCACAGATGTTACAATGACCTGTCAGACTCTAAGCTGTAAAGCTGGTCTTTCCAGTTCTTAGATGTTAATGCCTTCCTGGCTGTTAGATTTTTTAAAAAGTTGTATCCAATCAAAATCCAAAGTCTCTACCAGAGAGACATTACAGATCCAAGCTGACAGGAACGGCTCCCCATTTCCTGTCCTGGGCTCGATCTACATGATCCAAACTGCACCCCCTCCCATGCTTGATCTCATTTGCATCTTAGCCAAAGACAGAGATGCCATTTTTAAAAAAATGCTTCAAATGAAACCTCAGTGTAACCTCATTGACTTCAATCAAGCGCAGGATCAAAAACCTGGCTGTGAGATGCTAAACTGAATACTGGCTGTGAGATGTTAAACAAGCCTGCCTGCTTCGGCAGGTGCTGGCAATTATACCCTGGTTCCTCTGTCATTGTCCCTTTGTGTACTTGGGCTGCCAGTGTCTCACATTCGATGACTCTTGAAATTAGCATCTGTATACCCCAATTGATCTCTTAGTCATAGGTAAGGCATTTCCTGATGATAGCTATTTACACCTGATTCTGTCTGCTAATCTCATTATTGGAAAAGGCCACATTTCATTGTTCCCTTTGAATTCTGGCTCCTGATGTTGCCAGGCAGAACCATGACACACGATTCAATATGATCATGGCTGATCCTGGGCTTCAAATGCATTTTCATCTAGTATCTCATTCCTTTCTGACACTCAGAAATTTCTTATCCTACCACCTGTATCAGTAATCTATTCCATATGCTTACTACACTTTTAGTAAAAGATGCTCCTGCTCAATTTCCCATTTTCTTATGCTGTTCATTATCTCTAAATATGGCCCATTGTACACAGCAGGATAGCTTATCTGGGTCTAATTTATCCAAATCGTTAATGATTTTAAATACTTACCTTTCTGGTTTACTCATAGACTCAGGATAATCAATCTATCCTTTTAGGTATTTCCTTATAGAATCACTACAGTGCAGAAGGAGGCCATTCGACCCATCAAGTTTGCACCAACAACAAATCCACCCAGGCATCATCCCCATAACCCCACATATTTAACTCACTAACCCATCTAACCTACACATCCCGGGGCACTAAGGGGCAATTTAGCATGGCCAATCAACCTAACCCGCACACCTTTGGACATGGGAGGAAACCAGAGCACCCAGAGGAAACCTCTCACTAACATGGGGAGAATGTGCAAACTCCACAGACACACTGACCCAAGCCAGGAATCGAACACAGGTCCCTGGAGCTGTGAGGCAGCAGTGCTAACCACTGTGCCATCATGCCACCCTAATATATTCTAGTATAAATCCATATAGCCTGTTCCTGTACCCCTTCCAATAATTGAATATCCTTTCTGAAATCAGGAGGCCAAAAATTGCAATCCATACTCCAGATGTGGTCTCATCAAGAGCAAATAGTTTTAAAATGTTTCATATACATCTGGTTTTCTGATTTGTCAGCTGGTGGGTGTAACCCAGCTCAAATTCAACTTAATAACAGTCTATAAACAATATATTGAACTTTAGCAATTCATACAGCAAACATGTTGGAAAGATTAAAAAGAGAAACTCATCCATTGCTCAGCAATGACCAATGTTGGAAAGAATACATGTATGGACATTAGTTAAGGACCAATTTAGACTTCATAATTGTAAGTGTGTTGGGTTTCTGAATCTCTGACAACAAGGACTTATAATGAAAAGTAGTTTATTCACTAGCTTAGCAGCTATTTCATGCTTGTACTCTGCCTGCGCTCCCAGGGATATCTCCCACGCTCCCGACAGGTGACCTCTTTGATAGCCGTGTCATCATGTGACCACTTAGTCAACATTTTCCCCATTTAGTTGGAACACCCACTGGCATGGGATATAGCAGTGTGTGCAATCGGAAACTATGTACGTACCATATCACAACATACAAGTTAAACAGGCTAACAATACACAACTATTTAAAGATAAAGTCACCGTAGTCCTAGATGACCATAAGCCACTTTCCCCTTTGAGGGGAGGGGAAGTTGGCTGGTGAAGATTTTACCTGAGGATCACAACATCTCAGCCAACAGTAAGGTTGAGAAGGTGGGCCTTAATGGGTAACTTCAGCTGATATGGGAATTAAACCTGTGCTGTTTCCACTGCTTCTAATCACTAACCAGCTTTTCATTCAGCTGAGCTAAACCAACATATATGCATATATAGTGAGGCATGGGTTAAATAACTGCAGCTGGTGCTCATTGTGTCTCCTTTTCTCCTTCCCTTGTTTGTTGTAGAAAGATGAAATTCAAAAGCCAATTCTAGGCTACATAGTTATATAGTCCTGGAACTTGGTTCAGTTTTCTCAGGTGCCCTGTACGTGTAGTTCTGCTAATTGGTGATGTGACAGTCTTTCACTGGCTGGTGTCCTCGATGAGGAAGACCTGGGGTACTCCATCAATGTGTTCTGTGGGTACAGGGTTTGCTCCATGGGCCTCTGGTATAGTGGGCCTGCACCATAGGCCGGATGACTGTTACTGGTCAGAGCTGGTTCCAATATCTGTAGGGTGTGACATAGTTGTGTACATAGTTTCTGACGGTGTCCACAATCACATATCCCACCGCTCCCAAGTGCTCCAGTTTCCTCCCACATTCTAAAGATGTGCATGTTAGATGGATTAGCCATAGCATATGGGTGGGAATAGAGTGAGGGTAAAATGCTGTTTTGATGAGTCGGTGCAGACTTGTTGGGCTGAATGGCTTCCTTCTGCACTGTAGGGACTCTAATGGTAACTGTTGGGTTGTGCAGTTGATTCTGTACCATGGCCAACTTGTCATAGCCACATTCAGTCTTGTATCTGACTGAGGAGGTGTTGGAGGGCCAAATCTGTGAGCATCCTCTGCTTGCAACTCTCTTTTACGTCTGGCCACATAGCATCCATACCTTAACATCTTTCCTGTAGCTACTGGTTGCAGGTCAAGGGTTGCTAGGCCAGTATTTCTTATTATTCCAAGAAAAGTACAAATGTTCCCAGTACAACTGATGCAAACTTTTGTGTCATAGATTCTTTAAAACCTTACAAATTCCACAAACATTTCAAAGAAATCATATATTTTCCTTATTGTACTGATTCAGAGGCAAAGATTATAATGGCCTTTAGCAATGATTCAACCTTCAACGTTCTGGAAATATCAGAGGAAAAGCTATTTACAGTAGCACTTGAGGTTGAATGTTCCTGACTTCCTCAACATCAATTATTATTCCCCTCCCCCTCCCCATTGGAGAATTGATGCTAGGAAGCACAGAGGGTTAAAAATAACAGAACTTTATTTACAGGGTGGTGTTCATTACATGGCTGCTTGGAACTCTGCAGTTTCCTGTGCTAATGACCTACAATGTCACTTCCGGTGAATACATAAATATATTAATGCAGAGCTTAGTACAGCTGCCTAACATCAATATGCATACATAACAGAATTCATATTTAGGTTAATGAACCTTTATTTAGTATTGTTATCTTTACCTTGAACCCAAACACGTCCAAAAACATAACTTTTTTAAATGGACCCAACTGTGAACCAACCTAAACCTCACCATCTTTTTGTCTTGAAAGTCTTGACCCAAGTTGACATGAACCTCACTGACCAGACCCAACATTTGGCATGGGAAATCTAGTCGTTTGTACTGTTTACAGTCACGTGTTCTTACCTTACCTTGAGTTTTAGCGCATTTAGCCAGATTTAATTAATGCAGTCATCATTTGGCTCTACCTTACTTATTGCCATAAAACACATAGTAGCGACCCATAGTTGTCTGACTGGCCACTTAGTTCTGGTGGCATGCTGATTGGTTCCCACTGGGCAAGATGTTTGTTTACATCAGGTGTTGCAAATGGCTCAAGGAGTGAGTTTGGAGTTAATTTGTTGGTTAATACACAATAAGTGTAACAGGTAAGAAGCTGGGTGTGAGAAAGTTGGTGAATGTAGAAACAACCTATTGTCTTTACATTATAGCTAGTCTAGACTTAGCCACCAGGCTTATTTGCATTACGTTAGCCTATGTCACATCTAAAAACTGAAAATATCTGAATACTGAAATGCAATTGGTCCCGAGGGTTTTGGATAAAAGACGTTTGACCGATTTTAGAGATATTGCAAAACTAGTTATTGGAACAAACGCTGTTAGACCTTCCTATAGCTTTAGGCTAGATCTGTGGATCCAATATTCTTACAATTACGTTTATAATATAACATCCACTGATGCTGGTTCATCAAAATGAATAGTGTAGTGTAGTGTGCTGGTGGAAAATTAATAGTGTTTCACTGCTCAGTCAAACATGTCAGAAAACAGTTTGCTTTTATTTACCTTTTCTCACCAGGCCATGTATTACTCCGGTGAAGCGATGGCCTAGTGGTATTGTCACTAGACTGTTAATCCACAAACAGCTAGTGTTCTGGGGATCCCTGCCATGGCAGATGGTTGAATTTGATTTCAATAAAAAATATCTGGAATTAAGCATCCAATGACGACCATGAACTAGTGTAGTTTGTCAGAAAAATCTGTCTGGTTCACTAATGTTCTTTAGGGAAAGAAATCTGCCATCCTTACCTGGTTTGACCTACATGTGACTCCAGCCGCTTAGACACTTGAGCCTGCAATAAGGTCATGGCTGATCTGATTGTGACCTTTAATTTCCTATCTAACTCTATACCCTTTGTTGACCTGTGTCAGAAGCATGACATCACTGGTAAGCGTGTGGACAAGTAACAACACCAAAACACAAATTTAATCAATCACAATGATTTATTGCACCAAATCAACTTACTAACAAAGTATTGTAATTCAATCATGGCTGATGGATTTCTCGACCCCATTCTCCTGTTTTTTCCCCTGTAACCTTTGATCCCTTTACCAATCAAGAACCTATTTATCCCGGTCTTAAATATACTTAATGATCTGGTTTCCACAGCCTTCTGTCCATTTTGTATCTCACCAGTATTAAGGCTTCTATATAGATATATATATATATATATATATATAGCAAACGGAAAGTGGGGTGGGGGGGGGGGGGGGGGGGGCGGGGAGGCAGTGGTACAGAGGGCAATTCTGGGGGATTTTCACAGTAACTTCATTGCAATGTTAAGCCTATTTGTGACACTAATAAATAAACTTTAAACCTGTCTTACCCCCTCTCTAGCCCAAAGGTTTCAGAAATATAATCATTCACACTAACCTAAGCCCATGGATTTGAATAAGTGATCTGTCCAAACCCCAGGTGGTCTACATTCTGAAATAGGTACACTCATAATACTCAGTCAAATGTCTTTTCAGCATCTAAAGGCAGGATCATGGCCTCAACTCCACTACTTTGGGCATGTGTCACGAAGCATTTTTGATTCATCTCCCTTCTGTCTCATACTTTGGCTCATTACGTATCTATCTCAAAGCTTGGTCGGTATTTTGGGTGATATAATTAGTGGATAGAGATGGATTTACATTAGGGGTGAACAGAGCAACACACAGCAGACAGCAATGAGCTTCTCCAGCTCCCTCTAGTGTGCACATTTTTCCGAAGTTATGGTCTTCTGAGTCAGCGTTCCATTCTGGAATCTTCCCATCCAGTTATAACTAGGATTGCAAAACCTTCCCAGGGCTTACTAAATGCTTTTAATTGTAGCTTTGTCTTCCAAAAACAATACTCTTAGGTTGCATTTCTTTAAAAGCAATGCACCCACCTTGGGTGGAATTCTCCCATCCTGCCTGTGATGGGTGGGAGCAGAAAATCTAGTTGGAGCCAAAAGGTCTGAAACCTGCCAGCATAAAAGCGATTTGAAATTCTCACAGTAGCAGGTTAATGGTGAGTCAGTTTTCCTGCTACCTGGTGGTGTGAATTCTATTTGCATTAATTTGCATATCATGAATGCTCATTAGAACAGCTGCTCACTGGAATCTCCCCACACCTTCCAATCTTTTCAGCAGGAAATCATGTCAGCCTCAAACCCGCCCGAAAGAGTCACAAATAGTTTCCAAGGCAGACCTCCGTTGTACAACATATGCAGTCGACTTGCCACAGTGTTGACTGGTTCCTGGCCTCCAGCTCCACGTTGAGCTGGTCTTGATGGAAGCACCTCCGATTTCACTGACACAGATCAGTACCATGCTCAGGATTGGGGAGTGCGGGACTCTTCCGTTCCTGGTGCCATACGCTGCAATGTGCTATTGGACCTATGCAGCTTCCACTTCAACGTTCAACAGTGAGGGGGGGGGGGCGGCGGTGGTGGTGGTGATGGTGTGGAGAAGAGAGTGCCAGATGAGAACATATGATGGCAGAAGGGCAAGGAAGTGGATAAAGATGACGAGCAATGAAAGGCAAAGAGAAATGAGAGGTCTGGGAGCTGGATCCCAATGTGAAACACTGATAACAAGGGGGTCATGGAAGGGTATGAATACAAATGCCAAAATATGGGGTGGAGGCTTGATAGGGATGATTCAAACCAACACTCAGAAGTTGGGCCGGTTGTGGTTTGCGAGGGTTACTGTTGTCCGAAGTTCCTGTTTCCAAAGAGGACTATGTCAAGGTTCCCATTTTAGTTCAGGAGTTGGCAGAACGGAGTCAGAATATGCAAACATTCCTCATGTGAAATGGAAATGAGTCACAGATGATAGGCAGTCTAGGGAAATGTGGACCTCAGTCTGAAGCCAGAGATGGGCGATGGTGTGGAAGAGTAGTGGGCATGCAGCAAGAGAAATCTTAAAGTTTATTACTGTTACAAGTAGGCTTACTTATGCAATGAAGTTGCTATGAAAATCCCCTAGTGACCACACTCTGCTGCCTGTTCAGGTACACTGAGCGAGAATTTAGCATGGCCATTGTGCCTAACCAGCATATTTATTGGAATGTGGGAGAAAATCTGAACACCCGGAGAAAATACAATAAGTAGTCTTACAACACCAGGTTAAAGTCCAACAGGTTTATTTGGTACTAGCTTTCAGGGCTCTGCCCCTTTGTCAGGTGAGTGGGGAGTTCTGATCCATTTGCTACCAAATAAACCTGCTGGACTTTAACCTGGTGTTGTGAGACTTCTTACTGTGTTTACCTCAGTCCAATGCCAGCATCTCCACATCACCCGAAGGAAACCCAGGCAGACACAGAAAGAATGTGCAGACTCCGCATAGACAGCGACCCAAACCAGGAATCAAATCTGGATCTCTGGCACTATGAGGCAGCAGTGATAATCACTGTGCCACCCCAATAATTGGGAGAATGGTGTATCCCAGCTGCAGGGAGGGCTGTGCGCTGCCCAGGAAAATAAAAAATTGGTGTGCAGGCTGCATATGCTCCTGGGCTTTGTACGTAACAGTGTGCACAGCCTCCAGATTGGAGGGCTAAAGGTCCATGTGGGCATGTACATAAGTGATGAGCTTGGGGCAGGGTGTTGTCACCAAAATGACAGGATCCCATATTAGTGGTGGAGATTGGAGAATAACAGGTAACACTTCTATCTGTAAATCGTGAGGCTCCAGGTAAATGAGTGGCACTTGGATGGTGAGCAGCGAGGAGGTAAAGGGGCAGGTGTTGCACCTCCTGTGGTTGATGGGAAGATGCAATGGGAAGGGGGCAAGGTGTTGGATATGGAAGAGGAGTGGGCTAATGTATCCTGGAGGGAACGGTCCCTGCAGAATGCTGATGGGGCATTGAGGAGAGGATATATTTGGTGGTGGTGGTGGAGTTGGTGGAAATGCCAAAGAATAATCTTTTGAGTGTGGAGACTGGTGGGTGAAAAGTGAGGACAAACGGGACCCTATCCTGGTTCTCAGAGAGGGGTGAAGCAGTGAGAGCAGTGGTACAGATGGGTCAGATACAATTGAAAGCCCTGTCAACAACAGTGGGTGGAAAACTACAATAAAGCAAGATATATCAGCAGTGCTAGTTTGGATAGAGGTATCATCAGAACAGATATGACAAAGGTGGAAGAACAAAAAAAAATACAGATCAATCCACCATGAGGCTCTCGCTGGGGTCTGCCACTGATAGAGAATGCTATGGATTCTTACAGGACATGGGATGTGAACAGCTGTAGTCGAGGTACCTGTGGGAGTCGGTGGGCTTGTGATAGATACTAGTGGACAGTCTACCACCAGAAAAGGCAGAAAGGTAAAGGAAGGAAAGGTAAGTGTCAGAGGTGGACCACGTGAAGGTAACAGAGGAGTGAAAATTGGAAGTGAAAGTTGTTACAATTTTTTCAGTTCCTGACAAGAGCATGAAGTGGCATTGAAATTAAAAAGTTGTGGCGGGGTGCTGGGATAGGACTGGAACAAGGAATAATCCACATACCAAAACATCGGGGTGCTTCTTGGAGCCACCATGCAGGTACAGGACTTACCTCTACATCTGGACTCCACAGATCAAAGCATCGAGTATTCAATGGCTGAAGCACGGTGCAGCCTTATTCATCAGGAAGGTAGCCTTTTACTTCTGGACTTCATGCCAATCCGACCAGCAGCAGCAGCAGCAGCACTGGAACTGCTGGACACCGCACTTGGAAAACAAAATGGGAAAATGGAGGCCCTTGTCTCCAATACTGCAGCAAAGTCAGCCCACCTGTTGTTTTAGGATCTTACCTTTTTAGCTGTCAAGTCAACGTGGATCCAACCTTTTAAGTATAATAGTCTACAAGCTGTTTTGGTTGCATTTATCCTACTTTCTAGTTAAAATTTTCCAGACTTCAAATTACCTATGAACCACGTACTTAAATGGAGGAAAAGTTAAGACTCCTAGACACAGTTGTAACAAATAGTATCAAATATTGATCATTAAAATTGCAGTGAGAGAGAATGCATAGTATCAAATAAAAGGCTCACACCTAAATCCAAAGTAAGTGGAATTGAAAGAAATTAAACAAGTATCTGGGTACCCTATTACTAGATGAAGGGGAAAAATGATCAAGATATCAAGAAGCCTATAACACTTTCAAAGTAAGCCTTCAGAAAATTTCAGATCTTTTAGAAATAAAAACAGCTCAGATTATTAAAATTGGGGGAGTAGCAGATAGTGAGGAGAATGGTCAGAGGATACAGATCAGCTGGAGACCTGGGCTCAAAGATGGCAGATGGAATTTAACCCAGGCAATGTGAGGTGATGTGATTTGGAAGGTCTCATGCAGAAGGAAAGTGTACAGTAAATGGTAGAGCCCTTAGGAATATTAGCCATGCAGAGGGATCTTAGTATGCAGATCCATAGTTCCCTGAAGGTATCAGTTCAGGTGGACAAGAAGGTGTATGGTATGCTGGCCTTCATCAGTCAGAGCATTGAGTAAAGGAATTGGAAATTCATGTTGCAGGTATATAAGACTTTGGTTAGGCCGCATTTGGAGTAGTGTGTACAATTCCGGTCGCCATACTACCAGGAAGATGTTGATGCATTGGAAAGGGTGCAGAAGAAATTTACCAGTATGTTGCCTGGTTTGGAGGATATAGATTATGAAGAAAGGTTGAATAAACTTGGATTGTTTTCAATGGAGCGTCAGAGAATGAGGGGAGAGGTTTACAAGATTATAAAAGGCTCGGATAGAGTGGAGAGTCAGATTCTGGATTCCCAGGATCAAAGGGTGAATTACTTGGGGGCGTAGGTTGAAAGTGAGAGGGGGAAATGTTTAAAAGAGATGTAAGAGTCAAGTTTTTCACAGAGTGGTGAATGCCTGGAACACACTGCTGAAGGAGGTGGTGGAAACAGATTCTAAAACAACGTTCATGAAGCATTTGGATAGATACATAAAAGGACAGGAATAGAGGGATTTGGATCACGTAGAGGCAAGAAAATGTTAGATGAGAGAGACATATGTGTCAGTGCAGACTTGGTGGGCCAAAGGGCCTGTTCCTGTACTGTACTATTCTTTGTTCTTTATTAAGCCTGGTCATGTTATTATCTGGAAGCTAAAATTGGAATACAAGCAAGACTATACAAGATAAATAAAAGGCATCAGGGATGTGGTTTCTGAGACAAAGCACAAAGCACAAGAGTTACTTCGAAAACACATACAACTAAGGAGGAAGTTTTCAGGTAAGCAGGCACACAAGAACGTCTGGAGATGATCACCAAGAAACAACTACAATTCTTTGTACACATACTTAGGAGAGAGAAACCATAACTCCTGGCAGTGACTGATAAATGAGGAAATACATTCTCAATTTAAGGAGCAGGACAGGTATAATATTTGAGAACACCATCAAGATGGGCTGTTATCAATGACTGAAACGTAGTGAACCATAGTCACTTGTGTTGTAAAACATGGCACCTGGAGAAGAACAGTTTTAAATGAAGTTGTATTTGATCTTTGTCTTTTGTGGAAAGGATTTGGGAAGGAGTCGGGTTTAAATGTGTTTTACAGCAAAAATGAATTTGGACAGATTTTAAAAGTAATGCAGTCTTTATCAGGTGGTCAATGACATGAGCCAGTTTGTACCAGGTCACAGCTCACAGCTCACAAATGATTGCAAACTGAAGCAATGAAATTTAATCAGCTCATCCCAGGAAAACCTCTATTCACTTCGAATGGCTGGTGCTTTATTTAAACTCAAATTCCCTTTTTAGGGGGCAGCAGGGGAAATACATTATAGAAACTTTTACTAGCAAGACTATTGATTTGAGGAATGTTCAGAAGGATCTTTTCATTAGCTGAGGCATTCTGCCAATGAATCTGGTCTGAGAAAGAAGCATAGCCTAGCACGGGCAAACTCAATTATGAAGCTCAATGCTAAGGTTAGAAGATTAAGCAGCATCAAGTTATGCCAATGGATAGGGACAGTGTGGACTATTTATTAATCTCCTTAATTTCAGAATTTTGTAAGTAATTGAATCAGGAGACCTTTCTTTACAATTGCTGCACCAAAAAGAAATCACTTGCCGTTTGTAAGATAAACAAATGGCTTGTATCTGTTCACATCTTACTAAGTCTTTGTAAGACTATAGAAGCATAAAAGAGCAGGTTTTAATTGTTACATTGTGGGTTACCAAATTGGATCATTAGATATTAGGCACTTTGGCATACTCCTGAATTTAAGCTGCTCACTCAGTTTACAGGACTAACTGATAGCATTGTGCCAAAGAGAATGTCCAAGGTAGAATCAACTGTTTTAATCAGCTACTTCGAAAGAGGATGTACAGTACACTTAATGCTTACATGAAGTTTAAATCTGGCCCAGATTGTCAGCTAAAAAAACTCCAAAGTTAGTTTTCAACTTAATTTGTAGTAAGTGCAAATTCAGAGGACAAGGGTTGACCAAAATTCTGCACTCAAATGATTAATTTCATTTTCCCAATGAGTAAAAATAGGCAGGTTTGCAAACCTAATTCATTATTATTTCAGTTTTGTTATAAAGTGTGATCTATTTTGATGTTGCTTTATAAAGAACAAAATGCTCCATATATTTAGGTAAGTATTAATCAGTATCAGAAATATAACAAGATGAACATTACCTTAACGTTGACAAGTTTGCATGGGTGGAGTGAGAAATAAGAGTTTTATAAAATTCATTTGCAGGATGCAGGCATCGCTGGCTTTGTTTGTTGCCCTTGAGAAAGTGGTGATGAGCTGCCTTCTTGAACTGCTGCAGTCTCTGGAGGGAGTTCCAGGATTTAGACCCAGTGGCAGGGATCGAATGGCAATATGTTTGCAAGTCAGGATGTTGAGCGAGTTGGGAGGAGGAACTTTAGGTGGTGGCATTCCATGCATAATCTGCCCATGTCCTTCTAGATGGTTGCAGTCGTGGGTTTGGAAGGTGCTGTCTAAGGAGTCTTGGTGAGCTCCCGCAATGCGTCTCGTAGACGGTAAACTGCTGCCACTGTTGATCGGTGGTGCAGTGAGTGAAATGTCACCTTCGTCCACAAGGAATGGCATGCATTTTTCCTGCAAAGTGCTACAAACCCTATGGAGCCCTGATAATTTGTATAGCTGGTTCTTAAAAGTTATGAAAAACTATGCCTTATTCAAATCAAGTTCCTGCATTTCAGTGAACTTCAAAGGAACTGGGGAAAAAAGCTGATCTCTGAAAATGTTATTCTTAAATTGGAGTGCTCAACACTGCCACTGGAGAGAATGGAATATTCTTTTCAACAGTTAAGTTACTCACCTCTGAAAAAAGTTCAATATTCATCTGAGCCTCCCATGAATAATAATTTTTGTAATATTGTATTTGAGATAATACAATAAATTGTTTAACTGACATTAGGCCAAACGATGAGACAGTTTATTTTCTTTACACATTTATTGCAGAAAAGAATTCTCAAAAAAGTAACAAATGGGAAATATTATATAGTGCACACTTAGGGAAAGTATTTACAGAATGTCTGGAAGTCTTGTACTATTCAGCCAGTAACTTCCATTTGAGTCAAATAAATTAAAAAATACTGTAAAAGACATTACAATTGACAACATATTAAATACAATGATATATTCCGGTGTACAATGCTCTTAAGCTCAGGATTCATTGTTGCAATTATTTAGAAATTAAATTGTAAATAAAGTTACTTTGAAAAGTTACACAAAATCTCCCTTAAGACTTTAAAACCATGATGCATGAAATGAAAAAGTGCAAGAGAAGTTTTGTGTTTATACAAGAGTACTGTCTTGGATTACAGTAAAAGAGAACATTAACATCACTCCTAAAAAAATCCAAATATCCCTTATTAAAGTAAACACTCAGTTTCAAGGTTTTCTTAAAAAAAACTGTACCTTGCAACTTGTACATCATTACCTCAACCAAAATAAATTCAAATCAGGTTTTTAATGATAGCTGGTGCCTCTTATCTTATATTCCCCATAATTAAGCCTGTGATTGAAGTAATGAGCACAAAATCAATTCATACTGTAGCTGGCTCGAATACACGTCAGAATAAACTGCAAGCAGTAGATTAAAGATAATTACTACTGTACTTCAGCAACAGTGAAACCAAGCCACTCATTTTTAATTCATCTTTACTTTCTTCTCTCCCTGCCATCCTCCACCCCCCAACACCTTCTCCCACCATTCTACATATTATTCCCTAACTGAGACAGCAAGATGGTGATTGAAAACCATGCTTCTGACAACGCCGCAAAAAACATTACGCTTTCTCTCCTCTCAAAATGCTTACAACTGGGATACGCAGGTTACCGTGCATATTGCAGGGAGATGGAGGGAAAACAAAACTAATTCATTCCCTGCCAGGCCAGGACAGAGTGTGCACACCAACAAAAACATAACTGAAATTCTTTATCAAAAAGTATTCATAAATCTGTCAATGATTTTAATTTTCAGAGATGGAGGATTAATTTTTCTAGATTACATTTACTTTGGTTCATTGTCCAAATTTTATCCCCTGACTCCAACCTTTCCCCCTTTGATCCTGAAAGATTTTACTTGTAGCATTGGCGGACAACAGAACTTCAAAATAGCCGTTGCAGCCTACCAAATTATATCCCAACTCCCCATCCCGGCCTCAACTAGGTAAGCATTAGGTTGTGAAACCAGTGCTATCAAAACTGGGGACATGAAAAAGTAAAAACTATTTTAAACTATTTTGTGTCTTTGATATTGATTATGTACTAAATGTGGGCATCAGAATAAAAGTTATTAGATTGTCTCATCACAATATCCTAAGCCAGGCACATATTCAACAATCCACACCCTGAATCACATGTTACAAGATCAATGCCCTATTCTCACCATGTAAGCAGAATTCCCACCCCAACCACCCCTAAATGTTTTCTCCATCATTAGTCCCACTCATTGTGGCTCCAATGTCCGAGAATGCAATTAGCTTAGCACCTTCAGCTGAATACTACGCAGAAAATCAGAGAAACAAAGACCAAAGAACAAAATTAAGCCAAGTTGGAATTTAAGAAACAGAACTGAGAGCAGAATTAAGCCCTTGGTACAGTATTAACTGAGGTAGTACAGTTTTTGAATTGATTTCCCATCCCCAATAAAAACTTTTTTGAATGTTAGGTTGGGGGTCAGATCTGTTGACAGAAGAATTTTTACTGATGAAACAAATGAATGCATGGCATCGCAACTGATGCTTTCCTATATGATTTTAATTGGCTATACCCCCCCATATATCCATTGCTTCAATGCTTAAATGGTAGCAACAGCAATCATAGATAATTATTTTACCAATCAAAAGGCAATGATTAGCATTGTTTAACTGTCAGTTATATCAATGTATTTCCTAAAACATTAAAACAGACATTTTTGAAGTTTATTCTTAATAGGGTTTTTGCAAAAGTAAAAGTACAAAACATTTCTTTCCAAATACTCTATCCGTAAGAGTACAAAAAAATAAAAACACGTAAATATATGTTCAGGTTCAATAAGAACAGGAGAGGTTAGTCTGACTTCCCTGAAGTCAAAAAGTTTCCAAATGTACAAGGTCATGGTTCTAGATCAATCAGAAGACAAAACAGCAATTTCATGCTCTTGGTTTCAAATTGCGGTTGTTCAAACACTCGTACTCTGAAAAAGAACGTTTCATATTCCCTTTTGGTCTCCTGATCCAAAATTCTCTATTGTTGGTTTGACTGCGGACAGTACAAGTGTTGAGAAAGGCGACTCCTAAACAGAGTCTCTTCTCCCCGCCCCTACCCCACCATTGTGATTTTGTGTGTAGCATTTCCATGCAGCTAAAACACAGACGCTTTGTCGCTTAAGACAAGAATTACAAAACTTGGAGAATGTAGAGAATTTGGTGCTGTCTTCCAGTTTGTGCAGTCATTTCCCTTGCAACTGTTTAACATGACTTGGCAATTGAGCAATTCAAAGCAGTATCTGGGCCACATACGGTGAATGAGTGCTTGCTACAGCTGCCAGCAAGGGCAGATCACTGGATTCAATCCTAAGGTAGGAGAAACAGAAGTAGTGGTTTCAAATTAGAGTTCCATAAAGCAAAGCAGACATGGCATCAGCACACCTCTACTTATCTATTGTCTAGTTAAACTTTTACTGACAGGCACATTTTGGTTCAAAAAGAAAAGCTATAACAAGTGGCAGCTGGAAAGTTTTTCCTTACTGAACATGTTTGCATTCATAATAATGTTGGGTCTAATATTTTATAGAAATCAGTTTTTGAGAGATGACCTGCTTTGGAAGTCTATTTGCTGAACACAGAATGGTGTCATGTTCAATTTCCAATCTGCAGTGAGTCGGGCTTATCTCAGCCCAGTCAAAGGGATATCTAAAATGAACCTCAGCGTGGATTAGGGAGGGTTAAAAAAAGTCAGCCTTAACTTCTGTAAGTTGTCAATAAATCTGCCGAATTTATCAGTTAACACCAGAAAATTACTGTAAAAGCTTCTGGGTCATAACATAAACTAACACTCACTGATATCGTATGAGAATGTAAATCTGCCACCACTGACCAGTTCAACACACCACACGATAGACTTAGTATGCTCAGCAATTAAGGTTGGACAATATATAGTCACACATCCATTGAGATAATAGCTATCTACAGCTGAATGGACTTGAAGTACCAGCTCAAGATTCAAATACAAATAGTCATAATTTTAGCAAGATACTGTTGGACAGTCAGTGCCATAGAATTGCACACTTTCATTGATGGAAGCAGAGAAAATACAAGAGAAACAAAAGTTTCCAAGTAGTTTGCAAAATAAACTTGATAGTTTTAAGCAGATAAAAGAACATCCCAAAGAGCTGACTAGATCACAAAAAAAATGCACAGAAGGTGGAATAATGTCATTTAAAACACTGTTGCTCTTTCCTCCAATTCAGTCTTTGCCAGGTAGCAGCAGAGGTGAAATCTTTACCTAACATTGCCTGCTGGAAAGTGCATCTATGAATACAAAAGTACAGTTAAGAATCAGGTTTGAGTGTGATGGGATAGGTTGACTTGAATTAAGGTACCAGGAAGATTATGGCACCGTATTGTCAGACCCCAGCATGAATTGAAGCCTTCAAAAACAAAAGGGAAAAAGATGTTCCTCAATAAACCGAATGGGATATATAAATGAAGCATATGTGCAACTTCATCCATCCCAATCTCTCTATCTACACATTGTTGTGATCTTGTTGTGGTACAACTGAACAGGTGTTGGTCGCCACAACCACTCCCTGAATCTCAAAGTTCCAATTACTCATGATCCTCAATAGCGATGTTGGTACATTATTTGGAGGAAACACCACAAGGAGGCAGATTCCTTTACTCTGCTGACATCTTGAATACACAGGGCAGGTTAGCCCAGGTTGTCCCTTCCTAATCAAGGGCAATGATGCCACTTGTAACACCTTTGACATCCTTCAAACCAAGACTGCTAAATGAGCAGAGGTCAGGGACCAATCCTGGGGGCTTATATGGCTCAGCTATGTAACCAAATTCAACACACATTAACAAATTCACTTTGTGTTTTGTTGCTAAGTTTGAATCATTTGGAGTTAGATTCATTTATAGACTCTTTTCATTGGGTTTGATTTATTTCTCATTTTCTCGTGTCACTAAAAGATGCACCAACACTCATTGATTGGTCTGTCAGGTAGATGACTTGCTCTTTGGCCTTTGCTCTCATCATGAGGCAAGTATAAAAGTGAGCTGAAGTGATGATACCACCATTACTCACTAACCAATGACAGCATATCTGGAATTAGGAACTGGGTACCTCTTTGTAGGTGTGAAACCATATTTCAAAATTCTGTAACAGCACTTCAACCAAGTGCATACCACAATGTTACAATCAAGCTATTTATTATCTTCGAGGATTGATTCTGACAGTACTCAGATTAGAACTCCTTACCCCAATACCATGCCCAGTTCCTTGACATGTACTCTCATTTGGCCCTTAAGATATTCTGACAACATCTTGCTTTTGAAATACAGCTCCTGGAGTCGGTCTTCAAGGTGCATTATACACTAAATGAGAGAAATTTTAAAGAGGAAAATCAGTTCAGTATATTGTGTATCAGAAACTATCCAAGGTAATGTCATCATCTGCACCATTAACTGTAAAGGTAAATTGGTATTCCATCTTCTGCCATACGGAAATACACGGTAACTGAGGGGTGAGCCTCTCTTTCTATCTAGATTCCAATTCAAAGCAAATGTAATGGAACAAAATAATTTTCCATCAATTGAGACTACATGCAATGTAAAATGAGCAACATTTTCAATTCCGTTCCTAGTGTTGCAACACAGTATTTAAAGTTCATCTTACTTGGGGATGACAGTGAACTGAGCCACGACAGATCAGCCATGATCTTATTGAATGGCGGGGCAGGCTCGAAGGGCTAGTTGGCCTACTCCTGCTCCTATTTCTTATGTTCTTAAGGCAAAAGGGTTACTGGTACGATTAGTTGTAAAAAAAAAGGATAGTGTAAAGGGAACTCTAGAATCAATTTCTCAAAGCTCCTCTGTACTGAGTCTTTACATGTTGTTCTGTTTCTCCAACTCAGTATTATCTTGCAAAATGCTTGCTTTCCTGCAAGTAGAACCCCTCCACATCTAGAACACAACATTAATGAATTTTAACTCGAGCTGGATCTCACACGGCAACTATTTTATATTCACCATAGATGCTGACTACTTGTTACACTATATTTGCACATAATCCTGTTGGGGTGTGACACTCACCCACTGGTCCTGTCTAGGTCAATTCCTACACTTTCCAGGATCTTTTCCATTTTTTAAAAACAATTCATTCACTTCAAAATTGTTCCTTTTAAGAGCTGCATTGCTTACCACCTCCTTTCTACACCTCCACATTTACTTCAATAAAAGTCCTTTCTTCTTTTATCTTGTGACACTTACTCATCCTTGGCTATTTTATCCTTCACTGGAACTGTTCTGCAACCTTTTTCAGCAAATTTTCTCTGCACACAATCATCCCTGTCTTCACCGCAGAAAGTTTTCACACTTTGGCCAGATCATTAGTGGGGCTATTTTTCAAATTGAAATTTACAACACTAGAGGGAGGCATTTGGTGGCAGGGGGAGGGGGGTCTTTTAGGTAGAGGGAGGCATTTGGCTCAACTCTTCGTTGAAGCAATTCAATCTCAACACCTTAACTCTCTGTAATAGTGTAACTTACTCAGCTTTAAATGCTTATCTATAATTCACCTAAAAAAAATGCAATGGCTTCACCTGAACCCCATTATAAGCATTCCACACTCCTCTATACAAGGACATTTCTCAATCTCCTCCTGTACTTGCAACATCAATCTTAAACTTGTGACTCCTCATTGACTCCTGAATCAGAGGAAATAGACTTTTAGTCATAACTTGCGCATTTATTGAACACATGTAGTTTCAGCATTCTCAGTCAGGGGAAATAATCCCAATAAATCAAATTTCCCCTACAGCTCCATCTGCTACAATTCTGATGAATTTACACTGTATTCTCAATAAAGTGACAGACAAAACTGATCAAAATACTCTAGCTGTGGCTTAGAAATTCTTCCGAACAAATTTCCACTGTAGCTTCTTGTTTTTGTGCATTGCAGTCCTATTTACAAAATCTAAAATATCTTGTATATTTGCATGTTGGATCTTGGTTCCTCTACATGCTTTAGTATCTTTGAATAGATGCTCCTCTTCCTTATTTCTCCTTCCAGCATCCATAACCTCCCACCTTTCTTCACTGAATTATTTCTGCTTCTCGCAACACACAACCCTGCACCCCCTCCCTCACATAAGCAGCCCCTCATGCTCCCTCTCTCATGTGACCCTACAACCGTGCTCTCCCACTTGGAAACTGCTACGCTTTCTAACTCGCACATTTAATATCAAAAGGCAAGGATAGAGGATGCAGAAGAGGAGTATGAGGTTGCTTCAGTTCACTTGTGTCATCCTGCAGCAACAGGAAGACATAATTGCCAAGAAAGAGTACCACTAGATGCTCACATCAGTTTTTAGTGGTAGACTGCCAGGCAGGCTTTTATGTCAGTGCTCTTTAATTTACAGATCACCAACTGGTTTTTGAAATGTTCATCATGGAAATAAATGGCCATCCAGATTTTGTGGGCCGTTGTAGATATAAACCAGATCAATAGCAGCATTGATGTTAGTCCAGCAGTGGCAATCTCGAACAGTTGTAAGTGGAATAAACTGGACTTTAAGATATAGGTGAAAATTCAACATTTTAATATTCTTGAACAGATTATAGGAACCAAAATGTTAAAACTAAACATTTCCAAAATACTTATGTACAATGGAAAGTGGAACTAGGCAGAGCTTTTTACAATCACATTGGTTTTATTTTCAGGAATCATCAGCAACAGTTTGTCTGAAGAATTCCAGTTAGTGGCCCCACCCCATATCATATCAATATTATACTCACAAAGTTTGGTGAGAGGTTTAGCTTGTAGAGCTGCTGAGTGGAATGAAGCAAGTTAGATACTAGGCTGGACACAAGTACTTCTTTGCCAAGTTTGTTGTTGTCTGTAGCACGCCTCTGGCTACTTGCAACTTGCACTGTCCACTTATCCAAGTCCGCGATAATGCAGACAGCTTCTGCTATTGGTTCATCCAACACTGAATGCTGAACAGAAAGAATGTGACAAGTTAGTTAATATATCTTCTAATTTGGAGTATTAAATATCAAACGTCTTGTATTTTTAAAATAAATACCATAATCCGGTCTTGCAGACCTGCAATGGCCTAGGCTAGGGAACATATTACCTGCTCTCAGCCATATAGAGCAGGTGGTGTGAAAAGGTTAAAAAAAATCCTAAATAAACTAATATTTTTATTTTCCAATGTTCTTCTAATAAATAACAACTTCTTCCATCAAGCTTTTTCATCAATAAACTGCCAACGTCAAGGTGTTTGACAAATATAATGGACAAGAGATATCCTTAATACCTGAGTAAAATGGGATTTGATTCCAGTTACTGAGAACATAGAAGCTGAGGTTCAAAATAATCCCAAAACAACCCCCAAGAAATTGTCAATGGTCACGAGAGTTTATTATTGTACAGTGTGCTGCAGTTGACTTAGTGGCCTAACTTTTGCATAGTAGCTGAATTGCAATGAACTTCATGAAATGAACTGAGTCAAATTATAAAATGAGTGACCTACTTGTACAGCGTGCGTTAAGTCTGATGCCAAGCACTGCTTCAACTTCTCGTCACTGCCCGTTCCATGCAGAACAAAGTCAGACACGTAATGAGGGCAATAACCACCAAAAAGGGATCTCCCAAAATTTGCCATACTGGGTTTATTGCAGCTTATTTCAACTACATTTGACCTATGAGAGAGAAAGAAAATGACATTATATTTAACTACATTAGAACATTTTGCAGCTTTCCAAAGCTTTTACTTGTCTGATTCTTTTTGACCAGTTAAGACCAAATGTGAAAGAATCACATTGTCATTGGCGGGAAGCGCCACTTTTCCAGTTGAGCAAGGAAAAGCGGTAAAAATTTCAACTCTGGGATATATAAAATTTGCAACCAGGTCAACTCACATTGGCCATCTTCTCTGGCAATTAATAATCAAGTAATTGGAAAAGCCCAATCCATCTGAGCAAGATAGTTTGTTTTCAGCCCCAGCAAGTATCTGTACACTCTACTTGGACATTCTGGTATACTTAATATGTACTTATCCTTACACAGAGATTCGGACTGTGTCACGTATCACAAATTAAGTTTTATCCAGTTTTTTAAGGAAATTTCTACAGTCTCCCCATAATTGATGCAAGATAACTTTGAAACAAGATAAAGTCAGACAACCGCTTCACAGTTAAGGGGATAATTCCACAGTTAATGAACTGACATTTGTCTCCCCCAAATTAAGTTCCTCTTTTTGTGTAATCTTCTGTTTGGCACACAATCTAATTCAGAGAAACTGTGTGTAAAACATTGGCAGCATAACGCACTGTCACCACCTATTAGAATTTTAAACATACTTCAAGAAACAACGAAAGCAACCTGGAACCACTCAGAATCCATGCACTAAAATAAAAACGTGACATGAGAAGGGAGCAGGTAGGTGAATGACTGGTGATATTTTCTACTTATTGCACCTTGGAGGGCAGCAGGATGGAGCAAGAGCTAGGTGAGGCATAAAAAGCAGCAGAGAGAGACCTCATTTGGAGAGTGGTGGAGGGAAAGTTGGGGGAGTCATGAAAAGTGGCCTGTGGCAGTGGAGCACATGCAGAGTTTGAAAAATGATATCAGCAATAAAAAGTGACATTGGCATGGGAAGGAGCTGATTTATGAGTAGCTAGCGATGAGCAATTCTACTTTTTAGTCTCCAACTTATAATAAATAGTCTAAGGCTAAGGCATGGCAGGACAGCTGAGCTGTGTGGAATGCACACCTTGTATCACGTGAAAGGTTGTGGATGCTTTCTGTGGCCTGGATGACGATATGTGCAGGACATGTCATCAGCTGTGGAAACCTGAACTCCAGGTTTTGGAATTCAGTCATACAGCAAAGAAAGAGGTCCTTTGGCCCATTGTGTCTGGGCAGCCATCATGTTCCTATCTATTCTAATCCCATTTTCCAGCACTGGATCAGTCTTTTATGTGATAGTGCTCATCTAAATGCTTTTTAATATTGCAAGGATACCCACCTCTACCACCCTTTCAGGCAGTGAGTTCCACCTCTACCAAAGGGGGAATGTTTCCTCCTATCTACCCTACTTATATCCTTCATAATTTTATACACCTCAATCAGGTCCCCCTCAGCCTTCGCTGCTCTACGGAGAACAATGCCAGCCTAGCCATTCTCTCTTCATAGCTGAAATGCACCAACCCTGGCAACATCCTGCTGAATTTCCTTTGCATCCCCTCCAGTGCAATCACATCCTTCCCATAGCATGGCATCCTGAACTGCACACAGTCCTCTAGCAGTGGTCTAACAAGCGTTTTATAGAACTCCATTCCTTTTCTTATATTCTGTGCCTCGGCTAATAAAGGCAAGTATCCCATATGCCTTTTTTTAACCACTATATCTATCTGTCCTGTTGCCTTCAGGGATTTATGAACACGCATCCCAAGGTCCCTTTGGTCCTCTTTACTTCCTGGCATCTACCATTCATTGTGCATTTCCTTGCTCAGAATAACTATTTTACATTTAATATCATACAATAATCAAGTTGTAAATGAGCTTTTATGGAACGGTGACCATAACATGACAGAACTTTACACTGATGTTGATCAATCCAAAACCAAGTCTTAAATCTAAAAAAGATACTATGAAGATACAGGGGGTAAATTGGCTGTGATGGATTAGGAAACAACATTAAAAGGTATGACAGTAGACAGACAATGATAGCATTTAACAATCAATACACAGTTTACAACAAATATCCTTTGAGGCACAAATATCCAACAGGAAAAGAGATCAAATTATGGCTAGTATTAGATTAGATCGAAGGAAGAATCTTATGAAGTTGCCCAAAAAAGTAGCAAGAAGTTTGGGATTATTTTAGAACTCAGCAAAGGAAGATCATGAAACTGATCAAGGGAAAACAGAAATGAAAGTAAAATAGTGAGAACATAAAACAAAACTGTAAAAATTCTATAATTAAGTAAAAAGGAAAAGATTCGGAAGACAAATATTGACTATTACAGGCAGAGACAGGAGACTTAGAAATGGGTAACAAGGAAATGATAGAGGAATGGAACAAATACTTTGTGTCCGTCTTCACTGAGGAAGACACAAAAAAAATCCCCAAAATACAAGAGAACCAAGGGACTAATGAGAATGATAACCTGAAAGAAATCAGTATTAGTAAAATAGTACTGGAGAAATGAATGGGGCAATTAATGGGACTAAAAATTAATAAATTCCTGGGCCTCATGAATCACATTTCAGAGTGTTGAAACAGGTGGCTGTAGGGATAGCAGATAAATTGGTGGCCATCTCACGAAGTTCCAAAGGTTCTGGAATGGCTCTAGAGATTGGAAGGCAGCAAACATAACACCACTTTTAAGAGGGAGCTCCAGTCATGTTAGCCTGACATCAGTAGTAGGGAAATGCAATGATCTACTATGAAGGATGTGATAACTAGGCTCATTGAAAATAATAGTAGAGTCAATCATAGAATCCTACAGTGCAGAAGGAGGCTATTCAGCCAACTGAGTCTGCACCGACTACAATCAACCCAGCCCCTAACCCCATAATGCCAAATGTTTACCCCAGCTAGCCCCCCTGACACTAAGGGGCAATTTAGCATAACTACTCCACCTAACCTGCACATCTTTGGACTGTGGGGGGAAACCAGAGCATCCGGAGGAAACCCATGCAGACACAGGGAGAATGTTCAGACTCCATACAGACAGTGACCCAAGCCAGGATTCAAACCCGGGACCCTGGCACTGAGAGTCAGCAGTGCTAACCACTGTGTCACCATGCAGCCATATTTTCATAAACGTGGATCAATGAGAGGGAAATCGTGCTTGACAAACCTGTTGGGAATTTTCTGAGACTGTAACAATCAGAATAGGTAAGGGGGAATCCCAGTGGGTAGGTGTACTTGGATTTTCAGAAGGCTTTTGAAAAGATCCAAAAGTAAAGCACATGAGATTGGGGGTAATGTACTAGCATAGATTGACATTTGGTTAATAAACAGAAAACAGAGTGGAAATAAAAGCCATTGTCAGGTTGTCACTAGTGGGCTAAGGATCATTGCTTGGACTCCAGCAGTACATAATCAATATCAATGATTTAATTTGAGGATCGAATGTAATATTTCTAACTTGGCTGATGACATTAAGACAACACGGGAATGGGAGTTACGAGGAGCATGCAAAGGCTTCCAGGGCATTTAGGCACACAATGGGAGTGGGCAAGAATGTTGCAGGTGGAAAATAATATGGAAAAAAGTAAATTATCCATTTTAGAAGAGAAAACGAAAATACATTGTGTTTCTTAAATGATGGGACGGTGGGAAGTATTGATGTCCAAAGGGACCCGGTGTCCCTGTTCATGAGTCATTGAAAGCTAATCTGTATATACAGAAAGCAATTGTGAAGGCAAATGGTTTGCTGACCTTAGTATGAACAAATGAATTAGAAAGTATAGACCATTCGGTCCCTCAAGCCTGCTCCACCATTCAATAAGATCAGGGCTGATCTGATTATGCCTCAACACCACATCCTTATCCCTAAAACTTTTGACTTCTTTGTTAGGCAGAAATCTATCTACTTCTGCTGTAAAAATATGCAATAGGCCCCTGCGGCAAGAAGCACAGGCGGCGGTGGTGGAGGGGAGATGAGGGAAAGGTGCTGCCGCAAATGTCCCTGGGGCAATCTGTTTGAAGACCCCTCTGGTGGCAGGAACACGAAGGAACCTGCTGCTGCCACTTAAGGTGCAGCAGGCAGTGGGAGTACCCATCATGCCATGCCACATTGTGGGGGCAGTGGCCTCTCGCTGACCAGTATCAAGATGGCACTGTCAGCTGCCAACTACAACGTGCTATGGATCAACTTGCAGGTGAACCAGGCGGTGGGTACTGGTGTCTCAGGCTCCTTCAGAATCAACTGGCAGCACCTGAAGGGCCAGGACCACCGTCACCATCCCAACCCCCAGTGCTCAGGAGTGCAGCTGGCCCTAGAGCCAAGGTGAGGAAGAAACTGGGAGGAGGCGCCAGAGGAAGGAGGAAAATCACGGTAGTGAATCCAGAGACTGAGTGGGCGGCTCTGGAAAGCAGGCAAGGCAGTGCCAGGGGGTAATCCAGACACTGGGCAGGAAGGTAAGGAAGAGGACACAGCAACAAAGGAGGGAACAATTGGGTAGCAAATGGGCAAAATGGTGAAGGAGGAAAAATAAAGATATGGAACGACTCTGCCTCTTGTGATCAGTTTCAAGAGGATTTAAGTACAGGGATAAATAAGTCTTGTTGTAATTGTATAGAGCCTTGGAGCATTGTATACAATTTTGGTCTTAGAGGCAATGCAACGAAGACTCACCAGGCTGATCCTGGGACAGTGGAATTATCTTATGAGGAAATTGAGCAGACTGGGCCTATAATCTCAAGATAAAAGCAAATTACTGTGGATGCTGGAATCTGAAACCAAAAAGAGAAAAACGCTGGAAAATCTTAAGCTTTGACAAAGGATCATCTGGACTCGAAACGTCAGCTCTTTTCTCTCCTTACAGATGCTGCCAGACCTGCTGAGATTTTCCAGCGTTTGGTCTATACTCTCTAGAGTTTTAAAGAATGAGAAGGAATCTCACCGAAACAAACAAAATTCTTACAGGGTTTGACAGGGTAGGAGCAGTGGGTTGTATCCCCTGGCCAGGGAAGAGTCTAGGACCAGAGGACACAGTCTCACTCTAAAAGGTTAGGCCATCTTAGACTGAACTGAGGAGAAATTTCTTCAACTGTAGGGTAGTGAATTTTTAGAATTCTTTACTCCAGAGGGCTGTGGAAGCTCAGTCATTGTGAATGTTCAAGGTCGAGGTTGATACATTTCTGGATATTAAACACATCAAGGGATATGGACAGAATAGTGTGGGAAAAATGGCACACTATTCCGTATCTCTTGATGTGTTTAATATCCAGATGATTTGCACCACAGGGAAAACGGCATTGAGCTAGAGGATTAGCCATGATCTAGCTGAATGTTACGAGCAGGCTCAAGGGGTCAAATGGCTTCCTCCTGCTCCCATTTCCTCTGTCCCTAAATTAGTTAGCGTAGTGGGGAACACTGTGCCAATATTAAATGATACACCTGGAATTTTGAGCAATGAGATATCCAATAAACATTTGTTTTCAGAAAGTAAACCAAGTTCTGTACTTAAGAGTTTCCTATAATTAGAGCACACTACATGTCTCATACTTCAGAATCACAGAGAATAAGTTTTTCACCATTAAAGTGCAGCAAAATAAATCCCAGAATCATTTGTCCAAATTACATGACTTCAATAAAATTGCAAAGATCTGAGTTGGTGGTGGGAACTAGCACTTGGAAATGGAAAGGGAAAACTACAAACAGAATATGTCAAATTTCTGTATTAGAATCCCTACTGCGCAAGGAGGGTATTCGCCCATCGAATCTGTATTGACAACAATCCCACCAGTCATATCTCCATAACTCCATGTAGTTATCCTGCTAGTCCCAACACTAAGGGGCAATTTTTAGCATAGCCAATCAACCTAACCTGCACGTCTTTGGACTGTGGGAGGAAACACCAGGGAAGAACCCACCCAGACACGGGGAGAATGTGCAGACTCTACACAGACAGTGACCAAAGGCCAGAATTGAACCTGGGTCCCTGGCACTGTGAAGCGGCATTGCTAACCTCCGTGCTGCCCGTTGTGCAGAATATAGTTCGAAGTACCAAAATTACTTGTGTTCAACTCTTGAAATCTGTACAGGATGTTTGTACATTTGCCTCTACTTCAAGGCAAAAAAAAATTGAAGTATAAGCTGATGTCGTTCTACAATACTGTGTTACTTAGCACACACGGCAGTATTTGTGGGGAGAAACAAAGTTACAGGTCTGTGATCTTCCATTTGAACTGGCAGCAGTTCCAAAAGGTCACATACCTGAAACATTAATGTTTCTCTCTCCACAGATACTGCTAGACCTGCTGCATATTTCCACCATTTCTGTTTTTATCTTAGCTTTCCAGCAGCTGTAGCATTTCAGTTTTTAATGTTGCTTAACACTGATAATAAGTGATCCTTTTCTGTATTTCAACTCATCCACAGCTGTTCTATGACTGCACCTCACCTGTTTCTGACATCTGATGAAACAAAAGCCACAGACAGTGCAATTTATACCACGATTCATTCACTGGCACCTGCCATCATTTTTATGCTGAAAAGTGGAGAAGATGTGCACATTCCAGCAGGGGAGTTACTGAACGGCAGTCAGGAGCAGGATCCCTGGCTAATTATCCCCTCCAGCATCTTTGCTGATTCCAAATTCTCTTCGAGGCAAACCAAGCTGAAGTTAAAGATCGACAAATCTGATTTGTCTACACGGCTCTATATTGCCCACATGCCACAAAACATGTATCCCTAAATTTACTGCAAGATTTTCTTACTAAACGTAACAGAAATATTGTGTCCTTACCCTGGGAAAGGTAGCTCCATCTGTTCCGGCCAGTCATCCTGCTCTGTGCTGTAGTAACTATGTCTGGACAACTCGTGAGTTGCATCTTCGTTCTCACTGTCACCCAAAGCACTGTCTGAGCTCTCGTTTCGGGGGATGTCCCATTCAACTCCAAAAGGTGCTTTTTTCTGAAGACGGTCTACTTCCCCACAGGGGTCATCAATAGAGACCTTGTCTCTACAGTCCTGCTCAGCAGAACTGAGTATATGTGAATCTAAATCCATTCCATACACCTTACAAGTGCACATGCAATTGTTCACACTCAAGTCACGTTGCTGTTCATTATCCTGAACGCTAGGTCCTATTTTTGAAATAACTGGTTGCCCAACGTTTTGCTGATCTTCTTTAGGAAGATCATCGATAGTCTTTGTTTCTATTAAATTATCCTCAGTAAAATACTCATCAAAAAGGCTCATGCTTCCTTCATGTGTAGACTTCCATTTATAACTGTGTGTATTGGATAATGGATCCTCTATCCTATTAGTTTTGCTTTGGTCCAGAGTTATAGGCAGAGCCTCGTCTGTTTGTGTTCTTTTCAGCTCCTCAATACCTTTCTGTAGTGCCTCCTGGACCTCATTTCTCTTGGCTTCTGTATCAGAGTCAGGCGACAGTGAGAAGCCAATCTGAAAAGTGACTTTTTGCATTGCATTCAGACTGTTGTTATGGAGATGATTTGCACTACAGGGTACAGAAGCAGACAGCTGTTTATCAGGAGGCAGTTTCTCGATCACCGGCTCTACAATAGCAGATTTGACAGACAGCACTGTTTCAGTCTTAGCTTTCTGAAGGCAGCTTGTGCTTTCCTTGTACTGCCTGATGGTATCTTCTCCGCTGAGAGCTGCAAGGTTTGTGCTATAACTACTCAGACTGCTGTTGGTTTTCCAAAACTTCCTGTGACATCGCATGAATTCTTCTTGCCTGGTGACATCATTCTGGTCTTTAGCTGGGTGAAGTGGACACTTCTCACTCCGACAGACACTTGCAGCACTGTCCCGCGAGAAGGAGTTCTGATTTTGCAATATGGTTGGAAAGAATGAACTTTTATTCCTGTGCAGCGTAACCACAACATATTCCGACTCTTCCACCTCTCCTTTCTCCAGGGATGTGGTCATTACTGATTCATTCACTTCAGCTTCACCATCGCCTTCCACCACCAGCTGGGTTTCCTGCAGCTCAGAGCACCGGATGAAGTACGTGAGGAAATGAAGGAGTCGCTGAACCAATTCCTGTCGTTTACCAATTACCACTGTCCGGGCTAATCTTACTGGAGATCCTATAGCACCATGTAGATCAACTATCAGAAAAATAAATAATTAAAATCAGAAGGACATTTTTGACAAGAAGTTATTTTGGAAGAGTGGGCGGGGGAGACAAGTAATGGAGCAGATGTTTTATTTGGGATAAATAAATTTCAATGTCTGAAAACTAAGCTTTATTTTTCCACTTCAAGCACAGGGCCCTTAGGTTTACTGTGAGCCAGATGCGAGGTAAAATTTGCTTTGCTTTTCAATAATCCAATTTTCCTCTTCCAACCTGTATTCAAATATCCCCATTACACCACTATGAATTTTCCTTTTCTCCTTATAGTCTCCAGTCAAGTAGAACTCCAACAGATTGAATAATTAAGTGCCAAATTATGGACACTTTTGCTCTATGAATGCAAGGTTATGAAGCACAAGATTTATCAATCCTATTTGACAGGGGTTTACCACGAGCAGAAATTTCATCCCAACCTGACCTATTTGCATCCAAGTCCCAGGAGTGGATGGAAGTTTATGCTCGTAGCAATTATTCCCTCTTCAATACTGTTAAAATATCTTTGTAAGGTTCATTTGTGTATTTAGGTCACAATTCAAAGAAACACTGGTACATCAAAGGAAAAAAAGGCTTTAAAAAAAAACAAAACTCCAGTTAGTTTCTACTGAGGGCAACTCTCGTGTATAACATAACGCATATACAACAATTAATTCAAACCAGGACTGAGACCAATTGCAAAATATTATCCATATGTATACAACTTAATTTTATGGTCAATGATCAAAACTAGAATTATATAAATAATGGGCTAATTAAGTAGTTAACATGCAATGAGATACAACCAGAATCTTCTTTCGATGGCAAGGGCTTCACAATTAAGTCAGAGGCATTACATCAATAAATTTTAGCAATTAAAGATGCACATTAAATATTATTTACTAGCTCATAATCTAATTTCAGTATTGTTAAATTAAGTAAAGGCATTTTATGTTCCATGACATCCTTGATAATGGCTGGATGATGAGAACTATTCAATAAAATTGAAAATCCTTTCATCATGAGGTGTGAAGAAAAAAGTGAAGCAGCCACACAGATCATAGAAATGGAGAAGTAGCCACATTGGGGTATTAACAACTCATGTTTCCAATTTTATATTTGACTATTCATTCTTTAAAAAAGATAATGGTTTAGAGTTTCCACTTTTATTGTAAATCAGAAAACGGCAGCCAAAATCTGCCCAGAACTGCACTGGTTAGACAGCACATTTCAACTTCTTGTGAAAATACATTTTCATAATCATAACCATCAAACTTTGCACAGACCTGTGCAATAGAACAAAACCCTTGTCTTTCAATTAAAATAATAAGGCAGTAAACTGGTGCAGTTTTATTAATATAACTGGAAATAATCTCACTCAAAAATAAACATTGTTAATAGTGTGTCCAGTCCTCCACCAGTGAGCAAGCTGATTAAAAAAAATCACTGAAAACAATTTAATTATTGAACCATTTAATTGTTTCATTATATAATCAGTTTCTTAGTACATTAAATATGCTATTTATTTGGAAAAGCTTTTAAAATGTGCTCTTTACTGTCAACATATCTCAGAAAATGGAGTCAATTTGAAGAAACTTTGAGTCAACGTAATTCACAGAATCTCACAATTTCAGCTGGAGTTGTTGCAGTTTTATAAACAAGGCCTGATTTGGGTGAATTACGTTAATATTGTTAGAAATAGGAGATGGTAGAGGATGTAGGACCCTTCGTGTTTGCTTCACAACTCAGTTCAGCAAGATCTTGGCTGATCTTTGAGCTCAACTTCTCTTCCCCATCCTATTTTCATTTCCACATTTTCCTTCACACCATCAATCTTAACAATTTAATTCTTGAATCTACTAAAAAACTGAGCAGAGACCTCTGGGGTAGAGAATTCCAATGACTCACAATCCTCAGCAAAGGCATTTCCCATCCTAGTCTTATATGGATAATTATGTCCAACTCTGTTCTGTAGAAGGGTCATATGGATTCAAACTTTAACTGTTTTGCTGTCCACAGATGCTGCCAAGCCTCAGGTTTAAGTAGCATTTTCTGTTTTTATTTCATGTCTAACCTCTAATATTTTTAGCCTATGACCAATTTGTTTAAGCGCATGGGTAGTTTAAATAATTTTGAGTTTTAACTTACAAGGGGATGACTTGTTCGTAGTTTATGTGGGAACTCACAGGCTACTGCATTGCTGTGTAGCTTGGAGAGAATGTCCTCTCTCCTAAACCTCTTACCCCATGATTACAAGAGTCTCCAGCCACAGGGAAGAGCTTCTCTGCACCCAAGAAGCTCCTTCCAGTCAAGCCTTCTAAGAATTTAAAGAGATTAGCTCACATCCTTCTAAATTCCAGAGAACATAAATCCATTCTACTTGCTCTATCCTCAAACAACAACAACCCCCCCTCAAGAATCATAGTGAAGCTTTGCTGAACCACCTCCAAGGCAAGTATATCATTCTTTAGGTAAGGAGATCAAAACAGTATTGTCAGAGGGTCTCACCAAATCCAAGATAAATGTTAAGAATTCTTTATGGTCATATTCCAACCCCTCTCCATTAAAGCCTAACTAACATTGCATTTACCTTCAGAATTGTTTCCTGTACTTGCATGTTTATATTTCTGTGATGTGTGTACTAGGACACCTAAATGCCTGTGTAACAATATTTATTGCCTCCTACTAAACGTTTTTAAAAAAAATTTTGCTTTTCCATTCTACCTATCAAATGGATAACTTCATAATTCCCCACATCATACATCATTCGCCACTTGCTTGCCCAATCACTTCACCTGCCTATGTCTCTTTGCAGACTGTGTGCTCCTCACAGCTTACTGTCCAACCTAAATTTGTATTGTCACCAAAGTTGGATTTGTTACGTTTGTTATTGATTTAAACTGTAATTAGTGAGGACTGAGCGCTGAGCTTTGCAGAAGCCAATATCTTGAACCAACAGAAAATATTGCAGAGATCCTGAGCACAAAATGGTCTTAACTTGTGCATAAATCCCCTGATCTTTAGCGCTGGCTCAGTAACGTCACCCAGGCTGCATTGTGTTACAACATTTGTTTGCCACATTACAACCCCTTAGCTACACTGTCAAGTCAATACATCTTAAGAAGTATTTAATTGACTGTATATGCACTTTGAAACATCCTGCAGTTGTGATAGGCACTACATTAAACTAAGTATTTATAATGTTGAATTAACTAGTGGAAATGCAAACTCAAGCCCAATTTACTCACATCCCCCAATTACACTACATTTGCAGATATACTTTATGGAGCAGGACTTACCTAACTGGGCCCAAAGCGGGTTATATGGGTTTGATTTTGATAGCATATCCACACTTCGAGAGGAATGTTTTTCCAAGAAAATCTTAATAGGTGGCTGACCATTGGGCATTACTGTTGGGACCCAGGCAAGATGATTCGTGAGGACAGCAGTAATGAGGGCTGGCAGAAACCTGGTTAAAGACAAGATAAACATTTGAGCAATTCGGACAAATCACATTCATCAATTCTACTTCAAAGTGGGGTCAGTACATTTTTTGTCTTGGAGCAAGGAGGTATGGCACACCTGAGGAACAAATGATGGCATTACATCAGCAGGAGACAGGAAGTTCAAACCCCAATTCACCAAGTTCCCCATTTTACTCAAGGGCACTACGGTCTCAAGATCACCTATAATTACTTGCACGCTGTTGAGCAAGCCACTCAGGTCAAACTACTACAAGAAAACTATAATAAAAAAAGGTGGACCACCTGTCTCAACCAAGGCAACGGATTCAGACAAGACAAGGCCACACCCAGCTTCATCAATGTCATCCACAGATCTGTGCCAGCATTAGGAAAGCTGCCCAATAGATTAATCAGTCTGACAGCCACACTTTCAGAATCACACCTTTCAATCAACACCATGGACACTTTCAGAACATCCCTGCGTATGTCCTGTTTCACTGGTAAGATTCACTAGAAGTGGCAGTGGCACAATGTTATGCAGTCTGGAGCGAGTGGCTCTGATATTCCTTACCACTGACTCCAGGCCTCATGAAGTCTCATGGCATCACGCAAAATTTGCAAGGAGATACCCTAATAATTAACACCTATTGCAATCTCACAGCAAATAAAATCAATGCTCCTTCATGTTGAATACCACTTGGAGGAAGCACTGAAGGTGACAAAATCACAGTGTTCTGGGCGAGGAGAGGGGTGGCCTAGTGCACCATTATTGACTTAGTTGCTTGACTCAAAGGATGCATCTGCCAGACTTGGCCTGTGACAGTGAGAACATCAAGAGGGAAGTACCTCCTTGGCCTCAGCCACAGCTGCATCTGTCCATGACAGCATTGTTAGGAATGACCTCAGCAGGGTCCTTATGGAGATAAGGTCCCGTATTCACATTCAGGATACCTTCCATTGCGCTTTGTGACAACGTATTCCGTTGTGCTGAGATAAACGCAGAACACACTGAGCAAATCAAAACTGGGCATCCATGAGATGGCATCAGCAGAATTGTATTCAACCATAATCTGTCACCACATGGTCTGGAACGCCCTTCATTCTTTCATCACCAGCAAGCCAGGGGATCATCGCCTTGTTCAATGAGGACCATAGACAAGTATGCTAGAAGCAGCAGCAAGCATATTTAAACATGAGCTGCCAACCTAATGAAGACACAATACAGGACATGCATGTAAACAGCAGAAGCAGCATGCCTCTAGACAGAGCTAAGCAACCCACAACTAGCAGATCAAATCAAAGATCTGCAGTCATGTCACACCTAATCATGAATAGTGATGGGATAACTGAAACAAACAACAGGAGTCATTATCTCCATTAACACCCCCATCCTCAAATGGTAGAAGAATCCAGAGTACATGAATGAAAAGACAAAGCATCTTCAGCCACTGTCAAATGGTGGCCCACCTTGGCGAACCCAAGGCCCCCAGCATCACAGATACCAGTCAGAGCAATTTACATTGACTCATTTAAAGCACAGAGGAGGCCTTTTGACTTAAATCCAGGCAATTTGCTTCACTTCAGGTGATATCAAGAAATGGCCAAAGGCACATAGTTACATTAAAGGATATTGGTCCCGACAACATCCCAATGTCAGTGTTGAAAGTACGTTTCAGAGCTGGTTGTGCCTCAGGCCAAGCTGTTCAGGCACAATTACAACACTGGAATCTTCCTGGCAAAGTGGCAAATTGACAAGGTATGTCCTGTACACAAAAAGCAGAAGAAATTCAATCTAACTAATCGTTATTCCATCAGTACATAGGATTGAAAGAACATTGGACTTCGGAGTAAAAGGAAGTCATTTGGCCCTTTGAACTTGCTTGCCATTCAATAAAATCATGGCTGATCCAGCTGTGGATCTCAACTCGACTTTCCTGACTATTCCCCACAACTTTCAACTTCCTTGTCTATCAAAAATCTATCCAAAATAGCCTCAAATTAATTCAGCTCCCAGTGCTTCCTGGGAAGGAACTAACGATCCTCAGAGAAAGAATTTACCCTCATCTCTGCCTTAAAAGGGAGACTTCTTATTCTTAAGTTGTGTAGCTTAGTTCTAGTCTCCCCGCCTAGTGGAAAGATCCTCCAGTTATCTACCCTATCAAGCCCCCTCAGGATTTTGTATGTTTCAGTAAGACCACTTTTCATTCTCCTAAACTCCAATGGAGGTAGGCCCAATCTGTTCCCTCTTTCTTCGTATGATGTGCCTTTAATTCCAGGAATTAGTCGAGTAAACTTTCTGGATGGACCCAGGTCGAGTCACTGTCTGTGTGGCGCCTGTACGTTCTCCGTGCCTGCGTGGGTTTCCTCCCATAATTTGAAAGACGTGCTGGTTAGGTGCACTGGCCATGCGAAATTCTCCTTCAGTGTATCTAAACAGGTGCTAGAGTGGCAACTAGGGGATTTGCACAGTCATTTCATTGCGGTGTTAATGTCAACCTACTTGTGACACTAATAAATAAACTTTAAAAACTTATCACCGACAGAGTGATGGAAAGGACTGCCAACAGTATTATCAAGCAACACTGAACTCACCAATGCTCAGGTTTTGGTTCCAATGGACCACTTGGCTCCTGATTCAATTACAGTCTTGGTCCAAACGTAGACAAGATCATTTAATTTCAGGGGTGTGGTGAAAGCAACTGCCTGCGACATCAGGGAGCATCAAGTGGGGCATCAAGGCATCATAGCAAAATTGAAATCAGTGAGAATTGGGAGAAAGCTCTCCATTAGCTGAATTCATATCTAGCGCAACAGGAAATAGTTCTGGTTGTTCGAGTCTAATCATCTCAAGCCCTAGACATTGTTACTTGCACAAGTTCCTCAAGGTAGTGTCCGAGGCACAACCATCTTCAGCTGCTTTGTCAACGATCTTTCCTTCAACATAAGGCCAGGCATGGGAACATTTGGTGGTGATTGTAGTGTTCCTGCTAATCAACTTCTGAGGGATTGAAACAGTCTGTGACCAGCAAGATCTGAACAACACCTGGGCATGGGCTCAAAAATCACAAAGATTTATGCCACACAAGGTCTGTCAATGACCATCGCAAAGAACAAAGAGTTTAACAATCATCCCTCAATATGCAACAGCATTTGTAGAATCCCACATCATTCTTAGTCACTGTGGATCAGAAACATAACTGTGCCAGCCACATAAAATTCTGCAGCTAATGGGTCACGAGAGACACATCTCCTGACTCCGAAAGCCTTTCCACCATTTGCAATGTACAAGTCAGGAGTGTGATGGAATGCTCTTCACCTGCCTGTTTTCAAAGCTGCACTTATACAAGAAGCTTAACATTCAGGACAAAGCTATCTGTCTGACTGATCCACATGCTACCAACAACAGTTTGGCTGCTGTGTTTACTATCTTCAAGATGCAATGCAGCAACACTCCAAGGCTTCTTTAATAGCAACTTCCACATGTGACCTCTAGCAAGGACCAAGTGCACTGAATCACCTCCCTGGTGATTCTGGCAGACCATTATGAATTGGAAATGTATTCCTGTACCTGAGTTATGGGTCAAAATCCTGGAACTACCTTCCTAAACAGAAATATGAGAGCACCTTCACTACATAAACAGCAGCAGTTGAAGAAGGGCACTCATTACCACCTTCTCAAGGGCAATTAGGGATGGATAGAAAACAGTGGCCTTGACAGCAACACCCACGTCACACAAATGAAGTCAACTTTCTGCTCAAATATCTGCAAAAACAGGGTCAGCTGTGCAAATTAAATTGACAGATCAAGGAAGAAATTTTAATTCTTGCATAGTGACACTAAATCACCAATTACAGAAACAAAATATTTGAATTATCAGCATGTAATGTTCACCCAGACAAACATCAATCTGAAGACTTTATGGACCACCTGGGATCCTGTCACGCACTCTAGTTTGAAAACCAACTCTCCAAGGAGTCACTCCCACATGAAGAAGTCCGTGTGCTCACCAACAAGAAGGAAGACTTCTTTCTGGGTTGTTGGAAGCCTCTATCTTGAAAAGAGGTCACCTTTCCAGGTGCTGGAAATCAAGTTCTTCCTCTCTTTTAACCCAAAAGATGGCAAGGGGGACAGGGTGGGTAGACGAGAGAGGAGAGGGGAATTGCGGTCATCATCAAGTTAGCAAAAATCAGTTGATACATAACACAATGAAGCAAAGAGAATAATCATTCATGTTTATTACAGAACTGTACTTCTGGGCATCGATAATAAACACCAGAAGATTCAAATTAATCCTTACATATCTCAGAATTGTTAGCACAGGAGTCCATTCTGCATCATATCTGCGCTGATTCTCCAAACAAGCTATTCACTCAGTGCCATTTTCCCTCTTCTCCCTGCAACCTTGCACATTCCACCTTTCCAGAAAATGGTTCGATTTCCTTCAGAATGCTTCAGTTGAATCTGCCTCTACCACAATCCCAGGCATTGCATTCTAGACCTTAACCACTTGCCATGTGAAGAAGCTATCCCTCGCGTCACTTTCGCTTCTTTTATCTATTATTTGAAATCTTGCCCGCTCCTTCTCATGAGTACCTCTATCAAGTCTCCTCTCAGCTTTCTTTTGTCCAAGTGTAACAGTCCCAATTTTTAAGTCTATCTTCAGAACTGAAGTTCCTCACCCCTGGAATTATTCTTGTGAACCCTGTGATGAGTCTGCAAACCTAGCTGGCTCTGAGGAATCCAGGGCACTTTCATAGCAAGGGGTGAGCAAGTGAAAATTAAAATGTTTGTTTTTCTTCTCTTTTGCCTCCTTGCAGCCAGAAAAGGAGACAAGCGCAAGGATGCTTCTAACTCTCGTCAGGTATATAAAAGGCAAAATACCCATGGGGGTTGTGTTGGCAACAAAACAAGAATCTTCTCTTTTGAGCTAAAGAGAGAACAGTTAAGATTTTTACTTTCTCTCTCATGAATTTTCCTGCTTTATCCTTTGGTCGAAAAGGGGAAATAGGCAAGTGATTAACTCTTGGGCCTTTGTAAGTGCAATTCTACACTTCACCACTGGATGGTGCACAAGGGGCATTGGACTGCAGCCTCTTTGCCTGCTGAGAATTATCTGGCCCCCACTTTGTGCTTCCTCCATGACTGCACCATTTTATAATGAAGTGCAGTAGGGTTTCTGCCCACTATTGTTTTGTGCATACTGATAAAGCATTGGTTGCTTTAAAAGCAAAATTGAAGGTTCCTCCAAGCAAATAAATAATGAGGCAAAGCAAAAGTCAGGAGAGAGAAATAAAATCTGACCAAAAATATTGACAACACCAGGTTTTAGTCCAACCGATTTATTTGATAATAGACTCACAAGCTTTCGGGTTAGTCCCTTCGTCAGGTGAATGGAGAGTTCTGGCCTCAGACAGAGCATATAAAGCACAGACTGTTTAGAGTTTACTGATTAGAATGCGAATCCTTACGCCGAACCTGCTGTTCAAGACCTGAAGTGGCTGATAATGTGAGTGGAAGGAGCACTGATCACAGGTTACAGAGATGTATATTGTCTCCAGACAGTACAGTAAGTGAGGTTTTGCAAATCCAGGCAAGTCACGGGGGTTACAGATAGTGCGACATGAACCCAAGATCCCTGTTGAGACCGTCCTCATGTGTGCGGAACTTGGCTATCAGTCTCTGTTCAGCGACTCTGCGCTGTCGTGTGTCGTGAAGGCCGCCTTGGAGAATGCTTACCCGAAGGTCAGAGGCTGAATGCTCGTGACCACTGAAGTGTTCGCCAACAGGAAGGGAACAGGGCGGCCTTCACGACACATGACAGCGCAGAGTCGCTGAACAGAGACTGATAGCCAAGTTCCGCACACATGAGGACGGTCTCAACAGGGATCTTGGGTTCATGTCGCACTATCTATAAAGCCCGTGACTTGCCTGGGTTTGCAAAACCTCACTTACTGTACTGTCTGGAGACAATACACATCTCTGTAACCTGTGATCAGTGCTCCTTCCACTCACATTGTCAGCCACTTCAGGTCTTGAACAGCAGGTTAGGTGTAAGGATTCGCATTCTAATCAGTAATCTCTAAACTGTCTGTGCTTTATATGCTCTGTCTGAGGCCAGAACTCTCCATTCACCTGACGAAGGGACTAACCCGAAAGCTTGTGAGTCTATTATCAAATAAATCGGTTGGACTAAAACCTGGTGTTGTCAGACTTTTTACTGTGTTTACGCCAGTCCAACGCTGGCATACCCACATCAAAAATATTGAAGCAGCTGATGGATTAATGATGTCAATTGCTTTTTTTTTGCAAACATTACATAAAATAACTCTAAATAAAACTTTTGGAAATACGCAGCGGATCAACTGGCATCTATCTGTGGAGAAATGTTTCAAACTGATAGGGCTTCACCAGGACATGTTTTACTCATCTCCTTCCCAGCTTGTGAACAGTCTCAAGTACTCAACTGGTTCTTTGATGTTTGGTCCATCAGTAAAGCAAATTCCTTCATGAACTGCTGGCAAAGCAGGTTTTTCTCAGGTGTTCCAGACATCATGGTTAACCAGACTGGCTCTGCAATCCTTGGCATCGTGTAAAGATTATATATCACAGTCCTAATTTCGAGAAGGGGGGGGGGGGGGAAAGGAAGGAAGGAAAAGGGAAAAAAGTCAAGTTTTTTTGGAAACCAAGCACAACAATTTTTCTTTGAAAAATACAGAAATTGCGTGTCAATGAAACAATACGTGTTACGTTTCCTCGTATTAGCCATCGGTCTGAAAACAAAGATAAAAAGGAAAATAGGCTTCTTCACACCCGTTTGCTTTAATCGGCATCACAAACCAATAATCACATCCCATCAACATTTAAATGATTGGCTATACCAGGCACGAGATGGTCGTGCCAATTACAGAATTTTTTTTAAAATGAAAAATGATCTAAAGATAGGCCTTGGTGATTATTGATGGCCCTCTGATTGTTTCCTTTGGCAGCTTGTTCCAGGGTGGAACACCCCTGGAGTCAGTTAACATGAGCTGTTACTGCACCATATCTTCTAATATTACCCAAGTATACAATATATTAGAAGTATCTGTTGTGCTTAGAAAGCTGATCATATTTCATAGCAAGCAGCGTACAACCTGCTATTCTTAAAACAGTCCCTGATATAAGCTGCAACTGATATATGTTCCCCTGACAGTTATCAAATTCCACTGGCCCTGGGCCAGCAGACATGTGACGGGTAGAATGGAAACATGGTTCTCAAGCATTTTAAGTCTTTTATCCAAAAAACAATATTCTGGAAAAAAAAAAGTCAGCACAGCTGCTGCAATTCTCTTAAGCTGTTTCAAAATGAAAAACACATAATAAATTTCTCCCGTTGACAAACATAATAACATAACAGCATTAAAGGAAGTGAAAGGATCTGCCACTTAACTGTAAATCTCTTTTGCTACAGTAGCCTGTCCCAATGACAAGGTACTGCCTCTGAACAAAAGACCCAGATATTATTTTTTTCTTCTAAATGCAGCTCATGCAGGTCTCACAAGAAATCTTTCCAGTTAAAAAAGCTTGTGGGCACTTGTAAAGAATTGCAGCAATTCATTCCTGGTCATGCTATTTATAGTCAAGGTAATAACAGACATGTGGGACCTCAGTAGGCTGTGACAGTGGTAAGGTAACCTCTGACTGAAGGACAAAACCCTGAGAACCCTCAATCACAGTGGTTAGCACTGCTGCCTCACAGCACCAGAGACCTGGGTTCAATTCCTAGCCCTGGCCACTGTCAGTGCAGAGTCTGCACATTCTCCCCGTGTCTGCATGGGTCTCCTCTGGGTATTCCGGTTTCCTTCCACAGTCTGAAAGAAGTGCATTGACCTGAACAGGCACCAGAGTGTGGCAACTACTTGGATTTCACAGTACCTTCATTGCAGTATTAACATAAGCCTTACTTGTGACAAATAAATAAACTTTATTTTTAAGTACCTCATTCAATGCTGTTTAAGGACATTCCATTGAAGGTCCATGCATGATGAATCCTCTGAGGAATTCTTCAGAAGCTGCTAATGGCTATGTCATGATCATTTTTCCTGAAGATGTTTTTTTTAAATCCCAAGGACTGCGTTCATAGTTGGTCTGTAGCCATTAAATCCAACTTGATTTAGCTTCTATCATAGAATCCCTACAGTGCAGAAGAAGGCTATTCAGCCCACCCAGTCTGCACTGACAACAATCCCAGCCAGGCCTTATCCCCATAACCCCATATATTTATCCTGCTAATCCTCCTGACACTAAGGGGCAATTTAGCACGGCTAACCTTTGGAGTGTGGGAGGAAACCCATGCAGAGAATGTGCAAACTCCATACTGACAGTGACCAGAAGCTGGAATTGAACCTGGGTCCCTGACATGTAATCAGCAACTACAAAATGACAGTTACAAAACCTGGCAGTAGCTGACCTGGATGGCAAATCAGATGCAATCCAAGAAATTGTTAAAGGGGTACAGAATGCAAAGTGTAAGAGGGGACATTAACTTTAAATAAACAAAACACGACTGTTTTATAGCCCAGAAATTCTTCACGGGAAAAGCAACATTATGCTTGAGCAATTTCGTTATTGGATTCAGTTTACCAGCATCCACGAGGCAAAACATCAGAATTCGTCATCATGTCTTTCACAATTTACAGTGTGCATTTTATCTATATAACAGTTTTTGTTTTAGCAGATAAACACAGTGGTGGCACAGTGGTTAGCACTGCTGCCTCAGTGCCAGGGATCCGGGTTCAGTTCTGGCCTCAGCTCACTGTTTGTGTGGAATTTGCACATTCTCCCCATGTCTGCATGAGTTTCCTCCAGGTGCTCCGGTTTCCTCCCACAGTCCAAAGATGTGCAAGTTAAGTTGATTGGCCATGCTAAATTAACCCTAGTGTCAAGGCGATTAGCAGGGTAAATATATGGGATTATGAGAATAGGGCCTGGGAGGGATTGTGTTCGGTGCAGACTCGATGGGCCAAATGGCCTCCTTCTGCATGTAGGGTTGCTATGCATGCTAGGTGTGAACTATTACACCTTCAATGTAAGCATTCTTACGTGGAATATTTCAGCACTGCTGTGATTGTTTTGGCTACATGCTAAAATAAAACATTGATTTGATGAATTATCATGGTGTGTCATACTGGTATATTGCCATTAGATGACTAAAGTAAGCAGACATGCAATTTACAAAAAATAAGAAGTCAAGAGGTCAAAGAAGAGGGCAATCAAGAATCAAAAATTTTTAGCATTACCAGTCATTTTACAGCCAATTACAACGTGATCCCAAAAATCTGCAAAGCTTTCTTAAACAAAGTGACTTAAAAGACATATTTCCACTGTATATAAAAGTATCAAAATATTCACCTGAATTCATTTAAAGCCTCTATGATTCTACTGTTGCCCAGAACACGATTTGTCTCAGAAATTCTAGTTTTCATTTTCATTGCCTAAAAGGAAGAATACAAAGTGTGTTCAGTAGGTGTACCCAAACATGCTAAAATTCCTGTTCAAAATACATAGGGAAGGTTATAGCCTTAATTGTGATTATTAGGGATGAGCAAATCTTACTTTACATGGTCTTTATTGATTTTCTACGTAGGGATTTCCACAACTCCTGAGAAGCTAAAGGGCAAAGGAATACATCCCCAAGTTTTGTATTTTAACCAGATCTAAGGTGTATGAAAGAATAAGGTGTTAAGTAACAAAAGTGACTACACTTAGTTCATTACTGGCGAAGCTTCTTAGGATGTTTGAGACATGGTAAAGCACTATGGAACTGTTCTTCCTTGAAGTGGAGCAACACTCAACAATCGCTTGTTCAAAGCTTTCAGCAACATGTTGGAATGCATTATTAAGATGACTGGGGAATATGTTCCAGCCATTTCCGTGAAACTTGTGGCGCTAACTTTGGTAGATAATATTTTATTGATGGTGGATTTAAAGTGTGAGTTCACCACTTCAGCCTGTATACTCCAGGAACATATTGAGAAGTGACAAAGGACATCTTGATCTGTGTGCCCTTCTCTAATGCAAGGCAAATTTTTGATGCAAGAGACAAGTCCAAACAGTCCGTCCCTAGTGTTCAGAATTCTTTGGTGTGAAATGCAAGAGCTCTCTCTGCCTTGTACAAAAAGATCCAGGACAAAGACATGAAAGCAGTTGAGAAGCAAAGGCCTCTGGCCTTTCAAGTACCATGGAGAGGGGCATGGCAAGTGTAGCTCTTTGCCAAAGACATTTGTACCTAGGTAGCTGCTCGAAGGCAGGTAAGAGAGTACTCTGGGCTTAATAAATACAACGACAGTCTCAGAGGTATACAGTCAGCTGCCACTGGAGTTACACAACTCCATATGGTGTAAAAAAAATTCAACAGGATGGGGTTACTGGGCTCAAGCCAGGTCCAGGAGTAAAGTGACAGTGTGTTTGTGCCACGTTTCTCCATGTTGTTCTGGAAGAGCTTGAATTTTTGCTGCTCCTTCAGCAAGGTTTCAAACCCAAAGAGTGAGTTTTCTAATGAGTAATCAGCGGCAATCCTCTGGGAGGAAAGTGGGGCATAAAATTTGTGTCTTTGAGTTACATTGGCTCAGAGGTGATACGTCTGCTAATGGTAATTAGAAACTGGCTACAAAATTGTAATTCCATTTTGAACCAGCAAATTAATTGTCCACCAAGGCATGCTTGATATGATGAGTCAGTCTGGTAAATGGGAACCAGGTGAAGTAAACCTCTTACTGAAGATTAGGGTCACACTCACATTACCCCAAATAGGCAGTTGTCTTGTCTGGCAGGAAGCTTTTCAGTTCTATGTTAGAATGGCAAGTATAATTTTAGCTGATTAAAATTCTGCACTATCCCTGTACACACTTGGGAATCCTTAAGATTTCAGTTCTGCCAACCCAGGCCTAAGATGTACAGACATGGGTAAAAAAAAAGGGTGCCTCGACTGGGAGTATGTGTGCAAAACAGAAACTTGACCATTGTAGATTTATTAGTAGCTGACAATGGTGATAAGTCTCTGTATGTGGTAACAGCTGGCTGACTAAGGGTGTAATAAAATCAGTAAAGCTCATGTTGGAATGGAGTAGGCAAGTACATGTCCAAGATTCTTTACACAGTGAGTTGAATTCAGCTGCTTCTGGCAGAGATATTCATACTTCTTGTTCCAATCAGACTGCTCACCTGTTCTGGCATAGGGTGGCACAGTGTTACAGTGGTTAGCAGAGTTATTTCACAACGCCAGGGACCTGGGTTCGATTCCTGGCTTGGATCACTGTCTTGCAGAATCTGCATGTTCACCCAGTGCCTGGATGGGTTTCCTCCGGGCGCTGTAGTTTTCTCCCACAGTGCGAAAGATGTGCTGGTTAGATAGATTGGCCGTGCTAAAATTCTCCCTTAGCGTACCTGAACAGGCCAGGTGGCAGAGCTTAGCGACAAGGGGATTTTCACAGTAATTTCATTAAGCTTACTTGTGACACCAATAAATAAACTGTAAAGCAGCCATTTCAGAGCGAGAACAGCTAAGGCATTAGGAACATATTGTCTGATTGTTCTCAATTGGGGTGTAATACACTATAAAGGCAGATCTAGAAGTGGGGAACAGTGCAAACGGTGATTTATAACCTACTCTCCCTACCCACACCATCTTTATTTCACTAGGGACTTAACACTTGATAGAACTATGGAAAGAAATTACTTTCACTAGAACACAGCTTCAGTACCATGCTACACATTTTATACTGGAGATTTTTTTTCCTAATAACAACAAAGGTTCTCTTTTTCACAGGAGATACATGCTTAAAAAAAATTCCCAGCACATTATCCATTACGGAGGCAAACAGAACCAGCCAGGGGCAGTCAGCAAATGACTCAGACGAAACCATACAGCATCACTTCCCGATTAGCAGAAGGAGGAAGCGCGAGTACCTGCTCGATAGCGAATTTCAGCCTGTTCACATGACTCTCAAAGAGAGGAAAATGAGCAAAGAAGAACTCGTGAAACTTGGTATTCTCTTCCTCATCTTGTGACAGCGAAAATATGATGCCAATAGCAATCTTCTTTTTTCGAACGATGGAGGGGTTTGAACTGCAGCTTTCATCGGACATATTAAAGCTCTCCTCAACGGACCTGAAAATCCAGAGAGCTCAGTGAGCATTCGAACAAACATTTGAAGTAACATGTGCAGAAAAGCTTCACTGAACATCAACAGCTCAAGGTGAAACACGGCTACGTAAAATAACTTAATTTTGCAAAATCTTTTGTGGCAAAAGGCAGCAAAACTGCTTTAGGATAGCAGCTGGCACTGTCTTAGTGCTATTCTAGTTAAAATCTTAGCTTTTCTGCTTCACGGAATCACACGTTAGCCGATGTGCAGAGAAGCACAGGAAAATGCAGAAGATATGCAAGCAGAGTCCATAACATCTGGCCCCCAAAAACAAAACAAAAAAATCAGCAATTCTGTCGATGGTCAGTTGCTTTGATCAGGGGTGGTGTACAGAATGTGACAGAGTAGGGAAAAGGGAAAAGCAGAAACCATAGGGTGAGGGAGATTTCTCTAAATAACCTCCCACTCCCCACCAAGTGTCACAGAATGAAGCTCTGTGACCTGCAGACTGATCAGTAGTACAATCCTACACAGTGTTTTAATTTGTAAACACAACGACCCGGAGTTTTCAGCTTTGATGCGTTTACTGATCGGGAGAAAGATCACAAGCTGAGAAATACAAAACCCTGACCCACATCTGAATATTCAAAATTCAATTTAAAATTTAAAAGAAAAAAAAAATCAAAAGGCACCTATTAGAGCAGGGGAAAGGACTTGAGGTCTCCAATTTTTAATTTACTTGTCCTCAGACAGCTGCAACAGCAGATTCTTTACATGTCAGGCTATCACCTCGAGAGTCATTAAATGATCACTTTACAATCTGTGTGTGGCGAGATTCAAACTGGTTGAACCACACCTGTCAGCTGTACTTCCCAATTTCTCTTCCCCCCACAGCCTCCAATGAAGTGACTAAAGTTGAAACAAAGTATTCATCAGGCAGAGAACGAGAGGAGAAACTCTCAAAGAACCTATGCTGTAGCATGGGGTGAAAATATATTGTTTCCATTAGAGATAAATCAGTGTGATATCATAGAATCCCTACGGTGCAGGAGGCCACCATTTGGCCCATCAAGCCTGTACTGACAACAATCCCACCGAGGCCCCATCCCCACAATCCCACGCATTTACCCTGCTAATCCCCCTGCCACTAAGGGGCAATTTATCATGGCCAATATGATATGGTGATGGTTTATAAGTTTCAGCGTATTGGATGGTGGACAGGGCAAGACGTAGAATTGTGTGAAAATGTCACTCAGTACCGGCATACATAAAATGCAAGAAGACTTTTTTTTTAGACTTACCATCTGGGGAAAACTCCATTTTCAAGACTAGTATTCTGACTGCGGCGCCAACGTCGATGATAACTGCTTGCACAACTATTTGGAAGTGAGGAGCTTGGTGAAGGGAATGGAGTGATAAGCAGGCTGCTCAAGGAGGCTGTAGACATCAGAAGAGATTTGTGATTTATCTGACAATTGCTAATGTAACTTAATTAAAAAGGCAGCTCTGGTCCTTTCTAGTTCATTGTGATACTGCCTGCAAAACTAATCACTATTCACGTTTACAGTTACTCCAAAAAGAACGTTCCATTGCCATCTTAGAGACAAGAATTCAAAAACGTAACCAATGCAGTAATGATGCTTGCTTCAAAATTACAAATTTACTTACAATTGATCTTATTACAAAAAAATCCCAGCAGATTTAGAACAGTCACATTGTCCTACACAGTCTGAAATGCTGAGCTTTATTTTTGCACAAGGATTTTGACAGTTTATTAGGGCATTTGTGAGCAGATTCCGGATAACACAAGGCACACTTATCCTCTGATAGCCCATTCACTGCAGCATTGGCAGACACTGGTGATTAGTTTTGTTTGGTTGAAGATGGGTTATTTGCCCAAGGAAATGACCTAGTTACACAGTTTAATATTAAAGGCTTGGAAACATCAAATTATATTTTAACGGACTCTATATGGGATAGGCATACATTTGCAGCCTTGATACTATATCAAAGGAATTAAAAATTGTGTAGAATTTTTAAAAAGATAACATTTGAGCCAAATACATGGAGACTCAAAAAGCTTTCTGCATTTTATAGGGAACCATTAAAGCTAATTTCTGCTAGATTATAGTTAGGATAAATTAGGACCACAGATTTCCCATGTCGGGAAGTAAGGATGATGATGTCTGGAACTCATGTGTTCAACAGAATGCATCGTACTCATGGGACGTTTTTAGTAACAGTTGCTCAAAGTATATTTACTAGAATTTATATTTTCCTTACAAAAATTAAATTGTGACAAGTGCTTTGAGAGATTTCAATGTAACGAGGAGTTATGTGAAAGCAATTACAAAAACCATACACCCTTGCTTCAGGTTAACAAGCGCAAGTTGAAGCAATGCATTCAATTCTCACCAGATCGTGTTATTCCGCTGTCTCTGTCTTCATTGATTCCTCGACTGGGCATGTCCATTGGGGTGCTGTGAACTATAAATATGAGGAATGTGTGAGAATTTGCTCTCTAAACAGGTTAGCCACATCATGATGCAAGTAAAATCAACTTGTGGAACAGGATAAGCCACTAACTATCAGACAATCACATGGTGCAAAGCAGCATACATGCTGGTTTCATTACAAAGGAACATGTGCGTGAACATGCAATTTATTAGCCAACAACAGAATTTATATTACTAACATACCACCACCAGAATCAAAACAAGAGTTGCACTGAATCAAGATCAGTTTTTTTGATGATTTGCGATGATAGAGTTGATATAATGTCATTTTGCAAATTAACAGACCAATTATGCTTTTGGTTGCAAGCAATTTGTAAAGCATAAAAGAAAATTCAATGATGAATTGTGCTAATTCCAAGGTTGAAGTACGATCTTCTCTGCTGGATTCCCCACATTAATTAACAATTAAAGGCCCAAATTTTATTGGCACGCCTGCCTGATTCAGGGCAGCTGAGGCTTGGAGAACTGCATTCTCCGTTGGCCTTGGGGCCGGATCATTCGAACCCCGGCGGACGTGTAAAATTCAGCCCAAAATCTCCCACAGCAGAAAACAACTCCGAATACCTAGCCTTCTGCCAAATAATTGCAACAAATTAACTTGTGTTTTCTACTCATTAATTGAAGGCAAGAAACATTTTTGCTTCCCCTATTCTACCCAAAGACAAGTTAGCTAGCTTGCTTATGGCTAAAATACGGGAATAAATGGTGACAATCTTAATGTACTGGACTAGAAATGCTAATGTCCTAAGGGGCATAGGTTAGTTTAAGTCAATTCATAAATCTGGAATATAATCCCAGGAACAGTGAACATGCCAACCATTGTTGATTAATATAGAAACCCATCTGGTTCACTAGCATTCTTTCTTGGTCTGGCCTACATGCAACAGTAATGTGGTTGGCTCTTGAATGCCCTCTTAAATGACCAAACAAGCCACTTAGATCAAAGGCAATTAAGGATGGGCAACAAATGGTTGCTTTGCCAGTGATATCCACATCCCATGCAAGAAGAAAAAAAAACACACCTCGGAAAAGCAGCCTTTGGCCGACTCACGAAGCATGCATAAAATAACATTAGGCGCACTCCGAGGACCAAACTGTGGGTTTATGAGGCCTGTTCTCAGTACCTTGCTGTATGGTTATGAAAAATGGACAATTTACAGATGTGTAAAAAGGAAGCTCAATAACTTCCATCATCGCAGTTTGTAATGCATTCTGGAAGGAGAAAAATCACAAATGCTGCACAAAAGGCAAATCTCCCAAAAACGTTCACACTCATCAAGCACAGGGGACTTCGCTGGTTCAAGCACTTTTGCAGGATGGAAGATGGTTGCATAATGATGCATTTTCTGAGGTAGTTAGAGCCAGATGGCACGTAGAACGCCCAAAATATTGCTTCAAGGATGTTGGCCAAAGTGAGATGAAAGTTCTAAATATGGATTTTTGTACCTGGGATACACTAGTTGATAACGGAGGAAAATTATGACAGGAGTGTGGGCTGGCATGTGCCAGCAACAGGCATCAACATCGAAGAGAACAATTTGATAACTGCTTCACATGTGCACTTCTGGGAGAACCTGTCCCACAGCTTGGTCTCTTCAGCCATCAGTAAAACCGCATCATCTGAAGCTAGCCCATCCTTAATGGATTTGCTCCCCATCCATCACAATACATAGATAGAAAGATTCCATTGACCTATATACATCCAACACACACAGACACAATCTGATAACTGGTGGCAGGATCTTCAAAAAAAAAATCCTTCACTGCATTGTGTAATATACATAAACACAGCAACTGCATTTTCTTTTGAAAATGAACCACAGGATCAAAGATTTAAACCTAATTTGTAATTAGGCAGAAGTCTTTCAAATGTGCTTTCTACATCCAAACTAAATATATGTGACAATTAAAGAAAAACAAATGATTTGCTTGCACTGCAGTATCAAATGAATACTGTTTTTCCTTGGGTCAATAGTAATGTGCTATATGTGAGATTTCAGATACGTCACTAAAGGAAGATGGTGGTCAGAGAAAAAAAATGTTCACCACCGAGGTTGGGGAGGAACAGGAAGTTTGATTTCAAACAGCGAGTTACTCTGAACATGCTAAAAGGTAACCCCAAAGAGCACTGGGCAAATCATGTGAACAGATTAGGACGTCAGCAACAAATGTGTGACATCCAAAAGGTCAAGTTGAATAATTATTTCCATCTAACTATATTTTGTAATTACATATTCAAATACTTGGATTATGAATATGAAATTGAATTGTCATTTTTCCAGCTTAAATATCTTGTGTTTAAAATATTTCTCTCCTCTTTTGAGCCTAATATTATTACGACAAAGCGAGTACCCAAGGCTTCTGACATCGCTACTTAAAACACCATGGGAAAGTTTATCCCCAACTTCTGCTAAATATCTAATCTCGCTGCAAAATCTATTACTCTGGCAGGATCAAAGCAGTTTTATTGCCATAAAGAGCACTGTGCACTGCAATGCTGATATCCATGGTAATCAAGAACAGTAAACAATTCTACTAGGTTCTAAACAGAGGCGCAATTTTTATTCATAAGCAGCCTCTTAATACTAGGTTAAAGTCCAACAGGTTTATTTGGTATCACGAGTTTTGGGAGTGCTGAGAACTCACTTGATGAAGAAGCAGCGCTCTGAAAGCTCATATCACCAAATAAAGCTGTCGGACTTTAACCTGATGTTGTAAGACTTCTTACTGTGCCCACCCCAGTCCAACGCTGGCATCTCCACATCAAATTTTTATCAATCGCACTTTGAATTTTCCAATTGCAGCAGCCTGCCCTTGGTTCTTCCTTTCCCAGTAAGTTAAGAGAACTATGCATTTGTGCTTGAAAAAGGAGTGCAGCAACACCGATCAGTCTCCTGCCCTGTATTTTTTCTATCACTACCAATTTTTCTTCCAACTTTCTTGCCTTTAAGGTACAGATTCTTAATGGGTGCATAGTTCCATGGGAGTTTCGTCCAAGTGGCTTCATGTGCAAACTCAAGGCAGTTTGTGGCAGAAGACTGTTCAGCCTTTAAAGATAACTAGCCAAATTTAACTTAATCTCATTAGCCACCTACATGGCTTTTTTTATTTCAAAAGCAGAAATTATGAGATATTACCCCCAAAGATAATGAGTTAGTCTCAAAGTCACAACTTTGAACGCGAAACATATCTTGGATGACAATGGTCAACTGCCACAAGGCTAAGACATAATTAAATTCCAGTCTCCATGGTCGCTCATTGTGCTCTTTTCTCGTTCAAACAAAAGATTAGCAACCTGCTCATTGCTGATGGCATGAACTGATCAGTACAACACACCCTCTTGCACAATAACTTGCCCTAAAAAAACCTTGAAGTCAGAATGAGTTGGGCCAAGGCTTGCTGTTCAAGATGCCATGAAGCAGCCTGCCATTACTCAGTGTCAGGAAAAGCACAGCCTCAAGAAGAGTAGTGTGTCTATAAAACCACCAGATAATTATTTGAAATATTCTGAAAATTCTAGCAATCACCCTGAAGAAATGTCAACTTTCCTGACATTTGAGATCTGGTGAATGAAAGACTTTACAAATAGATAAACACTTGAATAATATTTACAATCAAGTCTGTATTTGTTTCCAAACATTGGATTTGAATGAGAAAGAATAACCAGCACATGCAAATATTTCCTGCAGGCATCTTACAATTATTTCTACGACCCATTTCATGCATGTGGAAATGAGGTTTGCACAAAACCCATCAAATCACAAGGCAGTTAGGAGGATGTCTGCAGTCTCATATGGTGCCACGTTAGACCTCCAAACACCAAGATTATCACCAGCTGGGAATCTCAGTCTCATGTCAATCAGCATTAGTGCTTTGCCAGGTCTTAAGCTGCTTCACAACGAGGATTGTACAAGGAGTACTGAGCTGTGTCAAAGGAAAGATAAAGGGACAAGAATTATGGAATTAGCCGCCAGCCTATTAAAATTCAGGTTGTATCAATTAGATGACACCAAACTGGGTGTATAACCAACACTGAGGAAGAATGCAGCATAATACAAGAGGACATTGGAAAACTTGCAGGCTGAACAGTTTACAAAATTAACAAATAAATATGAGATTTTATTTCTGTGTCTCCTACCAGGATGTATCATTTATACCTTTGATAAATTGAATGGGGTAGAACAGCAAAGAATCGAGGTGAACAACTCATTGAAAGTAGCATCGCAGGTCAAAGTAACTAAAAACAATAAATCAGCATTGGCATTTACTTCTCAGGACATAGAACTTAAAACAGTGAAGATGTGTTAAGTTTATGCAGGACCCAAGTCAGGTCAGACATAGTTCTGGTCTCCATACTGCAGACAGAATCATGGAGAAAGCTCAAAGTAAAGACAACAGTACTAGAACAGAGATTATGGCTGGACCCCTCTAGTCCCACTGCAGTGGGTGAAGTTTTGGCGGCAGGTCAAATAAGATCAGAGAATACTGACTTATAGCTTTCCGGATAATTAGATCAGGTCGGAGGGTTTTCTTGAGGAAAAACTCTGTACAGGAGACTGGAAAAAGGTGTTTATAATCATGAATGGGTTGATAGCTAAATGTGGACAGAATAATGGTTCCGTGCAGAAATGGAGTGTGCTGGTGGCTGGGGGACTTAGCGTGAAACAACGTGGGCTGGGATACAGAGATGGAAGGGGAGGGGGAGACTCAGGAGGCCCAGTGTGGTAGGAAGAGGAGGGAGATGCAGTCAAATAGATATTTTTATTCCACAGAATCAATACAACTCCAGGGCAATTAATAAGCTCTTAGCATCCTGACTCCTACCATCACCTTTTGGGAATAATCAATGGATGATGAACTGCCCTTTTTTTTGGAACCTGCCAAACATTTTTGTTTTGTCAACTTGCAAAAAGTAGGAACCTCATTTCCACAGCTGAAGGTAGCGTGCATGCTCAGCTAATGCATCCTGACAGAGTCCCGAACCTAGAGACACTATGCAAACCTGCAAAGAAAGAAGCGCTCCGGATCAGACGGAGCGGTGCTGGCTCAGAAACACCAGGTGCCCGCCTAGGGCTGCAAAGCTGCGACAAACCTATGGAGCAAAATTGTAACAAAAATAGAAACAAAAAACAACAAACATGAGATTAGTAAAGCCATCAAACATAAGAAGTTAGAAGACCACACGGATTTAAAACAAAAAAATCAAACAAAGAGTTAAAAGGACATCAGAATAGAATTGTACCTGCGTCAAAATTTACTTTCGCACTCACTCACTTCCTCCCCTCACTTCCCTGTGCCTTTCAAATTACTGGTTTGAAAAGGAAATAGGCCTAAAACGAATGAACTTTCATTCGTATCTAAACAGAATACCCATCCGCGTCAGAAAAATTAATATTGGAGAATTAAAATTCACCAGGTTCGAATAAAAATGTACAGATTTTGAGGTTCCTTTAAAAACATGGACTAAAGACAAATATTATGAGAAAGAGATGCATCATAATTTTATGCTGAAAACAGAATCAATGGTTACAAGGAAAAATGTATTTCATTATGGCTTGGGAATTAGGAAGGATTGTTTCCATTGAATATAAAATTGCAAACAAAAATATGAAGTACAAGAATAGCCCCTCCCCATCTCTGCCCACAAGGTTGGAAGTCATGTCATTTAGTTCTGACTGGAAGCTACATTGTTCTCCCCGCCACACATCAGCTTGGGAAAAATGCAAATCACAAAAGTTCAGGCAGATCAAGCTAGAAATCTATGCACCTGACTAAAAGCTGGCATATAAAACCAAAGCTGTTTTTCATAATAACCTGTATTACTCGTAACTCAAAAGTTTTCCAGTCTTTTCATGGTATTTCTAATAATAATGGAGTACTGTCATCAACCAGAAATTTGGAATGAAAAGTTTAAAACACGGTGACAAAAACAAAAGCAATATTCAAGTTACTGCTCCAAGTATAATTGAATCCATGTGGAATAATGCATTTTCACATCTTCAATACCTCCAGCTACAACATGAGAAAATACACACACCATTGATTGCATTTATCTAGATCCTAGTTTGTACTCTGCCCTTCAATTTTTAAAAATTAAATTAGTACCTGTTCTCATTTCATATTAAATTTCAACGTCAAGGTGTCACAACACCCTGAAGGACAAATGCATGACACTGACATCAGTTAATCTGAAAGCTTGCACACTTGTCTTCTTAACCCTGCTCACTCCAACATGGATATGGAGAAATAGGAAATCAAAGGGGCATTCATCCTTGGGCTATTTTCTCTCAAGTACCCGTGGCAGGTTCAGAGTGACACAAAGGCCTGGAGAATGTAATTTATCTATCATGCTAACCATAACGCTGATGGAGGGGCAAAAAAAAGGTTCTCTTTTGAAAAATCAGATACACAGGCAGCCTGACATTGAATCTCAGAAACTTTCCGCACACAACTTCCTATGCAGTTCACCTTGTCTGTACTGGCTATTTGTAACACGTACACTACTCACACAACAGTCAGTTACAAATAAATGTGCAATATCTCAGATTGACAAACCTCATCTCTAAAAGAAGCAGAGGGCTAAGCAAACCCTCACAGGAAAACTAAAGACTTCATCATAGTGAGCCACTAAATTTAAGTGTGGGTTGGCAGCAGCTAAGGTCTACGGACATCTCTGTCCTCACTCTCTTTTTGTATAGAGATGTTGTTAAGAGGTTAACAAACTAAAACTATACAGTTTACCAGAATAAAGCCATAGCCAAGCTAGGATTAACTTACAACACAAGTAATAAAGTTTGTACCAGTAGGGCACTGACCTCTAACCTTATCTGAGGGGGAAGGTTTACATCCAGTGACAGATCCACCTCACCAAATTCTAATAGTAAATTGTCTGGTCAGTCAACAGTCCCCAGGAACATTAAGGACCTGTCTGGTTCAGGTATTAGATTGAACTGATTCTATTCTACTATTATAATGCAAGTCATTTTAGAGCAAATGAGCCCATCCACTTGCACACTCCCAGGAGGCTGTAATGGATACCAGTCATTAAATAGAAAAGAATGGGATTCAGCACCTGCAAAGCAGATAATAGCCATCAAGAACTATTTTGGAGCAGATTAACAAGCAGAATCTCAAAGTGCTTCATATATGACTGACTAAACAGTAATTCCATCAGTTAAAGAAGCAGAATTTGGAATAGCTGATGGTCATTCTGTCCTTAAATAGATCATTGGCACAGACTTCTATCATCCAGGTCATATCACCCAATAGCAGCCTTCAACAGCAAGCTTCAGAATGCTCTCAACAGCTATGTGTGCCATCAAAACGTGCCAATATAATGGAATTCTCCTAAAGAATTTCCAAGTGTTTCTCCCAGTGGGAAGACTTGTGAGATTCCCACTCGGAGGGCTGGTGCATTTCACACGCACTTACAAACATTTTTAGAGCCTTAGGAGATTCTCGGTCCCATATTTCAGTATTTTTGAAATACGGGCATAAAGCTTTCAGTAAGGCAAGCTCCTTGGAGACCCGGGCACCATTTTTAAAGGAGCATCTGATCTCCGGACCACCTCATACCTCCCCACTCCCCCATTCGACTAAACACACTAGGGTTTCTACCCTCTCCCCGTGATTCTCCGGCCCCAAAATTAAAAGCAAGTTTATTTATTGGTCACAAGTAAGGCTTACATTTACACCGCAATTAAGTTACTATGAAAATGCCCTAGTCACCACACTCCAGTGCCAATTCCAGTCAATGCACCTAACCAGCACATCTTTCAGGCTGTGGGAGGAAACCAGAGCACCCAGAGGAAACCCACACAGACATGGGGAGAATGTGCAAACTCTACACAGACAGCGACCCAAGCCAGGAATCGAACCCGAGTCCCTGGCACCATGAGGCAGCAGTGCTAATCACTGTGCCATCATGCCGCCTCATATAGTAGTATTGTACAAGCTTACTGGTTGCCAACTGCCTAGTTGAGGTCCCCAATTAAAGAGCATTATTAGTTACAACTGTAATCTTGACACCCTCAAGTGAAAAGTTCTGAATGTCAAAATTTACATACGTCAAAACCAAGTCATAATGGAACATACCTATAAGACTGTTCATCAAAACATTTTGATCTGAGTAAGGTTTTGATGCAGTAGGGTCCTGATTAATAAATTCCAGGCTGTCTTGCAACCTTAAAAAAAAATTAAAAGTGCACACATGAATTTTCACCAAAGGACATCAACAAAGTTACCTGAAATTAAGCACAAAATGATGTTCATGTATTGTTCCATACTGCTCAGTTGAAAAAGTAACATCCTTCTGAATTGTTCCTCACTTAAAGGCTAAAGGGAAATGGCACTATAACGTTTCAATTTTTCTTAAATTTTGCTTTGAAGTTGTTGCCTACAGTCGATATGGGAGGAAGCAGTATGGTTGCATCTTTCCCTTTAACTTTATCATAATGTGCCATCTATGAAATAAAGGAAAATTCCTACACAACATTACTGCTTCTAACAAGGAACACGAGACGTTAGAGTATGTCGTAAACTTATAAATCATGGTCTTTGTTCATCAATGTCGCAACAAGCATGAAACACAGAATCCCTACAGTGCAGAAGGTGGCCATTTGGCCCATTGAGTCTGCACCAACCACAATCCCACCCAGGAACTATTCCCGTAACCCAATATATTTATCCTGCTAATCCCCTGACACTAGGGTCAATTTAGAATGGCCAATTAACATAACCCGCACATCTTTGGAATGTGGGAGGAAACTGGAGCCCCCGGAGGAAACCGGAGCCCCCGGAGGAAACCCACATAAACACGGGGAAAAAAAGTGCAAACTCCACATAGACAATCATCTTAGGGCAGAATTGAACCTGGCGCTGAGAGACTGGAGTGCTAACCACTGTTCCACCATGCCACCCTATGAACAAATACAAGTTAGGAGTAGGCCACTCTACCCCTGGAGCCTGTTCAGCCATTTGATAAGATCATAGCTGATCTGGTTGTGGACCATTCAGTCGATAAAAATCTCACCCTCGGAGGTAAGAATTTAGACTCACTATTACAAGAAACACATTAAGCGTGGTAATATCATACTTAGGGGTGTTATCTGGAATCTACTCCAAAATCCAGTATAGAAACTGCAGCCCTTTTTACTGCCTGAATTACTCCCCTCTCCTCTTTATGTAAGAATCTGCATGAAAAGGGCAAGTTCAAAAAGGGAATCTACGCATTTGCTGAAATGACTCAAGTCTTCACATTAAACGTGCAATATGAATAACGGATAAGTCATAAAGAGAATGTTAATGATCTACATTTAAGACAAGAGTACTGGTTGCTCAGATTTTCTTGTTCATTAATTAGTCTGTTTTTCCTTTTCAGATGTTGACTGCGTTTCATTACTGGCATCAACATGGTGCTACCTTGCTGTACTACAATAATATGTGCATTTGTCTCAATGAAACATTAAATAATTTTATTATGCTAATGTTATAGGCTGAATGAACAGAAACGTTAAACAATGTGCAAAAATCAAAATACAAATCAAGTAGCTATTTAAAATGGTGGAAGAACTCTATTTGCAGAAGTTAACTAAGGGGACAATGTATCATTTAAAAAGAGATTGCCTAGATTTTGACTAGTTTATGTCCAGTGGAATTCACTAGCTGCTTGAACATGCTAACTTGCAGCCAATCTCATTGGGTAAAACTAAACAATAAAACAAAACAAGAATAGTGAGATTTATTCATTCAACAAGTAAAAGGCTTTAGATTGAGGCTCCTCTCTGGAGAGGGAGGTGAAGGAGAAACCAACTGGAAGTATCTAATCAAAATTCATGTCAGAGTTTTACATTACAGAAAGAGGCCCTCTGGCCCATTGTGTCTGCACCAGCCATCAAACACCTATCTATTCTAATTCCATTTTCTTACACTTGGTCTGTAGCTTTATAATGTTATGGCATCTTAAGTGTTGAGTTTCCTGCCTCTACCATCCTTTCAGCTGATTTGATACATTAAGAGCACTGGCTTGCAGGCTTATTGAAGTGGGAATAATGTTGGAATGTTGTCACTGAAGTTAATCATTTCAGATCAAATTGTCACAATGAAAATAATTGAGTTTTTTTTGTGTAATTTGTATCGAAAAAAGTAATATCAACCATGACATGACACCATGTCTTGCAAAAAGTCAGATGAATCCTCTGAGCAAAATTGCATTATACTGAGAGGGAATTTCACCAGTCTCTTTGAGACAGATTTAAAGGATGGTGCGACTGGGAAAATCACGATCACGTGTATTGGGCTGGCTTCCTAATGTTTTCCCAACCCGGGCTACTTGTCCCAGGAGCATGCTGCTGCCTCGATGGCAACCCACCCGGCAGTTAAGGTGGGATGTGCGGAGGATGGGGATGAGGGGTGGGGGAGGAAACAAGAACGCGAACGAGCACGTGTGCGTGGCACCTGGCAGTTTCTCACTCGGACCCCCACTCTGCACCTCGTCTCCTCGGGGAGGTGAAAGAACGGTGGGATGTCAGAGCGCTATGGAGTGCTTGCATAGCTTGATCATTAAAGGCAAGCGCAGATTTCCTTCAACACCTCCACAGACAAATGTTTCCAATTGGCAATGTTTCCCTGCAGATGGATCCAACTGATGGTTCTGGGTGTTCGGACTGTGCCTGTCTATCAGGTGCAACATAATGTGCCTCTTTCTTGCAGAACCCTCTCCCTCATCTGAGCAGCACATGCTATTCTTAGTGGGGCTGCCAGCTGCTCTTCTTCTTGGCTCCCCTGACTGACCTTCCTATATCAGTTGCTGCCTCCCACCCCCAATTGGATAGGCTTCCAGAAGTGCCTCCTTAAAATCAATCATCTCTGGGAAGATCAGACCTGAAGGTGTACCACTGAACAGGATGAAGTCAAGATCTGGTTTATGTGGAGAAAATTCCAATCATTGTTTCTACAATCAAAAATAAATGGATAAAAATGTCAGGACTGGAGATCGATTTCAGGTTGAGAACACTACATGTGGGTTGCAAATAATGGAGAAACTATGTATAAATACCATTTAAAACAGGTGCAATGTTGAGTAACGCAATAGCACAACACAATAACATTCAAATAACATTAGGATAGAGCAATGAGGCACCAGCATAGTTTAGTCAGCATCCTGGCTGTTTGTGTATAGACTGCTGCTCACACTTTAGTAAGCTTTAAATAGTTTGCAATGATTAATCTGCACTACTGAAAAACAAAATTAACTTGAACAGGTAGCAATTGTACTTTGATTCCAGCTATTATAGTGTGACGGTTATTAAATCATAAGTTAAAAATAAATCAGATCATTTATCTTTTGCAGAACTTCTGCAAGGTTGGGATATTTCAGGATGCAGAGCATATTAATAGCATTTGTGCATGCCCAAAGTAAAGCAGATCCAAAGGTCTTTAAGCAGCAAGTTACAGTTCAGTCATTTCTAGAGGGAATGATGATCATCGTAAAACGTTACATCAAATAGTAGGATGCAGGTTCAATTTCTCATACCTGATATTTTTGCATGTCATTGTTACGCGCTAGCAAGCATAACTTTTGTACGATAAGTATTGTACTTGCGCTCATGAAAAAAAGTAGGTGGGAGGTAAAGAGAGAAAAAAATCCGTAGAGCAACTTTTAAAACATATGTTATGTCACCAAACGGATAGCTCACAATAATGCTGAAGGTCTGACATTCAAGTCTTCGTTTTAAAGTTCATTTCTTCCTTGGACAAAAGTCAATTGCTAGAAATGCTTAGCAGATCAGTCAGTGTCTGAAAATGAGTCTTGGTAATGTTGCTGGTGAAATCTTTCGCCAATACTCATTCAAAATATTAACTGACTTTACATTAAGATCTGAAAGACGCACAATGTATTACCACCACTTGCAGTTATTACAAATTTCTAGTCTTGATTTTTCCTTCACATTTTTCAATGGATTTTTTTAAAAAAAAGTTTAAATCTTGACACTGGACTGATAAAATTTATTGAAAAAAAAGAGATTATCCAATAGAAATGATACCCACGTATTGAGACTTCCAGTGACACTACCTCCAGTACGAGCTGTGAAAACCTTGCTAAGCATTAGTTGTGGAGGAGACCTGAAGAGAAAAATCAGTGAGATTATTTGGAAAAATAACTCACTGAAAAATCAAAAATAATTTTCAACTAAACAGAAGGTGAAAAATTCCTTAAAATGTGGAAGGCAGTACATTTTATATCACATACACAGACAGCAGACTTGGTCCCCATGAAGACCTCAGACAGTTTATTTCCTTGGACCACTAAATGGAGAGTGGAGGCTACTGTATATACAAGACCTTAACAGGGTTTAGTTTTACACTGAGATTGAAATGTTAGAAAGCAATGTGCACTACTATGCACAATTCTGAGAAGAGTCACGCGTTTACATGGAAGGTTAATTCTACTTAAGGACCTCAAATCCTAACTCTAATAGATGGAAAGCAAAACCCGGGAGACCTCAATATTTTTGGCTTTCAGGTGGGCAAGTAAAGTGTCGTTTCCACCCCCTCCTGCTTCCCCTCATCCACAGTGGGGTGGAAGGGGGGGGTGAAAAGAGGACGGTCAAACATTTTTGATTAAATCTACTAGGTTTCTATTCAGTTTATAACCCCCTCAAAATTCTAGTGGATAGAATTTCACTCCCATAATCCCTGTTCTTGACATAGGGGATGTGTCTGGGTGAGCTCTCAGGCAATAATTCCACCCATGCATTTGCCCTCAAGTCAGTTGAAAATCTTAAACTATTCCAAATCTGTGTCAGGGAAGAAAGGTCTTTTTCCCAAAGAACACCTTTTCCCCACAGCCACCTTGTTCAATTGAGAGAATATGACAAAGGCAACATTTCTTATTGGGTCCTTTCCAGGTCTCCTCTTCTCACCGTCAGAGTGAATGGCATCACTCTGACATTCCAATTGACCTCTTGGTGCAAGTTCCATTTAAGCATTCTTGCAGGTACAACGTGCTCAACTTAGCTAAGCACTAACCAAGTCCTTCCAATTTTGGATGCGTTCTAGGCCTTTGCACACAGATACAGAATCATAGAATCCCTGCAGTGCAGAAGGAGGCCATTCAGCCCATTGAACCTGCACTGACAACAATCCCACCCAGGCTCTGTCGCCTTAATCCCATGTATTTGTGCTGCTAATCCCCCTGACGCTAAGGGGCAATTTAGCAATCAACCTAAACTGCACATCTTCGGACTGTGGGAGGTTTCCACGCAGACCTGAGGAGAATGCGCAACCTCCACAGAGACAGTCAGCTGAGGTTGGAATTGAACCGGGTCCCTGCAAGACAGCATTTGCTAACCATTGTGCCACCATGCTGCCCCAACAGGAATTTTGACAGGAGCTTTGCTGCACTTGAGCTGCCAACAGGAATTCAAGGTTCTGGCGTTTTCACCAGCTTTCCTATCCTTAAAAGGGCATGGGGACATTCCATATATCACGTGAAATAATAGATACAATGCTGTGGGCCAGTTTTCACTGTTGCCACTCATGGTGACACAGGGGTGGAGGAAAATCAATCAGTATACAATTTCTAATCAGCCAATCTGAGGCTCAGTAACAAGGATTGATTGAGACACACTGGCTAGAATACACAAATCATCTTTTGTAGCATTTACGAACTAAAGGTCAATGCGGTGCAAGATAGAACTCCTTTATGGAGCCAGCTAAATAAGCTGGAAACAATGTCATAAATTGGAGTTAGCTGTGAACATCAAACAAAAACTTTAAATTTTGGCTGGGCTAATTTTACCTAGTAAATCCAGCCAGGATTTTCAATTTTTGCTTCCAACTTTAAAGAGCTTTGGAAACTGACAGTGTGTACTGGTTATGTAACAAACATTTAACAATTTGTTAGAACGCAAAGTCCTCTCACCGTATCTGGTGGATCTTTAATGTGGAACCTTTGTAGCTCATTGCCACAGAGCCAAACATCATTTCGCCAAGCATGTTGGCATCTGAGGACGGTCGTGAATTCTAGAAAGGCAAGTTATCAAAAATGAACACAATGACATCTAAATATGTCTTAAAAGCAGACCATTAGTTTGAGATTATTTTAGGTGTGTGTATATTATAAAATACACAAGTGTTCTAAAAATCAGAACAATGCACCACCGGAGTCTCATTCTGAGAAACTGTAAAGTACATTTTAATAGGATAGTATAACTTGTGACTCGCTTTTTTGCCTGTTCCTGCTTTTTAAAAAAAAACTACGTACAGCACAATACCAGAGCAAGGGGAGAAATCTGTAATAATTATTCAACCATTAACTCAAAGTTGAATTACTGAGCACCACGTCCATTGTAATATTGCCTAAATATTACATTTTGGCAGACTGTTGGCTCATACATTATTGTAAAACCTAACCTTTCATTCAAATCGAGTTAATATTTTTTGCAATCAAAGGTAAGACACATTAACTTGTGTAGATTGCCGCTGATGGAGAAAAGCTCACCCAGTGGAAATAAATGGATACAAGTCACAATGTGGATCAGAGGGATTAGTCTTACTTGTAGGGATTACAGTACATAATTCAATAAATATTGACAGGTCAATAATCTTGGTGCTTAACCAGAATGCCAAGGGAAGATATTCATAATTTCTTTTCCTGCCCAAATCTTTCCATTTCCTTATGAAACAGATTTAAAAAAGGATGCATTTATATACTTGTCTCATGAAACTCTGCAACATTGAGCACTGTATTACAACAGCCACTACCACCTTGTGTTTTCACACTATTCAGCGTGTGTAGGTATTTTTAATTAGCAAAGCAATCTTTATTTACTGTGGTTGGAAGTAGCTTGATCTGAGCAATCAGCTGAGCTGATCTTGATATGCACAGACTACAGCAGGTGTGTACATGTTTTTCTAAGGAACTTGTTCATAGTTTTTAAATTTCAAGTTCATGTTATGGGAGGTTTAATGTAGAGGCCTGTCTTTCTATTATGGCAGCAGAGCATGGAAGGATTTGTCAAATGTAAAAAGTTAGATTTCCATTGTGCATATTGAACACACTTCAATTTAATACAAAGGAGCACAAAGACAGGCTTCAAACATTGTGCACTTTATTGTTCCAACTGGGATGCAGGGTGTTAGTTTTGATGTGGCATTTTTGACATTGAACATGATCATACAATACAGCTCTAATGATATGCCTCAACTCCAAACTAAGGTCAATACAACTATTTACTTGTTTTATCTGCATATTGTCTAACCTGTATTTTTTAAAATATATAATTCTGTAAACACCGAATCCCATTTTATCTGGTTTTACGTTAAAACAGATTAAAGCAGCTAGTTGTTATACTAATTTGAAATATTAATCAGATATCTCACTGAAATGTCTCATTCATGCAAGTTTCTGCTGGTTTGAAACAAAAAAAAAGAAAACTAAGATTAAAAACAAAATACTGCAGACGCAGAAAATGTTGGAAAATCTTAGAAGCTCTGACAGCATTGGCAGAGACAGAACAGCACTCAAGTTTTAAGTCTGGATGTCAGAGCTAAAGAAAACTTTAGCAAGTTAGTACATTAAAATGACATTGTTAAGGGCTGGAAGGGTATCAGCAAGTATTCTTTTTATTCAATGTTGGTGGCTGGTCAGTAAACCACAATTGATAATGTTGTTTGCCCATAGTGCTAGGAAAAGGCTCAAAATTATTTACTCATACTCTCGAATCATACAGCCTAAAATACCTTCGCTCCAGACATGCATGATGGGGTAAAGCTGTATTAAGGTTTTTTTTTAGAAACAGTTCATAAAAGACACAATTGAACAGCTTTATTTCCAATATGATGGTTAGATGACCTGGCCATCATATATCATCTCTACCCCTTCAACTGCAGTATAAGCCTCATTATGAAAACACTTCTTAGCCTCCTTCCTAAAAACAGGTCTAAAAGAATGAATTGAATGAACGAAATTATCTCCCAACAGAATTTTTGTGTTTGCAGTTTTCAAAGAATTTAAGAAACTTCAAATGTGGGGGGTTAAAGTTCACATATTCAGGCCTTACCTGGCATTTAGACGATTGATCTTTAGTATTAGGAGCTGAAGATGATGAGGAAGAGAGACTGTCTGAAGAGCTGGTGCACGTACTGCACTTTACATGACAGTATTTCTCAAGACTCTTCATTTGGCTATCGTTGCAAACCTTCTGCAAGTAGGAAAATTTTTAAGAGTCAGCGCTGTTCTGCTAAATCATTTAAAAACAGCCAATGGGGAAAAGGAAAGGAAAATATCAAGCCATGTGGGCACAGATTAAAGGGTGATTGGTAAAAGAACCAGAGGTCACATGAGGAACGGTTTTACAAAACAACTTGGGAGAAAACACCACAGGAATATATGAAAAGAGTAGGAAAGAGGGACCTGCTGGATTGCTGTTTGAAAACAGCATACACAATGGGCTAAACAATACACTTCTCTGCTCCATAATTCAAAGAAGATTCAGAATGTCAATGGTACAAATGCCTATAAGCGGTATTATAAAATAACATTAGATAAATATAGATATGAGTAGACCATACACCCCAGGGCAGCACAGTGGTTGGCAATGCTGCCTCACAGAACCAGGGCCCCAGGTTCAATTCTGGCATTGGGTGACTGTATGGCATTTGCATATTCTTCCAGTGTCTGCGTGGGTTTCCTCCAGGTACACTGGTTTCTTCCCAAAGTCCAAAGATGTGCAGGTTAGGTGGATTGGCCATGCTAAATTGTCCTTTTGTGTCAGGGCGACTAGCAGGGTAAATATGTGGGGCACTGGGGATAGGGCCTAGGTGGGATTATTGTCGGTGTAGGCTCAACGGGCTGAATAGCCTCTTTCTGCACTGTAGGGATTCTATGGACCCCAGTGATACTGCCCCACCATTCACGATGATCAAGTCTGGTCTTGGGCTTCAATTCCACATTTTCCACCCTTCTGAAACATCAAAAATCTGCTGATCACAGCCATAAATGTATTCAATGATGACACATACAGAACTGGGGTAAAAAATTCCAAAGATTCACAATCATTTGAATGAAGAAATTTATTGTCATCTCAGTCCTAAACGATCAGCTTCTTCTCTTGAAACTGTGACCCCTTGTTCTAAATCCACAACCAGAGAAAAACGATGTCCCAGTATACACCTGGTCAAGTCCCTTCATAATCTTAAATGTTTCAATTAGATCACCTCTCATTCTTCTAAACTTCTTCTAAAATATGGTGGTCTCACTGAAGCCTGGAACAACCGAACCGAGATTTTTCTGGCATTCCAATCACTTCACGTTAAAGGCTGTTTACTAACTGCTTGCTGCACATACAAGTACACCTAGGTTCCTCTGAACATCAATAAAAGGTGTGAAAGTTGAAAATATTTTAAAATATATTCTGCATTTCTATTCCACCAACAAATAAACAACACATTTTCCATACTATATTCCATCTGCTACCTTGTGGTCCACTGACCAAGGCCACTCACCATCACCTTCTCAAGGGCAACTATGGATGGACAATAAATGTCGGCCTACCCCAGTGATGCCCAGATCCTAGAAACGAATTAAGACCTAACCTATATTTCTTTACAGTTGGTGTCCTCCTCACAGCTTGCATAACCACCTAGTTTTGCATCAGTGGACTTAAGATACAATATTGCCTCATTGTCCAACTCATTGCTGTAGATTGTAAATAGCTGAGGTCCCAGCATTGATCCATGTTGTGATGAGTGAAGTGCAGTCTGCCGACTTGAAAGTTGGTCATTTATCCCCATTGCCTCCTTTATGTCCATTGACCAATTCTCTACTCATGTTACTACCAACTCCATGAGCCCTTATCTTGTGTATTGACCTGTTGCATGGCACCTTACTGAATGCTTTTCAGAAATTCAAGTATGCCACATCTACTGGTTCCCCTTTGTCTACCCTACTAGTCAAAAAATGAAATTTATCAAACACAACTGCCCTTTTGAAAACCCATGTTAACTTGTTCTAACTATGCTATATTTTTCTAAATATATTGTTACGATTTCCTTAATGATAGGTGCTAGCGTTTCCAATGACTAGTATCAGGTGAATCGAGCAATAATTCTCACTTTGCTCTCCCCTCATTCTTTTACATCTGCTAACTTCCAATCTACTGCAATCATCCCAGCATCCGTAGAATTTTGGAAAATCATTGCCAACACATACACTATTTCTGTAGCCATCTCTTTTAGAACCCTTGGACGTAGGCCATCGGGTCCTCGATATTTGTCAGAATTTAGTCCCTCAAATTTCTCCAGTACTTTTTCTCAGCTGATATTCTCTCTTTAGCCCCAAGGCAACCCTCCGTTTCTAGTGCAAAACATGTGTTTTTTTACTGTAAAGACAGAAAAAATAGATCTCTGCCATTTCCTCATTCCCATGATAGCTGTAATAGGGAGTTATAAAGATTAAAAAGATTGATTTTTATGGATCAAGTGAATGATCATATAAAACAGGGAATAAAAATCGTCAATTTTTATGTTAAATTTAAAGTTAATAAACATGCCTTGGCATAACTATACAGTCAAGGACACAAACATCCTGTGGCATAGGATACAGAATATCCTTTAAGAAAGACAGTTCCAAACAAATGCGAATGATGTATCCATGATTTGTCATACATTATAAGCCACTGATAAAGACACATCACCTCAATTCGTCATAGATAAATGGCAACCTAATATTAGATATCTTTACATTTTCAGGATGCCACTAAATCAACTGTCAACTAAATATGGAAAAATTAGTTCTAATCTTTGGAGAAACTTGTGTAGTAAGGAAGTTACCATCATCAGCATCTCTTAAAAATTGTGTTTGCTCAGAGGATGATGCCCAGCATGTGTTCAATATGCCTCCTGCTGGTTCAGCTCTTTTATGATGTAAATATCGGAATGTCACAACAGATTTGTTGGGTTCACTCCAGCATCTCTCAAGGTAAATATATTAGCTATTGTCGTGTAACAACAATTGTTTTCCCCCTAATTGGGATCGGGATATCTCGCTAGACTCTTTAGCTGTCTATTCTGGGATTTAAGGTGAATAATCTTTTATATATGGATGGACATCTCAAATATCTAACGTTATTTAATATCTTATCTAATAGAAGTTTCCTTGAACTATCAGTGTTGTAATTGATTTGTCATCAAAAGGGAATTGCATGTTCAGTTCTTTATTGTCTCATATGGTCTTTCATTTTCAAACTCAAGAATTCATCTCATGTACATTCCTCGGCAGAGAGGTATACGATGGGAAAGACATTCCTGGACTCTAATCCAGGTTATTATAACCTGGCTTATACTTGTAAAAAAGCTACCTGGAGGGTAGTAATATTCTCTGCTTGTTCCTTTTCTCCAGGGAGAGTTACATCTATTCTTCAGACTGCTTTCTCAACCTTAAATAAGAGTGATCATCCGAGGAGTATGCCCAATCCAGAATAACTCCAAAAAAGTGCAGGAATTATAATCCACTCCACATAGGCCTTATTCTTTGATGCTCTATTAAATGCTCAATCTTTCCTGGCTCACTCAGCTTGACTTTACCCATGTCAATATACAAACTCTATTGCCCCAACTGACATCTTTGGATTTCTAAATCTACCTGAACCATCCACCTCATTTTTCCCTACATGGGCCATATTTGCTGGTGTACTCTTCCTGTCAGACCCTGGTTACCATTAGCCATTTTACTACCCTGAACTATTACCTTTCTCTTTAACTTTCCAAATCTCCCTTCACATGAACTTAAAAAGTGTTCAGGATGCCCTGCACCAGTGTGGCATGCTCATCCACCCTGCAGTCACTGCTCCCCTTCGCACAAGAACCTCGGATCTGTTGGACAAGTGGAAAAGCTGAGAGGTTCCTCCATTGATACCTTCCGGGTCCCCATACCCGTCCCACTTGCAGTTAGACCCTCTCGTCAACATTCAGTTTTACACAATAGCCTCAGAACAGCAGCTCCAGTAATGTCTAAAGTGCATTCCAATCTAAAAATCCTATTTATGGTGTCTGAGGAAGTAGCCACGGCAAAAAAAGTCACAAGACGCATCAAAATTGGTAATTAAAATGCCTGTGTTTACCAAGATGCTGAAAGCACTTGTAGAACTTTGGTTGGCAAACATACTAAAACTAACATGCCAAAAAGGTTTAGCGGCATGTAAATTACTAGCAACCCATGATGAAAAGGCAAGATCAAAAGTAAAGCCAAATATTGAGCTATTACTGGCCCTGAAGTGTTACCATTCACTGCCTCAAAGAATTCAGCACATCCTGAACACTTGAGCAGAAAGGGATCTAACCAACAGACTTGAGAACTACTGCTTGCATTCATGGTAAGAAAGAAACCCCACTATACTCATCACAGACTGCATCACATATCTGGTTAACTGCTCTTCACATAGCTGAGAACATATTGGGACAGGCACCTACAACAATGCAAGATCTGTTGCCCCTCTGCATTGAGTAGAGATTGGAACTCCCACTGGCTCAGCATAAATTAAGATAATATACCATACATAAAATCATAACTCCAGAGCTTACACCTCACCCCAAGTGCATTATAAAGCCATTTGCCTGCCTGGGTGCCATATTCCTTGACATTCTTGGCCATCAAACTTAATATTTTAAATTAATCGAACTGGCATCCTATTCATTTTGGGAAAGAGTTCCACAAATTGCATAAGTGCTTCCTAATTTTTCTTCACCGAAATCTTGCTTTTAAGGTTATATCCCTCAGCGGTGGCCTAGTGTCATTGTCGCTAGGCTATTAATCCAGAAATTCAGCTAATATTCTGAGGACCCAGGTTCGAATCCCACTGTGGCAAAATTTGAATTCAATAAAAAATATCAATACAAAGAATCTACTGATGACCATGAAGCCATTTTCAATTGTTGGAAAAATGCATCTAGTTCACTAATGCCCTCTAGGGAAGGAAATCTGCTGTCCTTGCCTGGTCTGGCCTATATATGACTCCAGAACCATGTGGTTCACTCTCAACTGCCCTCTGAAATGAGGGCACTAGCAAGTCACTCAGTTAAAGGGCAACTAGGGATGGGCAATAAATGCTGGCCAACCAGCGACGCCCATGTCCCAGGAAATAATTTTTAAAAATCTAGCTATCCTTTTGCCTTCTAACCTGTTTGACCCAAATATTAAATCTCAGCTCTCCATATGAAACCTGGGAAATTCAACAGTACCTTTTTAATTTATAAATTTACTGCATAACAGAGGTCTTTTGACTTTGGAATGTAAGGTCTTATTTTTCAATTTCTATACACATTACGCACATTTATATATAGTAATACTAACTACTTGCCACACCCTAAATGATTCCCTTTAAGAAGAGACGACGGGATAAGGGAGATGGCAACTCAAGACAAAACACTTGTCTGCACCAAGGCAAACTCCAGCATGCAATGAAACCATACTTTCCAACAAACATGCAACTATATCCATACTTATGTTGCAAGTTTCCAGATCATTTTCATGACTACGCTTCCAAATACGAGTAAATGTAGTTTAATGATAGTCATGTGACTTAAGAACTCGTGAATTAGAAAGACACAGATCAGAACGGAATCGCTCTTGCAGTGCAGTGTCATGTGATGAAACCACACAAGCACAAACGCAGAGAAATAAAAAATGTGGAACTAAGCTTCCAGATAAACAGGTTTGAGACATTACCAAACTGTTGAACCTTTGCAATTTCCCCTCCCCACATCAACACTTCCAAAAATTCCAATTTTACTGCTTGCCTTAGTAAACAATGGATCAACACACAAGATTCCGATCTGATTAATGAAAAGTGTGACATCTTCACTTTATTTAATGCAGTGAATCAACTCTATAAAAACTTTTAATTATGAATCTGTACAACATTGGAGATGAGAATTTCCAGATATATCTGAAATTACTCTTTATATAAATTCCTCTCGTGCTTAGGACTCCCCAAAACACCTATTGGCTCATCAACCTTAAACGTTGACCCTTATTTCTCTCTACGCAGATTCTGGCAGACCTGTGGTGTATGGTCCAGCATTTTCTGCTTTTATTTCTGACTTTCAACATCTATAGAACTGCTTGTGTATTGATCCACTGTTTGCTAAGAAACGTAGTAAAATTTTTATTTTAAAGAGTTGATTTGAGGAGGAGGGTTGCATACGGCCACAAAATGGATCCTGATTCAGGGCACTGGACTCCGATGGTGGAGGTAAGGATGAATCTAATAGGTGCACAAATTGGAAGCTTCTGCAAGAGCCTACACATCAGGATTATCTTCCTAAGTGATATCAATTCATAAATTATGTTTCTTCTCAGTTTTCACTCCAACCTCAATGTCAGCAACTTACCCCAAAAGGAATATAGATTCCTGAGCCAATAGTCTTCTCCACAACGATGTCAAATTCTCTTCCAAGTGTGATCAGAAGTAAGCATTAACAATGCATAAGGCAAGGACTTTATGAATGTTTTGGACTCCTTTGGTGCAACAGAACGCCTGGACACCACATAGCCATTAATAAAAGTCATGAGTGAGATTCTCCAGCTCCCAGCTGCATGCTTCCTTCTGGCGGGAGGTGGCGCGTTGTTTGCTAGTGGCGAAATTCTGAAGTCCCATCACCGTCAATGGGAATTCCCATGGACGTCACCCCACACCAGTGGGGAACCCACAGGCAGAGCTGCGCTGCCGGTTGGATCAGGCAACTCCAGCCCATGTGTGGTTTCATTGCATGGCACTGTGATGCAACAGAGATTTCATTCTTTTCTAAGCGTCTTTCGAGTTCAAGTGTTCTATTAAAAACACACAACTACAGAGCAGAGTTAAGTGTCAGCCGTTGCTGGGATATGGCCCATACAACATTTGACATTGTATCAAGTTTAGTTTCTGTTGCCCAGAAGAATTCAGACATAATTTTCAAAAATGCAGGACCACATATCACTCTCTTCTCCCTCTCCTATCTTTTAAACCAAATTGAAATAACGTAGAGTTAATTTTTCAAACTGGCACAGGTCAGACTTAAAGAAATGGATTTGGGAAAGAAAAAAATAATTTATGACTTACTGAAGCTTCTTCATTTTTCTTTGCTGCATTAGAGTCAAACAGAACATTTCTTCCTCGTCGCTCACAATCTTGATAGACAATAAGTCTTATCTGGCTGGGATTGAACTCTGGAGCTGGCCAGCTTGAAAGAAAAATGGTGACAAGAGTGCACAATTATTCTAGGTAAAAGCAACAAGTTGCATTCACAACCCATTCATAACTTCCCCGTGCAGTCACTGAGCTCTTTGCCTTAATTTGCATCCAGTTTTTCTGTACTCTACGAGCGTATCTCAAGACTCCCCACTAAAAATCAAACTACGATGAGGGGGCGATGTTTGAGAAGAGATGATAATCAGAAACGTTCTGACACAAGCCTTCACAGATACTAATTAGATTGTCTTTCATTATATACGGCATAGAAATTCATTTAAGAAGTTTGCAATATTTATTCCACACAATCAAATGACTAGCTTTCCTACCCAAGCACTTTCTTCCTCTAGCCCTGTCTGCCACTTTGCAGCACACCGACAACTGGTGTATTTTTTGGTACATGAGGGGTACACCAGAATTCCCAACATACAGGGAACATTGCCCTCAAAAATATGAAAGGGAGTTTGTACTAAAAGGGGTTTTTTCTCTCTTTTATATTCCTCAAAATTCATTGAGAAATACTTTTAAAAAAATCAAAAATTTTCATAAAACCTTACAGTTACATATAGCAAATTTCCATTTTTTAAAATCATCATCAGTGATCAGTTTTCAGCTAAGCTGAAGCTACTAAAGTGTCAAACTTTCATGTGCTTTACAAATAAATATTATGTTACATATAAACATGCAAAATGAATTTCAAATCTGAATATTCAGCAATATACGTATTTTCACTTATGTATATAGAAAAGACCTGGTCTCTCCTCCAAACTTTAATTCATTAAATACAAACAAAAAGGAGTAAACCGGTCTTTCCATAAACTGCAAATTAACTTCCACTGGACTGCATGTTGGCTTTGTGAGAAGTAGTGTAATTTTTAAGGCTGCAAGAGCTAACAGTACAATCAGCAGTGATGGACGAGTTCAGCAGCATACAGAAAGGGGGAGGCACATGACAGTTAACTAGGTTACACGAAACAGATAACCGCAGTGATGAGATTAAGCGCAAAATGGGAGTTGAGAGAGTGTTAATTGAAGGAATGACACAATACAAGCCATTTACAGTGTTTAAAGTTAACAAGGTTAACAGCCAAATAAGGGGGAATAACACAATACAAGCCATCACAATGTTTGAAAAACAGTATAAAATGTGCTGCAAATCTATGTAAGGTGTGCCTATTTTGACTAGACACCCGGTCTTGCAAGAACGACAAATAAAATCTTGCTCCTTCAGAACTTGACTTGACTAAATTGTTTAACTGGGAGCTGTGTTTCTCACAATTGGGGGCTCGTCCGGGATCCTAACATCCCTGGTAGGGAGGTTGCCGGTGACAACTGGGAAGACGCGTCCCATTCCAAATTGAATGGTCCCAGGTGTTCATCGGTGGACTTCTCTGCCACTGACTGTTGAGAATCCTAGGAAAGTTGTTCTGAACGAGTAAGTGGGAAACGATAGGCACCGTCATGTGGTCGGGCAACGCTGCGGACCAAGGTAAGAAAAGTGACTTTTAAGTATTGCCTTGGCGACCGGGTCGTGGTAGGTAAACCATGGGAAGTGGGGGTAGTAGGACAAAGTCCCCCGGGAAAGGTGCTGGGAATCCGCGGAGAAAGGGTGGGGCCCCAGGGAACATCCCTCCAGAAAGTCCTTTGGGACGGATGTTGGAAGAAGGGTGGGGCCCCAGGGAACATCCCTCCAGAAAGTCCGTTGGGAAGGATGTTGGAAGGTTTGGGCACTAGTACTAGGGATAAAAACAAGACGACAATGATGAAATATTGTGTTTTGTTTGGGTGAAGGAACCAATCAGGAGTCCGTCCGTCTTCTGGCCAAAGTACGGTTCGGTTGAGGATTGGGTTTGTCAGATTCTTAATAAATATGTGAGACAGAAGCAGCCGGCGTCCCAGGAAGGAATTGATCATGCAAGTTGCTGGATAATGTTAATTTAGGGGCTGCGGGGGAGGTTATGTGATGAGGGAGCAGAGGAAAGTCGAATAAGGGAGGTGCCCCTAGGGGCACTGGAGTTTGTGGATGGGTCACGAAGTATATAGATGGATCAGCATGAATGGGACGGACCTACAATTGGTCTGAGCAGAAAGAGGTAGAGAGAAGTATGTCAGTGGAACTGGGAACCCTGACATGGGCTTTTACTGAGGTGCGGGGAGAACGCTAATAGTGGTTATGTATTTGGAATTGTGCATGACTATATGACTGTTTGAGAGAGAAAGGGATTTGTCACGACATGAGGCACCCGAATCAAACATGGTCAAATTTATTAGAGGCCAGTGAGCTCCCATCAGTAAAGGGTTAAAAAGAGACAAGCAGGCTGACTCTGTATGGTACAGAGAGAGAGAGAGAGAGGGTGTAACTGTGTAATTGAGACCCTCATGTGATGTAATAGATATAGCCAAAGTGAATTGCTTTAAGTTTTTAAGTTTACTAAATTATGTAGGGATCGGACAGAGATTTGAATTCTGCCAAGTGGGAAAGGTGGCATTATATTGCATTTTAAAGTTGTGAGGAGAGATAACCATTCAGGCACATAGTAGATTTGATTTTGTACTTGCCTGTGTTGGTTACAAAGGCAGAGCTGTAGAAATAATTAAACATATAGATTGCACATTAGAATGCTTTCAGTATTTCTTCGTGCATCTGTGCTCCAAGTGATGTTTTGTTTTATTGTACCAGAATTGTAAGAAGGTGCAAGGGTCTTGATTTAGTGAGGATATTTAATGGTGATAAAAATAAATCTTATTTTGGATTTTCTGAATCAGGCTTTAGTTAATAAAACTGCTGTACTTTGACTCACAATTAGTCTCAGAGGTATCTTTACCTACAAGGATTGGTGCTGAAACCTGGGATCTGTTTACGGGTCCGGTTGAATGGCCACAACTGGAGCTCCGGAACAGATTACCAAATTTAAGGGAGTGAATCAAAGTACAGTAGGTGCTCATCTGTGATGAAAAAGTGTGAGTGTGTGTGAGAGGTCTGAGCTGAGCACGTACAGACAAGGAGGCATCTGTCTTTACACCTAGCCCTAGACCAGTTGTTAAGAGGGGTAGCCCCCTACGCAAAGCTCAGGAGTTTGAAGTGGGTGTAAAGGCTAGAGAAGGATGCCTGGGGTGTGATGTTCAGACGTGAGTAAGAAAGAAAGCCGGCTTAATAGTGTGAGCTTAAAGGTGTAAGCTCACGAGTGTAAGCGGTGGTACGGAGGGGACTGATCACCCCTGATAGGTATCACCGGACTGTGATAAGAGCGACCTAGGGGTGGGATCCATTTCACCCACTAGATCAACAATGGAAATGATTGAAAAAAAAGGACAGAACTAAGAAAATTGGAATTCTCTTAGTTCGAATTAATTGAACAGGTTTAAACCAGATTAATTGAACACATCTCAGTCTTGGGTAAAAAAATATTGGGCTGACGACAAGGAGAAAATTAAAACGTCAGAATCACAGATTAGAGAGTTAGAAAAGAGAAACCAAACAAAGAAAATAGCAGTATTGTTAATACATCAGTTAGCTGGACTAATTGAACAAGTAGTCACTTCCACTAAGAAGTGGAGTGGGGATAAAAAAGATTAAGGAATTAGAATTCAGAGTAAGGGAACTGGAGAAACAAAACCAAGTGTTAGAAGACTACTGCAGGGGGACATCACCTCCCTACCCCGGCAGTATGACCATGAAACTCACAGCGCCTGGGGGTGACTTTAATACTGAGGAGAAGGTCTTTAACCTTGCTCCGGTAACGAGGAGAGGAACAGTGAATAATCCATTGACCAATTTAAATACTTCACACCAGGGAAAGACATCAGATCCTAGTGTCACTGGGAAAACTCCAGTCCTGGAGTTCAAAGGCCAAATTTTGGTATTATCATTGTCCCAGGAAGTATTTATAGTATTAGATATAGCTTTGAACTTGAACTCACAGGATAAGTTTTTCTTTATAGTAGACGATAAGCACAGGTGTTATATTTGGGACATTTAATATTCCAAAGGATCAAGGAGATGCCCGTGGACAGGCTAGCCAATGAAATAGCAAAAGAAGCAACCCTAAACCCACAACCAATTAGGATGCAGGCCCTTATTTCCCTAATGCCCCGTGGATTGAATCCAATCTTTATAGAAAAGGAAAAAAAAAGAGGAGCTGACTGAGATGAGACAGAGAAACAGAAGGCAAAGATAATGGTAGCGGCCGTAGATGAGATTGTGAGGAAGAGGGTGGAACCAATAACTGAGGGAAAGACACGAGGGTATCAGTATGTTGAAAGGAAGGGACGAGGAAGTAGAAAAGGTGGGGCACTAAAAGGTGGGGTAACATAAGGAACCCAACAAAAGGGGTGTTATCACTGTGGAATGGTTGGACATTTTAGAAGACTGTGCCCTGAATTACAAAAAGAGAGGGTAGTCCCTCTCATGAGTATGGATGAAGACTAGGGAGGTCAGGGGTTCCTACCCCCGGGGATCCACCGGGAATCCTTGATAAATCTGCAGGTGGGTCCCCAACAAGAAGATGCGGTGTTTCTGGTGGATACGGGGGCCACTAGATCCTCTCTGAATTTTATACCGAGAGGAATAAAGTTAATCGATAAGAAATTAATGGTATCGGGGTAAAAGGGGAAGGTTTTACAGTCCCCATGTTTGAACCGATTATGCTTAAATACCAGACTGAGCGGATAGAGGGTCAACTCTTATACATACCAGAAGTTGGCAGTAATTTATTAGGCAGAGACTTAATAATTAAATTGGGTTTGGCAATTGGAGTGGAAAAGAACCAATTAACAGTAACCATGGCAGTATTAACAGATGGACAGGAACAGCAAATAGACCCGATAGTCTGGGCAGGGGAAGGAAACCGAGGGGGATTAGACGCTCCTCCTCTGCAAATAAATTTAAAAAAAAAAGGAGAGACGGTGTGTGTTAAGCAATACCCTATACCTTTGCAAGGAAAAAAAGGATTACAGCCAGTAATTGAAGGATTGGTTAGAGATGGACTGTTAGAACCCTGCATGTCCCCTTATAATACCCCTATATTGCCTGTAAAGAAGCCTGAGGGAACGTACCGCCTGGTACAGGACCTAAGGGCCCTGAACCAGATAGTGACGATGCGACACCCCATTGTCCCTAATCCTTATATTCTATTAAGCAAGATTCCTCCTGATCACGGATGGTTCAGTGTAGTGGACCTAAAAGATGCATTTTGGACATGCCCACTGGTGGAAGAAAGTCGAGACTTATTTGCTTTTGAGTGGGAAAATCCTATCACAGGACGGAAACAGCAGTTTAGGTGGACAGTGCTCCCACAGGGGTTCACAGAGTCCCCAAATCTTTTCGGTCAAGTCTTAGAGCAGGTGTTAGAAAGATTTAAAAAGCCTGATGAAATCACGTTACTACAATATGTAGATGACCTACTAGTAACAGGAGGAGGAAAGGAAAAGGTAATAGAAGCCACAAATAGCTTATTGAATTATCTGGGACAACAGGGATTCAGGGTGCCAAAGAAAAAGCTGCAGTACGTAGAGAAGGAAGTTAAATACCTTGGACACCTAATCAGTGAGGGAAGGAGAAGAATAGATCCAGAAAGAATACAAGGAATCCTAGATCTAAATATACTATGGACTAAAAAGGAACTTAGGAGGTTCTTGGGATTAGTAGGATACTGTAGATTGTGGATCAAAGGGTACGCACAGAAAACTAAACAACTATATTTGAAACTTTTAGAAGAAGAACCTAATGTTTTAAAGTGGACAGAGGATCTAAGCTGATAATAGAAACGAAACTCCCTTGGACTAAGTGCTTACCAAAAGCACTTTTGCGTATTTGTACAGCTCCTCGAAAGGATTTGGGTTTATCCCCCTATGAAATGCTATTTGGACTACCTTATATGGGGGCAGTCGGGGAGTTACCGGTTCCTGAAATGAATGATCAATTTGTAAAGAAATATATACTGGGCCTGTCCTCCTCAATATCTTCCCTTAGGAAACAAGGATTATTGTCGCAGACTCCAGCCCTCGACTTCACGGTACATACAATTCAACCAGGAGATCGGGTCCTGGTAAAGTCATGGAAAGAAACTAAGCTGCAACCGGAATGGGAGGAACCATATCAAGCACTCCTAACAACTGAGACAGTAATCAGGACTGCTGAAAAGGGGTGGACACATCATACTATAATCAAGGGACTGGTAAAACCTCCAGATAATTCCAACACGTGGATGGTCAAACCGACTGAAGAACCTTTGAAGCTGAAATTTAAAAGACTCTAAATAATCAATTTTTAGTTGCGTCGTGAGCGCGGGAAAGGAACTGTTTTGAATTAAGTTCTCTCCTAAAAGGTAACGAGAAAGGGATAGAATGGAAGGGGTAACCTGGATAATGCTTTCCTTCCTCTTGTCCAAGAGAGTACTTACAAGTATGGGATATAATTCAGATAAGTTAGAAGAGGACAAGGGAAACACTATGAGCTCAGTTACGGTTCTGGATCTCACTACAACACAGGTAGTAGAGACAGACCTGTGTTCTTTGGTAATATGTGGGGATCTGGTGAGCCAGCGAAAATATTCGGTAGAATCCTTACAATTTTATGCCGACGGAAAGTATCCTTGGGGTAAACTCCCTTCCATAATATCCCTTCATCAGAAACATATGCAGCCAAGATCAGAATGCCTAGATAAGGAATACAATCTTATAGGGACCAAATGGACTGAAAAAAAAAATAATAAGCGGTCCAGTCTTAGATCCTAAGAACCTCTCCCGGTACTCCATAGCTGGTGGGCCCTTCTTTACAGGTAACTGGACCAGGGACCAACAATTGCACCAGGCAGTATTTGGAATTAGGGTAAAGGAGGGAGGAAAAGATAGCAAATTGAAATGTTGTTTCCGAATCTATGTAGATAAAAATTTGAAAACACCTGACTAGAATGATAAGGTTCCCCAAAACGACCCAAGGGCAGTAAGAGTGGTCGAAGTAAACAACCTAAAACAAATCCTTGAAATAGAGACTGGGTATGAGGAGACTAATGCCTGGGTAGAATGGGTCAAATACACTGTAAAAAGCTTAAATAAAAGCAATTGCTATGCCTGTGCGTCTGGGAAGCCAGTGGCCCAAATAGTACCCTTCCCTCTGGGATGGAAACGCGACAGAAGAGGTATGGAGTGCATGTTAGCCCTGTATCAAGAAAAGGAAGCATGGGGCAACCCGAACTGCACATTCCTATCCCTGATGTTCCCTCCTGTGGAAGCAAAGAACTTAAAAACTCCCCCTCAGTTTCTCACTGCCGTTGTGAATCACACTTCATGTGTGAACCGACAAAGGGCAGAGTTAACTCATAATATGGGGGAGTTAGAATCACGCTCAGAGGTCAGGAGCATTACAGAGAACGGAATGGGAGGGAACTATTCATCACTGAAAATCCCCAGAGCAGATATATGGTGGTATTGTGGAGGAAGGGTACTGAGGCCAACTCTACCCCCTCAGTGGAAAGGTACATGTGCAATTGTCCAATTGGCTATACCATTTACCCTGGCATTTGAAAAATCAAAAGGATCAGGAAAAACAAGAGATCAGTGATAGGAATTTCTTTTGATGAAAAGATATATCTAGATCCCATAGGAGTGCCTCGGGGAGTTCCAGATGAATTTAAAGCTCGAAATCAGATTACAGCTGGGTTTGAATCCTTGTTTTGGTGGGTAACAATAAATAAGAACGTAGATTGGATAAATTATATAAGATTGGGACGAGCAAGTGAATAGTATGTTAGCCAAACTGGAACAACCTACTCGCGCATATCTGGACTAAACCTGGAAAAAGGGATGCTAGTGAAAAATTACAGACAGTAAAAAGAAAAGGGGGGATTGTGAGAAGTAGTGTAATTTTTAAGGCTGCAAGAGCTAACAGTACAATCAGCAGTGATGGACGAGTTCAGCAGCATACAGAAAGGGGGAGGCACATGACAGTTAACTAGGTTACACGAAACAGATAACCGCAGTGATGAGATTAAGCGCAAAATGGGAGTTGAGAGAGTGTTAATTGAAGGAATGACACAATACAAGCCATTTACAGTGTTTAAAGTTAACAAGGTTAACAGCCAAATAAGGGGGAATAACACAATACAAGCCATCACAATGTTTGAAAAACAGTATAAAATGTGCTGCAAATCTATGTAAGGTGTGCCTATTTTGACTAGACACCCGGTCTTGCAAGAACGACAAATAAAATCTTGCTCCTTCAGAACTTGACTTGACTAAATTGTTTAACTGGGAGCTGTGTTTCTCACAGCTTTGACCAAACACAACTTGCCACAAAATAAAAATTAAAAAAAAAATCCTTCCTAGCAAGTACTACTTTTGGAAAGAGTCAACTGTAAATCTGTTATTTTAGTGCTTTCTTGGAAATTATGACCACTGGACTTCTGAAAGCATTTTACAGCCAATGAAAAACTTTGGAAGAGCAGGCAGTCCTGAAATGTGGTAGCCAATTTGCACAGAACAAGCTCCACAAAGAGCAATGTGATAACAACCAAATGATCTGTTTCTTTGTGTGTGAGATTGATTGAGGAAATATTGCCTGGCACACTGGGGGCAACGCCCTTAATTTTTTTTCAAAACAGTGCTATGCGTTGTTTTACATTTACATAAAAGGGCAGAAAGGGGCTTTGGTTTAACAGCCCATCAGCACCTCTGGAGGTGCCTCACTCCCAGAATAGTGCACTGGAGCCTTGACTTTTGTGCTCAAGTCCTGGACTGGGATTTGATCTCTCAACTTTCAGACTCCGAAGCAAGAGTGGCACCCACTGAATCTCAGCAACAAGCTACTTTCAATAACTTGCTTCCTTCAGCCTGCAGTGTATGATTCCCAAGAGGGAAGTTTCTTCACCTGTTCTTATGATTTTATCAATACATTTTCATAATCATTACTGTGACACAGATGAGTAATTCCTTCAATTTTCTTGCTTTTTCAGCGAGAGGAAAGAAACATATGATTTACATCACATCCTCTTTGTCAACATTTTCCAATAGAAAATGAAAGTGCAGTGTGGGGAAAAAAATCAGACTGATTCATTAATTCTGGTGAACTGCTTCTGTCCCCTGTTCATTAGGGAAGCATTTTGTCCTTTTGCCAAGAAATCATTCACAGGAATTGCCAAATCAAAAGTTTTAACTTGGTTACATGTACAATTATCTCTACCACAAAACAATGACCTATGCCCAGAGTCCAAGTGACTGTACATTCCCATTCCCCCACAACGATAAGGCAAAATATTTTTCAATAAAACACTGATAATTTTGCAAATTGGATTGATGCAAGGCACACACAACTTTGCCGCTCCCACACTTTGTCACTCCGTGTATTAGAAACTGCTTTCTTAAAGAAAAGGAAACACATTCGGTCCACGTGCTACAGACATTCCTTCTAAATAGATTTTTAAAAACAGCCATAGCAACGTGCCTTGATATAGCACTTTAAACCAAATAAAACACCTCAAAGCATCACAGGAAGCTTATAAAGGCACAATTAGGCATCAAGTCACACAAGGAGATATTTGACCAAAAGTTTGATGAAAGGGGAAGGCTTTCAGTTAGCTTTTAAAAAGGAGGAAAAGAAGAAAGTCAGGGGGTTTAAGTTGGGAATTCGAGATCCAGGCAATAGGATCCAGGATCCAGACAATCGAAGGAACAGCCAATGGTGGAGCAATTATAATCAGGCATCCTTAAAAAGCCAGAATTCTGACCTCAGGGTTTATGGGGCGAGAAGAGATCAGAGAGATTGGAAGCTTGAAGCCATGAAATCAAGGATCAGAATTGAAGAGGCACTGCTTTACAGGGCACCAGTGTAGATCGGTGAACACAGGAACGATGGGTAAAATGGGATAAATAAGATGGTAGCTCCAAATGTGTTCATAGAAACCAGAAACCTGACAGTGCAGAAGGAGGCCATTCAGCCCAAAGTCTGCAACGACAACAACCCCACCCAGCCCTACCTGCATCACCCCACATATTTACCCTGCTAATCCCTCAAACCTACACATCCAGGGCCACTAAGGGGCAGTTTAACATGGCCAATCAACCTAACCTACACATCTTTGGAACGTGGCAGGAAAACTGGAGCACCCGGATGAAACACACGCAGACATGGGGAGAACGTGCAAACTTTGCACAGAGACCAAACTAGGAATTGATCCCTGGAGCTGTGAAGCAGCAGTGCTAACCACTGTGCCACCGTACCGCCATTGTTCCGACAGTGAATTCATTTCACCCAACAGTTCAACAATGTGACTATTTTTCAGTGCTCTGATTGGCTGTTCCCTTGCACCATGTCCCATGACTTTTGGCTGCTGAAAGCTTCACAGGGAAATTAGCTGCACACTTATTTTGAATGAGGTACTTTTACATAAGGAACCCAAAAGCCTATTTCTATCAATCTCTCTATTTTCCATGCAATCTAAAAATAGCTTCAGAAGTTTACAGCAGAGAAGGGAAGGCTTTTGCCTGAGCTGGTCAATTTAACTTCAGTGGTGCAGAAACAATTATTCGAGATAGAGTTAGCTGTCACATGGAAAGAATTAGAAAGAGCCAGTGTGGGTTTACAGAGGGGAAAATCACATTTAACTAATTTGCTGCAGCATTTTGAAGAGATGACAGGAAAGGTCAATCAGGCTCGTGCTGTTGATGTGGTGTACATGGACTTTCAAAAGGCATTCAATACAGTGCCACACGACAGACTTTTTAAGAAAACTTGTAATTCGTGACATAAAAGAGACAGTAGCAACATGGAAACAAAATTGGCTGAATAATAGGACACAGAGTAATGGTCAACAGGTATTTTTTGGGCCGGAGGAAGGTTTATAGAACAGTTCCCCAGGAGTTGGTACTGGGACCCTTACCTTTCCTGATATATATTCATGATCTAGATCATGGTGTGCAGGGGACAATTTCAAAACTTTCAGATGATGTGAAACTTGGAAATATCGTAAACAGCAAAGAAGACATTGTAGAACTTTAAAAAGGACATGGAAAGGTCGCTGGAATGGTGGCAGACGAATTTCAATGAGTGTGACCTGATGCATTTTGGTTGGAAGAACCACTCCACTATAAACCTTCCTCCAGCCCAAAAAAATCTATTGACCAATACTGTGTCCTATTATTCCACCAATTTTGTATCCATGTTGCAACTGTCTCTTTTACGTCATGAGTTACAAGCTTTTTTTTGCACGTTTATTGTGTGGCACTATATTGAATGCCTATTGTTAAGGGTGTTCAGAAGCAGAGGGACCGGGGTATATATGTGATACATCATTGAAGATAGGCAGGTGGAGAGAGCAGTTAATAAAGCATACAGTATCCTGGGCTTTATTAATAGCAGCACAGAATACAAGAACCAAGAGGTTATGCTGAATTCATATGAGACATTAATTAGACCTTAGCTGGTGTACTGTGTAGAGTTTTGGGTGCTACACCACAGGAAGAACGTGAATACATCAGAGAGAATGCAGAAGAGGTTTACAGGATTGGTTCCAGGGATGTGAAACTTCAGTCATGAGGATAGATTACAGAGGTTGGGAGAGAAGGTGGCTAACAGGAGATTTGATAGATATGTTTAAAATCATGCGGGGGTGGGGAGGTGGTGGTGGACAGATTAGACATTCTCCTGTAAATGAATAGAGAATGAGAGGGTACAGATTTAAACTGATTAACAAAAGAAAATGTGATCTTAAAAAAAAACTTTTTCACACAGCGAGTGGTTAATTCTGGAATGCACTGCCTGGAAATGTGGTGGAGGGAGTTCAACTGAGGCATTCAAGAAGTCACTGGATGATTATTTGAGTAGAAACAATGTTCAGGGGTATGGAGAAAGGCAGGAAAATAACATCAAGTCATAATGCTCATTTGGAGACCCAGTGCAGACACAGCAAGCCAACTGGTCACTTTCTGCATCCTAACAGATCAGTTTAGATTCTACCACAGAAGTCAGCATTCCTGACTTTCACAGTTCTTGATTTAAAAAAAATGTTGACTTGTATGCAGACATGTGTGGATTGCCACTGTCTCTGATATTTTGCTCAACTGGTGGTTCATGTGAGAATTTACATCATTAGTATTAATAGCTCATCAACTAAGAGAGAAACTAACCTAGCAGCATCTAATCCCCTCAGATTTCTACAATCTGTAAAATTGTATTCCAGTAATTGGCAACGTCTGCATACATGTCAATATTATTTAAGACAAAAATGGTAGAAAATCAAGAGCCACATCACTGATTTTCATGGTTATATATTATACCTGGGTCTGTAAAAACTTTAATAATTGTTTATTGAAAGTCATTATGCTGCCTTACTACTGTCTCATTTTTTTGTTAGCATCTGGAGTCGCTTTAATGTTAAAATAGGGCAATGTTGGGAAATGTGAGGACAGAGACAGCGGAGTCTTGGATGACTTCAAGTTCACAGCGAGTAGGCTACAGGGCAACGGAAATTAAGTCTGGAGGTGACAAAGGCATGAGGGTTTCAGCAACAGATGAGCTGAGGCAAGGATGAAGTCATGTGATGTTATAGAGATAGAAACAGACTGTCCTAGCTATAGTTTGGAAGATTATTGTAGGATCAAATATGATTCCAAGGTTGCAAACAGTTTAGTTCAGATTCAGACAGGGATGAGAGTTTGAAGATTGGACTGTAAACAATGGATAGAATTCTCCGGCCATTCATGCCCTGCAGCCACTGCCAGCGAGGACTGGGAATCTGGCACTCAACCAAATCTCTATTCATTAAAGCAGCAGCAGAGAATCCCACCTGCATGAACAGCCCCAGAATCCTGCCCAATGATTTCATTCATCCCAATAATTAATCAGAGGAAATTTCTGCTCATCCAGTACTGAATATCAGTACTGTGGGCATCACGGCGGCACAGTGGTTACCACTGCTGCCTCAGAGCATCAGGGACTCGGGTTCAATTCTCAGGGTGCTCTGGTTTCCTCCCACAGTCTGAAAGATGTGCTGGTTAGGTGCATCGAGGGAGAGTTTAGCATGGCCAGTGTACCTGAACCGTGAATGCATGGCATCTAGGGGATTTTTACAGTAACTCCATTGCAAAGTCTACTTGTGACAGTAATAAATTACCTTAAAAGAGCAGACTGATGATTTAGCAACAGCCAAGTCGTCATGAGAGGTGTGGGTGAGGTGGAGTTGGGTGTCACCTATGTACATGTAAAAACCAATCGTTCACAATGTGATAGGCTGAGAAGGAGGACAGAAAAAGGAAAAATCATCAATAAATTGAGGAGTGCCGCTCTTTGGCAATTAGAAACTGAATCACAACTGCACCACTGGAGGCTTGGGGAGCCCTACTGGTTCAGGTAGTATAAACTCACGTTGGTTGTGCTTTAAAGAGATTATTAGGCTAGTGGAAGCAAGAGACAATACAATTAAAGTAAAAAGTATGTTGTGGAATTTTTAAAATCAGCTGATATATAAACTGCATGGATTTAGATATTTCCTATTAAATATTCTATCAAGTTGAACATGGAGATTTTCACTTGTTGCACTTCATTTATTTACAGCTTAAGTTTTAGACACTGTTGACGCTGTACATCGTGCATCACTACCCTGATATATTGAGTTAACTGCCTTGGTAAACATACGTTCAAGGGCACTGGAACATCCTTGCAGATGATCAGTCCAACTCAGATGAGGCATTTCCCTCGTTATAACTGGTGGCTGCACACCATTCCAACTGGCATACAACACAAAAGATATTTTATTCACAATTTTTAAGCATTTGGCCATAGCACAATAATGCAACTTTTTGCAAACAATACATATGCGGATTTTGAAATACGTGTCCAGCAACCACAGAGTTGGATCTAAGGGGAAGGGCAGGAAGATATGGACTATTTGTGCTGGATGGCCCCTGAACTAATGCCTGGAAGAATTGTAAGTGGGAAATAAAAAAAAGCCGATGCAACAGCGTATCCATTTAGCCAGGCCATCATCTATATTCCTCAATAGGTGCAGAATTTATGGAGTACAGTAAGTATTTGGCCCTCCTACATTTGGCTGCAGGTGGATCTGCCTCTACTTTTCTCCTGCTCCTCATTCATTATATAGTAGTTTAGGCTTTATTCCCAAATTTGCTTAACACATCATCATACTGCTTTCACGGTCAAAAACATAGTATATGGAAATGAAAAGGGTTCTGAAGGAGAATACCAGCTTGTGCTGAGGAGGATCATTTTGAGATAGTAATACTCTAAATTCTGGCTCCTTGACATGGTACGGTATCTGATTTGGAGGTAAAAGTAAAACTAAGCCACTTTGTACTTTCGCCCTTCACATGACCAGTTATGAGATCACTTTAATAGGCCATGTGAGAGATCTCTCATTGCCAAACAGAGAGAAGACCTATATCTCCGAAAGCCTGCTCATACTCGAAGTGTTGAGACAAAAGGGGAAAGAGTGGGTTAGGAAGATCACCATCATGATAACAACTTTTTAAAAATCACTTTATCCTCAGTAATAGTACTGCACTAACACAGAGGAGGAAAATATATTTCCTTTCCAAATAGGCACCAAGATACAGCAAGCGTTTTGGAAACAAACTCCTAGAATATTTCAGAAGCCTTTCATGACAATCACTGTTACGTTGCATTCATTAAAAAGTGTTGCAAGACACTTGCATATTTCTAGTTCACCATTTTGACTACACTAGCATTTCAGTGATAATCTCTGTGCTATGTACGAACCATTGAGGAACTGCAGTAACAGTTAGTATAGGCCCAGGAAGGCAAAAGGAGAAAACAACATTTCAAAAGAGTGAATTTGGGGTGTAGCGCCCTGAACAAGCTTGTTCCACAATTACTGAGTGCAACCATAATTAGGGAGAGATGGTGGCATAGTGACAATATCACTGGAGTAGTAATCCAAAGGCTCAGGAAACGTGCTCTGGGGATACGAGTTCAAATCTCACCGTGGCAACTGGTGGATTTTAAATTCAATTAATAAATCTGGAATATATAGCTAGAGTCAGTGATGGCTATCATCCATTGTTGTAAAAACCCACCTGGTTCACTACAGCCCTTTAATCATAGAATCCCTACAATGTGGAGGGACGCCATTCGGCCCATCAAGTCTACACTGACCACAATCCCACCTCGGCCCTATTCCCGGGTCCCTGGCGAGGCAACGGTGCTAACCACTGTGCCACCTCTTTAAGGAAGGAGATCTGCCATCCTTACCCGACCTGGCCTACATGTGATGCTAGTGCAATGCACTCTTAACTGACAATCGTGGATGGGTAGCAAATGCTGATCTTGCTCATGACACCCACATCTCATGAAAAAAATAGAGAGAATATACAATTGTGTGGAGCATTTTAAAACATTGCAGAGATGTGATAAAAGTGTTTATTAAAATGTGTATTTCTAGCAGAACCAAGCAAATCTTTTTAGGAATATACTTATCAACTACGGATTGAAACAGATGCAGGGGGTTACATGTTCAGGAAAGCTGAAGGGAATAAGCAAGCATATTGTATTAAATGAATTCAGTCGATGCTGGCATTGCACAAAGCTCAAGATTCATGCAGCACAGAACACTACTTTTATCGTTAGCATTTATAGCCTTTCCTGCCCACTCATATACTTCATCCCTTACAAAAGTTGCTTGCATTTTTCCATTCAGAACCAACTGCAACATCCTACTGCTTCTTAAAGATTAAAATTGGGGACTGTGTGGTAGGGAGGATTCAGACAGCTTGTTTCTCATCTCCCACTATTCTAGAGCCGATGCTGATATAAATCTAAGAGCAATTGGAAGACGCTTTCCCCATCATCCTGCTGCAAGTCTCCAATGAGTTTGGACAATGCAATAGATTGTGCTGTTCATCTGAATACACTGATATAATGCAAAACAAAACGGTTGGCCAAAAGGCGCCATTAAGATGGCTGGTACAGGAAGGAGGAAGACATCACACTGAAAGAGACTCTCTTTTTAGACTGGGGTAGAACGGAGGTATTTTTAACTGCTTTCACATTACAGCACTGCGTCCTGACATAGTCTTACAATACCAATTTTGGATTATGAGTAGTTTCAACATAGGCAGGAATCACCAGCTCATACATGGCACACTTCAGCTATCAGTAGGTTAAAAATTCTCTCTCAACTAGCATGCCACACTGGGCATGTTAGAGAGGTAAAATATCTCACTTTATTTGTGCTACTCTGCCTATAGTGGCACCAAATTCAGTTTGGTAACAACTTTAGGGTATACTGCAACAAAACAAGACATAATTTGCCGTTCTTTGACTACATGATGGATGGTATGATAGACGTGACGTCAAGGTGCCCTAGCAAAACTCAGTCAATAGGAATCAAGGGGAGAGCTCTCCACTGGCAGGAATCATACCCGGCACAAAGGAAGCTGGTTATGGTGATTGGAGGACAATTGTCTCAGCTCCAGGACATCACTGCAGGTGCTCCTCAATCCCAACTGCTTCATCTGCTTCATCAATACCCTTCCTTCCATCATAAGGTCAGAAGTGGAGATGTTTGCAGATGACCACACAATGTTCAGCATGGTTTATGAGCCCTCAGATGCTGACGCAGCTCCTGTCCACGTGCAGCAAGATCTGGACAATATTCAGACTTGAGCTGGCAAGTAACATTCACACCACCCAAGTCCCAGGCAACAACCATCTTGAACTAGGGTAGATCTAACCATCACCCCTTGACATTACCATTGCTGAATCCCTCGCTATCAACATTCAGGGGGTTACCATTGACCCAAAACTGAACTGGACCAGCAATATAAATACTGTGGCTACCAGAACAGGTCAAAGGCTAGGAAAGCTTGCAGAGAATCACTCACCTCCAGTCCCCACAAAACCTGCCCACCATCAGCAAAGGCAAATGTCAGGAGTATAATGGAATAATCTCCATTTGCCTGGATGAGTGCAGCTCCAACAACACTCAAGCAGCTTGACACTATCCTGGAGAAAATAATCTGCTTGATTGCTACTCCGTCTAGTAATATTCAGTCCCTCCACCACCAAACAATGGCAGCCATGTGTATGATCTACAAGATGCACTACGGGAACTGCTGTCCCTAGATAGCATCTTCATGACCATCACCACCTGGAAGGATGAGCAGCACATGTCTGGGAAGTCCATCATTTGGCAGTTTCCCTCCAAGTCACTCACCATCCTTCACTGTCGCTGGATCAAAATATGGGAATTTCCTCCCTAACAGTACTGTGGGCATACCTACACCTCAGGGACTGCAGTGGTTCAAGGCAGCAGCTCATCACCACCTTTTCAAGGGCAACAGGGGATGGGCAATGAGTGCTGGTCTGGCCAGCATTCCATAAAAGTGGCTCATGCTGGATCCAAAGGTGGAAACAAAATCTATTTCTCAGTATTGATATCCTTCATTTTGATAAGTCTAAAGATACATGTGAAATATTTCCATTCCAGTAGCACCAGATGAGATCCAGCAAACCAAATACTATCACAACCACCATTTTGTACAGAAACTTCAAATAAATGGCATCAAATCTACAAGCCAGTTTAGAAAATTTAAAATATATCTTGTGAGAATTAGCTCATGGTGAAAGCAGAAAGGCAGTGTTTGCTATGCACAACTCCCTGAACCATTAATCCTCTTAGGACCCTTTTCCAAAAGAGTTGATAGCTTCTCATCAACCTGGCACGAGATATACCTATTTTGCCTTAGATGCAAACTCTTCCCCTCCCCGCCAACCCCCTCAAAATCTACATTATGCAAACCTGACAACAAATCTCCTGAGAACTAGAAGCATTTCCCATTTACTTACAGCTCATACAGGTTAAAACACAATTTCAGTAAATGGAGTGTATACAGCAATATCTTTTACTGCTGTTTATTCAGCTTAAAGTGTCAATCTGATTTCCCTTTCCAAGAAGGGAGGATTTCAAAGAGATATTTTCAAAAGTGTAGACTCAGCACAACTGAAGCTTTCATCAACAATTTTGGCTCCAACAAGAAAATTTTTTTTTAAAAACAAATTACTCGAGAAGCTCTAGCAAACCAAGGAGAAAATATTTGACACAGAAGTTCTGAATTAATTATTTTATTTGAAAACATAAATTACCTGGGTGACATCGTCCTGTTGGTAACCCCGGCGAATCCACAGAAAGGTTTCTTTGCTAGCTAACCCTTCCTAATAATAGCTCTGTATTAGGCTCATCCTGAAGCACAAGGCTGTCAGGTGACACAGACACAGATATGAACAGCACCCTGTCAAAGGTAATTCCATGTTCAAACACTAACTGCACAGGAGCTTATAACTGTTCACATTCTCGGAGACTGGTTACAGCAGATGTCATTTAGTTCAAATCCCTTTAATTCAAAAGCATTGCTCGTTTGCTGAATAGAACTCCTCATAAATGTAGCTTACGGCAGTGGACTCTAGTTCCCAAACGGTCAGGCAGTGCCGAGTTATTAGCAGCAGTAAAGAGCACCTCCCCCACCTCTCTCCTCTTTTCCTTCTCTCCCCAGCACATTCCTTGATGCATCAGGATGCCTTCAATCTACAGCAGTGATAGGCAGCTTCTATTGACTGAAAGAAAACGGGCACGAAAAGCAATCATGTGACTCGACTCAGTGTACCACCTGGGTCTACACAGAAGCCTGCCAACCAATCTCTGCATTAGCAAACTCCCCAGAGCCTGTACTCTTCCAATCAAACCCTCCACTTTCCATCATTTCACTCAGTAACAAAAACCTTGTACATTCACCCAGCTGAACACAACGGCACTTGTTCAATGTCCTTTGTCTAACACAATACAATAAATAAGAAGCAGATTACCAAACAATCCTATGCCATACTGGCTGGTACTGAGTTTTTTCTCCTTTCACAACAAATATAAAAACAAAATAAACATCAATTTAAACTAATATTTCAAGATAATACTTTCCTGTTTTGTCAAATTAATTATTAAGCAGACATTTGTATGATTTTAGTGGCAAGCTTTTCAGCACATAATTTGCTTAATATTTATTTGAGTGAGTAAAAAAACAGAAGTTTTCTTTCGCTGGTTAAAGTTCTCCTCCTTCCTACAGACAACTCCACTAAATGGCCCAAGTTGTCCTCTCCAAACTGGCAGCATGATTAAAAAATGAGGAGACTGACACAAAATATACTCGCAGTTAAAATGCACAGCACGTTTAAAAAGACACAGGGAAAAATGCACTCCATAGTCCATAACAGAACAAATTAGGTCATCATGATTTTTGCAGCAGAATTCTTTAATTACGTAATCTAGGTTAAAGAAGTCATGCTGCACAAGCAGGTTCAGATGTTGGAGTGCCTGATCTCCAATGACATTCGAGCAAATGAAGTGTAGCCACAATGGTCACAACACAATTGATGGCACAGGAGTGCTGACATGGAGTCAGTGTCAGTGTGTGTATACTGTTTCCTGTTGACTTACAACTAGAGTGGTGTCGTACGACTTCATGCCGGATCCCTCAGTCACTTCAGCACTTCTCTTTCAAGTGCACAGACAACCTGAAGGTGCTTTAATCATTTACATTAGGATGGTTTATGATGCATTTGCTCTCTTAACAGCAAACCCTTGCAATTACTGTTGTAAAGCATCCTAACATGTTTCATGGGAGCATTAGGAAAAGGTCGACAGCCATTTACACGATATTAAGACAAATGACTAAAAAAAAAATCTGTCAAAGGAGGTAGCTTTAATAGATTGTCTTAAAGGAGGAGAAGTCCACCAAGGGATTAAGTAAACCCAAATTATACAACTGTTTAATGTGGTCTTTAAGGGTGAGTTAATTGCTATATTTTTGCTTCTAACCTTAAAAATTGTTCTGCAGTGAAACAAGGAGAAGTTGTTGCGCAGCACCAAAAAAATTAGATGACAATTTCTCTATCTTCACTCTAAAAACTGCATTAGCAGACTTCTAAAGTGCCTCCTTTCTCTGTGTAGTGTGTAGATTACAGGTAAGTAATATAAAAGCATGTGACCTTCATTGGAGGTTTAAAACAATGAGTCATCTACCTAGCCCAAAAATTATAATTACTGTGGCTTCTCCCTTCTTTCCTACTGAGGTAAGTGTCAGTTGTTGTGCCAGGCCCCACATCTCCTATACAAGGATTATAGGCAGCCTGTAACTTATGTTGCTTTTGAGTGGCCACTAAGAAGAAAGTTCAACAATCTGGTGCACATCATCCATTTCAACTCTGGCTTCCCATCCAGAAAGAAGACATTGCATTGAGTCAAACAAGTTACTACTACATTGGGAAATATGGGCTTCAACCTCTTAACCCAGCAGTTTGCTCATTGCTTCAATATTTCACACAAATATATGTGAATTTGTCTCCAATGAAGAGCCCACACTTTATAACTTCTGGAGATGCTGTTAGAATTCTGCTATTGCCATTGAGTGGAGTTGGAGAAATGGAACTCGCTATTTTGTGGTGCTATGCAACAGCCTGCACTCTATTTTACCACTGATAAAATATCCCCACATTTACCATCACGTCTGGCCAGTTCCATTAGTCATTGCTCAAGCAGAGAATGAAAAAGCAACACTGACTACAGAAAACCTCTACTCTTTTGCAAACACCAACGTCAGCCTTTCTCCTGTCCTCTCAAGATAAGACAATTCATTTCAACCTAAGATTTCTGAATTGTTTTCCTGTTGAAAGAATCAAAATGCTGAAAGCATTTTTGTGCGAGGGTCTAGATCTCAATTTACAGATGGACAGTGAATGAAGTAATTTATCAAAGCCATCAGACCAGATATTTGTTTTTAAAGTACTACACACTTGTTATTTTTGGTTATAAAAGTGCACAAAATGATTGGCTAATGCATACGCTGATTTAACAAATATTTAAAAAAACTGAAATCTACTTGGAAAGTTTTGCAATACGTTTTAATTAATTTGCATTTGCTGAAATTTATGTTAGGTTGCAGTGAGATGCCTGCTGCAAAGAAAGCTTTTTGCAAAGTGCATTCCAAACAGCATTGTAATTAAGGTGTGTTGTGTCTATCCACCTCATGTGACTCAACTCATGTGATGTGACTCAATGTCACAAGATAGAAACCAGCTGTGGGTAAAAAACAAGGATACAAGTCCTGAACTTTTGACCAAGATAAAGGTGTACATGTTTACAGCCCGGGTGAGGTCTTCTTTCATTTTCTGTGGACTGCCTTTCAACATGATACAACACCACAAGGGTTAAAAATCAGTCAAATAGAATATCTTTGCAAAACGTTTTAAATATTCTCTGCTAAGGTACATATTCATTCTTTAACTCAAAAAGTAATGAATTATCACCTTGGGAAGTTGAATGGACGTCAAGAACTAATGTATACAAATTATTTTATGGCACAGCACACCATCTATTTATTCACTTTACTCTGACCACCTCCTATTTAAAAGATAATAGAGGAGTGAAGAAGCCAGTGGTGAGGGAGTGGGAAGTGGGAAGTACTTAACATTGGGAGTGTTCACCTGTGGATGTTGCAAAGGCATTGATCTGGTTGGCAGGTGGACAAACTGCCACCGAGTACTACATATTATAGAAATAAAGTACACACACCCACACACTGTACTCATGGTGTTAGCAGTAATGCTTTGAACAGTTTCCTACCCTTGCTGTGCTATGCCTGTACTCTGCCTCAAGGTAAAAATACCTTATTGAAACATTAGCCACGAACAGAGTTGCGCACCTTTGAGATCTCATATTCAAAGAGATACGGGGCTGCCATTGAAACTTGCAAAGCAGCAACCACGAAAGAGGATGTATTTAAAAACAAATACATTTTTATTTTAAAACACTTGAATTTAGTTGTTGAAAAGTGGCTTCTGTGAAATAACATTTTTTCCATAATGGCAACAGTCTCCTTTTCGTTCAAAGATTCACACGTCTTTTGCATCTCAAAGTCATTTGATTTTAATCCATACTGCCTGCATAACTATTGGTTTTATTTATTAACTCCCGTGTTGTAATTTTTCTTCTTATTACCTCCACCATAAAAGTTAGACACGGAATCACTAAAGTACAAGCACGGGTTGTGTAAAACCTAACATGCAACGCAATTTATTGCAGAAGGTAAGGGGGCATAGAGTTGGGGGTAGGGTGTTAGCGTGGATAGAGGATTGGTTGTCAAATAGGAGGCAGAGAGTGGGGGTTAATGGGTGCTATTCGGATTGGCGGTTGGTGACTAGTGGAGTGCCCCAGGGGTCGGTGCTGGGGCCTCAGCTATTTACCATTTATATAGACGATCTGGAGGAGGGAACCGAGTGTAGGGTGTCGAAATTTGCTGATGACGCCAAGATTGGTGGAACAGCAAATTGCGCGGAGGGTGTGGAGAGTCTGCAGAAGGATCTAGATAGGCTGGGCGAATGGGCCAGGAACTGGCAAATGGAATTTAATGTTGGCAAGTGCGAGGTGGTCCACTTTGGTAGGAATAATGGTAGGAAGGACTATTACTTATGTGGCAAAAAACTGCAGCAGGCGACGGTGCAGAGGGACCTCAGGGTCCTTGTGCATGAGTGGCAAAAACCCATCCTGCAGGTGCAGCAGGTGGTCAGGAAGGCTAATGGGATGCTGGCCTTCATAGCGAGGGGGATTGAATATAAAAGTAGGGAGGTCTTGCTGTGGCTGTATAGGGCATTGGTGAGGCCGCAGCTGGAGTACTGTGTGCAGTTTTGGTCACCGTACTTACGCAAGGATATTTTGGCCTTGGAGGGAGTGCAGAGGAGATTTACTAGGCTGATGCCGGAGTTGAGGGGGTTGAGCTATGAGGAGAGGCTGAATAAACTAGGCTTGTACTCGTTAGAGTTTAGAAGAATGAGGGGAGATCTCATTGAGACATATAAGATGATGAATGGGGTGGATAGGATAGAGGTAGAGAGACTCTTCCCGCTCTGAATGGACAGTAGGACTAGGGGGCACAGCCTCAAGATAAAGGGGGGGCGGTTTAGAACAGAGTTGAGGAGGAACTTCTTCACTCAAAGGGTGGTGAATCTCTGGAATTCTCTGCCCGTTGAGGTGGTGGAGGCTGCCTCGCTAAATATTTTTAAGACGCGGGTTGATGGGTTTTTGATAAGAGAGGGGATTAAGGGTTATGGGGAGAGGGCGGGAATGTGGAACTGAGCCACGACAGATCAGCCATGATCTTATTGAATGGCGGGGCAGGCTCGAAGGGCTAGATGGCCTACTCCTGCTCCTACTTCTTATGTTCTTATGCAATACGAATTATTTTTGAGCTTTTTTTCCCCTATATTCCATTTTCTTTCCCCTTACAAAAAGGCCCAAACAACTCCGTAATCAGCCACATGGTGCCAACAGGCCACAAAAATACATGGCCAGTGCAGATGGACGTGCAGAGGCTACCTACAGTTTCACTGTCATTACAGGGTTGTGGATCAGTTAAACAAAACCTACTGATCAATTTAAATAATCCAAATGACAAAATCTCATTTTTGACGTAATCAAACTGGATTTGAACAACTGGATCACGAGCTGCCAGAAACGTAGTACAGTTCGAGTGGCAACTCCCCCACATCTAACATGGAAGCGAGGAAGTGGTTGAGCAAAATAACAACCCCACAAGTATTGCGGCACACCGTTTTCTTCAACTCCATTTAAGTGTTGGCTCAAATCGCTTGATGCTACAGCTTTGTGGATACGAATCACTAAATATTCCCATTGAGAAGCAGACAGCAATGATTTGGATTTTGCTCCAATATAATGAGTCTCTTCACCCACACCAACAATGTGAGCGAGTACACATTAGTACCGCAGCAAAATTATTTTTATTCACACCAGACTGACTTGAGACACTTGTGGGTGGAATTTAATGCCTTTCACTGGCAAATTCAGTGGTGGTGAGGCATTTAATCAGATGGGAGAGGTCCTTGCCACCTTCCTGCTCCTGCCCCAATTAAATCGAACTAATGCCCACTGAAGGGTCACATGGCAGGTAACACCATGCTGGAAGTCCGTAAAGCTGCACTCCTGGATAGGGTCCCTCAGTCCTAACCTCGCATTGGGAAGGGGGAGGACCACTGAGAACAAACCCCCTACCCTTACTGCCAATCACCCTCCAACCACTAACATGCACCTGTGCCTGGGCTCATCAGGCAGTGTAATATCAGCAGTACTCACCACCTCCCCAGTGGCATTGCCAAGCAACGAAGAGCTGCCAGTCTCTAACTGGCAGGCAGCTCTAGGGAGACAAGACTTCACTTGCAGGGTCCTTTATCCTTGGGAAGGAATGCCACTGCCCAGTATACGCCTGATTGGCACTTTGGCAGGCTTTTCTGAACGAGGCAACCCGGGCTGTCATCGGCTCTCCGCCACGTTCCCTCCATTAAATATCACCTTGTCTATTCAATTGCTTTAAAAAAAAAGTAACAGCATGGGTTTAAGAAGTCTCCATTAGCTCCATGACCTGCCAGCTTGGAGACACTTTCAGAAGAGACTTATTATACTGGTGCAAAATCCAAGATTCATACCAGCATACCCTGTATTAGATTACCTATGGAGGCCTTGAAGTTACACTGGGCAAATGATGCACATAATGCTAAGAATGAACACCAATGTACAGGGACATTTTTATTTGCTATTTTGAAAGAGACACAAAGTCTTTTTAGCTGAGGTAAGTTAAGGCTGTAAAAATAATGGATAGAAGGTATTTCACATGAAGGCAGCCATTTTCACAAAACCTAAACAAGAGCAGTTTCGTTGAAAGATTGGCGATATGTAACCAATGTTAAATAATTAATAAATGCTTGAGTTTGATGTGAATGAAATAGAAGGTAGAATTTGCACTACTGGAAATTCAGAGTTACATCCAGAGTCTCATTCAAGGAAGATATTGTCACTCTGCCAATATCCTGAAACTCCTTACCAAACAGTACCTTTACCACATAAACTGCAGCTTCTGCAGAAACTGGAGCTATGAAACGAATGTCAAATTTGCCAGCAACACCCAGGTCCCAAGGAATGATAGAAAAACATCTAAGACAGTGCATCTTTAAGCCCATGAAGGAGTTAAGAGACCTGTCCTAAATTATTTGTTTGAATTATTTGTTTTTAATTTTTGATTTCAACAAATAATACACTAGAAATTAAATACGAAGAAAAAAGGCACACCTCAGTGTTAGTAAACTACTGGTAACTTGCACCATGGAATTTTTTGTGGTATAGTATTGACAATACATTGTTAATTCAATTGCATGACTGTGATCACATAGCACAAATATAATGGCATAAAATCGGAACTGTAAACATTACAATGTTCCGGATCAACATCACAGCTCTAATCTAATCTTGACTTTATGGTGGGAACACAGGCTAGTTTCACTCTTGTGTTTTATGGTACCACGTGAAATCCTCAAGGAAATTCAGCCCAGGAATCCATAATTCCAATGTCAACAGAAAAAAGGCAACATTGAGATAATAATCACAATAAAACAGAATATTGTGGTGTGCTGAGAACTTCTGCAGCAATGAAAAATAGAGTTATTGAATTCCTACAGTGCAGAAGGAGGCCATTTGGCCTATCGAGCCTGCATTGACCACAATCCCACCCAGGCCCTATCCCCACAACCCCGTGCATCTACCCTTGCCAGTCCCCTTGACAGAAAAGGGGCAATATTAGCATGGCCAATCCACACAACCCGCACATCTTTTGACTGTGGGAGGAAACCAGAGCACCTGAAGGAAACCCATGCAGACATGGGGAGAATGTGCAAACTCCAGATAAACAGTAACCCAAGCCAGGAATCAAACCCAGTTCTTTGGCACTGTGAGGCAGCAGTGCTAACCACTGTGCCACCCTGTAGCCCAAATGTTCATGGCACTATAGTACATTCCACATTTCCAATTAATTCTAATTATAGTGGCTGTTCAGATTACTCTGTGAAGTAGAACTGATGCAAGAGAACAAATAATATTCTTTTCTTTTATCTTTAAAGGGAACATAGGCACTGGCAGGAATGCAGTAATTGCGTCCACAAAGAAATATCAAGTATGAGCTTAATATTTACATTTCCCCAATATGGGAGAGACTTGGTGGTTACCTGATGTCAAAGTTGGAGTGAAGGATATTAGAACTGATGTCATTGGACGAAATATACAAGATTGATATAACATTGTTGCTTCAGCGTAGACATTCTCTGTGTATGATTTAATTACTCCAGTTTTCACCAAAGATGGACCCCAAGATGTAATGTTGAAAAACTTGCTTCAGTGCAATTAAGATAATTCATTGGAAGGCATTTGAAACAAACAAACTAATGTGATCAGTGTGTGTCATCAATAATCCCAAAAAAGATATGGATGTGTCACAAAGAACTGGCAAGATACAAGACTAGCAAAACCATGGTAACAGTTATCACTCCTGGTATCCTATGGTGTAACAAACATTCAGGATCGGCTAGAAATGAAAATGAATACCCAAGAGATCCTGTCTATTTCCCTTTTGTATTAGTGCCTGGTCATCCCTCTGATAACATTTCCATTCAGATAAAGGGATACAATGGGATATAGCTGAATGGGCTTACTTTGCATTAAGCTGATCTTTCTCCACACCCTAGCTATGACTGTCACATTACATTCTGCAGTCTCTCGTTTCCTTCTCTATGAACGGTATGCTTTGTCTGTATAGCGTGCAGGAAACAATACTTTTCACTATGTTAATACATGTGACAATAATAATCAAATCAAAGCTCATTTGATAATGCGAGTATTGCTGAAATTTAATCAAAGCTTTCTGTTTTGTACTGAAGAGTGCAAGGAGGAAAACTTTGACAAAATCTATTTTTTTCATCAATACTCAGAAGTTTAGTTAATTTCACATTTTGGCAATCTTGAATGTCACAAATGTTTCAGTTACATAAATCTAAAACCCATCACCACAAATTTTGAGGTCAATTAATGGGTACTTATTCTTAAACATTGGAAAATTTGCAATTAATTTGAATTTTGACTTTCTTCAAACTGAGACGGGGGAAAGAGAGAGACAGAAAGAGAAAGAGAGAGAGAGAGGTAGAGTGGAGAGAGATGAGAGAGAGAGAAAGAAAGAAAGAGAGAAAGAGAGAGAGACCCAACTTTTCACTGGATCTCAATTTCAGAGGCACAAAAAATGAAGATCTTGTTTAACTAACTTTTTGATACGACTGGATGCACAACTGCTGAAAATAGTTGCCTATAACTCAAAACAGATGCACAGAATTTAAAAAAAAAGTCAATTGATATTACGACCCAAGGACAACAGCAAGTAAACAAGTGTTTCAATCGGGTTAGTGCCACAAACCTGTAATGCACAAGTCATTGGCTGCATCAATTTCCTGGTAGTTACTACTGTAAGAAGTCTCACAGCACCAGGCTAAAGTCCAACAGGTTTATTTGGTAGCAAAAGCCACTAGCTTTCAGAGTGCTATTCCTTTGTCAGTTAAGTGGGAGTTCTGTTCACAAACAGGGCATATAAAGACAAACTCAATTTACAAAATAATGGTTGGAATGCAAGTACTTAAGCACCTGTGCTTAACCCTCTCTCCAATCACATTGTCTGTACCTTTAAGACTTGATTACCTGTAAAGGCTCGCATTCCAACCATTATTTTGTAAATTGAGTTTTTGTGTTTTTATATGCCCTGTTTGTAAACAGAACTCCCACTTACCTGACAAAGGACCAGCGCTCTGAAAGCGAGTGGCTTTTGCAACTAAATAAATCTGTTGGACTTTAACCTGGTGCTGAGAGACTTCTTACTATGCTTACCCAGTCCAACGCCAGCATCTCCACATCATGAGTTACTACTGACCAGAACTGTAACTGGGCCAAGCATATAAATACTATGGCTACAAGAGTAGGTCAGACACAGGGAATTCTGCAGAGAGTAACTCACCTCGACTCCCCAAAGCCTGTCCACCATCTAGGAGGCACAATTTGGAGTGTGATGGAATCAGTACAGCTTCATCTCGAGAAACGTGACAGCATCCAGAGAAAGCAGCCCACTTGACTGGTACCCTACTTACCGTGGACATTCACCACCACTACAACCAGCACAAAGTGGCATCAATGCACATTATCTAAAAGATGCATTGCAAAAACTTACCAAGCATCCTGTGGCAGCATCTTTCACAACCTGTACCTAGAAGGACAAGGGCAGCAGATGCAGAACGCCACCACTTGCAGGATCACACACCAGCCTGACTTGAAGCGATAATCGCCATTCCTTCAGAGTCACCAGGCCAACAACTTAGAACTCCCTTCCCTGACAAGCCTGTGGGTGCACCTACATCAGAAGAACCACAGCAGTTCAAACAGGTAGATCAATACCACCCGCACAAAGATATGCCAACGATGCTCACATCTGATGAAAGAGTAAAAGAAGAGTTGACGGGAGAGAAACAAAGTGGGAACAGTGGCTTCTTCCCCAAGTCTAGGTATGCGGAGACTAACGGCACTGCCCAGTCAAACATCAAATCTAGTGCAAGTGGTTTGTGGAATGGGTGCACAGAAATGAGGTATGGAAACACAACCCATTTCCTTCCCCTTTACTGAATTTTGAAATGCCATATACCTTCAAGATCTAATCAACTGCAATGCTTGCTCTCGAAAATGATTAGCATTGAAACTACATGTCCAAAATGTTTCAGCAGCTCTTTCCTGCGAAACCAGGATAATGCCTAGGTTTTCTCAGCAGCATGGTCCCTTCACCTGACACCTTTACGTCCAAGAGTTGAACATGTGGTCTGACATCAAGCCGCCATACCTTATGCCTCCCAATTATCGAATTATGACTCTCACCCCCATCCTCCCAGCCCTGTCCTGATTTTCTTCTCTCCCCACTGAGAATATCCCAGTTTCTTCACCGAACGCTCAGCAGGGTAATAAAAGTCTGTATATTTTTAGTCAGTAAGCAAATTTAGTTATCCTGTAGAGGGATACAAAATGTTTAGGAATTGTTTTCCCTCTAAGACAGATCAATCACACAAGGTTGCACAGGACAAAGGGACTGATTAAGGGGAAAAACAGAGTACGAAAGTAAGCTTGTGCAGAATGTAAAACTGACTGTAAAATGTCCTATAGGTTTGCGAAGAGAAAAAGATTGAAGACAAATGTAGGTCCCTTACAGGGGAATTTATAACGAGGGACAAAGAAACGTCTGACCAACTAAATACATACTTTGGCTCTGTCTTCACAAAGGAGGTCGCAAATAACATATCAGAAATGTTGCGGAACACAGAATTGAGAGAGAGGGAGAAACTGAAGGAAATCTGTAGAATCCCTACAGTGCAGGAGGCCAATTGGTGCATCAAGTCTGCACCAACAATAATCTTGCCCAGCCCCTATCCCTATAGCCCCACGTATTTACCTTGCTAGTCCCCTTGACACTAAGTGGCAATTTAGCATGGCCAATCAACCTGACCTGTATTAGTAGAGAAATGGTGTTGGGGAAATTGGGATTGAAGGCTGATAAATTCCCAGGACCTGATAATGTACACCAAAGAGTATTTATGGAAGTGGCCCTAGAAAAAGTGGATATATTGGTGTTCATCTTCTCAGTTTCTATAGATTCTGGAACAGTTCCTATAGATTGGAAGGTAGCTAATGTAACCCCACTATTTAAAAAGGGAGGTAGAGTGAGAAAAAGGGAACGATAGTCCAGTCAGCCTGATGCCAGCAGTGGAGAAAACATTCAAGTCCAAGATTTAAAAGCAGAGCACTTAGAGAACAGTGGATCGGAACAAGTCAGCATGGATTTACAAAAGCGAAATCACACTTGACAAATCTACTGGAACTCTTCAAGGGTGTAACTGGTGAAGTTGACTAGGGGGAGCCAGTGGATGTGTTATATTTGGATTTTCAGCAAGGTCCCACAGGAGATTAGTGTGTAAAATTGAAGTACATGGGGATTGTAGGTAGTGTGCTGAGATGGATAGAAAACTTCTTGCTATGGAGCTCACAGAAACATATAAAATTCCAAAGGACTAGTCTAAATAGATGCAAGAAGGATTATATTTCTGATGTTGGGGTGCCCAGATCCAGGCTTCATTCTCAACCATTAAGGACTGAGATGAGGGAAAACTTCCTTATCCAGAGAGTGGTGAGGCTGTGGAATTCTCTACCAAAGAAAGCAGCTGAGACTAAAACATTGTATTTTTCAAGAAAGAGTTAGATATAGCTCTTGGGTCTGAGGGGATCAAAAGATATGGGGGGAAAAGCTGGAACAGGTTACTGTGTTGGATGATCAGCTGTGATCATAATGAATGGTGGAGCAGGCTCGAATTGCCTACTACTACTACTGCTGGATTTAGATAAAGTTCAGGGATGAGTTTTGGATACACCTTTTACTGGTGACTTCCTTCTGATACATCAAATCATGTCTTTTAAAAAAAGAAACGTTCACTGCACTCATCTATTTCACAGAAGGTAGGCTTTAAAATTGTTGCTTTGTCCCGAGCCCCCACTGGCTCTTGTAAGACAATGACATGCTGAAGCATATATAGTATATTTAGAAAGAGCCAACAACCCAGTGGTTCAATGGGTCCGTGAAACATGTGACACAACACTGAGTGATGTAGGTCAGGATGGTGCCAGCATGTGTTGTGCTGAGCTAAGCTACCCAGACCCAGCCATAAAAATGGGACCAATGTCACAAACAGTCTTAGCATGCCCACAGCTAGGAAAGAGAAACATGTTTCTGGCTTTATACTCCCGATTACTATTGAGCACTTTTGTTGTTAGTAGTTGCATGTGGATAGGTTCGCTTGAGTTTTACTGTCAAGATTAGACCAGGTATTTCAGTGATGATGGGACATTGCATCCCCCCGACATCTATCTACAGAGACCTCCAGTTGTAAGTAACTAGAAGCAGGGGCAAATGTTGTCAAGTGCGGCAGTTTTGTTCCTGAGCAGCATAAAGATAATCTCCACTGGCATAAACAGATTTTCTTAGCTTATATAATGAAGGACAGGGAAAGACTAATTGACCCCAAGCTGTAATACACCACTGTTCAAGCTTACACACAGCTGGTGGTTTATTAGAGCAAACTGAATTACAACTATGACTGTAATGTCACCAATAGTCAGCCACAGACCAAGCTTACGCATGAAAAATATTTTCTTCAGGAATGCACCAGAGAGTTGCCAGCGGTCAGAGCTGCAGACCATGAGTCACATTTTTGGGAAAAGAGACAAAGGAGCAAAAGTAAGAGGTAACTCCCAAGTTTTAAAGTGCTTCCCTATAAACTACGCACTAACAACTACTGGTGCCTGCTTTCTCATTTGCAGAAGGCTAAGGGGAGTGCCTCAACTCTGCCTTAGTCATGCTGCTTAAAACTTGTGACAATGCATGTGACTCTGACAGGAAGACAGTTAACCCAGCACTTACAGCAATGTTTGATTTGGTAATTAAAGCAGGAAAGAAACTTATTCTCGTGATATTAAGAGGAAAAGGCAAGTTGCTTCATCACTTCTTCAGCTTTTCTGTAAAGCTGCTGCAGCACTGCAAGCAACTAATTGCTACCTTTTAGCATGCCAGAATTAACAAGAGAAAAGAATGTTTAGTATAACTGCAAACATTAACACTTAACAACAGAATTCAATTAATTTGGAAGGGACTGCTAAATGTCAACAACCGTCTTCCACTCTAATGAATATATTTATAAATATAACAAAATTTAGTATGGATTTAAAAAAGGATGAAATTGAACACAAAGTTTCAAATTTTAGAAGTAATTTGACACAAGCATAATCCTGAAGATAATGAGATATGAAACCTTACAGTAGAAAAACAATCATAAAATGCGTTAGTTCCATTCAAAAAAAAGGCAACAGCTACCCTTATTGCAGTTTGCACGACAGTCTAACACATTTGAATGGAAATAAAAGATTGATGTTCAAGATAAGGGAAAATTAAAATAATTCTAAAGCTACCTTTTGGCTGGCCGGCAGACGTTAGTTAGCATGTCTGTCTGCCCCAGATTGGCTGACAAGCACGTGGAAAACGTTGATACCATTAGACTCACGTGAGCTGCTGTAACAAAGTCCGCACTTCGATTTCCCAATTTCAGAAATTTCCTCCACCTATATATCGGAAAGACAAATTTGCTCCCTTTTCCCCGGAAACTGTCTGAATTTGAAGGAGACCGTTTGTAACCTTGGTGCCATAGTTAATTCCGAGGTGAGATTCTGGCCTGCACTAACGCTGCCTATTTCCACATGGTAACATCAGCTGATTCTAACCCTGCTTCAACTCATCGGCTGCTGAAATCCTCATCCACGTCTTTGTCATTCCAGACTTGGCAATTCTAATCAACTGATTGGGCAACGTCCAAGGTTTTAACCTCGGGATATTCTAGATGATTCAAAACGCTGCCGTCCTCATTCTTACTCATACCAAGCCTCATTCACCCCATCAGCTATGGCTCAATTGCTATCACTCTTGCCTTTGAGTCAGAAATTTGTGGGTTCACATCTCACAAAATATAGCACTGCACTGAAGTGTCAGGCTGAGTGCCATAGTTTAATTCTTTCAAATAAAACATTAAACCAAAGTCTTGTCTGCTCTCAACTGAACACAGAAAATCTCACGACACCATTTTAAAGGAGGCAGAGGCGTTATCCCAAGCATACTGGTCAATATTTATCCCTCAATCATTAACACAGATTATCTGCTCATTTCAGATTGTTGTTTGTAGGCGTTCACTGTATTTCCTACATTACACCAGCTACTGCACTTCAACAATACTTCGCTTGGCTGTAAAGCACTTCAGGATATCTTGCTACAATTAAATTTATTTAAGAGCAACTCTTTCTTTAACTCCTGTGCTCCCTGATGTAGTGGTTCCCAGTGAAGCAATGCCTCAATAAATTCTGAAATGTGTTTTCAAATGTTACCATGGACAGACCCTTGTTATCTCTGTAATCCCCTCCAGCCCTTCAACCCTCATATCCAAACCCTTCTAATTCCAGTCACTTGAGTATCGCTGATCTGAAGCACACCAACACTGCTGGTTTTGCCTTCAGTATTTAAGGAGGGTCAAAAGTATTAAATGGTATAAAAGATAATGATTATTTGGAATAACGTGTGGTTTATTGTCTTTTTTTTAGTAGAAACAGTACCGAGCACCTCAGGTACTGGCTGTAGGATCAGTTGAGGAAATTGGCATGTAGTATGGAAGATGCACATTTCTCTTTGAGAGTCAGTGTGGAAATTTATAGTTGGCAGTTTGACAACAGATTTGAAGTATGTCGGGAGGTGGAGGGGAGAGAATGCAAGGGAATAAAGGGATAGGAGTAGGCTCATTGAGCATGTTCCATCATTTAATTAGATCATGACTGATTACCTACTTCAATACCATCTTCCCTATGATATTTCCATGTCCCTTGATATCATTAGCATCCAGAAATCTACTGATTTCAATCTTGTAAATGCAAAATGATTGCGTTGCCACAGCCCTCTGCAGTAGGAAATTCCAAAGACTCACCACTTTGAGTGAAGAGATTCCTCCTCATCTCAGTTTTAAATATCCTATCCCTTATTATTAAGGCTGTGTCCTCAGTTCTAGAGTCACCAAGCAGAAGGGAAACATCCTGTCTGCATGTATGCTGTCAGGGCCTTTCCAGGTTTCAATGAAATCACTTCTCATTCTTTGAAACTTTAAAGAATGGAGGTCCAATTTCCTCAATCTTTCTACATAATGTAATCCTGCTATTTCAGGGATTAGTCAAGTGTACCTTCATTGAATTACTTGTAGAACAAAAGAGGCAGTGCAAAGTGCTTCCAAGCTAATGGAACATCACAAAATCATTAATTGCAGATCTCTTCATTCTCTTATTTGTGATTCTTGATCACTGATAGGTGGTGAATTATTCAGAAGCGATATCATCACGAGCACCAGGTATTTTAGCAAGCATTTGATTAGTTTAATCAGCTTCCATTTGTCTCCAACTCTCTCATCGGTAACCGCAGTAAACTTAATAATCGTTACCTTTCTCCCCCATTTCATTAGTGACGATTAAACTTCAAAAAGTTTTAAAAAGCACATTTAAAACTTCACATTTTACAATAATTGAAAGAGATCGTGGAATGCAAAGTGATCCAATAATTTGTCTTGAAAATGAATTGTTCAACAGGGTACAAAGATTTAGGAAACACAGGGGTAAATTTTACCAGCCTGCTCACCATGGGTATCGGAGGTGGTGAGGGGTGGGGTATGGAAAGGTCAGTTGACGTCGGGTGGGATTTTCCGGTTTCAGAGCGTGTTCTCTTCTCCAGATTTCCTTTTCAGAATGATTTAAACAGCATCACCATTTGTCACATAAATACTTCTCTGAATGGGAGCAGACTCATAAGCTTCAACAGAATAGTTGGGCTGAGTGGCCGGTGTCTGTGAAGCACATTCAATGTAATAATGGAAACACTGGTCACACCACAAACCTGGTTCCCTGTAGTGACAATACGCTGTAACAAATGCCGAAAGATGTTAGCGTGACCAATGCTTTGCTACTAAAAATTCATGATGCAGAACAATGGTCCAGTCATCGCAAGACAAGGTTATCCTGTTCTCAGTTTGAACACATTGTGCTTTTTTGGTCTATGAATATAGAGCACTTACTGCTACAGAAACCGAATTTGGAACAGCACAACTGAAAATTCATGGTTACTGGTTTACAGAGCAAGTCTGTTGGATGTATTAATTCCTTCTTGTTTCTATCCAAATATAATTCTGGAGACTATGTCCCGTAAAGGTCAGGCTATTCCTCTACAGCAACGTTCTCTTTTTCAGAGAGAAGGAAGGGTTGTTATAACAAGGTCAGTTATATTAGGCAAGAAATGCCAACTGGATGCAATGCTGATTGCATTTTCCTTGTTGGAGAAATAAAATCTATTTTTCACTCCTGAGATTGGTCTGCTCCATGCACCTGTTTGGGCAAGTGATCAAAGGTCTCTAAGTCGTGATGTAGTTAGTAAGTTATTGTAATTTGAGGGTTACTTTTTGCATCAAAGATTGACAGACTGTTGGGTTCCAACTAACAACATCATTGAGGTGGGGAATTCAGATGTAGAGAACTGTGGGCATATATAAAAATAAATCACATTGTACTAGCACTGGAGCTGGAGAAAACATCCTACACTATTATCTCTTCCATATTTGCAAAATGTGCATAAGGAACAGGGGCAGGAGTAGGCTATTTCTGCTCCTTTGCTTATAAATTATCCACCTCAACCAGATTCCCCTAGTAACCAAAAATCCACCACTCTCTATCGTGAATATACCCAAAGTCTGAGCACCTCTGGATAGAAAAATGCAAAGATTCACAATCCACTAAAAGACGAAATGTTTCATCTCAGTTCTCAATAACTGATCTCTTATTCTGGCACTGAGACCTCAAATTTGAAAAACTTTCAGGAAGCAGAAATATCCTGCCTGTCAAACTCTAGGGTATACTGGAGAGAGGTTCTGCACAATCCCCACATCTCAGGAACTAGCCCAGTTAACTTTTCATTGCACTTCCCATTGGCAAATATAACCATAGATAAGGAGCCCGAAACTGCAATTGGTACTATGTGTGGTCTCATAATTGCAGTGAGACTTATTTACTCAAAGTAAGGCTGATGTACCATTTGCTTTCATAACTGCTTGCTGACCCTGCACGTTAATTTTCTGGACGTGTACAAGAACACAGATCTGACTACAAACATTTTTCGGGTCTCTGACAATTTATAAATATTCTACTTTTCCTACTAAAGTGAACAACTTGCACTTGTCTACATAACATTCTGCCTCTCTGTTCTTAATCATCCTCCCACATCTTACTTTCCCTCCTCTGTATCATCAGCAAACCCTGGCTACATTACACTACATATCCCAGCATGAGTCAGCAGCAGAAAGGGGAAAATAATTCTAGTTGCATGACAAAAATGAGAACCTCAATTACCACGTGAAGAAAAATCCATACTTGGTTTCTCAAGATGGCAAGTTGCCCTTTTCTGCCAATACAACCAGGAGACACAGCAGAAGTTTGTGTCCTGCATCATTAAATATATTTAAGGTTGAGATAGAGTTTTAATCACTCAGGGAATCAGTAGATGTGGGGCGCAGGTGGGGAAGTGGAGTTGAGACAGAAGATCAGCCATTGTTGCACTGAATGGCCAAACAGACCTAAGGGGCCAAATGGTCACACTGTTAAGGTCACAGCAATAATACCAGTCAAACTAACAGCTGATGAGAGATCATGACATGGAATTTGCTGGAATAGCGCATTTGGTCGCAAATGCCATTAAGTTGGATCATTGTATGTCCTGATCCTCTAGTGGTCTGTGTTGAAGAATTCATGTGAACACAGCACAGCAAGAACACTGGCAGTTCAGAAATGGCATGCCCAATGTAACATCAAGGGTTAAAAGGTGCAGCAATCTCTAGCTATTAAAACACACTGTACTAATTGAAATATTTGGGGTGTTTTTCCTAATTAAACATTCAAAAATGTGGGTTGAATGATCGAGAATCTGCATGAGTCCAGTGAGGAACCAAGCAGTTACCTCCAATCATTTCAAATCCTAAGCTAAACAGGATGACTAAATCATTATACTAGAATTACTAAGTTGTCTTAAAAGTTAACAAAGGACTTCATATTTGCAAAGGAATCAATCATCTTTAGTTAGCCAGTTAAGCTATATGTCTCAATTTGCATTTTTTCCCCCCACACAATTGCCAGTAAGCTTGAAACTAACTTAAACCAGCACCTTTCCCAGCTTGAATGAAATTTTGCATTCCTCATCTTTCAGCACAAATCACACTGCCACAAGTGGTAGCAGTGATGAAAACAGCATTAATAACAGTGCCAAAAACAGATAATGCTGGAAAAACTCAGCAGGTCTGACAGCATAATCCAGCAAGTTGGACATCACTATTGTCATGGATCTGCCCAGTAACAGCAGAATTCCACAAGGCATGATAAGATGCAATCGGCTCAGCAACAGGTAGAAATCTGCCTAGCAACAGCAGCAGCCAGCATTCAAAAGATGTCATTTTTCCAAGTAACAAGATCAGCAGGCATCTTGACAAAACCAGGTGTAAAACAGCTTACTGAGACTAATGAGATCAGTGAAGGCATACACATGCCAATTTTTAGAATCAAGGAAATTGAGAGATACAGACAGCCCAATACACATAATAAACAAAGAGGAAAATGGTATAATTGCCAGCAACCTCAGAAGCAAGCAGGCCAATTTAAACTCGAGCCACCGAGGCGCCAGTCCACAACTAACAGCCGGGAGACTAGGCCCACATCTAAATCTTACAGCCAAGGCAGAGTAGAGACCTTTGTAAAGACAGTTTAAACATCTTCACTGGACCAGGAACAGATGTTTCCCAGCCTTGATCCTCAGATGTATTGTGTGATAGCTAGAAGCTGGATTTGACACACAGACTCATTCAATTTGGATGTTGTTTGGGAAAGATGGAAGTCCAAAGGAGTTTAGGGATCATGGATATATTTTGGAACAAGGGGCACTTTTTATATTAACTATTGTCTGATTCATATACTTAATTGTCTTAAGAGCATTATAGTCCTGTTCATGTGTATTTGACATTTAATTTAATAAATAGCCTTTAATAATTGGTACTTTGACGATGGGACTGATTATCCTTACTCAAGTTTCACACGACTCCTCCCACCATTCCAAAAACATCACCAGTAACAGCCTCTCAGACAACAATGTCGTTTGTGATGCCAGTGATTTAAATGGGAATAAACTATGAAGAGCGCTAAAAAAACCCTTTTGTTTTAAAGAGTTCAAGGCAAAGCAGGGCAGAAATTGTGAAGGAGTACAAATAATGACTGGAGTTACTTATGTCACAATTAGATTTATGTTGTAGTAACAGCATATGCACTAAAAATTATGATCTCCATTTTTAACAGTACTCTCTGTCCCATCATCCAGACTCACTTACTGAGTATCAAAACACAATCTGCCATGAACCAATATAGCCATTGTAGTTCTCATGTACAAACGTTCCAGCTACAGAGCCTTCACAAAGGCCCCTGAATGAGCGCAATTAGTTGAAGCTACCAGTTGGCATTAATTCACTCTGGGGGCAAGGCCAGATTCATGAAGAGAGACCTGTTTCTAGAATAATGTTTTTAAACTGGCACAATAGATTGCTGAAACGTGATTTGTGAAGAATTCAACTTATGCTTAAAATACTGTGATTTTTATGTGCCAGTCCCACCAATATCTGGGGAAAAACATGCCAGAAAAGAGGGGGCTGGAAACTCCAAGCCACACTGTCATTGAAGATGGAAGTCAAGTAACAACAAAAAGTCTGTAACATTCCTGATGGTTAACGTGCTTTTATTAGATCACCATCTAAAAATGTACAATCATGGCCATTTGGGAATAATTAATCAAACTGTAATTTTCCCCCAGGGTGCAAGTGATATCATAAGCAATAAGAGTAAAGCACAGGCAGTTTCTAGATTTGAGTCCTGAGATTAAAAATATATATAATCGAAGCTAAAAAGCATTGTGCATTCACTACAGAAATTGGCCATATAATCTTTTAGGAAAATATAACGGAGCAATTACTTGGCAATTTTAAATTCTTCTTTCATGAGTCGTGCACGACAATAAGGAGTTGTTTGCTGCCTTCTCAAACTGCTGCAGTTCACATGTTGTAGGAATACCCATTGTGCTGTTCGGAATGGAGTTCCCATATTGTGGACCAGTAATGGTGAAAAAAGAACAGCAAAACAGTTCCAAGTAAGGATGGTTCATGATTTGGAGAGGAACTTGCATGTAGCGACATTTCCAAGCATTGACTGCTTTCGTCTGTGGTAGAAGTTGCAGCTTTTGAAAGGTGCCTTAGCGAGTTGACGCAGTACATCTTGTAGATGGTACATTGTCAGCCCTGTGTGTCTGTGTTAAAGGAAGGGCATTTTGAATATGGTGGATGGGGTGGCAATCAAGCAGGCTGCTTTGCCTGAGATAGTATTGAGCTTTTTGAGTGTTGTTGGAGCTGCACTCATACAGGCAATGGGAAAGTATTCCATCACACTCCTGACTTGCCTTTTTGATGGTGGACAGGCTTTGGTGTCAGGGAGTTATTCTCTGCAGAATTCCCAGCCTCTGATCTGTCCTGTGGCCACAATATTTATATATCTGATCCAGTTCAGTTTCTGGTTAATGGTGACACCCCCAAGATGATGAGAGTGAGAGGCTGATTAGCTTAGTTGGCTGGATGGCTGGTTTGTGATGCATAAGAACATAAAGAACATAAGAAATAGGAGCAGGAGTAGGCCATCTAGCCCTTCGAGCCTGCCCCGCCATTCAATAAGATCATGGCTGATCTGTCATAAGAAATAGGAGCAGGAGTAGGCCATCTAGCCCTTTGAGCCTGCCCCGCCATTCAATAAGATCATGGCTGATCTGTTGTGGCTCAGTTCCACTTTCCCGCCCTCTCCCCATAACCCTTAATCCCCTCTCTTATCAAGAACCCATCAACCCGCTTCTTAAAAATATTTAGCGAGGCAGCCTCCACCACTTCAACGGGCAGAGAATTCCAGAGATTCACCACCCTTTGAGTGAAGAAGTTCCTCCTCAACTCCGTTCTAAACCGCCTCCCCTTTATCTTGAGGCTGTGCCCCCTAGTCCTACTGTCTTTTTTGAGCGGGAAGAGTCTCTCCACCTCTATCCTATCCATCCCATTCATCATCTTATACGTCTCAATGAGATCTCCCCTCATTCTTCTAAACTCTAACGAGTACAAGCCTAGTTTATTCAGCCTCTCCTCATAGCTCAATCCCCTCAACTCCGGTATCAGCCCAGTAAACCTCCTCTGCACTCCCTCCAGGGCCAAAATATCCTTGCGCAGGTGCGGCGCCCAAAACTGCACACAGTACTCCAGCTGCGGCCTCACCAATGCCCTATACAGCTGCAGCAAGACCTCCCTACTTTTATATTTTCGATGCCAACAGCGTGGGTTCAATTCCTGCATTGGCGGAGGCTTTTCATGAAGTCCCTGCCTTCTGAAACTTACCCCTCACCTGAAGCATGGTGATCCTCAGGGTAAAATCACCAGTCAGCTCTCCCCTTTGAGGAGACTGGGACTATGGCAACTTTAGCTTTTTACCTAATAGTGGGGGAATTCAGTGATGGTAATGCCTTTGAATCTTAAGGGCAGGTGGTTAGGTTCTCTCTTGTTGGAGATGGCCACTACTTGGCACTTGTGTGGCAGAAGTGCTACTTGTTAATTGTCAGCCCAAGCCTGAATATCGCCCAGGTCTTGCAGCACATGAAAATGGGCTACTTCAGTTACTGTGCCTCCTAATTTCAGAGCTTATGATGGAGAAGGTAATTGGTGAATCAGCTGAAAATGGTTGGGCCTAGAACACCACCATGAGGAGGTCCTGCAGCGATGTCCTGGAACTGAGATGACTGACCTCCAATAACAATAATCATGATTCTTTGCGCTAGGTATGACTCCAAGCAGTGGAGTACTTGGGAAGGTTACTTAGTGCCACATTTGGTCAAATAACCACATGATATCAAGGCAGTCACTCTCACTTCAGCTTGAATTCAGCTCTTTTGTCCACGTTTGGATCAAGGCTGTAATGAGATCAGGAGCTGAGTGGTCTTGGTGGAAACTAAACAGAGCATTGTTGATCAGGTTATTGCTGAGTAAGTGACACAATAGCACTGTCAGTGACACTCTCCAGCACTTTTCTGATGATCGAGAGAAGACTGATGGAGTGATAATTTGAGATGTTGGATTTGTCCCTATTAGAATCATAGAAAAACTACAGCACAAACAGGCCCTTCAGCCCACAAGTTGCACCCATCATATCTCTACCTACTGGGCTTACCTATAACCGTCAATCCTATTAGGTCCTACATACTCATCCAGAAGTCTCTTAAAAGACTTCACTACCACCAACGGCAGCCGATTCCACTCACCCATCACCCTCTGAGTGAAAAACTTACCCGACATCTCCTCTGTACCTACTCCCCAGCACCTTAAACCTGTGTCGTCTTGTGGCAGCTATTTCAGCCCTGGGAAAAAGCCTCTGAGAGTCCACCCGATCAATACCTCTCAGCATCTTATACTCCTCTATCAGGTCCTCTCTGATCCTTCGTCCCTCCAAAGAGAAAAGACCGATCTCTCAACCTATCCTCATAAAGGCATGCCACCCAATCCAGGCAACATCCTTGTAAATCTCCTCTGCACTCTTTCTATGTCTTCCACATCCTTCCTGTAATGGGGCAACCAGAATTGAGCACAGTACTCCAAGTGGGGTCTGACTAGGGTCTTATACAGCTGCAGCATTACCTCCTGACTCAATTCCTTGATTGATGAAGGCCAGTATACTATATGTTTTCTTATCCACATCCTCTACCTGCGAATCCGATTTGAGAGTTCCTATGAACCTGGACCCCAAGATCCTTCTGATCTTCCACACTGCTAAGAGTCTTACCCTTAATATTATATTCCTTCATCCCGTTGAACCTGCTAACATGTACCACTACACATTTATCCGGGTTGAAGTCCACCTACCACTTCTCCGCCCAGTCTTGATCCTATCTATGTCAGGCTGCAACTTCTGACATCCTCCAAACTATCCACAACACCTCCAACCTTTGTGTCATTGGCAAACTTACCAACCCATCCCTGCACTTCCTCATCCAGGTCATTTATAAAAAATCACAAACAGCAAGGGTCCCAGAACAGATCCCTGGGGCACTCCACTGGTGACCAACCTCCACGCAGAAAAAGAACCATCTACAACCACTCTGCCTTCTGTGGGCATGCCAGTTCTGGATCCACAAAACAACGTCCCCTTGGATCCCACGCCCCCTCACTTTCTTAATAAGCCTTGCATGGGGGACCTTATCGAACGCCTTGCTGAAGTCCATATAAACCACATCCACTGCTCTTCCTTCATCAATGTGTTTGGTCACATTTTCAAAAAACTCAACCAGGCTCGTAAGGCACGATCTGCCTTTGACAAAGCTGTGCTGACTACTTTTGATCATACTATACTTCTCTAAATGTTCATAAATCCTGTCTCTCAGGATCTTTTCCATCAACTTACCAACCACTGAGGTTAGACGCACCAGTCGATAATTTCCTGGGCTATCTCTATTCCCTTTTTTTTGCAGGCAGAACTTATTTTCTGCATTGCCAGGTAGACACCAGCGTTATACTTGTATTCACAGCTTAGCTAAGTGTGCGGTGATATTGAGTGGAGTGAATCGTATTGGCTAAAGACTGAAATCTGTGATGCCGCGCTCCTGAGGAGGCCAAAACGGATCAATCTCTGGCTGAAGGTGGTTGTAAATGCCCTAGCTTTAGAACTGATGGAATGGGCTCCCCTATCATTGAGGACAGAAATATTTGTGTAACCTCCTCCTCCACTTATTGTCTACCACCATTCATGACTGAATGTGGCAGGGCTAAACAACGTGGGTCTTACCTGTTGGCTGTGGGATCATTTAACCCTGTCTGTTGAATGCTGCTTCCACTGTTCAGCATGAAAGTAGTCCTGTGTTGTAACTTCATCAGGTTGACACCTGGTGTTGTTCCTAACATGTCCTCCTGCACTCTCCATTGAACCAGGTTCGATTCCTCTGTCTCGATGGTAATGGTAGGGTGGAGGATATGAGTCAGGAGGTTACCAAATGTAGCTGTACAATTTTGTTGTTGCTGATAGCCCTCAAGGATGCCTAGTTTTGAGTTACTAATCAGTTTGACATCATAGAATCCCTACAGTGCAGAAGGCAGCTACTCAGCCCATCAAGTCTGCACTGACTATCTGACAGTATATCCATCCGTGCCCCCGCCAGTCCATCCTTGTAATCTCACGCATTTACCATCTAACCTACACAGCTTAGGACACTAAAGGGCAGTTTTTACAAATCCATGTAACCTACACATCTTTGGCATGTGGGAAGAAACTAGAGCACATGAAGGAAACCTACACTGACATGGGAGAACATGCAAATCCACACACAGACAGTCACTTAAGGCTGGAATTGAACTGGAGTCCCTGACACTGAGGCAGCAGTGTTAGCGACTGTACCACACCAATTAGCATGGTGGTAGTGCCACACAACATGGAGGGTATCCTCAATGAGAGTGAACATACAAGAACTGTGTGATGGTCGCTCCTTCTGATATTGTCACTGACAGATGCATCTGCACCAGGTAGGTGGTGAGGATGAGGTCAAGTGGGTTTCTTCCTTTTATTTCCCTTCCTACTTTCCGCTGACCCAGTGTACTAGCAGGTCTGGCCTACATCTAGCACTTGACTAGCTGTGGTACTATTGAGTCACTCTTGGTGATGGACATTGAAATCCCCTGCTCAACGTACATTCTGTACCCTTTCCACTCTCAGTGCTTCCTGCAAACGGTGTTCAATGTGGAGGAGTACTGATTTGTTAGCTGAAAGTAGGTGGTAACAAACAGGAGGTTTCCTTACCCATGTTCCACCTGATGCCATGAGATTTCATGCAGTCCAGAGTCAATGATGAGAGCTGCCAGGGCAACACCTCCTGACTGTATGCTACTGTGGCGCCACCTCTGGTGGGACAGAATAATCATGGTAGTATCTGGCTCACCATCAGCAAGCTATAATTTTGTGAGTATGACTACGTAAGGCTGTTGCTTTACTAGTTTCTGGGACAGCTCTTCCAATTTAGGCACAAGCCAAAATGTTGGTAAAGGAGGACTTTGCAGGTTTGACAGTGCTTCATTGTAGTTTCTGGTACCTACATCAATGTTTGAGTACTTGAGGTTTCCTTTCAGACTTCGTAAGGAGAACTGAATAATTGGTTAGGACTTTTAAGAACCAATCATGTTACTGTGACCCTGGAGTCATGTGTAGGCCAGACCTGATAAGGACAGCAAATTTTTCTCTAAAGGACATTGGTGAACTAGGTGGGTTTTGTGACAATGACTTAGTTGTCACCAACAGACTAACCTTTAATTTTATAGCATACACAGACATACAATCTGTTTATATATTAAAACAGCTCATTCAAGAAGAATTCTCATGTTCAGATAGTGAAAAACAGTAATGTTAGCCAAAAGAGTTGCAATTATAAGAATCTACATACATGCTGATAAATCAACACAACAAAAAAAAAGTGAATACAAATCACAATATTGTAGGTTTAACACTTTTACAGTCTGCGTTGAGAAAATTAAATGTATTTCTATATTTAGAAACTCACAGCAAAACAACGCCACAGTGTGGTTCACACCAGCCCCACTTACAGCAGTTAAGGACAATGGTTCTAACATACGTTTTTCCTATCATGTCCCATACTTTTCAATATAAACATTCAAAACACTGCAATGGTCTGTTCTCCCACTCCAACAACACCAATGCAAGATTCCAGAGGAAAGGATTTCAGTACAACTTTATCATCTGGCCTGTATTTAGCCTTGGCTTTTGGGGCTGAAGAAGTGGAGAAGAATTAAAATAAAAGGAATGAGCGATAAAGATAAAATTTAAAAAATGGACATTCTCAAGTATCAGCGTAAAAACAGAAAATACTGAGTGGGGCAGGCAGCATCTGTGGAGGAAGAAAGCAAATTATTGTTTCAGGTCAATAACCATTTCTCTGTTCTGATAAAAAGTAATTGACCCAAATTCTGTTTTTCTATCTCTCTCTCAACAGATACTACTGAGTTAAGGTTTCTGGTCAATGACTTCTCAGAACAGATAAAAGGTCATCAACTTTAACAGTAAATCAGTTTTTCTCTCCACAGATGCCGCCCGACCTACAAAGCAGACTTTTAAGCATCCAAGCTACTTTGCTTTTGTGTATTAAAACATTAATAGTCCCTTTGGACTAGACAAAAGATCCTGGCCTTTTCATAAAAACGAAAAAAAAGTTAATTTACAGCAAAATAATTACAAGCACTGATCCACAATCTAGTGAAGCTTTTTGCTTCCTTTGATTATGTCATAAAAGGTACACCACGAGGTCTTTCCAAACTGGCTTATAAATTTCTGCCACATGAGAAGGAAGGAATCAAATGGATTACTCACATACCTTCCAACCAATTCATGATAGCAGAGACAGGAACAGGTTGTTAGAAAAATTCAGACAGAACAATTATAATCAAAATACAACTGATGTTTGACTATGTTCCAAACTGATGTCCTCTGTATTCCCACAGTAAGAAGTCTCACAACACCAGGTCAAAGTCCAGCAGGTTATTTGGTAGCACAAGCTTTAGCAGCGCTGCTCCTTCAACAGGTGAGTGCTACCAAATAAACCCGTTGTACTTTAATTGGTGTTGTGAGACGTCTTACTGTGCCTACCCCAGTCCAACGCTGGAATCTCCAATATCACGGTTCCCAATCACAGGAAGACGTTCTAATTTCCATGCATTAATAACTCCCATATACACTAGAGATCAGTACACAGATTGAAAAAATATCTTAAAGTGACGAATATCCCAAATAACTTTTATAAAACCACAGAATCAGTAAAGGCAAAACTCATTTGCATGAGAAACAAATCACACAGATCTTTGGGTAACATTCCATCAGAACAAAACTGCCACCATTCATCATTTGTTAAACACATAGGAACACAAATGTTTGGGAAAACTTGGGAGGAAAAGAAACCTTATTTTTTTCTCACATTGTTCAACAATTTAAAGAAAACAGAATTATATGTTCAAAGTGCAATGTACATTTGGGATGAAACATTAACTTTTTTGAAACTGACATGAATATACACGCAGGGAGTCACAAGGTAGTCTTCATGAGTGGCAACATCACTCACAAAATACTGAGAATGAAGCCAATTGTAATGTTTCAACCAGCACATTAACTGAGACCTATTAAATCAGTACAGGTAGAAGATTTAATCTAAGCCCCTTTTTGTCTGCATAATAGTATCATGAGAATAAAATGCATATGGCATTTACATTAATTCCCAGCCCTATTTACTCACTTAACAGTTCATTTTGTGAACATTCGCTTTTCATAGAATCCCTCCAGTGCAGAAGGCAGTCACTAAGCTCATCGAGGCAGCACTGATAGCAACCCTACCCAAGGCCTATCGTCATAACCCCACATATTTACCTTGCTAATCCCCCTGACACTAAGGAGCAATTCACCACAGCCAATCAATCTAACCTGTACATCTTTGGAGTGTGGGAGGAAACCCACACAGACACGGGGAGAACGTGCACACTCTGCACAGACCCAAGCCAGGAATCAAACTTGGGTCCCTGATGCTGTGAGGCAGCAGTATTGGCCACTGTGCCACCCCACATGACTGGGTCCTTCTGAGTGAAGACAAGGTACAAAACGCTGCTGGATTTTACATCTGAACCACTACTGCATTTAAATACACATTTCTGTTAAATTCCCACCGTAAATAAAGGCTAATTTTCCACTTCACTGCAACATCAGGTTTGCTATCCATTGCAGTTGCCCATATTCACATGAGCTCCCATAAGATTGTTTATACTGTGGTGCAGCCCATGCGACTCCATTTAATCTCCTACTTGCAATGTGATGCTGCTTTCAGGGGGTTTAGTAAATTGACAGTAACATGCCACAATATACCTTAACGTGGAATCGGGGCATCATCAGGAAAAACAATACAGTAAAAGGTTTGGAAGTTGTGCATTTTTTAGAAGGAGCAATCCTGCAACAGATCACACCCCCGAAACCACACGGGACCCACCATGATCAGCACTGTGAATGTAAAAGAGGCTGATCTCAAACCAACGCCAGTCTTTTCTCTCATTTTGTTTCCACCCGGGATTCAAAACATTTCTTTTTATTTCTTTTCCACTTTTGATTTTCAGCCAAGTCTTTATCTCAATAATTGTCACAAGATGAAAAAAAAGCACGTGTCGGTCCACCGATCCACTGAGGGCGACGCGTACAAAAGACATTTTCTTTCCCCACCCCCCCCCACCGCCCCCCGAAAATAAGGCGAGGAACAACAAGAGGCGCGGTGAAGCAGTTCTTTAAATTAACACATTACAGCTTGTACACGGGCGAAACTCCAAAAATAAAAAAAAATACAAGAAATGCAAAGACTGCATCAATTCAGCCGTGAAATACACTTCCGTATTTTGGGTACATTGTATCCAGCTAGCTCCGCGCTACACTCACTCACTGTATCAGTTCAGACAGCGACACTCTTTTAGTGTCAATTCTTCTGTCAAGAGGAGGAGAAAGGGTTCAATAACAGGGGAAATGCAATTCCTACCTGAAAACACTGTCCACCTTCGAACCTTTGGGGGAAAGGAAGCCATTCGGCTTATTGAAGAGTTTCTGAAATAAAGTTGGTGGCATTTTTTAATTTCCCTTTGGGTGTGAGAATTGGACTGTAACTCACCAACCCATCTAGCTTCGCTGTCATATGACTGAGACTGCTTCAGGGGAAACTCCAAAGGGTTTCTTTCATTGGCCCTCTGTCCACAGACCTGCTCTGTACCGAATGTACTTATTGGCTGCTTCTCCTCGTCTAACCACATGCTTGGTGAATTTTTTTCAATGTTTTGGTTTTGTTTAGGGGAGTGTACGATGTGTGTAAGGGGAGCTGCTGTTCCTTGTCCTCGCAGTGAATACTTTTCAACTTCTTCGCTTGTGTATTATTGTGCACGAGGAAACAGCAATTTCTCCAATCTGCCGTTTGCAAAACCCATGCAAAAAGAGTACAATGCAATTTTTAAATACATTCATTTCTCACTTAACGAGACGACGATCGGAAAAAAACGTTGCAGCAGCGATTTTAACATTTAACCAGGGGAAATATTTCAACTTCTAGGATTTTACAATACAGGATAGCACCCAGATCTGACAGTTATTTTCACTACCTTTCCAGATCGTTTTTTAAAAATTAAACACTTAACTCACGACCTTTTGAAAGCTAATTTGGATTCGGGTGTTCACTACTGTTTTCATAGATTATAGAATAAAATGCCTAGAGTGCAGAAGGCGGCCATTCGGCCCATCAAGTCGGCACCGACCACAGTCCCATCCAGGCCCTATCCCCGTAATCCCAAAAATCAAAGTGGAGAACACAGGCATCAATCCCACTTCCTCTCACATGCAAAGCGAGCTCTCTACCATTTGAGCTCATTCCCCACTGTTTCAGGTCCGACCAATTCTCTTCATTCTTTTGATTATCTTAAAATTTACCTTCTCTAGTTACTACTGTATTGACTAATGAGAAAACGTTTAATTCTTATCAGCTTGGCTTTACCTCTTGCTTTTTATAGAAACTCATAGTGCAGAAGGAGGTCATTTGGCCCATCAGGTCTGTACCAACTCTCTGACAGTCTCTAACCCAGGCCCTCTCCCCCACCTTATCCACCGAACCATACGTATTTACCCCTAACCTACACATTTTGGGATACTGAGGGAGAATTTAGCACAGTCAATCCACCTAATGTGCACATCTTTGGGCTGGGGAGGAAACTGGAGCACCTGGAGAAAACCTACGCAGACACAGTGAGAATGTGCAAGCTCCAAACAGACAGCATCAAGGCCAGAGTTGAAGCTGGACCCCTGGTGCTGTGAGGCAGCAGTACTCAGCCATGAGGCACTGTCTCACTATGCCTCCCCATTTATGCAAAAAATCCCTCTATCAAGCCTAGCATCTGATGGGTTAGATTTTAAACTGAGGCCCTATTTTCATAGCAAGTTCATTGCATTGTTAATGTAAGCCTACTTGTGACAATAATAAAATTTTTTTTAAAAATCTGTGTTACAAATCAAGACAACTGTGTCAGAAATCAGATAATTTTTACTTCCAGTAAAAATGAAAATACAATGAATGGCCAACACACAATAGCAGTTTCACACCACAACAACAAATTAAAAACCTATTCCTATTTTTAGTTTTACAGATTTTGCTCCCACCTGTAATGATTTATGTATCTAAATCTGTCATGTTTCTCTCCAATGTAATCTATATCATAAGAACATAAGAAATAGGAGCAGGAGTAGGCCATCTGGCCCTTCGAGCCTGCCCCGCCATTCAATAAGATCATGGCTGATCTGTCGTGGCTCAGTTCCACTTTCCCGCCCTCTCCCCATAACCCTTAATCCCCTCTCTCAAATGCTGCAGAATTAAAATTGGTGAGAAAGTGAAACTGACTATTGGGAACATCATATGTTTCCCTGGTTTGAAATTAACCTATACATTAGGGAACTCTGATAACAGTAAAATCCCCTCAGAATGAGTTGGGGCGATGAAACTGATGTATCTAAGCCCTTTGGAGGAAATAATTTCCCAACTGCAATCCTGGTTAGGTGCATTTGCCATGTTAAATTCTCCCTCAGCGTACCCAAACAGGCACCAGAGTGTGGCGACTGGGGGATTTTCACGGTAGCTTCATTGCAATGTTAATGTAAACCTGCTTGTGACACTAATAAACAAACTTTAAAACTTTAATATCAAAACTCAAAGTCAGAGCAATTGAGATAAAATCTGCAAGGTCCAAGGTTTATGATCTTTTTGAACAAAAAGGAAGTTAATAATAAAAGTATCTAAACATACAAATCAAACATTAATTTTAAGCAGGAAAGAAGCAAATGCAGGCCACAGCCTCAAATCCAGGATGGGAAAGAAAGGTCCATGTACGCCCAGTAGCAAGTGACACAACCTGGATAAATCAGGGACAATGAAACTTTGCCAATCTTAATGGCACGGCCTCATCTATAGAAATTGACAAGATTCCTGCTGACATATGGTCAGATTTACAATATACTTGGTGAGCAACAAAGGGAATTTCCATATGCGGAAGATGGGCCATCACCGTCAGCGGGTGTGGGGACTTCCCTTAAGATGCAAGTCAGGGAGGATGGCCAGGTCAGGCTCTGATGAAGAGTCATCCAGGTTCAGAAATATTAGCTCTATTCTTCCAGCATCCGCAGTACTTTGCCTTTATCTTTGGTCAGGTTGGGGTTGGGGAGGCCAAAGGACTGTCAACAACATTGCTGTGGGTTTGGAGTCACATATAAACCAGATTAGGAAATCAGCTATCCTTACCCAAAGGAATTTGGTGAACCAGATGGATTTTTGAACTGTCCAATAATTTCATGGTGAGCATTAGTAATAGTTTTTAATTCCAGATTTGTTGATTTAATTTTTTAAAAATCCTGTTACCATTAAAAATGAGTTACCATGGTGGCATTTGGACTGATGGACCATTAGTCCAGGTCTCTGGCTCACTGCTCCAGTAACTAAAGCACTGTAGTTGGCCAGAAAGCTAACAGGTAGATTTTGCAAACTTTTTAGTTATAAATCTGTAGGGGTAAAGGTAGCACGGAAGGACTGTATTTTTTAATGTATACGTCAAAAATGTTAGTTAGAAATGTCTCATTCTTTAGCTTAGAGTTCCTAACTTATCAGGTTGCATGTATGCTGGAGATAACACCTTTCAAGTTGAACTGTTGCTATTATTTCTTCAGTGTTTCCTGATGTATAGCACACAATTCATCTCAACGTTTCATCATGTTACAAAATGACAATTTCCTTCAAGGTTGTTCCTTTTCCTGAGCTTGTAGCAATTCCCCAACTCTGCCTTATTGAGGAAATGCTTTTTGGCCAGCGCTGAAACAAGTACTTATGTTGAGAAGCAGACCAGTATCAGCCACAAGCTTTCACTACCCTTTCCAACAGCCAAATTCAATTTTGTCCCCACCCAATGTGCCAACCACATCAAAGAAAGATCAGGAGGTGATTCTCCTAGCAGCCCAGCGGGCTAGGACACTCAAGTGGAGGCCGTTTAGCGGGCTTCCCACTGGGGTCCCCGAGTTTTCAGTGCCATCAGCTCCACGCCAGAAATCAGCACGGAGCTGTATAAATTATGCAGATGAAGATTTAAATCTAATTAGTGGAACCAAGTCTGAAATCTCTGGGCCCACCCTGCCACCCACCCCCACACTGCCGGGAGTGTTTCATTCCAGCAGGGTTTACAAAAGCTCCCCACTTGCGGGGAGCTGGCAGCCTTACCCGCACTGGAGTGAAGGGAGGTCATCGAGGCCCCCCAGAAGGTCAGGGTAAAGGGGGGGGTGCCCCCTGGGCATTGCCACCTTGGCAGTGTCAGCCTGAGTCCCCTGACATTGCCCAAGGGGACCCCTTGGCATTGCCCACCAGACAATGGGCAGTGCCAAGGGATGGGGCCTAATATGGCCTGAGCTTATAGGGGGCAGGCTTCTGTGGGTGGGTGAGATCAGTGGGATTGGGGACTTTTGCTGCCACTGCACTGGGATCAGTGACAGAGGAACGTGGGCCAGCAATTGGAATTGCCAGGTGGCAGGGGGACCTCGGAGATCGGGACTGCCAGAGTGGGTGGGGAAGATTGAGGTGAGCTGGATGGGGCAGGGGGATAGGGGGTCAAGTTTGGCCCAGATATGTCCAGGGGCTGACCAGTGATCAAGCCCTGGGGTGGGTCTGACAGGCAGCAATGTGGAGTCATGGGGCTGGTCAGTGATTGAGCAGGCCAGCCATCAGGAGGCCAGCAGTGTGGGCAACTGTGTATGCGCCAGTCTCGGCACTAACAGATTGGCACATATTCCGTGGCTCGCTCAGCGCTATGCTGCCGGCCTCTCCAGCAGGAGTGGGCCCCACCCTGTGATTCACGCTAGTGCACTCTGCAGAGCACAGTGTGGGAGACTCATTTTGAAAATCCTGCTGAAAAATCCAGCAGGATTTACTCCAGTTTTTCAACAATTTTGACACTTAGAAATTTTTGGGGAGAATCCCACCCCAGATAACTTGGCTAGTTCACAGCCCTCCAGCCAATGCTCAGGGACACTGACATTAATTTTTACTCGTTCCATCCTCCTCCTCCTCTCAAATTTACAACTTCCATAACTGAAAAACAATTCTTCAGAGAAAGAAAGGAAGAAAATAGGGCAAATACAAGGTCTATGATGAAGTCTGCAATTATTCTGACAATCATCATTCCTCATATGAATTCCTGTAGCATTTATATGTGATAAAACAAAAACCTTCCTTTAAGTTTAAATTGGAGTCATGGTTGGGGAACTAGAGTTCCTATTGAGCTTTAGAATTTCTGCACATCTAAACTTTATTTATTAGTGTCACAAGTAAGCATACATTAACACTGCAGTGAAGTTACTGTGAAAATCTCCTAGTTGCCACACTCCGGCACCTGTTCAGGTACACTGAGGGAGAATTTAGCATGGCCAATTCAGCTAACCAGCACATCTTTCAGACTGTGGAAGGAAACCGGAGTACCCAGAAGAAACCCATGCAGACTCCGCATAGACATAGAGTCGGGAATTGAATGCAAGTTCCTGGTGCTGAGGCAGCAGTGCTAACCACTGTGCCACTCCAGGTGCCGGATGGGAAAGGGCCACACGAGAGAATGGGGCAGAAACAGAGCCCAGAGGAATATCCCAAGTCAGGAACCACAGCAGAGATCAGAAGCATATTCTGTTCAGTAAAGTTGAGAAAAGGGAGAAGAGTAATAGGCTCAAAATTAAAGAGAGTGAGTTGTAGGGAGCAGACCAGATGCAAAGTGGGTTTGAGAAAAGCCTGAGGATCTGAGGGCAGCCAAAGATTGGGGAATTTATTATTGCAGGCCTTTGGAGCAACTATGTTCTGCTTGGCACGGCTAAAAATCTGATCTTGTACCCAGAAGATATGGCAATCCAGGAGAAAGGAACCTCAGAAGGTGGGATTGTAACCCTGAAGGTGAATCTTGGTTGAAGCAATCCAAACAAGAATAACATAGGTGAGAATTCCCAGGTGAGTGCTTCAAATTGGAAACCCTCTTGAGAAAGACAGAGGTGAAATGTTACCAAAAAGTGACAAAGTGCAATTTCCAGTGAAACAATCGGTGCAAAATCCACTGGCCCCGGTGGTGTGATCCGGATTATATTCTTTCAGTACTTTGAACATTTTTAGGATGATGCAGCCTGAGTAAGAATGGTGCTTATTAATGTTGCATATCCTGATGCAGAGAGTAATTGTGCCCTCTAACGTTCCTCAGACTCATGCTTTGACAAGGTACCTCACAAGAGGTTATTGCAGAAGGTAAGGGGGCATGGAGTTGGGGGTAGGGTGTTAGCGTGGATAGAGGACTGGTTGTCAAATAGGAGGCAGAGAGTGGAGGTCAATGGGTGCTATTCGGATTGGCAGATGGTGACTAGTGGAGTGCCCCAGGGGTCGGTGCTGGGGCCTCAGCTATTTACCATTTATATAGATGATCTGGAGGAGGGAACCGAGTGTAGGGTGTCAAAATTTGCTGATGACACCAAAATTGGTGGAAAGGCAAATTGTGCGGAGGGTGGTGAGAGTCTACAGAAGGATCTAGATAGGCTGGGCGAATGGGCCAGGAAATGGCAGATGGAATTTAATGTTGGCAAGTGCGAGGTGGTCCACTTTGGTAGGAATAATGGTAGGAAGGATTATTACTTACGTGGAGAAAAACTGCAGCAGGCAACGGTGCAGAGGGACCTCGGGGTCCTTGTGCATGAGTCGCAAAAACCCAGCTTGCAGGTGCAGCAGGTGGTCAGGAAGGCGAATGGGATGCTGGCCTTCATAGCGAGGGGGATTGAATATAAAAGTAGGGAGGTCTTGCTGCGGCTGTATAGGGCATTGGTGAGGCCGCAGCTGGAGTACTGTGTGCAGTTTTGGGCGCCGTACTTACGCAAGGATATTTTGGCCTTGGAGGGAGTGCAGAGGAGGTTTACTAGGCTGATGCCGGAGTTGAGGGGGTTGAGCTATGAGGAGAGGCTGAATAAATTAGGCTTGTACTCGTTAGAGTTTAGAAGAATGAGGGGAGATCTCATTGAGACGTATAAGATGATGAATGGGATGGATAGGATAGAGGTGGAGAGACTCTTCCCGCTCAGAAAGGACAGTAGGACTAGGGGGCACAGCCTCAAGATAAAGGGGGGGGCAGTTTAGAATGGAGTTGAGGAGGAACTTCTTCACTCAAAGGGTGGTGAATCTCTGGAATTCTCTGCCCGTTGAAGTGGTGGAGGCTGCCTCGCTAAATATTTTTAAGACGGGGGTTGATGGGTTTTTGATAAGAGAGGGGATTAAGGGTTATGGGGAGAGGGCGGGAATGTGGAACTGAGCCAAGACAGATCAGCCATGATCTTATTGAATGGCAGGGCAGGCTCGAAGGGCTAGTTGGCCTACTCCTGCTCCTATTTCTTATGCTTGTCAAACTAATTGTCCCTCATAAGTTAACCCAAAACAATATCAATCGCCCACATTCTCAAAGTCAAGGAGCGGGTTGAAAACCTGTGCGTGCTGGGATGTACCTGCATCAGTGCCAGACTCCAGCACCTGCCATTGAAGATCTATTAGCCTTCAAAGTGGATAGAACCGTCCAGTAGACCCTGCCCATGAGAGAGGGGTGACCATTGAAACATCCTGTCAGACCCCCAGGTGAAGTCGAGATTAAGGGAGTGGTCAACCATACGGGAGGCCAGCGATGAATCTGAAGGGGCAAGGGCACTGACCAGGACTCTGAAGGGCAAGGGCATTGACTGGGACTAGTTAATGATGGAAGGACTACTGAGATATGAGCGAGTAGTTGCTGCTGGATAAGGTGTAGGCCTGGCTGCTTCCAGGACTGGAAGGACAATGGGTGAGGGGAGCTTCTCAGATTAGGGGATTGGGCCACCAATTTACCTGTCTGTTTATCTCTTCTGCTTGCTCTTGGGCTCTCTCTCTCCCTCTCTCTCTCTCATCCCTTGCACTCACCTGACAAAGGGGCGGCAAGGCATCTGAAAGCTAGTGGCTTTTGCCAACAAATAAACCTGTCGGTCTTTAACCTGGTGTTGTGAGACCTCTTACTGTGTTTACCCCAGTCCAACACCAGCATCTCCACATCATCCCTGTGGTACACCATTAGTCACTGGTCTCTAGTCATTAAAGCAACCGTCCTTCATCACCCTCCGTCTCCTATCACTAAGCCAATTATGAATCCACCTTGTCAGATCACCCTGTAACCCATGTGTATTTGCCTTCTTAATAAGTCCCCCATGTGGGACTAAAGCTTTGCTGAAATCTATGTAAATTACATCAACTGCACTATCATCCACACACACACACAGTTACATGCTCAAAAATTCAATCAAATTTGTTAGGAATGACCTCTCTCTGACGAAACTATGCTGACTATCCCTGATCAAACCTTGCCTCTCCAAATGGAGATAGATTCTTGCCTTCAGAATCTTCTTCAGTATTTGATTTGTCCAGTGGTAACACTTGAGATTGTGACACACAAATTTAAAACAATTCTTTGACAGTTGTAGGTAAGGGGGAAATAAAATACTTCTAAACTTAGACCATCATCCATCGAATCAAACTACTGGCAAAATATTTGATGAATATAGACTTCAATAAAATTGTGATGTTGATTAAATAGTAGTTACAAACCACTCCTATCTTGGTTCAAATTAAATTTAACAACTCAGGAACAGGTAGATTATTTACGTATAGGTGCTGCCTGTTCTCTTCAAATAAAAAGATAATCGTTACATGAGTAAAACATGGGCCAAGTCAATATTGCCCTCAAGTACTGACGTAAGTAATGTATTTCATAGAGTGTTTTAAGCAGTTTCCGTACATTCTTTATGGACGATCCTATATTTTTGGATCATTCCCCTATACTACAGCTTTTTAAAAAACTCCCCCATTTTAGAATACCTTTATGGGGACACCCCCAATCTTTGTGCCTTCGAGAATATAATTACAAGTCTTCATGTGTAAATAAACAATAGATAACATTTGCATTATAACATCCTCCAAGAGAGGTAAATTGTCTGGTCCCACCTGCTCTCAGATATTGTTGTGGGCAGAACAGAATATTTGACGGACTGCTTAAAGGTCTGTTGACCCGAGGCAGGAATTTCCGGTCTTGGAGTGAGGACGACTGGAAAATCCTGCCCAGATTAGGTGACTGCTTTGTGGAATACCCTTGCTAAGTCTGCAAGCAGCACCCCAACCTTGCAGTTACTTGCTATTTACTTTATTAAATTGCTCTGATGCTCACATTTCCATTCTCAGTCTGATACAATGTTCCAGTGAAGCGTTATGCAAGAAGATGAACAGCGCCTCATCTTCCAGTTAGCAATTTACAGCTTTCTAGACTCAATATCAAGATCAAGTGGGCAGCACGGTGGCAAGCACTGCTGCCTCAGCACCAGGGACCTAGATTTGATTCCCAGCTTGGGTCGCTATTGGTGTGGAGTTTGCACATTCTCTCTGCATAGGTTTCCTCCCATAGTCCAAAGGTGTGTGGGTTAGGTGGATTGGCTATGTTAAGTTGCCCCTTAGTTTCAGGTGGACCAACTACAGTAAATAGGGATAGGGCCTGGGTGGGATTGTGGTTGGTGCAGACGCGATGGGCTGAATGGCCTCCTTCTGTGCTGTAGGATTCTATGATCCAATAACTTCAGACCATGAATTCTGTCCCTCACTCATTTTGATTCATGTCTACAGTGTACCAACATTCCACGCCCCCCCCGCCCCACCGCCTCCCACAGCATCCATAGTATTTTGCTTTGTATTGATATTTTGGTTATTAGAGTTACCTTATGCTTTCATAAAACCTCTATATAAAGACATTCCTGGTTCCAGTTCCTGGAAAGAAAATGTTTTGATCTAAATATCAAACTATTCTTCTATAAACAGTCTTTATATATGGGCAGCATGATGGTTAGCACTGTTGCCTCACAGTGCCAGGGACCCAGGTTCAATTAAACTAGAAAGAGTGCAGAAAGGATTTACTAGGACACTACAGGGACTTGATGATTTGAGTTATAAGACAGGCTGGATAGACTGGGACTTTTTTCTCCGGAGTGTAGAAGGCTGAGGGGTGATGTTATAAAGGCCTATAAAATGGCACTGATCAGCTCGATAGTCAATATATTTTGCCAAAGGTAGGGGAGTCTACAACTAGAGGGCATAGGTTTAAGGTGAGAGGGCAGAGATGCAAAAGGGTCCAGAGGGGCAATTTTTTCACAGAGGGTGTTGAGTGTCTGGAACATGCTGCCAGAGATAGTAGTAGAGGCGGGTACAATTTTGTCTTTTAAAAAGCATTTAGATAGTTACATGGCTAAGATGGGTATACAGGGATTATGGGCCAGATGAGGGCAATTGGGATTAGCTTAAGGGTTTAAAAGAAAGGGTGGCATGGGCAAGTTGGGCCGAAGGCCTATTTCCATGCTGTAAACCTCTTACTCTAATTGTGGCCTCAAGAGACTGTGTAGAGTTTGAACATTCTCCCCATGTCTGCGATGGTTTCCTCCCACACTCCAAAGATGTGTGCATTATGTTGATTGGCCATGGTGAATTGCCCCTTAGTGACAGGGGGATTAGCAGGGTAAAGCATGGGTTTACAGGGATAAGGCCTGGGTGGGATTGTTGTTAGTGCAGATGATGGACTGAATGGCCTCCTTCTGCGCTAAGATTCTAATGATTTGTATACACATTTTTGTACTGCTAAGGACTGTGGCTGTATTAGTGAACTATATCCCCTAAAAGTTCCAAAATAACTCAGCTCTGGGATTTTCTGGATTTGAATACATTAACCACATTAGAGAAAAAAAGATCCACCACCACACACCTAACAGAATAAAATCATAATGTATTTATTCCAAAGTTAGATCAGTTCATCTAACAGTTTTACAGATAGAACATAGAACAGTACAGGCCCTTTGGCCCTCGATATTGTGCCAAGCTATGTCCGAACCCAAGATCAAGCTATCCCACTCCCTTTCATTCTGGTGTGCTCCATGTGCCTATCCAATAACTGCTTGAAAGTTCCTAAAGTGTCTGACTTCACTATCATAGCAGGCAGTGCGTTCCATACCCCAACCGCTCTCTGAGTAAAGAATCTACTTTGGACATCCCTCCTATATCTCCCACCATGAACCTAATAGTTATGCCCCCTAGTAACAGCTACATCCACCTGAGGAAATAGTCTCTGCACATCCACTCTACCTATCCCTCTCATCAACCTTATAAACCTCTATTAAGTTGTCTCTCATCCTCCTCCGTTCCAAAGAGAAAAGCCCCAGCTCCCTCAACCTTTCCTCACAAGACCTACCCTCCAAACCAGGCAGCATCCTGGTAAATCTCCTCTGCACTCTCACCAATGCTTCCACATCCTTCTTATAGTGAGATGACCAGAACTGCATACAATATTCCAAATGTAGTCTCACCAAGGTCCGATATAGTTACAGCATAATCCCAAGGCTCTTAAACTCAAACACCCGTTAAAAGATGGAAAGGTGGTAGGAATGGAGGGTCTTAATGACATTACTGTTACTAGAGAGGTGGTGCTCGACAGACTGGAGGGGCTGATTGTGGACAAGTCCCCAGGACCGGATGGAATGCATCCGAGGGTTCTGAAAGAAATGGCGGAGGTTATAGTGGATGCCTTGGTGGTTATTTTCCAGACGTCGCTAGATTCCGGGGAAGTGCCGGAAGATTGGAAAACGGCTAATGTTACGCCGTTGTTTAAGAAGGGTGCCAGGCAAAAGTCGGGGAATTATAGGCCGGTTAGTTTAACGTCTGTGGTAGGTAAAATGTTAGAATCCGTCATTAAGGAGGAAATTGCGAGGCATCTTGAAGGGAATTGCTTGATAGGGCGGACGCAACACGGTTTCATTAAAGGGAAGTCGTGTCTGACAAATTTACTGGAGTTCTATGAGGATGTGTCTAGGGCAGTGGATAGAGGAGAGTCGGTGGATGTGGTCTTTCTGGATTTTCAGAAGGCGTTTGACAAGGTACCTCACAAGAGGTTATTGCAGAAGGTCAGGGGACATGGAGTTGGGGGTAGGGTGTTAGCGTGGATAGAGGATTGGTTGTCAAATAGGAGGCAGAGAGTGGGGGTCAATGGGTGCTATTCGGATTGGCGGTTGGTGACTAGTGGGGTGCCCCAGGGGTCGGTGCTGGGGCCTCAGCTATTTACCATTTATATAGATGATCTGGAGGAGGGAACCGAGTGCAGGGTGTCGAAATTTGCTGATGACACCAAGATTGGGGGAAAGGCAAATTGTGCGGAGGGTGTGGAGAGTCTGCAGAAGGATCTAGATAGGCTGGGCGAATGGGCCAGGAAATGGCAAATGGAATTTAATGTTGGCAAGTGTGAGGTGGTCCACTTTGGTAGGAAGAATGGTAGGAAGGACTATTACTTACGTGGCGAAAAACTGCAGCAGGCGACGGTGCAGAGGGACCTCAGGGTCCTTGTGCATGAGTCGCAAAAACCCAGCTTGCAGGTGCAGCAGGTGGTCAGGAAGGCGAATGGGATGCTGGCCTTCATAGCGAGGGGGATTGAATATAAAAGTAGGGAGGTCTTGCTGCAGCTGTATAGGGCATTGGTGAGGCCGCAGCTGGAGTACTGTGTGCAGTTTTGGGCGCCGCACCTGCGCAAGGATATTTTGGCCCTGGAGGGAGTGCAGAGGAGGTTTACTAGGCTGATACCGGAGTTGAGGGGATTGAGCTATGAGGAGAGGCTGAATAAACTAGGCTTGTACTCGTTAGAGTTTAGAAGAATGAGGGGAGATCTCATTGAGACGTATAAGATGATGAATGGGATGGATAGGATAGAGGTGGAGAGACTCTTCCCGCTCAAAAAAGACAGTAGGACTAGGGGGCACAGCCTCAAGATAAAGGGGAGGCGGTTTAGAACGGAGTTGAGGAGGAACTTCTTCACTCAAAGGGTGGTGAATCTCTGGAATTCTCTGCCCGTTGAAGTGGTGGAGGCTGCCTCGCTAAATATTTTTAAGAAGCGGGTTGATGGGTTCTTGATAAGAGAGGGGATTAAGGGTTATGGGGAGAGGGCGGGAAAGTGGAACTGAGCCACAACAGATCAGCCATGATCTTATTGAATGGCGGGGCAGGCTCGAAGGGCTAGATGGCCTCCTCCTGCTCCTATTTCTTATGTTCTTAAATGCTAACACACTATAAGCCTTCTTCATGGCCCTATCCACTTGAGTGGCAACCTTCAAGATCTGTGGATATGAACCCCAAGATCTTTCTGCTCGTCCACATTCCTTAGAACCCTGCGGTTGACCCTGTAATCCGCATTCAAGTTTGTCCTACCAAAATGAATCACCTTGCACTTATCAGGGTTAAGCTCCATCTGCTACATTCCTGCCCAGCTCTGCATCTTATCAATGTCTCTTTGCAGCCTACAAGAGCCCGCCACCTCATCCACTACTCCACCAATCCTGGTGTCATCAGCAAATTTACTAACCCACCCTTCAGCCCCCTCTTCCAAGTCTTTGATAGAAATCACAAATAGCAGAGGACCCAGCACTGATCCCTGTGGTACACCACTGGTAACTGGCCTCTAGTCTGAAAAATTTCCCTCCACCACCACCCTGTCTTCTAGGAGACAGCTAGTTACTTATCCAAATCGGTCAAATTTCCTTCTATCCCACACCTCCTTACTTCCTTCATGAGGCTACCATGGGGAACCTTATCAAATGTCTTACTAAAATCCATTTATACGACATCAACTGCTCTACCTTTGTCTATACACTTAATTACCTCCTCAAAGAATTCAATCAAATTTGTGAGGCAAGACTTAACCCTCACGAAACCGCGCTGACTATCCCGGATTAAACTGCATCTTTCCAAATGATCATAAATCCTCTCTCTCAGAACCCTTTCCATTAACTTACCGACCATCGAAGTAAGACTAACTGGCCTATAATTACCAGGGTCATTCCTATTTCCTTTCTTGAAGACAGGAACAACATTCGCCATTTGCTAGTCCTCTGGCATAATATCCGTGGACAGTGAAGACCCAAAGATCAAAGCTAAAGGTGCTGCAATCTCATCCCTTGCCTCCCAAAATATCCTAGGGTGTATCTCATCTGGCCTAGGGGACTTATTGACAGGTTTTTCAAAATTGCTAATACATCTTCCCTCAGAACATCTAACTCCTCCATCCTATCAGCCTATATCATACACTCATCCTCAAAAACATGGCCCTCTCCTTAGTGAGCACTGAAGAAAAGTATTCATTCAGTGCCTCACCTGTCTCTTCTGACTCCATGCACAAATTTCCACTACTATCCTTGACTGGCCCTAACCTCATCCTGGTCATTCTTTTATTTCTCACATAAGAATAAAAAGCCTTGGGGTTTTCCTTTATCCGACCCACCAAGGACTTCTCATGTCCCCTCCTAGCTCTCCTCAGCCCTTTTTTTTTACAAAGCTCATTCCAAGCTACCTTGTAACTCTCAAGTGACCCAACTGAACCTTGTTTTTTCATCCTTACATATACATCCTTTTTCCTCTTGACAAGACATTCAACCTCCTTTGTGAACCATGGTTACCTCATTCAGCCATTTCCTCCCTGCCTGCCAGGGACACACCTATCAAGGACACACAGTATTTATCCCTTGAAAAAGCTCCAGTTTCCGTTTGTGCCCATACCTGACAGTGTCTGTTCCCATGTTATGCTCCCTAATTCTTGCCTAATCGTATCATAATTACTCCTGCCCTCCTGATAAGCAATGGAACGTATGACATTTATATCCAGTTAAATATTTTCATTATAGGAGGTTACCTGATGAATAGATAATTTAATGGGTATTTGATGTAAGGTGCTTTTAAAGTTAACATAACTCGTAAAACAAATATTTATACACAATAAATTAGGTCAGCTACTGAAATTTCAAGTCTCGGAGCACAAAATAGGTCAGCACAAAGAATAAAAAATTCAACACGTTAAGAGGGGATGATTTTGTCTTCCAATTTTCCCACGCCTGATGTTTTACCTATTTCCATTTCCATGTACTGATGGAATTGATGTATTATATCTGCAGTTTCTATATTTGTTTTACATTACTATAAATAGATGAAACAAAATAAATTAAATCAGGTGAAAATTTAATTACTTTTTACAATTATCAATTAGAAGAACCAGTGGTAAGAGTCATTAGTAATACAAGCATCAGCATATGGCACAACAAACTACATGATGCCAGAGGTGTTGCACATTTGTATCTGACAGATTAGCCTAGAATGACAAGATATAAGTTCATGTACTCAAATCTATTTTCCACAGCAAGGACATTCTGAACTATGATGTTGATGCAAGTCAGCAAGCAGAAAACAGGGACTTTTTGCCAGGGCAGTATAGGCGTTTGGAGGATGGGGAAGTCGTTCTGGTACTTAGTTGCCAAGTAGCAATGCAATACCTTGAACAGATTATTACAAACATTTGGGGAACTTAGAGAAAAACATTACAAGACCAATAAACTGTTGGGGTCAAATTATTTTGCATCTTTTGTTGATGCTGACACCCAACAAAACATCACTGTATAGAGTACAGCATCTCATACAAGATTACATTAGTATCTAATATCTATAATCAGTGGTCTGAGTTTCATCAGTCTGGGCCTCCATTCAAAAACAAAAACTGCAACATTAGAAGTTTTGTTCAAATATTGATGTACAATACATCTATTCCATGTATAAATTGGAAATTTATTAAGCATTTTCATTATACAAGTAAACATTTACTAAATAATTTTATTCCATACATAAATTAAGCAGTTATATAACTTTTTTTACAATTCCATGGTTAAATTAAATATTAACATTCTATTTACTGGACAATATATTTGAAAATATTTTCAGAGTTCAACTGATAGAATATAATTTTTTCAAAATCTACAGCAGGCACAGGTTCACAGATCAATAATAATGTCTGCAAGAGAAAGAAACAAAAAAGGTCAACTATGAGAAATGTCACAAATATTTCAACTAAATCAACATTTTGGCGGGGGGGGGGGGGGGGGGTGCAAGGACTTTGTGCTTGCATTCACCATAAGCACATAGGGTGAAATCCAGTGAGAAGTGGAAAATGAGAATCTCACTGGTGAGATCACATTTTCAGACACCTCGCCCCTGCTCTCCTCGCATCCAGTGCTGTAATGAGGTTCCTGCCTTGGAAGGTTGGAAACCAGCTTATTTCAATAGGCTTGCTCACTGTATCGTCCCCCCACATTGGGATTGGTGAGGTATACAATAAGTTGTTGAAACAGGACTCAGGAGAAGAAAACCCGGAGGGGTGCACAGGTAAGTATAGCCTGGGAGGGAGAGAGGAGGAAACCTAAGCAGTACATTGCTCTGATGGGAAGCTTCATGGGAGGTGTTTCCCATGTCCACGGTAGGCTTAGATACTCTGAGATTGGAGTGCCATTTAAAAAGGGTGCCCCAATCTCTCAGGATTCTCAATGCTGTTGGCTTTTTCCGGCCCTACCCTGCCACCGTGCCAGCATGGGTCATATCTCCTGAGTTTTTTCATCCAAGTGCTGCTCTATATGGCGAGAAAAGCGGGCTCTGTAGCTGGCAAGTTGTACTTTGCTCTTCTTGCCTGAACCAGCACTTGGATGAAGAAAGGGAAAATTCCATCCATGGGTGTCCAGAAGTACTCAGCAGGTCAGGCAGCATCTTTTAAGAGAGAAAAGCAGACACAACAGGTGGGATTTTTCAGCTGCACTGTAACTGTTAGGCATGTGTGCTCCTCTAATCCTACTCAGCAGAACATTCGCTTGATGGCCATGCCTACAATTGCTCAAAACAGTAAGCTTAGAAATTCCATCGCTGATCCTCTTCAACTCTCTACATCACTTTTTTTTTACGACTTTCCTTTAACTTTACTTCTTTGACCCATCTCAATGGATGTTAGTGTCTGTCTGTCTGTGTCTATGTGTCTCTGTGTCCACAATTAATTAAACTAGGGGAAGGTTAATACAGACAGCTTGTCTGTGAGATCTAAGCCATAAAAGCATTACTTTTATGCATTTGTAATTATTCTGTATTACAAGTAAATAGGTTGAACTTAAAATATGCAAAATGAGATAAGTAGTGGCTTGACTTTTCATATATTCAAATGTTTGGAAGTGACAAGGAGTTTTTATAACTTACGATGATTTCAGAAGTAAATAGGTGAAGGTATATTACATTTTATTGACCCAAAACTGGAGGCAATAGAAAACATGACAAATTCTTAGATTTGGAAAAGTTGAGTTCAAAGGGGTGTTTAAGTACAATGGATTCTGAGTTAAAAGGGAAAAAGGATATTTTAAGACAAGTTGAGTGAGGTGGGGAAAACGTCCGAACATAAGATTTCTGCTGGGAGAAGATATAAATATTGTGAATTTGAAGCAGCCATTCAGCTTTCAGACTGGAAAGTCTTTGGCTGGGATTTTTGGGTAGGTTTGGCCAAAGAGCAAAGTCCTGCAGCAGCAGTTTAGGGAGTTAGGTTGAAAGTTAAAAAGCAGGACCTCTAGGGTTGTAATCTCAGGATTACTCCTTATGCCACGTGCCAGTGAGACTAGAAATAGGAAGATAGTAAAGATAGCTCAACATGTGGTTAAACAGCTGGTGTAGAACATAAGAAATAGGAGCAGGAGTAGGCCATCTGGCCCTTCGAGCCTGCCCCGCCATTCCATAAGATCATGGCTGATCTGTCGTGGCTCAGTTCCACATTCCCGCCCTCTCCCCATAACCCTTAATCCCCTCTCTTATCAAAAACCCATCAACCTGCGTCTTAAAATTATTTAGCGAGGTAGCCTCCACCACTTCAACGGGCAGAGAATTCCAGAGATTCACCACCCTTAGAGTGAAGAAGTTCTTCCTCAATTCCGTTCTAAACTGCCTCCACTTTATCTTGAGGCTGTGCCCCCTAATCCTACTGTCCTTTCTGAGCGGGAAGAGTCTCTCCACCTCTATCCTATCCATCCCATTCATCATCTTATACGTCTCAATGAGATCTCCCCTCATTCTTCTAAACTCTAACGAGTACAAGCCTAGTTTATTCAGCCTCTCCTCATAGCTCAACCCCCTCAACTCCGGCATCAGCCTAGTAAATCTCCTCTGCACTCCCTCCAAGGCCAAAATATCCTTGCGTAAGTACGGCGCCCAAAACTGCACACAGTACTCCAGCTGCGGCCTCACCAATGCCCTATACAGCCGCAGCAAGACCTCCCTACTTTTATATTCAATCCCCCTCGCTATGAAGGCCAGCATCCCATTTGCCTTCCTGACCACCTGCAAGCTGGGTTTTTGCGACTCATGCACAAGGACCCTGAGGTCCCTCTGCACCGTCGCCTGCTGCAGTTTTTCTCCACGTAAGTAATAATCCTTCCTACCATTATTCCTACCAAAGTGGACCACCTCACACTTGCCAACATTAAATTCCATTTGCCAGTTCCTGGCCCATTCGCCCAGCCTATCTAGATCCTTCTGCAGACTCTCCACACCCTCCGCGCAATTTGCCGTTCCACCAATCTTGGTGTCATCAGCAAATTTTGACACCACATACTCGGTTCCCTCCTCCAGATTATCCATATAAATGGTAAATAGCTGAGGCCCCAGCACCGACCCCTGCGGCACTCCACTAGTCACCATCCGCCAATCCGATTAGCACCCATTGACCCCCATTCTCTGCCTCCTATTTGACAACCAGTCCTCTATCCACGCTAACACCCTACCCCCAACTCCATGTCCCCTGACCTTCTGCAATAACCTCTTGTGAGGTACCTTGTCAGACGCCTTCTGAAAATCCAGAAAGACCACATCCACCAGCTCTCCTCTATCCACCGCCCTAGACACATCCTCATAGAACTCCAATAAATTTGTCAGACACGACTTCCCCTTAACGAAACCGTGCTGTGTCTGCTCTATCAAGCAATTCCTCTCAAGATGCCTTGCTATTTCCTCCTTGATGACGGATTCTAACATTTTACCTACAACAGACGTCAAACTAACCGGCCTATAATTCTCCGCCTTTTGCCTGGCACCCTTCTTAAACAACGGTGTAACATTAGCCGCTTTCCAATCTTCCGGCACTTCCCCGGAATCCAGCGACGTCTGGAAAATAACCAAGGCATCCACTATCACCTCCGCCATTTCTTTCAGAACCCTCGGATGCATTCCATCCGGTCCTGGGGACTTGTCCACAATCAGCCCCTCCAGTTTGTCGAGCACCGCCTCTCTAGTAACAGTAATGTCATCGAGACCCTCCAGTCCTACCACCTTTCCATCTCTAACACCTGGCAAATTATTCACGTCCTCCTCCGTGAAGACCGAAACAAAAAAGTTATTCAAGACCTCAGCCAGGAGTGAGTGTTTCAGATATCTGGACCATTGGAATCTCTCCAGGGCAGGTGGGACCTGTACAAGAAGGACGAGTTGCATCTAAACTGGAGGAACATAAATATTCAGGCCGAGAGTTTTGCTAATGTCACACAGGAGGATTTCAACTAGTTTGCCAGAGGGGTGGAAACCAAATCAAAGGTGAATTAACTGAAGGGGAACTAGGGAGTAGAACCAATAAGACATAGAGGAAGAGCAGGCAGGGTGTGGATACTGATCAAAGAGGGTCTGGCGGACTGAAGTGTGTTTGTTTCAATGCGAGAAGTACAATAAGTAAGGCAGATGAACATAGAGCTTGGGTGAGTACTTGGAACTCTGATGTTGCTGCCATTGTAGAGATTTGATTAAGGGAAGGACAGAATTGGCAGCTTAATGTTTCAGGTGGAATAGAAGGGGATGTAAAAAGGGTGGAGGAGTTGCATTACTGGTTAAGGAGAATATCACGTACTGTGGGACAACACCTCAGAGGGTTCATATAGCGAGGCAATATGGGTAGAGCTCAGAAATACAAGCGGTGTAGTCACAATGTTGGGGATTTACTATAGGCCTCCCAACAGCCAGTGGGAGATAGAGGAACAGATATGTAGGCAGATTTTGGCAAGGTGTAAAGGGTTGTTGTGGTGGGTGATTTTAACTTCCCCCCTATTGACTGGGACTTACAGTGCCAGCGGCGTGGATGGGGCAGAATTTGTGAGGAGCATCCAAAAGGGTTTCTTGAAACAGTGTCTAGATAGTCCAATTGGGGAGGAGCCATATTGGACCTAGTTTGGGGAATGAGCCTGCTGGTGGTTGATGTTTCAGTAGGGGAGCACTTAGACCATAAGACATAGGGGCAGAATTAGGCCTCTTGAGTCTGTTCCACCATTCAATCATGACTGATATATTTCTCATCCTCATTCTCCTCCAGTGTTGTTCCTTTGTTTAAGAAGGGAAGCAAGGATAATCCAGGTACTTACATGCTGATGAGCCTTACGTCAGTGGTAGGGAAATTATTGGCAAGGATTCTTCAAAAGAGGATTTACTCATATTAGAAGTAAGTGAATATATTAGCGAGAAGCAACATGATTTTTTGCACTGGAGGTCATATCTCACTAACTTGATCGAGTTTTTTGAGGAAGTGATGAAGATGATTGATTAATGGATGGAGTGGGACAGTGGATGTTATCTATATGGACTTCAGTAAGGCTTTGTAAAGGCATATTGGTACAGAAGGTGAAGTTGCACGGGATCAGAGACGAGCTGGCAAGATATTCACAGAACTGGCTTGGTCTTAGAAGACAGAGGGCAGCAGTGGAAGGGTGTGTTTCTGAATAGAAGGCTGTGACTAGTGGGTTCCTCAGGGATCAGTGCTGGGACCTCTGCTGTTTGTAATATATACATAAATGATTTGGAGGAAAACGTAACTGGTTTGATTAGTAAATTTGCGGACGACACTAAGATTGGTGGAATTGTGGATAGCGACAAGGACCATCAGAGGATACAGCAGGATATTAAATTGGTTGGCGACTTGGGCAGAGAGATGGAGTTTAATCCGAACAAACGTGAGGTAATGGATTGTGGAAGGTCGAATGCAGATGGGAAATATACAGTAAATGGCAGAAGCCTTAAGAATATTGATAGAATTATAGAATCCCTACAATGCAGAAGGCTGCCATTCGGCCATCAAGTCTGTACCGACCACAATCCAGGCCCCACTCCTGCAAGCCCCCATACATTTACCCTGCTAATCCACCTGACACTAGAGTCAATTTAGTATGGCCAATCAACTTAACCTGCACATCTCTGGATTGTGGGAGGAAACCGGAGCACCCAGAGGAAACCCACACAGACATGGAGAGAATATACAAATTCCACGCAGACAGTGACCTGAGGCTGGAATTGAACCCGGGTCCCTGCGCTGTGGGGCAGCAGTGCCTAACTACTGTGCCACCCCACAGGCAAAGGCATCTGGGTGTACAGAGGTCAGTAAAAGTGGCAATGCAGGGGACGAAGGTAGTCAAGAAGGCATAAGGCATGCTTGCCTTCAATCGGCTGGGACACTGAGTTTAAAAATTAGCAAGTCATGTTGCAGCTTTATAGAATCTTAGTTAGGCCACACTTGGAATATAATGTTTAATTCTGATGGCCACATTGCCAGAAGGATGCAGAAGCTTTGGAGAAGGTACAGAAAAGATTTAGGAAGGACTATTACTTACGTGGCGAAAAACTGCAGCAGGCGACGGTGTAGAGGGACCTCGGGATCCTTGTGCATGAGTCGCAAAAGCCCAGCCTGCAGGTGCAGCAGGTGGTCAGGAAGGCGAATGGGATGCTGGCCTTCATAGCGAGGGGGATTGAATATAAAAGTAGGGAGGTCTTGCTGTGGCTGTATAGGGCATTGGTGAGGCCGCAGCCGGAGTACTGTGTGCAGTTTTGGTCGCCGCACCTGCGCAAGGATATTTTGGCCTTGGAGGGAGTGCAGAGGAGGTTTACTAGGCTGATACCGGAGTTGAGGGGGTTGAGCTATGAGGAGAGGCTGAATAAACTAGGCTTGTACTCGTTAGAGTTTAGAAGAATGAGGGGAGATCTCATTGAGACGTATAAGATGATGAATGGGATGGATAGGATAGAGGTGGAGAGACTCTTCCCGCTCAGAAAGGACAGTAGGACTAGGGGGCACAGCCTCAAGATAAAGGGGGGGGGGGGGCAGTTTAGAACGGAGTTGAGAAGGAACTTCTTCACTCAAAGGGTGGTGAATCTCTGGAATTCTCTGCCCATTGAGGTGGTGGAGGCTGCCTCGCTAAATATTTTTAAGACGTGGGTTGATGGGTTTTTGATAAGCGAGGGGATTAAGGGTTATGGGGAGAGGGCGGGAATGTGGAACTGAGCCAAGACAGATCAGCTATGATCTTATGGAATGGCGGGGCAGGCTTGAAGGGCTAGATGGCCTACTCCTGCTCCTATTTCTTATGTTCTTATGTTGCTTGGTACGGAGGGCATTAGCTATGAGAAGTCAGAGAAGCTTGGTTTGTTCTCACTGGAATGACAGAGGTTGAGAGATGGCCTGATAGAAGTCTATAAAGGTTATGAGGGGCATGGACAGAGTGGATAGTCAGAAGCTTTTTCCTGGGGTGGAAGAATCAATAATTAGGTGGCATAGATTTAAAGGTGTGACAGAGAAGGTTTAAAGGAAATGTACAAGGCTAGTTTGTTTTTTTTGAAACAGAGGTGGGCAACTGGAACTCATTGCTGGGGAGGTAATGGAAGCAAAATATAATAGTTGCTTTTAAGGGGCGTCTGGACAAATACATGAATAGGGTGGGAATTGAGAATTATGGTCCCCAGAAGGGTAGGGGATTTTAATTTAAGACAGGCAGCATGATCGGTGTAGGCTTGGAGGGCCGAAGTTCCTGTACTCTAATTTTCTTTGTTCTTTGCAAACATACGACATGATTGTCCCCTTTCCCCAATCAGTGATTGGGTGCATTCCCAGATGTTGATCAGGAACCTCATCGAATGCATTGAAAAGTAATTATCAGACTTCTACACTAGAATCATCCCTCTGCATCAAAAAAAGTGCACCCACGGCAGCGTGATGGCAGAATGGCATGAAGTCCAACTGACCTCCAAAGGCATGGTAAGCAGACCTCACAAGAGAACACATCTGAGCACAGTGCTCAGGAGGAGAAAAAGCGTCATCGCTGGTACTTCCCAGGCACTGTCCCTGCCAGAGGGTGCCAAGGTTAACTGGCTTGGTCCCTGTGCACTGGGCAGCCTTTGAAAATGGAATCAGAGGTCACCCCACCAACAGCAAGTTGTGGGATTCATCCCTTCAAGTTCTTTTTTTCCAGTCCTGGACTAGAAAAAGGCATAGAAAGCTGCCATTGCCACTGGTGGCTTCAATGCAGCTGTTCCTGCCTGACATCGGATCTTGTCAATAGCTGAGAAATTCTTGCCCTAAACATCCTTTTGGATTTCCACATTACAGTCTGAGTATTTAAGGTGTTCTTGTGGTATACCTTTATTAAAGTGACAGCAGTTCTTTGCCTTGGGTAGTATTATGGGATTTCAGAAAGTTATGTGAGTCTTTTGAGAGGTTGTTTTGTAAGATTGGTTTTAGCAAGGTAACTTTAATTTTGTATGCTTAAGCTTTTTTCTTACTAATAGAACTCCTAATTTTTCAAATCCGAAAGGTGTCACTGGAGTTGTCTGCTTCTGAGGTCAGTAGCTTTTCTTCCTCATTTTGAAAAGACAAAAGTTTTGTGATCAGTAAGGTTTCGATCTGGGATCTGACTGGTGCAGTGAACAACAGCTGGTGTGTTTGTAACATCACAGAGGTAATCTGGGTTTGGAAAATGAAACATTGCAGGACATTCTCTGTTTATAGTTGGTCATACCACCTATAGATGATGGTAGAGAGGCATTGGCAGAGGATGTTGTGATCAACTGTACTGAAGGCTGCAGACAGATTGAGAAGGGTGAGAAGTCAGAGTTACCCATTCAGAGTCACATAGGATATTATTGGTAAGTTTTATAAGTTTGTTTCAGTAATGTGACAGTGACAGAAATCTGATTAACCGGATTCAAAAAAGGAGTCTGAGAAAGATAAACACAATCTTGGGGGCAACAGCATGCTCCAAGGATTTTGGAGAGGAAAGAGAGGTTAGAGATGAGGGCTGCAGCTTACAATGACTGTGGGGTAAAGCGTTTTTTGTTTGACAGAGATGATGAGGATAGAGTGCATCCTCTGGTAGAGTCTAACATTTATAATCATTTATTTGTGTGTGTGCTGGTTACAAATGCTCTATACATTCAGGTAAATAGCCTTCACTTGTATTTTCACCATTCTCCCCTAACCTGATCCTTTTTTTTGAAGTCCATTGGATATGCCAATATACAAACTTAAGACTCAAGGAAGGAACAATTTTAATGTTGCTATGCATATGGTATCATAAACAAGGACTCTGTCTTGGAACATGGAAGAATTGTTAGAAAGCAGTTTTCTTCGATAATAGATGCTGAAATTATAACAGATTAGATTTCAACGAAGTGTTTATTCCTTGAATAATATTAAGCCTATCAAATGTAAACCTGCCTTCTCAACTCAGGAGAAAGCACTTCCAAACTAGACTTCTCATATTTCAAGTACATGAACAAGTCAGAAGGTCAGACTCTTGATAAAATATTCCTTAGCCCATGTTTACAAATGGACAGATTTCCAATGTGAGCACTTTTGATTGGTGAAATAACTAGAAATCCTGTTTTAAAGTACTGTCACAATAAAGAAGCTAATTTGACCACAAATGTTTTGCATGCACCAGTAGATGCAGTGTATATGCTTTTATACCAATAATATTATATACGACTAATATATAGGTTAATTAACATGTTAATTTACACTCAAAAAGATCTAAGATGATGCTTCTTCATTTCAACTACTAATGTCTTATATCTGCATAAGCATTTACAAGTCCAGTAGTTAAATAAATGAGTCCTATTTGTTCTAGGTATTATTCAATGCTTGCCTATATATAAAAAATACACTCTCAAAGTGTGGGAGTCTGGAGCCATACACGTATAATTCAAGATATAAACACCAAAAGAAGCACAGATAAGAGGATTTAAAACTAAAGAAGAATGAGGGTTACTGCATTGAATAATGAATTCAGTGCCAAAGTCTTAGTTAACTAACCTGAACAATTTGCCAATTGTAGAAACCAAGTCAGAAGAGTGGATTGGTCTGATGCATGTTACCAGCTTGACATAGCATAGCTGTAGGGTAACTACAGGTTAATTACATTTTCAACTGCACACCCAAATGGAAGGGCAATGTTTTACTTTAGCTTCACCTAAGTGGATTCAGAGGAATGATACAAACAAACAGTCTTTAGATAAACAGGCACAGAATTTTGGGTCATTTACCTATTGGTATATTTTCAAATGTTGGCCAAGGTTGCACATGTTCACACTGCCAAACTTTCGATGATCGGGAACACACAGGAGCAAGGATAATGCTACAAATTGGTACTTCGTCTTGTTTCAGTCTCTAGCCAGAATAAAAACAAGAATACAAAGGATTTTTTTTAAGTTAGTTTCAATGTCCAAAGGTATTTTTTTACTCAAGTGGTTATGTTCATGATCAGAGTTTTATGGTCTGTTACTGACACTTATTTATTTTACATGAGCTGAGAAAAACTTGCATTGTGTAATAAGAGGCACCAGTTAAAATACCTACTTTGATTGAAATCAAGAAATAATTTGTTATATTTAATATCCACAGACTTAGAACTTTAAAAATACATAAAAGTTTGAACAAACACAAAAGATGCATATTAAAAAAAATGGAAACATGCCACAACTCCACTCCCTGGCCACCATTTCTTATTCCATAATGAGGATGGATCAGGCTTTTTGGAATATTGTCATCCTGATCTCACGTTAAACTTCTGGTCTGAAATCCTCTCCATCACTTAGATAACCTACTTTCACTTATAGAAAATCATCCATCTCCATTCCCACCTTTACTGCTGAAATGGTTACCCTTGCCTTTGCTACCTATAGATTCAACTACAGGCTCTCCTTGCTGGCAACCAATCTTCCACCATTTGTGGACTGGAGATCATCTTAAACTCTGTTCCCTTTATACCACCAGAATAAAGTTCTGTTTGCACATCAAACCTGCGCTCTTTGGCATATAGAAACAGAAACATAGAAAAACTACAGCACAAACAGGCCCTTTGACCACAAGTTGTGCTGAACGTGTCACTACCTCCTCGGCATACCTATAACCCGATATATATTAGCTATCAGACTGGCAATGCTTCAATTTTAAAATTCTCTCCATGGTTTTGCACTCTGTGGTCCCCTCTAGTCCAATAAACATAAAAGATATTTTATACTCATTCAATTCTGGCAATTTGCACATCCCTACTTTTTAAAATCATTCCACTTTCAGACATGCCTTTCATTGCCTGAGCCCCAAGCTCTGGAATCCCTCCCTAAACTTCTCCACTGCATTTAAAGTTGCTCTTTAAAAACTAGCTCCTGACCTAGCTCTTGGCCAACTGTTCTGTTACTTCCATGTGGTGCAGTTATATTTTGTGACTTTTGGGATGTAATTATATTTATGGTTGTGAGATATAATTCTTTCATTTAGCATTGAACATAAAATGTTAAAAACAGTACTTATGGGTGCTGTGATAAACCTGTTGACCAATCTGGGTGATATAATTGGTAGAAAAGTGTGGGAATAGATTCAATAGAATCTCTGGGTTCATTTCTTGCTAGGTCTCCGGATCACTAGTTCAGTGACAATACCACTTTGACACTGCCTCTCCTCATTCAGGAGACTATAGAAAAAAAAACAAAGAAAATTACAGCACAAGAACAGGCCCTTCAGCCCTCCAAGCCTGCACCGACCATGCTGCCTGACTGAATTAAATCCCTCTACTCTTCCGGGGAACATATCCCTCCATTCCCATCCTATTCATGTATTTGTCAAGGCACTCCTTAAAAGTCACTATCGTATCTGCTTCCACTACCTCCCTCAATGAGTTCCAGGCACCCATTACTCTGTGTAAAAAATCTGCTTCGTACTTCTCCTTTAAACCTTGCCCCTTACACCTTAAACCTGTGTCCCCTAGTAATTGACTCTTCTACCCTGGGAAAAAGCTTCTGACTACCCATTCTGTCCATGCCTCTCATAATCTTGTAGACTTCTATCAGGTTGCCCCTCAATCTCCATCATTCCAGCGAGAACAAACCAACTTTCTCCAACCTCTCCTCATAGCTAATGCCCTCCATGCCAGGCAACATCCTGGTAAATCTTTTCTGTATCCTTTCCAAAGCCTCCACATCCTTCTGGCAGTGTGGCGATCAGAATTGAAAGCTATATTTCAAGTGTGGCCTAAGGTTCTATAAAGCTGCAACATGACTTGCCAATTTTTAAACTCAATGCCCCGGCCGATGATGGCAAGCACGCCATAAGCTTTCTTGACTACCTTCTCTACCTGCACTGCCATTTTCAGGGGACCTGTGCACCTGTACACCCAGATCCCTTTGCCTATCAATACTCTTAACGGTTCTGTCATTTATTCTATATTTCTTATCTGTATTAGATCTTCCAAAATGCATTACCTCACATTTGTCTGGATTAAACTCCATCTGCCATCTCTCCACCCAAGTCTCCAACTGATCTATATTTTGCTGTACACGCTGATGGTCCTCAATGCTATTCGCATATCCACCAACCTTTGTGTCATCCGCAAACTTACTAATCAAACTAGTTACACTTGTCTCCAAATATTTATATATATTACAAACAGCAAAAGCTCCCAGCACTGATCCCTGAGGAACGCCACTTGTCACAGCTCACCATTCAGAAATGCACCCTTACACTGCTACCCTCTGTCTTCTTCGACCGAGCAAGAAGTCTCACAACAGGTTTATTTGGTAGCAAAAGCCACTAGCTTTCAGAGCGCTGCTCTTTCGTCAGGTAAGTGTATAGGTAAGGAGCAGTGCTCCGAAAGCTACCAGGTAAACCTGTTGGACTTTAATCTGGTGTTGTGAGATTTCTTACTGTGTTTACCCCAGACCAACGCCAGCATCTCCACATCATGACTACCACCTTCTTCGACTGAACCAGTTTTGTATCCACCTTGCCAGCTCACCTCTGATCCCATGCGACTTGACCTTCTGCACCAGTCTGCCATGAGGGACCTTGTCAAAGGCTTTACTGAAGTCCACATAGACAACATCCACTGCCCTATCCTCATCAATCATCACTGTCACTTCCTCGAAAAACTCGATTATGTTCGCGACACACGACCTCCCTTTCACAAAACCATGTTGCCTCTCACTAATATGTCCACTTATTTTCAAATGGGAATAAATCCTGTCTCAAAGAATCCTCTCCAATAATTTCCCTACCACTGATGTAAGGCTCACCAGCCTGTAATTAGCTGGATTATTCTCGTTACCCTCTTAAACAAAGGAACAACATTGACTATTCTCCAATCCTCTGGGACCTCCCCTGTAGCCATCGAGGATACAAAGATTTCTCTCAAGGCCCCATCAATTTCCTCCCTTGCCTCTCTGTATTCTGGAATATATCCCATCAGGCCCTGGGGACTTGTCTACCTTAATGTTTCTCAAGAATCCCAATACCTCCTCCTTTTCAATCTCAACATGGCTCAAACTACTGCACATCCTTTCCTAGACTCATCATCCACCAAGTCCTTCTCCTAGGTGAATATTGACGCAAAGTACTCATTTAATACCTCGTCCATTTCCTCTGGCTCCACTCATAGATTCCCTCCCTTGTCCTTGAGTGGGTCAACCTCTCCCTGGCTACCCTGTTGCTCTTTACCCATGTATAAAAAGCCTTGGAATTTTCCTTAATTCTGCTGGCCAATGCTTTTTCATGATCCCTTTTAGCTTTCCTTCCTCCTTGCTTAAGTTTCTTTCTACTTTCCTTGTATTCTATACTTGCTTGTGTTCCCAGCCTCCTAGCTTTGACAAATGCTTCCTTTTTCTCTTTGACTAGGCTCACAATATCTCTTGTTATCCAAGGTTCCCAAAACTCGCCAAACATATCTTTCATCCTTACAAGGATTCAGGATCGGCACATTCTATCAACTTACTCTCGAAAGCCTCCCACATGCCAGATGTTGATTTGCCCTTAAACATCTGCTCCCAATCTACATTCTTCAGTTCCTGCCTAATATTGTTGTAATTAGCATTCCCCCAATTTAGCACCTTAACTTGAGGACTACATTTATCTTTATCCATTAGCACCTTAATGATAACTGAATTGTGGTCTTTGTTCCCGAACTGCTCCTCTGCTGAAATACTGATCACCTGGCTGGGCTCATTCTCCAATACCAGGTCCAGTATGGCCCTTCCCTAGTTGGACTATCTACATACTGTTTCAAGAAACCCTCCTGGATGCTCCTTACAAACTCCGCCCCATCCACATCCCTATCACTGAGTGAGTCCCAATCAACATAGGGGAAGATAAAATCTCCCATCACAACAGCCTGTTACCTTTACACCTTGCCAAAATATCTGTTCCTCTAACTCCTGCTGGCAGTTGAGTGGCCTATAGTAAACCCCCAACATTGTGACTACACTTTTCCTATTCCTGAGCTCTATCCATATTGCCTCGCTGAATGAGCCCTCCAAGATGTCCTCCTGGAGTACATTGACTCCATTATTCTCCTCAACAGCAGTGCAACTCCCGCACCCCTTTTACATCCCCCTCTATCCTGTCTGATAGGATGATGGGACCACAGAATGACCCAATATGGGTTCAATGGCCTTGGCCATCTGGATTGATCTTGTGTGAAGATAGGCATTAATATGAATTTATAGCTAAAAATTGTTGATTTCCTGAAGAAATCAATTTTGTTCATTACTATGCTGTCAAATGTTATTACAAAACTGAGTAAATATTTTAAAAATATTAGACTCATAATTTAGTTTTGTGTCAATCTTGTGTGGCACTGCAAATAATGGCAGAACTATAAACTTACTGTTGATTGTTTAAATGTCTCAACTGGTGTGCTTGTCTGTATAGGCTCACCAAATGCTTTGCTTTCTGCAACCTGTTAAGGAGAAGAAACATTGGCTATTGCAAAGGTTTTTGCCCACATGCTTACAAATAGATTAGTCATTAAAAATGATCTTTTCATGTCTCTTTACATAATTACAAAAATCAACATAATTCTTTTAAAATTCTTTCAGACGGCTAAAATAGCGAGAGGGATTCGATCATGGCCCTGTTGGTGGAGTCAATGTCAGTTGGGTGAGGGTGAATTTGGAAGGACTCAGTGTAATCGAGGAGGTCCATTTTCCAGCCTTAAGTGTTCCTGGAGGTCCATCCTCTTTCTTCAACAGTGAACAGTAGGCACCTTTTCAATATGGCATCCAGTTATGATGGTATGACTCAAGCCATCATGCCCCCCTTGCTCCAGAATATGGCACTAAGTACCAGGTGCATAATTAATGAGGTCAGGGCCAGAAGGTACGGCATGGTTTCCTGCTGAACTGCATTGCAGGAATCACTTCCTGTTCTGAATGCAGGATGTAGTCCTGGATAGATCTATTCCACTCAGTATTTTGGGGAAGTTGCAGTCATACTAGCCAATCGCGATAATCAGAACAATTCTTACAATTGCAATGTAAATATAAAATAAACAAATTATTATCCAGTTTTGTGTAGAAAAATGTTTGGAAGGAAAGTATTTGTTTTTTTCAATATTTAATTCAGAGGGATAATACTTTTTTTTTAATATAAGCCACATATATTGTACTCTGATTAAAAAAAATTAACACAGCCCCTTAACTTCAACTTGGCTGTTTTACTATTTCCATTAGTGGCTACATTAAAATGTATTCATGTTGTAACAACTGCAAATGAAATGGTCCTTAAATTTGGTTAGTGGGACTTTATCTTCAATGAGCCAATGTGCCATTCCTAGTGAGACAACAGTTTAAAAACCATTTGTTTAATAAGAGTACTTTCGCATTCTAAATTTCATTATAAATTTCAACAGGAGTGATAAAAGTGAATTGCTCTTCAGGACCTTAATTTAGGTTGCCATTTCTAATTTTGTGGATCAGTTCAATACATATTCTACCTATCTTCGAGAATATTTTCTCAATGAAGCAAGGTTCACATTTATGCATTATCAAATTCAGATCCAAATTGCAGGCTCGAAATTTGAGGGAGATGGGTAGATTCATACAAAGCTTGTTCCCTTATGTGCTCCCTTGGTTCTTTTAAGAACTTGACAATCACAAAATGCTCAAAGTGAAATTTGCAAATTTGGGGCATTAATAAGCTATGAGGTGTCAGAACCCAAGAGTTCCTTCACCTGACTGCAGTTTAAAAAAACACAATGGCTGAAAACCTACCGCCTCACTCACCCCAGAATTCGGATAGGTGAGGTTCCCAGACAGAAATCTCTGTTGGCCTCGGGTGGGATTTTACAATTGCGCCTGAGGCTGCAAAATTCCACCCGATATGTGCATTTAGATCATAATTTAATTAAGATAATCATTGCCACATGCCAACACAAAACTATGCATTTCCTTAGTATATTAACAATGGAGGAAAAACATTGAATTACATTCAGAAATACTGAACTTTGAATAAGACCCATCTGTTTTTCAAAATGGACATACAAACAAAAGATGGCTGAGGATATAAAGTAATTGGCTAAACTGCTGTTGGCAAATACTCAGACAATGAAATCACATCCTGTTTCCAGAGAAGAATATAGTTAAAGCCTACAAAAACTAATTGCCATCTCCAGTGGAGACAATGGGTGATAACAGGAGATGAACATCATGTCTTGCATGAAATTTCTTGGGTGTGATGTCCCAGATGAATTTGTGAATTTCACCCTTACAGGAATATATAAATATTGGGATAAAAGCCAGCTGAGAAACTGGCCCGTGGAGATTTGTGAACTAGTGCTGGGATGTCAGAGTGTGTGACGTAGAAGAGGAAGTCAGCCAGAGAAACAAGGAAGCTTCTTGGCTTAACTGTGAAACACTGGAATCTCAAAACTAGTTATTTGCTGAATTCAGTGCTACTGGAATCAAGGATTGCAATGGCCAAAAGTCTCGACCATCTAGTCTTTTACTTAGGATTCAATTTTCATTTCTAATCTGTGTGAATGTACATGCACGTCTTTTATAATTTCTTGCATTTTTTAGCTAATAATCTCACTCTTAACTCAAGAAAGTCTAGTTAAATTGGCTTCTTTTAAAACACAGATATTGGGATGGGAAAAGGCACCCTCAAAGTATACCTTTTTCCATCCCAATATGTGATTTATTTAGATTTCCAGAAGGCCTGTGACAAGGCGCTGCATAGGAGACTGTTAAATAAGTTAAGAGCCCATGGTGTTAAGGTCACGATGCTGGCATGGATAGAGGATTGGTTGATTGGCAGAAGGCAGAGAGTGGGGATAAAGGGGTCTTCTTCAGGATGGCAGCTGGTGGCCAGGGGGTCAGTGCTGGGACCACAACTTTCCACATTATACATTAATGATTTGGAAGAAGGAACTGAAGGCACTGTTGCTAAGTTTGCAGATGATACAAAGATAGATGGAGGAACAGGTCATATTCAGGAAGCAGGGGGGCTGCAGAAGGACTTGGGCAGGCTAGGAGAGTGGACAAAGAAGTGGCAGATGGGATACAATTTGGAGAAGTGTGAACATAGAACATAGAACACCACAGCACAAACAGGCCCTTCGGCCCACGAGTTGCGCCGATCACATCAACACCTACCAACCCACAGACCTATCTATAACCCTCAATCTCATTAAACCCCATATACTCATCCAGAAGTCTCTTAAAAGACCCCAGCGAGTTCGCCTCCACCACCACTGACGGCAGCCGATTCCATTCACTCACCACCCTCTGAGTGAAAAACTTACCCCTAACATCACTTCTGAACTTCCCTCCCCACACCTTAAATCTGTGTCCTCTCGTAGCAACCATTTCAACCCGGGGAAATAGCCTCTGAGAGTCCACCCTATCTATTCCTCTCAACATTTTGTAAACTTCTATCAGGTCGCCTCTGAACCTTCGTCTCTTCAGGGAAAAGAGTCCCAGCTCCCTCAACCTAACTTCATAAGGCATGCCTCCCAGTCCAGGCAACATCCTTGTAAATCTCCTCTGTACCCTCTCAATAGCTTCTACATCTTTCCTATAGTGAGGCGACCAGAACTGCGCACAATACTCTAAATGAGGCCTGACAAGGGTCTTATAAAGTTGCAGCATTACCTCCCGACTCCTAAACTCAATCCCTCGATTAATGAAGGCCAGTACACCATACGCCTTCTTGACCACCTCCTCCACCTGCGAGGCTGATTTAAGAGTCCTGTGGACCCGGACCCCAAGATCCTTCTGCTCTTCAACACTACTCAGACTTCTGCCCTTGATAGTGTACTCGTTCATCCCGTTGGTTCTGCCAAAATGGACGACTACACATTTATCCGCGTTGAAGTCCATCTGCCACTTCTCCGCCCAGTCCTGCATCCTATCTATGTCCTGCTGCAACTTTTGCCATCCTTCCAGACCATCCACAACACCACCGACCTTCGTGTCATCAGCGAACTTACTTAAGTTATGCATTTTGGAACGAGGAATGGAGGTATAGGCTATTTTCTAAATGGGGAAATGCTTAGGAAGTCAGAAACAAAAAGGGATTTGGGAATCATTGTTCAAGATTCTCTTAAAGTTAATGTGCAGGTTTAGTCAACAGTTAGGAAGGCAAGTGCAGTGTTAGTATTCATGTTGAGAGGGCTAGAATACAAGAGCAGGGATGTACTCGAGGCTGTATAAGGCCCTGGTCAGACCCCATTTGGAATATTGTGAGCAGTTTGGGCCACGTATCTAAGGAAGGATTTGCTGGCCTTGGAAAGGGTCCAGGGGAGGTTCACAAGAATGATCCCTGGAATGAAGAGCTTGTCGTAGGAGGAACGGTTGACGACTCTGGGTCTGTACTCGTTGGGAGTTTAAAAGGATGGGAGGGGAATGGAAATCTTATTAAAACTTAGAATATACTATGAGGCCTGGGTAGAGTGGAGGTGAACACAGTAAGAAGTCTCAAAACATCAGGTTAAAGTCCAACAGGTTTATTTGATAGTAAACGCCACAAGGTTTCAGAACACTGTTCCTTTGTTAGGTGAGTGGAAAGTTCTGATCAGAAACAGGGTATATAAGAGGCACACACAGTTTACAGAATACTGATTAGAACGTGAGTCTATACAGCTAATCTGCTATTCAAGTCTTAAAAGGTGCAGACAATGTGAGTGGAGATAGCATTAAGCACAGATTAAAGAGATGCGTATTGTCTTCAGACAGGACAGTAAGTGAGGTGTTGCAAGTTCAGGCAAGTAATGGGAGTTACAGATAGTGTGACATGAACCCAAGATCCCGGTTGAGGCCATCCTCATGTGTGCGGAACTTGGCTATGAGTCTCTGCTCAGCGACTCTGCACTGTGTGTCGTGAAGACAGCCTTGGTGAACGTTTACCCGAAGATCAGAGGCCGAATACCCATGACCACTGAAGTGTTCCCCAACAGGAAGAGAACAGTCTTGCCTGGTGATTAGAACATAGAACATAGAGCACTACAGCACAAACAGGCCCTTTGGCTCACAAGTTGTGCTGATCACATCGCTACCTTTTGGACTTACCTATAACCCTCAATCCTATTAAGTTCCATGTACTCATCCAGAAGTCACTTAAAAGACCCTACTGAATTTGCCTCCACCACCACTGATGGCAGCCAATTCTACTCACCCCCCACCCTCTTGAGTAAAAAACTTACCCCGACATTTCCTCTGTACCTACTCCCCAGCACCTTAAACCTGTCCTTTTGTAGCAACCATTTCAGCCCTGGGAAAAAGCCTCTGAGAATCCATCCGATCTATACCTCTCAACATCTTATACGCCTCTATCAGGTCACCTCTCATCCATCATCTCTCCAAGGAGAAAAGACTGAGCTCCCTCAACCTATCCTCATAAGGCATGCCACCCAATCCAGGCAACATCCTTGTAAATCTCCTCTGCACCCTTTCAATAGCTTCCACATCCCTCCTGTAATGAGGTGACCAGAACTGAGCACAGTACTCCAAGTGGGGTCTGACTAGGGTCAGATAGGGTCAAGCGGTGTTCATTCATCCATTGTCGTAGCGTCTGCATTGTCTCCCCAATGTACCATGCTTTGGGACATCCTTTCCTGCAGCATATTAGGTAGACAACGTTGGCCGAGTTGCAAGAGTATGTGCCACGTACCTGGTGAATGGTGTTCTCACGTGAGATGATGTCATCCATGTCGATGATCTGGCATGTCTTGCAGAGGTTGCTGTGGCATGGTTGTGTAGTGTTGTGGTCACTGTTCTCCTGAAGGCTGGTAGTTTGCTGCGGACAATGGTCTGTTTGAGGTTGTGCGGTTGTTTGAAGGCATGAAGTGAGGGTGTGGGGATGGATGGCGTCATCTCATCTCACGGGAGAACGCCATCCACCTGGTACATGGCACATACTCTTGCAACATCATGACTACCATCAACAACAGAGTGGAGGTGGACAGAATGTTTCCAGTAGTAGGAAAAACTAGAACCAGAGGGCACCACCTCAGGTTGAAGGGATGATCCTTTAAAACAGAGGAGGAATTTCCTCAGCCAGGAAATGGTGAATCTGTGGAACTGTTTGCTGCAGAAGGCTGTGGAGGCCAATTCATTGAATGTTTTTAAGATAGAGATAGATACGTTCTTGATTAATAAGGGGATCAGAGATTATGGGGAGAAGGCAGGAGAATGGGGATGAGAAAAATATCAGTCATGATTGAATGGTGAAGCAGACTCGATGGGCCGAATTCTGCGTTTATGTCTTATGGAAGAAAGCCTTTTTAAATTAACCTTGTTGGGATAAATGAAGGGATGAAGCCAGTTCATCCCTCCTTACCCATGGCATTACAATTTGGAGATATGTCAGCCATGGTGCACCAAATGGAGAAGTCTCTTCCAGGTTAACAAATCTGGGGACCTCACCTGGGGATTAGTTGTAACATTAGTGCCTGTATTTCATGTTTGTTTTCCTATCCTGACAATGGAAAAATAAACAAATTCAGGCACAATAGCTGGAGCTTATCAGGTGAAGGATTGCAATTGAGGTGACTTTCTTGAAAGATGACACTCAGCAGCTCTGATCCTATAAACTGTATAATGTACAATCTCTGTCTGGGCCAGCAAAACACAGCAAGGACAGACAAATGACAAAGTGGCAGCAGAAACACACAGTCTTTCTGAGAAGAGGTAGCAAGTTCATTTTCCAGGGTACTAATGTTGCTTTTCAGAGGCGATAGCTCAGTAATCTTAGTGATTGGTTGGAGACAGACTCCTACTTCCTCACCACCATGTGGTTTGAAGGCTTTGTCTTTGCCAGAACAGTGCATCCTCCTTCTTTGCTCTATTCAAGGCCACAAAATGCAGCATAAGATTTTCATCTGCTGGCGTTATGACCTTCGCACGCAATTCTGCCCTTCGGCTCCATTTCCTGATAAAATACAACCTGCATTCCCTTGTTACTTAAATAGTATTTCCCACTCCTCATTTCACTCCTTTTCTTGATGCATGTAACATCAGTAGCATTGGCTGTGAATTTTTGGTGTTCCACTATACATCAAGGTGGGGGCAAGCAAGAGAGGGTGACATGCTGCCACCCCTCCCCCATAAACAACTTGTGTCCCCATAAGCCTGGATTCTGGCAATCCAAACTCATCTCTGGAATCATGTGTCACCTCAACGGGCTACTGACCATTGTCACATCACCATGGAAAGCATAGGATGATTGAGGGGGTCACATTGGGAACCCTTGACGCATAGACCTGCGTGCACCCACCTGGATTTCTGGTGCACTGGCATCCATGTGCCTTTCATGTGACTGATGCCATTGTAGGGAGCACTGCAGAGTCCATGCAGCATGAGGCACCATGTTAACACCTGCAGAGCTCCCTTGATTGAGGCAACAGCCGCCAGGCCTGGTTCTTGTTAGTGACCAACTATTTGACTATTAAATAAAAATATTACTCACAAACAATGAACCAGTTTGAGGAACATTTGGACAATTCGCTTTTAAATCTTGAAAAGGGCTGAATCGTGCCTAATTTTGCCAAATGAACAGGTAAATTTAACTGTTTGCAAACGTTCTTTCTATTAAAGCAAACAGAAACAGCACTTTATCTTTTATAGAAACATTCAAGCAAGAAATGTTTAAAATTCTGCCAATTCACACTAGTGTATATTCTATGTAAAGTCATTCTGATCACTTTAACCTTAAATTACCCCACAGATGTTTTGTTTAACTAAAGCAAAGATGATAACGTGTACATTTGTCTCTTAAAGACTACGTCCCTCTGAATACACAATTAAATCAGTCATTTTCTTCTTTCAAGTATTTGGATTATAGTTTATAAAACTTACCAATACTTATTTTTCTAGTTGAAAAGGCAGCTGTATGTTTAGTGGTTTTATCCTAGAAATTTCTGATGCATATTCAATCTTTACTGGCTCTGCAAAATTAACTTTCTTCTTGCATTTTATTACTTGCCTACTTGATGGTTCTTCGTTCATCTTAAAAGAGGTCGTAAATCAACATTAACAGTTGTCAAATGTTATGTAGGAACTTACACACTAAATTAAAACTGTTGGGAAAGACTTGCTGTGTAAGTAGATGTAGCAAATCTATAACGTATTCATTAAAACAATCATTTACAGTTTTGCTACATTCAATGGGCAGTTTCAATCTTGATGACCTACCCACAAACAATGAGATAAATGACCACAATTAATTTTGTTTGTGGTGTTAGTTCAGGGACAAACACTGACCAGGAAAAATAGCTTACTAATAGTTTGAAACAAAGGAATTTCAGTCCATCTAACTACCCTGTCCATTGTACTTGCTGCATTTTTAATAACCCTGAAATGTTGATGAGCCTCTAGTTTATCTGTAAAACAAAGGTTTCCTATTTTACCATTTGTGCCAATAATTTGTTGCAAATACTTGCCACCATCCTTTTCATAAACAAACCAAGTCCCTCCTGCATTCTCTAATTAACTCTGCTAAAATTCTGCACAGCAGAAAAATAATTGGATCCAATTTGTCCAAACGTTTCGTAATTTTAAACCCCATCACATATCCTTGTAAATCTTCTCTTTGCGAGATGAAAGAAGATCGCCATAGCAAGTGTTCACTTAAAAAGTTCTATTATTTAAAACCACTATTTTCAGGAACGTAACTTCAAGTGAATTGTAGATTCGCATGGGAATCAATGTTTAAACTGGACTTGGTTCCTTCAGACATTTCTCACCCAGAAAATCCAGTGTACAAGCTGAAGATGTTACTATGCACATTGTACATCCTTAGCAGGAATAACTTGCTAAACAAATACACTAACCATAAAAACAACATAAATTCAAATGAGATAATATTAACTCGATCTCACCTTCAGCTTATGCAATCTCTCGGGTTTGGAGATTACTCCCTTCTCCTCTGGTTTGATGAGTTCAGAGATGGTTGATAAGTCCAATGTGCAACCTGCAGATCCTGCTATATGTGTGTAGGCATTGCTTGGAGAATCAGTGGTTGAGCTGTTTGGAAGTTTTTGCACTCTTCTCGTCTTGACTTCTCTTTGTTTGTGACTGACAAAAACTCATTTGTTGCTTTCCCAAATGAACCTTTTCTCATTTTGGTTGGTCATCATGAGTCAGTAAAGATGCTTGAAATCTTCAGGGATACTTTGAGGACAACTAATGGAGATGGCTTTAAGTGATCCAATGTCCAATGCTGGGCATGTTGGCTTGGGGGAAGACCTTGCTGTTGCACCACCTGTCTTGCCACTGAATGTGCTTTAAGATTCCTGGTGTCATGATTTTGTCTCGTGTTTGCAATCCTGGTCCTCTTCTTCCAAGAAGCTCAAGGACTGAAATTGGGGTGATTTTGGTTTTTACTTGAAGGTGGCATGCAATAGCTGGGTCCTGTTGGAGCTAACGGATCATGGTCCAGGATCACCAACAATCTTGAAATATTTATCCAAGGACTTTGAACAATTTTTTCCTGCTTCTCCAAGTAGATCTTTCTGGAGCAGTTAATGCTACACTGTTTACTTTGGCACTGGGTTTTCTGCTTGGGTTATCCTCTGAAGATTTCTATTGTCTCTTCCATGAGCTGGAAAGCTCTTGACAGTCGTTTCATTGGCAAAATTTGAAGGGGTGGTGTTTCAGCACAGTCTTCCTTTTCAACTCATTGACTATAGATGCATTAGGTTTTCTATGAACTAATCCTCTGCGTGGATGCAAGCCCCACATTAGCCTGACCCATTTCATGAACCAAAAAAGACCCAAAACATGTAAACATTTTACTACTTGTATCCACTGGCAATTGCTTCTCTCAGACTTTAAAATAGCCCCTCTGCAATAATTATCTGTGGTAAGGGATTCCACAACTGGTAGAAAGATGATTCATGCAACCCTTCCTATGTAAATTCTAACCTGTTGACTTTGCAGAAACTCAGAGTCCAATTTGGTAGATAAACAACACAGGGTTATGAATAAATGCAAGTTGCATATCAATGGCAGATTAAAGATTAGGATCACTTCACTTTCATACCTAGTATATCAGCTATTGTTTGGCTATAATGTACTTTGCTGTCATTTTGCATCTAAAATCTCACCTAACTTCTTGTTAAGTGGTATTATGCAAGCATTAAGCAATGTACGGATAACACAGTAAAACTGACTTTTAAAATCAGATTTTCTGAACAAAAGCCATCAGTTTGGTGCTGATAAAACAATACCTTGAAAACTATTAGATGGAGATAAATACATTCCCAAAACTGGTTGAGGCTAGCAGAATTTGGTGTTTGCTGCAGAAATAAATCTTTTAGTGTTCAAAATTTTAGAAATCCACTTAGTGTTTTGGGGTGCAGAATTATTCCTTTTAACCACAGAAAGAAGCACTTAGAAACATATTTTAACTTGTTCTATCTAATATTATTTCATGAATAAGAACACTACTTGTATATTTCCCAATTCACATTTAGTCTCTGAGACAGGGTTGTCTTAGGACATCATGAGAAGGTTGAAGATACTTTGGTCATTCTTGCGTTTCTTTAATGTAAAAGCAGAAAAAGTTATGATGGCGCATAAGCTGTGTTTAAACAGTTCTACTTGCTTCAGAACTTAAATGTAAAAGGAAATGGCTTACTCAAATCATGTGTAAAACATAGGGCTCAGCCATTGTAAGAATTTGCAGCAAAAATGGCTGTAGTTAAGTGAAATGGACGTATCCATTACTGAATACTCTGCAAATGGTATCAGTCATATGGGTGCACAGCATGATCATGTTGGGACAAAGCTTAAGCATAGTAGGTGTTATGATCCTAGTTGTTGTTACTACTCAACAGGAAGGTCCCAAAATGCAACCCTGATTCAGAAGACCATAATGTTTTACTTTTAAAGAAAGAGGAAGAGAGTCGCAGGAGTGCCAATTTGCTTTTAACAAAAATGTATTAAACATGAAAACTGACTACAACACAATCCTCCTTCAATCCACTTATCCTTTGAAATCTGTGTACATTTATTAAGATAACACCCCACTCTGAAACTAAATGGCAGATGCCACTCAGTCTTGAATGGGTTTCTCCTCAATTTTTTCCCAAATGATTGTCAATTTTATGTTTCCAAACTTCGCTCTCAAAAAGACATGCTTTAAAATATTTCAAACAATGCGTTCCTCTCCACCCCTAGGTTATACAACTGTACACAACTCTGGTGCGGCCGCACTTGGAGTACTGTGTGCAGTTCTGGTCCCCACATTACAGGAAGGATGTGGAGGCTTTGGAGAGGGTGCAGAGGAGGTTTACCAGGATGTTGCCTGGTATGGAGGGGAGGTCCTATGAGGAGACACTGAGGGATTTGGGGTTGTTTTCGCCAGAAAGAAGGCGGCTAAGAGGGGATCTTATTGAAACATATAAGATGATTAGAGGTTTAGATAGGGTGGATAGTGATAGCCTTTTTCCTCGGATGGAGAAAGCTAGCATAAGGGGGGGGGGGGGGGGGGGGGGGGGTAGTTATAGGACGGATGTCAGGGGTAGGTTCTTTACCCAGAGGGTGGTGAGGGATTGGAATGCCCTGCCTGCTGCAGTTGTAAATGCGCCTAGTTTGGGGGCGTTTAAGAGATCCGTGGATAGGTTTATGGACGGAAAGGGATTGGTTTAGATTAGTGGGTCATTGTTTTTTAACTGGTCGGCGCAACATCGTGGGCTGAAGGGCCTGTTCTGTGCTGTTATGTTCTATGTTCTACTTTTTCAAACAAGGCTTCCTCTCCATAATTTAACAAGGATCTGCCTCCAGGTTTTCCTCTCGATTGCTTTTACACAAACTGAGATCCAGCCACCGATTACTCCAGTCATTTCACAGTCTTAGTAAGATGGCACATAACCTTAGAATCACGTCAGATAGCTTTCTAGTTTCTCACTAACAAACTCCTTCTCAGCTCTGTCTCTGACTTCAATCAACAGTATTCTGTTCTAGTTTCCTCTGTTCCTTTAACTTCAGACTTCCTGAAAACTTTACTTCATTTCTCTAGTTTTCTTAATTAGCTGTTCTTTAGGTTTCTGGCACTTGCTTTCTTGTTCCTTACTCCCTTTTATAACTTTTCTTCTGTCAAAGTTGCAAGAGAATGTCCATCTCTCCTTGCAAAGTTCTTTCTACTCCGGCTTCCAGCTAAAAAACTTAAAGTCTTCTCCCCAAAATGCCTCTGGTTGGTAAGCAACATCTTCAATCCTCTTCCAAGCTCATGTTAATGTTTCCTATTATAAATTCCCTCAGCACAATAGTAACAGTTTGAACTGAAACCCCATACATGTAAAAACGTTTGTATAACATGAATCTAACTGAAGTTTTATCCTTTCTGATACAAAAACTACTAAATTAAACCCACTTAAATATTTCCCTCATTTCAAATATTTAACAATATGAATGTAGTTCATTTAAATTACCTCTGTTTTCCTGACAGAGGTATTAAACTGCAATGCCTCCCATGTGGTGCTTTGCAGAAACTTTTATACAAGACAATAAAAGCTGAGGAGCTGAAATATTCCTTCTCAGTTTGTGTCTTTAAATAGCCTAATAGTTGCTATTTTCTGCACCACAATGACACTTTGTTTCTCATTATGATTCAAATTTAGACAGGCACCCAGTAAACTAATTTATTGAGCATTTTACTCACCCAAGCATTTTCAGATATTCCATAAAAAAAACTAGATGCAAGCTGTACATCAGTCCCTTCATGTTACTACCACCCCATGTCTCATGAATGAAGGTTTGGAAACGTTGAATGATGGGATAAGGTCTTTGTCTATACATATGGGCTCAAAAGGTTCTTATTATTCATGCAGCTATTGATTTACACTTTGACATCACGGTGGATAAGGAGGCATATCATGCTTCTCAGTCTTTCAGCACTTGCATGTATACCTCGGCCAACCTTATGCATGAATTATTTTGCACCGTTTTCCTTCCTGTGAGTAAAGATGGCACCAACAGTGGAAGTCAATGGTAGCATTCCAAGATATATAGAAAGCAAGTTATACAATGCCACCCTAGCTTTTTCTTACCAGTTTTTTCTGTTCCAGTGGGAGAGAGATTGCATGTACACTTTTCTGTTCAAGCGTGGTCACCTTGCTTGCATGCAATTTAGAAACCCTTTTACCTAATTAAAAATGACAGTTAAAAACAGCATTAAAATCAGCCAACGCATGGCAGCAATTTTATTCAAGATATTTTTCAAACACACAAGGACCATAAAAATTGAATGGGCAACAAGTTAGTTGGTGGAAAAATTGTTCATAAATTTCTTCAGTTTAAAGTCTTTTTATATACTATACATGCGGTGTTAAACCAAGGTAATTACATAGGCATGAGGACAGATTTGGCCGTAGTGGACTGGGCAGAAAGATTTAAAAAGTTAGGACAGTTGATGAATAGTGGCAGATATTTAAGATACTTAATTCTCCCCTAAAATATATTCCAAAGAGGAAGAAAGATTGAAGAGGGGAGGAGTGGAAATGTATCCATGGCTAAGCAAGGAGGTTAAATATAACAAAGGCCTACAGTATTGCAAAGGTCACTGGCAGGCTGGAGGATTAAAGACCAATGGAAAGTTACTAAGAAGTAATAAAAAGAGAAAAAGTAAATTATTAAATAAATCTAACACCAAAGTGTGTAAAAAGGAAGAGTAACAGCTAAAGTCAACATTGGTCCCTTAGGAGGATGAGACTGGAAAGTTAATAATGGAGAACACAAATGGCAGAGGCACTAAATCAATATTTTGCCTTAATTTTCATGTTGGCAGAAACTGGAACCATCCCAATAGTAACTGATAATGAAAAGGTTGTTGAAAGGGAGGAGCTTAAAACAATCATCACTAAGAAAAAAGTACTAAACAAACTATTGGGATTGAAGGCAGATACATCCACAGGACATGATGGCCTACATCCTAGGGTCTTAAAGAAAGTGGCAGCAAAGATAGTTGCGGCATTGGTTATAATAGTCTAAAATCCCCTGGATTCTGGAAAGGTCCCTGCGGATTGGAACATGGCTAACATAATGCCCTGTTCAAAAAGGGAGAAAGGCAAAAAGAAGTAAATTTTAGACCAGTTAGTTTAATCTGATGTTGGCAAATTGTTGGAATCCATTAGTAAGGGAGTAGTAACAGGACATTTGGAAAGTCAAAATGCAATCCATTTGATTCAGCACAATTTTATGAAGGGTAAATTGTGCTTGGCGAATTTGCTGAAGTGCTTTGAAGATGTAACAAGCAAAGTGGATAATGAGGTACTGTAGCTGTAGTGCATCTGTACTTCCAGAAGGCATTTTGTAAAGTGGTGCACAAAAGTTTAATACACAAGATAAGATCCCTCAGGGTTGAGGGTAATTTATTATCTTGGCTACAGGGTTGGCTAACCAACAGAAAGCAGAGGGAAGGGATAAATGGGTCTTTTTCTGGATTGGCAAGCTCTAACTAGAAATTCAAGGTTCAGCCCTGTTTACAATCTATATTGATGACTTGGATGTGAGATTAGAAAGTACAATAGCCAAATTTGCAGATGATACTAAAATAGGTAGGAAAGCAAGTTGCAATGAAAGACATTTTCAAATGGATATGGATAGGTTAGGCAAGTGGGCCAAAATTTGGATGATGGAATTTAATGTGGATAAATGTGCAGTTATCAATTTTGGTTAGAGGAATAAAATGGCAATTTATCTAAAAATGGTAAGAAACTTCAAAATGCTTTTCTGCAACGGGATCTTAGTGTTCTTGTACATGAATTGCAGATAGTACACAGGTGCAGCAGCTGATAAGGAAGATCAATGGAATAGAGCTTAAAGTAGGGAAGTGCTGTTGCATCTGTACAGAGCGTTGATGAGACTTCATCTGGAGTACTGTGCACTTTTTTGGTCCCCTTACCCGAGAAAGGACGTAAATGCATTACAGACAGTTCAGAGAGGATTGAATCCAACAATGAAGTACTCGTCTCAAGAGTGATGGAATAGTTTGGGCCAATCCTCACTGGAGTTCAAAAGAATGAGGGGAGAGCTAAATAAAATATATAAGATGCTAAAAGGGATTGACATAGAGCAGATGTTTCCCCTTTCTGGATATTCTAGAATGAGAGGCTATAGTTTTAAGCTAAGGGGTTATAATGACCCAGGAAGTTCGACTGGAAAGGAACACAGTTTATTACTGAATATAAAGTAAAATCATTACATGATATAAACACACTAGTCCTTGCCCGGGACTACCGTTCAGCAGGCCCAGCTCTGGCTCTGTCTTATAAAAGGCTCAGATGAATTGGGCAGACCACTGTCTGTTACCAGGGGAACTCATACTCAATGAGAATTGCAGGGATATCATTCAATTATTCCCATGGACTTCATGTGGGCTATCACAGAAGGGCAGATTTAAAACAGAAATGAGAAGGAATTAATTCACTCAAAAAGAGTCATCTGTGGAATCCTGCACACCATTGTGCTGTGGATGCTGAAACACTAAACAAATTTGAGGAGGTAGATAGATTTTCAATTAGCAGCAGATTGAAGCATTATGGGGACTGAGCAGGAAAGTGAAGATGAGGTCAAGATTAGATCAGCCATGATCGTATTGAATGGCAGAGCATGCTCAAGGAGCTGACTTGACTACTCCTGCTCCTTGTTGTTAGTTGGTTGGCACTTACTCTTCCAGGGATAATTCCTGTTGTGACATTAAGAGTAATCAAACATGTATTAGGATTTGGCTGTAATTTCCCAAGATCTATGAGGAATGGAAATGCAGGATGTTGGGGTTTACGTACAACATAAGGGATCCGGGATCAATGGTAGACAAGTCCAAGGACAGCATATTATTGGGATTTAAGGTGTTAAGTTTCTGGAGAACAGGGACTGTACTAAAAATCACTTCACCCTTTAAATTTTAAATGCTTCTGAAAGCATGTTTTCTAGAATTGAACCAGGAACGAAGTGTTTAGTTGTTTGTCTGGTTGCATTTATCCACTCAGTACATTTGCTAAATTATGTCCATTGTTTTAGGTGTATAATGCACTCAAAGTATCCCTGGCACGCAGGTGGGATGAGTTCCCTGTGCAATTTACGGAATTATGATTTCACTACCTTCAAGCAAGTACAAGGAGTGTGGGTATCACTGGCAAGGCTAGCTTTTATTGCCCATTCCCAATTGCCCTTGAAATGAATGGCTTACCACTGTAGAAGGCAGAGTTAACTACATTGCTATGGATCTGGAGTCGCACGTAGACAAGGGGGATGGCGGTAAAGGACATCAGTGAACCAGATGGATTTTTCCAAAATCAATGGTAGTTGTCATGGTTGCTAATAATGAGACTAACTTTATATTCCAACTTTATTAAATGAATTTAAATTCCACCACTGCCATGGTGGGATTTGAATCCACTTCCCCAGAGCACTAAAATAGGTCTCTGGATTTTTATCCAGTGACATTACTGCTACACCACCATCTCCTGATTTCGTAAAGAGGAAAGGCGGGGAATCATTCAGAGATCAGAGTTTATTAGAGGGAAAGCTTACCACCAATAATGTGCATTTAAAAATTGCCTTTAACAAAAATGAATACAGAGTCAAAAGGGGAAAAAAATGAATGCCATGTAAGATGGGATGGATCAAGTTTGGTCGAAGATTTGGATTTTAAAGTCATCATAAAGAAAGTATGTGGTATGGAATTCCAAAGCAGGTCACATGAAATGTGGGTGGGGTAGTTGCTAATGGTGAGACCCACTAGAAATGGGAACGGGTAACCGGAGCTGGGGGAGGTTACAGAAATAGGGAGATTTGAGGTATGTAGAGATTAAACACAAGGAGCAGAATTTTAAACTCAAAGTGCAGGGATTGGGAGTCAATGTGGGCTAATGAGGACAGAAATAATGGGTGAACAAGATTTTGTACACATTTGGAAAACACAGCAGTTTACAATGGACTCGTTACGAATTGTGGACTTTATAAATAGCCTGTTTGAACTTAATGGCTATGTTCCATTTAATTCAAGATAAAACAGAGTAGTGGAAAGAGGCACGTAACCTACGAAGTCTGCTTGGTTGCTCTAAGCACAGGCGCTCCAAGGCAAAACCTATAGAAAGCAAGATGTAAATTTTAACACCTGGATACAAAAGAGGTCAGCTCCTTATAGACACCTACTTTCAGGGGCAATGAGACTGAGGGTTTTGGAGAAGATAAGCCACAACAGATGCTGCTATACACACAGAAGAAAATGATTGCTTTTGGATTAACAACCAAGTGGAACTGGTAAGTGCAGAACCCATGTTCGAAGAAACAAGGATTAGGAAGAGCTAAAGACCATAGAATCACCAAAGGAAGTCCATTTGACTATGCTTGTAGGTTTGAGTGAAGGAGTCTGTACAGAGGGGCATTGGAAGATTAAGCCTCCTGAAGCAGGCAGAAGTGATTCTGTTAAAGTCTAGGAGCAGCTTTGGACAAGAAAGATTACATAGCTGCAGAGTGTGTGGGGTAACAAATGTTGTGTGGGGTGTTTGGCTTTCAGTAACTGGAGAATACCTTTTCCGTATTTAAATGTATTAGTGCCTACTAAACAATATTTAGTTGATTCTTTTGTTACAGAAAGTTAAAAAGTGAAATCTTGTGTGATTCCTTTGCATTTGTCATTGGCAATTTATATCTCTTTTTAAAAGATCATCAGTCTCTATTGTGATCATAACAATGCTGAAATTTATGTAAGACAAATGTTGGAGGCTGGTCAGAAGAGCAAAGGAACAGTTTAACCTGGAAGGAACAAAGAAATGGACGAAGGTTTCAGTAGTAGATAGGGTTCAGCAAGTCAGAACTAGGCAATGACACAAAAGGTCAAAATGAATGACCTTGATGGACAGGAAAATGGGTCAGATCCCTGCCTGAGTTAAACAGGACACCATGGTTGTAGTCAACCTTTCGAAGGGACTTAAATCTTAAATGTCATTTCAGATCAACTGTCTTACTGTCGCCAAAGTAGCCTCAATACCTGCAACTGTAAATGGAACAGTTTGAGAATTCTCATGCACCTCAGCTCCATCTGACACATGGTCTCTATAAACACAAGCACAATTAACAACATTAATAATACAGTAAAACACACACAAAAGGGGCTAGCAGTGTTACGGTTAAGAAGTAGTGTTGCACATTTATTTTTTGTCCTGCGAGACTACAGTTAACACTTCACCTAAAGGAATGCCATTTCAACAATAAACTTGAGGATACTAATAACTCTGAACCAAAACATCAAGACTGCAGATGCTGGAAATCTGAAAGAGAAACAGAAAATGCTGAAAAAAAACTTAGCAGGTCTGGCAGTATCTGGGTAGACAGAAGCAAAGCTAACATTTTGGGCTGAATTTTCTTGTCCCACCTACCACAAGAATTGTGGTGGGCAGGATACAGACCATGCAAAATTCCGTGACCATGGGCAGGATTTTCTGGCCTTGGGGTGAGCATGGCCAGAAAATCCCACCTTACAAGTCCATATGACTTCAGTAAAGTATGAAAGAGTTGGTGAGCCTATGATAAATGTTCCATTACCCGAATTACACTTGGTCATATCCTAATGCCTGTAAGGACTTCACTAAGAAGTTTATTTCTCACAATTTCCCCACATATTGTTTGCTCAGATAATACCATCTTCCACAGCAAAGCTTCCAAAATATGCTCCTCTTTTCTCAGCCAGGGATTTCCCTACATAAGAGTCCATCCATTTGTCCATATTTCTAACCTCATCTTGCCTCTCTACTCATAATTCAATTATGATACGAGATGCCAGTATTGGACTGGGGTGGGCACAGTAAGTCTCACAAGACCAAGTTAAAGTCCAACAGGTTTATTTGAAATCACGAGCTTTCGGAGCACTGCTCCTTCATCAGGTGAGTGAGTGACTCACGTGAGGAAGGAGTAGCACTCTGTTGGATTTATAATTGAATTACTATTCTCATACTTAGAGGTAACTGACAAATCACAACATGTGAAGAGCGATAAATTATTTAAGGTAGCAAGTCAACAGATCAAATGACTGTTAAGTGCTCAATTGTTAAAGCACACTAATTAAATTATTTATACAATAAACTCAGTAATTACTCCCACGCCCATGATCAAATTTTGGTTGGTATTATTTATAATCACTTCATAATATCAACTTTTGGGCTTCAGTTTTTCTGCATAACTTTCCTCGGGACAATGCTAACTTTCTGACTCAAGCTCAGTTTTAGTCAGCATACGTTCTGGCTTTGCAAACCTGGGAAAATCTGGCAGAAGTTGGAATTGCATTTCAGGTGGATGGGGTGAATTGGGAGCCGAGTCAATCATCCCAGGAGTGAGTATAGAGGCTGCTGGATTCTGAGATGGGTTGGTTGGAAGGTCTGCCTGTGTTCCAGAACTTTGTCAAAGTTTGCAATAGAAAAACCCTCCTGACCTCACCCCACCATCTCCCCACTGTCCCCATCCATACCAAAGAAGGCCACATATTCCCCCTACCCCACGCCACCTCATGCCCTCTACCAACCCCATAAATTCCCATCTCCTCCATGTTACCTCATGCCTGTAACCACCATGATTCTATACGCCTGTATCAGCTTATGGCTCCATAACCATAGCAAGTATTTTTTTTTCTAAAACAAGACATTCGTTTTCAAAACTTGAAGGGCAGGAATTTTAAATGTCGTGACAATTGACAGTTCGGTCAGTTCCCTTTGGAAGGTTTGTCTGACATCGACAGGTCTGTTGCCAGTTCCAATAAGTTTGACAATATGTATATGTTTATGCACATTTGATTACTTTCATAAATTCCAAATGGCACTTGACCTCTCCCAAATGTGTTGTGGGACCAGATCCAGAGGGTTACGGGATATCTGTTAAAGGGATACCAAATAAATTCCTGGCTATCCAAATAAATTCAAAGTTCCAACCCACTCTTCGCTGATATAATCTGTACATTCTGGGTGAACACTATTATGATGCAAAAGTCACAATTTTGTTGAGGCACCTGATGATTTAAATGGCCAGTTGCCTCTGTGAACCAGGCCTTTATGAACCCTGGTCTGACCCTGCGAAACTAGGAAGTACCATGTTTGGGGCAGAATGTAGAATTTTTGGGGCACTTCCACCATGGAGAGGCTATCCACCATGGCAAAAACTTGGAACTACCTGTATAGCTTTGATTTAGGGCAACATATGGATTTGGAGCACAAGAATGATGTTTTACAGTATCAATAGTATTATTGGACTAAATCCCTATTTAATTACAATGCTCAGTTTTATAATCTGTTAAGATCATCATCACTATACTGCTACAAACTAAAAACAATAAAATGATTAGAGACTAGCCAAAAATTGCCTACCGTGGGAATTGACTGGTAGAGCAGAGAAAAAATGTTGTAAAATCACGCTGCAACAATAACGGTTGGTCAGGACAAAAATGTTCTATTTGCTCTCTCTCACAATCATCCTAGTCCTTGATGATCTTCAAAGATACAAGGACTTCAAAATGTTCAGAGTTCCATTATCTTTCCCCTACCCTATCTTTGTAACCCCTGTCAGCTCTACTTACCAGCTTTTACTCGGCATTTTGAATTCTGTTATAATGCATCTGCCCAAAATTCTTAGCTCTCAAACTTGACTCTTGGGAGATTTTTTGCCCAATTTATTCTGTCTCACTACATATTTCCTCACCTTCCACAAAATTTCTCAAAAGGCCCCTTTAAGCTTGCTTAAACAACTGTCCCCTGTAGTGTTGGTTCTTTTTCACATCCTTTCTCGTGAAGGCTCTTAGATCTCCAAGTTGTTGTTTTCTTTAGTTTTTTTTAAAATGTTGTACTATTTATATGTCCTAGGCTGTTCAGAAATAAACCAGATTACAAAAGCTGAATACACTAACAACTGGTACAGGAAAAGAAAAATCAGGAATTTCAGTCTTGTGATTTCCTCCTCAACCTTACCTTGAGAAAGGAATCAATATGTGTCTTAGTGGGAATTTTTTGGTAGAAATTTACTCTAGCTCCAGCGCAGATACATACGTAATCTCTCTATATTTAAATTGTGAAAGCATCTTGAGTTTCCCAATCTCATTCAGCAGAAAGATTCACAAAAAAAAGCTAGGCAAGTTTACACTGACCTATTTTACCACAATACTAAATTAATACAGGCAATATTTGTACATTACAACTGACTGTACTGACATCAGTACTTGTAGTGAAAGTATATTCTTACAACAAAACCAATATTGTCTCATGATACTTCAGATTGTTCCAAATGACACCTCACCTTTTAAAGCTGCCTTCTGCTGTAGGATTTTCAGTCTTCTCTGAGATCCAAAACAAAAATGTATTATTACAGCAATACAATATATTGAAGAAAAAAAGTATTTGTACAGCTCACAGGTAAGTTCCTGGAGCAAATATTGATTGGGATGCAAAAGTGATTACCTAAAATTTCAGAGAGGCCTGAAGGTTGACCAATCACATCAATGTTTGCTGCTTTGCTACTGTCCAGAAGAGTGGAATTTTTACAATTGAACCAACTAGTATCATTCTGATTCCCAACAGATATATGCTCTGAAAGACGGATTGGCACATTGTTACTATTGTTGCGTAGAATGCAAAGACATTGACACAAAGTCAGTTGTAGATGAATAGTAAACAGTTTAGCAGTTTACTTAATTCAAGTATGATTTGGGGAATGCTTTCTCAGGATGCTGTAAGAGGCAATTCAAAGATACAGTTTCTGCCGCTTTTTATACTATTCTTGAGATAGTAACCCAAAATCCTCTCATCCTGTACGCCTAGTATGGTACATCCACAATTACAGATGAGTTTACAAAAATCATGGAATAGCCTGACGTTTAGCACAAATAATGCCAACAATTTATTCTAAAACATAAACTTTGCTCACTCATCTATCCTGACAATTTACTGCTTTGCCCAGTCACCCAAATATCTCAGCCTGGCCCAGAGATCAGAAAATCAATTTATTACAGTATAAATTCATAGCTCATTCTTCATCTTATTCGATCCTGATCCAAAGGTCACATTCTTTACCTTATCGTGGACTGCTCTATCGGCCATCTTCAACTTCCTGGACTGACCATAAGGTCACAACCCTACTACATCCTCTCTAGTATTTTTGTTCACAACTTGGCCAAGGTTTGGTGATCCCAGTTTTGGTGATCCCAGGAGACAAAGGCTACCCAGTTAATAACTCTTATTAGGAGACCTGTCAATGATGCAGGAGAGAGGTACGACAGGAGCCACAGCAATACGAGGGCAATCACTGAGCAAGCCACTGACTTGATGAAAATGAGATTCACAGATCTGAGGGTAGGCTTCAGTGTGCCTCATGGAGGATCTCTTGAGTGGTAATAGTGTGACAATGTGTGGTGCTTTGTACAACAAGGGATTAAAAAGTGAAAGAGCCTGAGAATAGTAGCCTCAACTCCAGATGTTCTTTTTTCACATGGTCCTCCTGCACTTTCTTGCCAGCAGAGAATTGGATACCACTTTGCATGTCCACGTGGCTTTTAGTCACCAAGGCAATGATTTGTTCAATCCTTGATAAATTGGCAGCCAGAATATTTACCATTGGTGTGGGTCTTCATGCACTTGGTGGCCTGCTACATCTGATTCTCCATGACTGTGGCCCCTCTTTTAAATGGAGGTTTTTTAATGTCTGAGAGATGCTTATTTCTCCATTGCCAACGGTCAGTGCAATTACTAGATGTTAGACATAGATTCATGAAGCCTAATTGTTTTAGATAGATTGCCAAGCCTGGAACCAAATCACATGTGAAATCCCCTTTGTTAATCTTCATGCACATTGACCAAAATTAATTAAAAATGAAAATAATAAACATTGCAATAACTAAACTGATACAATAACCAAACCATGCTGTCAAAGAAGCTTTATATTTTTAACCAGTTTTCCAATTTGTAGCTTGAATTAGTTTTTTTCACCCTTACCTTCTGCCTCTCGGAATATTTCTATTGAAGAACAACTATCTACTGTAGTAGAGGAATCATCGTCCACCAGCAGCTCAGAGTCCAATGAAGAAGGCAAGAGATAGGGCAAAGCTTCAGTTGTTATAGAAAGTTCTAAAGTGGGGAAAAAGCATTAACGTTACCATTTTGACAAGAGTGTTGCTATCTTTTAGTTATAGTTTCATGGGTAGATATGAAAATTAACATACTTTTATATAAAACTTAAGATAGTAGAAGTCCTAAAGTGCTTTAATCAGATCAAACTGACACCAAGTCAAAGGACATTACGACATATGAACAAATGTATGATCAAAAAGGCAAATTGTAAACAGCATCCTAAAGGAGGACAGTGATGTAGAAAATACAAGACAAAAAATAGGGCAGTTCTTTGCTTGCTCCACTACTAAATACAATCATGGTTCTCTTCTGTATTTACTCCATATATCCTGCCTGCTCCCCGTATTCATCCACTCCCTCAGAGACCGGAAATCTCAGTCTTAAACACAGTCAGTGGTGGAGCATCTACAATCCTCTTGGATAGAGAGGTTCCAGGTTCCCTAATCTTGAGAAAATAACTTCTCAGTGCCTACCTTATCAAGTTTCTTCAGAATTATGTATAAAGTTAAAGTTTATTTATTAGTAACAAGTAGCCTTACATTAACACTGCAATGAAATTACTATGAAAATCCCCTAGTCGCCACACTTTGGCACCTGTTCAGGTACAGAGGGAGAATTTAGCGTGGCCAATCCACCCAATCAGCATTTTTTGGATTGTGGGAGGAAATCAGAGTACCCAAAGGAAACCCATGCAGACACAGGGAGAATGTGCAAACTCCACACACAGTGACCCAAGCTGGAATTGAACCTGTGTCCCTGGCGCTGTGAAGCAGCAGTGCTCACCACTGTGCCACCGTTTCAATGAGATCACGTCTTGTACTCTCTGGGGATTAGGAGAATAAATCCAATTTACTCGTCTACCATCATAGGTGAACCTTCGCTGCCTGCAAGGCAAGTATATCCTTGCTTAGACATGGAAACCAAAACAGTGTACAGCACTCCAGGTTCCTCAGTAAAGCTCAATACAATTATAGCAAGACTACATTATTATACTTCAATCCCCTTAAAAGGGCCATTTGCCTTTCTAATTGCTTGCTGTATTTGCATGTTAACTTTGCATTTGTTGTAGAAGTATAGCGAAGTCTCTTCAAACATGGAATGTTTACAAGTTCCATGGTTCTAAAAAAATTCTGTTTTTCTGTTCTTACTGAAAGTGAATAATCTCATACTTCCTCATATTATACTTTAGCTGCCATGTTGTCCATTCACTTAACCTGTCTATATCTTTTTGCAGCCTGTTTGTGTCCTCCACAAAACTTACATTTCCACCCAACTTTGTATCATCAGCAAATTGCTTCTTGGCCTTTTGGTAAGATCAAATGTAGTATCTGTTCTTATCAGTTTAAGATCTGATATGTCCCTTATCTGGGGACCATACATTAAATTAATTTTTGGAGCAGGGAGATGGAATAGGGGCTTACTCCATCCATGCCACGTATCGGCCAGGTATTGCAGTATCTCTGAACAGTGCATTACCCCCTTTCTGGGGACATTCTCAAACTTCAAAAACAGCTCTTGATACATTACTCTTGACTTGGGTAAAGCCATAGATTACAAATAGCTGAGACACCAGCACTGACATTTGTGGTAGCCTTTGAGGAGATTACAAATTCCAAATTGAAAATGCCCCATCTATCCTGATTCTTTGCTTCCTGACTGTTGACTAATCCCCCCCAACTCCATGTACCCTTATCGTGTATTAGCTTTTTGGGTAACTCCCATCAAATGCTATTTAGAAATCCAAGCATATTACATCTGTTGCTTCTCCATCATCTACCTACTAGTTACATCTTCAAATATATTGTCAAACATGATTTCATTTTGTAAAACCAAATTAACTGTGATCATATTATAGTTTTCTAAATGTATCATTAAGACTTCCTTTGTAATAGTTTCCAGAATTTTCTTGACAATCATTTTCTTGTCATGTTAACTGGCCTGCAGTTCCCAGTTTCCTCTCTTTCTTGAATAGTGGCATTCCATTTGCAATCCACTGGGATCATTCTGGAGTCGAAAGATTTTTGGAAAATGATAAACAATGCATACACCAGCTGTGCAGCTATCCCCTTTGGAACACTAGAGGTATGATGAGGGTGGGAGGGAAGAATAATTGAATAATAGTCTTCAATACATTATGGAGTTTCACCTTGGTGCAGTTTGATTAATACAGCTGAAAAAATATTTGTAACAAACAATAAGCATTTGTAATCAGGTTGACTCCACTTGTGAGTAACCATACTTTAACTAACCTAAATTAACCTAAAAACTACACAGAACCATAAGCTGGTTATATTAGTATATTGTAATCAGTTTCTCAGCAAGTAAATATTATATCTAAAACCTTTTAAATTTGGCTTTAGTGTTCTTTGTACCAGCAGCTTAAAATTAAGAGCCACCTCGAAGATTTGCACAAGACACAATTAGCAGAAACTCACAAAGGTAACTAATTCATTCAGAAGTGTGACCAGCTTCAAGCAAAACATTTTCTAAACTAGTATAAATGTACATTGCAATTCTACTTGTTCAGAACATAATTTACTCCAAGATGCACTGGATTTGCTAATTTTGAGCAAGTTTGATTTGAAAAGAATTACGGAATCTAATGGCACCTCCAGGTTCGTACATTTTTCTGCTGCTAAGGTAGAAATATATTTAAAGCCCTAAGTCTGACTTATCCAAGCACAAGTCTAGCTGTTATTGATGAAGTTGTGTGCAGGTTTCCAAAATATTTAGAAGTTGGGCTTGAGCATAAAAGTTAACAGTTAATGTTTGCTTTTTCCCTCAAAATTGTTGCTCCGGATTGATGGTCTATTTGGAGTGATTGGTAACACCCAGAATTCAGGGTCAATGAATTTTAATTGGTAACAGTATTTGCTTGAAACAAAAATTAGATTGATAAAGGCAAAATGACCAGAGGCAGCACCAACGTCTCTGAAATGCAAAGAATTCTTACAAGATCACGATCTATGGTTAGAAAAATATATTTTCCATGATAATTTAAATGGTTTAGCTTTGATTTTAAAAATGCTTTCTTACCTGAATTAGTTTCAGTGTACTCTGTGCACCCCGAACTTGTTGTACTTTTGGAATTACCTTTTGTAAATTCCTGAAACAAATGTACAATTAATTGAGAAACAGTTTAAATTAACGGCTTCCCTTTCACACTGCTCAAATAATATCAAAATGTTGCCACACATCATGAGATCAAAACTTGTACATATAAACATAAATTGTTTATTGTTAGTCTTTAGCTATCCACAGATCCCTGATATTGTGCATGGTGCTGATCAATGCAGTAGGCTGCTTACTTAGAAGTTCCTCTTTAGGCTGTTCTCTCCCACTGTATTTCACCATGTGATGCTACACATTATACCATGGGCAGTGCTATTCTCCAGCGTCACATTAACCCTTGCCCTGACAAGCATCTTTATGTTATAATATTCCCCTTTCTTCTCTTAAAAAACTTTCCTTCTTTCCATGTAGTATTACAGTACAACTTTTGCTTGCTATCCCTGTTCCCCTAGGAATTGGCTGATGTTTAAATTCAGACAGTGTTGAGGCTTGATGGCTTTTCCACACCTCAGTCTGTCACATTTGGAGTGGTGGCAATACTCTGTTTCTGGTCCTTGGCCAACTCATTTGATTTTTTTTTCGCTCCATGCTGCGTTTTTCTTTAACAATTGTCCCATTTTTTCAAAAAGGAGAATTTACACTCCATTCATTCCTAGAGTGGAACTGAAGTTTCTTTTCTTCCCCTGTAGCGTCATCACGTACTCACTGGATATGTGTTTTGCAAATGAAACCTTAATTTCTATCTGTTTTACAATTCCAACAGAACATTTGTTTGCTGTTGTATTTTCAAGTTATTCTGCAAACTTATGAACCCTTTCATTCAGTTCAATAATTTTCAGTACAACCAAGACATCAGGACCAAGTTTCCTGAGAAATGGCATCTGTCAAACCAACAAATTTCATGCAGCTTTTCTCACCTGATCCAACCTGTGTTGGATCAGGTGAAGAAAGGTGTGCGAAACTTGCTGGCTTCACAGATACCTTTTCTCAAGTGCTGATGAGGATCACACATCCAGCCAGGGGGGCAGGGTCTAAACATGCTAGCAAAGCTGGAATTTTAGGGTGCCCATCTCAAAGCTAAATTTAAGACCACATCCATCATCCCCTTTGCTGGTATCAGGCTCTCCCATCTCTCCCCTCACCAACCTGCTCCTCCCCCCCAACCACTTGCAGGCATTGGGACTCTTCCCTCTTACCCCCTTACCACTCATAGGCATCCGGGCTGTCCCTTCTTCTCTTCCCTCTACCCCACCTTTCCACAGGCACTTGCACTCTCAGCTCTTCCACCCCACTACTCACATGCATCTGGACTCTCCCCTCCCCAATGGGGTAAAACCCTCAGAAAGCGCCCTTGGCCCTGCTACTTCACGTGCTCCATTGTTCAATGACATTGAATTTAGGAGTCGCAGCGTCATGTTGCAACTGTACACTACTCTAGTGCGGCCGCACTTGAAGTACTGTGTGCAGTTCTAGTCCCCGCATTACAAGAAGGATGTGGAGGCGTTGGAGAAGGTGCAGAGGAGGTTTACTAGGATGTTGCCTGGTATGGTGGGGAGATCCTATGAGGAGAGACTGAGGGATTTAGGGTTGTTTTCGTTGGAAAGAAGGCGGCTAAGAGGGGATCTTATTGAAACATATAAGATGATTAGAGGTTTAGATAGGGTGGATAGTGATAGCCTTTTTCCTCGGATGGAGAAAGCTAGCACGAGGGGGCATGGCTTTAAATTAAGGGGGGGTAGCTACAGGACGGATGTCAGGGGCAGGTTCTTTACCCAGCGGGTGGTGAGGGATTGGAATGCCCTGCCTGCTGCAGTTGTAAATGCGTCTAGTTTGGGGGCGTTTAAGAGATCTCTGGATAGGTTTATGGACGAAAAGGGATTGGTATAGGCTAGTGGGTCATTGTTTTTGTAACTGGTCGGCGCAACATCGTGGGCCGAAGGGCCTGTTCTGCGCTGTAATGTTCTATGTTCTATTACAACTCATTATGCTTCTCTGTAATTTTCTGAGGTTTTCCTTTACTGAATTACAGGGAAACTCAAGATGAACCAAGCGCACTTCACAAGAGTCATTGAGTGTCTTTTGTGCGATTTCCTTCTGATGTTCAAGTCTTTATTTCTTCCTGTTGCTGAATGGATATGCTTTTTTTTGCCCTTGATCTTGAAAGAAAGATCAACTATTTTTCAACTGTTTAGTCTCTTGATACCATCCCGCTGTGATCTCTCATTACACTTGGAGACTCTGTCCCTCTGGATTCTCATTGCCCTGGGTGGATTTGCCCTTCCATCAGAGTCTCCCATGATTTTTGGGTTTTGGCAGGTTCACCAACCGCGTTTGCTTTAACTTTGGAAACAGCAGCAGTTTCTTCCTTGGTCTGCAAAGACCAGTTTCAGGGTGATTCTTATGTTTTATTTGGACTTGGCAACAACTTTCCTGTCTCTACCTTTCCCCCACCTTTTCAGGATTCCAGGGATCGACCTTAAGCCTGCCAAAAAATTTTAAAACTTCTTGTTTTTAAAAAGAAAACACTGCAGTGTTTTCTGCAGGGCAGGTTTTCTTCTTGCTTTGAATGTCCCATGCTTTGGGCAAACATTTTTTTTTAAAAAAAGTTAACAGTTCCTTTGTTATTGACTTCCTGCAGTTCAGGAGACAAGCACGGGACACGGTAGACAGAGTACCCGTCATCATCCAGTACTTCCCTGGAGCGGAAAAGCCATGACATCTCCTCCGGAGCCTTCAACATGTCATTGATAAAGATGAACATCTCGCCAAGGCCAAGCCCACACCCTCCCTTCTTGCCTTCAAACAACCGCACAACTTCAAACAGACTGCTGTCCGCAGCAAACTACCCAAACCTTCAGGAGAACAGTGACCACGACACCACACAACACTGCCACAGCAACCTCTGCAAAATGTGCCAGATTATCGACACAGATGCCATCATCTCATGTGAGAAACACCATTCACCAGGTACATAGTACATACTCTTGCAATTCAGCCAATGTTGTCTACCTGATACACTACAGGAAAGGATGTCCTGAGGCACGGTATATTGGGGAGACCATGCAGATGCTATGACAATGGATAAATGAACACTGCTCGATAATCACCAGGCAAGACTGTTTTCTTCTTGTTGGGGAACACTTCAGTGGTCACGGGCATTCAGCCTCTGATCTTCGGGTAAGCGTTCTCCAAGGCAGCCTTCAGAGTCACTGAACAGAGACCGATAGCCAAGTTCTGCACACACGATGATGGCCTCAACCGGGATCTTGGGTTCACGTCACACTATCTGTAACCCCCACGACTTGCCTGGACTTGCAAAATCTCACCAACTGTCCTGTCTAGAGACAATACACATCTCTCTAACCTGTGCTTAGTGCTCTCTCCACTCACATTGTCTGTACCTTTAAGACTTGATTAGCTGTACAGACTCGCATTTCAATCATTATTCTGTAAATTGAGTTTGTGTCTTTATATGCCCTGTTTGTAAACAGATCTCCCACTCACCTCACGAAGGATCAGCACTCGAAAAACTAATGGCATTTGCTACCAAATAAACCTGTTGGACTTTAACCTGGCGTTGTGAGACTTCTTACCGTGTTCAGGAGATTTGATGTGGAGATGCCGGCATTGGACTGGGGTAAACACAGCAAGAAGTCTGACAACACCAGGTTTAAGTCCAACCGATGTATTTGATAGTGTGAGTTTATCTGCGAGTTTACTATCAAATAAATCAGCTGGACTTAAACCTGGTGTTGTCAGACTTCTTACTGTGTTCAGGAGATTTGGCAGACTTGTAGCCCAATTGGGTCCCATTGTAACTTAAACTGACCATTACATTACAATAGCACACAGACACATAAATCACAATTACAGAACCCTGCAGTACAAAGGGATCTGTGCATTTTGGTACAGGCTACTTACCAGACAAGATTAACAGTTATAACCAAGCTCTGGTTATAACTCTCTGCCATTCACAGTATCCCTCAGAGGATAATGACGGACAACACTCACTACTTTAACTCCTGTGAGTTTAGGAACTTTGCATACACATTGGACTTTGAGCACATCATGAGGAGCTCTCTGTACCCACAGTCCAACGGCCTGGCGGAACATGCAGTACATTCAGCCAATCATCAACTTGAAAAATGCACCTGGGGTCACATAGATTACTCCTCTGCCTGTGAAATGTGCCAGGCAGGGACAATCCCCAAAGCTAAGGCCCCTTTCAGCAAATGGCAAACCAATGCAAGTGGTGCTCATGAAGCACTGAGAGAGGGGAGAAAGGTACTAAGATCGAATTTCTGCGCTTTAACACCTGATCAAGCAGTCAGGATCCAGACCACATGCGGCCACAAAAAATTGGCAGTGATACACATTCATGCCCTGCAGCCAAACCTCTATCTGTAGCCTTGAACACTGCCAAAAGTCAGTGTTACTTATTACAGGTATCGAAACCAGCACCAACGACCACTGCAGTATTCCAGAGAACAATCCAGTAGAAACAGAGGTTCCTCCAGAAGTCTACACAGCAAGCCCTGCTGCCTCTGAGTACACCAAAAGAACATCCTATGTCATTCACATGAAGGACATCAACCTGACAGCATCTCCAGCACAGCTCACTGGCACAGTCACATGCTCAAAGCATATGACTAAACTAAATACAAAGTTCCAGGACAATGTCATGGGCTAGTCTACAATTGGCCTTTGTTTTTTTGTGAGAGGGTGAGGAAATGCAATGAGCTATACATCAGCTGCTGCGCCCCAGTCTATGTTTCGCACAATTTAAATAGTTTTGCTGAAAGGGGCCTCAGCTTTGGGGACTGTCCCTGCCTGGCACATTTCACAGGCTGAGGAGTAATCTGTGTGACCTCAGGCGCATTTTTCAAGTTGATGATTGGTTGAGTGTACTGCATGTTCTGCCAGGCCGTTGGACTGTGGGTATAGAGAGCTCCTCATGATGTGCTCAAAGTCCAATGTGTATGCAAAGTTCCTAAACGCACAGGAGTTAAAGTAGTGAGTGTTGTCCATCATTATCCTCTGAGGGAGACTGTGAATGGCACAGCGTCTCTTCAGCTTGGTTATAACTGTTACTCTTGTCTGGTAAGTAGCCTGTACCAAAATGCACAGATCCCTTTGTACTGCAGGGTTCTGTAATTGTTAATATGTGCTTGTGTGCTATTGTAATGTAATGGTCAGTTTAAGTTACAATGGGACCCAATTGGGCTACATGTCTGCCAAATCTCCTGAACACAGTAAGAAGTCTGACAACACCAGATTTAAATACATCCTATTCAATTTGGATGTTGCAAAATCGTTTGCCTCCAGTGGCTGTTCTCACACATGGTTACATTTTAATACCACTCACTGTCTCCACTTAAACAGGGAGAATGGAGACAGAGCGATCATGTGGAAGCCATGATGGTGTGGCTACTTAAAGGGTCACACGTTGGTAGCATGGGAGTTCTGCCCAGAGCATGGACAAAATCATAGTAAAGAGCTGCTCAGACTACTTAATAAACTGGTGTTAAGAGTCCTTGGAACTTAGCACTTCTACAATATTTACAGCATCTCAAATGAATGCATAAATTGAATTTTTAAAAATTACATTACTTTACAAATAAGCCTGCTTATACATGATCATTGGGGAGAGCCAGGTTTTGATCTTTAGGTTTAAAAAGTTGAATGTCTGAACATCTGCCCCCAAGCTTTTACTTGTCTTTCCTATAGCTGATACACTGCTTCTTTTTCCTACTCGATGTTCCTCTCCTGAGCTCTTACGCAATGCAAGATTTCTGAAGTGGAAAGCAGGAAGCAAGCAGAAATACATCACGGAACTCAGCAACCATACACTTGATGTACTGTGTATGGATATGTGCTTATCCTTTACAGTAATTTTTACATGTCTCTGAAAAATTAAATTACAATGAGTCTATAAAAAGTATTTTTAAATTCTACTTATGGTTTGATTAAAATATTCCAATATCCCAATTTACCATCACTGTTTTTATGGTGAATACCACTTATCTACTTCAATTGTGCTGCTCTGAAGTGCTCTTTCATTTGTAATCCCCTCCTCTCACATGGCGGCCACATTTCTTGAGAAACATCTGCCCTCAGCCAATCATTGGCTAACATACCTCAAATTACCTCCTGTTGTTGTTGGATTCCTAGTTGGCCAGCATAGCCGCAGACTAGATCAAAAAAATCCTGCAATCACATCTGACCCACAGGTGTCAGCGCTTTGTTACGACTGTTATTGCCAAATCAACAGTTGCAGTGAAGGATGTGTACATTAATAATGGAAGTTGAGATTATAGTGTAATTATTATCCAAAGGAACATGAGGTAAAAAAGGTACTTCTTTAGTTACTTGTGTTTTCAGGACTAAGAGGGCGATTCTCCCAGCCCAGCGGGCTGGGAGACATAAGCGAAGGCCGTGTAGTGGGCTCCCTGCTGAGTGCCACGGCCTCCGGACATCTCTGGGCCCTGGATTTCCGCTGGCAGCAGCACTGCCCCACCAAGCATTGGGTAGTCCCAAGGGGATGGGACCTGTGGGAGAAGGGGGAAAAAAAAATGGTGAGGTTGGTGGGGTAGGGGGGTCCCACTGCCACTCTGCACATGGGATCAGTGGCAGAGACAGGGAGAACAGTGATTGGGACTGGCCATCAAGGTGGGAGGGAGAGAGAGAGAGGAAAAAAAAGAGATCGAGGTGGGCCTGGAGATGTCCAACAGCTCAGCAATCAGGAGGTGGGGGTGTCTGCGTGTGGCAGCCATGGAGGGTTGCTGAGCTGGGCAGTGATCGGGATAGATAGTGAACGGGGGTACGGTAATGCAGGGCTACCGTGTATGCACCATTCTCCACCTGACAGATCGGTGCGTGCACAGTGTCCCACTCAGCACTATGCTGCCAGCCTTTCCAGCAGGAATAGGCCCTGTCCCACAGATTTTTATCGCGATTCACTCTGCAGTGCTCAATGTTGGAGATTCATTTTGAAAATCCTGCTAAAAAAAGCCAGCAGGAACTCCAATTTTATGCAAACTTGGCACTTCAAGTTTTTTTTGAGAGAATCTCAGCCTGTATGATTTCATCTGGTTCTAGATACAGAAAACAGGCAAACTAAGGGGGCAGAGAAAAGTTAGTTGTTTGACATATTGATTTAAAACCGATACTTGGTCAATTCTAATCATTTCACAAGTTAGATTTAAGTAAAAGTTTTGAATACAACTTGAGTCCTAGGACTCTACTGAAATGACTGAAATAATTAAGTCATAAAATTAGTTTATGTACCTAGGAAAATGACAGAAAACCTGATAATTAAGAATTAAAAATAAATGTTATGATTTACAACAGCAAACACACCTTCCATTGCTGAAGACTAGGACTTCTGTTCTGAAAAGACTCAATTCTTTTTGTCTTCAAAATGTTTCTTCGTACAGTTCTTTTCATTTGGAACAAATGCAAGCTCCTTAAGAATAAAGAAATGATTTTTTTTCTCCTCAAACTAATAATCTGACATTCCCCACTCCTTATGATTCACAACTATGCCTTCCACCATCATTGCTTTAGAGTTGGCTCCCTAAAAGCTTATCCTCTCTTTTAAGATTTTACTTAAAATGGACCTCTTCTGATTATATTTCAAGGCTATTCACAGATGTGTAAAGAAGTTTTTTTAATAGCACACTAAATTACATTTTTTAAAAAAGTTTTTTGAAGTTCTAAAAAGAAAGTTCAAGATTGAAAGTATTAAAAGAATTAGATTCATTTTTGAAAAATTAAGATAGCAAGAAGGAAAATAAAAAGGCAAAACATTTCAAAAAAAGTAACCTTGAATACATGAGGTCTGGATTATTTTCCTGAGTCAGCAATTAAATTTAATGGCAACGCAGGGAATGCACTGTGTAAGGAGCTGAGCAATGTACCAGAGGTGGGAGGTTGACACTCCATTACATAATTCCATATATCCATGCACAAGAAGTAGGCAGAGTAAAAACAGCACATTTGCAGCCAGATCTATTAATCTGGAAGCGACTCCCCTGTATACTGTTGTCCCTGACAATCATATCCCTTAGTGTTTGCGAATCATTTGGGACATTAGAAGATTGCCACAAGATGGAGGCTCTCTCTCAATCTCTGGCTGCTTGAGTAGCACTTCCCCTCCTTAGTGGGACTGCTGGCTATCCCTTCCTTGGGCCCACCCGAATGCCCCGCCCAGGTCCATCTCCTACCCATGGCCCCTAATTAACCTGATTGATTGCCTCAGGGCATGAGTGGGGTTGGGATCCACAAACGGTCCCAATGCCTGAAAATTACAAGTAGAGAATATTATAGGCGAGAGGAAAAAAGGGAGACTAAGAAAAATTCGATTTGCCTCATTATTGTTACAATCATTACATCAGCTAGCTTTGCAAATTATGTGTCACAAAAACATCTACACAATACTTGGTATAAAATTCCAAGGTTATGCTGCAGAAATACCAAGTTACCTCATTCTTAGCAAAGATATTCTTTTACCTCATTCATAGTTCTCCACTGGCAACAGACTCTGGAACAGTCCCTGCAGATTGGGGGGTCACTAATGTCACTCCAATATTCAAAAAGGAAATTAGAGAGAAATTAGAGGGCATTAAAGACCAGTAAGCTTAACATTGGAAGTGGGGAAAGTTCTCGAATCCATTATCAAGGACTTTATAGCACAGCATTTGCAAAGCAGTGGCAGGGTCAGACAGAGTCAGCATGGGTTTATGAAGGGGAAATTATGCTTCACAAATCTGTCGGAAATCTTTGAAGATGTAACTAGTGGAGTTGACAAGGGGGGGGGAGCCAGTTGATGTGGTATATTTGGACTTTCAGAAAGCGTTTGACAAAGTCCCGCATAAGAGATTATTGTGCAAGATTAAAGCGCATGGGATTGGGGGAAGTATATTGAGATGGGTAGAAAATTGGTTGGAAGAGAGGAAACAAAAAATAGAAATTAATGGAGGCTTTTCAAATTGGTAGGCAGTAACTAGTGGGGTGCCACAGGGATCGGTGATGGGACCCCAGCTATTCACAATATATGTTAATAATTTGGGCGAGGGAACAAAACGTAACATCTCTAAGTTTGCAGATGATACCAAGTTGGGTAGGAAGGTGAACTGTTACGAGAATGCAGAGATCCTTCAAAAAGATCGGGACAGGTTGAGTGAGTGGGCAAATCAATGGCAGATGCAGTATAATTTGGGTAAATGTGAACTTATTCATTTTGGAAGCAAAAGCAACAAAACAGATTACTACTTGAATGGCTGTAAATTGGGAGAGGGCAGTGTGCAGCGGGACCTGAGTGTCACTGAAGGTAAGCATGTAGGTATAGCAGGCGGTAAAAAAGGTACACGTCACTGAGAGAGGTTTCGTGTACAGGAGTAGGGATGTGTTGTTGCAATTATACAGGGCCTTGATGAAGTCACACCTAGAGTGCAGTTTTGGTCTCCTTTTCTGAGGAAGGATATTCTTGCTCTCAAGGGGGTGCAGCCACGGTTTACCAGGCTGATCCAGGGATGGCAGGACCAATGTATGAGGAGAGATTGACTAGTTAGGATTGTTTTCACTGAAGTTCAGACGAATGAGGGGGATCACAGAGACTTGTAAAATTCGAACAGGACTAGACAGGGTAGATGCAGGGAGGATATTCTCAATGGTGGGTGAGTCCAGAACCAGTTTGAGGATTCAGGGTAGACCATTTAGGATGGAGGTGAGGAGACATTTCCTCACCCAAAGAGTGGTGAGCATGTGGAATTCATAGCACAGGAAACAGTTGATGCCAAAACATTGAATGCATTCGAGAGGTGGCTGAAAATAGCACTTGGGATGAATGAGATCAAAGGTCATGGGGAAAAAAGCAGGATTAGGCTGTTGAGTTGGATGATCAGCCATGATCATAATGAATGATGGAGCAGGTTCAAAGGACCAAATGTTCTCCTCCTGCTCCTACATTCCTGTATTATTCATATAAACTGTAATATTTTGACAGACAAATGTATACAACTTGATGTTTTTTCTCAGGTCAAATTATTCAGCCTTCTTGAGGCGGAGAGGCCAAATATTCAAGAGTTCAAGGTCAATCATAGTTCATTTCTTGCTTGCTTTTGACCTATCTTGGTCTTTTAAAAAAATGACCAAAACTTGGCTTGAAATTATGACGAACACTAAAATTCTTTTTAAAATTTCCTAATGAATTTCCCATCTGTCCATCTCAGTTCCTATCATGACTTTTGAATTACATTTTTTGTCGATAGTGAACACCAAAACTGCTCCAATCAATATTCAGCTTGCAAAACCCCATGAAGTGGAATTTCCGATATGGTTTTCCTCGCTGACACATAATCAGTACAAAGTTTGCACCTGAATGCATTTTGGCTTATAAAGGCTTTGCTCCTTTTACCTGCTTTGTTAAAATAAATCCAGAATTGTAGACACAGTAGGAAACAACTATGTTGCTTATTTTGCTTTTTTTAAAGCAACTAATTTATCCTCTCTAAAAACTCCACTGTATGTTATGTATCTTTGAAGGCATTTTTATTGCTTCAGTGATAGTCACATCAATAATGAAAAAGTTTCCACAAGTGGATTTCCTTAAACATGCTGGAGGTTATTTTCTAGCCTTACACATATTGCACCAACCCTGGAAGATAGTATGCGGGCCTAAAAATTGGCTCCACACTCAATGCCAAGTGGTTTGCAATTGTCCCAGCCTCTTTCTCCTGGGGCAAACTGGATTGCACAAATTACTATTGATCTTCACTAGCAGAGACCAGGCATGATAACCACGCTTAGGGTGGGGGTTTGAAGGCCACTGAAGCCCCCAGGGGCAGGGGCATTGCTGGACAGTACCCAGCAGACACCTCAATACCCAGAAGCTGGTAGTACCAGTTGGGCACTGCTGTCCATTAGGAGATGTGCAAAGGAGGTGGGGTATTGATTGTGCAGGTGCAGAGCATGAAGGAGGGACAAGATGGGGAGGGCCCCGATGCCTACAATCCATGTCAGGGAAGGTTTGTGTGTTGCCATTGAGGGAGAAAGGGTGGGGAGAAAAGAGTCCTGACGTCCTTCGGAGGGAAGGGGGGGTCTCTCAGTGTGCTGAGAGGTCAGGGCACCCTTTTGAAATGGCGCTCAAGTGCTCTGCAGCTGGGCTCACTGGCCATTATGACATTTCATTTTTCTATGGAAAATTCTGTTTGCTATACCTTGTGTGCCTAAACGGTGGTTAAATGGTTTGAAACTTGAAGGAAAATAAGTGTTCAACATTTCCTCCCTCTCCCACGTTCTATGCACAGGAACAAGATTTTCCCAATACACCTGCCCATACAAACCCCCTCTCCCCACCCACCCCCAACATGTTTAGACAATTGCTCTTGACCCCATGCAAAAAAAACCCAGGAAATTTATAACAGGAAGTAGTAGCTGACATAAAAATTGTGTCTGAAAGTAATGTATTTGGAAGTCATGTAGTGCAGACAGGATGTGCACACAGATGTTCGGAGTCTGAATAAACAGAACCATTCAGCAAGATGAGTCAATATTCTTAAATAAAATATTGATAGACTTACAAAAGACATTAATTTAAAAATCTGGGCAGGAAAATGTTTTTTGCAACTAAAGGTCAACAGTACCGAATCAATACATCCTTTTTTGTTCTTACATGGGAACATTTGTTGCCCTTTGCTAAACTCCCCACTAAAGGAGTCTCCCCTAAAATGTACATTAACGCCTTAATTTTGTGCATGCATTTTGAAAATACCTGGTCTCTCATCAGAACACTAACCTACGGGCACTAGAAGCCAGCTTATTCGTTGGAGCCGATTCGGAATCCACTTCCTCATGAATGGATGACAATTTCTTCAACTTTGAACTTGGTTTTACAACTGCAGTGATTGTTTTTAAAAAACAAAACTGGTTTAGTTAGAGAGAAGAATAATAGAATCCCTACAGTGCAGAATGAGGCCATTTGGCCCACTGAGTCTGCACCAGTAACAATCCCAGCCAGGCCCTAACCCACAACCCTATGTATTTAGCCTACTAATTAACCTGACACTAAGGGGCAATTTAACATGGCCAATCAACCCAACCTGCACACCTTGGAAGTAAGAGAGGAAATTGGAGCCACCAGGAGGAAACACACACAGACATGGGGACAATGTGCAAACTCCACACAATCACCTGAGGTCAGAAATGAACCTTGGTCTCTGGTGCTGTGAGGCAGCAGTGCTAACCACTGTGCCACCTAATAAAAAGATGTGTAGCTAATGTCTTGACAATCATAAGAACACGATATGATGTATAAGTCAACTTCTGCAAAGAATGCAGCATTGGCAGTAGAGGATTTTTATTCACACTATCAGAATTTTCCTTCACATTGATGTTAATGGTAAAGAGCTATATAATGGGAGAGCACTTTGATTGCCAGTTACTTTCAGCCACTACCAAAGTTGAATTTTACTTACGTTTTCTTACACTGTCAAGACAGGTTTATTGACAGCTAAATGTTGCATTGTTCTAATCTGAAGCAGCACCAAAAAATCAAACTGCAAATTTCAATTTTATATAAAAAAATGACTAAGTAAACTTACACCAATGAGGAGAAATCCACTGACACTTCTCACACTGGCAACTAGGAATATGACATGTTGGGGAAAAAGCCCTGTAAATCCACACGACTTAAATTTCAGTAAGAATTGTTGAATCGATAGAGAAAAGTGTGAGAAACAATTTAGACTAAACAGAAGCGTATTTGCTATAAATGACAGCATTACCTCTGAGCTGTTTGGTAGGGGAGCAAAAAAAAAGGGTTCCCTTCCTGGAATTAGATTTATAGATGGAACTATATAGGCAGCCATGTTCCTTGGTAAATTATTAATTCAGCACTTGTTTAGGTTCATTTGAGGATCCACTAAACTTCACCTTACAATCAGCTGATGTCTGAAGAAGTCTAAGTTGAGGGAAAAAGAATTGAAATCATCTACATGATTTACATCAATTGCATAGTATCAGTTACATTACTTCTCTTTCCGTAACAATGGTTCATCTGTAAAGCTGCGTGCATTTGTTTCCAGTTTGATTGGCCCTTCATATGAGGCATTACGTCTCCTACAAGAACAAATAAAATTAGTTTGCAAATTTTAAAGAAAAATCCATACCACATCATCATGGAATTACTTTCTTTCCCCCGCCCCCACGTAGCTGTTGACTGATGCTGGAGTACAGTTTCACAGAAACTTGCATTCCTTCAGACCCTCATTTGATTAATTATTCATACATGAAGTCCCATTATCATGAATTATTAGTTAGAAATTGGAACACTGCTTAAATTTTCTACATTTTTCTTCCAAAGCTACAAATAATGAGGACAATTCCATCTTTTTAATACTTTTAAAAGTATCCAAATCTATTAAAAAAATTGGATGTTCAGCCAAAAATCCAAAACCTTGGTCAAAGAGATGAATTTTATTAAAAAGTGGACCAAGTTTAGGAAGCAAATGCAGAACAACTACCATGGTCTTAAATTGGAGTTTAGAGTGGTGGATTATTATGCTGGAAAAGATCATAAAACAGGGAGACAGATGCCGTATAGGAATTTAAACCCAAGGAATGAGAATTCTAAATTTGAGGCATTATATTTGAGTACTAGACCATACAAGTCAGCATAGATGGGTAGTAGGCAAATAAAACAATTGGCAGCAGGGAGAAGACAATTTTATGCAGTCCACAAGAGCAGGAAATGTCATGTACATGAAATTCCCCAGCGTTGAAATGTTTGCTGCATGTCAACCCGAGGTGAATATCCAGTGACAAATTTATTTTAGTAATGTCCTATCTTTAAGATAAAGTCATTGGCATGTGAGAACTGTTGTATCTGGTTCACAAGGTGCCTTGCATTAAATAGCTTTGTCCAGTTGTCTGAAGTATGTGGTTTTTCTTGTTGAATGTTATGTCATATTGGAGGAGAGAGTATAGCAGCTTGTATGGAAGCTCAGAGCTGATAAGGGTCAGTCAGTGGTATCAGGGGAGGGTGATTTTGGGGAGCGGAGTCAGGGGGATGGGGGAATAGATGAGGGATCTAAGGGAGGACAGAGGGAGAGTTGAGGTCATGGAGCAAATAAGTGGGAAGGGCCTGCTGTCCTGGTATGTTGAGGACAATCAAGGCATGAAGGGCCTAAAGGACAGCATCAACACTGTCCAAATGCAGGTCCATCTCAGGGTGTTGGCTGATAAGAGTTTTATTTTATTCTTTCATCACTGACAAGCCAGCACTGGCATCCCATCCTCAATTCCCTTGAACTTAGTGGTTAGCTAAGCCACTTTAGAGGGCAATTAAAAGTTGATCAAATTGCTATGGAATCAAATGTAAGCAAACCAGGTGAGGATGGAAGATTTCCTTCCCCAAAAGGATATTAGTTAACCAGATTGGATTTGCGAAAATCAATTACTGAGATTAGCTTTTAAATTCCAGATTTACTAATTAAATTTAAATTCCACCAGCTGTCACTAGCATTAGCCTAGTCTCTATTAGCCCAGTGACATTACCACTATGTCCCCCAAAGTATTTGTAGAGCTTTGCATTCATCTGTAACATTTCAATTACCCCTGCTGAGAGCAATCTGAGGCAATGGATGGAATTTTATGGCCTTACTCCCACCCAAGGTCAACAGACCTTCCCACTGTCCACCCCTCGCCCCCTCCAATTCTGGTGGCGGGCAGGCAGTAGAATTCCGCCAAATATCTGCAAAATGAATAGAGGCGAGGGCCAGCTAAACCTGTAAGTTCAACCATGTCCTATAAAGCAGCAAGTACAACACTATGCAAACATAAACATTTAATGAACACTGAACAAACGTTGTCAATTTCTTCCACAATAAAAGGAAATGCCTATACTTCCCTGTAATCAACGCGCATCAACCACGAGGCATTCTACTCCATTTGAACTCAGCTATTATCTTACTTTCGGAGAGCGGAGAGCTCTGATTCTGTAAGGAATACTCTTCTGGGAGTGGAAGATAAAGGGGGCACGAGGTTTGGGGCTTCACTCTCCTTCAGGAAGTGGAAAGCATTGAACCTTCTGGGTGTGGAGGATTAAGGGAGCATGAGGCTTGGGGCCTTCACTTAGCTTTGAGGAGCAGTGAGCACTGAATCTGCGAGGGACACTCTTCTGGGAGTGGAGGATAAAGAGGCTGCAAGGTTTAGGGCTCTCATTTACCTTCAGGGAGCAGTGAGCACCAGACCTGAAAAAGAGAACTACCAAACAGAGCACTGAGTTTGAAAAACCCAAGAGTGACGTCACAGCAAAGCAGTGAGCTGAGGTTGGTGACTAACTGATGTTAGGGTCTTGTCTTTAAATAGCTGAAGCTTAAATAACTAAATCAGATAACTGTTAGGGAACAAAGATAAGAGGATAAAGGAGTAAAGAAAGAGTGCACCTAAGACCAGAACCAGTGGTTAAAAGACTGGAGTGCAAGGTTACATTTCTCTGAACAGCTGATTGGGTGAGTACAGTTGAGGAGGTATTTACTTATACTGTGGGTTATAATTGTTGAGATTTCATTCTGTGATTCACTGTTTGTAAGAAGTTTATTTATATAGTAAGAGTGGAGAAGAAGGACCCAAGTTGATACAGTTTGATATTGAAAGGATTAATTTAACTTAAAGAAAGACACGGCAGGAAACCTTCAAGTCATGATCTGCCCTTCCTGCTCCATGTGGGGGATCAGGACCAGCATGTGTACAGGAAATGTCTCCAGCTGCCGCTCCTAAGAGTTCGAGTTTCAGAATTGGAGTGGCATCTGGGAACACAGTGGAGCATCTGCGAGGTGGAGAACATCATGGATAGCACACAGAGGTGTAGTGACACCGCAGGCTCAGACTCCAAAAGACAGGAAGAGAATGGGTGACACCAGGCAGAGCAAGACTCTTCTGTGGCTATTCCCCTGAAAAACAGATATACCATTTTAGAGGGAATTGCCCTCTCACAGAGGGACAGCAGCAACCAAATTTGTGGTGCTCTGCTGCACAGGGAAGAACAAAAGGCATAGAAATGCAATAGTAAATAGGGGATTCAGTTAGAGGGGAACAGATGTTTCTGTGGTCGCAAAAGAAACTCCATGATAGTATGATGCCTCCATGGTGCTAGGGTCAAGGGTGTCTCAGAGCAGTTGTATGACATTCTGTCTGTACTCGTTGGAGTTTAGAAGGCTGCGGGGGGATCTTATAGAGACGTATAAGATAATGAAGGGGATAGATAGTGTAGAGGTAGAGAGATTCTTCCTGCTTAGAAAGGATAGCAGGACTAGAGGGCACAGCCTCAAGATAAGGGGGGGGGGGTGCAGTTTAGATCAGAGTTGAGGAGGAACTTCTTCACTCAAAGGGTGGTGAATCTCTGGAATTCTCTGCCCATTGAAGTGGTGGAGGCTACCTCGCTGAATATATTTAAGTCACGGGTAGATAGGTTTCTGATAGACAAGGGAATTAAGGGTTATGGGGAGAAAGCGGGAAAGTGGAACTGATCCACTTCAGATCAGCCATGATCTTATTGAATGGCAAGGCAGGCTCGAAGGGCAAGATGGCCTACTCCTACTTTGATTTCTTATGTTCTTATTCTGAAGGGGGAGGGTGAATAGCCAGTTGTTGCGGTGCAGATGGCATAAGGTCCTAAAAACAGAATATACAGAGATCGGAAACAGGTTGAAAAATGAGACCTCATCAAGATTACTACCAGTGCTATGTGCTAGTCAGAATAGAAACAGCATGATATACAGGATGAATACGTAACTGAAAACATGGTACGAGGGGAGTGTTTCAAATTCCTGGGACACTGGAACTGGTTCTGTGGGAGATGGGATCTGTACAAAATGCAAAAGCTGGGCAGAACCAGGACTGATGTCCTTGGAGGGGTACTTGCTAGAGTGGTTGGGGAGGGTTTAAACTAATATGGCAGGGCAATGTGAGCCCATGTAATTCTTCAGAGCAGGGAAATCAAGAACAAGAGGTCATCAAGAATAACAGAAGTAATAGACAGAGAAATCAAGGGCCAGAATCAGATAAGAAAACTAAAAAAAAAATGGGGCAAGGAGTTTTAAAAAAAAACTAGCTTTAAGGTTTTGTACCTGAAGGCTCGGAGCATTCAAGATAAAACGGATGAATGAGTTGCACAGATAGATGTAAAAGGGTATGATATTGTTGGGATTACAGAGACATGGCTCCAAGGTGACCAAAAATGAGAACTAAACATCGAGGGCTATTCAATGTTTGGGAAGGACATATAGAAAGGAAAGGCTGGTGGAGCTGCATTGTTGATTAAGGAAGATATTGATACAATATTGAGGAAAGGTATTAGCACAGAAGACGTAGAATCTGTATGGGTCAAGTTAAGAAACATGAAGTTGATTGTGCCACACTATATTAAGAGTTCCTAAATGTCCTACTACTTTGTCCATAATGGATTTTAGCATTTTCTCCAATGACAGACTAACTGGCCTAGAATCTCTTTCCATCTCCTTCCTTTCTTGACTAGTGGTGTTACATCTCTCGTTTTCTAATCCAAAGAGACCTTTCCAGAATCTAGGAATCCTGAAGGTTAACTACCAATATATCTACTATTTCTATTGTCACTTCTTTTAAAACCATAGGATGCACACCATTAGGTCTCAGGGAATTATCAGCATTTTCTTCCATTAATGTTCCCAAGGCAGCATGGTGGCACGGTGATTAGCACTGCTGCTTCTTAGCGCCAGAGATCTGGGTTAGATTCCTTGCTGGGTCACTGTCACTGTTGAGTTTTCAAATTCTCCCCAAATCTGCGTGGGTTTCCCCCCCACAGATGTGTAGATTAGGTGGATTGGCCATACTAAATTACTCCAGAGTGTCACCAGGGGTAGGGTAAATTGTGGGGTTACAGGGATAAGGCCTAGGTGGGAGTGTGCAAACTCAATGGGCCAAACGGCCTCCTTCTACACTGTTGGGATTCTGCGTTTCATTTTTTCTCTAGTTATGGCAATAAAGTCCCTCAGTCCCTTTTCCCCTTGGCTTTCTACAATTCTGGGATGTCTATCTTCTACTGTCAGCAGAAATGCAAAATACATGCTTAATTCTGTTCCTTATTATTAATTCTCCAATACTCACTTCAGCTACTCCCTTCCTTTTCATAATGTGGAGATGCTGGCGTTGGACTGGGATGGGCACAGTAGGAAGTCTCACAACACCAGATTTAAGTCCTACACATTTATTTGGAAACACGAGCCTTCGGAGCACTGATCCTTCATCAGGTGATGCCCCCTGCTTCCAGAACTTATGACTCTCACTCCACACCAGATAGGGTGGGGTTTTTCCAGGAACATTTCTCAGTCCAGTCCCGCTTAGGCCGAGGAGAGATTTCCTTACACTTTCGACTGACCTGGATGCAATTTCCCCTGCCCTCCCCTTCCACCACTTACAAAGTGAGCATCTGGTCTCTGGGATACAGCACACCAATTTCAAAAGCAAAATGTCCTGACATTAAAAGCAGGGAATGGGAAGCAAGTTATGGAAGGGGTCCATGAGGGGAGGTTCACCTGATGAAGGAGTAACTCTCCGAAAACTCATGATTCCAAATAAACCTGTTGAACTTTAACCTACGTGGAGAGATTGCTTACTGGGCTCACCCCAGTCCAATGCTGGCATCTCCACATCATGGCTATCATCGACATCGCAAACTGCTGGCTCAAAGTAGAGAGGATTTCCAAGAAGATTGTGTATCTCGACACAGACATCAAGTTTCTACAAAGATGCAAAGCAGGCAAAATCCCAAAACGACTACAGATCACACACTCACTCAGGTCAGCCGACAATACAGACTATGCGGAGAGACTCTGTCGTTGCATCTCTCTCACACTCCTCAATCACCTTGTACATTAGCTCTACAGCAGTCACTGCAACTTGGAAACCAAGACAGAATCCATATTTTCAACTTGCTCTCAGGATGCAGCAGAGCAGTGGCGACACACCGCCAAGCAGATGAGACAAATGGAACTATGCCACCTACATGCACATCAAGAACAGGAAACTTGAGAATCTCGGCATTACCACAAGCAGCAACCGAGCCTCCCACTGTAGAAAACAGTGCCACTAAAAGGGAAGTCTATTGTCAACTTGTCCGACTACACCTTAAAAAAAAAGCTCACTCACCTGATGAAGGAGCAGCGCTCCGAAAGCTTGTGATTCCAAATAAACCTGTTGGGCTTTAACATGGTGTTATGAGACTCCTTACTGTTCCTTTTCATAAGCAGACATGCAATCACCAACATATATGGGTCCAACTCCTTTGGAGATACTTTAGTTTGTCAGAGAAGTGCCTTCAAAACCCATACTTGGTCTAGGAGGCGTTTTCCAGTTTTCAGTTATTGTACAAGAAGAATGCATAGGAGCATATGCACAAATATGTTTCCAACTTTTATAATGCAAGTCAGATAACATCTGTAGGGGTCACCAAGTAGAAATCAGGAATTGGGTAACATTCTCAGGATAATAAAGTGTCATCTTAATTGGACGTGTTACCATGGATTTGAACACCCTCGGCAATTAGAGTGTGTGTTAAGAACCTCTTGGATGTTAGATGCGAGGTTAACTCAAAACCCATAAGGGCAACTTAGACTGCCGGTTCTTAATTGTTTATTATGCAATTTGGTATAAATGAAAGCAAAGCTACGCAGTGAGAAAAGGTCCAGTCTTCTTGTAATCAAAGAAAATTTATTAAACTACACACACACACACACACACTTGAATAAACCCTGTTCCAAATCTGTGTTCCTAAACTGTGTTCCTTTTCCCAAAAGAACATCTCAAAGTTTAACTTTCCAAGCCAAATCCAGCAAATAATTACCACACAATATGTATCTTTATTTTAGGAAGCCTTCAGTGGCAGTCTAGAAGTCTGCTTTCAGGATAATTCGGTTTCCAGCAGGGAGTAGCTATGATCTTAGTTGTTCATCAGCTATGCTTCTCTCTCTGCAGTACAGAACTAACTCTGCCACCGATGCATCATTTATTGTTTTTGATCATAACCTAACTCATTTCAGAAGTCATACTTTTAGCACAAGTGCGACTTGCATTATGTCCCCACTTTGAACTCCCATCTTCTGTACTTCTCCACTTAAATATCTGTTTACCTGATTGGCCAGCTAATTCACATATCAAAAACCCTCAAAAGCACCTGAACCCTTATCAATTCCCTTTTATCCAATTCATTAATCTTTATTTTATTCAAGCTTGACACAAGGATTTAAACAGTACACTACATTTTCAATATATGCTTTATGCATATCGGTAGGCACAAGATATAATAAGCACCTGTACGTTTATGAGAAACTTTCACCTAGTTGAACAGCAAATGTGGAAGGAGTTGATCAGAGCCCTGTGTAGCATATGCTGTTAGGACACCTGCTTGTTATGTGGTTTCCTGAGTTCTTGTATAAATGTCAGTTCTCACTCAGAGGCGTCACTTTTGCTCAGCTGGATGGTCATGGGGTTCAAACCCCAGTCGTGGCTTGATGAACACAAAAATTGATGGACGTTGCAAACTTTTGAAGGCAAATATCTGTCAGATGCAACTTTAGATATCTAATCTCACTATATGTAACAGATGCACAATGCCACATTTATTGTCCATTCCTAGGTGCTGTTGATGGGTAATAACATCTTGTTTGAACCACTACAGTCAGCTCAGGAGTTCCATGGTTTTGACAGAGTTCCATTAACCTGCTGCCTTTGTGCTATATTGAAAGACCAAGATGCAGTCTTTAAACAAAGGCCTAAGCTGCCCTGGATCAAGACACTATTCAAAGAGGAGGCAAGTCTTCCTAGTGTCCTAAGCATTTTTCTCTAAACTAAATACCACAAAGAAACAAATCATTGTTAAATTTCTAAAAACATCTGTTCTTCTTTGGGATGCAATTTGGACTTCAGTATTGAAATAAATCAAATTCCTTGGACTGTTCTGAATGTGCACCATTTCACTGTGCTGATGTAACTCTAGCATATTGACTGACCAGCTGTCACGTTAGAAATCCAGATACACATTTTTCCCATCCCACTAGTTCGGTAGTGTAGCAGGAAATAAGGAGGAGCCAAAAAACACATGATAGGCTGCAAATCTTTTGTGTAATCAATCTTGCACTGTGGAATGGCATGAGACTGACTTAAATATTCATACCTTAATTTAAATCCTTTTAGTGAGCTCCAGAAGGTATTGTCCGGACTCACTAGGCTCTCTAACCTCGATGAAAGTTCCCAGCAGCTGGGGATCACAGATGGGCCCCAGACGTTATGGCCTTGCTATTGGGACAGAAGGCCCCCTGGTAGGTTGGGGTTAGAGGAGGCAGTACCCCTTGGGATCCTGGCAGGATCAGCTTAGCATCACCACTGGATAGTGCCAAGGGGGTGGCAATAGAGGGAAAGGAAGTTTGCATCAAGGAGGCGGTGGCTTGTGGTGGAGCTGGTGATCGGGACTGGCCATTCCATTTTCCTGCCCACTGGACACATTTTTGGGAAAAAGCTCTCCTATAAATCTCTGTTAGCATTGCCAATATATAAACAAAAAACAAAGTCATTTGGCCTTTCAAGCATGCTCTTCCATTTGTTATGATCATAGCTGATCATCCAATTGGGTAATCTGTTCCTGCTCTCCCTGCATATACTTTGATCTATTTCACCCAAAGAACTATATATAACTCCTTCTTGAAAATAAACAATGTTTTGGTCTCAACTGTTTTCTGTGGTAGAAAATTTCACAGGCCCACCCACTTGCTGAGTAAAGAAATTTCTCTTCTTCACTTCAGTCCTAAATACCCCATATCCTCAGATCAGGAACCCTGCTTCTGGCTATCCCCACCATCAAGAACATTCTTCCTACATCTATTCTGTCTAGTCTTGTTAGAATTTTATAAGCTTTGATTAAGATTCATTCCCATTCCTCCAGCTGATATAATCCTAACTGACTTGGATGTTCTCTGAAGAGAGCATCCTTCCTCAGAAAAGGAGACCAAACTGTTCCTAATAATCCAGGTGTGGCTTCACCAAGGCCCTGTATAATTGTAGGAAGACATCCCCACTCCTGTACTCAAAACCTCGTGAAATGAAGGCCAACATACCATTTGCCTTTTTACTGCCTGCAGAACCTGTATGCTTCTCTTCAGCAATTAATGTACGAAGGCACTCAGGTCTCATTGCACATTACCCTCTCTTAGATACTACCTGAAAGCTATAAATTGTCTTCCTGTTTGTGCTACCAAAGTGGAGAACCTCACAGTTAGCCACGTTACACTGCATCTGCTATGTATTTGCCCACTTATTCAGCTTGTCCAAATCATACAGAGTGATGTTTTGATTAAGTTTGTAATAAGGTTGGGCACCTAGTGGCCTGGCAGAACACAAATCTAGTGTCAGCAAGCAGGTTAACTGTTGATGTCCATCATTTTGCTGATGATTGAGAATGGATTAATGAGGCAGTAATTGACTGACTTGGATTTGTCCTTTTTTTGTGGATAGGACAAACCTGGGTCATTTTCCGTTGTCAGGTGGATACCAGTCTTGCAAACTGGAACAGTTTGGCGAGAGGGCAACTAGTTCAAGTCTTCAGCTCTGCTCCTAGGATGCATCAAGGCTTTTGCAGCATTGAGTGTTTTTACCCATATCTTGGCATAATGTGGAACAAATCGAATGTGGCTGAAGACTAGCATCTGCTATGCTGGGGATCTCAGGTGAAGGCAAAGATGGATCATCCACTCAGCAGTTATTGCTGAAGGTGGCTGCAAATACTCTGGCAACATCCTTTGTACTGATGTAATGGGCTCCACTATCACTGAGGATAGTGATATATCTGGAGCTCCTGTTAGTTGCTTAATTGTCCATCACTATTCACAACTAGACATGGCTGAATTAATAGTTTTATCCAATGCATTAGTTGCAGGATCAGAGAGCTCAATCTGTCATATGCTGCTTCCACTTTGATACACAAGCAGCCTTTGTTGTGGCTGACCCCTCTTCTTAGCTATGACTGGGGCTGTTTATAGCATGTTTTCTTCATTGAATCAAGGTTGATTTTTTGGCTTGATGATAATAAGGTGTGTGCCAGGCTATGAAATCACAGTGTGGATGACGACAATTCTGCTGCTGTGGATGGCCCATGGCTTCTCACAGATGCTCATTACTGAGTTGCTAGATTTGTCCTGAATCTATCCCATTTAACCTAATCAAACATTTATTTCTATTCCTTACTTCACTAATGTGCTTATTCACTTTTACCTTTGATATGATCCTGGTTAATGTTACAAACTGGATGGGGAGATCCCAGAATGGAACTCTAGGTCAAAAGACTGTAACTTTTAGCATTCTTCAGGAACCATGGAGGCACAGAACTAGTAATTAGTTTTAAACAAGAAAAAACATGAAAAGTTGTATTATGATACAGCACGCCTTTATTCCCCCCTTAGCTTAACAAATGCACAGCTTACAAAGTATATCTTAAGCTACAATGGTCTCAGTAACACAAAGTCCCCTTAAACACACATTCCCTCTCTGAACTCAAGTGAATGTCTGTGAATTTCTCCTCAAACCTGCATCCCCCGCCCCCAGCTAATGTTTAGACCTTGAACCACCTTGTCTCACTAAACTCTGGGAAGCCAGAGTTCAACTTCCACTTTTAAAAGACACACTTGCAAATCTCATTTTAAACCACGCTCTCTCTGAACCTCGGTTCATCAAGCATCACTTATAGGTGTTACACCTTCAGGAATCCCCTCAGGATTTCTTAGTCTTCACAGTTGCTTTAAGTCTCGACTCCCAGACTATTAAATTGCATCAAGCTCTGCTTTCCCACTTTAAAATCTGGTTACTGCAGTGGTCTCTCTAACTCAAAAGCATTAAGTGCATTCTCTTGAATTCTCCTGAACAATACCTTTAACTCTTTTCTCTTAACTTCAGTCTTCCTAATACATTTTTGTCCTAATTCCCTGGCTATCTGGTTGTTTGGGAATCTGCCTTTTTGCAGCTTAGTTGTCCTATCCAGCTTGACTTTTCTAGCAGAGTTGAGATGTTCACTCCTGAGAGTTCTATCTCCAACTGCAGACAAATACAGCGAAAACTAAATTTAAAAAGCTGTTCGACCTTGAAAGGGCCCACAGTTGATAAGCAACAATCATTTGCTTCTGCTGGCTTTTATTTATTTTCCACACCATAACCCTCTTCAAGCAGAACAGAAGCACAGTTGGAACTGAACCATCCCCAAATAACACCTTTGTCCAGCATGAATCTAACTGTAGGTTTTACCTCTCCTTACGGAAACATTATATTAAACCCATTTAAAACTATACCTTATTTCTAATGCTTATGATACATATTGTAAACAAACATCTCTAGTGTGTCACATGATTACATGGTGACATCAGAGGCACTTCAAAAAATGAGAGTTGGCAGTCAGTATCTGAAAGCCCAAAGGTTTGGAAATCCCTGACATATGATCATGACTGAATCAAATTCAGATTCTAACCACTTGAATTAACAGCATCTGTAGATGTTAACGTTCAAAACCCAGACAGACTCCCGAAAGCATGAAAGCAAAGATTACTGGAGTGAAAGGGGATGGATGTTATGTATTATAAAACAATGCATTTCTGTAGTGTATCACATGATTATGTGGTGACAGAGGCATTTGAAAGATTTTCCCTCTCTTCCATCCTAGACCACAAGCAAGCAATATTCCTCTAATAAAGTTCCATGAACTGATTAAGTAACCCATTATGTGGCAACTTTTTCATTCTTCTATCTTTGCTGTTAAAGTGAGTTGACCATTTTCATACACCACAGTTTACCAATACAAACATAAATCACTTAACAGCTTGAATGCAACAAAGCTGGTTACTGCAGCCATTTCTTATGGTTGCAATTTTCACTTTCTAACCACTGTTGGGTTAAAGTTTTTAATTCATTTTACAATGTGTGGGCATCACTGGCTTTGCTATCATTTACTGCCCATCCCTATCTGCCCTTCAGAAGGTAGTGGTGAGCTGCCTTCTTGAACCACTGCAGTCCCTGACATATAGGTACACCCACCGCGTTATTAGGAAGCAAATTTTAGTAGTTTGACCCAGTGATAGTGAAGGAACGGCGATATGTTTCCAAGTCAGGATAGTGAGTGACTTGAAGGGGAACCTCCAGGTAGAGGCATTCCCAGGTATCTGCTGCTCATCCTTCCATATGGTTGGTCACGAGTTTAGAAGGTGCTGCCTAAAGAAACCTCGGCGAGTTTATGCAATGCATCTTGTTGATGGTACACACAGCTGCCACTGTTCATCAGCAGTGGAGGGATTGAATGCTAGTGGAAGGGGTAGCAATCAAAAGGGCTGCTTTGTCCTGGATAGTGTCAAGCTTCTTGAGTGTAGTTAGTGCTGCACTCATCCAGGCAAGTGGAGAGTACTCCATTCTATCACACTCCTGGCTTGTGCCTTGTAGATTGTGTACAAGCTTTGGGAAGGGGAGAGAGCAGTTGGTGGTTAGGAGGTGAGTTACTTGCCACAGGATTCCTAGCCTTTGAGCTGGTCTGGTAGCCACAATATTTGTATGGCTACTCCAGTTGCTGGTCAATGGTAACCCCTAGGATGTTGACAGTGGACTGAACTATAATAATGCCTTTGAATGTCAAGAGGCAATGGATACATCCTCTCTTGTTGGCGATAATTGCCTGACACTTGTGCGGCATGAATGTTACTTATCAAACCAAGCCTGGATATTGTCCGGGTTTGCCGCATTTGGACATGAATTGTTCCAGTATCTGAGGAGTCAGGGATGGTGCTAAACATTGTTTAGTCATCAGCAAACATCTCCAGAGAATCTCCAGGGGATCTCCAGAGGAGACTAAGGTAGATCATCCACATGGCACTTCTGGCTGAAGATTGTTGTGAACTCCTCAGCCTTATCTTTTGCACAGATGTAGTGGTCTCCTCTATCATTGAGGATGGGGACATTTGAGAGTTGTTTAGTTGTCCATCATGATTCATGGTGGGACATGGTAAACTACAGAGCTTATTCACTGATGATGGGATCGCTTAGCTCTGTACATTACTTGCTGCTTAAACTGTTTGGCAGAGAAGTAGTCCTGTGTTGTAGCTTCACCGAGTTGATACCTTATTTTTAGGCATGCCTGGTGTTGTTCCTGGCAAGCCCTCTTGAACTCTTCATTGAGTCAAGGATGGTTTTGTGATAATGGTAGAGTGGGAAATATGCTAAGCCTTAAGGTTACAGATTGTGGTGGAATAATAATCTGCTGCTGATGGCCCACAGTGCCTCATGGGTCAGTAATCTTGAGTTACTAGACATGTTCAAAGCGTATCCCATTTAGCATTGTGGAGTGCCACACATGATGGAAGGTATCATCAACGTGAAGATGGGATTTTATCTTCAGAAGGACCATGCAGCTATCACTCCTACCAATATTGTCATGGACAGATACATCTGTGGCAGGAAGGTTGGTGAGGATAAGATCAGATATATTATGTTTTTCCCTCATCACCTGCTGCAGTCCCAGTCTAGCAGCTATATCCTTTCGGACTCCGCCAGCTCGGTCTGTGATGGTACTCTTAGTGACGGATGCTGAACTTCCCCACCCAGAATACATATTTTGCCACACTCAATGCTTCCTCCAAGTGGTGTGGTGTTCAACACAGAAAACTGATTCATCAGCTAAGGTACGTGGTAATCAGCAGGAGCTTTCCTTGCCCAAGTTTGACCTGTGCCATGAGACTTCATGGGGTCCAAAGTCAATGTTCAGAAGTTCCAGGGCCACCACTGTGTCACCAGCTACGGGTCTGTTCCGTCGGTGAGATAGGACATTCCCAGGAGTAGTGATAGTGGCATAGAATCCTAACATTACAGGAGGCCATTCAGCCCATGTCTGTACCAACTACAATCCCATCCAGGCCCGATTGCCGTAACCCTACACATTTACCCTGCTAATCCCCTGACACTAGGGTCAATTTAGCACAGCAATCAACTTAACTTGCATATCTTTGAACTGTGGGAGGAAACTGGAGCACCTCCAGAGACATGGGGAGACACAGATGATGACCAGAGGATGAAACTGAACCTCGGTCTCTGGTGCTGTGAGGCAGCAATGCTAACCACTGTGTCATCGTGCCACCTGGCATCTGGGACATTATCTTAAATTCTTCTGAATGTCTTTTCGGATCAACTGATTGCACCTGGTTTTGCTTGATTCCACTCAAATGAAAGCATTTCTCATGGGCGTAATAAGGATGCAAACCAGCCTCCCATCCTTTGGATATGTCTACACTTCCTGCTGTCTCAGCAAAGCAGCCAGCATAATTAAGGATCCCACGCACATCAGATATTCTCTCTTCCACTTTCTTCCGTAAGGAAAAAGATGCAAAAGTCTGAGGTCATGTACCAATCAACTCAAGAACAGCTTCTTCCCTGCTGCCATCAGATTTTCAGTAGACTTACCTCGTATTAAGTTGATCTTTCTCTACACTCTAACACTACAGTCCACACACTCTCATTTCTTTCTGTATGAACAGTATGTTTTGTCTATATAGTGTGCAAGAAATAATACTTTTCACTGTATGCTAATACATTGTGACAATAATAAATCAAATTAAAAGATGGATAAAGCCTTTCCTCCGCCAGGTCAACTTGTCCTGATGAACATCAAGCTCTTCATCCTAAATAAGAATCAGGATTCAACTGCCCATCCTTCTTCAGGGACAGTGCTGTGCAAACAGAAAGGACGGAGGCTGAAAATCAGACGAGGCTTGATAAGTGTGTCACACCGCTTTCCATGAGTTAACCAGCAAGTCACTGAACAAAGGCCGGGTCCAAAACATCCCCCACCCACATAGCATTACACATCTTCATAAACAAGTGTATTACCTCTGTTGAGTAGGTGGATGGGGAAAAAATTAGAGGGATATGGGCTAAACGTTGGCAGTTGGGACTAGGTGGGAGGGCACCATGGTCTTGTTTGGGCCGAAGGGCCTGTTTCTATGCTGTATGACTTTACCAAAGCAGAACATAAATCTGTGCACAATCTAGGGGCAGACGCATTGAAACGCAGACGGTGGGTTTCAGCAGTAAAATGGCTCCTCGCTGGCTCGCTCCATCCACGATGATGGCGGCTCCTCCCTGCCCCGTGTCGGCGCGAGGCTGCTCCCCAGCCAGCGACCGTTTGGCGCGAGCGTGGAGCTGCCGTCGCGTGCTCTGCAGCTGCAGCCCCAGGAAGCGGCACCCCATTGACAAACACTGAGAGCCGCCAGGACCCGGAGGTGGCTTGCCCTGGATGGGATCATGGAGCTCCCTCCACCGCCTGTGCCGAAATACATCCATCTCACGATGGGAGGGGGAATTATGGCTACAGTTGGTGATTGTTTCTTTCATCAAAAGCAAAACAATTCTCGCCAACTTCCATTAATTACACCATCTCGAAAATAAGCGGGCAAGCGATCTTCGTCACCCTGGTAAAGCACATTGTTCACCAGTACCTTTCATTAAAGCACGGGGAATGTAGTCGTGGGGAAATAAATATGCGCAGCGGAAGAACCAAAGGTAGAAGCGGATTACCTACCTAACTAGCGAAATATTGTCCACATCCAACAAGTCTGGTCCTATTGTCAAACTGATTCCAGGAAAGCATGTGGTTCACCTTATGAGCTTAATAGCTTTCAGAGGTACCACCAGCTGATGATCATTCTCAACATCCATTAACAGGTAATCAAGATGAAAACGTTCCCCACTCCAAATTGGGAAAGGAGGAGAAATTTGTTTTGACTCAACTATGCAGTCAGCAAAAAAATTGAATCCCATAGAATGCTTGGATAGAACTACTAAAAGAATGGGAATGAGGGTTTGCTTTAAAGGGGTTTAGTCGTATTGTTAAATATTAGAAATGAGGTATAGATTTAATACTGCTATGTGAAGAAGGTGAACCTATTCATTCTAGACAAACACCTTGTGCTTTCAAACTTCAAGGGGAAAAATTTGAACATGTACTGCAGACAGTGGAGTATTTCTTGAATAAACTAGGTGACTTGAATAAAGTTTTATTTGATGGATTCAAAACAATGAAAAGAGTGTTTGTTATGGAGGAAGTGATTGACAACCAATTTTGAAATTATCTTCCACAATCAGACATGCACACTTTCTGTTGCAAAAATAAAGGACTCTGTGAAGGTGTGATTCCATTAATGAAGCAAAGTAAGAAAAACTTCATGTTTGCTGTACTCAACTTAAGAAACCTACATAAGTCTTTTGGATTACATAACAAAACTAATATGTATCTATATATGAAGAGGGGAAGACCTCTAGAGAATTAATTTATAGTCACACCACCAAAGTTATAAACCCAGGTACAAAATAGTGATACGAGCTGATCAAGATGTTACAAAAGAACCGTTTAATGTATCCCAAGTTACTGTTTCACCAGTACCACAGTGTCCTTTGCCCAAACATCTTCAGCTACCTCAACAATGCCCTTTTTCACAAGTTAATAGTAGAGATATTCACTAAGTTCAGCTCCATTCACAATTTCTCTATCAATGAAGCAACTTGCCAGAACAACTTGGACAGTACCAAAACGTGGGCCAACAAGTAGACTGTAACAGTCTCATAACCCAAATGCTAAGTAATAACCATCTCAAACAAGAAGAAACCCAACAATTTCTTCTTGATCTTAAATGTCACAACTTGTTGCCACATCCAATATTCTGAGAAGTCATGTTTGAGCAGGAGCACAATTAATAGTTTTACTCTCAACTTCCCACCAAATGTCATACAAACCCCCATACACACTCGAGAAAAATACTCCTGAAAGCAGTTCATAGAAACGATTTTAAATCTTCCACATGGGATAGTTAATTTTCATACCTAAAGATGTAGCATTAAAATATCTCATAACAGATGCAGTACGTAGCTGGGGCCCAGTACTGTCAGATAATATGCCAGTCCCCTGGCAATGCTGCCTGCCAGGGGCAGATCCTGGTGGGAGCCCCATTTTGGGGGGGGGGGGGGGGGGTGGTGGTGTGCACATTTACATGTGGTGGGGGAAGTGTGGCTACTGGCTGATGATTGGCAGGGATTTTTGGGGGAAATGCTGGCAGTGATAGTTGGGGTGGCAGAAGAAATTTTTTTTATTTCTAATCAGGGTGCCCTGTAAAGATGGCACCCCAATCTCTGTTGCACCTGTTGCTGAGGATCCAAGAGTCCCCATCTCACAAATCATGCCCACTTTTTTTTCCCTCAAAATCTGCAGAGAAAATTGGTCCGTGTAACTGGAAAGTTAATGCCAGTTTTCTGACTGAGCCCGATACTTTGACAAATTCTTATAAGATCACCCCCAATAAATTTTTCTGAAGATGTTGCAACTCAGTCGGTAGCACACTTGCCTCTGAACTGGAAGTTCCACTCCAGGGTACTTAATTTATTTAAAAATAAATTTATATAGAAACTATTTAACATAACTGACACAAGTTCAACCCACCACTTGGAGAATTGTTGGGAAACTAATGTTACTTCTAATGGGGAGGCTTGATTCTGGATTTGATTCCGGCCTCAGGTCACTGTGTGTGTGGAGTTTGCACATTCTCTCTGTGTCTGCATGGGTTTCCACCAAGTGCTAAAGTTTCCTGCCACACTCCAAAAATGAGCAGGTTAGGTGGATTGGCTATGCTAAATTGCTCCTTAATGTCAGTGGGAAAAACGTCCCAGTCTATCCAGCCTCTCCTTATAACTCAAACCATTAAGTTCCAGTAGCATCCTAGTAAATCTTTTCTGTACTCTTTCCAGTTTAATATCCTTCCTATAATAGGGTGACCAGAACTATACACAGTTTTCCAAGTGTGGTCTTACCAATGTCTTGTACAACTTCAACAAGACGTCCCAACTCCTGTATTCAATGTTCTGATCAATGAAACCAAGCATGCCTAATGCCTTCTTCATCACTCTGTCCACCTGCGACTCCACTTTCAAGGAGCCTTGAATCTGTACTCCTAGATCTCTTTGCTCCATAACTCTGCCCTGTTGGGCTGACAATTTTCCTATATCCAGGGAAGATTAGAATGTTGTAGTTCCAGTGTTCCATTACCACTTCCTTTAAGAAGCTGGGGGACTTGCCATTCAGACCAGCTGACTTATTGACCCTAAACACAGGCAATCTCTCCAGTAAATCCTCCCTTCCCATTTTTACACTATCCATTCCCTACCTCACTTTGACTGATACTTTGTTAGGTTCCAGCAAACACTGATACAAACAACTCATGATGGATTCTACCTTTGTCCAGAGATGAAGTATGCATCATCATCTTGGTCTTTGTGAACGTCCAGTAGAGTTTTCAGTTCCTTTAAGCACAGCAGTGTGCCTCAGGGATCAGTGCTGGGTCTACTGTTATTCGTCATTTATGTTAATGATTTGGATGAGAATTTAGTAGGCATTGTTAGTAAGTTTGCAGATGATACCAAGATTGGTGGCACAGTGGCCAGTGAAGAAGGTTATATAGGATTGCAATGGGATCTTGATCAATTGTGTCAGTGGGCTGATGAATGGTACATAGAGATTAATTTAGATAAATGTGAGGTAATGCATTTTAGTTGACTGAACAAGGGCAGAACTTAATCAGTTATTAGCAGGGCATGGGGAGAGTTATAGAGCAAAGAGATCTAGGGGTACAGATTCATAGCTCCTTGAAAGTGGAGTCACAGGTGGTCAGAGTGGTGAAGAAGGCATTTGGCATGCTTGGTTTTATTGATCAGAACATTGAATACAGGAGTTGGGACATCTTGTTGAAATTGTACAAGACATTGGTAAGGCCACACTTGGAATACTATGTCCAGTCTAGTCAGCCTATCATAAAAAGGATATTATTAAACTAGGAGTGCAGAAAAGATTTAATAGGATGCTACTGGGACTTGATTATTTGAGTTATAAGGAGAGGCTGGGACTTTTTTCTCTGGAGTGCAGGAGGCCTAGGGATAATCTTATAGAGGTCTATAAAATAATGAGGGGCATAGATCGGTTAGACAGTCAATATCTTTTCCCAAAGGTAGAGGAGCCTAAAACTAGAGGGCATTCTTTTAGGGTGAGAGGGGAGAGACACAAAAGGATCCAGAGGGGCAATTTTTTCCACCGAGTGTGTGGAGTGTGTCTGATGTCTGGAACAAGATGTGAGAGGTAGTAACAGAAGCAGGTACAATTTTGTCTTTTAAACTTCAGATAGTTACACAGGTAAGATGGGAATAGAAGGATATGGGCCAAATGAGGGCAATTGGGTTAAAGAAAGAGGCACATGGACAAGTTGGGCTGAACCTCTATGACTATGCCTCCAGAAAACACACAAGAAAGCTGTGTCACTCAGAATCCCTACAGTGCAGGATGCCATTCAGCTTATTGAGTCTGCACTGAGCCCAGACTTTATTCTCGTAACCCCACATATTTACGCTAATCATCCCCACAACATTGCGGGATACTAAGGGGCAATTTAGTATGGCAAATCCACCTAACCTACAAATCTTTGGACTGTGGAAAGAAACTGGAGCACCCAGAGGAAACCCATGCAGTTACTGGGAGAATGTGCAAATTCCACACATTCACCCAAGGACGGAATCAATCTCAAGTCACTGCACTGTGAGGCAGAAGTGCTAAGCACTGCACCACCATGCCATTAATCTTTTACCTTTCCAAAGCTTTACTTAAAATCCCTGTTTTCTAACATTAGTTTATTGCAATGTTCCTTTTTAAAACAAAACGATTGATACAAAGTAGGGTGAAAACCGGCCATGAGTCAGGAGCCAGTCCTCTATTTGTGATGATGTGCTGATGGGAAAATATCAGTTCTAATTTGAGATGCTTGTCACGACAACTTGCACTGTTGTAAACTTGAGGGAATTGCTGTACTTTTCGATTCTGCCCCTTTTAAACAATGCTGAATTTGCTGTCTGCATTGCCTTGCTAAGCTGTGGCGCAATGTTTGGTAACTGATGTATTTGAGTTCTCTGCCCCTCCCCAAATTCTAATTGTCTGGGGGAGAATTGATGTCTATTAGCTAACTAATGAGCAGGCCAGTCTCCCCAGTGGGCCCATTCACACCTCCAACTTCATCTTGGGAGGTTATCCTACCACTGGGAGATTGATATGTGGCCTCTCCCATGCTTAAATGGGCCTGGGCATTATGCTTTTCACCCTGGCAGGCTGCATTAATCCAATCCCACTGTAGTGTTCATAATGCAGTTCATCAGACTGTTAATTAGCCTGTAAATCCTGCAACACTGCACATGCTTTTCTCCATTGGAGAACAGTATTAAGAAATGCATATGAATTTAGATTGATGAATAAACAAAATCAATTTCAGTTGTCAAAATGCAAGATGTAGCATAAATAAATTCAAATAATACCACAGAAAAAATAACCTCATGTAATATTGCACTCACTTGCAAATTAATTACGTGAAATTCTAACTATGCTTTGTATAAAACATCAATAAGTCACAAAAGAAGAACCTTAAAAGAAAACCTAAAAGACAGAAGCAGAAATTTCCTGTTACTTTTTAGATTTAAAAGAGTGACATTGGAATACGAGGCAAGCCGCCACTAGAGAGCTTGTCATGGGCTTCAGGACTTTTTTAGACAGCTTCCCCATAAGGAGTACATAAGTGGTAACCTTAAGGGTACATGCTAGATTAGCAACTAAATATTGCAATGGTGGTCCAGAAACCAAGCTCCTCCTGAATGAACCTATGCAAAACCACCTAAAAAAACAAAAGAAAATGGGTTGAGCTGCATGCAGATTCATTCATGAAACTGTAAAACACAAAAGGGAGACATTGCATGTCATGAAGATGTGTCCCATTTTATCCATTGAATACGCTCAAATATATTTCTTCCATCACAAAGACCAACAGAAACATATTTTATGATTGTCAATTTTACATACATTTATGAAGGACATAAAAAATATTGTTTGGGATAATTGTCCACATTTTCTAATTAAAAAAAGATTACGAATGTAAGTTATCTTGCATTTCTGCATTTTTATATTCAAGTAATGTGCATCTACATAAAATAATTTCTTTGTAGTTATATTTGGATGATGATATTTAGCTTTTTTTACACATGAACATATTGACTGTATTTACTTCATTTACAAGTCAACTGTCAACTAATGAAAATATTTGAGTTATTTTACTGTTAACTATTTTTCTTTATTTGAATTTGAAATTCTTTGCAATATAACTGCATTACAGAAATATACATAATGTAAATATGTTGATTGATTTGCTTTCATGCAAAATTACTTTTTTCATTCTCTGCTCTTTATAGTAACAATATAGCATCCTGTACAATATAATTTGTGCTTTGTCTGATCTCTTTTAAAGCTGCAATATATCTGAAAATGAAAGCAATGCTGCTTTAAGCTCAGATTTCGACTCAAATGCTCGAGAACAACATACCCCATTGTTTCTCTAGCGAAATATAACTTTTATCAAAGGTATAGAAAAAAGTCAAGTACCCTTTTTATTGTGGTATTATCATTCACAAGGGATACAATGGCATTTTCACACCTTGAAAGCACACATTGCAAGATCAAAAAATTTTACAAATTATTAAGATGGTTCTATTTAAAAATATAATAAAAGATATGGAAATGTTAAATATTTAAACTTTGTTTGCGACAACTTCTTGAGCTTCAGAGCCAGTGAAAACTTGAGCTCAGTTCTGCTCAGGTTTAGATCACTCAAGTTTAATTGAAAGTTTGAAGCAGTATGCAAACCCCTTTGCTGAATACAGATTATATTCTACAAATTGTACTAAAGAAAGATTTATGTATAGCATGAATTATTTTCTTCAAATCTCATCACTGAAACAGACAATGAAAATACAGGCAAAAGGGAGTTATAGAACATAACAGCGCAGTACAGGCCCTTTGGCCCTCAATGTTGCAGTGACCTGTGAAAGCAATCTAAAGCCCATCTAAACTACACTATTCCAATATCATCCATGTTCATTGTTATGTTCATTAATAACTTTCAAAAGTAACATTTGAATGCTCCAAGCTGATTTTATGTAGGATGCTGAAAAGCATTAGATGGAATCATTCATTCCTTTGATCCAAACTGAGCTAAAGTCTAGGTTGTATTGATGGAAAGTGTACTGATCCACTGTGCCACTCAAATCCACGTCAGGGACATGTTTCAAAAGTAACTTTGCTTTAGGCAAATTGTATTCTCATTAAGGTGACTAATCAGTATTGGCAATTTTTTTTCCTTCACAGATGAGTATTTTGCTAATAAATATATTTGTTTTAAAAATACTGAAGCTTTAATTTTTAAAATATTTTCACATTTAAAATAATAAATGCAGAGTAAAAACTTTCCAATGTAATCCAGAATAATGTTTTTTTAAACATTGCAGTTGTTATTGAATTTTCTGTCATTCATCTTTCCAAGCTCAACACTGTAGTTGAGAGCAGCTCCTTTCTGGTTTCTGCCAATATTGCTTTAATTGACAGGTGTGAAGTTTGAATGTAATTTTATGTCAACTCCCCATCCAATCTCAGTATTTTGACATTCTCCTTCATTGGTATTGATATTGGAAACCCAATAAAATTGAACTTGCACGTGTGAAGTCATATGTTACCAATTTGTGGCCCTGTGTTGATATTTCAAAGATAATTGCAACTCAGGTATTTATATAAAACTGATTATTCACACAAAACAAAAAGTGATGTTTGATTTTTGTCTTCAGTAATAATCTACAGGGCGAATCACTGTGTGAGATTTGACTAATTATAATTTACTTAGAAGTCAAAAATCTATCCCAGTGCATGAAAAAGCAATGGGTGGAAAGCTGTGATATTGCATGATTGTGGGTTGAATTTCACCAGTGACTAGTTAAACTCTAAATATTGTCAGGAGTCATGCCATTGTTGCTATGTCCACTGCTGGCCAGCCTTCCCTCATCTCCACCTCAATTTTACAAGAGGAAGGAGTGGCAGAGTGGGTTGCCTGCCTGTGGCCAGTTCAGGCTTTTAAGTGGGCAGCTGATATCAAATTTAGAGCTCCGTCCACTGCCACTTTGATTTACAAGCAACAAGAGAGGCTGGCAATCAATATGTAGCCGGCCAGGTTTAACCCTGTGGGCTACTGGCCTGTTAAAGGGACAAGTGGGAGATTCTTCTTGCCAGGCCCCCAGGCTACTCCCCAGAACTTGCCTCCCTATATCCACTCTCCCCTTTCCCCACTGACCGCTCTGCCCAACATGATCACCACACCTGTTGCCAATCAACCTAGCCTCTTGGAGATCACGAATCATCACTGAACACCATTCCTTTGGCTTATCTGAAGCACCAAGTGGTTGGCAGCTGTACAAGGCAGGACTTCCTCCTAGAAATGGATGGAAGTTGTACCTTTTTTTCATTCCTTCACTGGGAGAGAGTATTTCTGGCTGGGCCAACACACGTGTTTGGTTGGACTGCAAATGCAAATCAAGTAGAATTCTTAAATAATTGTCCAAATCTTGAGCAGCTGCCTTCTTTGACAAGCTGCTTCATGCTTCCAATAGTGTAGATTTATATTCTGCAGGATTTGATCACTTCTAACCATACATCACTCTTACTCCCATCTCTTTCCAGATATTCATCCAAGTTGTTTTGATAGAGATAACCCACACAGGATTTGTTATTTTAGCTTAATCTTATATTTATTCTTGAAACTCAGATTTCTGTAGCAATCAGCATGTCATTTTCACATACCAACCCTAAAAAAGTTACAAGATAACTAGTGACTTAGCATAGTCAACTCTACTCAAATATTAAAGCTTTTCTCTCAATCACAATTGGCAATGACGGATACTGCAACGTACAGGTGTCAGCCTCAAAAATCAGTGATGGCACTTATCTCTGATACAAAATTATCGCTTCAAGTCCTACTCCAGGATTTGAGCCAATAATCAAGGCTGACACCCTATCTTCCAATGACAAAATCTCCCATTGCAATTTTCAATTAAGATGGAGGTTCGCCCAGGTGTCCTAACCAACATTTATCTTAACACTAACCCAACAGATTAATTGGCTTCTTCAGTGTACTCAGTGACAGCAGTAATGATAACAGTGACCACACTACAAAAAATCATTACGTAATTGTAAAGCACTTTAAGATGGGCAAGTATTTTTTTTTCCCCACACTTCATTTGCTTGCTTATTTCAAGTTAATTTGTCTATCATTTTCCCATCTGATTTCTCAAATTACATCGATACGAAAATTGATTTCCTCTAGGTAGCGATAATGCAAGCCCAGTTCTTGCTTCCACTTTATATCTCCATCATTAAGAACAACAACAACAACAACAAAGATATCCATCTTCTCTCATAACATGGTTTTTGATCATGATAGACAAATAAGATAGAAGATTGAACTAATGTACAATAACAGTAACAAAATAATTCTAATTACACATTCTCAAGCCAAATGGTGATTTTTCTTCCTGTACTGTACTCAAACTTTGCAATTACTCAATTACTTACAAATTTTCTGAACATTTCTAATGCTAAGTTCTCATGAATGTACAGTATTCACAATTATCTGAATTACAAAATAAATCAAAATAATTTTGGTTTTGGTACTGCTACTGCAGTCCTGAACAGGCTAATGCTTGTTAATAGGAAAAATAAACTTACAAAATCTGCTTTGTGTATTTATGAATGCACTCAGGTTAAGGAAATTAAATGTTTAGATAACAGACAGATTTATGTACATATTTATATCTACAAATATATCTATAATCAATGACATTTAGAGGTGCTTAACCCTTAACCTAACTTTTTAAATTCTTTTTACAAAATATGTACATTTCAATTGAAGCTATTAATTATCCTCATATAAACAAATATCACTGAAGAACATATAAAATAGGTTCTAGCATACTGCAGCTTTAAAAAAGAGCAAAACTTTATTATACACAGTTCTTAAAAGTTAAGCAAGACACCTTCCAGTTGACTGAAGAAAATTAATAGGTCTCTCAAAATAGCCAAAGAATATATTTTGTATTTATGCATCGTGATTACATAAAATAATCAGTACATGAGAATAGGAATGTTCATCTTCCAAATATTTTCATACTGAAGTATTAGCATAAAGCTCCTCAATTTGTTTCCGGAAGTAATTTCTCATCTCTGGCCTCTTGGCCTTTAGCGTTGGGGTCAACAGTCCATTTTGGACAGAGAACATTTCATAGTGGAGATGGATGGCTTTTACCTAGAAATCAAAATGTTCAAATATATATTATTTATTTAAGTAATCACACTTAAAAAAAAAAATTTAAACCTCTTCAGATCACCTAAATTTTCTCCTAACTTCAGCAATTTGAAAGACCTGCTGTTGGGCTTTGACTCAGGTTATTACTACAACTACGTCTTTATTCCCCCATCTATTTTTATTCTACATTTTCTTTTCACAACCATCTGACCTCCATATTAGGGAGGTGGGAGGGTGATGAAAGTAACATCATTGACCAGTTTCTTCACTTCATCTCACAACCAGGTCGTTGGGCTGGCACAGTGGTTAGCATTGCTGCCTCACAGTGTCCAGGGATCCGGGTTTGATTCCTGGCTTGGATCATTGTCTGTGTGGAGTTTGCACATTCTCTCAGTGTCTGCATGGGTTTCCTCCTGGTGCTCCAGTTTCCTCCCAAAGTCCAAAACTTGCTGGTTATGTAAATTGGGCCATGCTAAATTCTCCCTGTGTATCCGAACAGGCAGAGTGTACTTTCACTGCAGTGTGAATATAAGCCTACTTGTGGCTGATAAGTAAACATTAACTTTAGTAGTTAGCCTCCAAGTTTTTAAACCCACATTTGAACTTGATGGCAGGATTCAGAAATCCATAGCAAAAATCCTGCCTTCTACTTGATTTGATAGTCACTATTGGCGGCGTGGTAGCACAGTGGTTAGCACTGCTGCTTCACTGCGCCAGGGACTCAGGTTCAGTTCCCGGCTTAGATCACTGTCTATGTGGAATTTGCATGTTCTCCCCACGTCTGAGAGAGTTTCCTCTGACATTCTAAGACGTGCTAGTTAGGTGCATTCACTGTAACAGGCGCTGAACTGTGACGACTAGAGGAATTTCACAGTAACTTCATTGTAGTGTTGATGTAAGCCTTACTTATGACTAACAAGATTTACATTTGCTCTTGTCCATAAGTTGAAAAATTCTGTCAACATCTTTCATACTTCTAATGACTCCTATTAGATCACTGCCACCCTTCACCACACCCCAATCTTTTCTTTTCATGGAAAAACAGACCCAGACTGTTCATCCTTTTTTGATGAATATGATCTTGCAGTTCTGATTTCATCCGTGCAATTTCTCTTGACAGACACAGTCCAGCTAAATTATTGATAATATGGTGGTCAGATCTTGTATGGTACTTAAATCAAACCTTGATAGAATCCACAAGTTTAGCATTACTTCTCTAAATTTTTAAACTTTATTTCTTGGGAAATAAGTACTCGATTTGCTTTTGTTGTCGCCATATTGATCTGTCAAACAATATTTAGGGATCACCCCATTTAGCTTTATATTTCCCAACTAACAGACTTATTTTTCTTACTAAAATGTAATGCCTCACACTTCGCTACTTATTTGTCAATTACATGCCCATTCTTCAAGTTTATTAACATCATCTTGCAGTCCTCCTCAGTATTGACTACCCTCTCAACTGTGTTGTGTTCAAATTTAGAAATTGTCTTTTTCATTTCAAGATCTAAGTGGTAATATGAATTAGGAACAACAGTGGTCCTGCCATCGATTCCATCTTCTGGCCCTCTGAATAGCCACCCTTTCCAGTTTAGTAACCAACTAGATATTCATTCTGATATTTGTACTCTGACTCCACATGCTCTGACCTTATTAGTGCATTACATTATATGGTACTTTGCCACGAAGGATGGGATTTTTGTGCCTCCTGCCATGTGTATCACAGTGGCGGAAGTGGCCCACCATTGTTTGGCAGCAGGATTTTCTGGTCCCACTGTGATCAGAGTTTCCCGTTTTATGTACCCCCTGCCTCAGGAAACCTGCAGCCGTGGTTTGCCATTAGCAGGTTTGCACATGCGTAATAGCTCCCTTTGCTATTTGATCCAACTGGTCAGTTAAGCCCTGCCCACTGCCTTTAGTAGCTAGAAACAGTCTTGCCCATTTTTTCATGCACTAAGTGCATAAGGTTGGGAGTAAAAGCTTACCCAAAAAACAGATCTGCAATTCTTCCATTTCATGCTAGCTGGACACTTAGGTCATAAAATTCCACCCTATATTCAAATATTGGAGAAAATATGGACATTGTAAAAAAATTCTTGGGCCACAGTGGCAAAGTGGTTAGCACTGCTGCCTCAACACCAGGGACCTACCTGGGTTTGATTCCCAGTTTGGGTCACTTTCTATGCGAAGACTACACGTTCTCCTGGGACCCTATTTTACCATTGCATCGTGCCCGTTTTCGGGCTTGAAAACGTGGTAAAGTCAGGTATGAGACCATTAACGCAGTCCGCGCAGATGGCCACTTTACTGAGACCCGGGGATGTCTGCAGTCTGATTTGCACACGAAAAAAGGCTCAACGGTGATTAAATGCATTTGTAATGCATTTAAATTGAATTAATGAACAGCCCTCCCAACTTTATCAGCATTTCCCCCTTTACCACTGCGTTCGCTGATTCAGAATCGTGTCAAAATGAACATGCTGAATAAAAGTCTGAATCAGGCGCTCCAGATGCTGAAGAGGCAAGTTCAGAGCTTCCAACAGCTGTCTGACTCAGATCAGTGGTGTTGCACGTGGTTGGGCGGGGGCAGAAAGAGAGGCAGTTCAGTTCATTCTCTAGTTGGGGTGGGGGGAGAAAAGGGGTGAGAGGGGAGTGAGGCCAGATTGTTCTCTGGTTATGGGGTGGGGTGGGGTGGGCGGGGGGAGAAAAGGGGTGAGGGGGAGCGAGGCCAGATGATTATTGTCTGGTTATGGGGTGGGGAGGTCGCAGGAAGTGAAGCCGGATCATTCCTCGGGGGCAGGGGGAGAGTGAGGCCAGATCATTGAGGGGAGGGGAGTGGGAGAGGAAGGAGGGACAGAAGGATAAGATGTATCTCTGGTGAAGGGGGGGGGAAGGGGGGCTGGGGAGGAGCCCAAATCACTCACTGATGGGGGGGGGGGTGCAGATAGATCTCTGGTGAGGGGGAGCTGGGGGGTCCACTGCCACTGCGACGATCAGTGGAAGGGGGGGGAGGGGGGGGGAGGGGGCCACAATTGGTCTGGGTAGCAGGGGTGGTGGGTGGATAAGGGGGACAGTAATGTCTAGGGGACCATCATTCCTGCTGAGACACCCCGGAGCACGCTTTTGAATTTTTTCCTAACTGCGCACGTGCAGTTCAGAGCTCCGATCGTTTCGGCCATGCTAAGCCCCGCCCACAGCACGAATGGGACCCGCGATTCTTTTTTTAGGCTGAGTGCACATGGGGGCGCCTGAAGCAGATTTCCAAGTTGGATCTGAATTGCGCCCAGATTCAGCACTTAGAATGAAAATGGTACAATCAGGCCCCTGGTGTTTGCGTGGGTTTCCTCCAGGTGCTCCACTTTCCTACCACAGTCTGAAAGACATGCTGATTAGATGCATTGGCCAAGCTAAATTCTCCTTTAGTGCAGTGTTAACGTAAGCCTACTTGTGACACTAAAAATTATAATTAAGTTGCTGGTCATGCCAACTTTAAGTGGTAAAATCTTTATTTGGAACGTCAAAAATTGGAATACAAGGGATTAGGTTACAACGCAGGCTAGATGACAACCAACAATAATTTGCAGTTTTATGATCAACTTTTATGGCTGCTCTAGCTAATGTTTACCATTGCCTTTAGTTTGTAGTTATTTCAGTTGCGAGACTAACAAAGGTTACAGCTTGTGTACTTCCCTCAATGCTTTGCTGCTCCTATTAACTTACTGCAAGCACCTTGAGTAAGGGAGAATTGGAATGCATTTATTGTATTGCATTTCTGTATTGGACACAGATCATATTTCTAAAAACAGAAAATTGAAATTCTAGCATTACACGATTTGTATTTTGATCTCTACAGAGCATCGTATTTTGTCCAGAAATTAAAAAGAGTGGCAGACTTAGATTATTCAGCTTAAATTTTGGACCTGTAAAAACTTGCTTGTCAAAGAGTATATGTTTCACAAGATAATTACAATTTTAAAAACATTTGAATAATTGTTAATTAATCAACTTAATCAGTGTATCTAATCCATTATGACTATATTATCTAAAAGCCTAACATTTTGAAATTAGACATTCTAATTTATTTTTCTTCTTTCTAAACAAACCTAGAGATCACTGTCCCAGCAATTTGTGCTAACAATTATTGTGCCTTAATATTAAATTCATATCATACATAATATGCATGGAGTAAAGAACTTGGCAGGTAGAATTATAAAGAAAATTTAGTTTTATTTCTCAAATTGGCTGTTAAAGATAAAAATATTCATGATCCTTAAAAGGTGATCAAAATGTCTGTTTATTCTGTGTCCCTTATTTATCAAAAGATGGCAGTGTGTTGGTTCTGGTGAGAAAATGGCATGTTTCTCTCCAGATCTTACCACACTTATAGAATAAACAGGTTCTGTGTTTTACATCATGTAGATGGGGAGCCTGGCTAGACTGAGATCATAGCCAGCACCCTCTCCACCTCCCAAACAGCCACTGCCAATGTTCCAGCTCCCGCTCCCCCCCTCCACGCATTGCAAATAAGGGAATATCCCTTCTGCATAAGGCTCTAAGAGGTCTGCCCCTGGCATTGATCATTGGCACAGATTGGTACTGCAACATTGGTGTGGGCATGGTGCCAACCTATGCCAAGTGGCACTGCCTGTCCACATCCCTCTTCCCCAGGGACTATACTCACCTGTATGCCTCCAAGGGAATCCCTATGGCAGGTTCACATGTGTTGTAAGCCACTTCGCATCGTATTGGATGATTTGAAAATCAGGGGGTGAGGGAGGTCTTTCATGTATTGCTATGCATTTAAATCAGGTTCACGCTCATTGTGAGCCTGAACATGATTACATTGTTGGTGAGGGGCGATGAAAATCAGAAGTCACAATCTCACCAGCTAGGTTTGCAACCTCAGGTTTCACTGGATCTTGAGCCCGTCTCCATTCCTGAGCTCATGAACTTTGCCCCCAGTTTTACTAAAAAGGGACCATCAAAATTCTAGCAGCAAATACATAGCAAAATTTTAAAGGAAATATTGCAAAACTCAAAACTATCACTGCATGTCATTTTACAGCTGAAATCACTTCTCGGCCTTTTGGCTAAGGTCAAGCATCAGATCAAGTGCAAGATGGGGTGCAACGCTTATCCTGTCAACTTGGATTTGGTTTGTCTCTTGTTGGGGACCATGAATTGGTTTTTGGAGCAAGCAAGGAATGGATTTGAGTTTATCTGGTCCACTTTGAGCATAGGCTTTGTAACTTTAAGGATGGAATAAAAAAATCATTTTACAGCTGAAATTTCCCTCATGAACAATTGGAAGAGAAGATTTTCAGCTTATATTGTCTTACCTGTTCAAATGAATAAAGGCCAGCCTGTTGCCCCAGTTTCACCATGTCATCCATAATAGCTTTTTTGAAACCCTAAATTTAAACAATACATTCTATTAAGTAACACGGACACAAAATGAATCCTGGTCCAAGAAATATCAACTCTTGCATAAAGAATAAATCAATAGTTTCTGACTCAAGTTACATAAAATATATTTATTTGAATAAGTTCATGTAAAAGATTAATAGTGGCATTTCATATCACCAGAATACTAGCTGTGTGTAAAATTATTTCACCATTTCTGCAGTATGGCATCTATTTTGTTTAGTTCACACCATGTCAAGAATATAACACAGCAGAGCTGTTGACCTAATTTCTCCTGTCACCAGTTACATGGCAGATTTAGGGTGGGCAGGGATGAAAATTGCTTGGGATAAAACACTGCAGAGTTCCCACCCACTTGCAGTCCCTCACCATTTGCCACTGCTTGGATATCAGTTTCACTTTTTGTTATAGACATTCAAACCAGAAACTGAAAATGCACCCCAAATGGGAATGTGGATTATCCATGGTATTGATTGAGCCAAGTTGAAATCATACAGTACTTGTTCCTACCAACAGAGGTCATCCTGTTAATACAATGCACTGAGAGCATAACGAGTCTTGTAAAGTTATGTTGACTGTTCGGTCATGTCTAGCTCAAACACTATATAGTCTAGATATATCATTTTAAAAAACATACCTCTGATTTACATAGTTCTGCATATGAACTCTCAAAACCTCTTTTCCTTGCCCAGGCATCTGTGGCTTCTGGATCTGGTACAACAATACCTACCAAGAAGGACTGTACCAAAACAGAGAAATCATGCTTGCATGTTACACAGAATACAAACCTGCAACTAAGTTTTAAACAAGAATGAATATTCACCAACTTTCCTGCTGTCACCCAAGAAGAAATGTACAAAAGGCAACACAGACATGTGTGTTCACATACTAAAAATGCAAAATGAGTATAAAAACTTCAAACTACATTGGGTTTCATTTTTTGCTCATGTTTCATCCAATTTTTTTGCACCAATTAGAAATAATTTGAATAAAAGCTTTTTTGGGATGATTTTCTATTTACAATCAGCTCTACTGAGCAATGGTTAAAGCACAGTTTAAATAGGTGTAACAGAGTATTTCATCTTAAGAATACTAATTCTCACCTTACAAAGCACACAGTGATCACCACTAACCTTTTTTCTCTCTCTAATTTTCCCTTGCCCAAAACATACACATTACCTCAACACTTCACAGTTGCTAAAGTTACTCAAATTTCTAGAAAGCGGGCGAGATTGCTGTAGGTTGGCTTCAAGTTGATTTCTGGTATTCCCCTCCATATTGTGAAAGTCATTGGATGGGATTTTACACTTCGCTCAAGCGCGACCAGAAATTCCCGCCTGAAAACAACGGACATTTCCATTGTCTGCCCCTCGCCCACTCCAATTCTGTGGCAGATGAGGAGGTAGAATTCTGGAGATTGCCTCCATTTGCTGCCTGTCAGTACATGCAAACATATGTATGGTAATAAGGAAGGCAAATGGCATTTTGGCATATGTTGCTAATGGGATAGAATATAAGAAAGTAGGGAAGTATTGTTGCAACTATATAGGCATTAGTGAGACCACATCTGGAATAACGTGCACTGTTTAGATTTGCTTACTTAAGGAAGAACGTAAATGCGTTCATGGTGGTTCAGAAAGATTCACTTGATTGATTCCAAGGATGAAGGACTTGTCTTGAGAGATTGAGCTGTTTAGGTCACTACTCACTGGAGTTTAGAAGAATGAGAGATCTAATTAAAGGTAAATAAGGTGCTAAAGGGGATTGACAGGGTAGATGTAGAGATGTTTGGCCTTATTGGGCATTCTAGAACAAAGGGCCATAGTTTTAGGTTGAGGGAGGCAGATTTAGAACAGAAATTAGGAAGAGTTATTACACTGAAATGGGCTATGAATCTGTGGAATTCGCTTTCCCAGAGAGCAGTGGACACCAGCACATTAAACAAATTTGAGGAGACAGTTTTTTTTAAAATAGCAGGAAGGAGGGTTACGGGGAACATGGACATGAGGCAGAGATCATTGCATTGAATGGTGGAACAGGTTCGAAGTGCTGAATTGTTTACTCATGCTTCTAGTTTTTATGTTTGTGTTCTTATGTATGAACATTTGAATTAGGGGCAGGAGTAGACTACTTGACCTTCCCCCGCCATTCAATAAGATCATGGCTGATTGTGGAACTGATGCGACAATCCATTCTCACCTTTGTGAGGTTAACCTTCCTTATCAAGAATCTATGTGGCAATGCCTTAAAAATATTCAAAGGCTCTGCTTCCACCATTTTGGGGAAGAAAGTTCCAAAGACTCTGTTCCCAGGGAAAGATTCTCCTCATATGTCTATAAACAATGACCAAGTTCTAAATTCAGCCATTAAAATCAACATTCATTCTACCTCAACCTTGTAAAGACTCATCAGGATCTTGTCTCCATCAAGTCACCTCTTACTCTTCTAAACTCCAGTGGACACAAGTTTTGCCTGTCAAATCTTTCCTCACAAGATAATCCTACTATTTCAGGTACTATTCTAGTAAACCTTCTCTGAACTGCTTCCAACACATTTACATCCTTCCTTAAATAATGAGACCAATGCTGTACACAATACTCCAGATGTGGTAAATGTTCTGTAAAATTGAAGTATAACCTCCCTACTTTTGCACTCCATTCTCCTCAAAATAGCAACAACATGCAACTGGCTTTCCTAATTACCTGCTCCATTAGCCTTTGCAATTCATGCACTAGAACAGCCAGATTCCTCTGCACCTCAAGAACTCACCATTTAGATAATATACTTTTTTAAATTCTTCCTGCATAAACAGACAATTTCACATTTGCCCTCATTGTGCTCTTTTTGCCAGACCTTTGCCCACTCACATAACGTATGTAGTCTTAGGAATCATACTTTTTTGGTCCGTTAATCCAAGTAATTTATCCAAATTGTAAAAACTGAGGCTCCAGCAATATTCCCTGTGCCACTTGTTTCACCTTGCCAACCAAAAAGTGATCATTTATTCCCGTTCAGTTTCCTGTTGGTCAATCTTCTATCCATGCCAACACATTGCCCCTAAACCATGAGCTTTTATTTTCCTACAATAACCTCTGATGTGGCACCTTATCAAATGCCTTCTGGAAATCTAAATATGGTACACCCAGTATTAGTTCCCCTTTTTTTTTAAAACAGCACTTGTTACTTCAAAGAAGTCCAGAAATTGGCTAAACACGATCCCCTTTCTCAAAACCATGTTCACGCTGCCCGATTGAATTTATCTAGGTGGTGATCTTCTTATAATATCTTTAATAACAACTTCTAACAGTTTCCCACAGAATTGTTAAGCTAACTGGCACATCATTTCTGGTTTTCTGCCTCCTCCCTTTTTGAATGGTAAGAAGTCTCACAACGTCAGGTTAATGTCCAACAGGTTTATTTGGTAGCACAAACTTGAGGTGACATGGTGAAGGGGCAGTGCTCCAAAAGCTTGTGCTATCAAATAAACCTACTGGACTTCAACCTGGTATTGAGAGACTTCTTACTGGGCTGGGGGAGGTACAACGCTGGCATCTCCACATCACAGCCCTTTTTGAATAACAGTTGCATTTGCCATTTTTCAACCTACTGAAACCTTCCCTGACTCTAGGGAAAGTCAAACCCAATGCATTAACTATCTCACTAGCCAGTTCTCTGACTGTAGGATGAAACCCACAGCTCCAATTTGTTCAGTACCATTTCCCTGGTGATTGTAATTTTGGAATTCCTCCCTCCCATTTCCTGATTACAACCATTTCTTCTATAGTAAAGATTGATGTAGAGTAAGTATTCAATTCATCAACCATCTCTGCTCAGTTAACTCTTTTCTAAAGATCTTTAGAAACTTTTGCTGTTTTTATATTTCTATCTAGCTTTCTTTAATTTTTCCTCTCTCAATTAATCTTTTAGTAGTTCTTTATATTCTGTCCAATCTTCTGACCTGCCACTCATCCTTGTGCAATTGTATGCTTTTTCAAATTCAGTGCAGTCGTTAATTTGTAGTTAACCACAGATGGCGGTTTCTCCCCTTGAAATTTTCTTCCGGTATTGCCTCACTATAATAGACATTGTGATATATTTAATGTATTTCAACACATTAGTTGTAGCAATAGATGGTTGTAAAATACAAAACACAAAATGGGAAGTGGGGAAAAAAGATAACATTTAAACAAATAATCAAAAAAGGTGAAAACATTCTTTAAATGAGTCACGTAAATGTTCATGTGCAATTGTTATAATTCATTTTATTATTGAAAATATTAGAAATCACCTGCAAACTATCTCCATGCACATACACTTGGGCCACAAGCTCGCTCCGTACGTAGATATTCTCAATTTTTTCTGGTGCAATGTACTCTCCTTGAGCAAGTTTGAATATATGTTTCTTTCTGTCTATGATTTTCAAAGTACCATTCTGTGCATAATAAAACAAAAAGCCCACCTTTTTGTCATTAAGTGCATTATAAATCACAGCATTATTCCTAAAAAAAAGTGTATCAAAATGTACAAAAAGAGACAATGGCAGGGAGATGGGGCAACTAATCTGATCGCTGGCCTCCATCCCTCTGTCCCTCAGCCCAAATGCAGCGTGGCCACATGACCCATCGACTACCTCTCCAGAGGCTCTGTGCACCCACCCCCATCAGGCCCTACTCCTTAGTATTGCCCTATGTCCAGTGGATAGTGCCGCACTGTCCCTTGGGCAGTGCCAGGGGGCCCAGGTTGGCACTGCCACAAGCTTTCGGAAACGGTGTTCCTTCGTCAGGTATGTGGAAGCAACCCTCCACACACCTGACGAAGGAACACTGTTTCCTAAATCTTGTGGGATTACTATCAAATAAACTGGTTGGACTTAAACCTGGTGTTGTGAGCCTTCTTACTGTGTTTACCCCAGTCCAATGCTGGCATCTCTACATCAAGATGGCAATGCCCAGGGGACACCCCCCCCCCCCCATGCCCAACATTCTGGGGGTCTTGGATTGCCCCGCTCCTTCACTTTAGCAGGGTGGGGCCACAAGTTCCCCGCAGGTGGGGAGCTACACTGAACTCCATCCCCGCAGGTGGGGAGCTACACTGAACTCTGCCCTTGGGGGAGGGGAGGGCAGAGTGTAGTGGGCAGAGAGAATTGCCCCCTTGATGTGCCAGTTGTGTAAGTATCATTCTATAAACAGGTAGATTTTATACTCATATTCATAATGTTTTGATGTGAATCTAGAACAACATTCAGAGTTGTGTTTTATAAAAGATAACATTTTCAAAATGTATTGGAAGTGATTTTGAACCCACGTTACCCAGTGTAAACGGCAACGTGACTACGAAAGTTGGAAAATGAGATTCTTGCTGGCAAGATCTTGTTCGATTTTCCACATCCCCCACTGGTGACTTAACAATGTCCCTCCCGCCCAAAATAGGACAGGAACCTAAATTTCAATAAACGTAATTACTGGGTAAAGGGCTTCCCCACAATATACCCCACCTTGCTCGCTCAATATTCTTACTCACCGTCCCCCGGTCACTAAATATTCTTATTCGCTAACATTTACAATCAGTATGTAAAAACTTGTCTCTGAGGAGGGGGGACTTTATTTCAAATGCAGAGTTAAAAAATGGTGTCTCAATCCCTGACCTCTGGAGTCGGTGATGCTGGCTCTATCAGGCCCACCCCACCAGAGTGATGGCAGAAACCACAACACTAGATTCACTAGAAAACGGTGTGCAGCTGGAATGCCACATACCAGTTTTCCTCACAAACTGACATGACAAATTATCAGTGGATTCTGCCCATTATTTCTACATCATTACCATAAATAAACAATTTCTCAGTTATACCACACAATGATATTTAAATGATAAATTCTTACAGGTAACCATTTTCCAATGTCCCCCGTATGCAGCCAATTGTCTTTGTCCAGTGCTTCATTTGTTTTCTCAATGTCTTTGAGATAGCCTTTGAACACATTTGGTCCTTTCACACAGATCTACAATAGAATAATCATTTGCAATCATGTGTCAAAAAAAAACATATTTCAATAATAGGTCACGTTGCTTCCAAGTTCAGACATAAACTAGGCCCCAATGACTTAGGAGGGCAAGGCAGATGTCAGTTTGTGACTGGAATTGAGAATGGTGGACAGTAACACTCTGAGTATGGAGATAGGAAAAAGGGCTGCTGTTCCAAACCATTTGGGGTGGCACAATGGTAAGCATTGCTGCCTGACAGCGTCAGGGTTGCAGGTTTGATTCCCGGCTTGGGTCATGTCTATGTGGAGTTTACACTTTCTCCGTGTTTACGTGGGCTTCCTCTGGCTACTCCAGTTTCCTCCCACAGTCTATAGATGTGCAGGTCATGTTGATTGTGTAAATTAACCTTAGTGTCAGGGGGATACGGGAATACTGCCTGGGTGGGACTGTGGTCAGTGCAGACTTGATGGGCTGAATGGCCTCCTTCTGCACTGTAGGGATTCTACAAATATGCAAGGTTTATCTTTTTGGTGGCAGTACCTTTAAAAGATTTCATATAAAGCCCCAAGTGGACCTAGTTTTTCTCAGGGACAATCCTACATTGCAGATGGTCCTCAAAGACTATTTATTGCTTGCTTCAGGCAAATTAGGATACACTAAACATAGATTTCCAGGGCACATACCTAATATTGCCAAATATTGTCCGCTTTTAGAAAAAACCAGGCCTACTTGGTGATTAAAATGAAGTATTTAAATATATTGCATTTACAGTCTTTAAAGACCACCAAGATTATAAAATAAACTATTGGTACTGTTCCTGTGCCCCTTGCATATCAGTTTGTGGGAAGTAGAAAGCTTGCCTGCCTGAGAAGCACAGAAGGCTTCTCCATCTGCCAATGACAAACTTTGAAATAGCTATTTAATTAGCTCTAACCCCTTGCTTGATACCAAAAAATTTCCCTTCTTGTAAGCTGCCGATTTAATTGAAATAATGAATGGTATTGAAAATTGAATACCTAAAATTGCGTAGGAATATAAGAGATAACCCTGGCCCTACACTCAACCCTGAAAAAACTGGATAACCAAGACATTTGCGTCAGACTCCAATTTGACTACATCTCAGCCTTCAACACCATTGTTCCTACAAAACTCATCTGTGAACTCCATAGCCTCAGGCTTGGCTCCTTCCTCTGTGACTGGATCCTAGATTTCCTCACCCACAGACCGCAATCAGTAAGAAAAGGCAATGACACGTCCCCCATGATTATCCTGAACACTGGTGTTCTGCAAGGCTGTGTCCTCAGCCTCTTACTATACTTATATAGTTATGACTGTGTGGCCAAATTCTGCTCCAACTCAATTTTCAAGTTTGCTGATGACAGCACCATAGTGGGTCAAATCTCAAACAATGATGAGACAGAGTACAAGAGAGAGATAGAGAATCTGGTAAAATGGCACAATGACAATAATCTTTCCCTCAATGTCAGTAAAATGAAGGAGATAGACATCAACTTCAGGAAGTGTAATGAAGGACATGCCCCTGTCTACATTAAATGGGAATGAACTGGAGATGGTCGAAAACTTCAAATTTCTAGGTGTCCAGATCACTAACAACTTGCCCTGGTCCCTCTATGCTGAAGCTGTTGTCAAGAAACCCACCAACGCCTTTATTTTCCTCAAGAAGCTAAGGAAATGTGGCATATCCATAATGACCCTCACCAATTTTTACAGATGCACCATAGAAAGCATCCTTTCTGAATGTATCACAGCTTGGTGCAGCTCCTGCTCCAACCAAGACTGCAAGAAACTGCAAGGATTGTGAATGTAGCCCAGTCCATCATGCAAACTGGCTTCCCATTCATTGGCACTGTTTACACTTCCCAAGGCCAGCATAATCAAAGACCCCACGCACCCCTTTTCCATCAGGAAAAGAACTCTGATGTCACATACCAACCAACTCATGATCAGCTTCTTCCCTGCTGCCCTCAGACTTTTCAATGGACCTCATATTAAGCTGATTTTTCTCTACACCCTAGCTATGACTGTAACACTATATTCTGCACTCTTTTCCTTCTCCATTATATGTTCTATGAACAGTATGCTTTTATGGAGTGCAAGAAACAATACTTTTCACTGTATATTAATACATGTGACAATAATCAAATCAAAAGATAACCATTTACCCACCTCTCCTTCTCCTTTTGCAGAAAAGTACTTCATTTCATCTACATCAATAAGTTTGAGATAATTACATGGTAGTGGAGCCCCAACATGACCTGTAGAATGAAAATGAGGCAACTTAATAACCAAATAATAGACATTACATCACAGAAGGAGAAAGTGCAATTTAATTCAGGGTTACATAATAACAAGGTTTATAGGCTGAGCACAAAACTAAAGGACACGGATTCAAAATAAGTACACTTTTACATAAAGGAGTAGTGGGACCTTGGCATTCAGATACAGAGGTCGTTAATGGTAGCAACAAAAGTAGATAAAGATGTTCAAAGGACCCCCAGAATGCTTTATTTTCTCTCTAGTCATTGAATACAAAATCAGGAAAATATTGACCATGATGGAGATGGGGGAAATAGTGGGAAAAGGAGTTAGGTGATAACAGTATGGGAAGGAAGGAAAGATAATTCCCCCATGAGTTTTCAAAAACAGGAAATACAACAGCAAAATGGAATAAACTTAATAATGATCAACGAAGGGACAGACACCGTGATTGACAGAATAATCAAATGGAGGGACAAATTGGAATTTAATTAAATTTCAAATTCACTCTCCTGACTATCCCTGGGTTTCTCTCATCTCCTCCTCCCCTTCCCCTCTCCCAACTCTTTCCTTTCCCTTCCCCTCACCCTATGTTCTCTTATTGATGTCTTTTGGCCGTGGATTCTTCTACAGATAGGAACAGTTTCTCCCTTTTAAAATCTCATCAAACCTTCCCGTTGCCAAGGAGAACAGCCCCAATCTTTCCACCCTATCAATATAGCTGAAGTTCCTAATCCCTGGTATCATTTCTCTCTAATGCTTTAATACCTGTAGACTGAGTCACCATGCAAAAACATGATGACATGGTTGTGTAGGTCATGTAGTGGGAGCCATTCCTGAGATCTCGGGCAGAGCACAAATACTGTACGTGGCTGCTGAACATAGTAATAAACTACTTTTGTTGGAAGCCCTCAGCATCAGTGATTTGAGGAATCCACAACATTCTACAATATCCTTCAAATGCCCAAAACTTGTCACAATTACCCAACTAAGGTTGAGCTAATGTTTTGTACAGGTTTATCAAAACTTCATGATTTTGTATTCTAGACCCCTATTTATAAAACCTAGGAACCTGTTTCATTAGCCACCTTCTCAACATGTCCCACCACCTTCAATTATTTGTACACATTTATGCCCTAGAGCCCTTTCTCTGCTCCTTCATTCATTTAGAATTGTTGTGTCTTCTCATTTATCCACCAAAATGAATCTCTTCACACTTCTGCTTTAAATTTCACCTGCCACTTATCTGCCATTTCCACCAATCTATGTTTGTTCTACAAATGGTTCACAATTTTCAAGCTTTGCATCATCTGCAAATTTTGAAATTGTGCCCTTTACATCGAGGTCTAGGTTATCAAATACATATCAGGAAAAACAGGGATCCCAATACCAATTCCTAGGGAACTCTACTATTAACTTTCATTCAGTCCTATCTGCTTCCTGTCACACGGCCAATTTCATTTCCATACTATTTTCTTCCACGGGCTCTACATTTTCTGACAAGTCTATTATTTGGCACAAATGGTAATTGGAAGTCCATGAGCACTACATCAACAGATGACATTTAACTCATACAAAACTCAAGTTAGGATAAATACTTTTTGCCCACAACAAATTTGTGCTGACATTCTTTAAATGAATCCACATTTATCCAAGTTACTGGTATTATCATTCTCATGATTCCACTCTTCACCTCTTCCACTCTACTCTTCTTTGCCCTCTTCATCACTCTCCTCCTTTTCTTCCTCTATTCCTTGAGATGTACAGGCAAGTTTTTTTTTAAATAGAGGGTGGTGGGTGCCTGGAACTTGCTGCAGGGGAGGTGGTGGAAGCAGGTACGATTGTGACTTTTAAGGGGCATCTTGACAAATATATGAATAGGATGGGAATGGAAGGATACATTCCCCAGAAGGGTAGGGGGTTTTAGTTCAGTCAGGCAGCGTGGTCAGTGCAGGCTTGGAGGGCCAAAGAACCTGTTCCTGTGGTGTAATTTTCTTTATTCTTTGACTTTGTCCACCATCTACTTTCATTACTTTTCTCATTTCCCCACCTTGCTACTTCTCCTCCTGAAATTTTTCCATTTCCTTCTTCCTCTTCCTCTTTCACCATCTCCACTTCCCCCTTCCCCCATTCTCCTTGGCTTCCATCATCTCCAACACTGGTGTTCACTGCTTTCTTCTCTCTCCTCCATTCACTGGGCCCCTCATCTCTCCTTTTACCACAATTCCACTCTATTCTTTTATTCTAATTATTATTTTACCCTCCCTCTTTTGGCCTATTCATATCTTTCTCTATACCCCTCTTCTCTCCTCCTCAATCTTTTTCCACCCTCTGCTTTTCCCTCATGTCCCAACCCAATTTCCTAAACACTTTGGCCCAGCCATTCTCACCAGAGGTTTCCATTTTGCGAGGAACAAAGAATGGGAAACCTGATTGACAGAAGTGGGGTCAGATAATCCCACTGCTGGCCAATGGTGAGCCTCCTCTGCCTGTAACACATGCTATAGGATACAGGAAATTCCACCCTTTGCCTTTCTTCCTCTTCCCTCCAATCTCCTTTATCTCCTTCCAATTTTTCCTCACCACCTCTTTCCTATAATTTTCTCACCACTTTCCTGCCCATCATTTTTTAGCTCTTCCGTCAACCTTCATTTCCTTTATATCTCTCTTCTCCTTTATCCTTCTAGCCCCTTTCCATAACCCTATCCTTCTCTCCCCTGCCATAACTATCATCTCTTTATTCCTCTTCTGCTCTCATCCCACATTTCCTCTCACTTCCCCAGAAGGAAGAAGCCTTCCTCTAACATCGTGGGCCAAAGGGCCTGTTCTGCGCTGTAATGTTCTATGTTCTGTGTTCTATTTCTCCCATAGCATATTTCATGCCACGTTTCTTTCTCCATCTCTTCCCATGTTCTCAATCCATTATTCTCATCCTTGTTCCTCTGGCTTCTTTCCTGTTTTTGCCTTTTCTCTCATCCTTTTACCAGCTCCTCTTGTCCTTTCTTCCTCCACCTCATCCATCTCCCTCCTATCATTTGCAATATCCTTCCTTAGTGCAACTATCTTCTTGTTTTCTATCCTTACTTGATGTAAAATGTACCTGTCTCAACATTGTGGCAGTAATTTTGACGTTGGCCATCAGTTAAAGATGTGCAATAATGCTTTGTCCAGCCATTAAATACCTCTCCCAATTTGTATTTCAATTAGGTGGCCAAACTAATAAACGTTCCATATTATTGTCTACTGTCAAAATTACATCCCCAATATGTGCAACACTATGGGAGATTAACAATTTTTAAAATTCCAAGTGTAAAATCCAAATTCCTCCACAAGTAATAGTCACAATTTCACCTTTCTCTGGTCTCTCCATATCACCAAAATCTTTGACTGAGTTAGAGGATTGGTAAGCATGTCGCTCTCAAACCTCTGCTAATTCTGCTCTGAAGTCAACCAGAGAAGCTCTTCCTTTTCCCTAAACATCATCTGGCTGATGTTTTCCAAAGGACAACAACTAATGTTCAGAACCGAAAAGTTAGGGCATTTTGCTATTAACTTTCTAGTACACCATACTATAACAGAACCTGGGGCATACTTTAAGATTATGCCAACCTCTAATATATATAAAATAGTGCACATTTCCTGGAAATAGCAATAGAGGCATCATATAGTACCTGATGTCCAGTCTCCAGGTGTGGTGAAGGTACATCCAGCTGTGCACTCAGTCTGTCCATAACCTTCGTAGACCTAACCACATCACACAATAGTTACAGATATTGTGAAAAGAAAATTACAAGAATAATGCCCATTCACATAATTTCTAGTTCTATCATGTTCAGTTTATTCACCAGTCTAAACAAACAATTGCTATATAATTACTGACATCACTCAATCATACTGTTTAGCTGCTTTTAGCCAATAGTTGAGATGGACACATCTATAATAAACAAAAAAAAATGGTAAATAGGGTGATTGACCAAGGGGCAGACAATGTGGATTAAAGAGTAACCATAATGATAGAGACCACACTATACTTGACAAACCATCTTAGTTGGCTGATTGCTGCTCTGTGGACCAAAGAACCCTGAAGCCTTTTCTTTCGAGGCGGGTAAAACAAGCACTCATACTTTAAAATACTGGGGGTGTGGAGAAAGAACTGTAAACTGCACGAATGTCATAATTACCATCTTGGAACACTTCTAAACTGCTTTAAATAGAATGAGATATCAACACAACTTCACCTAGTTGCTTGTTGAACATATTATACACACACACACACAATGTTTTGATTAGCAAAGCAAATTTAACATACGTTGTTGAGAAATTATCCACACCTATAATTAAGGAAAAAGGAACTGAACATTTTTGAAAAATTTCAACTGATCAGAGTGCCAGCGTGGATTTGTAAAGGGTGGGTCATGCCTGATAAACCCAATTGAACGTTTTAGAGATGTGACTGAAATTGTGGACAGGAGAATATTAATGGATTTATAATGGACTTGATTGGGCAGTTGATAAGTTACCTCAAGTTAAAACTCATGGAACTGAAGATAAATTATTTACTTAACTGGCATCCTACAGGGATCTGTGTTGGGACTTCAACTATTTACTGTATTTATTAACTTATATGATGGGGTAAAGAGCTAGTATGCAAGTTTTCTGATGTCCCAAAAGATGAGCAATATTGTGAGCAGGATAGACAGAGCATAAAATTACATAAAAATATTAATAGATTAAGCGAGTGGGCACAATTGTGGCAAGTGGATTTTAAAATGAGCAAATTTGAGATCACCTACTTCAGACTCAAAGATAGATCAGAGTGCCTTTTGGATGGTGAAAGGATTTTGGGGTCATGTTTATTCATCATTAACATACCGTAGGCAGGTACAAAAATAATCAAGATAGCAAATTAAATATTGACTTTTATATCTATAGGACAAGAACATGTTACAATCCCACCTAATGTTAATAATGGTCAAGTCATTTCCCACAATGAAACCTGGCTTGATAGATCCTAAACTTCATGGAAGGCAGTTACTAAACACATCCAGGAATCTGCTTGTGTACTTCTAACACAAAGAATAAACATTATTAAATAAAAAAACTATATGCTAAATACAATCTCAGAAAGATTTCAAAACAAACACAAGTAAATGAGTCAAATCAATCATCCAACTCCTTCACCCCAACTATAATTTTACAGGTACATACAGATTCATTATACATTAATATGTGAATTATGTGATACATGTCAATTATTAGGTGAACTGAAGTCAGACCCACCACACTCCAAACAAGGTGACAGATATCACCAAAGCAGGATTCCAAGAATTTCTTGACCACCCAGACATTTTAAAGCCATGATCCAAATAATCTCTCAAACTCTCTTACACAAAGGCTTCCAATCTCCATATTTGATAGACTCATCCTTGGAATATTCTCTCCAACGTTACTTCCACTTGGATGCCTTTAATAAGGATCCGCCTCTAGGACTTCAAAACTCATCATCTGATGTTCATTTTCTCCATGCTGTCTGCATACATTCAAACTTCACCTTCTAAGCACACAAACAGATATTTGGTAATTCCAAGCAGAACACCACCACTCTGTCCATGCCTCTCAATCTTGTAGATTTCAATCAGATTGCCCTTCAATCTCCATCATTCCAGTGAAAACAAACCAAGTTTCTCCAACCTCTCCTCTTGGTAATGTCCCCTCATGCCAGAATCTTTTCTGTACTTTTGCCCTTACACTCACAGCAGAGTCACCAACCTTCAGCTGTCCTTGCAGACTTTTTGGGTCCTCTCAAGTCTGCTTTGCTTCAAGTCTGCTCACCGCAGCTTTCTCTAACTCAGAAGAACTACTCTGCCACTGACACGAGACATGTTTCAGATTCCTGTTGCTGTTCCTTAACTTGGACTGGCTTATGACCTCTTTTCATCCATCTGCCTGATTTAGGGGCTTCTTTTTGGTTTCAAATAATCACCCTGTCATGTCGTGCTTCTTGGGACACCTCTGAAATAGTATTCCTCTTCAGGTTGCCTGACCTCCAGTTTCACACTTCCGTTTCTGGGCAGGTGCAAGGCCAGTTCCCAATCTGAAGCAATTAAAAAAAGACTGACGTTGCACAGGGCCAAGTTGGAGCTGGATGATGTTAAAAAAAAATCAACAAACTGCAGATGTGCACCATTCTTCAGCTAATGCATGGGCAGAAACTAATGCACAAGCTACATCATTCCACTCCTGGGCAGGTTTTGAGTGGTGTCTTAAACTGTCCACTTGCCTGGATTCTAATTGCTGCAGCTTATGCATCAACACAGGCAAGCGCCATCACATAGTCCCTCTTAGATATTCTCTGGATTTCATAGAGGTTTAAGAGCCTCAGTACTCTTTTCAGAGAAAAGACTTGTTTCTCCTAGTGGATGGGTCAATTATCAGGGATAATTCAATTTAAGATGATTGGTGGAAGGATTAAAGGGACATGAAGAAAATCTTTCACCCAAAGAGTGATGGGCATCTGGAATTCACTGCCTAAAATCGGTGGTTGAAGCTAATTCATTCAAAAGGTACCTGGATCCACATGCAAAATGTTAAAACCTGCAAGGCTACAAATGAGGTGCTAGAAAGTGGAATTAAAATAAGTAGCTAGTTTCTTTTGCTCTTTTTTGGCTGGTGTGGAAACAATAGGTTGAATGGTCACTTTCTGCATTGTAATTTTTCTGTGTTCCATTATTTTAAAATTTTAATTTGCTTACTTATTTCGTTGGGGGAGTAAGGATACAATTCTCCTTAAAATATGCAGAATCTCCAGTAGCCAAACTTTCTTCAACAGTAATTGAGGAAGAATTCTCTTGACTATCTTGAGCCATATCCTCTTTCCTGGTGGGCTCTGAGGGAACATGTTTCACCTTTTACCACTGCTAATGGCTGCAAAACTCATTTCTTTTTCTGGTATAATCTTGAGAATGCCCCTGGAGTTCCGATTGCTGCAAATGGGTTCCCATTTAATTTCCAACAATTAGCTTTGTTATGTTCCATCTTATCACAATGGAAGCACACCATTTTCTTTGTATCCTTTTAGATTCTAGCCAACCTCCTTTCTCATTTGCGCCCATCTGTTTCTTCTCTAGAACTGTTTTATCGTTCATCACCAGATTTTCTATTTCTTCAATTTTCCTTTCGACCGCCCTATGACCATCTCCTCACACACAACTTCCTGTGTAATTTATCATAGGTATCCATTAAAACCACAACTTCTTGGAGTTTTTTTGCTTGACACTCCAAGTCTTATTGGTTACTGGAATGTTATTTCATAATTTTTCCATAATCATGATTTCCCCTCACTTTTACAACATTTTTTATCTAAGTGATCTGAGAGCACTTTTTTTCTCCCAAATTCTGTGAGGTCCAATTAGATTTATTTCTTATGGTCCTAACCTTTAGCCAATGGGCTTCAGGGATCAGTTCTAAACATCAAATATTGATGCTTTTAACACTTCATAGTTTGCAGACTGTTCTTCTGACAAACTAGTGTACACGTATACTGCTATACCTGACAGGACACTTCATAATATTAAAAAGGTCCAAGCATCTTTTGACTAATTCAACTTCATAGGTACATTTTCAAATGAGGTGAAATTTCTTTCAATGCTATAACCTGAAACATTACATTTTGGTTAAATCTAATTAGTCAGTGGAATCAGAATCAAAGAACAAAAAACAAAGAAAATTACAGCACAGGAACAGGACCTTTGGTCCTCCAAGCCTGCACCGATTATGCTGCCCAACTGAGCTAAAGCCCCCTACTCTTCTGGGGACCATATCCTTCCATTCCCATCCTACTCATGTATTAATCAAGACGCCCCTTAAAAAGTCAGTATCGTACCTGCTTTCACTGCCTCCCCTGGCAGTGAGTTGCAGGCATCCACCACCCTGTGTAAAAAAAAAACTTGCCTCATACATCTCCAATAAACCTTACCCCTCGCACCTTAAACCTATGCTCTCTAGTAAGCTTCTGACTATCCACTCTGTCCATGCCTCTCAATCTTGTAGATTTCAATCAGATTTCCCCTCAATCTCCAAGATTCCAGTGAAAACAAACCAAGTTTCTCCAACCTCTCCTCTTGGTAATGTCCCCTCATACCAGGTAACATCCTGGTAAATCTTTTCTGTACCTTCTTCATAGCCTCCACATCTTTCTGGTAGTGTGGTGACCAGAATTGAACACTATATTCCAAGTGCAGCCTAAGGTTCTATAAAGCTGCAACATGGCTTGCCAAGTTTTAAACTCAATGCCGCGGCTGAAGGCAAGCATGCCTATGCCTTCTTGGCTACCTTCTCCACCTGTGTTGCCACTTTCAGTGACCTATGTACCTGTACAAATCCCTCTGCCTATCAATACTCTTAAAAGAGTTCTGTCATTTAAATGAATATTTCTTATCTGTATTCGATGTTCCAAAATTTGAACGATCATTTCTTTCCTTTCTTTACGCCAAGGCATGTCATCTGATATCTTTCATGCTCTTTCTTCATTTGCTAACCTCTGGATTTCAAGTTTTTGCAATTCTTTTGCTCTTTCTGCTTCTAATTCAAGTTTTACCCACATTCTCTCTCTCTCTCTGTCACTTACTCAAGCTGTTTCATTTGCAACTGATTCTTAGCTAACTCTAGCTGAGACACCCTAATGTCAGATTTCTCCTGATGGGCAATTACTTTAAATCATGTCATGCTAACAAAATCCTGCTATTATTTCTATCTTCAAATTATCTGTTAACTCTCAGTTTAACATAGGAGGCAGAGAGTGGGGGTAAATGGGTGCTATTCGGATTGGCGGTTGGTGACTAGTGGCGTGCCCCAGGGGTCGGTGCTGGGGCCTCAGCTATTTACCACTTATATAGATGATCTGGAGGAGGGAACCGAGTGTATGGTGTCGAAATTTGCTGATGACACCAAGATCGGTGGAACGGCAAATTGCGCGGAGGGTGTGGAGAGTCTGCAGAAGGATCTAGATAGGCTGGGCGAATGGCCCAGGAACTGGCAAATGGAATTTAATGTTGGCAAGTGCGAGGTAGTCCACTTTGGTAGGAATAATGGTAGGAAGGATTATTACTTACGTGGCGAAAAACTGCAGCAAGCGACGGTGCAGAGGGACCTCGGGGTCCTTGTGCATGAGTCGCAAAAACCCAGCTTGCAGGTGCAGCAGGTGGTCAGGAAGGCGAATGGGATGCTGGCCTTCATAGCGAGGGGGATTGAATATAAAAATAGGGAGGTCTTGCTGCGGCTATATAGGGTATTGGTGAGGCCGCAGCTGGAGTACTGTGTGCAGTTTTGGGCGCCGTACTTACGCAAGGATATTTTGGCAGAGGAGGTTTACTAGGCTGATGCCGGAGTTGAGGGGGTTGAGCTATGAGGAGAGGCTGAATAAACTCGGCTTGTACTCGTTAGAGTTTAGAAGAATGAGGGGAGATCTCATTGAGACATATAAGATGATGAATGGGATGGATAGGATAGAGGTGGAGAGACTCTTCCTGCTCAGAAAGGACAGTAGGACTAGGGGGCACAGCCTCAAGATAAAGGGGGGGCAGTTTAGAACGGAGTTGAGGAAGAACTTCTTCACTCAAAGGGTGGTGAATCTCTGGAATTCTCTGCCCGTTGAAGTGGTGGAGTCTACCTCGCTAAATATTTTTAAGACGCGGGTTGATGGGTTTTTGATGAGAGGGGATTAAGGGTTATGGGGAGAGGGCGGGAATGTGGAACTGAGCCACGACAGATCAGCCATGATCTTATTGAATGGCGGGGCAGGCTCGAAGGGCTAGATGGCCTACTCCTGCTCCTATTTCTTGTGTTCTTATGTTCTAACCTTAGTCAAGGACTTCAAATAATATGTGGTTGCATCTTCTACATTCAGAAAAACCTTGGCAACGGTCAAAGTCACTTTGATAAAATATTTCACAGCAAATCAGATTCCCATGCGCAGTACCTCCACATACACATATTCACAGATCCCATTGAAATTCAACAATTTTTAATCGTGCAAGGGACCTCACCTCACTATGATCTCTAATGAGCCCCCACTTTGTTACAATCCCAGCTGATATTATACGGCAAAAGTCAGATCCCGGAGTGAAAGCTCATTTGATAGTTCTCAACCTTAGTTTTTTTTTAAGCAAACCACAGAAGGCAATTATTGAAGACATTTACAGGAATCTGCTAGTGTATTTTTAAACAATTATTGAAGACATTTACAGGAATCTGCTAGTGTATTTTTAAACAAAGGAATAAAATATTTATTAAACAAGAAAAATGAGCTAGATTTGCATGCAACAAAAGTTGGAAAAATTTCAGCATAGACATAAGTGAATCAAATCACACTACTCCTTCATCCACTAAACTTTTACAAATATATACAAATTCACAAAAGGTAAAACAATTTATATCTCATTTTGTGATATTCACAACAAATATGCAGTACGTGTAAATGAATAGATGGACCATAATTAGACACACCACATTCCAAAATGAGTGACAGATGCCACCAAGAGATTCCAAGAACTTCTCAATAGCCCAAGACACTTGTTACATCACGAGCAAACCAGTCTCACTGAAGGGCTTCCAATTTTCTCACTCCCAAGAACTCACCTAGGAATTCACTCAAATGTCAGCTCCACTCAAAAAAAGATTTACCTCAGGGTTTTAAACTCCATGTTCCTTTCCCTGGATCTCTACGAACAATCAAGCTTCAGTTTCCAGGCATACTTAGTTATTCAGCTATGCAATGCAGAACACTAATGATCCGAAGAGGACCTTAACCCTTACAGGAAGGAGACACTAATCTTTAGCTGTCCTTTCAGATCTTCTGGCTTCTCTCAAACTAGTTTGCTTCAAATTTGCTCACTGCAGCGCTCTCTCTCAATGAGCTAACTGCCTTGTTCCTTAACAGGACCCTGTTCAGATTCCTGTCATTGTCCTCTAACTTGGACCATCTTGTGGGACACTTTGGGACCATTTCCCTGTCCATCCCTCCCAGTGTCCTGCTCCATTTGTCATTTTCTCTGAAATGGCACTCTTCAGGTCACCTAACCTCTTTCACTCTTTCTTTTCATTCTGTGCGAGCATATGGCCAATTCCAATTCGAAGCAAAAAAAAACTCTGCAGCGCCATGAAATGGCCTGAAGATGTGAAAAAAAAATGGACAAACTGCACACGTGTGGCCATTCTCCATCCATAGCATCCAGAGAAACCTGGAACTTCCTTTGACCACTGATTTCATCACAAATACAAGGGGTGAAGTTATGTTTCCATTTCAAAGCAGTGGTTAAACCAACCACATCTGTTCATGACTCAGTTCTGGGCACTATACCATTGCAAGTAATAGTGGCCTTAGGAGGAGAGCAGTATAAATTTAGTAGAACAAGGAGGGATTGTATATACAGTTTTTTCATTCCCTGGAATTTATTAAAGAACAATTTTATTGAAGTTTTTGAGACCTTATGGAGAGAGAAAAAGAAAGAAAGAAAAGAAAGAGAGAAAAAGAAAGAAAGAAAAGAAAGAGAGAAAAAGAAAGAAAGAAAAGAAAGAGAGAAAAAGAAAGAGAGAAAAAGAAAGAAAGAAAAAGAAAGAAAGAAAAGAAAGAGAGAAAAAGAAAGAGAGAAAAAGAAAGAAAGAAAAAGAAAGAAAAGAAAGAGAGAAAAAGAAAGAAAAGAAAGAGAGAAAAAGAAAGAAAGAAAAGAAAGAGAGAAAAAGAAAGAAAGAAAAGAAAGAGAGAAAAAGAAAGAAAAGAAAGAGAGAAAAAGAAAGAAAAGAAAGAGAGAAAGAGAGAAAGAGAAAGAAAAGAAAGAGAAAAAGAAAGAAAAGAAAGAGAGAAAGAGAGAAAGAGAAAGAAAAGAAAGAGAGAAAGAGAGAAAGAAAGAGAAAGAAAAGAAAGAAAGAAGCTCATCCCCATAGCTCTTCATCAACCACATCAAACTCTGCCCTCCCATCCATATGCTGTGGCTTCTCATGCCCACCTCTGCCCTTCTACCCACTCATGGTCCTTCATGCGCCCTATGCCTAGCTATAGTGGTCTGTGTAAATAAAAGAAAGCAATTGATTCACAACTTTCTCCCATGTTGAAAAAGTAATTTTGTTACAAGCTGAAAGTGTCAATCATCCTTTTTAAAATATTAATTAAAAAAATGTATAAACTCTTGAAACCACTCAAACAGACATTGAGAATTTTCCTTAGCTGAAGAGTCTAAAACTAGAAGACACCACCTCAGAATAAGGGGCAGGCCATTTAAGACTGATATGAGGAGAATTTCTTCACCCAGAAGATAGTGTGTCTTAGGAATGTTCTGTCCCACAGGGTTGTGCAAGGTCAAGTTGGCAAGAGGTGTTAGATCCTGGGGAATTTGACGAGTCTTGGGTGGATGTCCTTGAATGGCATACCATCCATCCATTGTACCTGAAAACTAATTACATCCCAGGATCATAGGATACTGATACAGCTGCTTAAATATGTGTCACAGAACAGCTCAAGAGTTCATGTTTCAAGAAGAAAAAGAAACAGAGTAATGTATCTAAGTTTGCTGATGATACAAAGCTGGGTGGAAAGGTAAGTTGCGGAGAAAGCACACAGGCTGCAAAGAGATATGGACAGGTTAAGGGCAACAAGATGGCAAATGGATTATAATATAGGGAAATGTGAAGTTATTTATTTTGGTCGAAAGAGCAGAAGAGCAGAATATTTTTTGAAGGGTGTGCTGATGTCCAAGACAGCTTGGGTGTGCTCATACAAGGAATGCAAAAAATTAATGTGTTGGTACAGCAAGGAAGCTATTTTCAGACCACCTGCAAATTGTCTCAGATAGAACCTGGATATTAATGGGACAACCATGGTACATTGCTCTCTTCAGATTTTCAATTGTTGATCACATTCTTTTAAATTTCTTTTGAGAGTTTTCTTTGAGACCCAGTGACTTAATAGCGTGTGACAGGAGGCAAGACAGTGTGTGGATCAGGAGCCCTAAAAAAGCACAAGAGGATGGGGCTAGAGTTAAGAGAGGAAAAAGTGGCATGAGAAAGGGTGTGACAGAACAGACCCAAAGGCTTAGAGTGCGAGAAGGAGTGAGACAGATTAGAGGCTTGCTACAGTTGGTGGAACTATATGCATTCAGAGAAAATCAATTGCTGAGGTAATAGGGAACCAGGCAAATATTGGTTGATAAGTAGTGAGCATTTTGCTCATTTACCCTTTAAGAATCGGCACAAACTATTGTTAACTGCAAGGTCTTATAGTAGTAGTAGTAGTAAAGATTATTGGGAATCGTAGGGTTTATTAATTAAAATCCATGAAGTAAAAAAAAAATCAACAAATAATAAAGGGCAGGTGATGTGTTCCAGCACAGAATGTGGGAGTTTCTCGACACCAGCGTAATTCAGGGCAAACGCATCTGCAGTAAGTGTTAGCAGATTGAATGGCTTTGACTTAGTTATTGAGCTGGAGGCTGAGCTGTAAATACTGATGGAGAGAGAAGGAAGATTTAAAAATCCAAAGAGAAAGTCAAGGCACCAGGAGAGGATAGCAACGTTGGTAAAGAGGAGCATTCTTCATCAGAATACACAAAGCATCTACAATAAGATAGATCTTGTCACCAATACATACAAATCAAGGTTGTGAAATAAAACATTTCAGGGTACACAATATTTTGGAAAAACAGACAAAATGGCAAAGGAAGAGGGGGAGTTCCGATAGCAAAAGGATGACAAGAGAAGGGATCTGGCCTCTGAAATCATGAAGTAAAATCAGTATGGACGGAAATTAGGAATAGAAAGAGTCAAAAAAAAAAAAGCACTGGTGCAAGGAGTTTATAGGCCCCAGAGTCATCACTGGGCAAAATGTTAAACATGAAATCATTGAAGCTTGTAACAATGGCTACATAAAAATTGTGGGACTTCTTCATAGAGACCAGAACAATCAAATTGGCAAGGGTGGGCTCAAAGATGAGTTTGTGAAATGCTTTTGAGTGTTTCTTGGACAAATACATTTTTGGAGCTAACTAGGGATGAAGCTATCTTCGACCTCGTGTAGGTTAATTAATGTCACAGTGAAAGATCCTTTGGGAAATAGTGATTATAATACCATCATATTCCAGGTTAAAATTGAAAGTGACATACTCTGAACACAAAAAAAGAATCTTAAAAACTTAAGCAAACCCGATTACATAGGTGCAAGGGGAGAACAGACAAGGTGGGATAAAGATAAGTTTAAAGTTTATTTATTAGTGTCACAAGTAGGCTTATATTAATACTGCAAGTGTTGGGGTCCCAGCTAGTTCTAATCGGTATTAATGACTTAGATGAAGAAACAGAGTAATCTAAGTTTGCTGATGATACAAAGCTAGGTGGAAAGGTAAGCTGTGGAGAGAACACAGAGGCTGCAAAGGGATATGGATGGGTTAAAGGCAACATGATGACAAATGGATTATAATGTAGGGAAGTATGAAGTTATTCACTTTGATCAAAAAAAATAGAAGAGCAGAGTATTTTTTGAAAGGTGTAAAACTTGCAAGTTAAGAGACTTGGGTGTGCTTGTACAAGGAATGCAAAAAGTTACTATGTTGGGACAGCAAACAATTAGGAAGGCAATTGGAATGTTGGACTTTATTGCAAGAAGACTAGGGTACAGGAATAAAGTCATCGTGCTTGGGTTGTACAGTGCCTTGTTGAAACCATATCTGGAGTTTGTGTCTCCACATAAGATATACCTGCAATTGAGGTGATATAGCGAAGGTTCATTAATTGGCTCTTGGGAAGTAAGGGTTGAAAGGCTGAGCACATGGGTTTATTTTGTCTTAAATTTAGAAGACTGAGGGACAGTCTCATTGAAATGTACAAGATTCTAAAGCGATTTGTATTGGGTTGATGCTGAGAGATTAGTTATGTGGTCAGGGAATCAAAAATATGGGAGCACAGTTTCAGTATAGATCATTTAGCATGGAGACGAAGGAAATTTACTTCATAGCATATCTTTGGAATTCTTTGCCCCATCTTTGAATAAATTTGAGATGGGGACAAACAGACTTTTGAATTCCCAGAAATTGAGGGATGTAGGGAATAAACAGGGAAGTGGAGTCAGAGCCCAAGATCAACCATAATCATACTGAATCGCAGAGCTTGCTCAATGGTCTACTCCTGCTCCTATTTCATGTATTCTTTATAACTTCTGAGGCTAAGATGATAGTCAGTCCTGTTGCACATGCTTTTGAATTGCTTTTAGGAATCATGAGACATCTATCTATGCTGGCATTTTTATACAACCTTCCCCCACAGAATCTATCCCTAAGTAGATCAGGTACAACCAGGAACTCACCAGAAGAGAGGATTGAACATATGATGGTATTTGGGAATTTTTTTGGAAAGTAGGTTAAAAAAACGCATTTGGATTTTAAAACATTATGAAAAACTTGAAGAGTTGTAATGAAAAGTGCTAGTTTTCATACCTGGCAACCCAGTGCTGCTCTTAGGAAGCCAAGTACAGCAGGAGAGGCAGGAGCAGCCCCTGTTACAATCATTCTCACCTTGCCCCCAAGGCTATCCTATAGAAACAAATATATCCAAATTAGCAGAATGCAAATTGGCCGAAAACAAAAGCAAGGCATAAATTGCAGAACAGCTTTATTTTGGAGGCAGCTACTTAAACTGGTTTCAAAGTGCAATCAAAAATGCTCTTAATCTTTCAACAGAAATTAAAAATACTAAAAATTTGCATTTCTTTCAATCCTGAAAGAGCAGTAAGGAGGTGGCTGAGCCACAAAAACTCAGTATTGGTTGACGGTGCTATATTTTTAGCTAGCTCTATTTTTTCTCATCTTAGATCCCTCCCATGTGGCCCAAACACCAATTTGCAAGACTCCCTATGGAGCATCAAGCTAATAATCCCATTGTTAATGTCAGTAGGACTGCTCTCTGAAAAATGGAAATAAAAATAAACTTTTAAAACACTATCCTAAAAGTGGGAACTCGCACAGAACATTGAAATCAGTTCTCATATTGCAGTCCTTTGACACAACAGAAGGTAATTTGGCGATGACTGTAGCCAGTCTTTGTTTTATTAAGTGAGCCTCATGTAGGCTGAATGGCTTTCATTATCCACTGAATGCCATTTCTCATTTATTTTTATCATGTGTGATGTTATTATTGATAGCACACAAATTGTTGAAGATGATTTCACTGGTGTGCAGGAGAGTACGACATTTCCTTGCTGTAATTTAAAAAAAAAATCACATTTCTAATGGGCAAAAATACAATTTTTTGAATTAAAGATAAACCATTGACTTTACAGTTTTTTGTAATATGCTGACCTATATTTTGTATTAAAAAAATTTCAAATTAAGAGGTAATCTTAAAATGTACAAGATCCCGTAGGGATTTGTCAGGATAAAGGCTGATAGAATGTTACCTCTTGTGGGAGACACTAAAACTAGGGGACACAGTTGGAAAATAAGGGGTGAGATTCTCTGGTCTCCCAGTCACATGTTTCCTGCTGGTGGGAGGTGGTGTGTTGTTTGCTAGCAGAGGGATTTTCTGGTCCCGCCACTGTCAATGAATTTCCATTGACATCACCTCACTTTGGCAGGAAACCCGCAAACGAGATTGCGCTGCCAGCAAGGCCAGAGAATCTGCCAACCTGAACAGCCGGAGAATTCCGGCCAAGGTCTTCCGTTTAAGACAAAGAATTTTTCTGTAAGGGTCATGAATCTTTGCAACTCTCTTCCTAGAGTGTGGTGGAGGCAGGATCAATGAATATTTTTTATATTGAGGGAAGTAGATAATCAAAGGTTATCAGGGCTAGGTGGAGTGTTGCGTTAAGACCATAAAGAGATCAGCCATGATTTCATTGAATGGCGGCGGAATAGGATCAGGGAGGGGCTGAACAGATTCCTCCTCCTCCTAATTCACATGTTCAAACTGCAAGGATTAATTTTTCAGCACATCATTTTAGGAACCAAAACGTATTCCAAAGTGCTTTCCAGGAAAAGATTCTAGAGACAGGAATACTGATGTGTTAAGCCTTGTCCCTAATGGTTTCAAAGGACACTTGTAAAAAAAAGTTGCTCATTTTACCTGTATTTTTTTGAAAAAGAGTTTGTCCCATAGGCTGTCATTCCTTATAATGCCATTCCGCACTTCGATTGCCTTTCTTCTAGCTGCAAATTCCAGTAGCCAGCGTTTTACTGGTGTACCTGCTTGGCTAAATATCTAAATTAAATTGAACAAAAATTGTACTTTAGTATACCACATCAAAAAAAAAATTCACTTCATTTTTAAGCATTAAGGCTGTTCATTTGGTGGAAGCTGGGCGGAAGTGCAGTTAAAATTACCAGTGGGACCAGCCTGCTAAAATCCTGCTTTTCTCCCCAGAAGGTTCTGATTTTAACCTGCTCTTCTGAGCACCAGAAATTGTTGACGTCTGACTACTACCTTAACCGAAGGTTTGTGTGGGAAGCCAATTTGTTAGGTTTATCAGCTTGCCTTGCCCAATCAAGACGCTTGCTGGACTATAAAAGTAAATTAGTGTAACATTTTGTGTTTTAATAAGAAACATTTGGGCTGGATACTCAATGAATGCTTCTAAGCATAAACAACTGCTAAAACAGGCAAATACAAACAACAAGGCTCCTGAAAGCTAGTTTGAAGACTGCAGATGGGCTGTCTCGACAGAGTTGTGGAACTGTTCATGGGAAACGGCATATGGAAAGATTGGGAGGATGATACAAAAGCCTGGTTGATCAAGGACAAATGGCAGGGACAGATGCATTAGAAGCTTATGGAAGGTGAATGATGTAAAGAATTGTAACTAACAATGCAGAAACCACTGGTCTTGCAACACTGCAGCATTGATGTCAATGTCCATCCATTCCAGGCACATTAGCGACCTTAATAAATTATCCTAAAGATAGTGTTAGGGATGCATGATTGAAGATCCCACACAAAGGGAAAATGGAACCAATTACTACAAGGTGTTGCCCGCCTCTCATTCATCATTCTCCTTCCATCAATGCCACATTGGCTATAATTTTACCTGCACTAAGTTACAAACCCCCCATTTCCATGCATCAAATATATACTTATATTCAAATTCCTCTGTGTTCTCTTCCCATTTTACCTTTGTTATCTCATATCTCATCTAGTCTTATGGCTGTCCAAATCCTTCAGTCCTAATTCTAGATTTCTCTACATCTTCCCCACCAGTGGTCAGAAGATAGCGCTTTATCCCAACCTCAAATTCATGCTCTCAAGTCACATGGTATCTATTCCCCTGTACATCTTTTAAAATTTATTTTAATTTTATTCACCTCTTTATGAAGTTCTTTTCAATATTTCTTGATTTTCCAGGCACAATATAAATGCAAGCTACTCTTATTACCTTGTATCATACTATTTATAGACTGAGTGACACTTACTAAATTGTGAATTATTATACAATAGAACTAACCTTATCATACATTCGATTTAGCAGTCTTGGAACAACAGGAAAAATAGTTGGATGAAGAGCCTTCATATCATCAGATAGGAGCCTAATGTCACCTTGGAAGAAACCTATCCGGCCTCCATGGCATATAACTACAGACTGAAAGAAAATGAAATCATATTTAATGAAAATAGACCCAATAATGCCTTTATACCAATTGTTCAAAGCACCTCAGGTTAGCCACGAGCAGAGAGAATGTTTGCAAGTGGACAGTCTATGGGGGAACATTTGACTAAGAGTGTGCATTGTATCCTAAGGTTTAGATTAGTAAAGAAAAAGGAACAATCGTAAGTGAAATTTCTAAATTGTTTAAAGAGTATTGTTTTCAGTGGGATCAGGGGGATCTAGCTAGGGTAAAACTAAACCAAAAATTGACAGCAAAACTAATGGAACAATGGGTGATCTTTAATGAGATGTTCCAGGTACAGGCCTAGGTACATCCCAACAGGAAAAAAGGAACCATGGAGGAACCAATGCCAGAGATACTTGGATGATGATGGAGATAAATGCTGGACGGGAAAGCCACATTAGAATTTTAAAAAGGTATCTGGATCTGCACCTCAAGGGAAATTAAAAGGGAAATTAGGAGAGCCAGAAGGGGTCATGAGAAGACCTTGGCGGGTAAGATTAAGGAGAATCCCAAGGCCTTCTATAAATATGTGAAAGGTAAAAGGATAAGAAGAGAAGGGATAGGACCTATAAAAGGTGAGGGGGGAAAGGTTTGTGTGGAACCAGAAGAAATGGCAGAGGTGCTTAACGAGTACTTTGCCTCAGTATTCACAGTGGAAGCCGATCTGGGAGATTTTGTTATGGATTTCCAGCAGATGGAAAGGATTGAGTACGTGAATATTAAGGAGGAGGATGTGTTGGAACTTTTGAATTCCATCAAGGTAGATAAGTCGCCGGGACCAGATGGGATGTACCCCAGGATACTGTGGGAGGCGAGGGAAGAGATTGCAGAGCCCCTGGCGATGATCTTTACATCGTCAATGGAGACAGGAGAGGTTCCAGAGGATTGGAGGATTGCGGATGTAGTTCCTATTTTCAAGAAAGGGAACAGAGATAGCCCGGGAAATTACCGACCGGTGAGTCTAACCTCAGTGGTTGGTAAGCTGATGGAGAGGCTTCTGAGGGACAAGATTTACGAACATTTGGAGAGGTTTGACATGATCAGGAATAGTCAGCATGGATTTGTCAAGGGCAGGTCGTGCCTTACAAGCCTAGTTGAGTTCTTCGATAATGTGACTGAACACATTGACGAAGGAAGTGCCGTAGACGTAGTGTACATGGACTTCAGCAAGGCGTTTGATAAGGTCCCCCATGCAAGACTTCTTGAGAAGGTGAGAGGCCATGGGATCCAAGGGCCTTTGGCCTTGTGGATCCAGAACTGGCTTGCCTGCAGAAGGCAGAGAGTGGTTGTGGATGGGGCTTTTTCTGAATGGAGGTCAGTCACCAGCGGAGTGCCTCAAGGATCTGTTCTGGGACCCTTGTTGTTTGTCATTTTCATAAATGACCTGGATGAGGAAGTGGAGGGATGGGTAAGTAAGTTCGCTGATGACACGAAGGTTGGTTGTGTTGTGGATGGTCTGGAAGGATGGCAAAAGTTGCAGCAGGACATAGATAGGATGCAGGACTGGGCGGAGAAGTGGCAGATGGACTTCAACGCAGATAAATGTGTAGTCGTCCATTTTGGCAGAACCAACGGGATGAACGAGTACACTATCAAGGGCAGAAGTCTGAGTAGTGTTGAAGAGCAGAAGGATCTTGGGGTCCGGGTCCACAGGACTCTTAAATCGGCTTCGCAGGCGGAGGAGGTGGTCAAGAAGGCGTATGGTGTACTGGCCTTCATTCATCAAGGGATTGAGTTTAGGAGTCGGGAGGTAATGCTGCAACTTTATAAGACCCTTGTCAGGCCTCATTTAGAGTATTGTGCGCAGTTCTGGTCGCCTCACTATAGGAAAGATGTAGAAGCTATCGAGAGGGTACAGAGGAGATTTACAAGGATGTTGCCTGGACTGGGAGGCATGCCTTATGAAGTTAGGTTGAGGGAGCTGGGACTCTTTTCCCTGGAGAGACGAAGGTTGAGAGGCGACCTGATAGAAGTTTACAAAATGTTGAGAGGAATAGATAGGGTGGACTCTCAGAAGCTATTTCCCCAGGTTGAAATGGTTGCTACGAGAGGACACAGATTTAAGGTGCGGGGAGGGAGGTTCAGAAGTGATGTTAGGGGTAAGTTTTTCACTCAGAGGGTGGTGAGTGAATGGAATCGGCTGCCGTCAGTGGTGGTGGAGGCGAACTCGCTGGGGTCTTTTAAAAGACTTCTGGATGAGTATATGGGGTTTAATGAGATTGAGGGTTATAGATAGGTCTGTAGGTTGGTAGGTGTTGATGTGATCGGCACAACTCGTGGGCCGAAGGGCCTGTTTGTGCTGTAGTGTTCTATGTTCTATGTTCTATGCTGTAAACTATAGGTCTACGGACAGACTACAGAAAGGTGGGATTAGAAAGCACACCTTAGAAAGGGTGTCCTTGGCCTAGCATGGACAAGATGGGCCAAATGGCCTTCCTCTGTGCTGTAACTTTTCTGTGGACACCATCAACCTCAAGAATGGGTAATCTTAGGCATATGTTTACAGACAGATGCAAAGTACATGAGACAAACAAAATATTACTTTCAAGTCTGCCAGATTATAAAACAGGATTAGCTTCAGAAATATCTAGATGTTGTTATAGGAAAATTAAAGGGTTGATATTCTGGACAGATCATGTGCTGAATTACCATTGTCCTTCAATTCTGATTTGTGGGCACATTAAACTGAACTCAGCCATGATAATTGAGGGAAAAAAAGCATCATGTTACATTGACTTTGAACAATTTGTTAAGCTGTGTATGACAATATTGATATAGACTATCCACATAATCGCAAGCAATGTATTTACAAGATAATGAAATTGAAGAATCTTAGAAGGCACAAAAACATACTGTTATCAATGGCCATAGTATGTTACTTTTCTAGTCTGTTAATAGACAAATTCTGCATTAGTGGAAGCCTACACTGCTCTTCACCAAGACTTCACTGAAAAGCAGGAAAGATAGAACAGCAAGTTAGTGCAGACTTTTGAAGATGTGATGAAGAGTGGCAGACATTAGTTTGTTGCCCATATAAACACAATGGGCCATTCTTACCTGTACCATTCTTTCAAACATGTGTGCTAATGGCAAGTAGGAAATATGTACATCATCAGATGTAGGCAGCCATTGACTCTGTAAAACATAACGAGTGGCACAAGCATGATGAGATAGACCCTTACCTGGATAACTCTCTCAAACATGTGCGCCAGAGGCAAGAAGGAAATAAGGACATCATCCTGTCTTGGAAAGATCACTTTCTGCAGAGGGTATGAGGGAGTGTGAGACAGAGGAGAATACACTGACAGAGAGACAAAGAGAAAGTTACAAGAGAAAAGAAAATGACACTAGAAGAAGCGGACATGATTTTAAGGGGCTGTTATCTAACAGAGTATGTGCATAAGATATGAGGTTAGTAACACCTCAAAACGCCGCTGTCATCACAACACACTTTACAACTGCAAACTTGACCAATACGGTGAAAGATCGATCAAATCTGAAAAATCAACACACAGACGGACAGGCAGACAATCTTAACCTGCTGAATATTGCCAATGTTTTGATTTTATTTCAGATTTTACTGTCCGTAATATTTAGGCTGTATATATTTTAATGTATACATTTTAAAATTAACATTTTTCTCCATTTTTAAGGTCAGCTTCCTCAAAATGTGCTGTTCCCTTGACTCCTGGCCAACAGGCATGTGTTAGTTTACTTTACAACCGATTGAAATGATGGTAACCACTTAAATTTTTCTTGCCTCAAATAAGGGAAACTCTTATGGCTAAATCAATAGCTTGCCACATAATGAACTGTTATCAAAAGCTAGAAGAAAAGCAAATTACTGCGGATGCTGGACTTAAAACATCAGCTCTTTTCTCCCCTTACAGATGCTGTCAGACTTGCTAAGATTCCCAGCATTTGCTGTCAAAAGCTACATTGCTTCACAAAAGACTATTGTTATTAACGGCTACAATTCCCTCCTTCACCACCTCATCCCATCCCAGCTTTTTGCAATTGCCTGCAATATCAGACGTCTAAACTGGCTACGCCTCAGCTACAAGTTGGGTGTAAATGATGCCATTGACATCACAGCTAAATGTTCAGAACACTTTGTAACATAGCCCCTTTAAGAGTAAATAGATCAGCACCACAGCAAACAAATAGCGGCATGCAAAATAATAGCCAACACAAACATTGACAATTTACCAGTCTTGAGGTTTTCAATTCAAACAACAGAAAATGTCTTTCAAATGACATTTGGAAAAAACATTTTTTTAATTTAATTCAGCTTCTCTCATTAGGTTTTGTCTGTTTCATATTTAATTTTCTCTAGTAAAATAGGGATAGGTAACCTGCTTCCAGGCTCAGCCAATGCTAACTATTCAGCCGCTGACAAGAAAGCGTGCATGAGAACTGTGCACCTGCTCTAGATATTTAAAATTACTGCTTGTGTGTCATATTTGCATTGCAGCAGGATGCAGCTGGAGACAATTACAGTAAAGGCAAATATTCAACATGTCAGTCTGGCATAGTAACCTAGTGTGAAATGCAAAAGTAAGCTGGCCAGAATTGTCAACATTGCAGGCAAAAATCATTGGTAAACAGAAGACACAGTTCATTAATCTATTTAGTGATGCAGTTAAGAGGAGAACTCAGGCCATCATTGGTGATCCCTCTCACTCTTTATATCAGTAATTTGAAAGGTATCCTTCAGAATACCTACTGCCAGGAAAAATCTGTTCAAGAGATCTTTTGTTTCCAATGCTATAAGTTTACTAAATAACAATGTGAACTCGAGCCACAGTTTTTATTTATTCAACTGCATTAAGTGTGTTATGGTAGAGAGCAATGTGTTATGCATGTGTGGTATGGATGTGTGTTATATATGCACAAAATGTACGAATGTAGGTATCCATGAAATATTCACTGCTTTTAAACTAAATCACTGTATGAGCATACTGGAGGTGAAGCCAAAGATAAATTTCCACTTATGCATAAAGTTCATTCTAACTTCGTCAAACCCACCAGTAGGAACACAAATTTTCTACAGCTGTCATACCAATATTCAAATCACAGATCTCTTGTTCGGCAAAAGGAAAAAAAAAACAAATCTGAAGTCACGTGCCATTATTAACTCGAGAAAGCACAGTTTCTTCCCCTCTCAAATGTAGGAAAAATATCTGGTTGCTGATCATTTCCTCCATTAGATTCTTGAAGGTTACAGCCCTTACTTAACCATTGTGCATTGCAATAATTTGACTTTAAATATATGCAGCTAAAGAATTTTTTAAACATTTGTTCTCTGAGTTTAGTACATCAAGTGCAAAGATGAGTAATATATTTTGTTTTCCACAACTAATTTCAACACTTCTGAACTAAATTGTGAGCCAAATTGCTTCAGCCCTCCTCTGGCAAAGAAATAGTCAATTTTTTTTTGGGGCCACATAATTCAAGGATAGCGAGTGTGGAGGAACAATACTTTGTGACAAAATCCATTTCTGCTGATGCTCTCATTTCTGGCAGGGATAAGACATTTCTGATAGAGGAGAGTGATAATTTTCTGTATGCCCTCCCCAGTGCATCTTATTTAATTTAAGAACATAAGAACATAAGAAATAGGAGCAGGAGTAGGCCATCTGACCCTTCGAGCCTGCCCCGCCATTCAATAAGATCATGGCTGATCTGTCGTGGCTCAGTTCCACTTTCCCGCCCTCTCCCCATAACCCTTAATCCCCTCTCTTATCAAAAACCCATCAACCCGCTTCTTAAAAATATTTAGCGAGGTAGACTCCACCACTTCAACGGGCAGAGAATTCCAGATATTCACCACCCTTTGAGTGAAGAAGTTCCTCCTCAACTCCGTTCTAAACCGCCCCCCCTTTATCTTGAGGCTGTGCCCCCTAGTCCTACTGTCTTTTTTGAATTCAATAGTTCCCAAAACGATTGAGGGGAACACAATGCACAATTATCATGGTTCTGTTCAACATGGATTTAGAGCTTTGTGCTGCTTGCCACCTTAAATAATTTCAGTGATCAGTGATAAATATGGGATTGAGCTGCAGAGCGTTTCAGGTGGTGACTGATATTGTAAGTGGCTAGCGTCAGTAAAAACACTGCTTAAAGCCAGTCAGCAACTTTCAAGGGAGGTGTACTATGGATGGGCTTGGGACACGTAGCTGTGCAGAAGTGAATCGGACATGTAAAACATTGAAGAATGGCATCATATGAAAGACAGGCAAGTGCTAAGGTTTTTGGACACTGCACTGAGGTCTCAATGGATAGGAGAAGGATGTCCTATATCCACGAGGTGCCAAGAGACTCTCCAGATGCACATTCAGAAGCCAGTGGGAGTAGAGAAAGCTCAATACTCCGAGGACTTGAGGCAATGTTGTAAGAATTTCAATAGCCTCATGAATGGTCAGTGAATAAATCCACAAATATCATATTCAACTAGCCATATCAGCCCCAGACCAATGCTTCTCAAAACCTTTTCCACTGTGTGCTTCCATTTTAATACTTCACACTTGGTGCATCCTTGATATTCAAAAGGAGAGAGGGGATTGGTTGGGAATGAGAGGAGTAAAAGAGTTGAGTGGGGAAGAGTACTGACCAGGGTTAGGGGAGTTTAAACACCTGGATTATTGGCACACGGTTGTTCGTCCATCGTCATCGATGAGGACCTCGACACCATTAGTCATTGAGGCTGGTTGCAGCGTGTCCGCAGATGACTGATCAGGCCAGTTCAGGCATGGAATGTCCTGGCACATATTGGACAGACTTGTGTAGGCACCGAGATTGTTGCACTGGTGGCTGTGGACTTGCACAGCTCGTGCTTAAGTTGCACTTTAGCAATACATCTTGCTTTGTAAGCTTGACAGCCTTTATGGATGAGGCAGCGCCAGGTAGGGCGGTTTTGTGCCAGTGTTTCCCAGGTGGTCGTGTCTATGTCAGGTGACTTCAGGGAGGCCTTGAATGTGTTTTTGAAATGTTTCTTCGCCCTCCATGCGAGCGCCCTCCAGCAGTGTTCCCCAAAAAGGAGTTGCTTGGGATTGTGCTCGCCTGACATATGGATGACATGACCTGCCCACTGGATCTGCGCTCTCAGTGGTGTGTGGACTGATGGTAGACTTGCTCTAGAGAGAACTTCAGTGTCTGACACTTTGTCTTGCCATCTGATGCATAATATTCTGCAAAGACAAGTCGTGTGGAAATGATTGAGCTGTCTTGCATGCCTTTGATACACAGTCCATGTTTCACAGGTATACAGGAAGGTAGTGAGTACCACGGCGCTGTAGACCTTCAGTTTTGTTGCTGGGCTGATTCCTTGATATTCCCATATACTGGAGCGCAGTCTACCGAAAGCAGAACTTGCCTTTGCTAGTCTACAGTTTACTTCTGCATCAATAGTCACTGCTTGGGAAAGGGTGCTGCCAAGGTAAGTGAACTGGTCCGCTGCCTGTAGTTTCTGCCCTTTGTGATTATGGGTTCTGTGTATGGTGCATGAGGAGCAGGCTGGTGCATGACTTTGGTCTTTTTAATGTTGATGGTGAGTCCAAAGTTATCACAAGCCGTGGAAAATACGTCCATACTGTCTTGCATCTCTGGCTCTGAGCCAACACACAGGGTGCAGTCATCGGCAAACAGGAAGTGTCTCAGAACAGTCTCCTTCACTTTGGTGGTAGCTTGAAGTCTCCTCAGGTTGAAGAGCTTCCCATCCACTCTGTACTTGAGGCTGACTCCAGCACTGTCCTGGAAGGCATCATTCAGCATGGCAGTAAACATCATGCTGAACAGTATGGGTGTGAGCTTACAGCCCTGTTTGACACCACTGGGAATGCCTCAGAGGATTCTCTGCCATCCATGACTTTGGCCATCATGGAGAGGTAGTGCTTGATAGACTAACAGGACTGAAGGTAGACAAGTCCCTGGGACCAGATGGAATACATCCCAGGGTTCTGAAAGAAATGGCAGAGGTGATAGCGGATGCCTTAGTAATTATTTATCAAAATTCGCTGGACTCCAGGGAAGTGCCGGAAAATTGGAAAACGACTAAAATGGTACGCCGCTGTTTGAAAAAGGTAGCAGACAAAAGGCAGGGAATTATAGGTCGGTTAGTCTAACGTCTGTAGTTGGAAAAATGCTAGAATCCGTCAAAGAAGAAATAGTGAGGCACCTAGAAAAGAATGGTTTGATTGAGCAAATACAGCACGGATTTGTTAAGGGGAAGTCATGTTTAACGAATTTATTGGATTTCTATGAGGATGTGACTAGTGAGGTAGACAGAGGGGAACCGGTGGATGTGGTGTTTTTAGATTTCCAAGAGGCGTTTGATAAGGTGCCTCATAAAAGGTTGCTGCAGAAGGTTAGGATACACGGAATTGGGGGTAAGGTGTTAGCGTGGATAGAGGATTGGCTGTCTAACAGGAAGGAGAGAGTTGGAATCAATGGGTGCTATTCTGGTTGGCAGTTGGTGACCAGTGGAGTGCTGCAGGAATCAGTGCTGGGGCCTCAACTGTTTACCATTTACATAGATGGTCGGAGGAGGGTGCTAAGTGTAGGGTAACGAAATTTGCTGATGACATGAAGATGAGTGGAAAACCAAATTGCGTGGAGGGTGTGGAAAGTCTGCAGAGAGATCTGGATAGGCTGAGCGAGTGGGTGAGGACCTGGCAGATGGAGTATAAAGTTGCAAGTGTGAGGTTATCCACTTTGGTAGAAATAATAGTAGAAGGGATTATTAAAAAGGCAAAAAGTTGCAGCATGCTATGGTGCAGAGGGACCTGGGGGTCCTTGTGCACGAATCGCAAAAACCCAGTCTGCAGGTGATCAAGGCGGCGAATGGTGATCAACTAGGCTTGTACTCGTTAGAGTTTAGAAGAATGAGGGGAGATCTCATTGAGACATATAAGATGATGAATGGGATGGATAGGACAGAGGTGGAGACACTCCTCCCGCTCAGAAAGGATAGTAGGACTAGGGGGCACAGCCTCAAGATAAAGGGGGGGCAGTTTAGAACGGAGTTGAGTAGGAACTTCTTCACTCAAAGGGTGGTGAATCTCTGGAATTCTCTGCCCGTTGAAGTGGTGGAGTCTACCTCGCTAAATATTTTTAAGACGCGGGTTGATGGGTTTTTGATAAGAGAGGGGATTAAGGGTTATGGGGAGAGGGCGGGAATGTGGAACTGAGCCACGACAGATCAGCCATGATCTTATTGAATGGCGGGGCAGGCTCGAAGGGCTAGATGGCCTACTCCTGCTCCTATTTCTTATGTTCTTATGTTCAATCAAACCATTCTTTTCTAGGTGCCTCAAGAAAGCGAATTGGCCTTTATAGTGAGGGGGATAGAATATAAAAGCAGGGAGGTCTTGCTGCAACTGTACAGGACATTGGTGAGGCCGCAGCTGGAGTACTGTGTGCAGTTTTGGTCACCGCACTTGCGCAGGGATATATTGGCCTTGGAGGGAGTGCAGAGGAGGTTCACTAGGCTGATACTGGAGATGAGGGGGTTAGCCTATAAAGAGAGACTGAATAGTCTGGGTCTGTACTCGTTGGAGTTTAGAAGGCAGAAGTGGGGGGGGGGGGAACCTTATAGAGACATAAGATAATGAAGGGAATAGATAGGGTAGAGGTAGCGAGATTCTTCCCACTTAAAGGATAGCAGGACTCGAGGGCACAGCCTCAAGATAAGGGTAGGGGGCAGTTTAGATTGGAGATGAGGAGGAACTTCTTCACTCAAAGGGTGGTGAATCTCTGGAATTCTCTGCCTATTGAGTGGTGGAGGCTACCTCGCTGACTATATTTAAGTCACGGGTAGATAGGTTTTTGATAGACAAGGGAATTAAGGGTTATGGGGAGAGAGCGGGAAAGTGGAACTGATCCAGTTTAGATCAGCCATGATCTTATTGAATGGTGGGGCAGGCTCAAGGGGCTAGATGGCCTGCTCCTTGTTCTTATGTAACTGGTGTACCATCTGAATGAACTGGGGGAAGCCGAACTTTGACATAATCCTCCACAGGCCTTGTCAGCTTAGTGTTGAAGGCTTTCACGAAGTCAACAAAAGTTGTGTCGAGCTTGCGATTCTGCTCCTGACACTTTTCCTGAAGTTGGCGCGCAGCAAAAATAATGTCAATAGTCCCACGACCTTTGCGGAAGCCACACTGACACTGGAAGCAGGCCCAGCTGCAGATGAGTGACCAGACGATTTAGCAGGACTCTTGCAAGGATTTTTCCTGTGATGGAGAGCAGCAAGATTCTTCAGTAGTTGTCGCATACTTGCCTATTGCCCTTCCTCTTGTAGAGGTGTACGATGGAAGCATATTTAAGTTCCTGAGGAATGGATCCTTGATCCCAAGAGGACTGGAATAACTCTGAGCTCTTGATAAGTACAGGACCAGCAGCGTTATAGATTTCTGTGGGTATGGCATCTACCCCTGGGGATTACTGGCTCACAAAAATAAAAACAAGACACCTGCCATCATTTTGCAGGCTGATGCTGTTGATAGCTATCAGGCCTGACAGTTTATGTTAATCCATGTCTATCACAAAAATCACATTTAAAAAAAAAGGGGCCTTGCATCCAATCCCAAGGTTGTCAAATCCTCACTCCATGGTCACTGGTCATCTCAGTGCTCAGGACCCCACTGCTCATCCCACAACACCATTGGGGTCACAACCCAAAATGTGGAATTCCCTGCTTCAGATACTGCTCCAGTCACAACACCCCACAACATTCACTGAACAACACTCACTGACATACTTCTCTCCCTCTTCCAAAGAGATGGTGATGCACAAACAAAAGCAGCAAGTGCTAACCACTCACATAAGTGAGCCTGAACCACCTGATTCCCATACAGGATACATGACTGGCCATTACTGGGTTGACCGTTGCTCAGACCATTGTCTATGGAGAAGCTGAAGCCACTGAAAATGACAGAATCTTCCTATTAATCCTCCTCCTCACCCCACATGATCTTCCAATTTACAAATTGCAGATTGGTGGGACCATGCCCCTCGATTCCTTTTGTGCTTTAAAGAAATATAAAACCCAGCCAGGCAGCAGGGAAGCAAAGAGAAAACAGTGATGTTGAAGGCACAGCCTATTGCATTAATTAAATTACTGTTTGTAACTTAGAGGATAGCCTAGAAGTTGGAGCCGTACACAGTGAAACAGACTATATTAATCAGCTTCACCAGCCTTCCATGAGCAATAGCCATAAGGATAGCAATACAGAGAGCCATCAGGATGGCAAAGACAAAGACGACAGGCATTTAGGGAATACCCAAGAGTGATTAGTTCACATCTCTTGCAATATGGAATAATTTTGTACATAAATTTGGTTTGTCATTTTTATTTTGCAGCAGTGTTCATTTTTGCATTATGAGCAAGCAAATAGGACAGAGGAAAGGTAAGATGTGAAATTGTTGGTTAATGGGGGAAATTAGGATTTAAAAAAAAAATGGTATTACACTGAGATGAGTTCTTTATGGCCCGACAGTACTGTCTAGCTTTTGTCTCCTTTATTATTCAGTAGCCTTCCTTTGACATTTTGCTATTCTTTCCTATAGTCACCCAGCAACTGGTGGGAAATATTTGGCTCTAGTATAGAGCAGACTTGTTCATGTAGTCTTTAGCCACCTGCACCAAAGGGAAAGCTTACAATTCTCATGAAGCTTTGTGCTCACTCCACATGCTGGTCTCTGGCAAGACAAGAGTTGTAGTCAGCACTCACTTAATAAAGAGCATCAACTGACCTGGTAGACAGCAACTGAGAGATGCTGGAGTTATTCCCAACATCAGTCAGGTGCCCAATTCAGCCCAATGTATAAATAGTTAATCACCACCATAATGTTCATAGTCACTAGTAATGATCATTGCCTTGCTCAGATTATAGTTATGACTGTAGAAGGTGACAGATTTTACTGAGAACCCCTCCCTGCATGGGGCTCCTGTGAGAATCCCTTGCTGGCACAGGCTGGCAGTGCCTAGGCATATCCTTCTTCCTCAGAGACTATACTTACCTTTGTTCCCTGGGCAGATCCCTAGTTTTGCAAGAGTTATGAACTTTGCAGACTTTAATATTCAGTGGTGGGAATCAAAATGTATTTAAAATGAATTAAAATAAGGTTCTTGCCCCTTGTGGGCGTTAACTTAGTGATGTCACCGATCAGGGGAAAAAGAGAAAAAAAAAATCAGTAAACTCAATTCCCCCCTGGAGAGAATTGTGCTTCCCAATTCTCTGGATTTTCTGCCTGCGTATGCGATTGTTTAAAGTTTATGTCACAAGTCGGCTTACACTAACACTGCAATTACATTACTGTGAAAATCCCATAGGCGCCACATTCTGGCGCCTGTTTAGATACATGGAGGGAGAATTTAGCACGGTCAATTCACCTAACCAGCACATCTTTCAGACAGCAGGAGGAAACCAGAACACCTGGAAGAAACACATGCAGACTCGAAGAGAATATGCAAGCTCCACTCAGCCACCCAAGCAGGGAATCGAACATGGGTCTCTGGTGCTGCGAGGCAGCAGTTTTAACCATTGTGTCATCAATGAGTCCTTAAGACACTGTAGACCATTATGTGATCAAAATCTCCTACTGTTTCCACCCCACCTAGGCATGTTTTGTGGCTGCAGTCGTGGCATCTTCCAATCCTGCTCCTGTCAAAAGGGGTTCCCAGTTATCTGCACCCTCCAACCCTGGGGAGCCTGTGGCAGAGGGTCCCCATCAGTGGGATCGTCCAGGAGTGGCCAGAAAATCCAATTTGTAGGGAGCTACAACAGGTTGCTTCGTAGCCCTATAGGTTAGCATGCATCATTACACCATTTATATTTAAACCTTAACAAGGGTGATATATAAATGATTTAACATATTGGATACTCAGTTATCATTTAAACTAGGATATTTTAGGCTCATTAGGATTTGGAGTTTGACACATCAACCTACGCGGAAGCGAAAATTCTACCGTTAGTTTTGGACAACAGGTCAGTTAAGGGAACTTACTCATTGGAAGAGCCAAAGCAAACTACCTTTTCAGCAGACTTCAGTTTCAATATAGTCATTTAAAAAAAAACATGTTCAGTGTGAGAGTTGTGAAGATCAACCATTTAAAGATAGATTTAACACTGGGCCACCTGCTCATCTTATCAGTATATAGCTACTTTTATTTAATATCATTGTATTTTCTAAACAGGGTTAAAATTGTTTTTATTTTCCAAGAAGGACTTGGCCCAATTTGACATACTTTTGTAAAACATTCAACAAAAACAACTGCAATGACTCATGGAGAAAGGTCCATTGCCTTCTCAAGCAACTGCTGATGACCAACAATGCTTTTTCATAGTCATTCATTGTCCAAGAACAAATCTGATTAAAAAATTATAAACATGACAGATTTGCACCGAATCTTGCTCACAGGGATATAATTGGGTTGACAGAGGAACCCATATTGATCTGGTAAGGGATTTTAGTAAGCAAAAAAAAACACAAGAATAATTAATATCAGCACAACCATGGATACCATAAACTGAGGATGTTACTAATAAAAATGGACAGGCTTGTTATATTCCACTTTCCAATCTTAATGCGCGTTAGGGGGAAGGGGTCAGCTGAAGTAAACAATCTCTAGCCTTTTTCATCTTCTGTCAAATAGCTATTGGCATCCATTTCACATGTTGCATTGTATAAATGGTGTTAGGAGGAGGAAATAATTGTATCTCATATTTAATGAAGTCTCAGGAGCACATCTAAGAAATCGAGTGAAACATTGGGCTCATTAGTGGCTGCTTTTTCTGTGCTACGAGTGCCCTTCAAGCTAAGAAAAAGAAATGGCATCCGTGGTGCGCATACAATATCTATGGCGAATGGCACAGGATATCATATTGTCGAAGGTGTCAGTGAAGGCCAAACCACTGAAAGTATGCAGCATAGGCAGATGTCAATTAGGCTACTTGGTGCCAACATTACAATTGTGGAGCTGAATGTTTCAGCTAATGCATGCTTCCATCAGTGTTATTTGAAGCAATCATCAACCATATATAGGTCACTTGCTGGGTATTTTCTACAGTTCTACAAGTCTTTGCTGGTTCTATTGTTGTTTAAAGTTATAAAAAAGACAGGTAGATACTGAAGAACATTTTGCTGATTTCAAGGCTTCCAGTCAAAATACAACACAACTTTGAGACTGAAATAAAGCTCTGCTGTTGGAAGAGGAAGGTGAGAAGGGCTTCCAGCAGGCATTCAGGGACCAATTATCTAAACTGTCATCCAGCTAGAGTCAATAGGCAAGCTATCTGTACGTCAGTCCTCACTGAAATTGCCTCAGAACAGGGCAAAGCCCACATTACCAGTGACTGTGAACTTAACCATAGCAATATTTATGCATCCGATTCCATGTCGGTTGGAGACATTGGCAATTTATGGATCACTGAATAGAAGGAAAGACACTGAGGGTGGAATTCTCACTTGCCCTGCTGGTGTGTTCAATAGTGGACAGGGGACAAGAATTTGGCACAAGTGTAAAATTTGGTTTCACCCTGTGAATTTCCCCACAGTATTTTCATTCAGTGCTCACCATAGAAGATCAGAAAACATGCCTGAGGCCAGCATGAAATGGATTTGCATTGCGCTAATAGAATGCAGATGTATTATAGATATTGCAGATATAATAGAATACAGAATGCCCATGCCCAATTCTCCACAAGGGCAGTGGGAAAACCTATCGGCGCAAAGCACGTCTGTAATAACATAGAATGCAGATATCATGACTCAGTTGAACAATGTCTGGGGCTGCTTCCAGAGTTCGGAGCGGAAGTCAAAAGCAATCCTGGACCACCATAGCAGTGGGGATAGGGAGCACCTCAAAGTGGATCTTCCAGATTGGGGGTCCAGGAGGAGGTCTATCTTCCAGCCTCTCTTCGATAGTGGGTCAGTGATGTTGGATGTTCAGATACCAAGACAGACTTCACACCTCCTTGTCTGTGCTGCCACACAACATGGCGCAAAATGCACGGTTAGATAGTTAATGAGTTTGGGACTGGAAGAAGGCATGTTTTCCTGCTGCCTTCACAGTGGAAAACACTTCACATTCCCACCCCCACCATGGGGCTTCATCTCAGATGGAAGAATTCTGTCCTGACATTCTACATTCAACGACAGCCAACTATATTTTATTCTCTCTTGCCAATGCCAAGCAGATGGAGTGACTGTATGCTTTTGCTGGATTGTAGGCTTCCCAGTGACTCAGGATGCCATTGACTGTGCACACTTTATGGATGATACATGTCAACTCTGCACTAGGATTCCACTCCTCCAACGTTCAGCTGGTGTGCGTGACCATACTGCAGGTTTGGGAAGGGGGCAGCCCATAATCATGCAGGTCAAATGCCAGGTACCCTGGAAGCAGTCATGATGACAGTCCACTGTGGCAGCTGCATTTGAGCCTCCATAAGCCAAGATTGACTACAGGATGATAAAGGCTATCCCTTGATGACATGGCTGACAACTGTGGCACAATTCATCAACATGCATACGATGAAAGCCACATGAAATACAACAGAACAGATCACTAGTGTGCTGAGACAATGTGTCCACCACCTGGACTTTATCCTGAGCTGTTACATGCTGCGTAACATTGCCTGCCATCCAGAGCAAACAGCTTTTCCCACCAGTTATTTGGTAAGCAGCTGAGCAACAGGAGCATGAGAAGGAATAAGAGGGGGGAAGTTGCAAAGGGGCACACTGGGTAGCATTGCTGCCTCAGTGCCATAGACATAGGTTCGATTCCTGGCTTGGATCACTGTCTGTGCAAAATCTGCACATTCTCCCGTCTGTGTGGGTTTCCTCTGGATTCTCTGGTTTCCTCCCACAGTCTTCAGATTGGCCGTTATTAATTTCCCCTTCATGTCATGGGGATTAGCAGGGTAAACACATGGGGTTACAAGGATAGGGCCTGCGTGGGATCATTGTTGGTGCAGGCTTGATGGGCCAAACGGCCTCCTTCTGGACTGCAGGGATTCAATGATTAAGTTGATAACTTGCACATCCCTTTTCTGGCTGTCAGTTTGATAACAGTATCTGTTTGTCGCAATACTTAAATACACCAAAAATAAACATAGTAAACCAAATTCTTGAATAGAATCATTTAACTTTGCAAGTGGAAGCCAACGAGTCAGTCATTCTTGTGCATTCCTTCAGCATCGGTCTTCAATACACCTTTGCCAGCCATAGTGCGCCAAAAGCAGTGCTACCCAAGTGGCTGGTGGATGACTGCTGACTTTTAATGAAGACTGCAGAAGGCCAAAGATGTCACCAAATAGTGCTGGGCTAGAAGACCCAGCTTTAGACTGTATCACATTGTCATTAGGGACAGTAGTTAGTACTTGGGTGGCTGACAGGCAACAGCAAGGTACTAGCAGAGAAAGTTAGAGAGGATGGGGGCATAGTGTTATTAAGGAAATGCATGGTTACACCAACTGCTAAGAGTTCAAGATAAGTGGCAAGTGAGTAGCAAGAAAGCATATTGGATGCAAGGATATCATCTGTTTTCAGTCCCACTACTATCAAGGTTGTATTATAGACCACCCAATAGTCAGCGAGAATTGGAGGAGCAAATCAACAGAGATAGCTGACAACTGATAGTAGGGGATTTTAATTTTCTACATATAGATTGGGACTCGCATACTGTTAAGGTTTAGACGGGGTAGGCTTTGTAAAATGTGTTCAGGAGAATTTTCTACATCAATATATAGAGGTGCCAACTAGAAAGGATGCGATATTGGATCTCCTATTGGGAAATGTGTTAGGGCACGTGATGGATGTGAATGTGAGGGAACACCTTGGATCCAGTAGTCATAATGCCATTAGTTTCAACCTGATCATAGATAAGGATAGACCTGGTCCTCGGGTTGAAGTTCTGAACTGGAAAAAGGCCAAATTTGATGAAATGAGAAGGGATCTGGGAAGTGTGGATTGGTACAGGCTGTTCTGTCAAGGATGTAAATGGAAAGTGGGAGGCCTTCAAAAGGAGAAATTGAGAGTGCAGAGTTTGTATGTTCCTGTCAGAATCAAAGGCAAAACAAATAGGAATAAGGAACCTTGATTCTCAAGGGAGATTGTAACACTGATTAAGAGGAAGAGAGAGTTGTACATAATGTACAGACAACAAGGAACACATCAGATGCTTGAGTATAAAAAGTGCAATAAGCTACTTAAGAGGGAAATCAGGTGGGCTAAAAGACATGAGATTGCTTTGGCAAACAGTAAAGGAAAATCCAAAAAGCTTCTATAGGTCTGTAAGGAGCAAAAGGATAGTGAGGGATAAAATTGGTCCTCTTGAAGACCAGCGTGGTAGAATGTGTATGGAACCAAAAGAGATGGGGGAGATACTAAATGGGTATTTTTGTATCAGTATTTACTGAGGAAACGGACATGGAGTCTACAGAAATAGGGCAAACAGGTAGGGAGGTCATGGAACCTTTACAGATCACAGGGGAGGTGGTGCTGGCTGTCCTGAGGCAAATCAGAGTAGATAAATCCCCAGGACTGGACATGCTATTCCCAAGGACCTTGAGGAAGGCTACTGTTGAACTTGCAGGGGCCCTGGCAGACACATTTAAAATGTCAGTATTCACGGGGGAGGTGCCGGATGATTGCAGGGTGGCTCACGTTGTTCCATTGTTTAAAAAAGGCTCCAAAAGAAATCCGGGAAATTATAGGCCAGTAAGTTTGACGTCGGTGTGAGCAAGTTACTGGAAGGTGTGATAAGGGATAGGATCTACAAATATTTGGATAGACAGGGACTTATTAGGGAGAGTCAACATGGCTTTGTGCGTGGTAGGTCATGTTTGACCTATTAGAGTTTTTCGAGGAGGTTACCAGGAAAGTGGATGAAGGGAAGGCGGTGGATGTTGTCTACCTGGATTTCAGCAAGGCCTTTGATAAGGTCCCTCATGGGAGGTTAGTTAGGAAGGTTCAGTCGCTAGGTATACATGGGGAGGTAGTAAATTGGATTAGACACTGGCTCAATGGAAGAATGATGTGGGTATGCCGGCGTTGGACTGGCGTAAACACAGTAAAAAGTCTGACAACACCAGGTTTTAGTCCAACCTATTTATTTGATAATATACTCACTAGCTTTCGGGTTAGCCCCTTCGTCAGGTGAATGGAGAGTTCTGGCCTCAGACAGAGCATATAAAGCACAGACAGTTTAGAGATTACTGATTAAAATGCGAATCCTTACACCTAACCTGCTGTTCAAGACCTGAGGTGGCTGATAATGTGAGTGGAAGGAGCACTGATCACAGTTTAGAGATGTGTATTGTCTCCAGACAGTACAGTAAGTGAGGTTTTGCAAACCCAGGCAAGTCACGGGGGTTACAGATAGTGCGACATGAACCCAAGATCCCTGTTGAGACCGTCCTCATGTGTGCGGAACTTGGCTATCAGTCTCTGTTCAGCGACTCAGCGCTGAGTCGCTGAACAGAGACTGATAGCCAAGTTCCGCACACATGAGGACGGTCTCAACAGGGATCTTGGGTTCATGTCGCACTATCTGTAACCCCCGTGACTTGCCTGGGTTTGCAAAACCTCACTTACTGTACTGTCTGGAGACAATACACATCTCTAAACTGTGATCAGTGCTCCTTCCACTCACATTATCAGCCACTTCAGGTCTTGAACAGCAGGTTAGGTGTAAGGATTCGCATTTTAATCAGTAATCTCTAAACTGTCTGTGCTTTATATGCTCTGTCTGAGGCCAGAACTCTCCATTCACCTGACGAAGGGGCTAACCCAAAAGCTAGTGAGTATATTATCAAATAAATAGGTTGGACTAAAACCTGGTGTTGTCAGACTTTTTACTCAATGGAAGAAGCCAGAGAGTGGTTGTGGAGGATTGCTTCTGAGTGGAGGCCTGTGATGAGTGGTGTGCCACAGGGATCGGTGTTGGGTCCATTGTTGATTTTGTCATCTGAATCAAATGATCTGGATGATAATGTGGTAAATTGGATCAGCAAATTTGCTGATGATTCAAAGATTGGAGGTGTAGTGGACAGTGAGGAAGGTTTGCAAAGCTTGCAGAGGGATTTGGGCCAACTAGAAAAATGGGCTGAAAAATGGCAAGTGTGAGGTATTGCACTTTGGAAGGACAAACCAAAGTAGAATGTACAGGGTAAATGGTAGGACTCTGAAGAGTGCAGTTGAACAGAGGGATCTGGGAACACAGGTACAGAATTCCTTAAAAGTGACGTCACAGGTGGATAGGGTCATAAAGAATGCTTTTGGTACATTGGCTTTTATAAATCAGAGTATCAAGTATAAAAGTTGGAGTGTTATGGTGAGGTTGTATAAGGCATTGGTGAGGCCGAATTTACAGTATTGTGTACAGTATTGGTCACCTAGTTACAGGAAGGATGTAAATAAGGTTGACAGAGTGCAGAGAAGGTTCACAAGGATGTTGCTGGGACTTGAGAAACTGAGTTACAGAGAGAGATTGAATAAGTTAGGACTTGATTCCCTGGAGCGTAGAAGAATGAGGGGAGATTTGATAGAGGTGTATAAGATTTTGATGGGTATAGATGGAGCGAATGCAAACAGGCATTTTCCACTGAGGGTAGAGGAGAAAAAAAACCCAGAGGGCATAGGTTAAGGGTGAAAGGAGAAGTTTAAAAGGGAATACTGGGGGGGGTGGAAATTCTTCACGCAGAGTGTGTTTTGGGAGTGTGGAATGAGCTGCCAGATAAAGTGGTAAATGCGGGGTCACTTTTAACATTTAAGAAAAACTTGGATGGGTTCATGGATGAGAGGAGTGGGGAGGGATATGGTCCAAGTGCAGGTCAATGGGACTAGGCAAAAAAATGATTCAGCATAGCCAAAAAAGGGCCAAAAGGCCTGTTTCTGAGCTGTAATTTTCTGATGTTCTATGGTCTCAGCAATGAGCTTTCCAAAGAATGATCAATATGGTCTTTTTCATGGCAGTCAGGACATGCTGATGTGCCCGAAATCTCTCCTTCAGTTGTGTGCCACTTTGTCCTGTAAAGGAAAAGAAAGCGTGAGCAATATGGTCTGATCTGGTCAAATGTTATGGCTACAACAGTGAAATTGTGCAAAATGTCAGATGCGATTTGTGGCAGTCCAAAGTGAGTGAGGGTGTTATGGACCATGAAAGTAAGTGCTCTGAAGGAAAGAGATCGTTTGTAAGTGAATTGAGCAGTGCTTGAGGCTAGTGGTCCAGTTGAGACAATGTGACATTTGAAAATGCATTAGTTGACTTTTGGCTACTTGTGATGCCATTGAACTTCATGCAGCAGCGTAGTAAGGCGTTTGTGGCTGGACTACTGGCTATGGCCTCCATGGCTAACTGCTCCCACTGCCTTTTAAAGAAAATGTCTCCTCTTGACCTCCTACAGAAGGACGCACTTCCACCTTCTTGACAAAGCTTGCAGCGTAGCACACTCTTTCCCACTTTGATCAATTTTTAAAGTGTCCCAGGTCAGATTCACTTCTTGCCCAACTGCTAGCACCTGCTCCAGCCAGCCATTATGTATTTCCCCTTTAAGAGATGTAGTATAGTTCAGGAAGTAATGATATTGGGCCCATGCTGATGCTAGTAGCTAATGAATCATACAGATAGATGATTGCTGCATGCAGTCAGTACTAAATAAACAGACAGAACAAAGTCAGAATGTCTTCTGTATACATTTAACACGCGTGGACTAATTGTACATCACAATTCTCCATGCCTGTTTTGGGGGATTATCCAATTTACCCCATATACACTTTAAATTCATTTAAACATTTAAATCTGGGATTTTCCAAAACGTATTAAACATACTAAGAGTGAGACTCAATGTTCCATTTCCCTGCCTAACTTCCTAATTCACAAAATACACTAATCTTTACTGCTGCCTAAACCAATGCACTTAAAAAGCACAAGGCCATCAAATGTTTTAAGATGCATCTAAAAAGGGATTTAATTGGTCACAGAAATCACTGCAATAGCTATAATTTCCAACAAGTTATTTGTTTTAAAATTGCACACAAGTATCACTGGTGATCTCATATGTGGTTCAAATCTTCACAATCCTGACGAACTACAACAAGTTAGCACATGGGTTTTTGATTTTGCAATGCAAAGTTCCACTTCTGCAACAGGAGCAAAAGATCTGACTTTCAACCAGGCTATCAAAGAGGCGCCAAAAGAGGTAGCTTAAGAACTGCATTGGGAGCACATCACCTACCCAACTTAATGGCTGAAAACTAGTGTGTTGCCCAGGATGGGGAAATTCTGAAATAAAAGTATTTAAAAAAAGCAAAAGGAAGATATTAAGCCTTTCAGTGAATTTTCCCTTCATGAATATCAAACCAAGAGAATTAATATATTGCAAGAATGACTTGAATTTTAAGACTTTGGGATATTTTCATTTAAACCAAGGGCAGGATTTTCCTACCACACTCCCCAAAACCAGAAAATCCCACCCAGGTCAATGGAGCTTTCCATGGTCCCACTATGATTCCCTTGGGAGGCTGAATGAGAAAAGTTGTCCCTATACTTGTTGGCACAATATTATCAAGGACTGAATTATTGAGGTCCTCAGAAGATTAATCAGGAGGAGAGCCAATGCTGTCAAATTCAAACACTTTACATCAACTTTCTCAAGTTGGATTCTCCCATTTATAGCATTTGTAGGGAAAAAATTCAGCATTTTCATAGCAAAGAAAAGCAGGTTCAAATCACGCTTCTTTGTATCTGCACTCACACCAGCCCCCTTTTCACTTAGAGGTTAAAAAGAAAAGCAATTTAATTCAGGTCAAACTAAAGACAGTACAAGAAAATAGTAAAAAGCTATATACAACTTCAACTTTACGCAATATTAGCAGAGTAACGGGACAGAAGAAAAGTACTTTCAATGGAAGTTTTGCAACATTTTCCTTGCAGCCAAAAATCTGTGCATATATATTCACCTCTGTAACTTTTAAAAAGCCTGAAAAATCAGCCACCACATTTCCATGTGTAAGCATGGCCCCCTTGGGGTTCCCTGAAAAGAAAAATTACATGGTTAAAACAATTATAAAAAAAGCACAACAAACAAAAGCCACATTTTGAAATAAAATTGAAACTTCTCCATGATCTGATATTTTATTAAAAATTATTTCACAGGATGAGTGAGCAAGGCCAGTGTTTGTTGTCCATCCCTTGATGGGAGTGGCTTGCTAGACCACAAGAGTCAACCCCATTGTTGAGGGTCTGGAGTCACTTGTAATCCTGACTAGGTAAAAATGGCAGAGCATTAATGAACTAGATAAGTTTTTAATAATAATGATAGTTTAATTGTCACAATTAGTAGACACTTCCAGATTTTAACAACTCAATTTAAATTCCACAAGCTACTGTGGTGGGGAATTGAACCCTTGACCCCAGAGGATTAACCTGGGTCTCGGTTATTAGCCTAATGACATTACCACCTCCACCTCAGGGCATTAAATGAAAAAAAAATGTAGATGCATAGTCTTCTTGATTTAAGAATTAATCCCTCAAACTGAAATCGTCAATGCCACTGCATTATTTAATGAAGATGAGGAAGTTAATAGAATCTGTTATCAAAGGGCAGAGTGACTGAGCACTTGGAGAAATGTGTCTTGATTAGAGAGCCAGTATTGTTTAGTTAAGGTGCAAATTATATCTATCTAAGCTGATGTTCAGTGGCCATTAACATTCTGTGTTATAAGGCAATGAATTTAGTTTGTATGAATCTGCAGGAATCATTTAATAATATTCCGCAAAAGGAAAAACTGAAGTACATGGAATTTCAGGCAATCTTTCCATATGGGCAGAAAATTAGTTATCAGGCATGATAGAACACAAAGGATAATTTGGTAGGTACTCCAATTGGCAAGATAGAGCTACTGATAGTCACCTGGGATCTGTACTGGGCTTCAGCTTTTCAATGTATTTAAGATCGACTTAGATGAAGGAACAGAGCCCTGTTATCCAAGATCAGTGATGAAACTAAGATGACATATAGGCAATGTGAGTAGGGAGCATGAAGCTGTTCCTTCAGGTACCATGTCTAAAGGGGACAAAGGCAAACATTGTCTTCCTTTGGAAGAATTCAGCCACGTGCTTGGTTAAAGTATTGCCAGTAAAGTAAAGGTTTGGAAACTTTCCTGGTCTCTCCACCTGTCATCAGGTGTATTGGGAAGACTTCTGGCTTTAATTAACCTGTTTGGTCACATTACATGCACATCTTCCACAGCCATCAAGTCCTGAAATGGGACTTGAACCCAGAATTTTGGAGCAGAAGAGACACTGCCACAACCTCCTGCAAAAGGGAGGGGACATTGATAGAATAAGTGAATGGGCACATTTGTGACAGATGGAGTTCAACACAAGTAAATGTAAAGTCAACAATTTTGAACCCAAGATAGATCAGACTGTTTTTTCAAATGGTGAAAGACTGGCAGTGGTGAAGAAGAATTAAAACTCCAGAGAAATCAGAAACTAGTGGACAGATACAAAAATAATCAGCTAATGAATTGTTGATCTTTATCTTAAGAGTGTTGGAATACAGTGAGATGGAAGATATTTTACAATTATATAATGTTATGCTAAGACTGCACTTGGGAGAATAAGCCCGACTTCTGGGAAAGCACCTCAAAATGTACATGCTGACCTTGGATTGGGAGCAACACAGATTCGCCAGCATTATGCAGGAATTAAAACGGGTAAAATCAGTGACACTAAACGGCTTCCCACAGTGATCCCATTTTAACGTTAGAGGGAGGATGTCGCATTTTGTTGTCCAGGACTCAAATTAAATAACATATCTACACTACTTTTGCATCTCCCAACTGACCCTTGCCAGCTCTCTCATTACTTTCACACAGCTTGCAGAAGGGACATTCACACAATCATGCTTTGCCTGTTATATGAGGGCTGGTACAAAATGTATCAGCATTAAAATAATTTCTGTTCCAGTGGCACAGTAACTTTTGTATACTATGGAGTGCAATGAACCAGATGGGTTTTAACAACAATAGTTTCATGGTTGCCGTTACCAAGACTAGCTTTCAATAAGCCTATTAGTTGCTATAGTGGGATTTGAATCTACGATCGGATCTCAGGAATACTTGTTCAGTGACATTACCACAATGCCATTTCTATATTTGACAAAAGACCTGATCTCAGAGCATGCATGTGATCTTGCTCTGCATACAACCGCACAATAAATTGCAAAATGTACCCCCAGAGAGCAGGTGGTTCAAATTCAGGTTGAAATGTACTTGTGGGACCTGTAACAGAAATACCACCACCTCGCTTCTGCTCCTGCCTCGTGAATTCTACTGGATCAAATTCAAGGCAGCAAATGGGGGCTGGCTCGAGCAGATTTCACAATAACCAGTTGACTCTCCCTACCAAGCATTTGGGAAGTTGTAATTCTATTGAAGTGGCCTGTTGTCAGAGTTACATTTGGCCACTCCACAGCTATCAAGTCCTGGAACTTGTAAGCCCAATATTCTATCCTACAACTCCACTGGAGGTCATCACCTATCATTTGGGAACCCCTGTGTTAAATCTTCAGGATGGCTAATTAGACTAGATTCATATTCCCACAAAGTAAATTCAAGGGGTGATGAGATATTCAAGGATTTAATTTTTTATAATATTCATTTTTGGGACATGGGCATCGCTGGCTGTTCAGCATTTATCTTCCATCCCTAATTGCCATGAACTGAATGGCTTGTAAGGCAAGTTCAGAAGACAGTTGAGAGGCAACTACATTGCTGTGGCTCTGGAGTCACATGAAGGACAGACCAGGTGAGGATGGCAGATTTCCTTCCCTAAAAAGGGCATTAGTGAACCAGATGTGTTTTTCCAATCGATAATGGTTTTGCGGTCATCGGTAGATTCTTAATTCCAGAAATAGGTTGAGTGTTCTAATGGTGGTGTCCAGAGCATAGGTGTTAAAATTAGAGCTAACCATTTAGAGCCAATTTCAGGAAATTCTTTTAAAAAAGGACATTGTAGAACAGTGTTCAAGATTTCCAAAAAGCTGCCAAGTCAATGGCAATTGAAAATATCACACAGAATTTTAATGAAAAAATCTGAACTGACAGCTAGTTTCAGTAATAGTGACCATGAAATAGAATACTTGCCACACAGCCATCAAGCATGAAATAAGAGGAAGAAATTCACACCCAATATTAACGTGTATTGTGCCCAGTGTTCAGGTGCTACTTCAATATTTACACCCAGAAATTAAATTCAAGGGAAGTTATGCTCAGTTTATACCATGAAACACAGAACCATGGAACCCCTACATTCCAGAAGGTGGCTATTCAGCCCATTGAGTCTGAACCGACTCTCCAAAAGGTGCATCTTACCCAGCCCCTTCTCCCCCACATAGTTCTCATGGCTAATCCACCTAAGCCTACACATCTTTGGACAGAAAAGGAGAAAGGACAAATTTCACAAGTAGCAGATAAGAATATTCCAACATTTAACAGAAGCAAACAGTGTGACCTTGATTAGGTGAAGGAGTTAATACAGTAAGTCAAGGCTGAAACAAGCCACTTAAGTTTGGTCACTGTTCTGTAAAAACAAACGTTAGATTTTTAAATATAGGAAATAGTCCATCATCATTTCCTATAGTATACTTTTAGCTGGGTGTCAGGACCTACACTACATTTGTGATAGAATGAAATTGAGGATTAACAATGAATAAAATCCTATTGTGCTCAGCTTGTCCCAAGTAAACTAGTTTGTATTTGGAGGTTTGTATCTTTAGCCAATACATTCCTTGGAACATGCATAGAAATATATTCCCCTGGTGTGCTGCTAATCTAAAACATTTTAGCAGTCAGAGTACTCACCAAAAGGCTTCCATCTCAGATCCCATAAGGGGACAAAAGATCCAGCATCATAAATCTCTGGCTTTTTTCCCTCTGCACTTGGGAACTGTATGTTCTCTAGGCAGAGTGAAAATTTGCCTTAATATGCCCAACAATTAAAGCTATTAAGAGAATATATACACCAGTTCTCCAAAAAGACAAATACATAATGGTATTAAAAACAGGCTGTACATTTACTCAAATAAATGGAAATTAAATTGTCAGACCATAGAGCACCAAAAATAATTGAGGGGTTAAAATCTCAGTAGTCAGGCTTTCACATCTGGGAAAAATCTAGAAAATTGAGACCTTGGAATTGCTGGAAGGTATGTTGGTAGAATGAGCTGCAGTGCAAAATAGGATCCTGGTTTATGCCTTGCTTGACATACAATTCCATTGGGTTGTGCCTGTTTTGCACTACTACTTAAATGCATTTATCTCTGAAAAGCTATAGCATTTACAAAATTCGTTCAGTAATTTGCAGTGAAATACACATTGTGAGCACTTTAACATCAATTCTGGACTCCAAAAGAGATTTTATTAACAATAGATCCCCATGTCAATGTAAATGCTCAAGAGCAGAATCATCAGCAGGATTTTTAAATAGGTCATTGCAGAGGAAACCTTTTTGGTAGGGAATAGATATTACTTTGCTCAGCACTTACTATGGAGGGCAGCAAACAGCACGGTGTAATGATCTTTCAAATGCAAGCCATTTGGAAAAATGTTAGAAGGCAAAAAGTAGGTATAATCTGCTACTGTACTAACTTCATTTAATTAGAGAACGTGAGAAAGTTCTACACATTTAAAGAAAACTGATGAGTAATGATCCCTAAATTAGAAAGGCACAAGGTCTATTAGGAATACAGATGTAGAAGTGTGAGCAGTATTACTGATCGAGACAGAATCATAGATTCTGATGATAAAAGGAGATACAATCCCCAGATGGTAACTGAGTGACCCCTTAGTCTACCAAGACAAACAGACCAAGAATAAGGGCATCTAATGTCCAACAATCATAAACATGTATGGTAATTTAACTCTGATATTTGACAGTCAGATTTCTCTCAACACGCTCAAGCAGTGATTCTAAACCAACTTCCATGATCATGGGCAGAGAGAAAGGGATGCCAACTCTATTCTAATATTCAATGCTATTAACTAATGTAACCAACTGTATTTCTTGTGGCACATACCTGTTGTTCCACTAGTAAAACAGACAATAGATAAATCCTCAGGGCGTGGGGGCTGAGTAGAAAACAAACAATAATTAAGAAACTAAAGGCAGTGCAAGTTGTAGAAGAAACATATTGGTATCAAAAAAAGAAGAGATACACATTTATTGCGCTGGTTGTTGTTGATGCATATGTCCAAGTTACTGTCCCTTGTAACATGAATGAAATATCTACAAAACAGTCAATGTTTCACTCACCACAGGAGTATGCTTGTTCACCCGTCCAAGGTTCTGAAAGCAAGAAAGGAGGAAAGTAACAACGCCGTGAAAAATGTGACAATTTTATTCTAAATGACATTTGTTTTTCCCTCAAAGAGCACTTCACTTAGTGGCTAACTATCAAATAGTGGAAAAAACCCAAGTGCTGGCATGCGGTTTTATTCTTTATACTGGGCTTTGCATTGAATACTTATTCATAAAGTATGAGAGAATGTAAGCTATTCTTAAAAAGCAATTGAGCATCAGGAGAATGAATTGTAAAGGATCTGCAACTGTACATCACTATTTCCATAATCTATTTTCTCTGGCATAAGAGCTCACCAAGCCCTTCCACTGATATCCTTTCCAAACACTCGGCCTCTCTCTCCATCAGTGAACCCCATCTACAGCCTGGTACCACAAGCCCACCTTCAACCAAGAAATAGATTCTAAAAAAAAAGAGTAATCTGATTCTCTCAGGCAGAACTAAAGAGTAAATCGGATCTCCAGGTTTTCCAGTTATAAAATATGCAACCACTTCCCCACTGGCACCATCACCCCTCTGCTTCTCTGTAAATATTGTGGCCTTAATATCCAGGTCTCTTTTGCTTTTTTTTGAGTCAGTTGTACATGGTACACCCCAATTTATCCTCCAGCTTTCCTTTTATTTGGTGTCAAATCACCTAGTTTTTATTTAGCAACTGGTCTAAAATCCAGATTTATAGTCCATAATGTGACGAGTACACACTGTAGCATATTTCTCTATAACTGCATTATGCCACTGATATTATTTGCATACCTCTACTTCCTGGAGTGCCAGTATTTGCACCCCACAGTCATTTCCCATCTCAACCAAGTCCATCTCAAATGGGTCCATGAGGATGACAATCTTCAAGCCTGGAGTCTCCTTCTTCTCCACATTCTTCAAAAGAATTTTAGCTTTTTCCACCTTGTCACAGATAACTGTGGAAATCTCAGCTTAATAAAGGAGGTGCATGCATTAACAGTGTATAGTGAAATGCGAGAAATTAAAGATTAAGATACAAATAACTCTAGAAATTTGGTAACTTGCTTTCTGCATTGCCCCACATGCAAAATAAAACATAGGGAAGTAGAAATTTTGCTGGGGAACAGAGATAATGTTCCACTTTGACCTAATCGTTTGTAAAAGTGGTATTTAACACTGCAGTGAAGTTACTGTGAAACTCCCCTACTGAACACTCTGGCGCCTGTTCAGGTATACTGAGGGAGAATTTGGTATGGCCAATCCACCTAACCAGCACATCTTTCAGACTGTGGGACGAAACTGGAACACCTGGAGGAAACTCACGCAGACACAGGGAGAACATGCAAACTCCACACAGACAGTGACTGAAGCTGATAATCAAACCCAGGTCCCTGACGCTGTGAGGCAGAAGTGCTAACCACTGTACCACCGTGCTAAATTTAGGACTAGTAGACATTAGGAAAACTTTACTTTGTAATTATGTAAATAAAGTCAACAATTACATGCGAGGCCTAAACCTAAAATCAGAATCTCAGTCAATCAAGGATTTAAAAGGTTATTTTTAAGGAAATGGCATTCTCAGTAGGTAAGATGAGATAGCATTTTGATTGCACTCAAACAATTAGCAAGATAATTGTCACAGTTTGCCTCGTTTGAGTTCCATTATTAACTCTTTGAAGCCTGTTTAATTTAAACACTAATTACGCATGTCAAATTGCCTGGGAAATGTTTTGAAGAGTCAGAATGTATCATTTTCATTATAACGATGATTTGCTTCATTTTGTATGTCCTTAAGAAATTGTTTGCCAAAATACTGCTTAATGCATGCAGACAGTACTTTTTAAAATTTAAATCAAAAAATGAAATAAAATGATTTTTGAAAATGCTATTTTTTTAGGGAGAGGAAATTATTTGAATACAAATTTTCTGCTAACAATAGGTTCAGCCACTGGGAAATATAAACATTGAACACAGCGGGAACAAAATCCTGTGGCCCTGACAGATTGGTATAGGCATTTTACGCTGGAGATTGGACTCTGAAAGAATGGCATTCAAGTGGTGATCCACTGGGGATAAAATTCAACTTTGGCATGGATGCAAACCATGTTCAATATCCATATTGAAGTTTAACTTTAACTGGGGTGGCATGGTAACCATGCTGTGGAGATGCTGACATTGGATTGGGGTAAGCACAGTAAAAAGTATCACAACACCAGGTTAAAGTCCAACAGGTTTATTTGGTAGCACTAGCAGCACTCCGAAAGCTAGTGCCTTGTGCTATCCAATAAACCTATTGGACTTTAACCTGTTGTGTGACAGAGTAACAGTGGTTAGCACTGCTGCTTCACAGCTCCATGGATCTGGATTTGATTCCTGGCTTGGGTTACTGTCAGTGTCGAGTTTGCACATTCTCCTTGTGTCTGTGAGAGTTTCCTCCAGCGGTCTGGTTTCATCCCACATTCTGAAAGACGTGGTGGTTAGGTGCATTGACCTGACAGGCATTGGGCTGCAGTGCAAGTAAACAAGCCTCACTTGTGACTAATAAACAAACTTTAAACTCTAACCAACTCTGCCCCCACCCCACCCCCCAACCCCTGCATCCGAGTATGACTTTCTCCTAATATTCGTAGAATCATGGAATCCTATATTGCAGGAGGTGGCCATTTAGCCAATTAAGACTGCACTGACTCAGTGGGTCTTACCCAGGCCCTCTCCTCCACACAGTTCCCATAACCCTGCACATTCACTGTGGCTAACCCAGCTAACCTGCATGTCTTAAGTTTAAATTTTATTTATTAGTGTCACAAGTAGGCTATTAACAATGTCTTTAAGTTACTGTAAAAATCTCCAGCACTTGTTCGGACACAGGAGAATTTAGCATGGCCATTTGCATCTAACCAGCATGTCTTTCAGACTGTGGAAGGAAACTGGAGCACCCAGAGGAAACCCACGCATTCACAGAGGATGTGCGGATTCTGCACACAGTCACCCAAGACAGGAATCAAACTGGGATCCCTGGCACTGAGACAGCAGTTAATTATTCCACTACCACTGTCTGGATTTCCATATATATTGATTGCCGATCATAATTTAAACATGAGGAAGTTTGGAGCTCAGAAGATTGTTATTTTTAACTCTTTGAATTTAAGCATCCTTTGATTTTATCTTTTTGGCATTTAAATTTATTAAATGGCATAGAACTTTGAGAAGCTGGTCTTTTTTTTACCTGTGTTAATTATGTAACGAATGGCTTCAGGTCCAAGTGTGTCATAAAGTGGCACTATCACCATGGAGTAAGTATAGCATGCCAGTTCAGCAATAATCCACTGGTAGAATGTTGCAATCATGAAAATACAAAAACAAGGAAAAAAAAACTTCATATGAAAATAAATACCACAAAAAATTGTAAAATCACTTTTGAATACTTATTACCATCTCTCACCTCAGGTCTGTTTTGTGCAAAAACACCAATAAACTGATCTGGTGAGGACCTGCAGTTCTTTTCGAGCAGTCCAGACCCTAACTCCTCAGCTCGAGTTGCTACCTGTAAGGCAAATAATGTTGGTTACCTGACATTTGTTTCCAAACCTCAACTAATTAAACAGAATTGAGTTGCCTTGTGACTATTGCACTGTTAAGTTGCATCTGATGGCACATCACCACATAAATAATGGAATCTCAATGTACTCCTCAACTCTGAAGCATAAAAACCCTCCACAAGGGAATGATTCCCCTGGATGCCTCCAAAGAGAATGTGAAACAACAAGAGCTGTGTGCGCTGTTGCTTCATTGCTACTGAAATGGTGTAGATTCAGTCCAAGCTGATCAACTCCTGGAATTATGGCTGCTGGGGGCAACGTTGTGATAATAGAGCAGGTGGCTATGCTGTGTAGTGTAGCTGCACATTCTTACATGTCTAACATCAAAATAGGGACTGACCAATCCAACCATGAGCACTAAATACACAAATGGGGGAAAAAAACAGTTGCACTGGGTCATAATGTTACATACTATGAAAATTGATGCCCATTGTTTACATACGTAAATAATGCTGAAGTTTTGGTTTAATATGCTTTTCAATCATTTTGGATCAAGTCTATACTGAGATCGGAGATGGACAGATCAGCTGAATATACATACAAATTAATAGCAGACCACTTGGACACTTCAGCCTGCTCCACCATTTGATAAAACTTCAACTTCTCATTCCTGCCAATAACCTATCACTCCCTTGTTCATCAGAAACTACTTACGTCTGTCTGAAAGATATTCTAAGATTATGCCTCAACCACTTTTTGAGGAAGAGAATACTAAAGTCTCAACTCTCAAGAGAAAAATCTTTTCCCCATCTGGACCTTGGGCAACCCTTTACTTTCATATAGTCATCCCTAGTTCCAAGTTCTCCTATGTGGAGGCAACAATCTCTCTTCACAGCCATCCTGCCAAGTCCCCCAAAAGGACTGTTTCAATCAAGTTGCCTCTTACTCTAAGCTCTAGTGGATACAAGCCCAGCATGTCCAACTTTCATCATAACACAACCCACCCATTCCATGTACTAATCTAGCAAGCGTTCTCTGAATGACTTCTAATGTATTTACATCCTTCCTTAAAGGAGATGGCCAATATTGTACACAGCACTCTAGATGCTGCCTCATTAATGCTCTGCACAACTGAAGCATGACCTCCCTACTCTTGTATTCAATTCCCCTTGCAATAAACAATTGCATTGTTCGGTTTGCTAACTGCTTGCTGCACCAACCTTTTGCAATTCATTCACTAGGACATGCTCTGCATCTCAGAGCCCCCTCACCGTTCAGATATAAGGTGGGATTTTCCAATCATGCTTGCCCCAAGGGTGGAAAATCCCATCCCAGGTCAATTGACGTGTACATGGTTCACGTCCCACCTGCTACAATTCCCATGGCCAGGGCTGGGGTGGAATTTTGCCCAATGTGTTTTATTCAGCCTGCCAAAATGGGCAATTTTCCCAAATGATATGCCATTTGCCAGATTGTTGCCCACTTACTGAACCACTATATACTTTTGTAGCTTCCTGACGTCCTCTGCACATCTTGCTTTTCGACCTACCTTTGTATTCATCAGCAAATTTAGTACTTTTGGTCCTTTTATTCAAGTCATTTATATAAATCGTAAAAAGAGATGAAGCCCCAGCACTGATTCCAGTAGCACATCACTTGTCACATCCTGCCAACCAGAAAAAGACCCATTCATGTCTACTATCTGCTTCCTGTTAGCTAGCCAACCTTCTACCCATGCCAAAATATTACCCCCTACACAATGAGATTTTGTTTTTGTAATAACCTTTACTGTGGCACTTATCAAATGCTTTCTGAATATCCACCTACAGGTCATCCACAGCAGATACGCCTCCTTGAAAGAACTCCAATAAATTGGCGAAACATGATTTACAAAACCATGTTGACTTGGCTTGATTACCTTGAATTTAGTCAAGTGCCCTTGTAGATACAGACTTAGGAATATGGGTGGTATGCTAAAAAGAAGGCTGTGTGCATCTATTCATTAATTAAACTGGGAGAAGATTAATGAAGACAGCGTATCTGTGAGGGTTGAAAAATGGGAGAAAAAGGTGCTAGGTGTATGCATTTGAAATTAGAGGCCATGGTGAACTGGATTTCTGCAATGAGGGCTATGGTGAATGTAGATTTAGAATTTTGCATTAGGAGCTAGATGGGAACTTGGCTTTTTAGCTGTTAAATTCCGAAAGGGGATTTAGGACTTAGAATCTCCTGTACTTCTAATTTACACCAATTTGTGAAATGTTACTCGTATCCTCTCTGGTGAAGACTGGTGTAAAATACCAGTTGAATTCATCGGCTATCTCATTTTCCAATATTAACTCCTCAGACTGTACTTCATTTTTTAGCTAGATTTCTCTCAAATCTTAATTTTTCAAGGAGCTTGACAACATCGAGGACAAAGCAACCCACTTAATTGGTACCTCATCTGCCACCTTAAACATAACATAACTGGTGCACATGGCTGCAGTCTGATTTGCAAGATGCACTGCAGCATTTCAACAAGGCTCCTTTGACAGCATCTTCCAAATTGGTGGTCTCTATCATAAGAACATAAGAAATAGGAGCAGGAGTAGGCCATCTAGCCCTTCGAGCCTGCCCCGCCATTCAATAAGATCATGGCTGATCTGTTGTGGCTCAGTTCCACTTTCCCGCCCTCTCCCCATAACCCTTAATCCCCTCTCTTATCAAGAACCCATCAACCCGCTTCTTAAAAATATTTAGCGAGGCAGCCTCCACCACTTCAACGGGCAGAGAATTCCAGAGATTCACCACCCTTTGAGTGAAGAAGTTCCTCCTCAACTCCGTTCTAAACCGCCTCCCCTTTATCTTGAGGCTGTGCCCCCTAGTCCTACTGTCTTTTTTGAGCGGGAAGAGTCTCTCCACCTCTATCCTATCCATCCCATTCATCATCTTATACGTCTCAATGAGATCTCCCCTCATTCTTCTAAACTCTAACGAGTACAAGCCTAGTTTATTCAGCCTCTCCTCATAGCTCAATCCCCTCAACTCCGGTATCAGCCTAGTAAACCTCCTCTGCACTCCCTCCAGGGCCAAAATATCCTTGCGCAGGTGCGGCGCCCAAAACTGCACACAGTACTCCAGCTGCGGCCTCACCAATGCCCTATACAGCTGCAGCAAGACCTCCCTACTTTTATATTCAATCCCCCTCGCTATGAAGGCCAGCATCCCATTCGCCTTCCTGACCACCTGCTGCACCTGCAAGCTGGGTTTTTGCGACTCATGCACAAGGACCCCGAGGTCCCTCTGCACCGTCGCCTGCTGCAGTTTTTCGCCACGTAAGTAATAGTCCTTCCTACCATTCTTCCTACCAAAGTGGACCACCTCACACTTGCCAACATTAAATTCCATTTGCCATTTCCTGGCCCATTCGCCCAGCCTATCTAGATCCTTCTGCAGACTCTCCACACCCTCCGCACAATTTGCCTTTCCCCCAATCTTGGTGTCATCAGCAAATTTCGACACCCTGCACTCGGTTCCCTCCTCCAGATCATCTATATAAATGGTAAATAGCTGAATGGTAAATAGCTATCACTTACAGGCAAGTGCAAGCGAATGTAATCACTCTTAATTCCCCTTCAAGTCACACACCATCTGGACTTAAAAATTTAAGCTCTCCCACCGCCGCCAAAATCTCAAAACCCTGCCTAATGGCACTTTTGGTGTACCAACACCACATGGACTGCAGCGATTCAAAAAGGTGGCTCACCAGCACCCTCTCAAGGACAATTAGGGGCAAGTAATAAATCCTGGCCGAGTCAGCAATGTCTATCACAGGAACAAAGGAAAATGAAAATCATGAAATTAAACAGCATCATGTACAAATGAATGCAAGAATAAATGGTCCTTTCAAATTTGTTCTCACCTGTTTATAAGAAAGCCATTGATAAGGGTGTTTGGGTTTTCTGAATCCTAAACAAGGTCCATCACCTAAATAGAAGCAACACCTAAATTACTTCTTAATATTACAAACCGCTGCAAAAGGTTATTTCACAATAGCAGAGAGGTAGTTTTTCAGAAAGACATTAACCAGTAATTTTCTTTGTAACAGTAAAGTATTTTTTGACTGGTTACTGATAAATACTATTTTCTTTACCTATTGCAGGCATATTTCAATAAATAACTTTACTTCATCACATTCTACATATAAAATGCATTCCTGCAAGCAATTTAGGAAAACAACTCTTCCCATTCATAGATCACATATTCAGATTATGGGTTCTCCAAAAAAAAGCATAAAACAAGGAAATACATTAATTTCTACCTTTAACCACAAAAAACTCTAGTCTTGCAAAGGTATACACGTTTAAATTCAGAATTTATTATCTCTTTACAGGTTGAATCTAGGTCATATTTTCAAAAGCTTATACCACAATAATTACTTTGAATAGGAATGAAGTAAAATTAAGGAATATAACAACATAGACACTTGGATTTTTTTTTAAAACAGAACAGCTTTTTCTATCTTCTGCTTTACTATTGAACTGGCCAACAGGTAGTTTATATGAACATACAGATATGGAGTAGGCCACTCGGCCCACTGTCTTTTGATGAGATGATGGCTGATCTAATTTTAACTAGAACCCCACAATCCTGCCTACCGCTGATAACTGTTCATCCCCTTGCTTATCAAAAAGCCATCTACTTCTGCCTTAAAAATGTTCAAAGGCTCTCTTCCTCACAACCACCAGAAATAAGACTTTTCCTCGTCGGTTCTAAAAAAAAGTGACCCCTATTTCTAGATACCACCACAAGGGGAAATAACCTTTTGTTAGGAAAACAATGATAGTTTAAGGGATTTATACTTGTATGGGTAAACATTAGAAATAAGGTACAATGTTAAATGCATTTAATTTATTCTTTCTGAACCTGGAAGAGTAAAACTTAGTTAGTTTGATGCTGAACAAAAGGTGTTCATATGTGTGAGGATTGGTAAGTTCCAACTGTGTTTCTATTGTTCTATAGAGGGCTACAACAGCCCAGCAGAGAAACGTGGGCATTGCTTAGCAACTGGAAGACTCTTGTAAAGGTAAAACAAAGGTTTAGTTGCATATATTGCAGCTGAAGACAGGACACTGGGGAGTGAACATCTCACAACTGTGCGTCAGGAGAAGCGAGTTACAAAGACTCAAGCTTCTTAAGGAAGAAGTTACAGTCCAGATAAGCAGGGAATTAGGACCAGAAAAATGAATTGAGTTAAGAGAAGAGGCCAAAGCATTATTTACTATTCCTTGAATCTGAACAAAGTGTTCTGAGTTAGAGAGATAGTGGCCGGAATTCTACCGCTTTGCCCGCCACAGAATCAGTGCGGGCGAGAATCTGACAACGGAATTCTCGATTGACCTTGGGCAGGAATTTTTGGTCTCGCCTGAGCGAGGCTGTAAAATCCTGCCCAGTTACAATAATATGATTTTAAGTGGAATAGCTGCCTTCAGGACAAACCAACTGTCTGATGCAATTTTAATACTGTCTGGGAATCGAGTGTTAAAGCAATTGTGAGCAGTTTGAATAGCAGGAACTGTTCTGTTGACAGTGAATGAAACAGGCTTTCCATTGCCACTCTGGTGGACTACCAAACCCCCTCTCACTTCCAGAGCACTTCCTCCAGTGTCATACATCCCTGCTGAGAGCAGAATCATAATTCTGCAGAGCATAGGGGTGTTGTGTCAGCCCACTGCATTTCATTCCAGAGAGAAATGCCATAAAATTTAAATTAGAAATGATCTGGGAGTGACTTTATTTGGAACAAGACTTTACTTTGTTATAAGGAAAATAAGAGGGCAGAGGTCTCTCGGAGGCTGGAATCATTGGCAGAAAAGGAGTTTAAAAAAAAACACCATTCACATTCAAGGTTCCAAAGAAAAGTCATATTAGACTTGAAACATTAACTTTGTTTCTCTCTCCACTGATGGGCCAAACCTGGGATTTTCTAGCAAATACATTTTTTTATTTCAGATTTTCAGCATCTGCAGTATTTTCCTTTTATTACCTTAGTATTTCTGCTAGTTTCATTCCCAGCAACAGATCAGCTGTTTGGGACTGTTCACTTCATAATATTGGTCAGAGTCGCAGTTGGAGCTCAGCTGATCACATTGGGACAGCCTAAAGAACCCTTCAAAAGGGTTGCATTGAGTTATGAAGGATAAAATTGCCAGTATTGCTGCTGATCACCACCACAAACTCCCCCACTCTCTAGCTCTAACAAAGTCAACAAGAGGTTCCACACCCCCAATTCAGGCAGGATGCCAAGCATGCCTTCCCATCAAGGTACAGGCAGAGAAAACACAAATGTCCAACTTGTCAGGCTGAAACCTCTGCTTATAAAGATTGACTCTCTGTCCTGTTTACCCTTATCAAAATGTAAGGAAAAGCATAGGAAAAAAAGGAATCAAAGAATATGGCAGGGGAGGGGAAGAAGAGAAAGAAACAGAAATGGAGGAGATGGGAGAGAACTAGAGAGATGAGAGGCATACAGACAGAAGCAAAGGAGCTAGTAATGTGATCCAATGAATTCAAGAAATTCAACATTGATTAGGAATTCCTAATCAATGTTTAATTGTTACTCTGTCAAATATAAAAAAGTGATACCCAAAACATGCTACTGCTTCGAGATTAAACACCTTACTTTACCATTTGAAGAACTTCCTCCTTAACAGCCTTCCAGTGTTTGTAAACAAATTCTTCCAAATTCAAAATGGAAACTATTTTGGGATCTAAAAACTTGCCTGTTATGTGTAATCCGCGTTGGTATACTTCATACATGGTCTTTGCATCATCGTGATAGTGTGTCATAAGCTGAATGCTATCACCTAATACAGACCCACGAGCTTGATCGGCACCCTAATGAAACAAAAATGTATTACATTCATATGAACTTGCATAAAAGTGAGTCATACAGTTGAATCATGCATCTAGTTTGTCAGGACCTCTTATTTATGAGCCAGGATTATATTTAGATTAGTAATTCTATAAAATCTAGAGAAACCCGCTATTGTAAAATCAGCACTTCAGATACGACATTCGATGTTGAAATAAGAACTAAAAGGTAAAGACCACCTTCATTATTTCAGAATCATTTGCTCATTTCCTTTCAAATAACTTCTGTTCTTCCCTTAAAATATAAATAGTTTTTTCTTTGGCTTTCTTTTGATCTTCGTTTATTTTCCCTCCACTATTCTTTGTCTTCACTGATATGGGCAGCATAGCGCTTAGCATTGCTGCCTCACAGGGCCAGGGACCTGGGTGACATGCTGGCACAGTGGTTAGCACTGGTTCCTCACAGCACCAGGGACCTTGGTTCAATTCCAGCCTTGGGTACTGTGTAGAGTTTGCACATCTTCCCCATGTCTGCGTGGGTTGCCTCTTACAGTCCCAAGATGTGTAGGTTAGGGGGATTAGTGGGGTAACAGGGGTAGTGTGGGCCTGGGCGAGATGCTCTGTCAAAGTTGGTGTAGACTTGATGGCTGATTGGCCTCCTTTGCGTTGTAGGGATTCTATGATTCTTCAGGGATGTGGACAACTGACAAACATGTACACTTCTTTAAAATAAAACACACATTTGGAATACTGAACAGTTTTGGTAACACCTGGGATACTTGAACAGTACTGGTCCCCTTATCTCAGCAAAGATATACTGGTGGAGGAGGCAGTCCAGAGTAGGTTCACGAGGCTGATCTTAGACATGAGAGGGATTTTCTTACAAGGAGAGATTGCATAGGTTGGGTCCATTTATTAGAACATTAGAATATAGAGGAATGAGAAACGACCTTATGAGACACATAGGTCAGGATTTTCCGACCACTCACGCCACAAAAGTTGAAGAATCCCACCCGAGGTCAACTGACTTTTATATGTCCGTGTCCTGCCCACTATAATTCCCGTGGTAGACAGGACAGCAAAATTCTGCCTGTAGGATTCTCAGGGCTAGATAAGGTAAATGTTGAGAGGCTGTTTCCCCTTTTTGGGGAGTCAAAGACGAGAGGACAAAAATCTTGGAGTAAAGGGTCACTCATTTAAGACAGATAAGGAAGAATTTCTTCCCCAAGGGTAGTGAATCTGTAGAATTTTTTCTTTTAAAACCATAGACAGCTGTAGGGGCTGGGTCATTAAGCATGTTCAAGGCCGAGGGACAGATTTTTAAACCAGCAAGGGAATCAAAAATTATGGCGATAAGGTGGGAAAGTGGAGTTGAGGAATTTCACATCAGATCAGTCACAATCTCATTGAATGGCAGAACAAACTTGATGGGTCGAATGGTCTACTTCTGCTCTGCTGGAGGCTGTCGCATACATATTCCTGGAATAGTTGCGGGACTATTTCCCTGATGGGTTTGGGATCTTACATAAAATACAGTTATAAAATGACAGTATTCTAATATCAGAAATGAGGTTGTCAATCATAATTAAAACAGTCTCCATCAACTTAATCCTTTTGTTCTTACTCCCATGCCCCTTGACCTGTTCCTTCTTGTTTTTAAAAACTATGGCATGAACTCTCTACTAGCTGGTTTCATTAATTTCTGTGCTCTCTCCAGGGATATAAAATGAATACTGGTAATAAATTGGATAACCTTCCAAATACTACTTCTGGTGAGAGACAGAGAACTTAACTCAGGCTATCTTATCTTGACAGGCACTGAATTTTAATAGAACTTCCAGAAGCATTTGTGCACCTTTTAATGGAGTTAAATTCAAAAGGGTACAAAACCAAAGAAATGCAATGCAAAACATGCATTTGATCATTGATACATGACATCAGTGTGGTTGGATGTGGGTTTGAACATATCCATGATGTTTACATGCCGAAATCCTCACTTCAAGTTCTCTCAGTGTGGGAAATGCTTTTCCATCAGAAGGAAGAAAAAAAGCAGCAAAATCATTCACAACAGGAAGTTATACATTTTACAGCAATTTAGAAACAGAATCCCTACAGTACAGAAGGAGGCATTTGGCCCATCGAGCCTACACTGACAACAATCTCACCCCAGATCCTATCCCCATAACTTCACATAATTTACCCTCCTAATCTCCCCGACACTAAGGAGCAATATATCATGGTTGATCAACCTAACCCACACGTCTTTGGATTGTGGAAGGAAACTGGGGCACCTGGAGGAAACACACGCAGACACAATCACCTGAGGCTGGGATCGAACCATTGTGCCACCATGCAGCTTTAACTGGCAGTCTGAGGCCTTCATCCATGATCACTCAATTGTCCTCTGGAATGACAAACGTACGTAGGGATGGCAAACAGAAAATAGCTTCAAGATTCAGAGAAAGAAAGAGGCAAAGGCCATGTATCAGCTGGAAGAATCAATGCCAGACAAGTCATCTGATAATACGTGAAAGCAACAAGGATTTGAGGAAACCAGCAGAGCAGAAAAACATGGTTCCAGCATCATGATCTATCATGTGGCTCCTACGTGCATTTTGCAAACACGGAAGAGGAAAGGTTCAGGACTTAATCTTTGAAACACTTCTAACAGAGCAGGAGGCAATGTACTTCTATAGACACTGTGGCTACAATTGGATAGGTAAGCAAGTTGGACAGAGAATCAAGATTGGAGAATGATCGTGAGATTAACTATGATGCTGATTTGCAGAGCACATGGAGAATGAGGTGGGATAATGCACCATGGTCACAATTACAATTATAGGGTCTGGTTTTGAGTTTGCAATGGCCTTTCTCAAGAAAAAAAAACAATGCTGTGGGAGGGGTGGAATGAAAACATCAGACCAAGTCTCAAGCGTGCATCAACTCAATCCAATTTTCTTCTCATCTGTTTAGTGCTTTGTGCATAAAGCTTTTGGGTGTCATCTAATCAAGCCAAGTTAGTGCCATATTATCAACATTATTGATGCCACACCGACTTGGCAAGGACTTACTTCAATTTCCACTGACTGTTGTGAAAGGTCGCAGGGTGGCTTCAAGGCTTTGGGTCTGGTAGTTAGCCAGTATGCTACAATAGCTGCAAACGAAGCAATTCCAACCAGTGTTGGTGGAGGAATGGTTCGAAAAAACTGGCTGAATTCATCTAATTCCAGCAGCCGCAGGTTCCTCAAGACTTCCTTTGCTTGCATCTTTTCAATGAGTAAGCTAAAAAATTCTGTGAAGGGAAAAAACAAATATTACCTTCCAGAATTTGATCAGAGGGAGATGGATGTTAAAAAACGAAATCTCTATGTCACCCAGCAAGATCTTCAATCACTGTTCCAAACGATAACGTAATCTTCTATCAACACGTCACTGTGCAGTAGCAACCATCATCAAAAGGCAAATTACATTGGCATGAGGAATAGACGTATTAAAGTTAAACATCGGGAATTCACTTTATATTTTGAATGATCACTTCACCCATTCATAATACAGTTAATAGAATCACAGAATATTGCAGTGCAGAAGAGGTCCTTCAGCCCATCAAGTCAGTACCGATGCATCAAAGGTCCTGACCTGCCCAACTAACCCCACTTGCCAGCACTTGGCCCATATGGCCTTGAATGTCTTGGCGTGCCAAGAACTCATCCATGTATTTTTTAAAGGATGTGAGGCATCCTGCCTCTACCACCTCCCAGGCAGTGCATTCCAAACCATCACCACCCTCTGGGTAAAAAAGTTTTTCCCTCAAATCCCCCCTAAACCTCCCATCTCCAACTTCTGAGTCCCATGGTAATTGACCCTTCAACTAAGGGGAACAGCTGCTCCCTACCCACCCTGTCCATGCCTCTCAACCAGGTCACTCCTCAGTCTTCTCTACTCCAGAGGAAACAACCCAACCTCTCTTCATAACTTAAACGTTCCATCCCAGGCAGCATCCTGGTGAATCTCCTCTGCACCCCTTCCAGGCCAATACACTGCTAGAGTTAAGAAAGAGAGCAGCAGTGTAGTGAATAGTATTGATCCATCAAATTGTGTTCTATCACACCCTATGCTTCAACCAATAGCAGAATTTTATTCTTGCCAGCTGTGAATTTTTGTCATCATACATGTAACTGTACTGAATCACAACACATGCTAAATATTCCCTTGCAACGACAGAGGGAGGGAGTATCATAGAATCCTACAGTGCAGGCGGCGGCCATTCGGCCCATTGAGTCTGCACCGACCACAATCCCACCCAGGCCCTATCCCCATAACCCCATGCATTTACTCTAGCTAGTCCCGCTGACACTGAGGGGCAATTCACCAAGGCCAGTTCACCTAACCCACACATTTTTGGACTGTGGGAGGAAACCCGTGCAGACATGGGGAGAACATGCAGATTCTGCACAGACACAGTGACCCGAACCCGTGTCCCTGGCACAGAGATAGTAGTGCTAACCACTCTGCCACCATAGTGCTCTGGCAGTGTCAACTTCTGTGTCTCTAAACAACTGGTCACACTGCATCACTGGCAAAGGAATGGATGCAGACCGTATACCTGTGCACACAAATACAATGTGACAGGCTTGGCTCAGTGATGACACTCAGCCTCAGAATCACACGATTGTTGGTTTAAGTCCCACTCCAGAGATTTGGGCACCAGAATGTGGTTGTAGCACTGGAATGCTCCTCTATTGGAGGGACTGTATTTTGGATGAGATATTAAACCATGATGTTAAAATGCTGGATGGCTTTGATGAATGTTAAATGGTGCCAGAAAGAAGAGGAGCAGTATTCTCTAAGCACTCAGGACTATCATTTATCCTTCACACAACCAACTAAACAAAGTGTCTCATGGATTGGTCTGGGAGTAGCAGGTTCTGGTTTGCAGGGCAATTGGCAGCAATATTATGGGATCGGGACTGTTGGAACAGTCTACACCTGAACCATGGTGGGATTGGTGTTCTTGTGGGCTGTGTAATGAGGGAAGTGGAGAAGGTTTTAAACCAACTTGTAGAAGGAAGAGATCAAATTTGAGAAGATGTGGTAAACCAAGGGGTAGAGATAAGGCAAAAGAGAAAGGTATAAATGTGAGAAATGACAAATAGAATGCAACAGGAAGGGATAGAGAGCACAATCCAAAGAGTGAGAGAACAGATAAGACTAGAGGTCGTAAAAATAACAAAGGTCAAAGCTAAAGGCTCTGTATCTGCACATAGCACTTGAAGCAAAACAGGGTGAAGTGATAGGCATAAGAGAGAGAGATACTTGTGGGAATGGTTTTTTTTTGAGAGTTTATTAGTGTCACAAGTAGGCTTACATTAACAGTGCGATGAAGTTAAAATCCGTGGTCGTCAAACTCAGGCGCCTGTTTGAGTACACAGAGGGAGAATTTAGCACCTAACCAGCATGTCTTTCAGACTGTGGGAGGAAACTGGACCTGAAGGAAATGCAAGGAGGCTCCACACAGAATGACCCAAGCCAGGAATTGAACCCAGGTCCCTGGTGCCGTGGTGCAGCAGTGCTGGCCACTGTGTACAAGTCACTAGAGATGCAGTGGCAGATCTTTAAAAGGATATTTCAGAATACACAAAATAGATTCATTCCAATGAGAAATAGAAATTCCAAGAGGCGGACCTATGGATAACTAAAAAAGTTAATGACAATATCAAATTTAAGGAAAGCATACAATTGTGCAAAATAGTTGGCAGGTCAAAAGATTAGACAGAATACAAAACTCAAAAAGATTAATTAGAAGGGGAAAAAATTGAGTATGGAGAAAGCTAGCTAGGAAGAGTTTATATACATACTTATATAAGAAAAGTGTTGGTCCTACAGAAAGTTTGTTTGGAGAGTTAAAAGTGGAAAATAAAGAGATGGTAAGTGGATTGAATAGGAATCTTGCATCCGTCTTCATGCAGGGGGTACAATAATATCCCAGCAATAATTGTAAATCAGGAATTAGAAGGCAGAGGGATAATCACCAGAGAAGTGATACTTAGCAAATTGTTGGAGCTTCGAGCTGACAAGTCCCTGGGTGCTACTAAACTTCAAGGGGCAGTTGATGCAATGGTTTTAAGTTATAAAAATACACTGGATTGGCAGATAGTAAATGCAACTCCTTTATTCAAAAAAAAAGGGAGACAAAGCTGGAAATTACAGGCCAGTTAGCTTAATATTTGTCAGAGGGAAAACACTGGAAATTATTGAGACGTTATGCCAGAGCATTTAGAAAAACAAATGGCAATCAGGCAGAGTCAACATGATTTTGGGAAAGAGAAATCATGTTTGATCAATGTATTGGAATTTGAAGCAGTCACATGTGCTGTGGATGAAGGGAAACTGGTGGATGTTCTGGACTTGGATTTGCAGAAGGTATTTGATAAGATAACATACTATGAAGAGAGATTGAATAGACTGGGTCTGTACTCGTTAGACTTTAGAAGGCTGAGGGGGGAAATCTTATAGAGACATACAAGATAATGAAGGGGCTAGATAGGGAAGAGGTAGAGAGATTCTTCCTGCTTAGAAAGGATAGCAGAACTAGAGGGCACAGCCTCAAAATAAGTGGGGGGGGGGGGGGGGAAACAGTTTAGAACGGAGTTGAGGAGGAACTTCTTCACTCAAAGGGTGGTGAATCTCTAATTCTCTGCCCAATGAAGTGGTGGAGGCTACCTCGCTGAATATATTTAAGTCACGGGTAGGTAGATTTCTGATAGACAGGGGGATTAAGCGTTATGGGGAGAAAGCGGGAAAGTGGAACTGATCCACTTCAGATCAGCCATGATCTTATTGAATGGCGGGGCAGGCTCGAAGGGCTAGATGGCCTACTCCTGCTCCTATTTCTTATGTTCTTATATTGGAGATAAAAGCAGAAAATAAAAACCCATGTTATACTGGGTAACATATTGCATGGATTAAATATTGGCCAGCTAACACGGAATAAAAGAGTAGCCATTAATAGTTTTGTTTACGTGCTTGGCGAGAGGTGAGCCATAGGGATCTGTCCCAGGGAGTTTTCCTGATTGTGTAGTGACCTAGCCCCAAGCCAGATAGGCAAATTTAAATAAGAGCCAGAACTGCAGCCAGATGAACTGCAGGCCTAGTTAGCTTCTTTGAAAGCCTGGGGGAGGGGAGGTACTCAGTTGAATGCCAAAATTAAAGCACAGCAGGTAGATCCTGGTTTAAAGCACAAGGAGAAAACTTGAAAGACAGGATAATAATTCAGAATGGAAGATCTCCTGTGAGACTTTGGACGGCGCTTCAAAGTGCAATACCCCAGGATATCATAAGAAAATCTTACATGCAATTCTAATGGTTGAATGCATGGATACTCAAAACTGTAACTCATAAGCAGACATTTTCTGGTCTCGCCTCTAGTCTGACATGGCAGCGTAACTCAAAACCTATCACAATTGTCAAGGTGCAGGGAAATTTCAGGACACAGTTAAACCAACCCTCTTCAAATCCATACCAGTTTTTGGTGAACCATAACCAAATCTGTTTGTCAGTACATCCTTATGATATGTACTTGGCCACCCAATTCAGAGGCCTTTCTCCTCAAAATTACGGCCAAAGCTATGATTGAAGGACTGAACCAACTCTCTCTCTGGATGGCCTGCCAAATGAGATCCAATCAGATCAGGGGATAAATTTCATGTCTCATGCTCAGACAGCTGTTTTTAGCCTAGGAAAAACAGCTGAAAGTTTTGGCCTATGTCACTCAAGGGGCATTAGAACAATATAACCAATCCCTAAAAACAATGATTCAGACCTGCTGCTTAGAATATCCTCATGACTGGGATAAAGGCTTAGGCTGCCTGCCACAAGAGACTTAACCAATGAGTTCATATGCTTCAATCCACATGAGTTAACTTGTGGGCCAAAGGTGCACAGCCCTTCTGAAGTTAATAAAAGAAATGTTTCTGGAATCCAGAGAGGACACCTCATTGCTGAGACATGTGAAAACATTCCCAAGAATGACTCTTCAATGTCTGTGCAGTGGCTAAAGTCATGAAAAGGCAGGCAGACAGACAGACAGGCACGCACGCTAAAAGTCAAACTCTCCAGCTAGAAGAGCAGGTCTTAACGCAGTTTCCACGGCCAAATAATCCATTCAAGGTCAAATTCGGCGCTTCATACCAGGTGGCTAAAAAGATCAGCAAGGTAAATGATTGATCTGGAGTACACAACCTGAGGGAAAAAAAAATTATGTCACTTTAATAAGGTAAAGCAATCACAGCCCAGAGCCTACTCAATCTGGGAGAGTTTGCCAGGTATTAAAAAGTAGCAGCTGGGAAGGATCAGGTGAGAGGGAGAAGATAGAGGACCCAAGGTCAAAGTCCCAACGGCAAGACTGGCAAATGCCAAAATCTAAGTGCCCTGTTAACCTGACAGATAATGTGGAGATCCTGATAGAAGAGCAGCAGGAGAGTATAGGCACCCTGCAGGGGGAATTTAAAGAAATCCGTAAGGAGCAGTCAGCACCTACCTTACTGGCAAATCACAATACCTATGTAGGGGATTAACTACCACTGACCGACCACCACCACCACCCCCCCCGACAAATCAGAACTCCTAAGTCACAAAATAAATCAAATACATGTTAAATAAAGGTACAAATCGGGCAGGAGCAGCTAGAATTGCCCCATTGAACGAACCATAAAACCAGATGGATCTATTTGGTTCTGTACTGATCAGGAGTTAATGCATTCATCCTTGGACCAATTTATGTGCTATCCCTCACAAAGGATAAGCAGCACCAGTCCCTTAAGTGGGCATGTGCTGGTTCTACCAAAGAATTATTCCAAATCTTAGCAACCTAACTGCCCCAACTAACAGGCTTGCTAAAGAAATCCACCAATCCAGAATGGACAGAGATGTACCAAAAGAATTGAGAAATTAAAAGCCGTCCTCACAAAAGGAACCCATGCTAGCCACTGCAAATTTCAGTAAACCTTTTACAGTAGTTTTTGACATCAGTGAATTAGGAGCTGTCCTTCTCCAAGATGATATTTTCCCCCTAAATTATTCATTTACGGGATGTGGGCATCACTGGCTAGGCCAGCATTTATTGCCCTGAAGGGGGTGGTAAGCTGCAGTTCTCCAGATGCAGGTACACCCATAGTGCTGTTAGGGAAGGAATTCTAGGATTTTGACTCAGTAATAGTGAAGAATGGCAATATATTTCCAAGACGATGAGTGACTTGGAGGGAAACCTTCAGGTGATAGTGTTTCCAGGTATATGCTACCCTTATCCTTCTAGATCATTAACGGGTTTGGAAGGTGCTGCCCAAGAAATCTTGGTGAGTTCCTGCAGCGCACTGTTCGTTGGTGGTGGACAGATTGAATGTTTATGGGAGACGTAGCAATCAAAAGGGCTGCTTTATCCTGATGGTGTTGAGCTTCTTGAATGTTCTTGGAACTGCATTCACCCAGGCAAGTGGGGAGTACTCCATTAACTCCTGACTTGTGTCTTGTAGATGGTGAACAGGCTCTAGAGAGTCAGGAGGTCGAGTTACTTGCTGTAGGCTGAAAGCCTGCTCTTGTAACCACAGTATTTATGTGGCAGGTATGGTTCAGTTTCTGGTCAATGGTAAATCCCAGGATTTTGATAGTGGGGGATTCAGTAAAGAAGTTCTGGACTTGAGCCCTGATTGGTTAGTTCACAAGAATGTTAAACAAATATCAGAAGTACAGTCAAGAAGGAAACGCAAGTATTTGGTTAGCTCTGCAGAACTGCAAGGTCTACGTTAGCAATGGGCATCAAGGGACCTTAAAATACACAAATTATAACCCTTAAATTGACAACGTCAAGAATGTTTCAATGGAATTTACTCTTGCAGCCTTTTAATTTAAAGATTACAAGCATTGCTAGAAAGAATATCACTGACACAGTATCCAGGGGATGCAAAACTGTAACTGTATACTGTGAGAATGCTAGAAATGTGTACTTTTTTTCCTTGCTTCACAGGATAATCATGAAAAAATATTATATTCCACTTTTTGACATTTTGATTTGTCAAATGAAAAGTATTATTTTTTGTACACTATATACAGACAAAGCATACTGTTCATAGAGAAAGAAACAAGAGCGTGCAGAATGTAGTGTTACAGTCATAGCTAGGGTTCAGACAAAGATCAACTTAATGCAAGGTAGGTTCATTCAAAAGTCTGACGGCAACAGGGAGGAAACTGCTTGAGTCGGTTGGTACGTGACCTCAGGCTTTTGTATCTTTTTCCCGATGGAAGACAAAGGAAGAGAGAATGCCCAAGGCCCTTAATTATGCCGGCTGCTTTGCCAGGCAGCAGGAAGTGTACACAGAGTTAATGGATCGAAGGCTGGTTTGTGTGATGGACTGAGCTATGGTCACGATCTTTTGTAGTTTGTGGTCTTGGGCAGAGCAGGAGCCACACCAAGTTGTGATACAACCAGAAAGAACGCTTTCTATGGAGTGTCTGTAAAAGTTGGAGAGAGTCATTCCTGATGTGCCAAATTTCCTTCATCTTCTGAGGAAGTAGAGGTGTTGGTAGGCTTTCTTAGTCATAGAGGGGCATTGGCAGGGGGAACCAGGACAGGCTGTTGATGATCTGGACACCTAAAAACTTGAAGCTCTCGATCCTTTCTACTTCATCCCCATCGATGTAGACGGGTATGTTCTCCTTTACACTTCCTGAAGTCCATGACAAACCCCTTCATTTTGTTGACTTTGATGGAGAGATTATTGTCACTGCACCAGTTCACCAGATTCTCTGTCTCGTCATTGTTTGAGATCCAACCCACTATGGTAGTGTCGTCAGCAAACTTGAAGATTGAATTGGAGGGGAATTTGGCCATAGTCATAGGTGTATAAGGAGTATAGTAGGGAGCTGAGGACACAGCTTTATGGGGCACCGGTGTTGAGGATGATCGTAGAGATGGTGTTGCTGCCTATTCTTACTGATTGTGGTAGTGAGTTAGGAAGTTCAGGATCCAGTCACAGAGTCTGGTAAATATGAGGAGTCTGGACATTGCAGACTGCAAGATCATTCTTTATGAAAGTGGCTACAGCTGGGCATAGCTTAAATGCCTATAATAACATGTTAAGTTATGGGCAGTAATCAATTCTGTGGGCAATGTTTAATTAAATATGGACTTGAAGAGTGCTTTGCCACTACCTGTGAAGTTTAAAAATCTCATTAAGGATAAACATGGTTAACATCTCTGGGTCCAGACCAACCTGCTACAGTATCAGTTGACAATGGTCATTCCACTTTGCCCCAACTGGAGTTCACATATTCTTGGTTCAGTTTGCATTCAGACAGTTGTTGGTGATCCCATGTTCTTCAAACACTGGTTATCCTTAATTAATCTACCAAAATGCATCACCTCACATTTATCTAAATTAACTCCATCTGCCAATCGTCAGCCCACTGGCCCAACTGATCAAGACCCCATTGCAATCTGAGATAACTTTCTTCACAATGCCACCAATTTTGCTATAATCTGCAAACTTATTAACCATGCCTCCTATAGTCTTATCCAAATCATTAATATAAACGACAAATAACAGTCAACCCAGCACTGATCCCAGAGGTGCATCACTGGTCACAGGTCTCCAGTTTGCAAAACAACCCTCTACAAACACCCTCTGGCTTCTGTCATCAAGTCAATTTTGTATCCATTTAGGTACTTCATCCTGGATCCCATAAAATTCGACGTTACGCGACAACATGCCATGTGGTATCTTGATTGGTTTCCACAGGTCGGCGCAACATCAAGGGTTGAAGGGCCTGTACTGCGCTGTAATGTTCTGTGTTATGTTGTCAAAGGCGTTGCTAAAGTCCACGTAGACAACATCAACTGCACTGCCCTCATCAACCTTCTTGGTTACCCCTTCAAAAAACTCAAATTTGAGAGATGTGATTTTTCCACTCACAAAGCCATGCTGATTGGTCCTTATGTCTCCAAACGCCTGTAGATCCTGTCTCTCAAAATACCTTCCAACAAATTACCCATCATAGATGTGAGGCTCACTCGTTGTCAGTGCAGGCCCGATGGGCCAAACAGAATCCCTACAGTGCAGAGGGAGGCTACGATTCTATGACCCAGTGGCTAGAGTATACAGGCAGTGCACCAACTACCTGCAGAGAGAGTCTGGACTGAAGAGACAGTATAAACTCATTCCATAACAGGTGGCACAAGTAATAAATGCAAAAGTACTAAAATAATGAATAGTGTAAAGGCTTTGTTACAGACTTTGAATTTATCAGGGCACTAAAATCCTGCAACAGCTAATGCTGGCCTGATCACAACTCTCCACTTAAATATATCAGGTCAGCATGGTGGCACAATGGTTAGCACTGCTGCCTCACAGCGCCGGGGATCCAGGTTCAATTCACGGCTTGGGGTCATTGTGCAAACTCCGCACAGACATTCCCCTTGTGTCTGCGTGAGTTTCCTCCGGTTGCTCTGGTTTCCTCAGTCCAAAGATGTGGGGGTTGGGTTCATTGGTCATGCTGAATTGACCCTGGTGTCAGGGGGACTAAGAGTAAATACATGGAGCTAAGAGATAGGGGCTGGGTGGGATTGCAGTTGGTGCAAATTTGGATGGGCTGAATGGTCTCCTTCTACACTGTAGCTATTAAAGTAAAATGTACCATACTTCTTATTTGAGTATCAAAATATTGTAGCAGCAGTAAACATGACATTATACGAAGTTACTAGTACTGTTTTCAATTTAGAATCTGATCAGCTGGTGATGCTTTTAAATTAGTAGGGTAGGGGGCTCTTAGCTGTAGCTGCTCAATTAATACATTGATTGTATATAGTAGTAACCTTTGGTAAGAAAGAAATTGCTAAGTTTTGGTATGGGCACTATAGTCATCAAATCTAAGCCATCTATTGTATTATAATTAGTTCCGAGGATGATAGTTAAAATCTCTTCCTGTTTACTGTCAAGTGATCCTAGACAAGGAATGAATTTGTATAGCTATAAAATTAATACAAGATCAGAATTAACTGTGATGCATGAATCATAGAATCCTACAGTGCAGAAGGGGCATACGGCCCATCAAATCTGCATCAACCACAATCCCACCCAGGCGCTATCCCCATGCATTTACAGTTGCTAGTCCCCCAACACCAAGCATGACCAATTCATCTAGCCCGCACATCTTTGGACTGTGGGAGGAAACTGGAGCACCTGAAGAAAATCCACACAGACATGGGGAGAATGTGCAGATGCCACACAGAGTGACCCATGTCAGGAATCAAATCTGGGCCTCTGGCACAGTGAGGCAGCAGTGCTAACCACTGTGCCATCCCACAGAGTGGCTGCTTGTACATGTAATGCCATTGAGCTGCCGGGATCTTTGAAACCATCCCCCCAACACAAGATTCCTGAGATTTATTATTGAAATAAAAAGTATCACAAAGTTTCATGCCAACTCCTACTCAATGATATTCATTTTTTCTGTCCTTATTCAGAGAATCAATTTTGTAAAAAAAAGACACCTTTTGAACAGGGCAGAAAGAGCACCACACAAGGCAAATTTAGTTACTGATTTGATCTCATTTAGATTATGGACAGTACATTCCAGCCGTATGTAATAGACACTGGAGAAAAGTAGCTCTTTGGAAAGTCTGGGTATGAACTGCCTTCAGTCTTAGCATCTTTTTTCACATTGGGCAACTTTTGCCGATACAAAATAATCCTTCTTCAACACAGGGTGGGGGGAAAGGACAGTGCAAATTACTTGTCTGTTCTTTTGGCAGCTTTGTGGAGTTCATGGATCATGCTCATATAGGTTGTTTCAGATTACACTCCCTTTTCAGTTTTTTTTTTAAATATTCACTTACCATCAACAGGTCCAGGCAGCAGGTGATTAGAATGCCATCCAACCTGACTGTCTGCCCCTTTACTGTGTCCACATTCACAGCATCCCTGAAGAGGAAGCATGGAGAGTCCATCAACATAGTCCTTCCATGCCCAGTGGGCACTGTGGGGACTGAGTGCATTATTGGCCCTCAAGTTTTATTTGAGATTTATTTTTTGTTAAAGAAGTACCCTTTTAAGGGGTTGTTCCTTTCCTTTGTCCCTCAGTTTATTAGATTTAGCTTACTTGGTTATTTGATTTACTTCAAAATAGGGTATTGTCACTGAACTAGTAATCCAGAGACCCAGGGCAATGCCCTGCACCGCACCCCCTCTCCCCTCCAAGTCCACATTCCACCACAGCAGATGGTGAAATTTGAATCAGAAAATCTGAAAGTAAAAGGTCTAATGATGACCACAAAACTATTGTCAATTGTTTAAAAAAAAACCTGTCTTTTAGGGAACGGAATCTGTCATCCTTATCTGGCCTATGTGACTCCAGAGCCACAGCAATAAGGCTGACACTTAAATGCCCACTGAAACAGCAAGTCAGTCATTTGGTCAAGGGCAAGTAAAGGACAATTAGAAGGATGTGCTACGAATGCTGGCCCAGCCAGTGACACCCACATAAATATTTCTTAAATGCTGTGAACAGAAACTTATTTTCACCCTGTTTAATATATGGTCAGCAGTTTATTGATTTTATCTGACTGGTTTATTAATACAAGGACCAATTTTACTACCCACTCTGTGTTCACCCACCCCCTTTCCCATAACCTCGGAAATGTAGAATTACATGTTAATGTTTTTGTCTTTTTATTCCGCAGGTGTCAGTCCACCTTGTTGTCAAACGAGAGGCATGCACACGGTGGGTCGTGCGTGGGCTGCTCTTGGAGGTTCCGGGAGTGGCCTAGTACTTCGTGTCAGTGTGTGTGCTTGATCCTGGACCGGTAGACGGGCACCACAACAGCTCAGTGGCTAGCACTGCTAGCTGTGCAGATACATGGATTTGGGCCTGTGTCTGTGGGAGTTTGCGCATTCTCCCTGTGGTTGCGTGGGTTTCCTCCCACACCCCAAAGATGTGCTCTTAGGCTGATTGGTATACGAAATTGACACTATTCTCCCCTGAATCTGGCTAAGTTAGGGGTTCCACTCGCATACACACAGGGCAGGGTAGGTGTAGGAGGATATGGCGGCACGGGCTCGTTGGGCCGAAGGGCTTGTTTCCCATGCTGGGTTGTTCTTTGTTCTTTAACCATCCACCCTACTAAACAGAAATGATGCACAAGAGGAATTAAAATCAGGCTACAAAAGTTCCTCATTCCAACCTGCCTCCATTTTTAGTTCTTAAAACTTTCAAGTTGACCAAAGATCCCAAAGGCCTCATGATATGTCATCCTATGGTCTCATGTAATCTGCACCTCTATATTGCTTTAACAGAAAGACATCCTGCCCATCAGCCATTAGAGGAAAACTGGTGGGATCACCTTGAACTTCTACCGTTCAGGATCCTTCCAACACGTGGGAGTGACAAGATCTTCCCAGTCATCGTGATCAATGCACTATTTTCCAGAAGCTATCCTTTCTGCCAATGCACAAGATTTTGATAATGTGTTTCTAAGGTTTTTGTACAAGTTGGACTAATGTTTATGGCTTTTTAAAGCTACTTTTAAAATAGGTCAGTTTGAATTTACGTTTGATAATTATCAAGGTAATTGGGAAACAGGAAGGCAGTTGTTTGCGAGAAACTACGCTGAATGAATTTAATGACATTGCTAAGTTTGAATTAAAGGAGTTTTCTGCTTTGAAGGAATAGTTAACAGCATGGAGTTCAATAATCAGAACTTAGGGTAGCACCTCAAGTTTAAACAAACCACTTTAATGAATCTGTATCAGAAGAAACCCACTATTTTCTGATATTATGACAGGATGCGTGTTCTATGACTTCAGTGTTGGCCTTGGGTTAAAAAAATGTTGACAAGAAAATGTGACTTTATTTGTGACTTCTGCATCTAAATGAAATGGATCATTTGTTTGTAATGGAATGTAAATCTCTGTGGTGTAAAGGACTAAGAGAAAGCTATGTCCCGATTTATGACCATTAACAGGGGTTGAAAAAGTGGGGCAAGTTGACTGGCAACTGATAGCCCCAAGGTTATTTCCAAAACAGGGATCCTGGATTACTGAGAGTAGGGATAAAAGTTGGAGAATTAGTGTCCTCATTGCCACAGTTTTTACCACCACTTCAATGGTATAATTCTCCTGAGACATAGCTCATCATTACTTCTGAGACAGAAAATCCTAGGTGCTGAGGATAAAGAATATCCAGGTTGCCTTCACTGCTCAAGTATATTTATATTTTATTTAATTTCTCCTGAGACATAGCTCATCATTACTTCTGAGACAGAAAATCCTAGGTGCTGAGGATAAAGAATATCCAGGTTGCCTTCACTGCTCAAGTATATTTATATTTTATTTAATTTCTGCTTAACTCACAATTACTAGTCTTTCATGCCTGATTAGGTCAAATCCAATGGAGGACCCTATTGTTACAAATTTGGATGTTTAAAGGGTTTTATATCTTGGAATCCACAAATCTTACAGATGACAACAATCAAAACAGTATGTTTTAGAGTTCCCAGAAGTGACTCAATCGCAAGTGCAAGACATCACAATACACTTTTGCATCTCGGGGCCAGCCAAGAGCTTTCAAGAGCTCTTAAAGGTCTCATTCTACCAGTATTCAACTTGTGTGACCTTGCCAAGTGCATCAAGCAGATACATACCAGGTTCATAGGCACCCACACTGATTCATTCATTTTGGGGCAACCCACCTTAGTAGATCAGATATAATGGCTGCCATGCCAGCAGAAGGTAGTCATCATCAGGCTCTTATGGTTTAGGTGCCTTGTTCATTCCTGGTAACAAGAGGGCATAAAGGAGGCAATGCACTTGCCTTTCATTGGCCAATAATGTTACTGAATCTCCTATGGCATTGCATGCACATCCTTGGGGAGCTGCTTCCAAATTAAATTCCTCTGCCAACTCCACAACCAGGGGTGGGATTTTCTAGTTACGCTTGCCCCAAGACTGGAATATACCTCCAGACATCAACAGACCTTTGCATGGTCAAATCCCGCCCACTACAATTCTGCCTCAGGGATTTTTGTCATTTTGTTTTACATACTCTCTCCTAGCCCAACAGATGTTACTGATGTGCATGAAAGTGTGATTGTAATCTTATGCCTCCTCTTCATTGCATTGCAGCAATAAAACAAGTTAAAACCAGTCACAAGTGGATTCAATGCAACCTTTAACAGGCATATTAATTCTTTAAGTTTCCCACTGAAAATTGCATGGTCTAGGTGTGTATCAGTCAGACACCATGAAAAAACTAATCCCTTGGCTTTCTTACAAGAGAGCATGGCAGTTAGAATTGACCAAGTTTTGTTTTGTTTCCAACTTCTATACACATAACTCACTGCGTGCTCCTCCTGTATACATTCCCATTACAATACATTTCATTATTCCTTCCAATAACTATATCTGATTTAGAATAAAGATGGATAATTTGTAAAAAGCTGACTTATGCTTGGGCATTGTTTTTTAAAAAGTGAAAATGCCACTAAATTGTGGTGAATGTCAATTACGGTAGTAATGTATGTCATTAAAGTATCAAAGATAAATTATTGTGTTCCAATTGCCAGTTGGATTATCAGGATGTAACAGTTATTATTACAGTATGATAACCCAGTCAAAGCACAGATGGTGCATGGTATTTATACCCTGTGGCAGCTAGCACCATATGATAGAACATAGATTTGTACATTTAGTAGGAAGACGGATCGAGGTAAACAAACATTCTTGCAGCATTAGTCTTGCTGAGCGGTTGATGTGAGATTATTCAATGTTGATGCCAGATAACAGATATGAAAGGTATTCTAGTGCTCACCACTCATTTCCTTCAGGTTGATCAAAATGAGAAAATAATAGATAATGTGATAGCTGGAATTGCCTAAATACTTCCTCAGAGGAATGGGCAACTTGGATGAAAATTAAAAATACAGCCTAAAGGATCACAGAATTTTGGGCAAGTCAACTATGTGCACAGTACAATACTGGAGTCAAATTCCCACAATCTTTTATGATCCTGTATTGATAGAGATAGTAAGTGTTTGTGGATGGGGTGCCAAGAGAGTTTGGCCGAGATGGTATTGAGTTTCATGAGTGGTGTTGAAGTTGCACTCACCCAGGCAAATGGATCACACTCTTAATTTACGTTTTTAAGATAGTGGACAGGCTTCGGAGTCAGGAGGCGAGTTGCTCACCACAGAATTTCTAGCCTCTGACCCGTTTTTGTAGTAACAGTATTTATTTGGTTGGCCCAGTTCAATTTCGGGGCAAAGGTAAACCCCAGGATGTTAATGCCATTGGATGTCAAGGCTAGATTCTCTCTTGTTGGAGATGGTCATTGCCTGGCACTTTTGTGGTCACTTGCCACTTGTCAGCCCATGCCTGGATATTGTCAGGTCTTGTAGTATTTGAACATGACTGTTTCAGTATCTGAGGAGTCTCAAATGGTGCTGACAAACGAACACCCCCACTTCTGATCTTATGATGGAAGAAAGATCATTGATGAAGCAGTTGCAGATGGACACTGCACTGAGGGACTCTTGCAGTGATGCACTGGAACAGACAGCAGACAGATTTCAAAACAACTACAGCCATCTTCCTTTGTGCCCAGCATGACCTCCTAGTGGAGTGCTTCCTCGTTCCCCCACAACCAGGCCTCACAAGCAGTCTGACAACAAATTAAATGTCAGTGTATGTTGCAAAGGGAATGGAATATAAAAGTAGGGACATTTTACTACAATTGTACAAGGCAGTAAAGACCACGATCGTGTATTGTGTACAGTTTTGATCTCCTTGTTGAAAGAAGGATAATTGCATTCAGAATTTGTTAAGAAAAGGTTCATTCAACAGATTCTTGCGATTAAGGCTTATGTTACGAGAAGTGATCTTATTGAAACATACAAGATCCTGAGGGAACTTGATAAAGTGGAAAGGATGTTTTCCCTTAGAATTGGTTGGGCTGGGAGAGAAAGAGAGGAGGAAGAGACCATTTAAAAGTGCGGTTTCAAATTTAAGACAGGCGAGATTTTTTTAACCACACAGTTGAGAACCTGCGGAAGGTCCTCAGATAGCACAAGAAGTAGGGTCATTCAGATTTAAGGCTAAGGTATAGAGTCATAGAATTCACAGAAGTAGATAGTTTATTGACAAACAAGGGAATCAGGGGCTATTGGGAGTAGACAAAATATCGTGTTGAGGCTACAACAGATCAGTTGTGACTTCTGCATGTACATTTTGTAGTGTAACACAAAACGTAGTGTTGAGAAAACGTTGATACTATTAGCATGCATGTCACAATATCCCCTACAGCAGCACAGATGGGAAATGGTAATATTAACGAATAGTGTTTTTGGATTAAACTCGTAAGTTATCATAGAATCCTCTATAGTGCAGAAGGTGGCCATCTGGCCCATCAAGTCTGCACCAACTCTCCGACAAAGCATTTTACCCAGTCCCATCATGCCACTCTATTCTCGTAACTCCACACATTTACCATGGCTAGTCCATGTAACCGACATCTTTGGGCACCAAGGGGCAATTTAGGCCATTTGAACCTGCTCCATTTATTTTGATTATTGAATTCAATATCCTGTTCCCCCTTCCCCCCATATCCATTGGTCCCTTTAGCACCAAGACGTACATCTGATTTTTCACTTGAAATCAGACAATGTTCTGGCCTCAACAACATTCTGTGGTAGTGAATTCCACACATTCACCACCCTCTGGGTGAAGAAATTTCTCCTCACTTCAGTTCTAAAAGGTTTACCTCTTATCCTCAAGATATGCCCCCTTGATCTGGGCTCCCCCACCATTGGGAACATTCTGTCTGAATCTATCCTGTTAGAATTTTAAGTTTCTGAGATCTCCTCTTACTCTTCTAAATTCAGTGTATATAATCCTAACCAATTTAATCTCTCTTCATATGACAGACCTGCCATCCCAGGAATCAACCTGGTAAATTGTTGCTGTACTCCCTCTGTAGCAAGGACATCCTTTCTCAGATAAGGACACCAAAACTGCACACAATACTCCAGATGTGGCCTCACCAACACCCTCTACAGTTGCAACAGAACATCCCCTTTCACAAACCCTCTTGGTATGAAGGCCACAGACCATTTGCCTTCTTCACTGTCTGCTGCACCTGACTTACTCTGTGACTGATGCACGAGAAGTCCAAGGTCTCATTGGGTGTAAAATGAGAGAAGTGGATACTCATTCAAGTAATAAGTTATCTTCCTATTATTGCTACGAAAGTGGATAACCTGACACTTATTTACATTATACTGCATTTGTCATGCAGATGCCCACATACACTCAGCCTGCTGAAGTCACGCTAAAGCACCTCTGCATCCTCCTCACAGCTCACCTCCCACCCAACTTTGTATCATCTGCAAATTTGGAGATAACAGTCAGTTCCCTCTTCCAAATTATTAATATATAACATGGACAGTCAGGGTCCTAGCACAGAAGACTGTAGAACCCAATTTTCAAAAGGCTGGATGACATTTTTTTTTAAATATAGAAATCAGACAATTGCTGTGTAGAATTTGTAACGAAGCTACATAGCTATAAAGTGCAAATCTTTTATTGAATAACAGGTGATTCTGCTCACTTTATCCCAAATCTACCTTCAATAAAGATTGTATGCGGTGTAAGATTATACAGTCAGACAATGCTGCATCACAGCCTGTTGGTTTCCAAAGCTCAAAACTCCTAGCCTTACACGTGCACTGTCCGACAAAACATCTCCTATAACGCGAAACCATTCTAATGTTCCTTAAAATAGTGGAATGGGAGGGAAGGGAAACAGAGCAGAACAGAAAAAAAGCAAATGAAACAGAAGGATCTAAAGAAAATTGAAAGGGAAAAATGAGACTGGTTTCATGTTAGGTCTGAAAAGGCAGCTAATATTCACAATCAAGTGGACACAGAAAGACAGAAAAAAACAGGGTCAAGATGGAGGGTAGGAAAAGTTAGATGCATTCACTTCCATCTGGTTTTAGAAGGAAGAAAGTTATCTTTCTCTATAAGGTCAACTGTCATGATACAATAAATTCCCTGGGAGAAAGAAATAGGAGATCCTATTATGTGAGGCAACCGCTTTAAAAAGTGACCCATTGGGCTTATGCAAATTACTTTTTCAAGGCCAAATTACTCTCCCCTTCCTCAAAACATGAATCTTTCATGTTTCTTGCACACAAGTGTATTGCACGATGCTTCCATAAACAAAAAGCTGAAAGCTTTATAAAGGCTGCAACATATTTAAATTTCTTTCACACCAAACATTCTTATGAATGAACTAAACCACTTCCTGCCATTGCCTGGAGAGTATTATGAATGGACATTGCAAAGCCAGCCATCTCTATTCAGTATTCTGCATATTAATGGAACCTCAGCCTTTTTAGTTTATATGTGAACTTGTTAGGTTTCAAACCCAAACTGTGACTGTATTTCTTAATGATCTTAGGCCTTTCTTAAATAGGAAAATAACCTTACAAGTGATATGTACACTAAACATCCAATATACTGTCACAGGAGAGTGCAATATAGCTTAATCCACAATTCCTTACACATTAAGTTGCTGCAATCAGTACTACTTGTGAGGTAGTCACTGCCAAAAGTAAATTGGGTATTTTCTCACACAGAGGAAAGGGGAAATTGAAGGACAGTTACCACAGGATGCCTACAATAGTTAGTTTCACAGCAACACTGGCAACAGCTTAAGAAAAAGTCGTCCATCCTTCCCCATAACCAGAATGCGTCATATTGCAACAGAGTCAGAGGAAGGCAAACAGAAGGAGAAATGCCTTAAAAACTTACTCAACACAAAATAATTTACTCCTTTTCATTTCCAAGTTATTTTCTTGCCTGCAAGTATTCCACAACATACAATCAATAAACACATTTTAAGACGTCCTACAGCTTTTAAATTTAAACTTTTTCCACAGAGCCCACAATCGTAAATTTAAAAAAAAATAACGCTGCCAAAGAAACAAGAAGGAACCATACAAGGAAATAAAATGATATTACTCCCACTCTCTTTATTAGCAAGATATGAAATTGCTTTAAGCTCTTACCTCAAACATTCAGCATCCTTGGGTGCAGCAGCTGCCTTGGGCACTTTCCATTTGAAACAAAGCTGCTGTGGACGTGAAAATTTCTTTTATACTGGTGGAAGGAACAAAGTTACAGCACTTGAATCATCTGTGTGCTGCTTATAAAAAAAAACGTGGCTTGGTGCCAACCCCGCACTTTGTAAACCCCCAAGAATATAGTCCACTACCTCACACTACTGAATTCAGCCAGTTACGATACAGCACAGCCTCCCACTCTGAGATGGCCAGGCTTATGCCCGACAGTAAACTCTGCATCGGATTTGCAATAGGCTGCTGAGTGGAACAGCTGACTAAGTCAGCCCTGCCTCCCTGCTCTGTTAAAGTGTCAAAAAAAAGGCTCAGTTCCCCTAATAACATTTTAATGAGCTTCAACACATCCAAAACTAATGTAGAATCTCAATATCTAGTTGGGTAATTTAATCTTTGCTGTTAACTTGGAACACACAATGATTTCTTTAGACAAGACTTAGATACATATTAATTAGAATATTTTAACCCATTTTACACGCCCCCTCGGGTAGCTAAATTATGTTAAGCAATTCTCTCCAGGGTACAGTTTCCACTTTTCTAACCTTCACGAAAAGAAGAGATTGATTTTTTTTAGGTCAACTGATAAGTAATTAAATAAAAATAAATATCAACAAAAAGATATAGGTCCATCTTTAATATAATGATCGGCAATAAAATTTTGGATCCAGGCCGTCTGCCGAAGTTAAGAAACGCTCATCGCCTTTTCTGTTTATGCTATTTAGGTTTTAAAACGTCGAGGTTAAACACTTTGAGAAATGCTTAACCGCAATTGGTTTCAAATGCTGTTGTCACCGGGCATTTAAAACGTATAAAGGATTTCTTGATGGAGAAATTCGATGCCGTGGGATCACAGCGATAAAGTGACTTAATCGTGATGCAGATAAAATCCGTGCTGCCGGCTCATGAATATGATTGCTGCTTGCAGCCGGTGCTAGTTCATTGGCTGCATATACATGAATGGGGTCTGGAATTCAGGAGGCCACACACACAACACAGCTGAGAAGCAGCTTTAAAGGGGAGGCTCTCATTGTGGCTCTAGCAAATGATGTCAAATGCAGTGAGCAGGCCCAAGGGAACATGCAGCAAGACTCTCAGCTGCTCCAGTTCTGGCAGTCTCGGTACAATAAGTGGCAGGGAAGAGGGACATCTTCTACCCATCAGGAAGCCATCCAGGACTTAGAAGCATGGGTAGTTGTCATGGATGCAGTGCAGGAAGAAGTTGAATTAGTTCACGAGTCAGCAAGCTTCTGATCACAGCTACACCCACTCACTCTCATTGACTGTAGCTCACACTTCTTTTCCATCACCCTGTGCTTTGCTGCATGTGTATGGCACACTTCATATAAATATTATTTATCTCACCCTCACACTCAGCCCCATTGCACCTCCCCTTAAATAGCCCGTCACTGTTACATTATCCACACATATCAGGAGATTGTACTCACACACATATCTCTCTCTTGCAAGAGAAAGTGGTACACAGTGAGGGACAACAGGCTGCCCTCCGCAGAGAACCAACACCCTTGTGTTTCCTTTACCCTAAAAGGGTAATGCTGGCAGTAATGGGAAAAATAGAATCGAGGCGGTGACTAGTAATGACACTGGAGGATATGGGAAGCAAGCTTCCTTTGTTCTTTTGGCTTTTTCCTTATCCCACACTATTTTCAAGACAAACTGCATTCAACATGCTGTTCTTCCTCTCTGTTCGACCTCACACCACAACCTAACCTTTGATCCACTTTCACTTCAGCTCCACAGAATACAGAAGGAAGTCCGTGAGTTTGAGGAACAAGAGTAACAGTGTATAAATCTGCATTATCACTCAGGCAAGCCTTCACAAGCACCAGCTTATCTACTGATCCAATGCCAGCCACAAGTCATTTTGTAGCACTTTCTTTCAAGAGGCATTGGTTCAATTCCCAACTGAGAGATTTGAACACAACATTCTAGGCTGGCACTCCAGTGCAGTATTTAGATGCATACTGTCTTTTATTTATTAGTGTCACAAGTAGGCTTACATTAACAGTGCAATGAAATTACTGTGAAAATCCCCTAGGTGCCACACTCTGGCGCCTGTTTGGGTACACTGAGGGAGAATTTAACATGGCCAATACACTTAACCAGCACGTCTTTCGGGCTGTGGGAGGTAACTGGAGCACCCGGAGGAAACCCATACAGGGAGGATGTGCAGATTCAGCACAGACAGTCATCCAAGCTGGGAATTGAACCTGGGTCCCTAGCAGTGTGAGGCAGCAGTGCCAACCATTGTGCCACCATGCTGCTCCAAAATATCAAATTGAGGCCCGCCTACAGGCTTATTTGGACAGAAAATATCTGTTGGCATTCTTTTCATAGAAGAAAGACCATTGTTCATCCCTCATGAACATCATGAAAAGAAGAACAGGTGGTCTGGTTAGCATATTACATGGGATCTTGCTGCGCTCAAATTGGCTGCCACGTTTCCTACAAAGAGTTTCCTACACTTCATTGACTACATTGACTGTTATGTGCTACATTGACTGTTATGTGCTTCGGGATGTCCTGTCATGAAAGGCACTATATAAATGCAACTTTCACTTTTTTTAGTTTTTCAGGGATCAGGTTAGAGGAAGGATCTGCATCTGGCGCACTGACTAGGTAACAATGCACAAGACCAAAGGCAGAGAGATAGGAAGCCACAGATGTCAGCTGATCAGAGAGCAATGTCACAGACCGGTTCTGTCAGTTTCAGATTTTATTGGGCCAAAGCTGCTAAGTTGTACCAAATACCAACATTGTTAACCATGCACCAGGAATTGCTGCCAGGGAGTTTGTGCACAATTTTGCTGATCAGTGAGGAGTCCACCTCTAACATGGCACAATACTTACAACATAACATCAAGTCTATCCTTTCCAATGTGTTTACCACTATCAGCATTGCAGTGGAACACACCATGCTGGACAGCATCTAATGATGAATTTCACAGTAAAACATAACCCAATTTCCATGCCCTTATTGGCCAGCTTTGCAATACAATGGTCTTAAAATATCTCAATTAGGTTTATACTCTTCTCTCTATGACTTGCCTTTTTTTTGTGTGAATTGATTTAAATTGAAGTTTCTTACCTAGCTCCAGTTTTGAAAATGACGCACATAATGTAAAGCCATTCACACCATCAACCTTTAATAAAATCTTCATGAAACTGCATTAATGTATGGTTTATTTCCTTTCCGAGCTGTTTCCAATTTATTTGGACTCAATGTTTGTGCCACTGAAGTTATACTGTCAAGTGAGTTTGGAATGTTTCTGCTTACAAGCATTTTCTTCAAACAAAAAAGATTCTATGTTTAGAGTTTAAAAGTTGCCTCTCTGGAATATTGGGCTGGATTTTACAGGGGAAGGGGGAGAAACGCAGAGTGAACGTGGCACAGTGGAGTGGAGAGTGAACATGGGTTTGGGAATACCTTTGCTCTGATGGCACAGGGGACCATTAAGGTGGTACCCCACCTCCCCCTTGAGTGACCAGTAGTAAAAACTGCTGTGTTACATGTTTTCTCAGGGTTAAAACCTTTAAGAGGGTATTAATTGGCAACTTAAGGGACTCAGCCAACCTATGGGGAGGGGTGTAGGGGGAGTTGGTGTAGGGGTATCTTCCCTGTTGCTGGGACAATTGCAGCATGTAGGCATTAAGAATGGTGCCCAAAGCTGTGGCATGGTGACACAGTGGTTAACACTGGGACTAGAGTTCAATTCCGGCTTGGGTCACTATCTGTGCAGAGTCTGCACATTCACTACATGTCTGCGTGGGTTTCCTCTGGGTGGAAAGAAGGTCTGAAAGACATGCTGATTAGGCTGTATTGGCCGTGCTAATTTCTCCTTCGGTGTACCCGAACCGGCGGTGAAGTGTACGACTGAGGGATTTTCACAGTAACTTCATTGTAGTGTTAATGTAAACCCACTTGCGACTATTAAATAAATTTCAAAGCCCTTGCATTCTATATTATGGCCCCAATTCCACCTGCCAACCTGCCGCAGGGGACAATAAAATGCAGCCCATAACAACTTTACACCGGTTTATCATGGATAGCTTGACCTTACCAAGTTATGAATATTTAACTGAAAATTAATATATATTCCTGACTAACCAACAAAATAGAGCACTATTATAAACATATGATGAAATAGGCCATTCAGCCCCCCAAGCCTGCTCTGCCATTCAATGAGATTGTGGCTGTGTTTCAATTCTATATTTCCATACATGCCCAATAATCTTGCTGAACAAGAATCTATCTATCTCTGCTTTAAAAAAAATTCAATGACCCCCCACCAACACCAGCTTCTGAGGCAGAGTTCCAAAGTCACACAATCCTCTGAGAAAAAAAATGTCCTCATCTCTATCCTAAAAGAGCGACCCCTAGTTTTGAAACAGTGTCCCCTAGACCTGGGATCAGCCACAAGAGGAAAAATCCTTCCACTTCTATCTTGTCAAGACCATTTAGAATCTTAAATACTTCAATCAAGTTGCTCCTCATTCTTCCAAACTGCAGTGGAAACAAGCCCAGTACGTCTAACCTATCCTTATAATACAGCCTGCTCATTCTGAGGTACCAATCTAGTAAACCCCGCTCTGAATTGCCTCCAATGCAGATACATCCTTTCTGAAATAAGGAAATCAACATTGCATCCAATATTTGAGATGTGAGCTGGAATGTTACTGGCTTGCTCGCCATGGGAATCAGAGCAGATGAGGGGCAGAACATGGGAAGGTTCATTAACCTTGGGCAGGATTCTATGGTTTCAGGATGAACGAGGCCATAAAATCCTGCCTCTGGTCTCAACAATGCCCTGTATAACTGAAGTGCATCATCCTTACATTTAGAATATAAGAACATAAAAACTAGGAACAAGAGTAGGCCATCTGGCCCCTCAAGCCTACTCCACCATTCAATAAGATCATGGCCGATCTTTTCGTGGACTGAAATCCACTTATCCACTTGCTTACCATAATCTTTAATTCCTTTACTGTTCAAAAATTTATCTATCCTTGCCTTAATATCATTCAATTTAATGGGAAATGAACATTATTATTGTTCAATCCCCCTTGTAATAAAGGGTAGCTTTCCATTAGCTTTTTCATTCCCTATTTGTAAACGTATTCTAAAGTTTCTACAGAGAGTTAAACAGTCATATATTTAAACCAATAACCTCTTATGGCTTAATTTCTGTCATTTGCTTGTTAGATTTCAATAACTATCTGCCATTTTTCTTTAAACTTATGGTATGGTCATGGTTTCAACAAGTTTGCAAGCTTTCTTGCCAGGTCATACTTCTTCCTCTTTTTCAGGCAAGATGTTCCCCAGATTTTGTGTGACCCGCAGTATTGACCTTTCTTCTACATTCCATACCATTGCCTCAATCAGTTTCATGCACAGGATGATGACGCTTAGCAAAATGGACACAGACAATTATAGTAACACAAAACAGCTTTTTCATTCACCTTCAAAAAGAAACAACCTTAAAGAACAAATGTTTACCAAAGCTTTGTACAGTTATTTGCAACTTCACAAATGTCACAATGTAAACCTTGCTGAAATCAAAGGCAACAGTATAAGCCTTGCTAAAATAAACCATTGTGAAATTATTGTGTGTGTCATCATTCCGGCAAAAATGATTTTCTATTCCCATTTTCCATGACGACAATGTTCCTTTAAAAAATGAATTTTACTAAGATCAATGGAAGAATAAAACCATATGCCTGGGAAAATGAATGCCTATTCCCCACTATATCACCAGTGATTATGTTTCCCCCACTCCAACCCAATTAAACTAGCAAGGATTTAGTTTATTCACACTATGATAATAGCTAAAATATATTTTTGAGTACAAAGGCAGCAACTTATTACTAGTAGAATTGAGAAACAGAACAATGGTGGCATCCAAATGCACAAATTGTACCAAAGTTGGATATCTGTGAATTGACCCATACATCCAATTGCAAGATATTTAATACCACAATTCCTATGAATATACGAAGTGTGAAGTCCTTCAAGTCCTTGTGTGAACTTTGACCAATTGTCACTTTAGTTACATATTATACAGCAATTCAGCTCTCATCTTTAGGCTTTTGCTAACTTTCAAGGTTTCTCCCTTTCTGTTCAGTCCTCAACCAGTAAAAAACTACATACACACAGTAAACCTTTCTAAATAAATATAAAACCTAGGTACTTTCTTCAAGGGTATAATTTAATCCCAGGAATCAGATCATTACTATAGTAGTATCTGAATTAGTTAATTAAACCATTACTGTTGCATTTGGAGCAACAAGATTCTGCTGCAGCAGTGCAATATGAAACTACTGGATTTATCCTTGACCCCTTCCTGCTCTACATGCTGCCCCATGGAGATGTTACCTGCGGAAAGTGGTCAGCTTCCACCAGTACCACCTCACCAGCACTCCTCTCTCCTGCCCATTGCCTCCAAAACCGCAAGTAACTACAAAAGGTCATGAATGTAACTAATCTATCCCACAAACCAGCCTCCCATCCATTGACTCTGACTGCACTTCCTGCTTCCTTGGCAAAGCAGCCAGCATAATTAAAGACCCCACGCACCACGGACATTCTCTCTTCCACTGTATTCCTTTGAGAAAAAGATACAAAAGTCTAAGGTCACATACCAATCGACAGAAGTACAGCTTCTTCCCTGCTGCTGTCTTGGACTTACCTTGCATTCGGTTGATCTTTCTCGACACCCTAGCTATGACTGTAACATTACATTTACACTCTCTTGTTTCCTTCTCTACAAATGGTATGTTTTGTCTGTACAGTGTGCAAGAAACAATACTTTTCACTGTATGTTAATATACATGACAATAATAAATCAAATCAAATCTGTGCAACAGGCCTCTAGTGCAACATCCATAGATCCACAGAATCCCTACATTGTCGAAAGAGGTTATACAGCCTATTGAGTTCATAACGACTCTCCAAAAGAGCATCCCACCTAGGCCCTCCCATCTGCCCTATCCCAATAATTCCATACATTAACCACAGCTAATCCATCTAACCGACACACCTTGGGACACTAAGGGGCAATTTAGCATGGCCATCCACCTCACCTGCACTTCTTTGGATTGTGGAAGGAAACTGGAGCACCCAGAGAAAACCAGGGGAGAAGGGGAGAGGAGTCAAGGAGAAAATGTGCAAACTCCGCACAAACAGTTGCCCAAGGCTGGAATTGAACCTGAGTTCCTGGTCCTGTGAGGCAGCAGTACCCCCTCACCTCCTCCCCATCCCCTCCCCCCCAACTCCGATTTTAAAGCCTAAAAGCCCAGCATGTGGTTCCAGCATCCACAGTGTTGTGCTTGTGTTTCTTAATAAGTGTATTTCCATTTATTAGCCTGCCTCAGGATGTGAACTGCACTGATAAACCGTTCTTGTGCATAAGGTGGGCAAAGCTTTAGGTCAATAACAATGTTTAGGCATTGTAGCTCATTCATCACCACCCACCATTCTCAGTCAGAAAATGCTTTCAGTGTTTTTCAATTGCACTATTCTTTCAACAGCATGAAGCAGATCACAATAGCATAAAACCAGCAGAAGTATCCTGGCTTTATGCCTGTAAATGACTATCATTTCAGTGTTAGCAACTGAAGGACACTTGCTTTTCGGGACTTTTGTTAATATCAACTCATTGTATTATGCAAAGCAATTGTTAGAACATTCAAGGACTCTAAGGAATGTCAGGCTGATTTATTCTTGGCAGTTCTCTGCATCACGCCACTTTCAGGAAAGCATGTCAATGGAGACATTTTATTTCAAATGCTGGCTGAATTCTCTTGGCAGCTAAGAATGCTTTGGCAACCACATTAAATGGGGTGCTTACTGCAGTAAGCCATAGATAAATAAGGAACCAATAGTCATAACAATGTTTTAGAAGATTCTCTGATTGTCCATTTTAAGCAAATAGCTTAGGCAGCCTGCTGGTACAGTGGTTAGCACTGCTGTCTCACAGGGACCGGGGACCTGGGTTCAATTCCGGCCTCGGGTGACTGTCTGTGTGGAGTTTGCACTTCTCACCATGTCTGCGTGGATTTCTTCCAGGTGCTCCGGCTTCCTCCTACACTCCAAAGATGTGCAGGTTGGGTTGATTGTCCATGCTAAATTGTCCCCTAGTGTCAGGGGAATTACCAGGGTAAATACATGGGGTTATACAGGGATAGGGTCTGAGTGGGATTGTTGTCGGTGGAGGCTCAACGGGCCGAATGGCCTCCTTCTGCACTGTAGGGATTCTATGATATTTCAAGTTACATTATCCTGAGTGTTAAGTTGATTACCGGATTAAATTTAGGTTGTTCATACTCCAGTGGTAACTTTTTCTCTCCCCCCCACCCCCCCAAATTATGCTCCTCACTGTTTTTTCAATTCTTCAAGTTATGTATTGCCTGTATGGAAAAACAGAGTTGCTAGTCTGGTCTCAGGGTATCAACAAAAATTATTTTGCTTGACTGATGGGAAGTAAGCAAACAATACCTGGTAACTCCTACATTTTAAAATTCCCATCCAAGATTTCAAATCCCTCCAAGGCCTTCCCTCTCCCTATCCTGTCAAATTTCTGCAGCCCAATAGTCCTCTGAGATATCTGCACTCCTCCAATTCTGGTTTCTTGCAGATCCCCAGTCTTAATTACTCCACCACTGGTGTCTGAGCCTTCAGCTGCCTGAGCTCTAAGCTCTGGAATTCCTTCCTTAAACCTTTCCACCTTTCTTTCCTCCTTTAATTCAAAATCTAAATCTTTGACCAAGCTTTTGTCACAAGCTTTAACATCTCTTTAACTGTAAAATTGATTACACCCCTGTGACATTTTATGAGGTTAAAGGTGCTATACAAATGCAAAATGTAGTAAATGCTCTTCATCAGAGTTTTGCCTTGTGGAAAACATAAGAACATAAGAACATAAGAAATAGGAGCAGGAGTAGGCCATCTAGCCCTTCGAGCCTGCCCCGCCATTCAATAAGATCATGGCTGATCTGTCGCTGCTCAGTTCCACTTTCCCGCCCTCTCCCCATAACCCTTAATCCCCTCTCTTATCAAAAACCCATCAACCCGTGTCTTAAAAATATTTAGCGAGGTAGCCTCCACCACTTCAACGGGCAGAGAATTCCAGAGATTCACCACCCTTTGAGTGAAGAAGTTCCTCCTCAACTCCGTTCTAAACCGCCCCCCTTTTATCTTGAGGCTGTGCCCCCTAGTCCTACTGTCTTTTTTGAGCGGGAAGAGTCTCTCCACCTCTATCCTACCCATCCCATTCATCATCTTATACGTCTCAATAAGATCTCCCCTCATTCTTCTAAACTCTAACGAGTACAAGCCCAGTTTATTCAGCCTCTCCTCATAGCTCAACCCCCTCAACTCCGGTATCAGCCTAGTAAACCTCCTCTGCACTCCCTCCAAGGCCAAAATATCTTTGCGCAGGTGCGGCGCCCAAAACTGCACACAGTACTCCAGCTGCGGCCTCACCAATGCCCTATACAGCTGCAGCAAGACCTCCCTACTTTTATATTCAATCCCCCTCACTATGAAGGCCAGCATCCCATTCGCCTTCCTGACCACCTGCTGCACCTGCAAGCTGGGTTTTTGCGACTCATGCACAAGGACCCCGAGGTCCCTCTGCACCGTCGCCTGCTGCAGTTTTTCGCCCCATAAGTAATAGTCCTTCCTACCATTCTTCCTACCAAAGTGGTCCACCTCACACTTGCCAACATTAAATTCCATTTGCCATTTCCTGGCCCATTCGCCCAGCCTATCTAGATCCTTCTGCAGACTCTCCACACCCTCCGCACAATTTGCCGTTCCCCCAGTCTTGGTGTCATCAGCAAATTTCGACACCCTACACTCGGTTCCCTCCTCCAGATCATCTATATAAATGGTAAAAATCTGAGGCCCCAGCACCGACCCCTGGGGCACTCCACTAGTCACCATCCGCCAATCCGAATAGCACCCGTTGACCCCCACTCTCTGCCTCCTATTTGACAACCAATCCTCTATCCACGCTAACACCCTACCCCCAACTCCATGTCCCTCGACCTTCTGCAATAACCTCTTGTGAGGTACTTTGTCAAACGCCTTCTGAAAATCCAGAAAGACCACATCCACCGGCTCTCCTCTATCCACCGCCCTAGACACATCCTCATAGAACTCCAGTAAATTTGTCAGACACGACTTCCCTTTAATGAAACCATGCTGCGTCTGCTCTATCAAGCAATTCCCTTCAAGATGCCTCGCAATTTCCTCCTTAATGACAGATTCTAACATTTTACCTGCCACAGACGTTAAACTGACCGGCCTATAATTCCCCACCTTTTGCCTGGCACCCTTCTTAAACAACGGCGTAACATTAGCCGTTTGCCAATCATCCGGCACTTCCCCGGAATCCAGCGACATCTGGAAAATAACCACCAAGGCATCCACTATCACCTCCGCCATTTCTTTCAGAACCCTCGGATGCATTCCATCCGGTCCTGGAGACTTGTTCACAATCAGTCCCTCCAGTCTGTCGAGCACCGCCTCTCTAGTAACAGTAATGTCATTAAGACCCTCCAGTCCTACCACCTTTCCATCGCTAACACCCGGCAAATTATTCACGTCCTCCTCCGTGAAGACAGAAACAAAAAAGTTATTCAATACCTTAGCCATATCCCCATCCCCTACCACTAGGTCCCCTTTCTCATCCTCTAAAGGACCAACATTCACCCTAGCCAGCCTCTTCCTTTTTCTATAGCATCTCCTGGCAACAATGCTGCATTTGAAAAATCGCTAGGGTAGATAAGAAAACCTGGATATATCACCACTCATTCAATCAGAATATTGAAATATTAGCTATATATTATCTACTTTGAGAATAAATCTCAAAATAATCTCCCAGTGAAAATGCGAGACAAAGAATTGTTCAACCCAAATGTGATTATTTGTTCTATTTGACTCTCCTGTACCATAAATTCTTACCTACTGAAAGTGCAGTTTCCTTTTGGCAATCAATTTAAAATGAAGAATTAACACGCTAGGGGTGAAATAGGAATACCAGCCTTGTAGGGCGTTCCCTGTCCACACCACTGCTATATTGCCCACCTTGACAGGTCTGACATGGTCAGATGACAAACGTAAAATGCCATCTTAACATTGACGCTCTGGGAAAGGGTTAGGCAAGGGATGCTCTTCAGGAAGCCCATGAGATACTGCTGAAGTGGATACATGAAATGTGGTGAAGACAACAATGATAACTCCTGTGATCAGATCAATAATTTCTGTTAGTTTTAGCCAGGATGAAGACACATGCATTTCAAATGAGTTCAGGTATTTTGCTTCTTGAAAGTGAACCAAAAACACAATCAGTGCTGTCTTATGAAGGAATGCAAATTTGCATACAAATATACAAACATATGAATTAAGAGCAGGAGTAGGCCAGTTGGCCTACTCTAAGAATCTAAAGAGCTTCTACAAATATGTAAAGGGCAAAAGAATAACTAGGGAGAAAGCAGGCCCTCTTAAGGATCAACAAGCTCATCTATGTGTGGATCCACAAGAGATGGATGCGATCCTAAATGAATATTTCTCATCAGTATTTACTGTTAGATGTTAGGGAACTTGTGGAAATAAATAATGACTTGAGGAGTGTACATATTATAGAGAAGGATATACTAGAAGTCTTGAAGTGCAGCAAGGTAGATAAATCTCCGGGGCCTGATGCGATGTATCCCAGGATGTTCTGGGAGGCTCGAGAGGAAATTGCAGCTCCCTCGTAGAGATACCTGAATCGTCGACAGCTACAGGCAAGGTGCCTGAAGATTGGAGGGTGGCAAATGTTGTGCCTTTCTTTAAGAAGGGCTGCAGGGAAAAGTGTGGGAACTATAGCTCAGTGAGCCTAACATCTGTAATGGGTAAATTGTTAGAAGGTATTCTGAGAGACAGGGTTTACAGGCATTTAGAGAGGCAAGGACTGATTAGGGACAGCCAGAACGGCTTTATGAGTGGAAAATAATGTTTCACGAATTTAATTGAGTTTTTTGAAGGGGTAACTAAGAAGGTAACTGAGGGCAGTACAGTTGATATTGTCTACATAGACTTTAGCAAGACCTTTGACAAGTTACTGCATGGTAAGTTGTTGCATAAGATTAAATCTCACGGGATCCAGGATGAGATAGCCAATTGGATACAAAATTGGTTTGATGAGAGAACACAGTAAAAAGTCTGACAACACCAGGTTTTAGTCCAACCTATTTATTTGATAATATACTTGCAAGCTTTCGGGGTTAGCCCCTTCGTCAGGTGAATGGAGAGTTCTGGCCTCAGACAGAGCATATAAAGCACAGACAGTTTAGAGATTACTGATTAGAATGCGAATCCTTACACCTAACCTGCTGTTCAAGACCTGAAGTGGCTGATAATGTGAGTGGAAGGAGCACTGATCACAGTTTAAAGAGATGTGTATTGTCTCCAGACAGTACAGTAAGTGAGGTTTTGCAAACCCAGGCAAGTCACGGGGGTTACAGATAGTGCGACATGAACCCAAGATCCCTGTTGAGACCGTCCTCATGTGTGCGGAACTTGGCTATCAGTCTCTGTTCAGCGACTCTGCGCTGTCGTGTGTCGTGAAGGCCGCCTTGGAGAATGCTTACCCGAAGGTCAGAGGCTGAATGCCCGTGACCACTGAAGTGTTCGCCAACAGGAAGGGAACAGTCTTGCCTGGTGACTGTCGAGCGATGTTCATTCATCCGTTGTCGTAGCGTCTGCATGGTCTCCCCAATGTACCATGCTTCGGGACATCCTTTCTTGCAACGTATCAGGTAGACAATGTTGGCCGAGTTGCAAGAGTATGGTAAATACTCAGCCACTTCAGGTCTTGAACAGCAGGTTAGGTGTAAGGATTCGCATTCTAATCAGTAATCTCTAAACTGTCTGTGCTTTATATGCTCTGTCTGAGGCCAGAACTCTCCATTCACCTGACGAAGGGGCTAACCCCGAAAGCTTGCGAGTATATTATCAAATAAATAGGTTGGACTAAAACCTGGTGTTGTCAGACTTTTTACTGTGTTTACGCCAGTCCAACGCCGGCATACCCACATCTTGATGAGAGAAGACAGAGGGTCCTGCTAACCTTTCACAATATATTACATTATATCTGGAATCTGTTTTGTTTTTGATCAGAATGAATTATCTTGATTGCTCATGTGAGATATTTTGTTAATGCAGTTACCAATGTAAATTACGAAGATGATTTGATCATTTACAGAATATTGTAATGCACTAATAGCAGTTAATCACAATGCAAAGTCCAGGACCATTAATTTTTAATGCAGCATGGCACCCTCCAGTTGATTGTACGTTAGAGGCAATGGTTGTGTGTTGCAGAGAACTTAGGGATCCAAGCTGCTGTGGCAACATACATTTTGTAGTCTGAAGCTATGGATAGTGATGGTAAAGGCTCCAACCTCCTTTCCATCAAATGGCTGACCAGGAATCTCTTCTAGTCTTACCACCTGTCATTGGAATTTCCATTCTTTCAATGTACTCTTTCTAGGGGCAATGTTTAGCTGTTTGATAAGGAGAAATCCATAACAGATAGGGGGCTAAACCTTATCAAATGCAAATACCCATTCTGCGCAGCACAATGCCAAACTAATTTCGAAATCATTTCTTTGATTAGGCTTTGGAAGGCTTCTGAGTGATTTTTAGGGCACTATTCACGTTTTGGTTTTATAATGCCTAAGTGAATATAGTGTGAACGATATATTCTGGCAATTGGGAAGCCATTTCTTTTACTTGTTTATAGGATGAGGGCATTGCTGGCTAGGCCTGTATTTATTGCCTGTTCCAAATGGCCCTTAAGAAAGTGGTGTGCTGTCTTCCTGAACTGCTGCAATCCATGCGGTGTAGGAATACCCAAGTGATGTTAGAAAGGGAGCTCCAGGATTTTGACTCAGCAACAATGAAGAAATGGCAATGTAGTTCCAGGTCAGGGTTGTGTATAACTTGCAGGTGGTGGTATTGCCATGTGTCTGCTGCTCCCTGTCCTTTGAGATGGTGGCGGTCATGGGTTTGGAAGGTGCTATCGAAGGAACCTTGGCGAGTTGCACTTTGTAGATAGTACACACTGCTACCATTGTGCATTGGTGGTGGAGGGAGAGAATATTTAAGGTAGTGGGTGTACAGCCAATCAAGTAACATCTTCACAAGTACTATTCTGAGGCCATTCAGCACAGAATTCACTGTTCGTCACAGCCAATTAAGTCTCAATAATCAATGGCCATTAAAACTCTGCTCTGTAATTGTTAGGTTTCACATTATCCTCACTGCATGAACTCCCACAGTCCAATTTAGATCCCATTGCATAAGCAGATTCATAATAGTTGCATGGTGAATATATAGAATATCACATCGCCAGTCAACTTGTATTTCTGTAATTGCTCCCAGATAGCCTTTATTTTTCCCTCCCAGCTAGGACTTAATTCTCCAGAACACTTCCAGTTAAATTTTAATCGATTTATTTTAAACCATCTATTTTTTTAATGCTTGCATTTTAAATGTAAAAAGTAACAGTGATGGAATGAGCCTTTTGATTTACTGTTTAATATTTAAGTTAGGCCTTACTTTTGCTGACATAGAGGGATTATATATCAGGATCATCCTATGCATAAAAGTGCTGAGTTTGAGCTGTGTATGCTCCCAGAGAACAATTAATGACTTATTAGTGACATGAACAAAACAGTCAACCAAGGATAAACAGAGTGCTCTAGGCCATTTAATGCACTTGAAAGAAACTTCTGTGCTTAATACACTGAATATCTCCAAATGAATGCTAGAAATTCAGGTGTGCCATAAATAGTTGGGACCAGATTTTGCAGTCTCGAAATGGGACTACATAGAGATGGGACAGCAAAACTGGTCGTCAAGTGATAAGGGTGGAATTCCTGCCTCTGTTTCCACTGGTGGTCATTTTGTAGGTTGCGGGAAAGGTTGTGGGCAGAGAGGCTGCACCACGATTTGGTTTGATTTGATTTGATTTATTATTGTCACATGTATTTACACACAGTGAAAAGTATTGTTTCTTGCGTGCTGTACGGACAAAAGATACCATTCATAGAGAAGGAAAGGAGAGAATACAGAATGTAACGTCACAGTCATAACTAGGGTGTAAAGAAAGATCAACTTAATGCAAGGTAAGTCCATTCAAAAGTCTGACAGCAGCAAGGAAGAAGCTGTTCTTGAGTCGGTTGGTAGGTGATCTCAGACTTTTGTATCTTTTTCACGATGGAAGGAGGTGGAAGAGAGAGACGGGGTGCATGGGGTCCTTAATTATGCTGGCTGCTTGCAGGATTTCCAGGGAAAAATCTTAGAACTAAAAGCTGACAGGTCTCCAGATTCTGATGCACTTCAAGCCAGGGTCTTAAAAGAAGTGGCTGCTGAGATAATAGATACATTGGTTTTAGTTTACCAAAATTTCTTAGATTTTGGAAAGATCCCATCAAAATGGAAAATAGCAAATGTGACTTTGATTTGATTTATTATTGTCGCATGTATTAACATATAGTGAAAAGTATTGTTTCTTGTGTGCCATACAGGCAAAACATACCATTCATAGAAAAGGAAATGAGAGAAGGCAGAATGTCGTATTACAGTCATAGCTAGGGCGTAGAGAAAGATAAACTTAATGAAAGGTAAGTCCATTCAAAAGTCTGACAGCAGCAGGGAAGAAGCTATTCTTGAGTCGGTTGGTACATGTCCTCAGGCTTTTGAAACTTTTTCCTGAAGGAAAAAGGTGGAAAAGAGAATGTTCGGGTTACATGGGGTCTTTAGTTATGCTGGCTGCTTTGTTGAGGCAGTGGGAAGTGTAGACAGAGTCAATGGATGGGAGACTGGTTTGTGTGATGGATTGGGCTACATTCACGACCTTTTGTAGTTTTTGGAACAAAGCTCCCAGGTAACATTCTCCCTCCCTGACATATTGTAATGTCTGCAACTCTGCCTCTAGCTCAATGACCATGAGTAGAAGCTCCAAGGATTGCAGACACTTTCAGCAGATGTGTTTGATCTGGATCACACTGGCATCCAGGAGCGCCCACACTCTGCAGTTGCAACACATCACCTGTCTTGCCGTTATTACTGTGTCTTGAGGAAGTAACTAATTGATTATTTTCCTAACTATCTGTAAGTTAAATGAACACCTCTTCTCACTGACACTTTCTATGTTAATTTAAATCTCAGTAATTCAATAAACCCCACAATTTAATGAAATAAATAATAAGTTTACTAGATACTTTCTTCTGCAAGTGTTTCTTAAATAATTATGAGTAAAACGTAAGGGTTATTACATTTTTAAAATACTTTTACTAAATTCCACCACTGTATAGACACCCTGAGAGTTAATCAAACTCACTAACCAAATTCATCAAACAGCTTTTTGAATGTCAGAGTAGGCTCAAGGGGCCGAGTGGCCTACTACTCAACAAATTTAGTAATAGAGTCCAGTGCACCAGCAGTTGAGTCAGTGCTAGCAGAATCTAGTGCTTCCAAGGAGGAATCTCAACTGCCAGCAGAATCAGAGGAAGAGAGCACTAGCTCTAGTTCCACATTGAATCTCTTGATCCATTTCTCGGCTTGAGTTACTGTCTGTGCGAAGTCTGCACATTCTTCTCATGTCTGCGTGGGTTTCCTCCTGTTGCTGTGGTTCTCTCCCATAGTCTGAAAGATGTGTTGGTTAGGTGCGTTGGCCATGCTAAATTCTCCCTCAGTGTACCCGAACAGGTACTAAAATGTGGTGACTAGGGGATTTTCACAGTAACTTCATTGCATTATTAATGTAAGCCTACTTGTGACACTAATAAAAAGAAACTTACCACTATTGTAGACTCTGATACCCCAGCTTGGAGAACTTGGTTATGAAGTTGCACTGCTCCACAAGGGTCCAGGAGTCCCCTGACCGTGAATTTTGCTGAATGGCTCTTCTTTACAAATTTTATCTTGACTGTGTATAAGAGTTTTTGTTTGCATTACTGTAAAGGAACTTGGGTGTGGGGGAGGGGGAAACAATGTTGTAGCATGGCCCTTTAAGGGCTGTGTGTTTATGGGTCACATGACCCTCCTGGGGCCAATCAGGAGGAAATACACAAACTGTCACCTATCAGGTGTGAGGGCAGAGGTTCTGGTAGGGGGGAATCTTCAGTGTGAGTCCGGGAGTCAGTGGGAATAGATTTGTATCTATACTGAACTTGTCTTTATATAGTTTAACTATATTCAATCAGTCACTTATTGTGATTCAAGGCTTCCTCATCATGCTATCTCACGCTACAATAAAAGTTAACTTGCAACTATGAATGGGCAAAATGCTCAAATGGTGAAAAATAATAACACCTATGTGACTCTACTAAAGAACAGTAACTTTACAACATGACTTTTGATTCAACCTCCATGTGTATATCTTTGGGTAAGTAGACAACTTTAGTTCTCCCATTCCTATCATTTATACATGACATAACCTTGTGGTTTGAACAGGTAGAGGCAGGCTGCTTAGACGCCTGCTCTGCCAACTGAGATGGTTTTGGCCAAAGATGTATGGGTTTTAGAGCCTCAGTGTGGTGCCCGTCAAAGACCACTCCACTTGTGCCTAAGAAAGAGCAGGAGGCAGCACACCAGATACTTGCAGAGGCAGGGAATAATGGGGGAGATTTGTAAGGGCTTTGAGAGGAGTTCTCACTCCCATGTACCCTGTCAATGTTGTCCATCTCATGGGCCAGCCACACCTCACTGCTACCACTGAGCTGGAGACAGCTTGGTGTGGATCAGTACATGCCGAGAAAGACCTATTTGAGGCACCAGATGTGCTGGCACTCAATTTGTACACATCCATGATCAAGGTATGTTGCAGAGAGAACGGAATAGTCTGCTCCTGCTGTTGATCTCCTGGGTTATCTCCAGTCTTAGAGACACCAGCAGGTTTCTTTCTGCCACTGCTGGGGCAAAATACATCCTCACAGTCCCCAGCAGTACATCAATGGGAGGTGTTGTTTGAGCGGGGACACAGCTTTTGACAGTCCTGAATTCAGTCTCACATCTTGGAAACAGCTCCAAGTTCCTTTGAATTCCAACTTTTTTTTTTGCATTTTGAATATTGGAGTTGAGATCAAGTTATGCACAATGCACCACACCTGCTGCCACAGAATTGACGACAGATCCAGAAGTAAAATACTCCTGAGGTTTCTCAAGTAAGAGCAGAATCTCTACTCCGCCCTCACACCTCCCAATCTACTTCTGTGATAATATGGCCTGGGGTTCCTATGAAAAATGTGGAAAATTGCACAGCGTTAATCTAACTCCAAATCAGTGACTATTTCACTATTTGTTTTATTCCAGTACCACCTTTACCCAAGATGTGGAGATACTGGCGTTGGACAGGGCTGGGCACAGTAAGAAGCCTCACCACACCAGGTTAAAGTCCAACAGGGTTATTTGGAATCATGAGCTTTCAGAGCGCTGCTCCTTCATCAGATGACCGAAGGAAGGAGCAGCACACCGGACGACTATTCCGTTCTCTCCGCAACGCTTATTGGTGTTGAGAGACTTCTTACTGTGACCTTTACCCAAACCAGGGGTTTGGGTAAAGGTCACGTTATAAGTTTACTCCACTTCGTCTCACCCCTGAATTAAAATGAATTCTAACATATAAAGGCAACCCGGACATTCTCTCTTCCACCTCCTTCTGTTGGGAAAAAGATAAAAAAGTCTGTGATCAAGTACCAACTGATTCACGAATAGCTTCTTCCTTGTTGCCATCAGACTTTTGAATGGACCTACCTTGCGTTGTTGATCTTTCTCTACACTCTAGCTATGACTGTAACACCACGTTCTGCACTCCCTCCTTTCCTTCTCCCCATGTACTCTGTGAACAGTATGTTTTTTTGTATAACGTGCAAGAAGCAATACTTTTCACTGTATCCCAATACATGTGACAATAATAAATCAAATCAAAGCAAAAAAACTTATGTTTGAAAGGTAAATATGAATCAGCTGGTGTATTATAAGGGTAGTGAGACGGCCGCCAAAGTAAGGGTTTATTAAACAGCTTTGTGAGTGTTGCATTGGGACAAGCACGGCCAAGACCTAGAAATCTTCAAATAAAAGGATTACAGGCTTGGATCCAAGTCTTCTGACTCTTTGGTGTGCATGCTGTGGATACGATACATTTTCATTTCAAAAGAAAAATTCTATAACATTGTAATAGCTGGAAAAACATGTTGCAAATTTTTGCACTGCTGCAGAGTATAACTGCTTCTCCAGGGTGAACATGCCAAGGACATCAAGCTGGCTAGCGTTGGTAGAATCCCTAGAACAGGCTGATTGCAGTTTCAGGAATCAATGCTGCCCAGAACCTTTTTAATGAGTCAGCACCGTCCCTAGAATTGGATTACAAAGGTTATTTTTAGTTCTATCATTCTAATATATAAACCTCAGCCGAATTGTTGTGTCAGATAGGCTAATTTTCCAGCTTTCACTAACAGCCAGTCATTTAAGAAATATAGGTAGCCTCATTTTTCCAGTCCTGTGCCGAGATGGGAAGGCGAGGATGGGAGAGGATAGGACTGCGAGGAAAGTTGTAAAGTTGGCTTCACTACCTGGCATGTTCTTGCCTCGAAGTGATCTCGCTAGAGATGAGATCAATGCAGCAAAAGTTACCTGGCAGTGGTGGGTAACCAATTAGGCCCATTGATAAGGGGCCTAATTGTTTGGGATCTTCCTGATGGAGGACTGGCCTCCAGGCTGAGGCTGGTGCTGACCTGGAGGTGGCCTACAGGTGGCTGACCGGGGACCATCAATGCTTCCCCTCATTCATCCCAGCATGGACCCTGCAAAATAAAATTCTGGCATCTGAGACCATGTGTGATTTTGTAATTTTTTTCCCCCAAGGGTGGAGAATGCGCCCCTGTGGTGAGATGCCCTTGTGGCCTCTTGCCTGCCGTAGTAATGTGGGAGGGAGAGAGCGGAAGAAGGTGTCACTGCGAGGGAAGTTGTAAAATAGCACATTGGCTTCACCACCTGATGCGTTCTCTTGGTAAGGATGCTGTCAGACATCACTGTGGGTCTTTTAATTGGGCATCTCACTTATCAGGTCCACCTATCATCCTCATTTTGGACAAGGCATCTGGAAGCAGCTTCTTAACTGGCCATCTCTGGGAAGGTCATGATAAATGTCCCATCACAGACACTTCATTTCCAGGCCATTTTTGAAGCTGTCATTACGATCGCAACCCACCAAGGAAATTCAGGCCTGGGTGCTTATGTTACATGCATATAGAGCGCAGAATTATCAGTTCTATAAATATATAGTATTATATATAAAGTGTAAATGAAAGTGAAGCACTGAATTAAAACTGCTCTTTGCTTTGCAGTGGTGTTAGTTTGACCTTTAAGATTTGTCTTTCTACATATTTTTACTTTATTTCCATGTGTAATTAATGCCAGAGTCTTCTCCCAGTTATCTAGTCATTGGGTCGAACCAGATACGCATGTTCAAGACACCTCCTTCTCTGATCTGCACCTACCTGCAAGTAGGCATATTTACTGACACTTCTTATCTGATTTATGACTCCACCTTTTTATTTTCAAATACCAGTTGAATGGACCATCCTGTTTTTGCCAGTGACAATCTTCATCAGAAATTTAATTTCCTTTGTTCTGATATTCAAACAAAATAATGCTTTACAATCTCAATCATAGGAAACTGGACTGATCATGACTGCTTGAATGTAGGGTAGAGGGCCACGTCTAGCTAAAGTGGGAAAATCTCTCTTTTATCAAGAGCATGACACGATTTCCCCCTTAATCAGAATAACATTCCTGCTCATAAAAAATGAGAATCAGACCAGAAGTGCGAATGACTGCTGGTCCCAACATTCAGCCAATTGTAAATAATCAACCTGCTGCATAAAAATATGGCAGCAAGTGTTGCAAATCTAACGCTTCCTTCATTACAAACTCCTTGCTGGTTTGGGGAAGCAGTAGTATTATCGCTAGACTATTCATCCAGAGACTTAACTAATATTCTGGGGACTTGGGTTCGAATCCCGCCACAGCAGATGGTGGAATTTGAATTCAATAAAAAATATCTGGAATTAAGAATCCACTGATGACCATGAAACCATTGTCGATTGTCGGAAAAACCCATCTGGTTGACTAATGTCTTTTAGGGAAGGAAATCTGCCGTCTTTATCTGCTCTAGCCTACATATGACTCCAGAGCCACAGCAATGCGGTTGACTCTCAATTGCCCTCCGAACAACTAGGCAATAAATGCTGGCCATCAGCCAACACCCATGTCCCACGAATGACTTAAAAAAAGATACTGCAGGAGACATGACAATGCATTGTGGTCTCCTTCATACCAGAAGGTCAATGAAGATCGAGATACAAAACCACATGGAGAAAGGAGGCAGAGAGAAGTCATGACACGTAGCATCCCAGGTCTGGTATAAACAGCAGAGGGAGAGATTTTACAATATCCACAGAGATGCCAAGGTGACTTTAGGCTTTAGAAGGTATGATTGCCTTTTGTCCATGTAGATCCAAAAGGAAATGTATTCTTCTGTGACATCTGGGAAATAATGTGTGAAAAGCATTTGTCTATTTTTACTTTATTCTTGAGTACAATGGACAGTGGAAATAACAGCTGCCCCAGCTCAGTCATCTCTTAAACATAATACTCTCAATTTTACTACTTGCTGCAGAAATATCATGCTAGCCAGTTTGACCTGCATTGAGGGAGGTGGCCTGATAAAAAGAATGTTGTTTGTAGTGCTTGCAGTAATATTTTTACTGTACAAAGCAATGCATAACTGAGAACAAGAACAGAAAGGAAAGCATGAAGGAAGTGACATGTATGATGAAATGGCTCTTGGACCTACAGGCAATGGTAAACATCAATTCTGAGGCATGATGTTGTAAACAGAGCATGCAAACATCCTTCGTATCCCAGCTCTCCTTAACTCTCACAGCAGGAGCTGCATATAATTCACTAATTGTCAAATAATTTTGCAATTCTTTTAAGGCATTTTCTTGAGAACATGCTGTAAATTGGTTTTGACAAGATGAAAGTGAAGCACTGAATTAGTGGCTGCAAGGATTCTCCTATAAGACAACACCTCAGATCAAGCAGCCACCTAGTCCCAGCAATGGAACAGATTCTAGAACATTAGTGAATGCAGTGACTTCATTTCAGAAAGAAACACCAGACCAGTCAGAGTTTGTGTGAAGGTGCGAGAGGAAGAGGTGGGATATGAACAAGCAAGGTATGGGCAGACAGTGAGCCAATGCCACATATTAACTGGATAAAGATTGGTTGCCTATTGAGTCAGCCTTCAGTTGAGAGTTGAAGCAGGAGCAAGGGAAAACTTGGTTATGTCCGAAAGATAAACACATTAGCAAAGTACATGCTGCAGTACGTGTTGGACCTCAATGCTGCAATGCTGCAGATGTCTTCATGAATATGCAGGTTACAATCGAGTGGCATACTCATAACTACCTCCAGAAAGATAAAGTAATACTGGATCAAATCTAAATAATATTCTCTCACAAATTCACTGATATTCTTACATTCTCTGCAGACCATCAAATAGTGCAGGCGCTGCAGATTGCTGCAAAATGGACATTAAGGTGCAAATTTACTGTTTTATGATGAAAATGACTTGCACATTTAAACCCTGATTCTATAGATAATCTCCAGATATTTGAAAAGGTAGAAAAAAGATTTGTCAGTTCTCCAGATTTATCTTCTTGCCGCTGATAAATTATGTAAATGGTGCCAAGGGACAGTGCCTGAGTATCCTCACGCCTGAGCGATGAACTCCCCTAAGCTCCTCTGGGAAGTCTTTTCACCAGGTGCACATACAAAGAACAAAAAACAGGCCATTCAGCCTCCCAAGCCTGCACCGATCATGATGTCTGCCTAAACTAAAACTGTACGCTCTTATGGAGACTGTATCCTTCCATTCCCGTCCTATTCAAGTATTCATCTAGTTGCCCCTTAAATGCCACTCTCGCACCTGCTCCCACTACCTCCCCAGGCGGCGCATTCCAGATATTCACCACTCTCTGTGTAAAAAAACTTGCCTCGCACATCTCCTCTAAACATTTCCCCATGCACCTTAAATCTATGTCCCCTAGTACTTGACTTTTCCACCCAAGGATAGAGCATCTAACTATCTAATCGGACTATCCAAGATCTGACATCTTGGGAAACGAGTTGTGATTCATGCTGGTCCAACATGGATGGATCTTCCTATGGGGGTGCGGGGGAATAATTCAGGAATCAAGGCCAGATAATGAGATGTTAACTATGTTCTCGGTGTTGAATGTCAGGAATCCCATTACGGCACTGGCATGCTGCAGGGATAAATGCATCATGCTTTTACTTTGGCATGGAGTGTGATTTGAGCTTCCCATGAGGTTTTCCACACCTGTCGCTGCCAAACCTGCCTGAAAAAGCCAGGAGGACACGACAATGCAACCTCATTAATTCATCCCTATTTAATTCACATCAGCAAATTTGCTGATGACACCAAGATGGCTGTATTGGCGGGCAGTGAGGAGCAGTGTCTGACAATACAGCGGGATATTGATAGGCTGGTTGATTGGGCAGATACATGGCAAATGGAGTTTAATCTGGATAAATGTGAGGTGATGCATTTTGGCCGGAATGATGTAGGGGGGAGTTATATGATAAAGGGTAAGCCAGTAAGGAGTATAGAATCGCAGCGAGACCTGGGGGTGCAAGTGCACAAGTCTTTGAAGGTGGCAGTGCAAGTGGAGAGTGTGGTGAAGAAAGCCTATGGTATGTTAGCCTTTATAGGAAGGGGTATAGAATGTAAGAGCTGGAGTCTAATGTTGCAGTTGTACAGAACGTTGGTTAGGCCGCATTTAGAGTACTGCATCCAGTTCTGGTCGCCTTACTACCGGAAGGACGTGGAGACTCTGGAGAGAGTGCAGAGGAGGTTTACCAGGATGTTGCCTGGTATGGAAGGACTGGGGTATGAGGAAAGATTGAAGAAATTGGGGCTCTTTTCCCTTGAAAGATGCCGACTAAGGGGGGATCTCATAGAAGTATATAAAATTATGAAGGTATAGATAGAGTAAACAGAAGTAAGCTATTTCCTATGATAGAGACACATAGGACAAGGGGCCATGGACTTAAGGTGAGGGGGGAGAGGTACAACACAGATATTAGAGGGAGGTTTTTCACACAGAGGGTAGTGGGGGTATGGAATGCTCTGCCAAGTAAGGTGGTGGAGGCAAACATGCTAGAGTCATTTAAGAGTAACTTAGACAGGCATATGACTGGGTTGGAGATGGGTGGATATAGGAGATTGTTTTAAATAAGGGTCATTAGCATTGGGGCGTCCCTGGTAAGGTAAATGGATATGGTATGATAATAATGTTTTTTTTCCTTTTCATTCACAGGTTTTAAGTCGGTCCGCCTTGTGTCCAATGAGGGGCATACATGCAATGGGTTGTACTGGGGCTGCACTTGGTTGTTCGAGATTGGCCTAGTGCTTCATGTCGTTAGTGTGTGCCTAAACGGGACCAGATACTGGGCAAGACGACAGCTCAGTGACTATCACTGATTGCTGTGCAGACACATGGATTTGGGCCGGTGTCTGTGGGAGTTTGCGCATTCTCCCCGTGCTTGCGTGGGTTTTCTCCGGGTGCTCCAGTTTCCTCCCACACCCCAAAGATTAGCTGTTAGGCTGATTAGCAGTAATAAATTGTCCCTAAATCAGTTTCCCTCAATCTGGATGGCCATAAAACATTAGACAAGGGTCATGGGTGGAGAGGGGGACTGGTGGTGTTGAGATGGCGGCGCGGGCTCGTTGGGCCGAAGGGCCTGTTTCCTGGGCTGTTTTTGTTCTTTGTTCTTTATTCTGGGAACAGCCGACAGTTAGTGGAATAGCATCTTTATAACTGCTCTGCAGCAAAAATACCCAAATGCCAGCAAGGTGACATTTGCCAAAAGTGGACTTAAAGACAAAATTAGGTGGTGGGTTGGAAAGGAGGTGGGGTGGTTGATTTGGGTTGTGGGAGGGTGGGGGACAAGTGGTGGGGTCAAATACAAGAAGTTCAATCCACGATCATAATGCTTACTGCCATAAGCAACTCTAAAAATAACCTGAATGAATCATCAGCAAACTCGCATTCAGGAAACGGCTGATGCATTTAATCGTCATGTAGTGAGGATTCATGGAGTCGCTGCACTGCAGGCACTTTACCATCAAGAAGGAAGGAATAACTAATGGGAGAGTTATGGTTCATTTTCATGTACCTTCTGTGGCCCAACTCTAAACAGCTGTATTGGAGGCCGATGAACAGGCACCCATTTCACTGGATAAAGTGGATGGTTCAAACTCTTAAAGCAAATGTAAGTTTTGTGCATAAAAGCCTTATATATAATGCTTAGCCATTTAATGATACACCTCACAGGCAATGCACCTCAAATATGTCAGCACACAGTGGTATTAAAATTTAATTTGACTCAAATAATCACAAAAGTTGCCTGATAGGTTAAAATACTTCATTGGCCAAATGAAGCACCATGAAAACAAATTCATCAACTTGACAAATATTATTTGTAGTGAGCATCAAACATACAAACAAATAAAACCCAAATAACTCAAATATTATTCGGGCTTTGCAACCAGCACAAAAAGCCCCAAATCAAACAGCAATTTTGACCACTTGGACATTGTGTACACCTAAAGTTAAGATTTGAGAAAAATCACAAATTCCTAAGATCTCTAAACTTAATCAAAAAAATAGAGTATTTAAAGTCAGGAATCTTTGGAATGTTTCCTCATATGAATCTATCCTTTTGTCTGGGTCTGGGGTTTAAATTGGATGTTTCATTCAAAGCCCAACTCTACCATGTGGGCAAATTCTGTGCATTTAAAAGAGACCTAAATCATTCTATTTATACCCATGATCACCACACAAGATGTCAGTGTAAATCCACAGAACTGATGGTCCCAATATAACAATGCTGAACTCACAGAATGTACAAAGTTGACATAATAATGCTAACTCTACATTGCCAATGATTACACTTTTCATCCTTGATAGATGATTGGTGAACTTTAGCATAGTGGTAATGTTACTGGATTAGTAATCCAGATTCAAAGTTAGTCACTCAAATTTCACCACAGCGGCTGGAGGAATTTACATTCAATTGATTAATCTCAGAAATAAAATTGGTCTCAATAATAATGATCATGAAGCTACTGGATTTTGCAAAGGCCTATCTAGTTCTTTACTTACCTTCAGGGAAGAACATAAGAACATAAGAACATAAGAAATAGGAGCAGGAGTAGGCCATCTGGCCCTTCGAGCCTGCCCCGCCATTCAATAAGATCATGGCTGATCTGTTGTGGCTCAGTTCCACTTTCCCGCCCTCTCCCCATAACCCTTAATCCCCTCTCTTATCAAAAACCCATCAACCCGCTTCTTAAAAATATTTAGCGAGGCAGCCTCCACCACTTCAACGGGCAGAGAATTCCAGAGATTCACCACCCTTTGAGTGAAGAAGTTCCTCCTCAACTCCGTTCTGAACCGCCCCCCCTTTATCTTGAGGCTGTGCCCCCTAGTCCTACTGTCTTTTTTGAGCGGGAAGAGTCTTTCCACCTCTATCCTATCCATCCCATTCATCATCTTATACGTCTCAATGAGATCTCCCCTCATTCTTCTAAACTCTAACGAGTACAAGCCTAGTTTATTCAGCCTCTCCTCATAGCTCAACCCCCTCAACTCCGGTATCAGCCTAGTAAACCTCCTCTGCACTCCCTCCAGGGCCAAAATATCCTTGCGCAGGTGCGGCGCCCAAAACTGCACACAGTACTCCAGCTGCGGCCTCACCAATGCCCTATACAGCTGCAGCAAGACCTCCCTACTTTTATATTCAATCCCCCTCGCTATGAAGGCCAGCATCCCATTCGCCTTCCTGACCACCTGCTGCACTTGCAGGCTGGGTTTTTGCGACTCATGCACAAGGACCCCGAGGTCCCTCTGCACCGTCGCCTGCTGCAGTTTTTCGCCACGTAAGTAATAGTCCTTCCTACCATTCTTCCTACCAAAGTGGACCACCTCACACTTGCCAACATTAAATTCATCTGTATCTGGTCTGCCAAATCTGACTCCTGACCCACACAAGGTGGTTGGTTCTTAATTGCCCTCTGCAATGACTTAGCTCACATGGTTGCAAGTGACTCACTCCCTATTCAAGGGCAATTAGGACTGGGCAATAAATGCTAGTCTTGCCAGTTGTGGTAACTTGTGAAAGGGGTTTGTTTGTTGCAATTGAGCGTCAGCTTTATTGAGAACATATATTGAGATAATTGTAGGTTTGGAGACCTTTTATTACCCTGTGCCAGCACTGGCACCACCAACAGGGTAGTTGGCAGGCAGGAGGGAAAACCACTCCCATTACCACATTTGCTTCCACCTTAAGTTCCTCATACATGTTACATGACACTAGCAATGCTCTTGGATTTAACTTCTCCTCTTCTACAAGTCATGTCTCTGAGGTGCTCTGTGGGATGGTCAGAGCGAAGCAACTCTACCTGGGGAGTTTTGGAATAGGAATCATGGGGTCTTGAGCTCCAGACAAAGTCTTGCCTCTGGAACTGGGTGGCTCTGCATTCAACAGTTCACTGGGTGTAGCAGGAGCTGCAGAGTGACCATGCACATCAGAGCTTGACAGCACAACATCAGTTGCAGGTTGATCCTGCATTTGCTGGGATGTTTCTCTTGCTCAGGTGCGATCTACATGTCCACACCTAACTTTGTCCTCAACTTGAACTCAAAATGACAATTACCCCAAATCTAAAATGATGGATCCTGGAGACCAGCATGAACTACTTCTGGTAATAAATTAGCAGGTAACATAAAAAGAAACCAAAAGTTTAAAAACGTACAAGTATTAAATGGGAAGGTAGGTTTGATGAGGGACTAAAAATGATTTTTAAGAGGATGGAGTGCATAGCTAAGTGTGAAATGAATAATGTGGCGACTAGGGGGTTTTCACAGTAACATCATTACAGTGTTAATATAAGCCTACTTGTGACACTAATAATCTGTAAACATTTTAAACCTTTGAATTACATCCCACTTACCTATTTTTATCCCATCCAATATCCTATTATTCTTCCTTTTAATGCTACAATGGTAGCATCCTCCCTGACAGAGGCACAATTCTCAGTATTCGTGGCCAAAAAGACATTGATTGATTAGTGCCTGTTCTGAGTGGGTGACTGGAAGCATGATCAAATTTAGCAGGATCTGTATAAGAGGATGACACAAAAAAGCATTGGGTGGAATTTTATCCGTCCAAAGTTTGTACGATTTCACCCAAGGCCGACAGAGAATGCCATTCTCTAAGCCTTGCCTGCCCCCAGAACTGGAGTGGGTGTGCAGGTAAAATTCCGGCCATTGACCACAATAACCTGGGATCAGTAACACTGGAGAAGCAAGATCCTGGGCAGAATTTTCCCATCCCACCTGCCACAGGAATCGTAGCGGGCAGGACATGGACCATGCAAAGACTTGTCGACCTTGGGTGGTAATTTCTGGCCTTGGGGGAAATGTGGCTGGAAAATCCTACGTCCCTACTCTAGGGGCATTGGAACAAAACCATTAGTGGGGAATGTGATCAGTTTGCCTCATCACTGGTAGTATCGTGAGTTTAGATATTTTGTGAAGTTTTGATACCTTTTGGATACTTATGAGTATAACAGAGTAGGTCAAATGTTAGTTACTTTGTGAACAAGAAAGTAGGTCAGAGGTTAGTTACTTTTGTGCATAACAAAGTGGGTCAGAGGTTAGTTATTTTGCATTTAACAATGTATGTCAAAGGTTAGTTATTCTGTGCGTAACAATATATTACACAGTAAGAAGTCTCACAACACCAGGTCCAACAGGTTTATTTGGTAGTAAACACCAATAGCTTTCAGGATTTGCCCTTCGTTAGATGAGTGGGCATTCTGATCACAAACAGAGCGTACAAAGGCACACACAGTTTACAGAATACTGATTAGAATGCGAGTCTTTACAGCTAATCAAGTCTTAAAGGTACAGACAATATGAGTGGAGATAGATAGTAACATAGAACAGTACAGCACAGTACAGGCTCTTTGGCCCTCAATGTTGTGCCGAGCTATGTCCAAACCTAAGATTAAGCTATTCCACTCCCTATCATTCTGATGTGCTCCATGTGCCTATCCAATAACTGCTTGAAAGTTCCTAAAGTGTCCAACTCCACTATCACAGCAGGCAGTGTATTCCACATCCCAACCACTCTCTGAGTGAAGAATCTACCTCGGACATCTCTCCTATATCTCCTACCATGAACCTTATAGTTATGCCCCATCGTAACAGCTACATCCAGCTGAGGAAATAGTCTCTGCACATCCACTCTGTCTATCCCCCTCACCATCGTATAAACCTCTATTAAGTTGCCTCTCATCCTCTCCACTTTAAATAGAGAAGCCCCAACCCCCTCAACCTTTCCACATAAGACCTACCCTCCAAACCAGGCAGCATCCTGGTAAATCTCTTTTATACTCTCTCCAATGCTTCCACATCCTCTGTCTGCGTGGGCATTAAGCGTAGGTTAAAGAGATGTGTATTGTCACCAGACTGGACAGTAAGTGAGATGTTGCCAGCCCAGGCAAGACATGGGGGTTACAGATGGTGTGACATGAACCCAAGATTCTGGTTGAGGCCGTCCTCATGTGTGTGGAGCTTGGCTATCAGTCTCTGCTCAGTGACTCTGCGCTGTCGTATGTTGTGAAGGCTGCCTTGGAGAACATTTACCCGAAGATAAGAGGCCAAATGCCCGTAACTGCTGAAGTGTTCGCCAACAGGAAGGGAACAGTCCTGCCTGGTGATTGTCGAGCTGTGTTCATTCATCCATTGTCATAGCATCTGCATGGTCTCCCCAATGTACCACGCCTCAGGACATACTTTCCTGCAGCATATCAGGTAGACAACATTGGCTGAGTTAGAAGAGTATGTGCCACGTACCTGGTGGATGGTGTTCTCACGTGAGATGATGGCATCCATGTCGATGATCCGGCATGTCTTGCAGAGGTTGCTGTGGCAGGGTTGTGTGGTATTGTGGTCACTGTTCTCCTGAAGGCCGGGTAGTTTGCTGTGGACAATGGTCTGTTTGAGGTTGTGCGGTTGTCTGAAGGCAAGAAGTGGGGGTGTGGGGATGGCCTGGGCGAGATGTTCGTCTTCATCAATGACATGTTGAAGACTCCAGAGAAGATGTCGTAGCTTCTCCGGTCCAGGGAAGTACTGGACGACGAAAGGTATTCTGTCCACCATGTCCCGCGTTTGTCTTCTGAGGATGTCGGTGTGGTTTTTCGCTGTGGCACATCGGAACTGTCATTCAATGACATTGTAACAATATATGTCAGAGATTAGTTATTTTGTGTACAATGAATTTTGATGCCTGGTGTAATTTTGTGGTAACTTGGTAAAGTACAATAAAGAAGATTTGTTGCACAATAATTTAAGTGTTTGAGTAATTTAAGTCTTTGTCCATGGCATCAGCTGACCCAAGTTTGGGGACAGCAATGGATATGACAATGACAAAGGGTCAGAAAACAGAGAATTGTGGTGAATAGCATTTTTCAGACTGGAGGGAATACATAGGGATGAATTTTCCCGTCCTGCCTGCCATGGGAATCAGAGTGTACGAGGAGCAGTCCATGGAAAGATCCATTGACCTTGGGCTGGATTTTCCGGAGTGCGGCCGGAAAATCCCACCCATGGGCTCAATGCTATAGGACCTTGGTTGATGGATGTTCATGACGTGGTTTTGGGTATACAATATATAATTTCAATGTTTGAAGGTTACAAAACTCAGGAGTGTAGTAATCAATGAGGAGGATAGTAACAGGCACATTTCTGGGTAGATGCCAGTGTTGTAGCTGCAGTGGAACAGCTTGGCTAATGGTGCAACAAGCTTTTAAGCAAGCCTTCGGTATTATTGCAGGAAAGGTGTCGGAGCCCATAGCCTTTGCATTGTGAGTTCAGCTTCAGCTATTTCCTGATATCACATGAAATGAATTAAATTGGCTGAAGATAGGCATCTTTGGTGCTGTGGGCCACAGGAGAAGGCTCAGATGGATCATCTACTCGACAGGGTTGCAAATTCTTCAGCCTTGTCTTCAGCATTGATGTACTGGGCTCCCCTATTATTGAGTTTGGGGATGTTTCTGGAACCCCCTCCTCAAGTGAGTTGTTTAATTGTCCACCAACTTACATGACTGGATGTGGCAGGATTGAACAGCAATGGGCCCAGGTATGTCCTGTCTACAAAAAAAAACAAATCTATCCCAGCCAATTACTGCCCCAACAGTCTAATTTAGATCATCAGCCAAGTAATGGAAGGGGTCATCAACAATGATATCAAATGGCACTTATTCAGCAAAAAACAATTCACTGACACTCATTTGTTGTCCTGTCAGGATCACTCAGCTATTGACCTCATTAGCCTTGATCCAAACAAAAGAGCTAAACTCACAGGTGAGGTGAGATTGACTATCCTTGACATGAAAGCAATACTTCACCAAATGTAGCATCAAAGAGTCCAAGCAAAACTGTAGTCAATGGGAATGGGGATAAACTCTGTTGGATGGAGTCATATCTAGCACAAAGGAATTTGATTGTGGTTGTTGGCAGTCAATTATCTTAGCTCTCGGACATCGCTGTAGGAGTTCCTCAGAGCACTGTCCTAGGCCCAACTATCTTTAGCTGCTTCATCAGTGACCTTTCTTCCATCATAAGATTGGAAGTGGTGATGTTCATTGATCATTGCATGATATTCAACACTATTTGTGACCCCACAGATATAGAAGCAGTCCATGTCTAAATGTAGCAAGATGTGGGCAACATTCAGGCTGACAAGTGGCACCTAAAATTCATGCCACACAAGTACCATGGAATAACCATCTGCAACAAAAGAAAATCTAAGCATCTTTCCTGGACATTCAATGGCATTACCATCACTGATGTCCTGCATGGTGGTCACCCAATCTATATTTGATCTCCCAACATAGAGGATAGTACATTGTGAGCAACTGCTAAAGTGTGCTAAATGATAAGAAATTTAAATAATTTCACCTGGAAGGAGTGAATGGTGCCCTAGATGATGGGAAAACAAAAGGACAGGTGTTGCAAGAAGAAGTTACCGTAGGAAGAATGGGGTTGATGGGGTATATCACAAAGAAAGGTCCCTTCAGAACGCTGAATGTGGCCATGAGAAAAATTTGTCTTCGGTCATGGCATCATGCTACAGGTGTTGGAGATGGCAGAAGATAATCTATTGAATGTGGAAGCTGATGGGAAGGTATGGACAAGAGGAATCTTGTTATGATTCTGAGATGAAGGAAAAGGAGGTGGAGCAAAAGTGTGGGAAATAGAACAGAGATAGACACAGTCAAGGGCTCTATTAACTACAGTGGATGGGTTCATTAGTTGAAGAATTGGGACAATATAATGGAAACACTGCTGTGGAGGATGACAATGCCAGAGCATACAGGACAGAGATGGATAAACTCTGAATATTAAATAGATTCCTTCCAGAAATCAGTGTGGAAGAAAGTGTACTTGAGGTAGCTGTGGGAGTCAATAGGCATATATTGGATCTTAGTTAATAGCTTAGCCCAAGAAATAGAGACAGAGAATCTAGGGAGGGAAAGAGAAGAACCAAGCATGAAGGTGAGAGAATAATGGAAATTGAATGCACAGCTGATGAACAAGAGCAGGAAATGGAACCAATACAAACTAAAGGACTGGAACAAAGAATGTTTCACGTATTCCATAAAAAGACAGGCAGAGCTTGGGTCCATTTGGGTTTACACAATAATGCTTTTTTCTTGGAAGGAGTGAGTGAAATCAAGAAGAAGTCATCCAATGTGTGATCATGTCCAGGCAGAAGGTGGAGGGTGCTGTTGGGTGATGATGACTGACTGGGCCTCTCTCCGTTCAAGCAAGAAGTGATGAGCCCTCAGGCTGCCCTGTATGAGGTGCAGGTAGAGAGGGATTAGATATTCATGGCCTAATTAAGAGAGCCTTTCACCAGGCAGTCTCCCACATGGTGAGTGGCAAACTGCTGCCAGTAAGAGGCTGGCAGCTGTGAGAAGAAGTCCTGAATTGGCACTTAAGAGACACAATTGGCCTCTGTGTGGGAGGGCTGTCTTCCACCTTTTCTGCTGCTGGCAAAGTTCTACTCTAGCAGGAAGGTGAGCGCCACTCTATCCCCCCATTTTACAGGCCCCTATATCTCCTGGTCCTCAACAAGAGATAATGGCATATTGGTGACGTCACTGGACTGGTACCCTGAGGGGATGAGCACAAATCCACTCTGCAGCTGGTAGAATTTGAATTCAATCAAGAAATCCCAATTGAAGTTGGACTCAATAATAATTTCATGATAATTGCCATCAACTTGTAAAAATCTATCTGGTTCACTCATGTCCTTTAGGGAAGGAAATCTGCTATCTTTACCTGGTCTTGTCTACATATGATTGCAGACCTACCACAATGTGGTTGACTCTTAACTGCCCTTTGAAGTGGCCTAGCAAAGAACTCGGTTCAAGGGCAATAAGGAATGGGCAACAAATGCAGTCCAGACTAGCGATGCCTACATCCCAATAGGATTGGAATAATCCACTCCCAAAAATGAGAAGTGATCTTTGATGGGTAATTTCATTCTCATTGCTCCAATGAGAAATGATACTTAGAACTAGGTACCTTAGAAAATCATGTGGAAATTGTACCAAAGAATCAACCTTTAACACAATTTTACTTTTCTATGTGTAGAGAGCTGCAAAATTCTGTGTGTCTCATCCTTCCCAGTATGAGAATGGAAGCTCATTATTTAGAAAATGATCACATGCATCAATATGCAACATTACATCATGATGGGATGTGAAGTTGCAACTAACCTTCCTGTCATCTCTTGACACTCTGATCTCAGCTGTATGGTGGCGAGCATTGCTGAATAGAGGCCAGTTTTATTTATTAGTCACTAGTAGACTAACATTAACACAGCAATGAAGTTACTGTGAAAATCCCCTAGTTGCTAAACGCCAGTGCCTTATACGGGTTCACTGAGGGAAAATTTAGCAAGGCCAATAAGCCTAACTGTCACGTCTTTTGGACTGTGGGAGGAAACCGGAGCACCTGGAGGAAACCCATGCAAACACAGGGAGAATGTGCAAACTCCACACACACAGTGACCCAAGCCAGGAATCAAACCCAAGTCCCTGGTGCTGTGAGGCAGCAATGCTAACCAACGTGCCACTATGCCACCCCAAATCAGTGTTTCAAGACACCTTTTAAAATGCAGGCACACTACTGCTCTAAAATGGTTTATAACAATTTCCGTATGTAAGCATATGAATAGAAGCAGGAGCAGGCCACTCAGCCCCTCAAGCCTGCTTCACTATTCAATGAAATAGACATAGAATTATACAGTGCAGAAGGAGGCCACTTAGACCATCAACCCTTCACTGACCTTAATCCCACCCAGGCCCCACCCCCATAACCCTACACATTTACCCTCGCTAGTCTCCCAGACACTAAAGGCAATTTAACATGGCTAATGCATCTAACTTGCACATCTTTGGACTATAGGAGGAAACCAGAGCACCCAGAGGAAACCCATGCAGACACAGGGAGAACGTGCAAACTTCACACAGACAGTAACCCAAGCTGAGAATTGAACCGGGTCCGTGGCGCTGTGAAGCAGTCATGCTAGCCACTGTGACGCGGTGCCACCCATTGCTGATCTCATTGTAACCTTAACTTCACATTCCTGCAGACCACTGATAACATTTCACCCCCCTGTTTATCAAGAATCTACTTCTGCCTTAAAAATATTCAAAGACTCTGCTTCCACTGCCTTTTGAGAAAAAGTTTTCCAAGACTCGCAGAGTTAAAAATTATCCTTACCGCTGTCTTAAATGAGAGACCATTTATTTTTAAACAGTAGCCCCTAAGTTCTAGATTCTCTCCATCCTGTCAATATCTCTCAGAATATTAAAGGTTTCAATCAAGTGAGCCTTCACTCTTCTAAACTCTAGTGGATACAAGTCTAGCCTGTCCAATCTTTCCTCATCTGACAATCCGACGATTTCTTTATTAGTCTAGTAAACCTTCCCTGAACTGCTTCCAATGTATTTGCATGCTTCCTTAAATAAGGAGACCAACACTGAACACAGCACTCCAGATGTGGTTGCACTCGTGTCCAGTACAACAGAAGTATAAGCTCCCTGCTTTTGTATTCAATTCCACTTGAAATAAATGATAACATTCCATTAGCTTCCCTCATTACTTGCTGCTGTACCTGCATTGCAACATTTCATAATTCACACATTAGGATATCCAGAAGTCTCTGAATCTCAGAGCTCTCACTATTTATTCTTCCTGCCTCAAAGGACAATTTCACATTTTCCCACATTATACTCCATCTTTGCCCACACAGGTAACCTGCCTATGTCCCTTCGTAGCCTCTTTACATCGTCTTCACAACTTCCTTTCCTCCCCATCATTGTTTCATCAACAAATTTAGCAACCATACCTTTGGTCCCTTTATCCAAGTCATTTATATAAATAGTGAAAGGTTGAGGCCCCAGCACAGATCCTTGCGACACAACACTCATTACACCCTGCCAACCAGAAAAAGACACATTTATGTCGACTCTGTTCCCCATTTGTTAGCAAATCTTCTTTCCATGCCAACATGTTACCCCTTACACCATGAGCTTTTATTTTCTGCAGTAACATTTAATGTGGCAACTTGTCAAATGCTTTCCGGAAATCTAAGTACAGTACATCCACCAGTTTCCCTTTATCCACAGCACATGTGACTCCTTCAATGAACCCCAATACACTGGTTACATATGGATTTCTCTTTCATAAAACCATATTGGCTGTGCCTGATTGCTTTGGACTCTTTTAAGTGCCCTCCCATAGCATTTTTAATAATAGCTTCAAATATTTTCCCTAGAACAGATGTTAAGCCAACTGGCCTGTAGTTTACTGCTTTCAGTTTCCCACACTGTTTGAATAAAGGAGTATATTTGTTATTTTCCAATCTAATGGAACCTTCCCTATATCTAGGGAATTTTGGAAAATTAAAACCAAGATAGGAATTACCTCACTAGCCACTTTTAAGACGCTGGGATAAAGTCCATCAGGAACTGGAGATTTGTCAGCCCAACAATTTGCTAATTATCACTTCCCTGGTAATTGTAATTTTCCTGAGTTCTAGAAAGCAGATACTTGGAAACACCACTACTTGGAAGTTCCCGCCAAGTCACTCACCATCCTCACTTGGGAATATGTCGCTGTCCCTTTGCTGTCACTGAGTCAAAATCTTGGAGTTCCCTTCCTAAACAGAACAGTGAGTGTACCTACAACATACAAACTGCAGTGGTTCAAGATGGTGGTTCATCACTGCATTCTCAAGGGAAATTTGGAAGAATTAGCCATCTCCCATAAACAAATTTTAAAAAAGCAATGAATATTCAACTATCTTACAGGAAATTGTTTAATGAATATTCTATCAGTTTACTTCAAACAAATTGCTGCAATGATTAAGTGTGTAGGAGTATTAATATTAAGTGGTGGATTTGTAATTATGTGAAGGTAGAAATACATTCTAAATATTGATTAAAGCCAAAATAAAGATAACGATAAAGGCTAACAGCACTGTGGAGGTATCCACACAACATAAACTGCAGTGGTTCAAGAAGTGAGCTCACCACTCCCTGCACGTTCAAGGGCAATTAGGGATGGGCAACAAATGCTGGCCTTGCCAGCAACTCCTACACCACAAGAATGGAAAACAATGAAACATAATTATCTTATCGAAATAATGAAAAGTTACCTAACTGGATTAAAATAAGAGGAGGAATTGAGAGGTGATGGAAAATGGAAAAGGTTCTAACAAGGGGGAGTGTTACAATTTGATTTCTGGAGTTGTCTGCGGCAGATTTCTTGCTGCTGTTTTCATAAAGAATATCACCTCTTGCAATAGAAATTTTGGCAATAATACCTTACAATGTGACTTTGTGGTGTGTGGAGGCGATTTTTGGCTTTTTAATCCTTCCAAACAAATTGACATCCTTGTGAAATGAACTGTGTGTGATTATTGACATTTGATTTTAACTACTTGAACAAGTAATAGTTAGGACATGACACTTCGGCAGAAATCTAGCATGAAGTTGGTGGGTTAGATTTTGTGCCTGCTTATTTGTCCTTATGACGACCCTGATGTACGCTCTGAGGTCAGCGTCACTTGAATAATTTTGCATTGGGAATACACCTTGAGAGAGAGGGAGAGAGGAAAATTGCTGCTGCAGGCCTTGGGTGCTTGCAGCACTGAAGGCTGCCTGGCTATCTGTCTGCGGAATGAGTGAGTAATGTATTTTTTTTAATTTAACATTTTTAAGGCAGCATTAGTATAATCAATTATCCTGCAATCAATTATAGTCTCTTGGGAATGGAAATTGAAATCGCTTCCTGCCGACTGTAGCAATACCGAATGTCAGGGAAACATCAGCATTCGTGGTATCCAGCACGACTATGACATTAACAATGGGAATAAAGTTCAATTACATTATCCTGTCGTTATCTTGTCACTGGAAAATGTCCACTCTTGTCATGGCTGATGCATTCAACGTCACCTGTCATCTCAGAAGATAATCCCAGAACAGGCAGTGTTTTATTGGGCAATGTGGAGATGGGGATGGAGACGTATGGGGTGGGGGGCTTGGGGCATTGGGGGGGTGGAATGTAAAGAAGCAACGTATGCGGGGCATAGTTGGTAGTGGAACGAATCTCTGCACAATTTAACACTGGAGGTACCAGTGCAACTCTATCCACAAGGCTGACCATCATAAATGTCAAACGAGGCACAAAACAGATGCAGACAAGCAGGAAGGCAGAGAAATTTGCAACAATATCTGTAGTTTTTCTATCAGGAAGCTCTCACCTGCTACTCCTTTTTACATGCCATGGATTGAAATATGCAAGAATCTTGTGTAGTTGATTGGTCTTTTAAAGGTGTGAACAAAACATGTGACAATTATCACAAATTGTGACTAGTAAAAATGGGCAGCACAGTGGTTAGTACTGCTGCCTCACAGCGCCAGAGACCTGGGTTCGATTCCCAGCTTGGGTCACTGTCTATGTGGAGTCTGCACATTCTCTCTTTGTCTGTGTGGGTTTGCTCCCATAGCCCAAAGATGTGTGGGTTAGGTGGATTGGCCATGCTAAATTGCTCCTTAGTGTCAGGGGGACTAGCTAGGGTAAATGCATGGGGATAGGGCCTGGGTGGGATTATCATTGGTTCAGACTCAATAGGCCTAGTGGTTTCCTTCTGCACTGTAGGATTTTATGATTCTATAATTGTCTTTCTGATAAGTGAGTGTATTTTGTGATGCGTTACCAATTATATGGTGGTCTACTTATTAAATAAGACTGTGAGATATTCTAGATGGCACTTTTGCTTACTGTCATTAGCAAATGACATGAGCAAAATCCTATACATTTTAATATCACTGATCCCCATTTTCCCCAACCCATATAGGTGAGATTTTGTGGAATGGGGACAGTGGGGTAGAAAATAATGAACCTGAACACTGTGCTAGATCAATTCATCTTAGATCAAACAAACAGGCTTTCACTGTATTCCAAATACCCCCATTTTACTGCACCAAACTTGGATGTTCTGGCATGGACTTAATGGGTCAAATGGCTTCTTTTTGTGCCATAATACTCTACAATGACTTTAGCTAAGCAACTTTCAGTGCATCATGGAATTCTTACAGTGCAGAGGGAGATGATTCTCCCCATCGAGTCGGTACTGACCACAATTCCCATAATCTCACACATTTATCCTGCTAATCCCCCTGACATTAAGGGGCAATTTGGCATGGCCAATCAACCTAACTCGTACATCTTTGGGCTGTGGGAGGAAACTGGAGCACCCAGAGGAAACCCACGCAAACACGGCGAGAAAGTGTAAACTCCACACAGACAGTGACCCAAAGCCAGAATCAAACCTGGCTCTCTGGCACTGTGAGACAGCAGTGCTAACCGCTTTGCCACCATGTCGCATCTTCAAAGCAGTAAGGGAAAACTGCCTCAATTACACTGAATACTCTCATTGTTTCTGAATTAGACTTTCTTAACCCTATGCATGCATCTCTGCTCAATAGTCTCCTCAAATTCATTCTATTTTTATACCATTGGAAGATTTTAAGAATTCACTCAGTATTCTTTCACCCCCCCGTTACAGACATTTCTTTTAAATCTCTTCAGTCTGAAAGACTTTCTTCCTGGGCTGTGGCTTATGCCCTCTGGTCTATTGCCTACTGGGCCTTATCAAACTTGGTTGGGTTAACCTCAATACGATACGTGCACACCCTTCCAGTAGAGTTCACCGTTGAGTGATTAGGCGCAGGAACCCTGGCTGATTCTTTCACATAGCAAGGGGCTCTGAGGTCAATCTTAGAGACCGATAACCTCTCTGCTTGAGATCATTAAGCTCTGCACAAACCAGGGATCAAATCCTAAAACACATATTCTGGTCAGTGTAGTTCAATTCATCTTTATGTTTAACTCAGATGAGTCATTTTGGGAGATAGCTGAGTTCTTTTTAAATTTTAAGGCCAGAATTCTCCAATCTTGCCCATGGCTGGGATCCTCTGGTCCCGCTGCAGTGAATGGAGTTTTGACTGAGTTCCAAATTATCCGTTACCACTGGCAGCGGAGTGGGGTGAGTGAGATCGGAGAATTCCAGCCTAAGTTTTCTGTTTAAAAAGTCAGCTTTATCACTGCAGCAGAGATACCAATCGAGCTGACAGTGCAAGAACACCAGACAGCCGATCCTTGTGAAAATGGCCAGGTTAAATTGCACAATTAAGATTACCATGCTCACCATGCCAAATATGCAGTACTTAAGGTTGCGCCATTTCAATAAGATTACAAACTAAAAAATGATCAACCTGCAGTCTCATACCACAACATACGCACAGTTTTCATTCAATCTAAAAGAATTCCCAAACATTATACTACTGAAGGCAGGGCAGTATTTAGAAACATTGAAACACTCTCCCTCAAAGCATTTTTAACAACATATAGAAAAAAGTCATGAGCAAACATACAGCGAATCAGAAATAACTTCAGTGTTTTAAATTTTACATGCATTGCAGTCTGGAGCCGGAAAAAGACCTTAATACCCAGAGCACAATGATTGCACTTCCTTAAGGAGAATGGGAATTGGACTGCTGCTTAATTACAAATATTAAACAAAGATGTATTAAATAGTTGAACTATATGTGATGTTACTTACTTAAATACCTACCTAGTACATCTTAATATTTGAACCATATTCAATGAAATGCATTCAGTATGAACATGATGCTGACACACAAAATATACCAGCAGTTTCCAGCTTACCACAGAACAGGGCCACTTGTCTGGGATGATTAATAAGCCTAATTCAAAATGAACATTAGGGGTATAAAATGAGGGAATCATACTCACTGAGCAGCAGCCAGATACAACCACAGACAAAGAGAACAGTATCCATCTTTCAGAGAGTTGTCTGCTGCATGCAATCTAATGCACAGTACTGCAGCAGATACTGCAGCATGCTGCTGGGTTTATGGGAATGAGTCATCGTCATCACCCTGTTGAGTTAATGAACTCCCCATGGTTAAAGCTGGCATGTCTCATGATCAAAACTATGGGAAAAAGATATTTTCTTGTCATTGTCAAACAACAATTTAGTCTCACGCACAGCGTTTAAATGAAGTGAAAAGATTTGGTAAACTTAAAGTCTGGAGTTTAACTCTTCCTGACTGGCAGAAGCCAGGCTGGTGGGTGGTTAACATGCAGTGGGACTGGGAGACTTAACTGGTTGTTTGCCTCAGTCTGGCTGTCTGCAATTTTAAATTGCAAGCAGCAAGAACAAGCACACCGCATCAAGCCAGTGAGGTTCTCTTTAAGTAAGTAGATTGGGCTAGGGTCACCGACTCTTATCTGACAGTAGCAGGCAACACGTTGGCACAGTGGTTAACACAGCTGCCTCACAGTGACCTGGGTTTGATTCCCAGCTTGGGTCACTGTCTGTGTGGAGTTTGCATGTTCTCCCCGTGTCTGCGTGGGTTTCCACAGGGTGCTTTGGTTTCCTCCCACACTCCAAAGATGTGTGGTATAGGTAGATTGGTCACGCTAAATTACCTTTAGGGGCACTAGCTAGAGTAAATGCATGGAGGTATGGGGATAGGGTCTGGATGGGACTGTGGTCAGTGGGCCGAATGGCTTCCTTTTGTACTATAGGATTCTATGATCTATGATTCTACATTCCAAGAGATGCTGATGGAAGTGACATAATGGAAAGCTGGCAGCGAGCTGGTTCTAAGGGAATGTGAAAGTGTGAAAAAACGCACTGAAGCCTGTATCGAACCCGATGCAAAAGTCCATTTCATACCAGCTGAAACTTCATACAATAGTTTCATTTCTTTTTAAGTCAGCTAGGACTATAATTCACCTCTATAACATTTAACCTACTTCTTAGGAGTTACGTAGATTTGAACATGGGTAAAAGAAAAACCCTTGCGAACCTCTACAATGGCTTGTGTTACAAATCCCTGGAGAAAGTTTCTGACTATTTGTACAGAGTTGGAATTGTATTTTAGACAGAGCAACATCACATAGCAATGCCTCGAATGGAATGCACCCCTTGTAGGATCAAAACATTCCCCAACTAGACTTTTATTAAATATAAAACCCCAAAATCTTCATGAACATAAACACTGCAAACAACTGTACAATTAGGGGTTAATCTTCAGAGCAATTAATACGTAAAGCAAGACTCTGAGACATGATCAGCTCAAAGACAAAACAGTGACCCTCAAAAAATCCAATTAAAGAAATTGAGAAACCATCAGAGCTAATGGCCTCAGAGAATAACATCTATACAAACAAGCTTCAACAATGGCTAAAGACAAATGGACTTTATCAAATACATATCAACTTGGGAGCCAGAGACATTTGCATGGGGTCCATTGTTTTGGTCATGGAAACAACAATCATGATAAGCATATTGTTTCAAATAAGGCAAGAACCAAGCTAAATGAGATTGAAAAGTGCGAGGCACTGACCATCCAACAGGGTATCTCTGATATATCCTTTGACATCTTTGATAAAGTTTTGTAATAAAAAGGGCAAGACAGTTGAGTCTGGGTTGCAGCCATGAAGGAGGTTCAGAAAGAGTCATCCTGATTCATGATTTACAGCTCCTAACAAACGGACCACTTGTGTGGGGAGTTGTGTGAGTCAGATTAAAGATGTATTGGACTGAGGTTTAAAGACAGTTTGAAGACTGCAACTAAATCTTAAGGGAGTTTGAGCAGGGCTTTTGGGCAGAAAGATATGGTTCTGCCTATGGACTTTTTGGGGATTTTTTTATTAATGAGTCATTGTTTTGAGTCTTGTACAGCATCATTATACTAGCTCAAAGCTCTTGTATCAGGCATTAAGAGTGTCTTTTTTGTCGATAAAACGTTTGTGCTTGAGCCCGAAAGCCTGTGTAAGTTTGTCCTTTATAAAATTCCAAGCTCAAAAATGGACAATAAGAGTAAATGGGAGCATGCACCCCTTTCACCCTCTATATCAACTTCATAGACTTCAGGAAAGCACGTTCACTGTGAGAGCTTGTAGAAGATCCTCAGAGTGTATGAAATCCACTCAAGATTGTCAGTCTCATTGGGAGGTTCTCTGAGTATTTGAAATGCAGTATCATCCTTGGCAATACATTGTCTGAGTGCTTTGAAGAGAAGTCCAGAGTGAGGCAGGATTGCGTCCACTCTCCTATTCCATTTCCCATCACCATTGACTCAGTCATGTGTCAAACAATGTCAGACTGTGCCAATTTGCTTGACCCTTTTTTCACACTTGGAGTACCTTGACTTTACTGGTGATCTTGCTGCCATTTCTTCAAGATTCACCCACTTCCAGGAGGGGTCTGACACACTCAGCGTGCATGCAAAACAGACTGGTCTGTATATTAACAAGCAGAAAACACAATTCATGAGCATCAACATTCCAGCAGCACCACCAATTACCATTCATGGAGAAGTGCGAGACTGTGTTAAGGATTTCATTTATCTCAGGAGCCTTATCAGCAATGACAATGGTGCTAAGAAGCATATGAAGGCCTGACTGGATAAAGCTAGAAGTGCCTTTAGCAGACTTAAAACTATTTGGAAGTTCAAACTTAAGATTAAAATCAGACTCTATGGTTTGAATTCTCTGACCTTACCGGCAGCTGGGATTTTCTGGCCCACAGCAATGAACAGAGATTTGATTGTGCGCCAAATTCTTTGTTTGCACTGGCAGCAGGGTGTGCGAGACTGGAGAATTCTAGCCCACAACAGCAAAATAAAGTCAGACCTGCTGTATGGATCTGAATGCTGGAGTGTAATGAAGATAGACAGGAGCATGAGGTCAATGCCTTTCATAATAGATAATAAGGTCATAATAAGATCATGGCTGATCCATTTCAGATCAGCCATGATCTTACTGAATGGCAGGGCAGGCTCGAAGGGCTAGATGGCCTACTCCTGCTCCTATTTCTTATGTTCTTAGATGCCTAGATCTGCAACATCCACTGGCCAAATAATGCTTCCAATGAGGACCAGTACAACAAGATTGGCTGCTGGAGCATTGTCCTTGTGAACAAGAAGCCGGATAAGATGGCTCAGACACATACTAAAGATGTCCCAAGAGCAAATACCAAAGGCTGCTCTAAGTGGACACCTGCTGGGAAGTGAAAATGGGACAGGTTAACATGGCGTTGGACTATGGTGCCTAAACTGGGAGATATTGGGCTGACATGGAGCGAAACACAAGCCACAGCAGAGAACTGGGCCCGATGGAGGAACACTGTTGTAGCTTTGTGTCTCACCCAGGACAAGGAGGGTAACTAACTGGACCGACCAGACCTGAGAATTCAACATTGTCCAATTGCTACATCTCTGCGAATAAAAACAGGATTTCAATGAACTGTCCTGAGGTTCATCTTGTCCTAAAGTGGAAAAACAAATAAATGTTTCCAATTCTGGTCTGGATTAAAATCCTGTAAAGATCAGCTTCCATTCAAAAGATAAAGAGAGAGAGAAACTCATTCTACTGGCAGATTTTCATCAATTTTCCAGGGGCAAACACTCACTGAAATAATTGAAGGTTCCCCACAACTTTGTTTGTCTCCAAGGAATTCATGTAAATCTGCAGCGCTGGTCAAACTTGTACGTGGCGAAAAACTGCAGCATGCGACGGTGCAGAGGGACCTCGGGGTCCTTGTGCATGAGTCGCAAAAACCCAGCCTGCAGGTGCAGCAGGTGGTCAGGAAGGCTAATGGGATGCTGGTCTTCATAGCGAGGGGGATTGAATATAAAAGTAGGGAGGTCTTGCTGCAGCTGTACAGGGCACTGGTGAGGCCGCAGCTGGAGTACTGTGTGCAGTTTTGGTCGCCGCACTTACGCAAGGATATTTTGGCCTTGGAGGGAGTGCAGAGGAGGTTTACTAGGCTGATTCCGGAGTTGAGGGGGTTGAACTATGAGGAGAGGCTGAATAAACTAGGCTTGTACTTGTTAGAGTTTAGAAGAATGAGGGGAGATCTCATTGAGACGTATAAGATGATGAATGGGATGGATAGGATAGAGGTGGAGAGGCTCTTCCCGCTCAGAAAGGACAGTAGGACTAGAGGGCACAGCCTCAGGATAAAGGGGGGGCAGTTTAGAATGGAGTTGAGGAGGAACTTCTTCACTCAAAGGGTGGTGAATCTCTGGAATTCTCTGCCCGTTGAAGTGGTGGAGGCTGCCTCGCTCAATATTTTTAAGACGCGGGTTGATGGGTTTTTGATAAGCGAGGGGATTAAGGGTTATGGGGAGAGGGCAGGAATGTGGAACTGAGCCACGACAGATCAGCCATGATCTTATTGAATGGCGGGGCAGGCTCGAGGGGCTGGATGGCCTACTCCTGCTCTTATTTCTTATGTCAACCAAAACCCAATTAATCTCTGACTCTCTTTCCCTCCCACCTAGAAAAAGAAAATCCCACTCAGGTCGACTGTGGTCCCATCTCTATCCTGGGATCAGCTGAATGAACTAAGAGACCCAGGGCCAGAAGGCTGATTTGATGTGAGCTGTGAACAGTGAGCAGGAGGAGGACAAAATGTTTTGGGTCCAGCACCGATTCTCCAGCATCATCCACAGCTCAGCATCTCAACTCCACTAGGGATTGCTGGAGGCAGGACTGAGGAACCCCCAACCCTCACGCACACAGTTAAAAAGAATCAGGAACTAATAACAAACATAACAAGAACAGAAAATGCTGGAAAATCTCAGCAGCTCTAACAGCATCTGTGAGGAGAGAATAAAGTCAACTATTCTCTCCCCATAGATGCTGTCAGATCAACTGAGATTTTCCAGCATTTTCTGTTTCCGTTTCAGATTCCAGCATCTGCAGTATTTTGCTTTTAACAAATGTTGTAAATTATCCTCATCAGTGAATGCAATTTAACTTTTTGGGTATTCTCTGACATTTGGTAGGATAGTGGTTAGCACTGCTGCCTCATAGTGCCAGGGACCCAGGTTTGATTCTGACCTTGGGTCGCTGTCTGTGTGGAGTTTGCATGTTTTCCCCAAGTCTGCGTGAGTTTTCTCCAGGTGCTCTGGTTTCCTCTCACATCCCAAAGATGTGCAGGTTAGGTGGATTGGCCATGCTCAATTGTCACTTAGTGTCCCAAGATGTGTAGGTTAGGGGGATTAAATGTGTGGGATTACAGGGTTAGGGCAGGGATCATACTGGGTAAGATGCTCTATCTGCGAGTTGGCAGAGACATGATGGGCCGAATGACCTTCTTCTACCCTATAGAGATTCTATGTGTGTGTATGTTTATCATTGAAACCAGGCCATGTAATCGAAACTTCAATCAAGCAGTTATCACTGCTTTAGGCTTGCTTTCTTATCGTTATGATGTAAACAGTAGTGCTCCCTTTGCCAAATCACCTTGGTTCAAAAAAAGTTTTCAAAGTTTTTAGCTTTTAGGGTTTTAATATAATATTTCTAGCCCATCAGCAGGCAGCAGCATCCACATACTGTGATGCTAGGGATCTGTGTGTAAAAAGGTTTCTATGCTGGCTTAGTTGGTATGGTACGAATTTTCCAGGCAGTTGAAAGTTCAGTTGCCTTTGCAGCAATGCCTCCTCTTAGAGACCTCTAGTCTCCTCAAGATGGAGGCTCAGTGCTAGGAGAAGACAGATAGCAGAGCCCTATTTGTGAGCACAGAACACATGTTATACCGGCTATTATGCAATGAGAAAGGATTCATTAACCATCTTGTTGTGTGGGGTCCCTAGGGGAAAAAAATGATCATAATAAGATAGAATTCTTCATTGTGGAGGAGAATGAAGTAGTCAAATCTAATACAAGGGTTCTGAATCTGAATAAAGATAACACTGAAGGTATGAGGTGTGTGTTGGCAAGGACAGATTGAGGAACCTTATTAAAGGGGTTGCCAGTGGATAAGCAATGGTTCATATTTAAAGAATGTACACATGAATTACAAGAATTATTCATTCCTATCTAGCACAAAAATAAAAGGTCAACCAAGGGTTTACAAAAGAAATTAGGGATAATATTAAATCCAAGAGGGAGACATAGAGAACTATCAGAAAAATAGCAAGCCTGAGGATTGGGAACATATTAGAATTCAGCAAAAGAGGACAAAAAAAATGATCATGAGTGGGAAAATAGAGTACAAGAGTAAAATTGCAGGAAGCATAGAAACTGACCATAAAAACTTCTATAAATATGTGAACAGAAAAAGATTAGCAAAGGGAAATGTAAATCTCTTACAGTCAGAAACTGGGGAAATTATAATTGAGAACAAGGAAATGGCAGAAGAATTGAACGCATACTTCGGTTCTGTCTTCACAAAAAAGGGCACAAGTAACTTCCCAGAAATGTTAAGGAGCCAACAGTCTAGTCAGAGGACGGAATCGAAGGAAGAAGGTAAGAAAATGGTGTTGTGGAAATTATTGGGGTTCAAGACTGACAAATCAGTTGTGATTTGCACTGCCATACGCCTGTGATCTAATCAGGTTCATGCTATTTACATCCATTTTAATATAATTACATATTATTAAACTACCTCCTGCTAGATATTGACTCCTCGACAAATATTCAAACTGCACCTATATGGCGTGACATGACGTTGGCGCTGTTTACAACATGTTCACCCAGATATCAGCCTGTCGTGGGTATCCCCCTCAGGGGCATAAAGGTGAGTATAGTCCCCAGGGGAGAGGGACAAGGCTAGGCAGTGGACTGGCTATACCTCCTGGCATTGTCCCTTGGCACAGGATGGCACTGCCAGGAACTCTTTGCCACAGAAGGCTGTGGAGGCCAGATCACTGAGTGTCTTTAAGACGGAGATAGATGGGTTCTTGATTAATAAGGGGATCAAGGGTTATAGGGAAAAGGCAGGAGAATGGGGATGAGAAAAATATCAGCCATAATTGAATGATGGGCCGAGTGGCCTAATTCTGCTCCTATATCTTATGGTCTTATGGCACAATGCCATCCATAAGATGGATGTCCATCAGTTGCATGTGAAGAAGATTCAGAATTTCTATTACAGTTCTTTGTGAAATCTACAAGAAAAATTACCTGTAAATATTTGTGAACCATGGATAGAATTTGAGAGATTTCAGAAAACAGGTGGAGTCATTGAGTCACATAGATTTACAGCTTGGAAACAGGTCCTCTGGCCCAACTTGTCCATGCTGCCTTTTTTTTAACCACTAAGCTAGTCCCAATTGTCCTGATTGGGCCCATATCCCTCTATACCCATATTACACATGTAACTGTTTAAATGCTTTTTAAGAGACAAAATTGTACCTGTCTCCATTAGTACCTCTGACAGCTTGTTCCAGACATTCACCACCCTCTGTGTGAAAATATTTACCCCTCTGGACCCTTTTGTATCTCTCCCCTCTCACCTTAAACCTATGCCTTCTAGTTTACCTTTGGGAAAAGCGGTTGACTATCTATGCAAAACTATGCCCTTCATTATTTTATAGACCTCTACAACATCACCCCAGCATTTAACCGTCCCCCATTCCATGGGGATTGGAGCGGGTGAGGAACGGACCATGGAAAGGCGTATTGATCTTGGGCAGGATTTTACATTTTCGGGATGAGTGAGGCCCATGGTCATGACGTGGACAAATGGACTGTAATAGCTTGCATAAAAGGTTGAAAAAATCCAGTTTATGTATATCTGGATTGATACTAGTGTTTAAACTGATAGTTACATAGTCTCATATAGCCAGACAATTGGTTCTAACTTTGGCTTTTAGAGAAGGAGACCCTGTTGGATCACGTGTCTGCTGACTTGAAAAAAACATCCTGGGCAAAGAGTAATTTATTTCAGTCTTGATGGGACAATAGAGACATTTCCTGGTGAGAAAAAGAATAGAGGATTCAATGATTGTCAGATTCAGAAATAATCCAGTTCCTCGATGTAAGCATAAATACAAAGGAAGTATTAAAGATAGGCAGAATGAAGATTAGGTAACCTTCAACAGATCTGATTATTACAGCATGAAACACATTTAGAACAAAAATAATGTGCAAATTAATCCAGAAATGCCCAGGAAACAGTTAATAGGGGCTTCAGGTGTGTTTCTAAGCATCATTATATGGTGAGATGCCCATAGCAAAGAGGTTGGGTTCTCAATGCCACATATTGAAGATGATTTTAAGGAAGAGGCTGAAAATAATGATGAAGCTCAACAAATTATATTCATTGCGTGGAGTTTTACCATTTTGCTAAATGTGCTAATCATAGACTTCTTTACCTGCGCAATAATACAGTGCTTATACCTCAACAGTGTATGGGACAGATTGATTAACAGAGTAATCAAAGTCATCTCAAGGTTAAGTAATACAAAAGTATTGCTTACTTTAGATTTGGTAATGGCAACACATTAAAACCACGAAAGAGAATTATAATTTAGTCAGATAAAACAGCTGCAATAATAAGCCACTTATAGGTACTGATATAATCAATAGTGAGATACCTATGAAAAAGAAACAAATGGAAGCTGACATGGAGAATGATGAAGTAATTATTTTTGAAAAATCAGTAAGTTTGCAGTTTAGTCAGGCAGGGTATTATTGCCCACTCTTAATGGAACCAAATATTTCTCATCAGACCATTATTAGAAAAGTACTAATGATAAGAATCAGTTAAAAAAAACAAATGATGTAAAGCCATCAATTATGACACTGGAGATAATTCACTCAATTTGTTCACCCATGGGATGGCACAATGGCACAGAAGTTAGCATTGCTGCCTCACAGCTCCAGGGACCTGCATCGAATTTCAGCCTTGGGTGACTGGGTGGAGTTTACAAATTCCTCCCATGTCTGCATGGGTTCCCTCTGGGTGCTCCAGTTTCCCCCCACTGCCCAAAGATGTGTGGATTGTATGAATGGGCCATCCTAAATTGCCTGTTAGTGTCCCAAAACCTGCAGGTTAGATGGATTAGCCATGGAAAATATGTGGAGATACGGGGAAAGGGTGGGGGAGATTACATGGATAAGATACTTTGTCAGAGAGTTAGTGCAGATTAGATGGGTTGAATGGCTGCTTCTGTACTGTAGAGATGCTATGATTCTATGAACTTGTCGATGGTTAGAAATCTTTTAAATGATGCAGTTATATTTGATGAAAAGTATACACAGCTAATAGAAGAGGGGGAAGTGAAAAATCTTTCAATCCTGTGAGGAACGTTTCTTACAAATCTTGAGCAGGGATTTTATGAAAGATTGATTTAAAGTTTATTTGTTAGTCACAAGTAGGCTTACATCAACACTGTAATGCAGTTACAGTAAAAATTCCCTCGTCACCATTCTCTGGCGCCTGTTCGGGTACATTGAGGAAGAATTTAGCACGGCCAATGCACCTAAGCAGCATGTCTTTTGGATTATGGGAGGAAACCGGAGCACCTGGAGGAAACCCATGCAAACACGAGGAGAATGTACAAAAGCCACATAGCCAGTGACCCAAGCTGGGAATTGAACCTGGATCCCTGGCGCTTTGAAGCAGCTGAAGACATAATTCAGACATTCTACTTCGCACCTATTGCACCCTCCATTAATTGTCACCATGTGACATCATAAATGTTCATATTCTCCCTATTGAAAATTAATTTTAAGCTCTGCAACAAACACTTTTGGGGAGGCAATGGCTTAATGGTATTATCGCTAGACTATTAATCCAGAAACTCAGCTAATGTTCTGGTGACCCGGGTTTGAATCCCATCACGGCAAATGTTGGAATTTGAATTCAATAAAAAATCTGGAATTAAGAATCTACTGATGACCATGAAACCATTGTAGAATGTCAGACAAAGCCATCTGGTTCACTAGTGTCCTTTAGGTTAGGAAATCTGCCGTCCTTACCTGGTCTAGCCGACATGTGGTCCTATGATTCTATGTGACTCCAGAGCCACAGCAATGTGGTTGACTCCCAACTACCCTTGGGCAATTAGGGATAGGCAATAAATACTGGCCAGCCAGCAACGCCCATGTCCCACAAATGAATAAAATAGAACCGTTTTTTAAATTTCTGCATTTGGAACAGATGAACCCCAGTGCATCGCACCATGATATCACTTCAGAACAAATGATCTTATACACTTACTCCCACTATAAACAATTATTGAGAGACTGTCTGGAACAATTGGTAAGAGAATTTGAAGGGAGTATGCTGGGTGATGCACAGAGCATTAGTGATCAGGATCAGGTGGCAAAACACATGGCTGACCAGGTGTAGGGATATATCACTCCTTATCGACAGAGCTTTTTACGAAAGGGTGTTTGCAGATTCTGACTATGTGCAGACAAAGGAATGATGTCAAATACTTTCAGCAGTTTGGACAATCAATCAATAAATCACCTCTAGTACCTTGATTGTTAGCTTCACAGAACTGTGGATCACCATGTAGTTCTACAGACATTAGCAAATGAGTAACGACCCTATCTGCTTCTGCTGTGGATGTTAAGACTGGTGCCAGGAAGGTTTGAGGTGCTGGATTTGGGAGAATGTTTTTTTCTGGCTTACAAAGGATTTAGGCTGGATTTCAGGCAAATATCTCACAGGGCTTTGTTGCTACCATTGATACTATTTGAGTCTGCTTCCCCACTGACCATGTAGAGGCAGTACCCAAGGCGGGAATGTTCTTGCTTGATGGATTTACCATTTTACATCCATTATAAATGAGCACCGGACACAATAGCTAACTGAATAATTAGGGCGACACAGTGGCACAGTGGTTAACCCTAGTGCCTCACAGTGCCAAGAACCCAGGTTTGATTCTCAGCTTGGGTCTCTGTCTGTGCGGAATCTGCACGTTCTCCCTGTGTCTGCGTGGGTTTCCTTGAGTGTTCTAGTTTCCTCCCACAGTCTGAAAGAAGGGCTGGTTAGATGCATTGGCTATGCTACATTCTCCCTCAGTGTACCCAAACAGGTGCCGGAGTGTGGCAACTAGGGGATTTTCACAGTAACTTCATTGCAGTGTTAATGTAAGCCTACTTGTGACACTAATAATAAATAAATAATAATAATAAACATTACATTGGACATGGATGTTACATCTGCAAAACAATGGTACAAACGCCTATGCTATTCCCAAATAGCATCACCAAAATGCAGAGCTATGTAGCAAGAGGGGATTGAGATGCCTTACGCATGGATATTGTTTTTAATATTGAAAACCATAGAGAAATTCAATAAAATTATAATCTTGCTCTTATAATGTAGATGCAGTTTTGCATTGCCTTTTAGCTGGAAGGTTAAGATTGATAGCGTACTCGCTCAATAAGATTTACCCCTAAATTCTTATTTCTTCTATCAAACAAAGTGCAGATCGATTAAAAATCCCCTCAAAGTGCCCTTGTTATTATCAAGGATTTTTGAAGTAATATTGAATGTATTCACCAAGTAACCTTCAATGAGAACATTACTTTGCCAAAATTTATATCCCCTTCAAACGCAATAAAAGTTATAAATAAATAAACGAGCTTTCATCAGAAAATAAGGTATTTCTCCAGTGAGTTAAAGTGCAGTTTCAGGGATATGTGTATTTCTGCAAGGTATGCAGCAGTCAAACTGTTTCTACTTCATCAAGATTGGTTACAAAAGACATAGTTAAAAAGTACAGCATCACAGATTCAAGGTGATTCAACTTATTAATGATCCACTGTGTGATGCCATTGAGAAGCTAGAATTTGAGGTTGTGAGTGATTCCCCGCATGGTGAATTGTCAGTGATGCATTCTGTAGCTGCGGCCTAGGGCCTGGCAAAAGGCCAGGAGTTAGTCCATGGGACAGAGAGGCAAAGAGGTTACAATGCTCCATGTGATTCCTCATGTGAAACACTGCAATATCTGCAGGCTTGGCGACAGATTGCCACACTGTTCCCTCAGCTGGAGAATTGTGGGTGGCACTGGGGAGAGTTCCGAGCTAGGGGAAATGAGATGTTACATTAGAGAGGAAATATTAAATGGCCTTAAGTATTTGATCTGATTCTCAGCAGGAGCAACTGCTACCATGTTGATTAACTTCTCAGAGAAAATGTATCACTGAAAAAGAAATCAATGTTATCGGGATTGAAATTTAATGCTGAGTTCTGTGTCTACAGATTACAGAATCACAGAATCTTTACAGTGCAAAAGGAAGCCAATCAATCCATCGAATCCGCACTGGCTCTGTGAAAGAGTATTTCACCTAGTCCCACTCCAGTACCTTACTCCTGTAACTCTGCACATTCCACTCTTATTCTCTTTTGAATACCTCCATCAAGCCTGCCTCCACCACCCTCACAGAAAGTTCGCTCTAGTCTCCAGCTACCTCTGGGTTAAAAAATTTCTCTTCACATCACTTCTACTCCTTTTGCTCATTATTTTGAATCTGTGCCCACTGGTTTTTGATGTTCACTTGAGAGGGAACAGTTTCTCACTATCTATGCTATCCATATCCCTCAGAATACTTCTATCAAATCTCTTCTCGGCCTTCTTTCCTCCAAGGGAAACAGTCTCAACTTCTCCAATCTATCCTCAAAGCTACAGTTGTTTATCCTTGGAATCATTCTCATAAACCTCCTCCATAACTTCTCCAATACCTTCATATTCTTCTTCAGATATGGTGCCCAAAATGGGATTCAGCATTCCAGATAAAGCTTAACTAGTGTCTTTTCGATCGAAGGTTACAACTGGAAAAACGAGAGAATATATTTGAATATATTATTAAAGGCTTCCTCTGATCTGGCATGGCCTTGCTTCCCTTCAGAGCCACCATTAATAACTCTCGATTCTAAAATTCCAGTTCAATCCTTGTGGCCCTTGAAATAACACTCAATTTTTCCTCCTGGTCTAATGATCTGAACATCTTGAATGGCCAAACTGTTAGAGCAAGAGATCGACAGACAGGCAGGCAGACATGCAGGCGGGAGGGCAGACACGCAGGCAGACAGATAGATAGATAGATAGACAGACAGAGAGATAGTCAGACAGATAGAAAGACAGACAGATAGATAGATAGACAGATGGACAGACAGGCAGATGGTCAGGCAAGTAGGCAGGCAGATAGCTAGATGTATAGATAGACAGACAGAAAGACAGGCAGGGGGGCAGACCGATAGATAGACAGACAGACAGACAAATAGACAAACAGATAGACAGACAGCAGACAGATAGACAGACAGAGCAGGTGGGTAGACAATCAGGTGGGCAGACAGACAGGCAGATAGATAGATAGACAGACAGACAGACAAACAGACAGATAGGAGATAGACAGATAGATAAAAAGGGAGAGAAAGGTAGTCACAGCTGAAGTAATTTCTATGAATTTGGCAAGAATTAATCCTTGATCAATATGACCTTCCTGCTTTCAGCAAAAATACTAAATGTACAGAAGCAAGAAGAATATGTTCCTTCATTTTTTTTCAAAAAATGTGGATTGGGAATGAGGACCCCTCATATTGAAATAACGGGTGGGATTCTCCAGCTGCGCTCGCCCCAAAACCGGAGAATCCCACCTGAGCTGTATTCACAAGTGCAAAAAAAAATTATTGGCTAAATAAATCAAGAAATTTATTCCGCTAACACTGATAACAATGGACTTTGTGTGGCCCACCCCTCCTACCCGTTACAATTCTCGTGACAGGTGGGACAGGAGAAATCCCCCCAGTGTTTGGAGTACAGCACTGATGGACAAGGAGAAAACCATCTCAGCTACAAACATATTCTGCTTGACTGTATCGGAGCAGGACATACTCTGTCCATCTTGTGACTTCTATCAAAGATACAAACCATAGGCCAGAATTTCACACTGCTGGTTCTGAGCTGGGGGTGGGTGGCACGTACACTTACTCAAATGAGATTCCCTGTAGGTTTCTGCCCACCCTGACCCTGCAGCGATGTTACGCTAAGGTGGGCAAGGCCTTGAATGGGAAGCTCACACTTTCCCCAATTAATTGGCCAATTAATGGAAATTTAAGAGCTGTTTCCCACCCAGCTTCAATATTAGGCTGGTGCGCAGATTGTTGCACTGTGGGGGAAACCTGGGAAAAAAAGAACTTTAAATGTCAGGCGGGGAGGGGGCAAGGGGATTGCCTCCATCGGAAGTCCTCTTTTGATTGGAGAAACCCCACCCCACGATGGTGCCACACAAACCTCCCTCACCCCATGGCCTATCTCCTGAAGACCTGACCACTCCTCTTCTAAACTCACAAGCTTTTCCCTATCCTCCCCATTCTAGGACCTCTTTCCATTCTGGTTTCCATTCAGGGGGGCCATATGAGAACAAACTCCCTTAAGAACATGCAGTCAATCCAAAGCAAAACCAGCACATCACAAACATGAAACACTAATGCAGCTGTATTCACAAGTGCAAAAAAAAATTGGCTAAATAAACCAAGAAATTTATCAAAACTAAGCTATCACCTTGTGAACTCATGTGTGCCTAATGTGGTGTTTTCTTATATCTTTTCTGGGTGCTGCTGTCCCCACCATTGCCAGCTATGCTGGAGACAGGCTGCTGATCCTTATTTCCCTTTGTCTAGGATGACCTTGGCAGATGTCCTCTGTTCACCTGAGGCCATGAAGGATTTGGCCTGGTGACAGTCTCCTGCTCAGTGGCTCACCTGCTGTGGCAGAATGCTATTACCACAGGGGGCACCTCTCAGGGAGCTGCCGATGAGGACAGCCTCTCCTTCACTCCTGCAATCAACACAAATACCTCAGTGTTGATTGCAGGAGTGAAGGAGAGGCTGTCCTCATTGGCAGCACCCTGAGAGGTGCCCCCTGTGGTGACAGCATCTGCTCATCTGTTGCTGTGAGGTTTGTTTGGCCTTCTTTGCTTTTCAGAGGGGAACCAGGATCTGGCTCTACTACTGATCCCTTCTTGCCTTGGCTCTGGACACCAGAGCACAGATACAAAATGATGGAAAGCAGGTCAGAACTCTACCCAGTATCCCATCAATGAGCTATTGGGTTTTGGCCTTCCATGACAGTCCCTAGTCTCTCAATGGAGGAAGCCTTTTATTCTGAAGAGTGGGCAATCTCAGCACTTATGGTCTTGATGGCCCCCCCTCCACTGTAAGCCTCTCTGGAATCTCTGACATATCATGTACCTCACACTATATAAGCAATTGCCACTTTAATGTCATTTTCATCAGTATGGGACTCATCAGCTTGGGACTCAGCATCTAAGTTGCCCCAACACTACTCTGATTGCCAGGGCCCTGCATTATCTCACTCTCTGACAGTGTTCTGGTGACTGTGATGTGCCTGCATCAGTATTTGGAACACTTTGAGTCAACTTGTGCTTGTCCACTGAGGTGTTTGTATCTCCACTGGTGCTAAGTGCAGAGCAAGGATGTGACTCTGAGGCCCCATCCTCCCCCTCACATGTTAACATTGTCTTTGGGGATAGTGGGTGCAGGGTACCCAAGTTTCACCTGTGGCTGAATTAAGCAAGGAGGATGAAAGGGCACCATCATCACTTCAGAGATGTGCTTAACACAAACTGGCACAATTGGAAGCGGGTAACCAAGGGTTAAACTGCAACATTGAGGCACACATCCCTTCCCACATTCTGTGAGCCTCCAAAGTCCAAACCCATCAATGCTGCCCTTCATGCTGCCACCTAACCCCTCACCCACTCACCTACCCCAATCCATAGCCTCCTCCAGAGCTATCTATACAGGAGAGAGCAATGTGCCCTTGGAATCTCAGTACTAAGAGTGCTCAAATCTCACCTCACCCAACATGTCCTCTAGTTGGCAGCCAACAATTCTCAATGATCCTTGCTAACTAACAGGACCTACAGTTCATAAACCATGAACCTCACTCCATCTGGCTTTCCTTCCCAGAATCCCCCTTGCTGTGTGGCTGGTTTTAAGTCGGTCCACCTCGTGTCCAGCGAGGGGCATACACGCGGTGGGTCGTACTGGGGCTGCTCTTGGTTATTCGAGATTGGCCCAGTGCTTCATGTCGTTAGTGTGTGCCCAAACTGGACAAGATACTGGGCAAGACAACAGCTCAGTAACTATCGCTGATTGCTGTGTAGACACATGGATTTGGGCCAGTGTCTGTGGGAGTTTGCACATTCTCCCCATGCTTGGGTGGGTTTTCTCCGGGTGCTCCGGTTTCCTCCCACACCCCAAAGATGTGCTGTTAGGCTGATTGGCAGGAATAAATTGTCCCTAAATCAGTTTCCCTCAATCTGGATGGCCATAAAACATTAGACAGGGGTCGTGGGTAGAGAGGGGGTCTGGTGGTGTTGAGGTGGCGGCGCGGGCTCGTTGGGCCGAAGGGCTGATTTCCTGGGCTGATTTTTGTTCTTTGTTCTTTGTTTGTTTCATACTGTTTTGTATACTTGGCCAAGATACTGGGCAATCCCACACTTGACGCACATATCACAGCTTCACACCCTTTCATCAAACAAAATGGTTGCACAATCACCAGGCAGATTGTGAGAAGTCACTAAGCCTTTTACAGAATAGTAACCATATCCTTGAATGACCCCAGGGCTGCTCATTGCCACTTCAATCTCTGTCCAAGCTAACTGGACGGTCTAGCTGGGCAGTCTTGAGAAGGCATGAGGACCTCCCGCCAACCACTCACAGCCTGGAAGAGGGAATCATCATCAAACGTGGGCAGGCCTTGCTCAGGGGCCCCACTAAAGCCGGATGCTCTATTTTCTCAACCATGTGGTGGCCTTACAGCCTCTGTGGAGAGTTAAAAGGTAGAATTTGAGATTTTTCCTGAACATTTGGTCCATAAGGGAAATGGGACAGGTGCGCCTAAACATTCCTTCTTCCTCGACAAAGGTCCTGAACAACACACTGCTGGCATGATGATCAACAACATTTTAAAAAAACAACTTCTTAACCTGTTGCTGTTTCAATAGATCAATGGATTTACACGTCTTCTTGATCCAAATGTCTGTCTCCAAAGTACTTTATGTAAGTGTTGGCAAACAAAATTCAACATTAAGCCACATGAGGAGATATCCAAGCAGGCAGCCAAAAGCCTGGTCAAAGAAGTAGACCTTAAGGAACATCATAAAGGAAGGGATAAAGGTAGAGAGGCAGAGAGGTTTAGGAAAGGAATTCCAAAGGTTAGAACCATGGCAGTCAATGGTGCTCTGACAAAATTCCTGGAGGCTAGAATTTGATGAACACACAGATCTCAGAGGGCTGTTGGACTGGAGGAAGTTACAAACAGAGAAAGGAGTGAGGCAATGTACCGGAAATGTAGTATTACATGTTAACGTATTGTCTTTTTATTCCACAGGGTTGGTCCACCTTGTTGTCAGATGAGGGGCATGCACATGGTGGGTCGTGTGTGGGCTGCTCTTGGAGGTTCTGGGAGTGGCCTAGTACTTTGTGTCGGTGTGCGTGCTTGATCCTGGACCGGTAGACGGGCACCGCAACAGCTCGGTGACTAGCACTGCTAGCTGTGCAGATACATGGATTTGGGCCTGTGTCTGTGGGAGTTTGCGCATTCTCCCTGTGGTTGCGTGGGTTTCCTCCGGGCGCTCCGGTTTCCTCCCACACCCCAAAGATGTGCTCTTAGGCTGACTGGAGTACCAAATTGACACTATTCTCCCCTGAATCTGGCTACATTAGGGGTTCCACTCACATACACACAGGGCGGGGGAGGTCTGGGAAGATGCAGCGGCGCGGGCTCGTTGGGCCGAAGGGCCTGTTTTCCGTGCTGGGATGTTCTTTGTTCTTTGAGGCCATGTGATGATGTGAAAAGGAGGATTAGAAATTTTAACTGGAGGCTGTGCTGCATCAGGTACCTGTGTAGGGCACAGTGATGATGGGTGAAAGGGACTTGATGTGAGTTCGAACACATGCAGCAGTGCCTTAGGTGAGCTCAAATTTACGGAGGGTGAAATGGAGAGACCATTCCAGAGAGTATTGGAATAGTTAAGTCTAGCATCCACAAAGGCATGAATAATTCATCACATTTTCTCCCTTATCCCTGTCTCTACCTGAAATTATTAGGTCGATGGTTTATTTAAAATGGACCTCAGTGTATGTAAGTTATGGGGTATATTGGTTATATTGGCATTCTCAGACCTTTTGGGATGGATCTCAATGTTTCTGTTTTGTTCAGGTTGAACAATGTGGATATTTTATCATTTCCGTCTAATTAATGACATTGATGTCAGTAAGCCTGGAATCTCCCTCTGTCTTGTCCTTGATCCCTGCTATATTCCATAAAAGCTCTACTTTTTCAGAAGCAAAACACAGTGGATGCGGGAAATCTGCAATAAAAACCAAAAACTGAACAGGTCAGGAAACTTCAGTGGGGAGAGAAAAATAGAGTTAACGGGCCCGATTTTACCATTGTGTCGTGCCCTGTTTTCGGGTGTGAGGCCATCAACATGATGTGCGCCTGCGTCCGCGCAGATGCCCACTTTACCGCAGCCCAAAAATGGCCGCGATGTGAATTGTGCCTGAAAAGGGGGCAATAGCAAATGCATTTGCATGCATTTAAATTGAATTAATGAACTGCCTGCCCAACTTAATCAGCATTTCCCCCTTTACCATTGTGTTTGCACATCCAGATTCGGTGCAAAACAGACATGCTCAGCGAAAGTCTGTTTCGGGCGCTCCAGCTGCTGAAGAGGTCAGTTCAGCACTTCCAATGGCTCTCTGACTCACATCAGTGGTGGGAGGGAGGAGAAGGAGGCAGGCCAGCTCATTCTCTGGTAAGTGGGGGGAGGAGGAGCCGGGTCAGATGTATCTCTGGTGGGGGGTGGGGGGGAGGGAGGACAGATTGCTTTCTGATGGGGGGGGGTGAGGGACAGAGGGCCAGATTGTTCTCTGGTGGGGGGGGGGAGCAGTGGGAGGAGGAAGGCCTGATCATTACCTGCTGGGGGGGGGGTGGGGGGGGGGTGGGGAGGGAGGAGGGCAGATCGTTGTCTGGTGGGGGGTGCGGGATTGGGGGGAGGGGGGAAGGAGGCCTGAACTTTCTCTGGGAGGGGGAGGGGGTGGAAGGCCAGTTGGATCTCTAGTGGGTTGGGGGGAGGTAGGAGGGGTCTGCTGCCACATTGCAGGCGATTGGTAAGGGGGGGGGAAGGGGACAGGGGGTCATAATCGGTCTGGATAGCAGTGGTATGGGTGCATAAAAGAGACAGTTACGTTCCAGGGGTGGGGGTGATGTCTGTGGGGGCCATTTCTCCCACTTTTCAATCTTGGGCTGCTTTATTTGCTTTTTGCGGTCTGGGAGTGATGTGACAGTGGCACGATTTTCAATTTTTGTTTCTAACTGCGCACGCGCAGTTCAGGGCTCTGATTGTTTCAGGTGCACTAAGCCCCACCCACAGCGCGATTCAGACCCACAATTTTTTTTTCAAAGTCTGAGTGAGTATGGGGGTGCCTGAAAGGAGGTTTCCAAGTTGGATCTGAATTGCATCCAGATCAGCGCTTAGAATGAAAATAGTAAAATCGGGCCCAGTGTTTCAGCTCCGTGACTTTCCATCTGAATATTTGATGTCCTGTAGGAGATAAGGGAGAAGTTCATATTGTTCAAACTGGCGTGGTAGCACAGCGGTTAGCACTGCTGCCTCACAGCACCAGAGACTGGGTTCGATTCCCTGCTTGGGTCACTGTCTACGTGGAGTCTGCATGTTCTCCCTGTGTCTGCATGGGTTTGCTCCGGGTGCTCCAGTTTCCTCCTAAAATCTGAAAGATGTGCTGGTTAGGTGCGTCTGCCATGATAAATTCTCCCTCAGCCCAAACAGGTGCCAGAATGTGGTGACTAGGAGATACTCACAGTCAATTCATTACAGTAAGCCTACTTGTGACACTAATAAATAAACTTTAAACTGAATTGTCTAACAGTGTGCTTAGTTCAGGTTTCAGGTGACACTCACTGGTCTGTTCAGGCAAGTGCAGCTGCTGTTGGGTTTTATAAATCAGGTTAGTGGCCTCAGTTGGTACTGGGCTAGGCTTTGAGAGTGGGATGAATTACTTCACCTCCCAGCACATTGGAATTTTGAGTCCACAACTGGCATCCTTTCATTCAAGCAGATTGATTGATTGACTGGATATCTCCCTGCTGGGCAGGTCTTACCACACGGGTGGTCTTTGGCTAATAGCAGGATTGGAGATTGCAATGATGTGTTAATGGGAGTGTCAGGGTGAGGGTGGTGAGAAGTCTGGATATTGGGAGGGGGGATGCAATCATTGGGGTCCAATAAAGAGGAGGGAGGGGATTGCTGATCCCTAGGGATGGTCTGACATGGGGAAATTTGATTGTGGGGTGGGAGGTGTCGGTCATCAATTCTGAGGGAAGGGGTCCAAATTTTGATCTTGGTTGTGGTTGGGGTGGGGCGAGGGGGATGTTAATGTATGGTAACAAGGTTCTTTCATGGCAGGAACCCCATTACATCGTTGGTGGGGCAGCGAGGACAATCTGAATGGGAAATCCCGTCAGGATAAAAGCTGTCTGGGGATTCCCGTTGGATTCTCCACTCCCACCAGCTTTCCCGCCTGCTAGAAATATGGGGGTGGAGAATCCTGATCTTTGCTCCTCCTATTTCCCTTTCCACTTACCCTCTGAACTTTTGATATTCAGCTTGCAGCTGATAATAGTGCATATGGACTTCCAAAAGGTGTTTGATATAATGCCACAAAATAGCCATATAAGCAAAATTAAAGTCCATGAAATAAAAAGGGGAGTGGATACAAAATTGGCTAAAGAACACAAAACAGACAGCAGGGATGAAGAGCTCTTACTGTGGACTGGAGGAAGGTTTACAAAGCTTTTCCCCAGGTTTAATACATGGACGGCTGCTTTAGAAACATAGGAACATAGAAAAAAGGAGCAGATGTGGGCCAATTGGCCCTCTGAGAGTGCTCTGCCATTCATTATGATCATGGCTGATCATCCAACTCAATAACCTGTTCCTGCTTTCCCCTTCATATCCTTTGATCCCTTTCACCCCAAGAGTTCTATCTAACTCCTTCTTGAAAGCATACAATGTTTTATCCTCAACTGCTTTTTGCAGTAGAGAATTCAACAGGCTCACCATTCTTTGGGTGAAGAAATTTCTTCTAATCTCAGTCCTAAATGTTTTACACCGTATCCTTAGACTATGGCCCCTGGTTCTGGACTCCGTCATCATTGATAACATCCTTCCTGCATCAATCCTGTCTAGTCCTGTTAGAATTTTATGGCTTTCTCTGAGATCCACCTTTATTTTTTTAAACTCCAGCAAATATAAACCTAACTGACTCGATCTCTCCTCAGATGAAGTCCTGCTGTCCCAGGAATCAGTCTGATAAACCTTTGCTGCACTCCCTCCCCAAGAACAATGTTCCTTAGGTAAGGAGAGCAAGGCTGCACACAATACTCCAAGTGTGGTATCATCAAGGCCCTCTATAACTGGAGCAAGACATTCCTGCTGCTGTACTTGAACCCTTTCGCTATGAAAGCCACATATCATTAATCTTCTTTATCATTTGCTGCATCTACCTGCATGCTTACCTTTAGCGACTGGTGTATGAGGACACCCAGGTCTTGTTGCATATTCCCCTCTTCAATCCATAGCCATTCAGATAATAATCTGCCTTCCTGTTTTTGCTACTATTTCCTACATTTATCCACATTATTCTGCATATACCGTGCATTTGTCCACTCACTTAGCTTGTCCAAATCATACTGAAGCATCTCTACATACTCCTCACAGCTTACCCTCCCACCCAGCTTGTGTCATTTACAAATTTGGATATATTTCATTTAGTTCCCATATCTAAATTATTAATATTTTGGATCCCAACACTAGTCACTGCGTGCCATTTGGAAAAATACCTGCTTATTCTTATTTTTTATTTCCTGTCTGCCAGTCAGTTTTCTGTCCATCTCAATACATTACCTCCAAACCTATATGCTTAATTTTACATGCTAATCTCTTACGTGAGCTGTTTAAATTAACCATCCCCCCTTCCCTCCTGTCCCTAACTGCAGTTTTTGCAAAGCACTTAGGATCCTGTATTTTTTTTAAAATGGACAATAAGAAGTCTCGCAACACTAGGTTAAAGTCCAAAAGGTTTATTTGGTATCATGAGCTTTTGGAGCACTGCTCCTTCATCAGGTGAGTTCTCTGATGAAGCAGCAGTGCTCTGAAAGCTTGTGATTCCAAATAAACATGTTAGACTTTAATCTGGTGTTTTGAGACTTCTTATTTGCCCACCCCAGTCTAATGCCAGAATCTCCACATCATTTTTAAATGGAGGCATGGAGTGGGATTCTCCAGTCTCATATGCCCCACCACCGCTGCCAGGGACAACAGAGAATTTCATGCTCAGCCAAAGCACCATTCACTGCAGGGGCATTGGAGAATCCCAGCCACGGGCAAGGTCAGAGGCTTCCATCAATAGAGTATAAAAAAAGGAAGTTATAGTGAACCGTTATGATACACTGACTTGGCCTCAACTGCAGAACTGTCTCCAATTGGCACCACTTTAAGGATGGTGAAGGCTTTACAGAAAGTGCAGAATGTTTCCAGGAATGAGGAACTTAAGTTTTTTTTTCATTCATGGGATGTGGGCGTTGATAGCTAGGCCAGCATTTATTGTCCATCCCTAATTGACTTTGAGAGGTAGTGAGCTACCATCTTGAGTCATTGCATTCCATGTGATGAAAATACACACACTATGCTGAGAGGATTGATACAACTAAATGGCTTGCTAAGAATCAACCACATTGCTGTGGGTCTGGAATCACATGTAGACCAGACTATGTGGAAGGCAGACTGCCTTCTCTAAAGGACACGTATGATCCAGATGGGTGCTTACGCCAATCGATAATGCATTCATGGACATCATTCAACTTTTAAAAATTCCAGGTTTAGAATTCAAATTCCATCATCTGTCATGGTGGGATTCAAACCCTGATCCCAGAACATTACCCTGGGTCTTTAGATTGCCAATTCAATGTCAGTACCACTATCCCACCGCCTCCCCTTAAACTTCAGTTACTTGGGCAGTTTAGAGAAGCTGGGCTGTTCTCCACAGAGCAGGGTTGGCTAACAGAAGATTTGGCAGAGATGTTCAAAATAGTGAGGGGGCCAAACAGAGCAGGCAGAAACAATTTGTCCCTATTGGCAGATGGATCCAGGGCCAGGGGACACAGATTTAAGACGATTGACAGAAGACTCAATGCTGGCAGAAGGAAAAACTTTTTCATGCAGCAAGTGGTCAGGATCTAGGGTGCACCGTCTGCAAATTCCTAGGATGGAAGTAGATTTAATTGCGGCTTTTAAAAGGACATTACATAATCATTTGAAGGGGAAGATATTGCCAGGGTAAAGGAAAAGTGTGAGGGAGGGGAACTAGACGGATTCTTGTGCAGAGCACCCTCTGTGCAGTAACCATTTCTATGATTCCATGATAATTATAAAGGGTCTTCATAGGCAGAATAGGAAAACTACTTAGTCTGGTTGAAGCACTACTGGCCTAGGAACATCAATTAAAGACTGAGGCAAGAAGATAAATGGCTAACCAACCTGTTTTAACAGTGTTGATTGAGAAATAATCATTAGTCAGGAAACTCAGCACGCACACATTCTTCATGTGGTGCTAGTAGACATAACCTGATTTACGACGAAAAGCAGGTCGTTCATTTCTGGGACTAATAATTATATAAAGGATTGCTCCCACTCCTGCCTTTAAAATGAATTTTACAGACTCAGTACAGTTAATTTGGACTGACGTCTGAAGTGAGCTGTCTGCCACTTTGCAATCTCAATATTAAAAATGAAAATTTTAATAATTTGTAATGGGCTAAAACTTTATGGCACCATTATCTCTTTTTAAAGATGTAATGTCCCAGTCTACATAAGGTTTGTTACTTTGTACTTAACATTTATTGAATTTGACATTTTACAGCTAAAACTACATAAATGATGAATATTGAAGATAAACCAGTAGAGGGCATTCTACTGGCATAGAGCTGAGAAAACTCTGCCTGTAGCAATCTGCTAAATGTACTTGAAGCATGTTTTGTGTCAAAGACTCATTCCTCAGAATAAAATATAAAATAAAATACAAATGAGGCTGCAATAACTGTTAAGAGTTGCACACAAGAAATAGAAGCAGGAGTAGGGCACCAGGCCCTTCAAGCCCGCCCTGCCATTTAATACAATCATGGCTGATCTATGCTGGCCCCAGCTCCTTTCCTGTGCCATTTCTCTATAGCCCTCTATTCCTTGATCTATCAAATATTTAGAACATAGAACATAGAACACTACAGCACAAACAGGCCCTTCGGCCCACAAGTTGCACCGATCACATCTATACCTACCAAGCCATAGAACTATCTGTAACTTCCAATGCCATTAGATCCCATATACTCATCCAGAAGTCTTTTAAAAGACCCCAGCGAGTTCGCCTCTACCACCACCGGCGGCAGCCGATTCCACTCGCTCACCACCCTCTGAGTGAAAAACTTTCCCCTAACATCTCCTCTGTACTTGCTTCCCGGCACCTTAAACCTGTGTCTTCTCGTAGCAACCATTTCAGCCCTGGGAAATAGCCTCCGAGAATCCACCCTATCTATTCCTCTCAACATTTTATAAAACTCTATCAGGTCGCCTCTCAACCTTCGTCTCGCCAGGGAGAAGAGACCTAGCTCCCTCAACCTATCTTCATAAGGCATACCTCCCAATCCAGGCAACATCCTTGTAAATCTCCTCTGCACCCTCTCAATAGCTTCCACATCCTTCCTGTAGTGAGGCGACCAGAACTGCGCACAGTACTCCAAGTGGGGTCTGACAAGGGTCCTATAAAGTTGCAGCATTACCTCCCAACTCCTAAACTCAGTCCCTCGATTAATGAAGACCAGTACACCATACGCCTTCTTGACCACATCCTCCACCTGCGAGGCTGATTTAAGAGTCCTATGGACCCAGACCCCAAAGTCCTTCTGCTCTTCAACCCAGCTAAGACTCCTACCCTTGATATTGTACTCCTGCATCCCGTTGGTCCTGCCAAAATGGACCACTACACATTTATCCGCATTGAAGTCCATCTGCCACTTCTCCGCCCAGTCTTGCATCCTATCTATGTCACGCTGCACCTTCTGACATCCCTCCAGGTTATCCACAACACCACCGACCTTCGTATCGTCGGTGAACTTACTAACCCATCCCTCCATTCTTCATCCAGGTCATTTATGAAAATGACAAACAGCAAGGGTCCTAGAACAGATCCATGGGGCACTCCACTGGTGACTGACCTCCATGCAGAAAAAGACCCATCCACAACCACTCTCTGCCTTCTGCGGGCAAGCCAGTTCTGGATCCACAAGGCCAAAGCCCCTTGGATCCCATGCCCTCTCACCTTCTCAAGAAGTCTTGCATGGGGGACCTTATCAAACGCTTTATCCACATAGATAACATATCCACATATCCACATTTATCCACTTCCACTTTAAATACATCCAATGATCAAATCTCCACTACCCTTTGGGGCAGAGAATTACAGAGATTCACCACCATCTGCAAGAAGAAATTTCTATGGATATGAGTTTTAAATGATCTGTCCTTTACCTTTAGCTATATGCTCTTGTTCAAGATACTCCCACTAGTGAAGACATCTCATCATCCGCCCTTGTCACATCCCCTCAGGGTGTAATATGGTTGAATAAGGTCACCCCTCACTCTTCTAAATTCCAAGGAATACCCAGACTATTTAATCTCTCCCAATCTCATCTCAGTAATTAGCCTGGACTTCTATGTTACTATATCCGTTTCTGGGTAAGGAGACCAAAACTGTATGTAGTATTCCAGGTGAGGTCTTACCTACACCCTATGCAATTCCAACAAAACCTCCTTATTTTTAAACTCCAGCCCCTTTGCAATAAAGGTCAAAATGCCAGTTGCCTTCTTAACTATTTGTTGGACCAGCTTGCTAGCTTTTGTGATTCATGCACTAGAACACCTAGATCCCTTTGTGCTTCATTTACCTGCAATCTCTCTCCATTTAGATAATATTCCTCCTACCAAATCGCATGAGCTCACACTTCCCCACATTAAACTCCATTTGCCAGGTTTCCACCCAGTCACCCACCTATTTATATCCCGTTACAGAATACAATATCCTCATCACAACCTGCCCTTCCACCTATCTTAGTATCATCAGCAAATCTGGAAACCCTACTTTCTGCTCCTTCCTCCAGGTCATTAATGTAAATAGTGGACAGTGGCGGGCTAAGAACTGCTCCCTGTAGTACACTAGTTACATCTTTCCAGTCTGAAAATGACCCATTTATTCCAACTCTCTGTTTTCTATGATGCAGCTGGTTTTCAACATACGCTAACACACATCCTCCAAATCCATGGGCTTCTACATCATGCGCCAGAGGTAAACTTAATGCAAATAACATTATTTAAAAACAGTGCATTAGTGGAACATTTCCGTTGTTTCAAGTGTACAATTAAATTCTACAGTAAGCTTTTTGCTGATTCTTAATTTTTTTTCTGGTTAAATAAATAAGTAATAGTTCAAGCTTGTGCAAGATTTTTACCGAGATTCCTTTGTTCAGCAATTTTAAACATGTGAGCATAACATTGACTTCCCATTTTCCTCCGCTTCCGTGCTTAAAAGTGTCCAAAATTGGAGAAAGCAAAAACATGACTCCCTCATGGGTGATAGTCAAACAATTAGACAGCAGCATTTATCAACCCTTCAGGTCTATGAAGTTTAAAAAACCGATGTTGCAGCTTTCAACCATTTAAATGTAAACTGGGGGCAGAGTTAGCAGTGGCAATGCATGTGGGGGATGGAGGTGGCAATGGCAACCAAGGCAATGACAGCAGAAGCGATGTGAGTGCCAGGGAATAAGCAGTGGTCACAACGGCACTGAACCAGATGATGCAGCGAAATGAACAGCAAAACAAGAAGTGAGGTTTGGGCCGTAGCCCAATTCTTCCCGTGGAGATTTGAAGTTTTGATGCATTGGAATGATGGGTGCACTTGTCCTTTTGTATTTGACAACTTTGTTATATTGGGATCCTAAATTTTTGTATGAGAGCCTTACATTTTGCTGAACGCTGAAGCATTTCATTGCAGGTATCCCTTTGCACATGTATCAGGTCCTCAGCTGCAAAACATTGTTCACTGTTGCAATAAAATATTGCATTAATTTAAAAAAGAACATTTCTCAAAGATGTCACAACTTATTTGAATAGGTTACTCAAAGCTGTTCGATCATGCCATATGCTTTTTAAGAGAACGCTTGATTTATTTGGCAAAGTGGTTTCAATATATGTAAAACTTATATAATATCAGTTTCAATTTGCATGTAGTGTGTCTTCTACCTAAACTATTTCACTTACAAAGCATACACTACAAAATCCAATATTACTACCTCAAGTTATCATTATAGTCAGATGGGATTAAACTGTTGTGAACTTAATATGGCATTTTGCTGAAGGATTTTAAGAAAACAAGTAATTGAGGGTAATTTTGTCAGAACAATGGTCTTGTTCTAAAAATTGCAGGGCTGAGCTTGTCACCCATTTCCTTCTGATCTACTCCCTGACATTTTTCACTGAATGGCCCATCTGTCTGCCTTTTTCAGGTGTGAGCAGCTTACCATATACAAATTGAGGTCCTCCATTGATTCAAACACAAAATACTGTGGATGTTGGGAATGTAAAATTAAGGACAGAAATGTTCAGGTGGTCTGGTAGCATCTGTAGAGAGAGAAAAAGAGTTAAAATTTCATCAGAACACTTTGAATATCGGAAATGCGTGCAACTCGTGAGAAAATGTGATCTTGCCCACTTTGGCAGGAAGAACAGAAAGGCAGCACTTTATTTAAATGGAAAGAGATTGCAGAACTCGTGGTTTATGAAGGATCTGGGTGTCCTGCCTTGAATCACAAAAGTCAATATGCAAGCACAGCAAGTGATTGGGAAGACTTTTTGAAGTTTATCTATTAGCTACAAGTAGGCTTACATTCAGTGAAGTTGTGCCCACACTCCGGTGCCGGAAAGGTTGAACAGATTGGAGTTTAGAAGAATGAGAGGTGATATCATTGAAACACATAAAATGGAGTGGATACTGGAAAGATGTTTTCCTCTAGTGAAGTGATTAGTATGGAGATTAGAGCTAGGAGACAAAAGTTTAAGAGTAAAAGGGTAAAAGTCAGAGATTAGAAGTTTTTTTCTATCTCAGCAGGTCATTAGTGTGTAGAATTCTCTTCTCCCAGAACAGACTGGAGGTGGAGTCATTGAATTTATTCAAAGCTGTGTTAGATTTTTGATAGATGGGGGTGGGGGGCTGGGGGGGGGGGGGGGGGGGCACGGTGTGTGGTGGCCAGGTCAGTTATGATCTTACCGAATGATGGAGCAGGCTTGAAAAGCTGAATGGCTTACTCCTTCTGCTAAGCAGGAGTAAGTGTACCCGAATAGGCGCTGGAATGTGGTGACTAGGGGATTTTCACAGTCATTTCACTGCAGTGTTAATGTAAGCCTACTTGTGACACTAATGAATAAACCTTAAACGTTAAAGTTCTGTTCCTAATTTTAAGGTATCACTAGGTAGACCACACTAAATCTATTTGTTTAAGCACAGAGGAGTTTAGCCAATAGATTTTAAATGGACCATTGAAGACTGGGCCAAAAACAACTAGGTTATTGTTTATTCCGCTGTAGATGCAAGTAGGCACATACTTCACATATGGCCCCTGCAGAACGTCTGTCATGCCCCAACTTAGTTCCTCAGAGGAGTTTCCAGATTTCTTTCCTCTCCTTGCTGACTAATGAATTGCCTGCAAGAATTAATTCAGCGCAGGTTCAAACAAATGAGAGCAGGGCACAGAAATAGTTCAGAATTCTCTCCCAGAAAAATTGGGTAGATTTCCAGAGTACAGCGAGAAACGACTGCATAATTAGCCTCATCAAGGAGAATGGTACGTGGAATATGTCTTGCTATATTGTGTATACTTCAGTATACTTAGGTACATTGGCTGCGCTAAATTCTTCCTCAGTGTACCTAAACAGGCAACTAGGGTTTTTTTTAAACAGTAAATTCACTGCAGTGTTAATGTATTCCTACTTGTGAATAATAAATACACTTTAAAAAACTGATCCAATGTATTCTTTCCAATGTATTAGAGGTGAATGACCACTAGATGGCCACAAATATCAGGCAGAAGCAGAAAAGAGAACTATTGGGCTGAATCTTTCAGCCTTTCCTGCCGGTGAGATCTTCCACTTCCCTGGATGGTGAGCCTCTGTGACAGGTTGCTCGGTGGGTGTGGCTGGCGAACAATGCCAAACACCATTGGTATCGACGGGACCAGATGATCCTGCCGCTGGCTAATAGTGAGCCATGATGTGGATATGCCGGCGTTGGACTGGGGTAAACACAGTCAAAAGGTCACCTGACGAAGGGGCTAACCCGAAAGCTAGTGAGTTTACTATCAAATAAATCGGTTGGACTGAAACCTGGTGTTTAATAGTGAGCCCCCAGAAAACATACCGTGCAGGGAGGATAGGGCTAAAAATTACCATTCACTGGCCTGAATTTTGTGCTTATTGGGTGCGTGTGATCGGCAGGCCCAGAAGCGACCACGTTGCCCGCTTCCGCCATGAACGTTGTCAGAACAATGCAATTTCACATTGTCTGGTAATGAAGGGTCAGCCAGCATAAAACACGGTCGGATTTTGGTACGGCATTGAACCTTCACAAGAACATTCCTGCCTGTGCTGCTAACAGAAAGAACTAACCCTTGTACAGAACCTTATCACATTCTCCAGATATCTCAAAGTGACTTACAATCAAATAATTACTTTTTTCAAAAGCAACTACATAAAGTAATCATTGCAGCCAGTTCACACACAACAAAAATATGTGACCAGTTAATCTGCTTTTGCAGTGCCGGTAAAGGCTGGACTGCTTGCCAGGAAAACTCCCTACTTGACAAAGAGTGCTATGAATGCTTTTATGCCCAACCTAGCAAGGAGGTTGAATATTTCACCTGAAAGACTGCACTCTAGCACTCCTTCACTACTGCCGTGACTATTGCATTTCTTTAGTGCTGCAGGGAAATATTGATCTTAGGTATGGGCTGAATTTTTCATTGAAGGCTGAAGTCCTGTCATTGGCACCTACAGCCAGGAGCTGACCTCACTCTGGTGGCAAGATCCCAAGGGAAACATTTTGCTGGGGGCATGTAACAGCTCAGTCCAAATGAGAATGGGGCCCACCCCCAAAAGCTGCTGGTTCAATCAGTGGGCTGCAAAATTGACAACACCACCATTGGTGGCAACCATGACTGAGGGTAGATCCAGTAAAAAGTCTGACAACACCAGGTTTTAGTCCAACCTATTTATTTGATAATATACTCACAAGCTTTCGGGGTTAGTCCCTTCGTCAGGTGAATGGAGAGTTCTGGCCTCAGACCACTAGGGAGAAGGTGCCTCAATGTCAAGGCATCCTTGAAGAGAGGTGAGGTTTATTTTTGGGGCTGGGGAGGCAGGCCCTGATGATCATTGGGTTTAGGTGGTGCAGCCTTTGGTGAAGACACGGCCATTGTCACCCAGAGCCTCCTCCATGGGTCACAGAGCACCCATGAAGGCGCCAGCTAACCTGCTGAGAGCCAATGATGTGCCGTAATTTAGTGACCAATCCTATAATCACATCAACGTACAGAAAAGACTAGTAGGTCCTTTGGCATGTCCCATAAACTAGTGATACCTTATGCATTACATCACAAGGCCCCTGAACCTCAAGGCGCCCTGCAGTCTTGTCGGACAGATAAAATAAAATTTGAAATCCATGGTCGTTTGGGAGAAAAAAAGTTGCAAAGTTACTCTTGGTGTCTCCTCTCGATAATCAAACCTAATCCAAGAGACCACACTGACCATAGCTGAAGCTATTTGGTACCTAATTCAAGCATGATGTGATCTCAGTCCTAGCCAGGTACCAATCCAGTCCTTTTTTAAGGTTTATAGCAAATCAGCATTCACACCTTGAGCTAACAACCTCACCCTTAGGTTAACCACTCACTGGGGAAAGATGAACTGTTTAACAGCTAAACTAAGTCTTCCCTTGTGTAACATATATACATGACTTTGGTCTTTTCTCCAATCTATCTAACTGAAATAATTTGTCATTATTTTATGAGTCTCAATTAATGTTGCCAGCCCTATGCTTCTCTGAAGTCTATAAAGACTTCAGCCTTTCTGGCTAGTTAAATTGATCTAAACTGATAATCATTCTCATTGGCTATACAGAACCAACCTTGAACCTTTTCCAAGTCTCTATATCCTCCACCATATCACTGACACAGTATAGTAAATAAGGCTGAACCAAACTCTTGTATAAGGAGTTTTTTGTCTTGTAATGAATAGTCCTGTGAATGCTGCCTGGTGCTTTATTTGCTTTAGTTATTGTTTCACGTGATTGGTCACTGCAATGATTTCCATAAAGTAGTAAACAAAGCTGTTAAGAAGTTGGCATTTATTTGGAAACTTGTTTATTTTCCCTGACTGGATAAAATTAATTTAAAAAATCAATACTGGGAACCTGTGATTGGAAAATGATGTGTGTTAAATAACAACTGTTTACAATGTACTGCTAGTCTCAATTTTCCATTGTATTTGTTCGTGTTTTCCAATATTCTAGACCTGTTTCCTTCCCTTGAGATGTCAAGGAAAAGTTTGAAAAATAAACTGTTAGAATGGTTTGACCTAAAGATTATCACATAAAATTTAAGAACTTTCTGCTCTGTTTTCTTGAATATTTCGTACCTTTGCCTTCTGTTGTCCCTCTCTCAGATCCATGGTCTGTATTTCTATACGTTAATTAGCAAATTAAGCTTTAAAGTAAAGTAAAAGTTAATAGAATCCTGAGTGAAAATAGTTATTGGCGCAATTCATTGATGTTTTAAATTCCATAATCTTTTGTGCTATCTCAGTTCTCCTGCATAACATTGCTCTAAGATTGAGGAAAAAACTCTAAACTCTGCCAGACTCTTCTGAATTCTACTTTAAGGCTAGTGTGTTATGTCCAATTCAGGGCACCACCACAGTTTATGAATGATGTGTGGGCTTTGTAGAGACTGCAGAAGAGATTAACCAGAATTGTTTGAGTTAATGGATCGCAGTTATGAAGAAGCTGTGATTATTCTCCTTATAACAGAGAAGGCAAGATGGAGAATTGATAGAGTAATAATTTAAAAGCATAAAGGGTTTAGATAGAATACAACAGAGCAGCAATTCACCAAAGATCCTCAGACAGCACCTTGCAAACTCACATCCCCTTCCACAAAGAAGGGCCATGGCAGCAGATACATGGGAACACCACCACCTGGAAGTTTCCTTCCAAGTCACTCACGATCCTGACTTGGAAATATATTGCTGTTCCTTCACAGTTGCTGGGTCAAAATCCTGGAATCCCCTCCCTAAAGGCATTCTGGGTCCACACGTGGGCTGCAGCGGTTCAAGAAGGCAGCTCACCTTCTTAAGGGCAACTAGGGATGGGCAATAAATGCTGTAAGAAGTCTCACAACACCACGTTAAAGTCCAACAGTTTATTTAGGTAGCACAAGCCACAAGCTTTCAGAGTGCTGCTCCTTCATCAAGTGAGTAGGAGTTCTGTTCACAAACAAGGCATATAAAGACAAGGTTGAATGCTGGCCAGAGAAACTGGCTGGAATCTTATCACTGTTTATGCCAGTGGGATTTTCCCATCCCATTATAGTGAATGGAAATTTAGCTGGTTGCCAAATTCTCTGACCTCGCTGCAGCGGGAGTGTGGCATGAACAGCAGGTAAGATTGTGTCCACTGTTTCTAATGGCTTAAGGGTCAATAACTAGAGTGCGCAGATTTAAGATGATTGGCAATAGAATCAGAGGTGACATGAAGAAAACATAGTTCGGATTTAGAATGCACTGTCTGATAGGATGATCAATACAAATGGCCTTAAATGTGGGAATTGGGTAAGTATTTGAAGGAGAAAACAACTCCAGTGTTATAGAGAAAGAACAGGGGAGTGGGACAAACTGGATTGTTCTCTGAAAGAGCTGGCAGAAGCTTGATGGGCCAAACATCCTCTTCTTGTGCAGCCCTCTTCCACCATTCAATGATTCAAAATCTCTGGGTGACTTACGAGGCTCCTGAATTTGTGGATTTTGAGGGACAATGACTATTTTTGAACCAAAGCCCTAGATTTTGAAATTTTCTTGCAATAAGGGGCACAGAACCATGCCAAACAAATAGGATCATGAATTGCCTCATTTGTGATCTGATGCGACACACCAATGGAATCAAATTCTTGCCCTTAAGAACTACAAACAAGAATCATGAGTCATTAAACTTAAAAGCTCTTTCTCAAAGTAATTTTTAAATGAGCCAAAACATTACTAGTTAGGATTCTCCCTCAAGCAATTTCAACAGATTTTAAGCTTTTCAAAGTGAAAATGATACCTTCAGACTGTCAGTAATTAGCTATAGTCACAGTGACTGGTAAAACCTTTGGCAAGATTCAGCAAAAAAACAGTTGGATTATGTGTCTTGACTTAATGAATATGTGCCAACCAGCTGCATTTGACATAGGCATCAATATTAATGTCTCCTTTCCAGATTTATAAAAAAGCATGAAATAGGGCTTTCCTCTGGGCTCCTACTCAACCCGATCTTGCAATGATTTTGGCGGGCAAGGCCTTAGCCCCAACTGAGGCCCTTAAGTGGTCAATTATTGGGGGCCACATATGGACTGTTTTCTGCCTCAATTTTTAAGCTGGCAGGGGGATCTCCCAGGCATTGGTGGAGAGGGGGATGAAAATGATTGCGCTTTGGTCTCAGACAATGTTGTCTCCATCAGAAGCCTTCTTTGAACTTCAGGTGACCTCCTCCTTCCAAGTCAGGATAGTGAGTGACTTGGAGGGAAATTTCCAGGTGGTGGTGTTCCCATGTACCTGCTGCCATGGCCCTTCTTTGTGGAAGGGGATGTGAGTTTGCAAGGTGCTGTCTAAGGATCTTTGGTGAATTGTTGCTCTGTTGTATTCTATCTAAACCCTTTATGCTTTTAAATTATTACTCTATCAATTCTCCATTTTGCCTTCTCTGTTGTAAGGAGAATAATCGCAGCTTCTTCATGACTGTGATCTGTTAACTCTGGAACAATTCTGGTTAATCTCTTCTGCACTCCAGTAGTTGCGGAATCACACTTCCCCCACTGGCTTCTCCCCCAACACCCGAATCACCCACTTTCCACCACCACCATCCCCCAGACTTTTCCTACCCTTCCTGTCCTTGCACCCAGTAAACTTCCCTTGCCATCCAGTTCCAATTAAATTGAAACCTGCCATCCTTATCTGATCTAGTGTACATGATACTGCAGACTCACATTAACATTTTTGATTTTTAAATGCCTCCACCAAACATATTTTACCTTCCCCTCTCAGCATTCCAAAGGGACCCTTTCCTCTGCAACACACTTCTCCAGTCCTTATTCACTCCAGCAACGCTTACTCTTCCCAGGACACATTTTCATGCAAACACAGGTGATGAAACACCTTTCCTTTTACCTCCTCTTACCCAAGGAAATAACTGAAATACCCATTCATAAGAACATAAGAACATAAGAAATAGGAGCAGGAGTAGGCCATCTAGCCCTTCGAGCCTGCCCCACCATTCAATAAGATCATGGCTGATCTGTCATGGCTCAGTTCCACATTCCCGCCCTCTCCCCATAACCCTTAATCCCCTCTCTTATCAAAAACCCATCAACCCGCGTCTTAAAAATATTTAGCGAGGTAGCCTCCACCACTTCAACGGGCAGAGAATTCCAGAGATTCACCACCCTTTGAGTGAAGAAGTTCCTCCTCAACTCCGTTCTAAACTGCCCCCCCCTTTATCCTGAGGCTGTGCCCCCTAGTCCTACTGTCCTTTCTGAGTGGGAAGAGTCTCTCCACCTCTATCCTATCCATCCCATTCATCATCTTATACGTCTCAATGAGATCTCCCCTCATTCTTCTAAACTCTAACGAGTATAAGCCTAGTTTGTTCAGCCTCTCCTCATAGTTCAACCCCCTCAACTCCGGAATCAGCCCAGTAAACCTCCCCTGCACTCCCTCCAAGGCCAAAATATCCTTGCGTAAGTGTGGCGACCAAAACTGCACACAGTACTCCAGCTGCGGCCTCACCAATGCCCTATACAGCTGCAGCAAGACCTCCCTACTTTTATATTCAATCCCCCTTGCTATGAAGGCCAGCATTCCATTCGCCTTCCTGACCACCTGCTGCACCTGCAGGCTGGGTTTTTGCGACTCATGCACAAGGACCCCGAGGTCCCTCTGCACCGTCGCATGCTGCAGTTTTTCGCCACGTAAGTAATAGTCCTTCCTACCATTATTCCTACCAAAGTGGACAACCTCACATTTGCCAACATTAAATTCCATTTGCCAGTTCCTGGCCCATTCGCCCAGCCTATCTAGATCCTTCTGCAGACTCTCCACACCCTCCGCACAGTTTGCTGTTCCACCAATCTTGGTGTCATCAGCAAATTTCGACACCATACACTCAGTTCCCTCCTCCAGATCATCTATATAAATGGTAAATAGCTGAGGCCCCAGCACTGACCCCTGGGGCACTCCACTAGTCACCAACCGCCAATCCGAGTAGCACCCATTGACCCCCACTCTCTGCCTCCTATTTGACAGCCAATCCTCTATCCATGCTAACACCCTACCCCCAACTCCATGCCCCCTTACCTTCTGCAATAACCTCTTGTGAGGTACCTTGTCAAACGCCTTCTGAAAATCAAGAAAGACCACATTCACCGGCTCTCCTCTATCCACCGCCCTAGACACATCCTCATAGAACTCCAATAAATTTGTCAGACATGACTTCCCCTTAACGAAACCGTGCTGCGTCTGCTCTACCAAACAATTCTCCTCAAGATGCCTTACTATTTTCTCCTTGATCACAGATTCTAACATTCTACCTATAACAGACATTAAACTAACCGGCCTATAATTCCCCGCCTTTTGCCTGCTACCCTTCTTAAACAACGGCGTAACATTAGCCGTTTTCCAATCTTCCGGCACTTCCCCAGAATCCAGCGACTTCTGGAAAATAATCACCAAGGCATCCACTATCACCTCCACCATTTCCTTCAGAACCCTCGGATGCATTCCATCCAGTCCTGGGGACTTGTCCACAATCAGTCCCTCCAGTCTGTCGAGCACCGCCTCTCTAGTAACAATAATGTCATTCAGGCCCTTCACTCCTATCATCTTTCCATCGCTAACACCCGGCAAATTATTCACGTCTTCCTCCGTGAAGACCGAAACAAAAAAGTTATTCAGGTCCTCAGCCATTTCCCCATCCCCTACCACTAAGTCCCCCCTCTCATCCTTTAAGGGTCCAACATTCACCCTAGCCAGCCTCTTCCTTTTTATGTATTTATAAAAACTCTTGCTATCCTTTTTTATATTAAGCACTAGCCCAGCTTCATAGTTTCTCCTACCCTTCTTTATCAACTTCTTTGTCATTCTTTGTTGACATTTAAACCTCTCCCAATCCTCTTCTCGCTCGCTACTCTTAGCTACTCTAAACGCATCCGCTTTTAATTTAACACTTTCATATATACTTCATTAGCAAAGTTGGTGCTCTGTATCGGAGAGACCAAAGGAAGATTTGCTGACCAACTCCATTCAGTCAACAAACACAATTGCAAGCTTCCAGTCACCAGTCATTTCAATTCTCCACTTTGCTCACACTCAGACTTATCTGTTCTCTGCCTCCTGCAGTATTCCAAAGTTCAGTATAAACTCAAAGAACAGCATCTCACCTTATGAATGGGCAATCTTCAGCACTCAATATTGAGTTTAATCCTGTTTTAATCATATTGAATGGTGGAGCAGACTGGATGGGCCGAGGGGCCTAATTCTGCTCCTATGTCTTAATCATATCAGACCATAACCCTTGGGCGGGATTTTTCTTCTCCTCTGCGGCGTATTTCCCTTATGGTCCCGCTGTTGTCAACCGGATTTCCCATTGAATGCATGCTTTGCCGATGGGAAACCTGTGGCAGGGGTGCGCCACAGTTGGGAATCATAGGATCCCGACAGTGTAAATGCCAACCGGATTTCAGCCTTTTGTTTCCTTTTGCTTTGCTGGTTTATTTTTGACTGTCAATTTTTTGTTTTGCTTTTGGATCTATCTACTGGTCATCAATATGCCATTTATGCCTCCTGTAGACATGGGCCAACAGGATTCTCTGGTCCCACTGCGGTGAACAGAGATTTGGCTGAGCATCAAATTCTCCGTCTTTGCTTACAGCTGCAGTGGGGCGTGAACGGTTGGAAAATTCCGGCCGTATTTTCTGGTTCTTTACTAGTCCCATTATTAATTCCTTTGGCATTGCACCACCAACCCTTTTGTCATTTAATCTCTCATCCTGTCACAGACATTCCCTTTTCTTTTTCTAGCCTCGCTCCCACTCCCCCCACCCCTCTCCCAGCCACCCAATGTCTTCTTTAGAATTTTTTTCCCAGTTACGTTGAAAGGTCATCAATCTGCAACTTTAACTCCGTTTCTTTCTCAGCAGAAGCCACCGGGCCCGCTGAGTATTTCCACTACTTTCTGTTTTTAGTTCAAATTTTCAGCACCCATGGTATTTTTGTTTTTGCAAAACCTAGCTTGCATTCCCTTGAGATTAGAAGGCTGAACAGTAATTTAATGGAGAAGCTTAAAATTATTATTTTTTTAAAAACTGGATGGAGCAGATATTGGAAAATCAATATCTTTATCCTCTGGTCAAAAATCTAGAATGTGATGGTAATGTGGGGCGTGTGGGGTAAACAATCATAGAATTGGGATTCAGGTCACGAAGCACATCTCCAGTTCATACAAAGTTTTCTATGCCCTAGCTATGACTGTAACACTACATTCTGCACCCTCTCCTTTTCTTCTCTATGAACAGTACGCTTTGTCTGTATAGCGTGCAATAAACAATACTATTCACTGTATACCAATACATGTGACAATAATAAATCAAACCAAATCAAATCGTGCAGAAAGAGGCCATTCAGCCCATCATATCTGCACCAATTAACCGAAAGAGCGTCCCACCTAGGCCCTCCCCTTTGCCTTATCCCTGAAACCATATGCATAATCCCTCTAAGCTATATACCTTTGGATATTAAGAGGCAATTTAGCATGGCCAATCCACCTAACCCACACATCTTTGGAGGAAACCAGAGCATCCAGGGGAAACCCAGGCAGACATGGGGAGAATGTACAATTTCAACGCAGACAGTGACCCAAGGCTACAATCGAACCCAGCACACTGGTGCTGTGAGTCTGCAGCGCTAACCACTGTGTCCTTTAATGTGGATGTGAATGCTGGATTCATTGCCATGTTCAAGACTGATATCAGCAGAATTTTGTGAGGCAAGAATATCAAAGGCAGGTAAATGGAGTTCAGATGGTAATCAGAGTAACTGAATGGTGGGTGAGGTTGGATTGGCCAAATGGCCTCACTCCTGTTCCTGGGAAAACACATTTCTATCACTTCACCCAATCTGCCACATGAAGTAAACAACTTGCACATATGTACAACTGGCTTATAAACAATGACATAATGGCTTGCAAAGACATGTCTGGTCTTGCTGATCTGCACATCTCTTATGGTTTGAGTGATTCTTTTTAGTTTTTATTTATTGGTACCTTTCGGTGACTTTATTTCTAATCCAAAAAGCAATTCAAATTAAGTCCAATCATGCTCCCCACGAGGGTCAAACCAGATTCAAGGTGACCAGACATGACATCCCATCTTGAGCTCGATCAAACAAGATCCAAGCTGACAGGATGAGGCATGGCACCCCCTTCTGAGCTTGATCGAACATTTTATCTGAGCAAAGGCTGAGATGGCTGTGGAAAATTACACCAGGTCAAATCTCAGTTTGACCTCACTGGCTACCTTTATCTTTTACTCTACCCTGGCTTAGTAAGAAGTCTCACAGGTTAAAGTCCAACAGGTTTATTTGGAATCATGAGCTTTCAGAGTGCTGCTCCTTCTTTAGGTGAGTCACTAAAGTCTAAAAAAAGACTTTAACCTGGTGTTGTGAGAATCCTTATTATGCCCACGCCCCTGTCCAACACCTGCATCTCCACATCATGGCTACCCTACCTTAGGCAAACCACCATCGCAGGCATCAGCACACCCTCAGTGCAATGGGCCAGCCCTCTACCCCCTGCCTGATCATGGTTTCACCCCTGCCAGCTTCGAGTGACTCTGCACGTCCCACCCCCATCCCCCATCATTGGCAAAAATCTAATTTGCAGTTTGGCAGTTACTGGGGAGAATCGTAGACCAGAGTAACACAAAAATCATCCAAAGGGCAGCACTGAAATTTAACATGCAGCAAAGCTGCTTTATGTCCAGGGTTGGGGGAGACGAACATTCATTGGGGGTAGGGGGAGAGAGACTTACATTCATGGAAGGGGGGGGGGTGGGGGGCAGAGAGACTAATATTCATGGGGGGGAAGAGAGAGAAATTAACATTCGTGGGGGTGGGGGCAGAGAGACTAACATTCATGGAGGGGAGGGGAGAGAAAGTAACATTCATGGAGGGGAGGGGAGAGAAACTAACATTCACTGGGGAGGGGGTTGGGGAGAGAAACTATCGCACTGATATGTGTGTGTGTCTGTGTGGGGATCAGCTGGTCAGACTAAGCAGGGCAATGTTAATGTGCTGATTAAAAAAGTAAGACGGCTTCAGAAAGTTTACAAATGTTGCCGGTTCACAACTTTCCAAAAATACTCAGGTCTTCAGCGTGAACCCTGAGCAGTTCCTGCTGTGAGCAGGATTATTACGATTTGCAGTAGTAGTTCACACAACTTCCTTCCACCGAGCCCATTCCCCCAATGAAATTATCAGGCGCCCTGACACCCGTGTCCACCGAATGGTTATTTCCTCTCTCTCTCTCTCACACACATACACACTCAAACAACTCTAATTTCATCTCGTTGCTTTATGTGGCTGGATTTCCCCTGCTTTTGGCATCGATGTTGTCCCAGCGCTCTGAATATTTTGGGATTCCCAGCCCACTCGAAGTCAATTGCTGGATTTTCCAGAGCGAAATAATAAGTTGACATCATAACTTAAAACAAAATCAACTAAAATGCTGCAAATGCGGGAGAGATGAAACGTTAAAATTGAAACGTGCTGAAACCACTGCCCAGATCTGAACCGCACCCATAGACAAAACAAGATTAATTTTGAACACCGATTAACTCATGGGGAACCCGGGGAAATCAAGCGGACCACTGATTTGATATTTCTCCCAGCTCATAGAATTCCTACAGGCAGAAGGAGGCCATTCAGCCCATCGAGTATGCAACGACTCACCAACAGAACATCTTAACAAGGCTCTTCGTCAAGCCCACCAATTTGCCTTGCTAATCCCTCCAATCTACACATCTGCAGGCAAAAAGGTGCAATTTTGACTGGCCAAACCACCTAATCTGCACATCTTTGGAGTGTGGGAGAAAACTGAAGCACGTGGAAGAAATCCACACAGGCACCAGGCAGAGAACATGCAAACTCCACACCGTCACCTAAGGCTGGAATTGAACCCTGGTCCCATGGCACTGTGAGGCAGCGGTGCTAACCACGGTGCCAACGTGCTGCCCTAACTTCAATTGAGAGTAAAATCAGGCAGGGTTCCCTCCTGAGGGGATCAGTTAAGATTTTCCCCATTGGGAGGGATATAAAAATCAGTATGCTACCTGACCCCATGCTGAGTTTTATTGGGAAAGGGGTCACCAAAGGGCATAGAGGAGCCGAAAAAGAGGCACCTGACCCTTTTGCCCAGCCGCACAGACATTTGGCACTTGCTTACTCAGCCTGTGGTGAAAATGACAGCGGGAGGAGGCCTTAAGGTGGCCATTAATTGATCCACGGCCAAGCAGGCTGCTTGACGCCTCCCCCACCACTGGTAGAAACTCAGTGGGGACACAATGCTGCTGCCAGCCTGTCCAATTTAATGCTGCCCCTGCCACCTTCCTCACTACCCCCACCCCTCCCTCCCTGGGTAGCCCCCAATCCCAAAGTTAACATTTTAAATTGATAACTTTTCATCTGGAGTGATCGGCAAACAGCTTTTCAACAAGCACAATACCAGCTAGGAAAAGGACAAGGATTAAAAACCATGCGATCGAGTGCAAGCAAAGTGTGATTAAATGACAATAAGTGATCGTGCTACAATGCAAAATGGCACAAATTTAGAAGCAAAAGATGTGTCCAGAGGAAGTGTAGATGGCATTAGTGGAGAAAATATGGCAAAAAGGTGAGGGCTCCAACAGCCTGAGAATATGATGCAGAAATGCAATTAGACCCCAGGAATGTAGGCCACCATCAACTTTTTTTCCATTCGTGGGACATGGGTGTTGCTGGCTGGCCAGCATTCATTGCCTATCTCTAGTTGCCCTTGAGAAGGTGGTGGTGAGCTGCCTTCTCAAAACACTGCAATCTATGTGCTGTGGATTGACCCACAATGCTGATAGAGAGAGAATTCCAGGATTTTGACCCAGCAACTGCAAAGAAACGGTGATATATTTCCAAGTCAGGACAGTGAGTGGCTTGGAGGGGAACTTGTAGGTGGTGCCCAACACAAAAGAGTTGAGAAACTATTTGGGATGTAACTGCTGTGCAGTACTGAGGGACAATACTAGTAATAATGCTTGAATTCTTCATTTCCAATTTATGTATATTAACAGTGAATTACATCTAACATGTTTTTGCTTAGTCCACCTTCACATCATGATCTCCTTAGGGCTTGTTTTGGTCTTCGTAAATATTTACCATGATGCATATTTTACCATCAAATACATGTTTGAACATTGATCCATCTAGGCCTGTATCAAAATGGTTCCTGTACACAGTGTGTCAGATGCAGAAATAAATCAGAACATTGTGGGATATTGCAATTTAGTTGTCAGGCGTAGGCCGGGATGGGGTGAATGTAGGGCTGGAGGCTTCTGGTCCTGAGGAGAGGGAACCCCCAGTCATAAGGGGCCTTCCAATGGAGGTGCACCTTTCCCCCCACACCCCTCACCCAAAATCAAGGGTAAGAACTTCTTCTATTTCCCACCCTCAGTCATCAGGCACCCACCAGCCTAAAAATTGAGGCTGGGTGGGAAAAGTCCTTGAAGTAGTCATTCAGTGGGGACTTAAAGGCCTTATTCTAGGCGTGACTGGGCTTCCCGTCTGAGGCCCTGTCCACTTCAACTTAAAATTGCATCCGGTTTGGGTAAGGCAGGATCTTGAAGGACATCCCATCCATGTTATTTTACGTGTAGAACTTAGCCCCTGTAAGTTACTGTCCGCACATTTGTCCCCAAACATTTAAAAGGGACACAATACTTAAATAAATTATTTATGCATCACAAAACAAAAGTAGAGGGAATGCTGATACTGGTGCATCTTGACAATCAAAAAAAAACAAATATTAATTTTCATGACTGCAAACAATTAGTCACAATAACACCACATGTACTGTATAATAGAAGGATCCAGCTGTGAAATAAAAAAGTAGAGAGAGAGTAGAAAAAATCATTTACTGACAATAATCTGATTGTGGCATTCAATTTATTCAGACAGATCTCCTGTTGCATTTCTCCCAGCATGTTATATTTTCTTCTCCTCTATAACAGACATTATAGCCAGAACTGGAACCATTTCCATTTGTGCAGCATCATTGTTTGCAGAAAAACATCCCACTTCACAGAAGCATATGGCGAACAACTTCTGATCTAAACGAGAGATAAGGAAAAATGACTGAAACCTTTCCCAGACTCAGGGATTTTAAGAAATGCTGCATTTGCAAAAAGGGATTTGAAGACTTGGGGGTGGCTAAAGAAGGGAATTTCAAAGAATGAGACCTAGGTGTCTGAAGGTACAGCCACAATGTTGGGGCAAAAGATTTTGATTTGATTTGATTTGATTTATTATTGTCACATGTATTAACATACAGTGAAAAGTATTGTTTCTTCTGCGCTGTACTGACAAAACATACCGTTCATAGAGAAGGAAACGAGAGAGTGCAGAATGTAGTGTTACAGTCATAGCTAGGGTGTAGCGAAAGATCAACTTAATGCAAGGTTAAGTCCATTCAAAAGTCTGACAACAGCAGGAAAGGAGCTGTTGTTGAGTTGGTTGGTATGTAACCTCAGACGTTTGTATCTTTTTCCCGAAGGAAGAAGGTGGAAGAGAGAATATCTGGGGTGCATGGGGTCCTTAATTATGCTGGCTGCTTTGCTGATGCAGTGGGAATTGTAGACAGTGAATGGATGGGAAGCTGGTTTGCATGACGGATTGGGCGACATTCACTACCTTTTGTAGTTCCTTGCGGTCTTGGGCAGAGCAGGAGCCATACCGAGCTGTGATACAACCAGAAGGAATGCTTTCTATGGTGCATCTGTAAAAGTTGGTGAGAGTTGTAGCTAACATGCCAAATTTCCTTAGGCTTCTGAGAAAGTAGAGGCGTTGATGGGCTTTTTTAAATACAGTGTCAGCATGGGGGGAGCAGGACAGGTTGTTGATGATCTGGACACCTAAAAACCTGAAGCTCTTGATCCTTTCTACTTTGTTCCCATTGATGTAGACAGGGGCATGTTCTCCTTTACACTTCCTGAAGTCGATGACAATCTCCTTTGTTTTGTTGACATTGAGAGAGAGATTATTGTTGCCACACCAGTTCACCAAATTCGCTATCTAAGATGGAGAAATTTGCAAGAGATTGTGGTCAGAAGAATTAAAAATCGTTCAAGCGTTTGGGGGGCTGATGGAGATTATTAATACAGGGAAAGATGAAGGTGAACAATTTAAATATTGAGACTCTGGAGACCAAGGTCACTGTAGCTCAATGAGTTTAGGGTTGGTCAATCAACCTAATCAAAACCCCAGGGGAAGTCCCAAGTAAATAAAAATGCATTAGCTCTGATTAAAACAAACACATCTCCAGCTAAAATCAATCATTAACCTGTATTCTCACCATGTGAGCTGCCTGGTGCAGACAAACTGGCACATGTAAAACAGAGCTAAATTTTAAACATATCCCTCACAAGAAACGTGATATAAATACATTTCTTAAAGGCACAGTATCTTCAAACAGTGGTCACACCCCTTAGGATAGGGTTGTTCAAAGGTCAGGGGCAAGAGTGTGTTACTTTAAGTGAGGCAGGTATGAGGACTGAGAAGATAGAAGTGAAGCGGCCTCATCCAACTGATTGAAGTTCTTGCAGCCTATATGGATGAAAGCAGAGGCTGTAAGGTGAATGAGCAAACTGACCATGGTACACATAGGAGAGAAGGACGTAGGAAGGAAGGGCAGGGGGGATGTACGTAGGCATTTTAGGGAGTTGGGGGCCAAGCTGAAGAGCAGGGCCTCCAGGGTGGCATTCTCTGGGCTGCTGCCTAGTAACAGAATGGCTAGGAATAATGAGATCCTACAGCTGAATGTGTGGCTGAGGAATTGGCGCAAGGCAGAGGGCTTTACTTTTGTTGATCACTGGGAAGTATTTGTGAGAGAAGGGCACCTGTACAGGAGGGATGGGGAACATTTGAATGGGAGGGGAACAAATATCTTAGCTGGGAGGTTAGCTGCAGTGTTTCAGCAGGGTTTAAACTAATATGGAGGGGGGGTGGGGATGAGACTAAAAGCTCATTGGGCACTGGGATTGGGAGCGAGTTGGGTGACAGGGTAGCTTTGGTTGAGAGGAAAATCATCCAGGGGAAGGAGGATCCGAGTGGGCCTGGAGGTTTGGATTGCGTCTGTTTTAATGCGAGGAGTGTAACAGGTAAAACGGATGAGCTTAAGGCCTTAATGTTCATGAGGAATTTAGATGTGGTGGCAGTGATGGAGATGTGGTTAAAGGAAGGGCAGGACTGGCAACTAAATATTCCTGGGTATAAGTGTTTTAGGTGTGACGGAGGAGGGTTGAAGAGAGGTGGTGGGGTGGCGTTGTTAGTTAAGGAGCACATCACAGCAGTGCAGAGGGAGGACAATATGGAGGAGTTAGGGATTGAGTCGCTGTGGGTGGAGTTGAGGAATAGGAAGGGAGCGATTACTATGCTAGGGGTGTACTATAGGCCACCCAACAGGCCCACGGGCAGTGGAAGAAGGCATATGTAAAGACATTTTGGATAGGTGCAGAAAGAATAGGGTTGCTGTAGTGGGAGATTTTAAATCTTCCTGGAGTGGATTGGAAGGTGCCTAGAGCTGGGGCTTTGGATGGGGAGGAATTTGTAAAATGTGTGCTGGAAGGGTCCTTGGAGCAGTACGTAACTAGCCTGACTAGGGAGGGGGCTATATTGGATTTAGTTTTGGGTAATGAACAGTGTCAGGTGGTTGAGGTTGCAGTGGGTGAACATGTGGCTAACAGTGACCACAAGTCTGTCTACTGTCTACTTTAGGATAATAATGGAAACAGATGAATGCTGTCCGAAGGGGAGGGTGCTAAACTGGAAGAAGGCAAGCTATAGCCGGATTAGGCATGAGCTGATGGATACTGATTGGGAGAGGTTGTTTGCGGGTAAGTCCACGGTCGGCAAGTGGGAGACTTTCCAGGGAAAACTGAAAAGGTTGCAGGAAAGACATGTGCTGGTTAAGAGGAAGGATGGGAAAGGTAGGATTAGAGAGCCGTGGATTACAGGGGATATTGAGGACTTGGTCAGGAAGAAGAGAGAGGCATATGTTAGGTCTAAGCAACAGGGAACGGAGAGAGCACTGGAGGAATATAGAGACAGTAGGAGGGAGCTCAAAAGGGGAGTTAGAAGGGCGAAAAGGGGGCATGAAATGGCTTTGGCAGATAGGATTAAGGAAAATCCGAAGGTATTTTACTCTTATAATAGGAACAAAAGGGTGGTTAGAGGGAAAATCGGTCCTCTTAGGCACAGAGGAAGGGAACTGTGCTTAGAGTCTGAGGGAATGGGGGAGATCCTGAATGAATACTTTGCGTCGGTATTCACAAAGGAGAGGGGCTTGGTGTCTTGTACTGTCTTGGAGGGAGCTGAAGACCAGTTGAAAGAAATATCCATTGCGAGGGAGGAAGTTTTTAGGCAGCATAAAAACTGATAAAGCTCCGTGGCCTGATGGCATTTATCCCAGGCTGCTTAGGAAGGTGAGAGATGAAATTGCCGGGCCTCTGGTGCAAATCTTTGTCTCTTATTTGGACACAGGTCAGGTCCCAGAGGACTGGAGGATAGCTAATGTGGTACCGCTGTTTAAAAAGGGCAGTAGGGATAACCCTGGTAATTATAGGCCGGTGAGTTTGACGTCAGTGGTAGGAAAGTTGTTGGAAAAAATTCTTAGGGATAGGATGTATATGCATTTGGAGCGTTGCGATCTGATTAGGGATACGCAGCATGGCTTTCTTAAGGGGAGGTCTTGCCTTACGAATCTGGTAGAATTTTTTGAGGAGGTGACAAAAGCGGTTGACGAAGGACGAGCCGTTGACGTCGTCTATATGGATTTCAGTAAGGCGTTTGACAAAGTCCCTCATTGTAGGTTGGTTGAAAAGGTTAAGACTCACGGGATACAGGGACAAGTATCTAGATGGATTGAAAACTGGCTAGGTAACAGAAGACAGAGAGTAGTAGTGGAAGGGTCCTTTTCTAGCTGGAAGTCTGTCACCAGTGGTGTGCCGCAGGGCTCAGTGCTGGGACCTCTTCTATTCGTAATATATATAAATGACTTGGAAGAGGGCGTATGTGGTGTGATCAGCAAGTTTGCAGATGACACAAAGATGGCAGAATTGGCGGACAGTGAGGAGGATTGTCAGGTGACACAGCAGGATATAGATAGGCTGGTATATTGGGCAGATAAATGGCAGATGGCTCGTTGAGCCGAAGGGCCTGTTTCCCATGCTGTGTTGTTCTTTGTTTGTACAGATAGCCAATCTAGTGGGTGAATTAATAGGAATGGAGTTGTAGTAGAGGACAGCATAGTCAGAATGAGCAGGTGAAGGAACAGTCAGGACAGACATCAACCACCACAGTCCCTAACTGCAGGGGCTCTCATGGAACAACTCATCAAAGAATGTTCTATCTAGCATGAAGTTAACAATTCAATTCCATCTTTATCAAACAGTGACCAGGTAGAGGGCATCAGGGTGGCACAGTGGTTAGCACTGCTGCTTCACAGCTCATCTCCAGGGACCTGGGTTCAATACCGGCCTTGGGAGATTGGCTGTGTGGAGTTTGCATATTCTCCCCATGTCTGCATGGGTTTCCTGTAAGCAGCAGCATCTGGGATGGCATTACCGAGGGCACTACAAGGTGGGTAGTTGGGGAGTAAATTACCTGAGAGAGGAGAGTGCTTCAGCCATTGTGCCAAGGCCACACTCTGGGAAGCCACGTCTGTACTCCTCAAGCATTGCTTGAGATCAGAGAACAGAGATCAGAGTAACATGATGTTGTGGAAGCCCCTGTTGACAGATGACCCCAAACTAAAATGGCAGCTATCAGGAAAGGCTCTATGATGGTCAGAACACCCATCATGTTGACTGATTTCTCAGTTCATGTTGGAACTTTGGTTTCTGTACTCCTTGCAAAGGTTTCACACAAATGGAGCTGGATTCCTCCATGCTGTGTAACTTACGTGGGAGTTTGCTGGCAAGCTGCCCACAGCAGCAATATTTCCCAATTATATGCCCAGCAGCTTCCTTTTCTATACTGGGCCCGCAAAGTCAGCATTTTCTTCAGTATTTGCAACAGAGTCACTACGATATTTTGCTCTTTGGTTAGCTAACATTGTACTGTACTATCCTCCTAACCTAATTTCTGAACACTAATTGCAATGTCCTTCACACATCTAATCACACTGGGTGGCATGGTGACACAGTAGGCAGCACTGCCACTTCACAGAGCCAAGGATCCGGTTTTGATTCCCAGCTTGGGTTACCGTCTGTGCAGAGTCTGCACATTCTTCCTGTGTCTGTGTGGGTTTCCTCTAGGTGCTCTGGTTTCTTCCCAGAGACCGAAAGATGTGCTGGTTAGGTGCACTTGACCGTGCTAAATTCTCCTTCAGTGTACCCGAACAGGCGCAGGAATGTGGCGACTTGGGGATTTTTCACAGTAATTTCACTGCAGCGTTAATGTAAGCCTACTTGTGATACTAATAAATAAACTTAAAACTTAATAAGCAATCTAATCTGGCATCTGTAGGGCACGAGGTGCCATTATTTGAGCTGGTACTTGCAAAGGTGTAATCAAGTAATGCCACATCATCTGAAAGTTTGACTTTCTCTTCCTCCATTGGCAGAGGGGTGTCAATATGTTTAGCACCTGCAATGAAATAGAGGAGCAAGGATTAGCTTTTAGTGTGAATGGAGAGCAGAGAGAGATATAGCTGGTGTTGGGAGAATCATATCTTAATAAACTGTATATTTCTTTTCAAATATGGAAGGACACTATTATTTGAACACTTGGGTTATTTTAAAGAAAGGTCAATTCCACCTTGGATGTTAATAACCATGTCTTTTCTAAGAAATCACATGACCAGCATGTTACTAGAGGGAGGAGACCTTTGTTTGTTGAGAACTGCAATCACTCTAATTGATGGGAACAACTGGCAAAGGCTAATGATTTACTAGAAATCACAGGACGGTAACCAGCTTTAAGTTTTGGACCTGCTGTTTTGAATTCAGTGTGCATTTCCTGAGAAGGAAGGCTGCCTTAACCCACATTCTCCCTGCCTTGCCTCAAATTTCAAGTGTGGTTATCAACACAGTATGAAATCTCACAACACCAGGTTAAAGTCCAACCAATTTATTTGATAGTAAGCAGCACAAGCTTTTGGGGTTTGCCCCTTTGTCAGGTGAATGGAGAGTTCTGGCCTCAGACAGAGCATATAACAGCACACACAGTTTACAGATCACTGATTAGAATGCAAGTCTTTACAACTATTCAAGTCTTAAAGATGCCGACAATGTGAGTGGAAAGAGCATTAGGCATAGGTTAAAGAGATGTGTACTGTCTCTAGACAGTACAGTAAGTGAGGTTTTGCAAACCCAGGCAAGTCATGGGGGTTACAGATAGTGCGACATGAACCCAAGATCCCGGTTGAGGCCGTCCTCATGTGTGCGGAACTTGGCTATCAGTCTCTGCTCAGCGACTCTGCGCTGTCGTGTGTCATGAAGGCCACTTTGGAGAATACTTACCCGAAGGTCAGAGGCCAAATGCCCGTGACCACTGAAGTGTTCGCCAACAGGAAGGGAACAGTCCTGCCTGGTGATTGTCGAGCGATGTTCATTCATCCGTTGTCGTAGTGTCTGCATGGTCTCCCCAATGTACCATGCTTTAAGACTTGAATAGCAGGTTAGTTGTAAAGACTCGCATTCTAATCAGTATTCTGTAAACTGTCTGTGCTGTTATATGCTCTGTCTGAGGCCAGAACTCTCCATTCACCTGATGAAGGGGCAAACCCCAAAAGCTTGTGAGTTTACTATCAAATAAATTGGTTGGACTTTAACCTGGTGTTGTGAGACTTCTTACTGTGCATACGCCAGTCCAACGCCGGCATCTCCACATCATGGTTATCAGCACACAGCCAGCGAATCCTCATCCGAGTGTAACTTGTCTGCATTTGGAAATCTGCAAAGCTCAGACGAGAATAATTGATGTAGCTTGATATTGTTCCTCCATGTCGAAATTCTGTTGGTGAAAACATGAGGCAACTCCAGACTGAGAGCATTGACACACTGCAAACTTTATCCTTTGATTTTTAAAGCCTATCCTCCAAAGCCCATCACTTACAGAGGCCGTATCAGTTTGTCATTTGTTTGTATGTGTGTTTGCGGGGTTTTTTAAAAAGACATATAGTTGTACTTTCAGTGTATGATTGTACGTGTACCAGTTCCTGCAACTTGTTTTTTCAAAAAAGTTTTGTTTTATAAATAACGCAATCATTCTTATTCTGTTGTGAGATGTGGGTGTCACTGGCTGGGCCAGCATTTATTGCCTGTCCCTAATTGCACTTGAACTGAGTGGCTTGCTAGACCATTTCAGAGGGCTTTTTTAAGAGTCAACCACATTGCTGAGGATCTGGAATCACACGTAGGCCAGACCAGGTAAGGATGGCGGATATCCTTCCTTAAAGGACATTAGTGAACCAGTTTTTAATGTCTTTTTTACGACAATTGCTTCATGGTCATCGTGAGACTTCCAACTCTAGATTGAATTCAAATGTTATCATCTGTTGTGGTGGGATTCATACCCACGTCCCTGTTCATAACGCTGCTTCTCTGTATTACTAGTCTAATGATAATACCACTTCACCATCCCTTCCCCTAAAAAAAAATGTCTGATTAGACTTGCTTTTCTTCCAGATCCAACAATCATAGAACCCTACAGTGCAGAAAGAGCCCTTTGGCCCATCGAGTCTGCACCGAACACAATCCCACCCAGGCCCTACCCCCACATCCCCACATATTATACCCTCTAATCCCTCTAACCTATGCATTCGAGGACACTAAGGGGCAATTTCTTAGCATAGCCAATCAACCTAACCTGCACATCTTTGGACTGTGGGACGAAACCGGAGTACCGAGAGGAAACCCACGCAGACACAAGGAGAATGTGCAAACTCCACACAGTGACCCGAGCCGGGAATCGAACCCAGGTCCCTGGAATTGTGAAGTAGCAGTGCTAACCACTGTGCTACCGTGCCGCCCCAACAGTAGCAAAGGTAAATAAGAAGTCATTTTGGTGAATGAATTAAACTTTTATATTTTTAGTGTGACCTCTGGAGCACTGGTAAATTCATTTGCACTTTGTCATTTAGGGAAAGAAGTAATAAGGGGAAAAGCAGACAAAGTGTGAAGACAATCCACGTGATGTGTCTTCTAGGCTTGCCAGTCATCGCAGGATGACCCTCTCACTTACTGCGGCCAAAATCTACTTTTGCGGCTGGGTTGGGTACAAAGGTGGGCCTGATCCCCCTCTTGGAAACTTCCTATCTCATAATAGGCAACTTTCTCCTGCAAGAGAGAAGTTAGTGACAATCCTATGACATGAAATGGAGCTTAGAAATGTGCAAGGATTGGTGTGCAGTGTATAAGATGCAACGTGTGGGAAGCTGAAGATAGCAATAGGATGACTATGTGGGTAGGGTGAGAGGGAGGTGTAGTGCAATGTGGTTCAGTGCTTGCAGGAGAGTAAAAGATTATGGAGGGCGGGATTAATGTGATCAGTAAGGCTGTAAGTGTTGAGTCAAACTACATCTTAAGATGGCTAATAAAGTGGCTTCAGAGCCTGATATCCTATCTTCCAAATAAGTGTACAGTCAATGCATAGTGCGGATACTGCAGACTACATGCCCAAGTCACTATAATTAGCAAGCAATGTAACTATTACATGCTGCTTGGGACAACACTAGCAAGCAGTGCTCACTCCACCCAATCAAATTTTATTCCTAAATGTTAAGTAAGTGGAGCCTTAGCTCATCCCTTGAATAATTGCTGGCTTGGGAAACTTTACAAATTGAATATCTTTTGTCAATTTCGGCTTCAGTTCAGATACATAGATCACAGTTTGGAAAGCTGTGAGACAGCAGTTAGGTATCTGTTAGCAACTGGAACAAGAAGCTGAGGCATCCACGTTCATGAAAATGTTGAGGGTCATATAGCCAAGATGGTAATGGAAGGACCCCCATCTAACCTTATCTCATCAAATAGCCAATTCAGTGAGAAGAATTAAGTGAATTCACTAGGGCTGTGGCAAATCTCCAAGGTCAATGGACCGTTCCACGTTCTGCCCTTCACTCACTCCGATTCCTGTAGTCGGCGTGGTTGTAAAATTCTGGCAGAGGTTTTCTCTGACTAGGGATCAAGAACAAGGGGTCACAGTGTCAGAATACAGGGTAGGAGGTTACTTAGGTCTGAGATGAGGAGAAACCTCATCACTCAAAGGTTGGTGAACCTGTGGAAATCTCCACTACTGTGGAGTTACTGAACATATTTAAGAAGAAAACAGATCCTAGACCATAAAGGCATCAGGGTATATAGGTAGCACATATAAGCATGGTGTTGAGATAAAGGATAAGCTAGAATCATATTGAATGCAAGCCTGATGGGCTAAATGATCTTCTCCTGCTCCAATCTTCTATATATCTATGAACTACATATTCACAACAATATGTGAGCAATGTGATCCCTTGTCATGTGACATTTGCCACAGGAGATAAAACGAAAAGGCCACACCTGCATTTGCAGATGCAGCTTTTAACATTTTACTTGCAGACCTGTATGGATTCTTCACAATCTGCAAGTTTGTACCACATTTATACCACACAAGGTTCAGTATTTTATTTCCGTGAACTCCAACTGCATTACATTAGGTCAACAAAGTATAACTTTTGTCAATTCAATATAAACTCAGATCACAGAATGCCTATGGTACAGAAGGAGGCATTTTGCCCATCGAGCCTGCACTGACAATAGTCCCACCCAGCCAAACTTCACACAGTCACCCATGGCCAGAATTGAACACGGGTGTTTGGCGCTGTGAAGCTGCACTGCTAACCACTGTGCTAACATGCCACCGCATTTGCTTTGGTGAAATGTCTCAAGCCTTTAGAATCATAGAATAGAATCAGAGAATTCACAGAATCCCCACAGTGCAGAAGGAGCCCATTTGGCCCATCGACTCTGCACCGGCCACAATCCGACCCCGGCCCTATTCCCGTAACCTCATGTTTTCCCTGCTAATCCTCTGACACTCGGGTCAATTTAGCATGGCCAATCAACTGAACCTGCACGTCTTTGGACTGTGAGAGGAAACCGGAGCACCCGGAGGAAACCCACGCAGAATTTGCAAACTCCACAGAGACAGTGACCCCCAAGCTGGAACTGAACCCCGGTTCCTGGCGTTGTGAGGCAGCAGGGCTAACAATTGTGCCACCGTGCCACCCCATTTAAATACATTTTTAAGAAAATATCTGATAATTTAATGTCACTGTAAACTTTACAAATGTTCAAATGAGGACTTTGTAATCTCTTGCAAGATTCACACTGTTAATTCATTTGTGTCTTGATTCACAACTCAAATATATGAATTGCTGTTTGTAGTCGGTGTCAAATATATGTTTGTGCTGAAATGTGAGGAAAATGAAAATGGATATAGACAGATTAACTGTGCAGAAACAGAAAAAAATCACAAAAATGAAGCATTTTTAAATAATAATGCAAGTTATTGCATTATTTGAATGCTTGTTTATCTATACTCCCTGGCCTGGTGGCGTACTTCCCCCATTCACAGCGAAGCAATATAAACAGCATGATTTCCCCGAAATGATGAGGTCTGTTGCCTTACCAATGGTGTCGCCCTTGTATCTTTCGGACAGTTGCCAACAGCTTCTTATTGGCCCGCCGTGTGTACCATGAGTGTCAGTGGGAAATCCCGCGTCCTGTTTTGATTTTTAATGTAGCGATCAAGCCACTGAGAACCACAGACGAGTGGAGACGTCTTGCTGAACAGGTCGCCAGGAGCTGCACTGTTACTGAGTTTCACACCGACGTTACTGCAGGTAGCTCTTTTGCTGTATTGACCTGGATGCTGTCCTTGTTATGAAGCTGCTGGCGTTGTATCGGGACGCGCTTTTAGCTATAAGTTTGAAATATCTAATTTGTGTAATTTAATGAAAGCCAAGAAGGATACATTTTGGATCATAAATGCAGAAAAAAAGTCAGGGAGATTAAATAATTTGCTTGGGCTTGATTCCAGCCTATGCTGAAATAAGCTTTATTTAATCATTTAGACTCCTCTATTATGTAACGCTTGGACACAGTGCAAGAGTTCAAGCAACAATTAATATACCTTCTGAACAATAGTACAAGTTTGATGATCATAAACTGGCGAAGTGGTGAAGAAATAATCGAACCGAGCATTGTACTTGCCAAGTTTTTAAGCATGTAACAATAACCATTAACTTTAAATATGTATATTTTTGGTGATCACCTAGCATTGAATTGACAGCAGACACTTCCCCTTAATTGGATTTAAGACTTGCACAATTGTGCAGCCTGGGATCGGCAGTGTCGTGCATGTTAAACGCTGCTTCAATTCAGACAAGCATTTTGCAAAACTTAAAACGTAGGCATGCAAATTAAACACGTACATGGTCGGTGGCTTGCGCTTAATGCACGCGCCGTCGTCATTCTAAAACTGTATTTAAATGGGGTGGCACGACTGGACGAAACTTCATCTAATGAATAAAGGAATTTTGCACGATGTTGGACAATCAAGGCTGAAATTTCACAGGCTGACGATCAAACCAGGTTGCCGATAGTTTGCTTCTGCTAAAAAAAACCGTAGCTGAGAGCGGGAGAGCTTTATCTCTCCGGATTACAGTGCGGGCTACATACTCACAATTCAGGAAGCACCGCCCTTCCGTGCCCTATCGCCTCACGTTGCATTTATTCCGCCTAGTGGCGTAATTCGTTCTGCTTTTGATGAAGCAACACACGCTCAGATAACCTTTCAGGTATTAGAGTTCCATTCCACTGTATAGCATTATTTGAAAACGGGTCAAATAACATTAGAGTGGTTACAATCTACATGTAAAGCTATAGACGCGCCTCTGACTTTCGTAGAATAGAATTTAGAAAATACAATTTCCCTAAAAAAATGATCTCTTGGAGGCAGTATCTTAGTTAAGGATAAACGTCACTGCAGTTGTCAACTTAGCTCAAGCAAACGATACTGAGAGTTTGGGTCAGTGGGAACTGGCAGGCTTTTTGACGAGGGAAGTTTGAATCCCATCCAACACAAGGGGATTTCCAAACGAGTGGCTGGGTGGCGATAAGAAATAGCCTGTGACTGAATTTTCCCCTTTCAGGTTCCCTGGCCGGTTTGCACAATGCCTTGCCCCATCTACTCTACTAACTCTGCACAGACCAGCTAAACTGGGGATTTTCCTGGGGTAATGCAAGGATCAGTACATTGATACATTGAGACAAAGTTCATATTATGCTGCAGGTCTTAACGTATTGCTTATTTACTCAGCATTCCTCTGGAAATATGCCTCCGACAAGAATGCGCATGAGACCCTGGCTGGAATTACAGATAGAATCTAATGCAGTTCCTGGATTGTATTGGATTAATAAGGCAAGTGCCTATTGTTTCTCTTAATACCATGTATAGCCATTTCTGTTTTTTTTATATTTTTATACTCACATATGGGTGATTGCAAGGGGAGGCATTTCCTCCTCCTACTCTGCAAAGAGTACAAACCTTTCTTTGGCCTTCATACTTGGAAGGTGGGGGATGAGGTTTGGTTTCTGAGCAGTTTTTGCCAGTGTAAGATGTGACCACATCACATGCCTGAAACAAATTGGGTGACCAAGACGCTTTATGTTATCTCTAATAGTAAAAAATTACAGCATTGCATAATATGGTAATGCAAACTCCCAAATCTGAAATTTTAAGTGTGCTGATTCATAGGATTTGTTTGCTCTTCAAGTCTTGTTGGCATAACCTGGCTGGGAAACCACCATTTTTCGTGACTGATAACCAAAATGTTTAGTGTTAGAATACTGGATTACTAATCCTGATTTATTAAGTAATCACAATAACTTTTTATGTATTCTCTTGAAAATGTAGGAAAATGGTTTGTTCCAGATCCCATGGAAACATGCTGCCCGACATGGATGGAGCATGGAAACAGATGCCAGTCTTTTCAGAAATTGGGCTATCCATACAGGTAGATAATACGATTCTTGCCTTCACGATGGCACAGAGTGATGCTGGATGCAAATAGAAAATACTTATTAAATATTTATTGCACAGTTGGTGAACTAACAAATTCAATTGTTGTATGAAAAATAACCTGATAATATTGCCCTCTCTGCAAGTCAATTCGTTTAAGAGTGCCTACTGACATCACAAAATTATCACAGCAAAATTATAGATGGAACAAATGATAATTCTGGGCATTGACCAAACAAGCTGGTAGATGTCTTTTATCCAGCCTGATTTTGGGTGATCCTTTTGTAAGGCCTGTTTCTGATCACATTGCCTTCAGCTTTGCGGCACTTTTAAAAATGACAGGTTCTGCAATGTGCTGTTATAATCTGGGCTCTTAGTTTATCTTAAATTTGCTATTGCTACTTCAACAGGTACATCATAAAATTCCCATTTCCATATGGCAAAAATAAACTGTATAATGAATGCTAAAAACATGGAAAGGGTTGAAGATTGAAATTCAAGCTCAGGAGTTAAAATTACAAATTGAAAATGTTCAAGCAGTTTCCCATGAGTTGATGATCACTGTCAAATTACCCAATTTGAAAATCCAACCTGAATGCCCATGTGTACCCAATTGTCTTAAATCCTTCCTTTTTTTTGTAGGGAGGTTCAGACAAGGAGTAGATTCACCAGAGCCTAAAACATGGAAAGCCAATTTCCGTTGTGCCATGAACTCGCTGCATGACATAGAGGAAGTGAAGGGTAAGAGTATCAATAAAGGCTCCAGTGCTGTTCGAGTGTACAGAATGCTACCAGCCCTTGACAGATCAAAGCAAAAAGGTACTTAAGTTTCCTTCATGTTTTCTTCATATTTTGAAAGTGAAATAAATGTGCAGAGTACTGAGATCTATGATTTTTTTTTCACAGAAAATAAGTCTGGGCCATCCAGAGATTCAAAAAGCAGGAGTAGGAAAAGGGTAGGTTCATGGGTTATATTTTATACAAATGATTTAAATCAGGATCTTTTCAGCCAAGTGCAGCATTTTTCCACTATTTTTATTTTAACAAAATATGATTTCTTTATATCTTTGTAGGAGATTAAGTCAAAGGTTAAACTCGAAGTGCAAGAACATGATGCATCTAAACTACCAATTGATCACACCACATACACTGCACCAGAACAGTGTGCTCCACAGGAAATGGTGGTTGACAGCACGGTGAATATAGGAGGTCAGAGAGCTGAAAAACTGTTTGTCTAGACATCATTACAAAACCACTTATACAAAATTAACATTATCTTTGCAGCTAACATGCTTTCAAGAGAACTGTTTGATGCTTTGCAAAGCAAAATTTAGTTAGCTCCTAAATACTTTTATAAAATGTTTTCCAGTCTTAGGCACTAGTTTCACCCAAGTAGAAATGTTTCCATTGTAAGCAAAGCCAGTGAGCAATGGCAGAATACTCCATGTGCTGAGCCGGTGAATCACCAATCAGTTTCATTCATTACATAATGTCAGTTTATCTGTATGTGAACTTTTTAGCAGGAGACAGTGTATTAGGATTACGAGTAAGACTGTTTTTCTTCTCAGCCCAGGGACATTGTGGCCAACTGTAGTATTATACACTGAATTTCCAAGAACAGCATAAAAAGCAACTTGGAAAATTTGTCAGCTAATATTTGTTAAGTTGTGCTTTTACCATTAAGAAATAAGTAGCTTTTCCTCAAACTGCATACCATATGAATGTTAGCTGATAGTTTTGTGTTGAACTTATTTTCTTTGCTCCCATCTGTTACAGAATTCTCTCCATCGGAATCGTGCTTAGCGGCAGACCAACTGGCTGACTGGACTATGAATGGAATAGTAGGAGAATCTGAAGATCAGGTTGTCAGCACATGTGAGCTGTACCCATTTCAGGTCTCTCCAATGCCCTCTCCTGCAGGTTAGTACAAAATGCTCAAATGCAGCTTACAAATATTTCCATCTCATGAAGGGAACCTTGGAGCCATTTAACAATGAACCGTTTTCCTTGAGATTCTTCTGTTGATTGTGTAACATCAGAAATAGGAACAGAAGGACACCATTTGGCCTGTTCTGCAATTCAGTACAGTTCTTCAACCTCAACTGAATCTTCCCTCAACATCCCTCGCGACCCCAGAATTCAATAATTCATCAATCTCTGCCCTGAATGCACTCAATTACTGAGTCTCTACAGCTCCCTTCTCCAAAGTAGAGAATTCCAAGGCTCTACAACATTCCGAGTGTAGAAGCCTCTTCCCATTCCAATCCCAACTTTCCATTTTTATTTTTCTGATTGCTACATGTCACAATGATCTAAAATGTAAACTGGTAATTAGCTCTCAGAGAAGATGATTTGAGATGCAGTTCCATTACTTTGTGATACATTGTATCATTGCTTTTCTACGATCATACTATACAACCCTCTGCAAAATTAGGCATAATGAACTGCCTAAAGTAGCAAGCAGTTCATTGACAAAACAATTTACTTTATCCTTAAAATTACAAAAGTTTGCTGTAAAAATCAAATTCAAAATCTAATTGAATCCAATTCATGGTCCCCACAAGAGAGCCAGACAAGATCCAAGGTGACAAGATAAGGCATTGCACCCTTATCTTGGACTTGATCTTAGCCAAAAGACTATTCATTAACTTCTGAGTACAAGTAAAAGCAATGGATTTATATAGCAACTCAGGTCATCCGAGTAAACTTTGTAATAATTGAAACACCCTTTGAAGTGTTGTTACTGGATTAAATATCAAACTATAATGGCTAATTTGCATACACAATGAGTAACGATATGACTGGATTATTGGTTTTAGAGATATTGTTTGGGGAAAGATACTGCCTGGACACCTCCCTTACCCTTATTCAAATAGTATCATGGGATACTTTGCATCCACCTGGAAAAGCAGGTAGGGCCTTGATTTCCAGAAAGCTGGAACTCTGGCATTGCAGTGGTCCCTCAGTGCCGGCACTGGAGTGTTGAGTGGCAAGAGTAAAATTGAGAATTTATGTTCAAGAGTTTTGTTTCGTTGGCAGCAGTATCTACTGATCGCAACATGCTCATCACATCCTTGCCAGAGTAAGGGTGAGATTTTACAGCCGCACTTGACCGAGAGTGGAAAATCTCAGATCTTTCCATTGCCTGTCCCTTGTCTATTCTGATTCCCATGGTGGGTGGGGCGGTAGAATTCCGACATAGAGGTTTAGTTTGAAAGGGAAATAATAAGAAGTCTCTGTCAGATTTGGCTTTATATATTTTCACAAAATGCAAACTTTGCCAGCAATATTTGCCTAGGCAAATGAGTAATATGAGGCTAAAGCCTTTCTTAATACAGTGGAAATATTCGAATGTGGTAATACTGCTTGCACACATTCCATCAGACATAAAATTCCACTGTCACCTTTTACTAAACCTTGAAACTAGTCCTTCCCTCACGATTCTCATCATGCAGTTTATTTAAATCCTTTTTTTCTTCTAGCATCAGTTTTATATTTCCTCTGTTTAGGAACTGTTTATCATTCTGATTATTTTAAGAGAATTCTATCATGAGGAAGGTGGTGGAGAGATATTATTCCACCCCACAACTTGCATTTTAAAAATAGTTTCTGTTAAAAAAACTTTGTATTGTCTTATGAAAAGGGTGACAATCAGTGCTAAGAAGTCACAATGAACTGAATTCCTTAAAAATAAGTTGCCTGTGTACCAGATTTGACAGTCTTTTTCTGTTTTAAATTGATATTCAGCATTGATGCGATCAAAACTTTAAAGCACGCTTAAAAACCTTCAGTAAAGTAGAATGGGACAGAGTACTTGTTTGTGTGCAATGTGCTTGTCTGGTACGGGTGAGGAGGGGAATGTATTTCTCTGTTGCATGATTTGGATGTCCACTGCTTTTATACTGAATATGCTTTGTTTTGCCCTTCACAGCAACCAGTGCAGCAGACAGCTTCCTCACAATGGATGACGTTGGTGAGGTGAGTAGATGCAGCTGAATGTACCAAGAACATAATGTATGGGAAACTCAATGTATATTCACCTCTGTTTTGTGGCCATTAAATTTAAAAATAATAATTGAGTTGAAACTCACCTTGCAGCAGGAGAAGTCAATGTTGCGAGTGAGTCACTTCCTTTTTCTGCCTACTTTTATCCTACCTTACCTTCTAGGGTGGGATTTTATGGCCTTGTTCATCCCAAAATCGTAAAATCCCACCTAAGGTCAACAGATCTTTCCATATCCATTGCTTGCCCACTCTGATTCCAGTGGCAGGCGGGGCTGTAAAATTCCAGCCCTAGTCTTTTTGGGCTACCCAGCATCCATAGCTTTGATTGGGCAGTCTTTTTGCCAGTCCTCTGCTATTTGTGGTATATTTTCTTGGTTTAAGTGTTCTGAATGTTTCCATGATGTGTCACAAAGCACGCTTTAATAAAGCACTGTCACGCTACAAGCAAAATGTTTCAGTGAAAAGTTCTGATATTGATTGAGCTTTTTCACTTGGAAGAAGAAAGAATTACTTTATATCAATCTTTAAATCTAGTCATCCAAAATTGTACCATGGAATCTCAGTAATTAAAATTTTAGTTATTTGGATTCACGTGCAAAAAATTGTCAGTGAAACTTTATTTGTCATATTCAGTCTGGAATCTTTACTGCAAACAGTTTTGACTTCAGCTATAAAATCTTTGATAAGTCCTCCATGAAATGTTTATCATTCTGCATATTTTAAGAGAATGCTATCGTGAGGAAGGTGGTGGAGAGATTATTATTAAAGTATCATGGTGCCTTTCCATGATACTCAATGTGCCAAAAATATCACTGTTTCCCCATAACACCCACACTATAAGTTGTAGAAATATTTTACCCTTCTACTCTTCTGTCAATCCGAGCAATTCTGGTTGAATTTAGCAATGAATCAGCCCATAACTCACACTATCAATTATGGTGTGTGTGCCAAACCATTAGCGTGAAGAAAAACTTACATAATGTTATAAATCTGCTACAGCAAAAATATGACAGTAATTCCTGCCCATTGGTGACTAATTACATAATGACAGCCAACTGTAACCTTAAAGTTTTAAGTTTAAGGTATTAGTGTCACAAGTAGGCTTATATTAACACTGCAATGAAGTTACTGTGAAAATCCCCTAGTTGCCGCCCTCTGGCGCTTGGTCGGATACACTGAGGAAGAATTTTAGCATGGCTAATGCACCTAACCAGCACGTCTTTCGGACTGTAGGATGAAACCAGAGCATCTGGAGGACACCCATGCAGACATGGGGAGAACATGCAGACTCCGCACAGACAGTGACTCAAGCTGGGAATCAAATCCAGGCCCCGGCCCTGTGAGGCAGCAGTGCTAACCACTGTGCCACCCAAACTGAGATGTGGAGATTTTTAGAATTGTGTTAATAACAAATGTTGGTGATTCTGATATGGGACTGAAGGCAAACTAATGAATAAAGTTCTGAGTGACTCATTTTATTTTCATGTTGTCATTTCTTTCAGGTGACAAATGAAATGATTCAGGAACCCAGTCAGTGGGAGCATAGTAACATTGAAGGGAAAGGTTATCTCAGCAACGTAATGGGAACTATGCCACTAAACTGTTTCGAGAGTGACGCTAAATCCAATGAGCAGGGAACGATATCACACTTGACATTACAGGATTCCAGTTGGCCAGATTCAGCAGGTATCATCTTTTCTAAAGCTAATTGCAGTTGTACTAATACGTCTGCGTTCCTCTGCTTACAAACTCAGAAAAGTGCCAATCCAAGGCACTCATTTCATTGTGTACCAATACCCTGTTTTAAGTCATTCTAGTACAGTTGAAATAGTTGCGAGTTCATTGCATGATTGGACCTTATTGGCATGAATGAAGGGAGAAAACACTACAGTTGCCAACTTAACTGATAGACTAGCAGTCTTTCTGCGAAAAGCAGCTTCTCAATGCTAATTGTGCAGTAAATAGATGCCTGCGGTTGAATACCTGTATTGACCTGAGCATTTCCTGGTTCCATTCCATTCACCCACACACTTTTTCTCACAACGCCTACAGTTTTACTGATCAGTCAACAAATATAATTTAAAACAAAATCGATAAAAATAATTCAGTGCATACTACAGATCAACTACTTAATCCAAAACACAAAGAGCATGGTCTTACCAGCCGTAACCACCACCGCCTCCCCCCCTCCCCCCACTGCCTGCAAGTGAGGATGGAGAATTTGGCACTCAGCTAAATCTCTGCTCACTGCAGCGGGGCCAGAAAATGTTGCCAGTGTGAACAGCCGGGAGATTCCACCCTTCAGGTTTATTCAAAAGACATGTCTTAAGTCCATTAGTTGTTGACAGCCTCGGAAAAGGTGGCAAATATCCCACGGAGTAGAAATCATGCTACAGTGAGCAGATTTTTGCCGTCCTGAATCTGAAACAAAATGTTTCTTGTTAGCTTTAGGTACTTCTGGAACAGGCAGCATGCTGACACAGTGGTTAGCACTGCTGCCTCATAGCTCCAAGGACCTGGGTTCAATTCCGATCTCGGGTGACTGTGCGGAGTTTACATGTTCTCCCCATGTCTGCGTGGGTTTCCTCCAGGTGCTCCAGTTTCCGTTACACTGAAGATGTGCAGGTGGATTGGCCGTGCTAAAATTGCCCCTTAGTGTCCCAAGATGTATAGGTTAGATGGATTAGCCATGGTACATGTGTGGGATTACAGAGATACAGTGGCTGTGGGCGGATGGCCTGGATAAGATATTCGGTCAGTGCAGACTTGATGGGCTGAATGGCCTCCTTCTGCACTGTAGAGCATTTAACGTGAGGAAACACGGGGTGAGAAAAATCAGTAAAATAATTTTAAATAAATATCTTGCCTTGTACTGAGAAATAAGTTTCATTGCAAGTCTCATGAACAGTGCTGTTAATTTTCCTTTGCAGGTGAACTTGAATTCAGATTACACACAGACTTCAGAGGAATAGATCTTCTGAGCTGGCTTGAATCAGCAAGTTGTCCAACTGGATCTCTGATCAGTTGCAAATGAATTAAGACTGTGATGCAACAGAGTGGGGTGCACTATGTACTTAGAATTTTATTCCCTCCTTTGCGTATTTTATTGCCACTGGGACTTTCAACTGCTGTCACATCAGCCATTTCTGTGAGGTCCCATCTGCCACATGAAAAATTATACTGAACAGTCCTTTAAAGACATTCTTGTGGTATCGTTTTAAAAGGCTGCCTGTTTGGTTCATGGTTGAAGAATGCCAACAATGTCTACCAATTTCAGGGAGGCCAGGAATGCTGTTTTGTGACTGAGCACCATCCTCACTCAACATGTTTGCTGCTACATGAAATCAAGTATTTGTAATTATTCTGCTAATGATGTAACCCTCAGTTCTGTTGACCAAGAAGACATTTTTAAACACACAAACATACAAGAAATTTAAGATGAGGGACTAGCAAGCCAAATGGTATTTCGGAAACAAACAAGATATTGTCAACAAGCAGTAGACTGGGCTGCAGTGTGGCATTTTCATGGCAAAAAGGGAAGCAATTACACCAATTGTTTAACTGTACATATATATGTATTAAAATGTAGAGTTCTTGCAATCTTGAATGTGCTCATTTTTCTAAAATCATGAAAGCAAACCATCAACTACAAACACTGAATAAAGAAAGTATCATTACTAAGTAGAATGATTGCTGTCGTAGCCATTTATTCAATGTAAAAATAAGGTACATAATATTTGCCAAACAAAAGCTTTAGCTAACACTGGAATTGAATTGCTTTGGAAGTTATGCTGTAGTGTCTATGTTCTGAAGGTGAAGGTGACTCATAGATGACTTCTATAGGCCATTGCAGACGATGGTGCCTAAATATGTAATCAATGTTTTTTCTTCATTATCTATTTGTGTGTCTTTTCCTTTTGAATGTTTATGAATAATGTTGGCTTTGACGTTTTGTTCAAAACTCCTGAGTTGTGAATATGTTTTAGAATTTGTATATTTCTTTTGTGTCTTTAAAACTTAAAAATATACTTTTGATAAATAAAAAAAAATTACAGAACAGAAGTGTTGATATAGATTATATAAACTAGGCTGGAACATATAAATTTAATGGGTGACTTGCTTTTGGGTTTTGAAAGGAAAAATATGGGGCAAATTTTCCATTCTGCCCACCCTGAGAATTGGAGTGGGCGAGGGGCAGACCATGGAAAAGTCCGTTGACCTCGGGCAGGTTTTTCCAGTTTTGGGCGATGCAGCTGGAAAATCCTGCCCATAATCTTTTTCTGCTGGTGGAGGAAATCAGGGGGACATAACCTTAAAACCCGAGATTGGTCATTCAGGAGGGAAATTAAAGTTCAAAGTTTAGTTATTAGTTCATAAGTTATGCTTACATTCACAATTAGCAAATGCTTTGCAGAGTTGGGTTGAGAATGTTACACTACCTCCTTCAGAAAGCAGCGGATGGTAGCTCAGTTTGTCATTTTAAATCTGAGATTGGTAGGTTTTTGTTAGCCAAAGGTGTCAAAGGACCTGGTGCTAAGGCATATAGATAGTTGGGATGCCGATCAACATTGATTTTATGGAATGATGCATGAATCTTAAGGAGGCTGCATTGTCTCCTCACGTTCCAACTTTAAGAACCCCTTTTTTTATAATAGGAGTTAAGATTCTACATTAGTTTGTCACTTCATTGAGGTCTCCTCAACTTGCCTCAATATCAGGAATTTCCGGTGAAAAATTAATGATTAAAAGGAAAACATCTGTTTTCTTGATTAATTGAAGGAAAACATCTGTTTTCCTTCAATTAATAACTCTCTGGTCTAATCACAAGAGAGCAAGGTATTATTTCCTAGGCACAATTTTGTTAGATTGTAAATGCGCAGAAACAAGATGAATCCTTGGCCAGAATTCTCCAGCTGTTCATGCCAGGGGATTCTCTGGCCTCGCCGGCAGTGCACCTCCGCCTGCGGTTTCCTGGCAGAGTGGGGTGCCTGTAATGAGAGATCCCATTGACAACGGCAGGACCAGAGAATCCTGCCACCAGCAACGGCACACCGCCTTCCACAGCGAGAGACACGCGTCTGGGAGGCTGGAGAATCTCCCTCTCTTTTTCATTTGAGCGTTCCTTTAACAATAGAATGACTTGCCAGGCCTCGCAGCTGAAAACATTGGCTTCTGTGCATCTGAATGAGTTAACGGGCTGTGGAAATGCTGGCTTCTATTCAAAGCTCCCCACAAATCTGAGTCAGAATTAGGGAACCTCTTGTGTGAAAAATCAGCAGTGAAATCATTTCTAATCACTGGTTAGGTTTTGGCATCCTTCTTTAGGTCTCCCTAATGTAATCTGAGATTTCATTTTAACAAATGAGTAACCTATTCATCCTTAGAATCTCTACAGTACAAAAGGAAGCCATTCAGCCCATTGAGTCTGCATCAACCACAATCCCACCCTAACCCATTTGCCCTGCTAATCCCCCTAACACTAAGGTCAATTTAGGATGGCCAATCAACCTAACCTGCACGTCTTTAGACTGTGGGAGGAAACCCACACACAGATGGAAAGAACGTGCAGACTCTGCACAGAGAGTGACCTGAGGCCGGAATGGAACCTGGGTGCCTGTCATTGTGAGGCAGCAATCCTTAGAGGATGAGAGGGGGGACTTAGTGGTAGGGGATGGGGAAATGGCTGAGGCCCTGAATAACCTTTTTGTTTCGGTCTTCACGGAGGAGGACGTGAATAATTTGCCGGGTGTTAGCGATGGAAAGGTGGTAGGAGTGGAGGGCCTGAATGACATTATTGTTACTAGAGAGGCAGTGCTCGACAGACTGGAGGGACTGATTGTGGACAAGTCCCCAGGACCAGATGGAATGCATCCAAGGGTTCTGAAAGAAATGGCGGAGGTGATAGTGGATGCCTTGGTGATTATTTTCCAGAAGTTGCTGGATTCCGGGGAAGTGCCGGAAGATTGGAAAACGGCTAATGTTACGCTGTTGTTTAAGAAGGGTGGCAGGCAAAAGGCGGGGAATTATAGGCCGGTTAGTTTAACGTCTGTTGTAGGAAAAATGTTAGAATCCGTGATCAAGGAGAAAATAGCGAGGCATCTTGAGGAGAATTGTTTGGTAGAGCAGACGCAGCACGGTTTCGTTAAGGGGAAGTTGTATCTGACGAATTTATTGGAGTTCTATGAGGATGTGTCTAGGGCGGTGGATAGAGGAGAGCCGGTGGATGTGGTCTTTCTTGATTTTCAGAAGGCGTTTGACAAGGTGCCTCACAAGAGGTTATTGCAGAAGGTCAGGGGGCATGGAGTTGGGGGTAGGGTGTTAGCGTGGATAGAGGATTGGCTGTCAAATAGGAGGCAGAGAGTAGGGGTCAATGGGTGCTATTCGGATTGGCGGTTGGTGACTAGTGGAGTGCCCCAGGGGTCGGTGCTGGGGCCTCAGCTATTCACCATTTATATAGATGATCTGGAGGAGGGAACCGAGTGTATGGTGTCGAAATTTGCTGATGACACCAAGATTGGTGGAACGGCAAATTGTGCGGAGGGTGTGGAGAGTCTGCAGAAGGATCTAGATAGGCTGGGCGAATGGGCCAGGAAATGGCAAATGGAATTTAATGCTGGCAAATGTGAGGTTGTCCACTTTGGTAGGAATAATGGTAGGGAATACTATTACTTACGTGGCGAAAAACTGCAGCATGCGATGGTGCAGAGGGACCTCGGGGTCCTTGTGCATGAGTCGCAAAAACCCAGCCTGCAGGTGCAGCAGGTGGTCAGGAAGGCGAATGGGATGCTGGCCTTCATAGCGAGGGGGATTGAATATAAAAGTAGGGAGGTCTTGCTGCAGCTGTATAGGGCACTGGTGAGGCCGCAGCTGGAGTACTGTGTGCAGTTTTGGTCGCCGCACTTACGCAAGGATATTTTGGCCTTGGAGGGAGTGCAGAGGAAGTTTACTAGGCTGATTCCGGAGTTGAGGGAGTTGAACTATGAGGAGAGGCTGAATAAACTAGGCTTGTACTCGTTAGAGTTTAGAAGAATGAGGGGAGATCTCATTGAGACGTATAAGATGTTGAATGGGATGGATAGGATAGAGGTGGAGAGACTCTTCCCACTCAGAAAGGACAGTAGGACTAGAGGGCACAGCCTCAGGATAAAGGGGGGTGGTTTAGAATGGAGTTGAGGAGGAACTTCTTCACTCAAAGGGTGGTGAATCTCTGGAAATCTCTGCCTGTTGAAGTGGTGGAGGCTGCCTCGCTAAATATTTTTAAGACGCGGGTTGATAGATTTTTGATAGGCAAGGGGATTAAGGGTTATGGGGAGAGGGCGGGGATGTGGAACTGAGCCACGACAGATCAGCCATGATCTTTTTGAATGGCGGGGCAGGCTCGAGGGGCTAGATGGTCTACTCCTGTTCCTATTTCTTATGTTCTTATGTTGAATGCTCATCACTGTGCCACCATGTCGCCCAATCTTCTTCCTTCACCCATTCCCAATATTGGAGTAAAACAGCCATTTTTTTTCAGAATGCAGCTTCTTACAAAATTATTCATGCTGATTTTCTCACTTCCGCATCACACAACATTCCTGAGCAGACTCAAACTAAATCGGGTGTTCAATTTAACTTGCTGTTTTAGACAAGTGCTGGCAAGGTCCTGGGGTCACACACTTTCTAACTTCTCTCTGCATGGATTTCTAGTTGATGTTTCTCTTGTAACATTATGGTTTTGTCATTTGAGGTTAGCATTTTGTCGATTTTTACTTGTTCACGGGAAGTGGGCATCGTTAGCTGGACCAGCATTCATCGCCCAAGCCTAATTGTCCTTGAGATGCAGTTAACCGTCCACCACATTGCTGCAGATCTGGAGTTAGATGTAGGTCAGACCAGGTAAGGATGACAAATTTCCCTTTCTCTAAAGGACATTAGTTAACCAGATGGGATTTTACAACAACCAACAATAGTTCCATGGTCAACATTAAACTTTAAAGATTTTTTTTAACGAATTCAAGTTTCACCGAATGCCATGGTAGGATTTGAATCCGAGTCCTTGGATAATTATCCTGGATCTCGGGATTACTACAGAAACAGAAAATGCTGGAAAATCTCAGCAGTTCTCACAGCATCTATGGAGAGAGAGAGCCAATATTTCGAATCAGGATGATCTTTTGTCAGAGTTCAGCATCCGCAGTAATTTGATTTTATCTCTGAATCACTAGCCCAGTGAAAATACCACTATGCCACCTTCCAATAAAGAATGACGCCATACTATTTTTAATCAGTTTGCTAGTAGGTTTATTCTGCAAGCACATTTTGAGGTCTCAATGATTATTAGGAAGGTACTGAATTCACTCAGTGGGAAGTCCTTTCACATTTCACTTCAACATCCATGCTGTCTTGATAAAGTAGAGAGCTGATATTGACCAAATTCCTTGATCAGCAATGAATAAATTTTCATCAATTGTCTGACAGCATTTTCAACAAGTGCAGAAGTACCAGAATTCACCAGTTGCAACTTCCGTAGGCCATTTCTTTATGGGTGTAATCAGCCTTGTGCCAGAAATCAGGGTGAGGCTGATTACAATAGTGAAATCTCAATTTCATCATCATTAGCAAGCCTGGGATGATTTCATGCAGCTTCGCTAATTCCACCGACACCGCCCCCCCCAACCCACCCTCACTAACCCCTGTTGGGAGAGATTCCCACCAATGAGGATTAAAGATGGTCCCCATCAACGGGGACCAGGCATGATGACCTCACTGGTGGGGACAGAGACCATTGAGGTCCTCCTGTGGGAGGTCGTGGGCTGGGGGGGGGTGCCACTTGAGCAATACCAGCCTGGCACGCTGGCACTGCTCACTGGGAACTGACATGGAGATGCCGGCATTGGACTGGGGTAAACACAGTAAGAAGGCTCACAACACCAGGTTAAAATCCAACAGGTTTATTTGGTAGCAAAAGCCACATTCCAATCATTATTTTGTAAATTGAGTTTGTGTCTTTATATGCCCTGACTGGGAACTGGACCGTGGCAATGGGGCAGGGCCAGTGATGGCGATTTGGGGGGACCGATACGCACTCTGCATCTGGGTTTGATGGGGAAGGGAGGGAGGGGAAGATCAGGACTGGGGGGAGGTTTGGGGAAGCTAGTGATTGTGGGGCGGCGGGGGGGAGTGTCAGCGAGACTTTGGGGGCCTGATGATGGGGGGCGTCATTGCGCTCGCATGATCGCCCTACTGACAAATCAGCGCAGGCGCAGTAGCCCACTCAGCACGCTGATGCCAGCATCTCGGGTGGGATTAGGCCCTGCCCTCGCCTTACTGGCCAGAGTCCCTGGTGGACTCTAAAGCAGAGGGTACTGGAAATTCAACAAACTAAGTACGCCAAAAAAACAGGAGGGAGTGTTTCCCATTTTCCTGCCCGATGGGCGCTTAGTTTCTTTTTGGGTAAATCGCTCCCCTTGACAACATTATGTTTTATGTACACCTTTAACATCAAAACTAATGAATTTCAAAAATATAATTAGAAATAGATTTAGTATTTGGAGGGAACGTACCTTACACACAGACATTGGGCAGTTAAAATGCTTTGGGTTTCTAATCTACCAGAAAGCTGCCCAGTTCTTGTAATTTCCAAGTTGAATGAATGCTTTAGAAATAGCTAACTTGCTTACCAACAGCTAATGGGATCCTTAATCTACAAATGTGGATGGGCATTTGATGATGTTAATGGACCATGGCAGCAATTTGTTTTACTTCAGCCTGAGTGGTTTGCTGGCAAGGAAGCTGAAGGGACCTTCCAGAGGAGGTTTTGAATTTTGAGAGTTAAGAGCAGCACAGGTGATGTTTTAGCTCTGTGGAGCGGTGCGTACCCGAAATGTGAACTGATTTGTGTTTTCTTGGCATGTGATCCTTACACTGGGTGGCACGGTGGCACACTGCCACCTCATAGGTCCTGGAACCTGGCTTCGGGTGACGGTCTGTGTGGAGTTTGTATGTTCTCCCCGTGATCGCGTGGGTTTCTTCTGAGTGCTCTGATTTCCTCCCACAGTCCAAAAATCCAGATTAGGTGGATTGACCATGCTAAATTGTCCCTTAATATCCCAAGATATTTAGGTTAACGGAATTAGCCATGGGAAATGTATGGGGTTGCAGGGATACGGCAGGGAAGAGAGCCTGGGTAAGATATTCTTGTCAGAGACTAGCTGCAGACTTGATGGGCAAAATGGTCTTTTCTACAGTGAAGGGATTCTATGATTCACACTGAATTTATCCAGGATTTTCTATTTTTTTAAATAAACCATCATTCCCAGCATTTTTCTCTAGTTCAGAAAACTTTAGAACTGCTAAACGTTTATCCTTGGCTCCAGTGGATTTTAGGGAATGAATTTTTGGAACCATATCAAAAACACATAAAGAAGACCGCATGTTTTACAAGCAGTATTCATGAAGGAGCCGCACTTAGTTTGTGCCAAAATTAGCAAACTACACCAAGTTGTGCAGGAGAAAAGAAAATGCTACCCCTTTGCATGAAGTCAAAGCCAAACATAAAACAAAAAAGAAATTTAGAAATCTGAAAGAAAAAAGATAGAAAGACTGGAAAACCAAGCAAATCTGTTACAATTAAGATGAAGCCAATCAGCCTTCTAATACAATATCTCCAAAAATCCAAAACAAACCAATCATATTAATATTGTGAAGGCAAACAAGAAGTCACTGACATTTAAGCTTACCTAGTTGTAAATAGGGATTGGGAAAAATTGTCCATTCATAAAATGCATTTTTTAAGCTTCCAAACTTACTTATTAATAAAAGGAAGCAGCGGCAGAGAGAAAACTGACCTCTATATTCCTTATGCTTTCCTTAAAAAACTTTAAAAATGTTTGCTGAATGCAATCCTATGTGAAATTGCCACCATTGCACAACAAGGATTCCACACTAATTTTGGCCTTGCTTTGAATAACATTAACAGAGATATGGATAGATCTAGTATACGCTGCGGCACAAGTCTTTGAATGTCTCCACATTCATCACCCCTCTACCCGACCACCCCCCCCACGTCCGGCCCTCCACAAGTGATTTATATCCTTCAAGAATTAAAAGCAAATGCATTGAACTTTTTTCAGGCATGGGTTATATTGAAACATTGCCTTAGTTAATAGATGCTTTCTGCAACTATAACTTCCTCGTTTCTAAATGCAGCTCATGCTTGCATAGCAAGATATATTCCAGAATTAGCACAATAGCATGGGAATTCAGGAACTAGCTCAGGTTTTGAAGTATTAGATTTCAAATTTTTTTAAATATCATTCAGAAAACCAAATAAAAATCTTCAAATATCTGGAAAAGTATATAATGGCTGTCTATGAATATCTATATTTTTGTTTTATTATGAATAGAGGAAATACAACTATTTCCACATTTTGAAGGTTGTTGAATGATCCCAATTTAATCTTACAGTGTTTTGCATGGTTTAATAATAGACTAACATTATGGGTGGGATTTTCCGGCCATGCTCGCCCTAAAACCGGAGAATCCCGCCCAAGGTCAATGGACCTTTGCAGTGGGTTGCTCCCCTGCCTGCTACATTTCCTGTGGCAAGTGGGATGGGAAATTGCCCCCTAAGCCTCTCAAATGCAGACCCTAACCACCAGTATCAGACACATAAAACCTTAAGATCTTAAGCTGGATTTAAATGAATAATATTCTTCAGTTCATTTGATCTCATACTTCCAGAATTCCTAACCTTCTGCCTTCAGTATTGTCTGCTAAATAGTTGTTTCTCAAACCTTGCGGCCTTCATTGATCCTCTGGGTATTCTATTAATTAATACACAAATTGAGAACTATCAGGTCGCCAATCTAAGCATCTGTAAGCTCATCAATATTGTCTACTTCTGAGATCATGTCATCAGTTAGAATCACTGAATTGCAGAATGGTTACAACGTAGAAGGAAACCATTTGGCCATCATCTCCATGCTAGTTCTCTGCAAGAACAGCTCATCTAGTCCCATGCCTCTTTGAAGCCCTGCAAATGACTTCCCTTCAGATAATTGCCCGCTATCCTTTTGAAAGCCAAGATTGATTTTGTCTCCACCCCACTCTGTCAGTGCATTCCAAATTCTCACCAGTCACTGCATAAAAAGCTTTATCTCAAATTTTCTTTGGGTTTTTTTTAACCATTCTTGTTCAGTTTGTGTCCTTGGATTTCCAACAATGTAACGAGTTTCTTCCTATTTTGTCAGTTCAGACTCTCATGATTTTAAACTTCTCTATCAAATCTTCTCTTCTCCACGGTGAACAGCTCCAGCTTTTTCAATCTACCCTGGTAACCAAAGTCCCTCAGTCCTAGAATCATCCTTACAAATCTTTTCTGCACTCTCTCTAATGCCTTCACATCTTTCTTAAATTGCCCAGAATTGGACACAATCTCCAGTTGAAACCAAACTGGTGTTTTATAAGTTTACCAAAACCTCCTTGGCTTTATAGTTATAGAATCCTACAGTGCAGAAGGAGGGCATTCAGTCCATCTAGCCTGCACTGACAACAATCCCACACAGGCCCTATCCCCGTAACCCCATGTATTTACCCTGCTAGTCCCCCTGACACCATATGGCAGTGTAGCATAGCCAATCAACTGAACTTGCGCATCTTTGGAATGGGAGAGGAGACCGGAGGAAACCTACACCAACATGGGGAGAATGTACAGGCTCTGCACAGACAGTAACCCAACCCGGGAATCAAAACTGGGTCCCTGGTGCTGTGAGGCAACTGTGCCGGCATGCCACCATTTGCAGCTGCAAGCATGCGATTATCAACCACAATGGTATTTTACCCCACTCGTGAGTAGCACGCTCACAGCTCTATCAGATGCTGCTGCCGAGCAGCCACTGAGGGCATTGAAGATAAGTGAATAAACTTTCCTTTGTAGGGCCAGGAGGAATCAGCCTGGCAAGCAGAAATGACAATCATCCTCTCCACTTGACAGCACGAGGCCGATAAAACATTTATTCTAGTGACCTGCCTTACTGCCACAGGTTCTCTCCATCAGCTGCTCCTTCCTGTCCCAGCAGGGCAAGCAGCTGACTGACAGCACTGAGGTAGGCCTAGGCTGTTCAAGTCTCCAACTCAACCCAAGTGGAGTTTTGTCTTCTCCTGCCCGTTTTCCATTTCCCATCGGGAAAATTGTACTCTTCATCAGTAACCAGTGAACCTTTATAGGGTGTGCATTTGTGGTTGGATAGCCCAGTGAAAGTAAGACAATAGAAGCTTATTTTTATTAAGCACTGCTCAAAACGCTGCTCAATTAGTGGCGGTGCCGTGGTGGCATTGTGGTTAGCACTGCTGCCTCACAGCGCCAGGGACCCAGGTTCAATTCCTGGCTTGGGTCACTGTCCCTGTGGAGTTTGCACATTCTCCTCATGCCTGCCTGGGTTTCCTCTGGGTGCTCCGATTTCCTCCCACAGTCCAAAGATGTGTGGGTTAGGTAGATAGGCCAGGCTAAATTGCTACATAGTGTCAGGAGGACTAGCTAGGGTGATTGCACGGGGCTATGGGGATAGGGATGGGTGGGATTGTGGTCAGTGCAGACTTGATGGGCTGAACGGCCTCCTACTGGACTGTAGCGATTCTATGATTCTAGTCAGTTCTCAAGGGGTGATGGGCAGAGGGTGGGGTAAGTGGTGAAGGAAGAGGAGATATAAAGGGTACAGGGTCAGGCTAGTCTCACACTTGAATATAACCGTGATGAGTAAATTCATAAACAAAGTACATCTGCCGTCCTATAAATGGCACAAGTCTTACGTTTACCCAATAGGCCGTGAAACAAGCACAACATGTAACAACCTTCTGAAAGATAAACGCATTTTGAAAAGTAAAATTATTGCTCTTTTAAACTTTATGAAGAACCCTCGTGCGCAGCTCAAGCAATTTTCACTGCCAAATGATTGGTTCTCACTTGTTCAGCAGGGCATACTTGTCAACAGGTAACGACGCTTGGAAACCAAGGAGTGAAAACAAAATAACTGATTCTGAAAGTCAGCTGTCGATTGTTGTCTGGTATGCGTAGATCAGAAGCCACAGAAAGATCACCAAGGCGCGAACAACATTGCACTGTGGTGTCTATACCTCATGACATGCGCAAAAAAAGGTTTTCATGACGTTAATACATTGTAACTGCTTCACTGACGATTATTGAAGCAGTTCCACCTTTTGTGTAAAAGAGTTTGGCATTCCTTCCTATGAAGAGGAAAAGCCAGAAGAACTTCATGCCAGTACCATCACAGTGACTGCACTTAGGCATCTCAATATAAATTTGCATCGCCACACTCCACCTTTCAAAAAATAAAAGTCCGACAAACAATTCTTTGGTGAAGACAATGAGCCCCAAGAAATAGCCAAAAGGAGAGAACAAGGCAGTAAAATTTCGGAGCAGAAAATCTTTATTTGAAGCTTCCAGCCAACGTAAATATTTTATACAAATGAAATTCCTCACACTTACCAATCAATCATCTTCTGATATTTTCCAGCAGAATATTTCATAGTAATTGACATATTTGTTAAATTAAATATCACAGTGTACAGCTGGTAGTTGTATCGCCTAATAACATCAACTTGGTAACCAGTGAAATCGCACCTCCTGTAACTGTGGGGTGCCTTGATCTGTAAGACAAAAAGTGGGCAACAGATGTATAGAGCAAGAGAGAGGGGGAATTGATAGCATAACTTTTCTTCCTCAGTTAAACTTACGGTATCCAATAGAAAGTTGTTATGGCATTGTATTATAAATGCTTATTACCAGTTTGCATTAAACTGTTCCCCTCCCAAGAAATTGCAGAAAGCTCTGAAATTCAGGCTCTCTGAGGAAGCAGATTACCCATGAAAGTGAGGAGCTGCCTATGGTTGGTGCCAATTGTCCATACTAAATGAAACTAAACAATATTCAGCAAGAGACAATGTCGAATTAAGTGGGATCGGGCTTTTAGTTACCTCTTAGTAAGTTAACATTTGGCGTGGAATTCTTCAGTCTTGCATGCCCCGCTATCGCCACCAGCGAGAATGGAGAATTTGGCGCTCAGCCAAATCTCCTTTCACAACAGCGGGGCCAAATAATTCCAGCTTCGGGTGAGATCGGAGAATTCAGGCCTTGGTATTGAAACTCACACTTTTGGTACCAGTGTCTTTCTGGTAGTCATAAGTGAATGCCTTTTCCCAAAGGTAGGGAAATCTAAAACTAGAAGGCATAGATTTAAAGTGAGAGGGAAGAGATACAAAAGTGTCCAAAGGGGCAATTCTTTCACACAGAGAGTGGTGAGTGTCTGGAACAAGCTGCCAGAGGTAGTAGTAGAGGCGGGTACAATTTTGTCTTTTAGAAAGCATTTAGATACATGGGTACAATGGGTACTCGTTGGAGTTTAGAAGGATGAGGGGGGATCTTATAGAGACGTATAAGATAATGAAAGGGATGGATAGGGTAGAGATAGAGAGATTCTTCCTGCTTAGAAAGGATAGCAGGACTAGAGGGCACAGCCTCAACATAAGCGGGGGTGGCGGGGGAGCAGTTTACATTGGAGTTGAGGAGGAACTTCTTCACTCAAAGGGTGATGAACCTCTGGAATTCTCTGCCCGTTGAAGTGGTGGAGGCTACCTCGCTAAATATATTTAAGTCACGGGTAGATAGGTTTTTGACAGACAAGGGAATTAAAGGTTATGGGGAGAAAGCAGGAAAGTGGAACTGATCCACTTCAGATCAGCCATGATCTTATTGAATGGCGGGGCAGGCTCGAAGGGCTAGATGGCCTACTCCTGCTCCTAATTCTTATGTTCTTATAGAGGGATATGGCCAATTGGGAATTGGGATTAGCTTAGCGATTTAAAAAAAGAGTGGCATGGACAAGTTGTGCTGAAGGGCCTGTTTCCATGCTGTAAACCTCTATGACTCTGTGGGACAGAATAAAGCAAGTTAAATTAACAAAAAAAACCAAAAAAAAACAAAAAATGTAATACAGTGATAATGGGCAACTTCAATTTACATAAACATTGGTTAAACGTAATTAGCACCATTGCTCTGGGGGGATGACTTCCTGGAGTGTGAAAGGGATGGCTTTCTGGAGAGTACACTGAGAAGCCATCTAGGGTTCAGGCTATTTTATCTTTAGCTTAATTTGATGAGAAAAGGCTAAATAAAAACATAAAATTAATACTTTTATTATTGATAACAATACATGATTGCAATGTAATTGAGTTCATTAGCATCATACTTAATGAAAAAATACATCAAAATAGAAAGAGCTTCTTGTGAACCCAAATAAATGTGTTAAACCAAATAGGAACAAAGATGCATCTTGAATGTGTCTTTTGTTTTATTGATATTGAGGATCCACATGTGTATTCTGTCTGTGAATAATGCGATGGGTAAACATTTTTCAGACTAGTTGTCACAAGTAGCACAGGGGAGATATCCATGACTGTGATCAATGGTGTTACTTACTCACAAAGAAGTTACTTTATTCTGTGATTCAGTTAAAGTGTCCCTGTATAGTTATACTCTTGAGTCAAGAGATTGTTGGTTCCAGATGCACTCCAGGAATTAAGCACAAAAAATCAAGGCAAATGCTTAGTTAGAACGGGCAAACCCCTATAGACCTGTACAATATTTGGGTTAGAGCGTTAGGCTGTACAAGAACGAAAGGCAGCTAAAGGTATATTTTTTGAAGATGTAGTGATGACTGTTAATATAATGGGCAGCGTAAGTAAATAGGAGACTTGTTGAAGAGCTGCAGCTACTGATGGAGATTAATGAGCAGTTACAATACTCCTCTTTCTTTGTAATCTTTCTTGTGCAATTTATTTTACCTTCTTCTGTTGGATGTGCCATGGTGGAGGCTCACCATATAGCAAAGTTATATCAATTAGTACAGTTTACCAACCCATCAAAGCCAACTTGCCCCTCAGGCCTGTAAAATTTCCTTTGCTCAAAATTATGACCCCAGTATCAGAAAGGACTACATGTAATACAATCATATTGTGGTCACTATTTCCTAATGGTTCCTTTGTAGCAATGTCCTTGCTCATTAAACAAATCTAAAATGGCCTTAACATTTAAATTGGCTTCTCAATGTACTGCTACAGAAATCCACCCGTTTCTCACTCCAAGAAGTCATCTCTCCATTCGTGCTAAATAAATTTACTCAAGTATATGTGTAAATTGAAATCACCCATTATCATTGTTTTACCCATGCCACTCTAATTTCTTGATTTATACCATGCCCAATATTACCACCACAGTTTATGGGAAATCAGCTGACACAAATGTTTACTTTCCCCTCCTGTTTCTTAGCGCCACAAAAACTGATTCTACATTTTCATTCCCAGTCCTGGTCACCCTGTAACCACGTCTCTGTAATGGTAATTAAATCATACCCATTTACCTGTCCTTGTGCCTTCAAATCATCACCTTGTTCCAAATGATGTGTGCATTCAGATAAAGTGCCTTAACTTTGTCTTTTGAACATATTGTGCAGTCAGATCCTATTTGATGCTTGCATTTGTTTTGTCTCCTTTCTAATTTCGCTTCCTTTTTTACTTCCTGATACCAGTTTTGCTTCCCTCCAATCTGAGCTCCATCTCAGGTTCCCAACTTTCCTGTCATTCCAGTTTAAACCCTTTCCAGCAACACTAGCAAATCTCCCTATAAGGATTTTAAGGACTGCTAAGGTGCAGTCCATCCATCTTGTGCAGGTCCCAACTGCTCCAGAACCAGCACCAATGTCTCAGAAATTTGATGTCCTTCCTCCTCTAGCCAGGTTTTCAGTTGCTCATCCCTCCCATTCCTATGCTCATCAGCACGTGACAGTTGGGAGCAATCCCAAAAATACTGCTTTTGAGATACTGCTTTCTAATTTATTCCCTAACTCCCTAAAATCTGCTTTCAGAAATTCATTTCTCTTCCTTCCCATGTCATTGGTAGCATTTTTGGACCATGATTCCGGCTGGTCGCCCTCTCCCAGAAGAATGCCCTTCAGCTGCTCTGGACATTCTCGACTCTGGCATCAGGGTGGCATCACACCACCCTGGAATCATGTCTACCGTTGGAGAAACGTCCATCTGTCCCTCTCTAACTAACAAATCCCTTATCACTATTGCCTTTCCACTCTTTTATTTCCTCTCGTGCATCTGAGCAATCTATGGTGCACATGGACATGGCTCTTGCTACACTCCTCCACAAATCACTGCCCTCCCCAACACTGAAAACCAGTTATCAAGTGAGATTGACCCAGGTGACTTCTGCACTACCTGCCTGGTTTTCTTAAGACTGCCTGGAGGTCATGCATTCCTTCTCTGCCTGCACGCTCTCAACCTGCTGTGTGACCACTTCCCCAAACATGCTATCCACATAGCTCTCGGCTCTATAGCTGCACTAGTCCCAAAATCTGGAGCTCAAACTTTTCACACTTCCCGTAGACATATTTGTCTAGGACATGGCTTCTTACATACCGCAGGAAACAAATTCCATACTTCACTGTCATAACTTAATTTTACAAATTCTTTATTATAAATGGAATAATTTACTAGTTAATCATCAATAAGCTTCTCACGCTGCATCGACGCAGGAATCAAATATGGGCGGAGGACAAAAATAGAAATGATAGGAACAGCTTCTTCCACCCTTCACTGAACTCCCGTACTCTCCAAACTCCTTGCTGCCCACTCAGGTCAAGCTGCACTCAAAGTTTGGGGGCCATATTAATTTAAGGAAAAGTAAGAGCTATAAAACAGCAGGTGGATTTATTTAGCTGGATATGTGATATCTACACTCCTTGTGAAGAATTGTAGTCCAGAGACATGTTACGGAACTTAGAGTTAAATTAGTTTAAAAGCATTCAGTGACCTCTAAAAGGCTCCAGCATCATGGATGGGTGAAGCTTAAGAAGGTTCTCTGGTTTCAATTTATTTGAGTGTTCTCCAGCAAGGGAAGAAACTGGGTATAAAATAATCCTGCCTTTAGCAAACTGCAGGCAATTAGATTTCAAAAAAATCCCTGGGAGCCATTCAGTGCGACTGATGTTGTGTGGTTGGCAGCTCACAGGAAAGGTTCTGGGAGCTGTTAGGAGGCTACAGGCAGCTAGGGCTCAGAGAATAAGTTTGGGGAAGTAGGGAAGATGGCAAAAGGTCACTGGTTCTGTGCTAGCAGCTGGCGTTCAGCGAAGCCCTGGGAGTCATTCGTTGCTTGGTGCAGCCAGGAGACTGAAGTTGAGAGAAACCCAGGGGCAGTGCTATACTAGCTTAGCGAAGCCAGCGGTTTGCAAGAGAGATGGAATTGTGCAGGTAATTCGAGCCAACTTTGCAAATCCTGTGGAACGCAGTCCCAAGAGAAGAGATTGAAACTTCAAGAGCAGTCACTGAGGCAGTCAGAGTCAGAGCAGCTTTTGAGGGAATCCTTCATGAGGGAAACAGAATTTTAGTGAGATTTTCTTATTCACAACAGTCATAGATGCCTGGTGGGCTGCTGAGAAATTCATTGGATCTATCTTGGTCGCATCTGCCGTTTAATGTGTTGTTCAGTGTGTTCTGTTAATTCATATTGACCTTGTTTTAATTCTCAATGTCAGACTATAAGACAGATGCTTAAATTGTTTTACTTTTCTGACTTTGTTTACCATGTTTATTTGGTTTGATTAAAATCATGGTATCTTGTGGCTTCTTTTCTCCAAGTGGGAACTGCAATGTCAAGCTTTGTTGACTTTAAACAAAACATTACTGGCCCCTAACCGCATCGTAACAAGGTGTACATGGATCCTGAAGTGATGTCTGGAACCTGGGCAGCATCAGTTGCTGTTCCCTCTTCATTGTCCAAATAAACAGGAAGATGGTGTACTCTGTTAAAATAAAGGCGTCATTACTGCTTTTGGGAAGCAGGCTTTGACATATATGATCTGGCACTGTTGTGTAATCAATAATGGTTTGAATATTGCAACTTGGCAAAAGTGCAGTGCCTTCTCATGTTTTTGCTAAAAGTAATGAAATAGCTAACAATCCTGAAAAATGCATCTGAGCTTATTTGATATACCTGTACTGCAACTAGACAAATATTATTGATGTCACTTATGACAGACTGCAATGGCATAACAAAGTTGTAGATGAAATTCATACTGACAATCACATCTGCTTTGGAGTTTGGCAGAAGGTTTGTTTGCAACAAGTGGTTAGCACTGCTGCCTCACAGTGTCAGGGACCCGGGTTCAATTTTGGCCTTGGGTAGTTGTGTGGAGTTTGCACATTCTCCCTGTGTCTGCGTGGGTTTCCTCTGGGTACAAAGACGTGCAGTTTAGGTGGATTAGTCTTGGAAAATTGTCCCTGAGAGTCCTAAAATGTGTAGGTTAGATGGATTTGCTGTGGTAAATGTGTGGGGTTCTGGGGATATGATTCTCTGTCAGGAGGTCATTGAAGATTTGATGGGTCAAATGGCATCCTTCTGCACTTATAGGGATTCTGTGATTCTGCAAAACGACATAACTGTGTCTTCAGCTCCCTGTTGAATCACAGCCCACCTTGAATAATGCAGGGGAGACCATTTTTGTCGATTATATGCAATTGGGAGGATACCAATATAAAGTCACAATTCTCCTTTGAGGTAATATAATGGCTGTAATTTTACCACCTTGCCCACTCCTAAATCAGGTCGGGTGGGGTTAGCAGAACAGCACTCTCTGTTGGCCTTGTGTGGGATCTTACAAGCTTCGGACAGACGAGGTTGTAAAATTCCAGCCAACATCTCTCCAAATCTCCAAGTAATCTTCTTCCAAGCAGCATAAATAACGAAAAAGGATTTTTGTTGGAAAATTCTTTATTCCAATTAGTAGATTAGCAACAAAAATCGCTAGACCAGAACCCTCACCAGAACTCTTCTTAAACATGGGAGAAACCATCAAAATAAAATCAGTAAGAACAGTGAAATACAGAAGTTTGGAAAGTTGATATTTCAGTTGCAGGCTGATCTGTTAAGTTAACTTGTATTGAAAGGCAAAGCCAGTATTTTGGACCCTTAATTCACATGGTTGAAAAGCTCACCTACCGGAGGCATAAAGGCTGAGAAATAGCATTGCTGTGCTACAGATCTCCTTCATCTATAAGATACACATTGCACGCATTCCCAGCGACATGAGTACCAACTAAGGAAGTAACATAGAATAATTTAACTTGCAGTTGTTCCAAGATGAAGGAGGGCCACTGTTAGCGTATGGATGACATTCGTTCAATCTTCTTTTCCAATCTAGGTGAAAAGATTAAAAAATGCTCATATTAGAATAAGTTAATGGAAAAAGTTTTAAGTATGAAGTGAAAATTGAGAGACATGAAATATTCTTTGAGAAGAAAATACATGAGTATAAAAAAAATCACACATTTATGAAACTCCACTTTAGTGTTTGCAAGTTGATGGTTTTTGAGTGAGATAAAATCTCATTTAGTCAGTTCCTAATGCAAGAGGCGACAATAGCTGATCCTTATCTAGTGCATTACTTTATCTTTTCCAAATTGGATTCCCATCAAATGTAATGAGATTAATTCAAGGCCATCAGGCTCAATTTTAAATGTAGGGCAGGAATTTGTTGAGTAGGAGCCAAAGTGAGCATAAACTGCGGGACAGTATGAAGCCTTGGAAATTTTAGCTTCTTGGTCTCACTTGCTTTCTCCTGGTTTGTTCCCTCCCAGCAGTTAGCATGAAATGACACCAGGTTGGTGGGTAAAAGCAGAATGTAAGTTGAATGGAGGCTGATGGGGATTGAAGGAATGGTTCCCAGCACTTAGGTAAGTCACAGGGAGGGAGTTTTGGGAGGGCCTTATGATCAAAAATGGGGTTGAGAAGGGAACATCGGAGGAGGCATAAACCTTTTTTGTAAGGTGCAGAGAAGTACTTTGGTCTTCCACCAAATAAAAATTTAAGAAAGGTTTAAAAACTACAGTTTTTGGGCTCATCCTGGCATTAACTTTTCCTCCACTACCTTCATCTGATGGAAAAGCCACACAATGTTTCATTTGCTTAGGCCACTAGTGAAGATAACAATTCAACCCCATGACATAATTAGAGTAAAAACTACCTCTGCGATGTTCCCCAAAACTCAGGCTCTAATGGGATGATACACTGGGATGATGATGGAGGGAAGGGGAGGCGATGGCCGAGTGGCAGTATCGCTAGACTATTAATACAGAAACTCAGCTAATGTTCTGGGGACATGGATTTAAATCCCACCTCGGCAGATGGTGGAATTCGAATTCAACAAAAAGTGTGTGGAATTAAGAATCTACTAATGATTGTGAAACGATTGTTGGAAAAATCTATCTGGTTCACTAATGTCCTTCAGGGAAGGGAATTTGCCAATCTTACCTGGTCTGGCCTACATGTGACTCCAGAGCCACAGCAATGTGGCTGACTCTCAACTGCCCTCTGAACAAGGGCAACTAGGGATAGGCAATAGCCAGTGATACCCATGTCTCATGAATGAATTTTAAAAAATAATTCACGTGCAGTTTTTTCCACTTAACAAGTCAGTAGGCGGATGTGAGTTTATGCATTGTGGAACTATTTTAAAATATTATGGTAAGTTTCTATTTTTGATATATTCAGAACTTTTTCTTAATAGGAACTGATGGGGTATGGTAAGGTCACTCAGTTGTCATGTGAGATTGAGGCAAAGTACTGCAGATACTGGAATCTGAAACAAAAACAGAAAATACTGGAAAATCTCAGGTCTGACAGCATCTGTGGAGAGAGAATAGAACCAACATTTTGAATCTGGATGACCCTTTGTCAGAGCTGAGAAAAAAAGACTTATAGTTGTGGGTGGGGAGAGTGTTGTAATTGGACAAAAGAAATGCAAATGGTGATGGTGAAGGTTGAGAGGGTGCTAAAAGTGTCCATTGAGTGATCAGAATGTGTGAATGGCAGAACAGAGGTACAGATTGTTAAGGGATCACCTGAGGTATGTGGCAGTTGCCCTGAAATCTTGAGGCAGGGTGGGTGGAGGGGGGATGTTTGAGAGATTGCTGAGTATAGTGCAGTAGTGACAAAATCCTTGGTTTGATACTGGATACAGTCAGTGGTTTGGGTTGGATGAGGTAAATTTATTACATGAAATCCCCTTTCATGTTAGTTTTAAAAATAGACATAAATTAACATTATTTGTAAAGCGCAGTTTATACGTAAAAGTATAACAAGTTTCTCTAACATTGAAATCCCCCCCTTAGGTGTTGGCTTCTGACTTCGGTGCATAGGTTTTTTGTTATTGTACCACACAAAAACCCCCTTTCTAAAATTGTAGGCACATTCTTGCATGGTGTTAGGCACAGTTTATATTGCACATCTGAATGAAAAATGTAATTATTATCAACTATTTTTTCCACCAGCCTGTAACCTGAGAGCCACATAATGACTGTGCACATAAAGATTACATGCCAACCAGCTGTGTTTTATACAATTACTTTATTTTCTGGTATTATATAAATGCCTATGCTTTGCCTATCTGGCCTTCACAGAAGTTCGCTTATGGTTCACACCCTTATATAGTTGTAATGCTGGTTATAGTGCATGGCTTAGAATTGCTCTTCTCTCTCTAAGCCTGCATACTATTATTTCCTGTCACCGTTTTATATTCTAATTCCTCTCAATATTATGTTGTATTTTGCATACGCCTAGATTACAATTTGAAAAATTAAATATGTTTTATCTAGCTTAGTAATGGTACTGTTGTGTTTGACTCAGAAGGTTATGTCTTCAAACACATTATCGGATTTGAGTGCATAATACAGTCTGATATTTGAGCTCTGTATTAAAAAAATGAACCTTTAGGTGTGTAGTCTGGAATCCTTGAGATTATGGATTTATAGAGGCCAGTGGATACCTGAGCCATTGTAAGATGATCACTGATGCATGTCTTCCCATATATATAGTGCTGAGGTAGGCACTAGTTTAAGAGGACTGATGTAATTGTTAAAAAGATTAATTGCCCTTTCTTCACACATCAAATTTATCTGGGACGTCTGAAGTAACATTTGTGTCACATAAGTGCCAGGCAATGACGATCTTCAACAAGAGAGAATCTAACCATCACCCTTGACTTTCAATGGCATTACTATCACCAACACCCCCACTATCAACACCTTGGGGGTTACTGCTGATTAGAAACAGAACTGGAATAGCTATATACCCAGGTTCGATTTCCAGCTTGGTTCACTTTCTGTGCTGTGACTGCATATTATCCCCTGCAAGAATTTCCTCTGGGTGCTTTGATTTCCTCCCACAGTCCAAATATGTGCAGATTAAGTGCATTGGCCATGCTAAATTCTGCCTCAGTGTACCTGAACAGGCGCCGGAGTGTGGCGACTGGGGAATTTTCACAGTAACTTCATTGCAGTGTTAATATAAGCCCACTTGCAAAAATAATAAATAAATTTATAATCTTATATAAACACTATGGCTATAAGAGCAGACTCAGAATCCTGCAGTAATCAACTCACCCTCAAAACCTGTTCACCATCTACATGGCACAAGTCAGAAATATGATGGAAGATCCTCCACTTGCCTGGATGATGCAGCTCCAAAAATACTCAATAATTTTGGCACCAACCGGGACAAAGCAGCCTACTGAAAGGTACCACATCCACAAACATTTAGTGCCTTCAGCACTGACACACAATGACAGACATGTGCACCATCTACAAGATACACTGCAGGAACTCACCAAGACTCCCTCGACAGAACTTCCAAGCCCATGACAATACCATATAGAAGGACAAGAGCAGCACACATTAGGCAACACCACCACTGTCCCCTCCAGGCCATGTGTCATCCTAACTTGGAAATATATTGCCATTCCTTCACTGTCACTGGGTCAAAATCCTGAAACTTCCTCCCTATCAGCATGTGGATGTTCAAGAAAACAGCTCACCACCACTTTCTCAAGGGCAACTAGGGATGGCTAATAAATTATAACCTCGCCAGTGATGCCCACTTCCCAAAATTAACTTAAAAACAAACCTGCATCCAACTAGAGGCTGGCATGATTCATCTCATTTGCTGTACAAGCCTTTGATAAAACAAAGGGTCCCAACTACTTCAGAGAAATGGAAATTCACAAGTAAACTATCTCTGTTTCTAGATTTACTTGAGTCATCGGCCAAGGCCATAGTTCCAAGTCTACAAGAGAAAGCTCAATCAGTGGGAAGCTAGCTGCTTACAATTTTCCAGTGGATTTGCTCAGTCTTTGTGGCCCAGTAAAACCCTTGAGGAACTCTGGAACTCTGCTATCTAAGTAGATGCTGAGGACCCCATGCCATTAGTTACAAAGCAGAGTTCTTCTAGTTTTCTGACCAACATTCATCCTTTAACCAAGATCCCACAAAACATTCATTCATCTTGTTTATTGTTTACAGCATCTTACCGTTTGCAAAATTGGTTGCCACTTTGGTTGATTATGGATTCAAAAGCACCTTGGGAAATCCAAGTGATGTGAAAGTTAAATTTTATTTTCTTTCTAAGTTTCAGTAAATAAACTTTTGATAACTTCTGTGTAACAATCCAAAAAAGAAGCATTGTAATCTGTATTAACCCTGCAAGCAACTGCAATGCAGACAGATTACTGTGATTATTAATGCATTGTGTCCTTAGTGAACTGCAGTAAAATATGAGCAATGTGTTTATTAAGTGCACTCATAAATATGAAATCATTGTAATTTTGCTTTTCTGAAAAATTAAATATAGTAAGAATAAGTTATAATCATCGCTTAAAGCCCAAAACAAAAATGAAGTCAACAAGTATCAATTTATTTTTGTTAAACCTGTTCAGTTTATTTATGCCACAAAATATTATTTTCTATTCAGTAACCTCATGTACTTTAATTGTTTGATTTTTTTTTTCTCTTTGGTAGCAGACCCACCCATCTCCAGTACATGCAAAGCATCTCAACAACATTGATAAGACCTGCAACACTCTGGACATTGGAATTATCTTCAAAGTGCAAAAGTCTTTTGAGATGATAAACTCACAGCAAATTAATATTAATGCCAGCATTGATTTGACTTTCAAATTTTCATCTTATCGTATTTTTACTACTCTGAGCATTTTTGAGCAAGGGTGACTCAATTTGCAACCTGCTTGTGCTCGTTCTATCAGACGTGGGAAGCCCACAAACCTGGTGCTTCCATCTCAGTCACATGATTGTAGATGGGATGGAGTGGACTGTCAATTTCCTGTATGCTACTGTCAGCTGCCACTGCACATAGTAAGGTGCTAAGCAATGATGTGTTGCAAGAATGTGGGGCAGAATTATTTGGATGATGGGGCTTTGTGCCCCAACATGCTAAGAGTTGACAGGGGACATGACCCCACAGATACCGAGAGCCACACTGCCATTAATACCTGGCAGGCATTAAGTGGCTCAGGGGAGACTTCCACCACAATCTGGGCTGAGAAGTTCCACTTTCCAAAGCTGCTGGCAAATCCTGTAAACCTGAATTAGATCACACTATATTTCTGCCCCATCTGATTCCATTGAATACCTTCCTATTTCTTACAGTGTTGCTCCCTGTCTCTCAATCTTTTGTGCATTTGGTTTATCCTCTTTATCCTTCCTAATGGAGCATCCAGATTTCCAACACCATTAAGGATCTGGCTCTGTTGACGTGCAACCCACATTTCCTATACATGTCACACCATTCTCGGAACTGCCCCCAAAGTCTTAAGAATCTGAAGTTCCCCCTCCTGCATATTTCTCCAGAAGACATTTATCTGCTCTATTCTCTTATTTCTATACTCACTAACATATGATACTGGAAGTAATCCAGAGATGACCAATTTAGAGGTCCTGCTTGCAAGTCACCTGCCTGGCACCCTATACTCAATCTGCAGGATCTTATCCCTCGTGCTACCCATGTTGTTGGTACCAATTTAAGCCAAGTCTGCTGATTGTTCATTGAGTGTTCTACAGCTACTCAGTGACTTCCTTAACCATGGCACCAGGGTGGGGACATATCATTCTGCATTCACATCTGTGACTGTAGAAGTATCTGCACGTTCCCCTGGTTATACAATCCCCATATCATTCATTATTGCTTTCCCAATCTTCCTCCAGCCCCACCCCACCCTGCAATGCTGAGCAATCACAGGTCTCTAGCTGCATTTCCCAGATGAACCATCAATTTAATGAGCATTCTGAACTGAATTCTGGTCAGAGAGTGAGATGCACTCAGGAATTCTGGCACTTTCTGCTTGGTCCTCCTCACTTGTTTGATAGTCACCTATTCCCTGTCTGTTTGCACAGCTTTAAGCTGTGGGTGACCACCTCCAGAACATAGAACATAGAACATAGAACACTACAGCACAAACAGGCCCTTCGGCCCACAAGTTGCGCCGACCACATCACCTACCAACCTACAGACCTATCTATAACCCTCAATCTCATTAAACCCCATATACTCATCCAGAAGTCTTTTAAAAGACCCCAGCGAGTTCGCCTCCACCACCACTGACGGCAGCCGATTCCATTCACTCACCACCCTCTGAGTGAAAAACTTACCCCTAACATCACTTCTGAACCTCCCTCCCCGCACCTTAAATCTGTGTCCTCTCGTAGCGACCATTTCAAACCGGGGAAATAGCCTCTGAGAGTCCACCCTATCTATTCCTCTCAACATTTTGTAAACTTCTATCAGGTCGCCTCTCAACCTTCGTCTCTCCAGGGAAAAGAGTCCCAGCTCCCTCAACCTAACTTCATAAGGCATGCCTCCCAGTCCAGGCAACATCCTTGTAAATCTCCTCTGCACCCTTTCAATAGCTTCTACATCTTTCCTATAGTGAGGCGACCAGAACTGCGCACAATACTCCAAATGAGGCCTGACAAGGGTCTTATAAAGTTCCAGCATTACCTCCCGACTCCTAAACTCAATCCCTCGATTAATGAAGGCCAGTACACCATACGCCTTCTTGACCACCTCCTCCACCTGCGAGGCCGATTTAAGAGTCCTGTGGACCCGGACCCCAAGATCCTTCTGCTCCTCAACACTACTCAGACTTCTGCCCTTAATAGTGTACTCGTTCATCCCGTTGGTTCTGCCAAAATGGACGACAACACATTTATCCGCGTTGAAGTCCATCTGCCACTTCTCCGCCCAGTCCTGCATCCTATCTATGTCCTGCTGCAACTTTTGCCATCCTTCCAGATCATCCACAACACCACCGACCTTCGTGTCATCAGCGAACTTACTTACCCATCCCTCCACTTCCTCATCCAGGTCATTTATGAAAATGACAAACAACAAGGGTCCCAGAACAGATCCTTGAGGCACTCCGCTGGTGACTGACCTCCATTCAGAAAAAGCCCCATCCACAACCACTCTCTGCCTTCTGCAGGCAAGCCAGTTCTGGATCCACAAGGCCAAAGGCCCTTGGATCCCATGCCCTCTCACCTTCTCAAGAAGTCTTGCATGGGGGACCTTATCAAACGCCTTGCTGAAGTCCATGTACACTACGTCCACGGCACTTCCTTCGTCAATGTGTTCAGTCACATTATCGAAGAACTCAACTAGGCTTGTAAGGCACGACCTGCCCTTGACAAATCCATGCTGACTATTCCTGATCATGTCAAACCTCTCCAAATGTTCGTAAATCTTGTCCCTCAGAAGCCTCTCCATCAGCTTACCAACCACTGAGGTCAGACTCACCGGTCGGTAATTTCCCGGGCTATCTCTGTTCCCTTTCTTAAAAATAGGAACTACATCCGCAATCCTCCAATCCTCTGGAACCTCTCCCGTCTCCATTGACGACGCAAAGATCATCGCCAGGGGCTCTGCAATCTCTTCCCTCGCCTCCCACAGTATCCTGGGGTACATCCCATCTGGTCCCGGCGACTTATCTACCTTGATAGAATTCAAAAGTTCCAACACATCCTCCTCCTTAATATTCACGTACTCAATCCTTTCCATCTGCTGCAAATCCATAACAAAATCTCCCAGATCGGCTTCCACCGTGAATACTGAGGCGAAGTACTCGTTAAGCACCTCCGCCATTTCTTCTGGTTCCACACAAACCTTTCCCCCCTCACCTTTTATCGGTCCTATCCCTTCTCTTCTTATCCTTTTACCTTTCACATATTTATAGAAGGCCTTGGGATTCTCCTTAATCTTACTCGCCAAGGTCTTCTCATGACCCCTTCTGGCTCTCCTAATTTCCCTTTTAAGTTCCCTCCTACAGTCCTTATACTCCTCAAGATCTTTAACATCTCCTAATTCCCTGAACCTCTTGTACACCTTCCTTTTCTTCCTGACTAGGTTCAACACATCCTTTGTGCACCACGGTTCCCTCGACCCACCAAAACCCCCTCGTCTCATCGGAACGTTGTCATTCAGAGCTCCAGACACACATTCCTTGAATATCTGCCACCTTCCTTCGGTACTTTTCCCTAAGAACGCCTCCTTCCAGTTTATTTGTCCAAGTAACTTCCTGACTTCTTCGTATCTCCCCTTACCCCAGACAAACACCTTCCTAGCCTGCCTGATCCTATCTCGTTCCAACGCAATTGTGAAGGAGATAGAATTATGGTCACCATTTCCAAGATGCTCTCCTACCGAAAGATCCATCACCTGCCCTGGTTCATTCGCCAGTACCAGGTCAAGTACAGCCTCTCCCCTTGTAGGCTTGTCCACATACTGCGTCAGGAAACCCTCCTGAACACACCTAACAAACTCCTCCCCATCTATACCCCTTACCCTAGGGATATTCCAGTCGATGTTTGGGAAATTGAAGTCTCCCATCACGACAACTCTGTTATTAAAACATCTCTCCAGAATCTGTTTCCCTATTTGCACTTCAACTTCCCTGTCACTATTGGGCGGCCTATAGATTACACCCAGCAAAGTTTTTGACCCTTTGCTGTTCCTAACTTCCACCCACAGAGATTCTGTAGACAATCCCTCCACGACATCCTCTTTCTCTGTAGCCATGACACTATCCCTGATCAACAGTGCCACGCCACCACCCCTTCTGCCACCCTCCCTGTCCTTCCTGAAGCACCTGAAGCCTGGCACCTGAAGTACCCAGTCCTGTCCCTGAGACATCCAAGTCTCCGTAATGGCCACCACATCACAATCCCAAACAGCTATCCACGCCCTAAGCTCATCTACCTTATTCACTATACTCCTTGCATTAAAATATATACACTTCAGCCCCTCAGTCTGGGCATTTCCCATCTCCACCACCTGTCTAACCTCCCTCGCATACTGCCTGCGGTCCTCCCCTACCTGGGAGCGAACCTCCTCCGTCCCAGTTTCCCCAACACAGTTCCCTCCCCCCATCCTTTCTAGTTTAAAGTCCCCCCGGTAGCCTTAGCCAGTCTTCCCGCCAAGATACTAGTCCCCCTGGTATTTAAGTGCCACCCGTCCCTACTATAGAGGTCCCACCTACCCCTAAAGAGGTCCCAGTGATCTAGGAACCGAAATCCCTGCCCTCTACACCAGTCCCTCAGCCACGCATTCACCCTCCACCTCATTTCATTTCTTCCCTCATTCTCCCTTGGCACAGGCAGCAATCCTGAGATTACTACCTTCGCTTTTCTCTTCCTCAGCTGCCTACCCAGTTCCCTATAGTCCTTTTTCACAAGTGCCTCCCTCTTCTTACCTACATCAGTAGTACCTATATGTACTACTACCTCCGGTTCCTCACCCTCCCCTTTCAGGATGTCTGGGACCCGCCCAGAGACATCCTGGATCCCAGCCCCAGGGAGACAAACCACCATCCGCGACTCCCTTCTACGTCCACAAAAACGCCTGTCCGCGCCCCTCACTGTGGAGTCCCCTATTAATACTACCTTTCTGCTTCCCTTTTTGATTTTTTGGCTCACTGGCTCAGCTCCAGAGAGCTGGCCATCGCTTCCTCCCTCAGATGAGCTGTCCCCCCCAGTAGTACTCAGGCCGGAGTACTTATTTTGAAGGGGGACATCCACCGGAGTGCTCCCCATCACCCGTGTTTTCCCCTTCCTAATGGTAACCCAAGTGCCCTCATCCCGTTGCCCTGGTGTGACTACCTGCTGGTAGCTCCTTTCTATAACGTCCTCACTCTCCCTAACTAGCCGAAGGTCCTCGAGCTGCATTTGCAGCTCCTTAACCTGGTTTCGTAGGGCCTGCAACTCCACACACCGAGCACAGGTGTGGATGTCTGGCAGGCCAGGAGCCTCCAAGACCTCCCACATGTTGCATTGGCAACAACATACAGGTCTCACACTCATATTTACCCCTTATAGCAACCCAAAGGAAAAAAGGAAAAAAAAACTTACAACTTACCTTATCTCTTTGGCCCTGTGAGCCAAAGCACTTACAGCACACACAAATACAAAAGCAGTCTTACCAGCTCTCTGACAGAGCCCCTCTCTCTCTCTCTCTTTTTTTTTAGGTTAGGGGAGGGGGGAGGGCTGGGATACTCTACCCGTGTAGAGTATCGGGAAACCCCTCCGGTCTAATTTATAGTCGGGTAAAAAAAAACGCGACCCGAGTGCCCTCGCAACTACTTCCGGGGTCAAACCGGGGTCAAACTTAAAAAAAACAATCAAAAGAAAAACCCACTAAAAAATAAAGTTAGTTTCTAAAAGAAAAAGTCGCTTTTACTCACCCACAGCTCTCCACTCTCAAATCGCAGCCTCTCTTCAATGCTCCCACGGAACAATGAGGCTGGACCCCCGAGGTGAGTAAACTTTTAAAGGTGAAAAAAAAATGTGCTATCAAAGGAGCTCTCAAACTCATGGGTGTGTATGATTGACCGCAGCTGATCCTTAAGCTCCAAAACCCAGAGTTCAAGCTCCTTTGGCTGATGACATTTCCTGCAAAGGTGTTTGACTATGACACAAGGAGCATTATAGAGTTCCCACATGGAACAGGATATGCACCCCATGGGATAAAGATGTGATACCATCCCTCTTATTTGCTGACTTAACCCAATAAATGTAAATTTCAATACCTCCTCACAGAAGGTAACAAAGAAATTGATTTTCACTTCTACAATGATAAATGTGCATATGACAATTATGGAATAAAGATCCATCACACAATTCAACCTGCGCATTATTTTCTATCTAACTGTTTTAAAGGTGTGTTACAAAAACATATAAATCTATAATGTCATCATCTGGACATATTGCACAAATTCTACCACCCTGCCTGCCACAGAATTAGAGCGGGTGAGGGGCAGACAACGGAAATGCCTGTTGACCTCAGGCAGGATTTTCTGGTCATACTCAAGCAAGGCCATAAAGTCCCATCCATAGTTCCATTGGCAGGACATATATACATTGATTTTTATACACTTTTTGAAAAACACTTCTGTTCAGCAAAGGATACTGGCTTACAGCAGCTACTATGTTGCAATTGTTAACCTGATTTTCTTGGAGATACAGTTGATGGAGCTCTCAAGACAATGGCTAAGATAAGACCAGATGGAAACCAGAGAGAAGCCATGCGACTCAACTCTTGGGTGTAAAAATACACTGGACTTGAAATAATAATGTCAGAGAGATAGAATGCCACAGGGATAGAAGGGGCAACAGCACCTTCCTCTCTTTCTCTGAAATCCCTCACACCAAAGCTGAGCTTTTATGATTTGAAAACCCACCAAAAGGCTCAATTGCTGCAAAGTGAGTGATCTTAAAGAGTGATTCTGAATCTACACCACTGTCTCAAAGAGAAAAAAGAATCAACCAACTACTCTACTCCATTGAGAAACCCAAGTACCAGCAGTTGTAGAAAGTGACCCTCGCGCTGTAAACAAGCTTCTGCACTATCTGTGAACACTAGTTTTCCGACTTTACTTTTTACTTGGCCAAATTATGAGATCTGATAAGCTGAGGAGTTTTTTTTGGTATGCATTGGCTACTTTGGGTTGCATGCATGTTGTTTTTGCATCAGTTGGTAGTTGAACATATTTGTACATTTAAAACCATTTGTTAATATTTTTGGCATCTTTACGTAAGTGAGATTTAGCAATAAAACTCTTGTTAACTTAAGGAACCTGGCAATCTTATTTCTTATGCTGAGCTGTACACAGTTAAGCATAGATACATTAAATTCAAATTCTGTTTTACCTAATCCAGGAGGGAGAAAAAGGGAGGAACCAGTTCACCTTCCTAACCTAATCATAACACAAATATTTATCCAATTGTGTATTATTCTATAAAGAGTCATAGAATCATAGAGGTTTATAGCATGGAAACAGGCCCTTTGGCCCAACTTGTCCATGCTGCCCTTATTTTTAAAAAAAAAACCTCTAAGCCAATTCCAATTGCATGCATTTGGCCCATATCCCTCTATACTCATTGTACCCATGTAACTATCTAAATGCTTTTTAAAAGATAAAATTGTACCCACCGCTATTACTACCTCTGGCAGCTTGCTCCAGGCATTCACTACCCACTGTGTGAAAAAACTGCCCCTCTGGACATTTTTGTATCTCTCCCCTCTCACCTTAAACCTATGCCCTCTAGCTTTAGACTCCCTTACCTTTGGGAAAAAGTAATGACTATCTACCTTGTTTATGCCCCTCATTATTTTATAGACCTATATAAGGTTACCCCTCAGCCTCCTATGGTCCAGAAAAAAAAGTCCCAGTCTATTCAGCCTCTCCTTATAACTCAATCCATCAAGTCCCGGCAGCATCCTAGTAAATCTTTTCTGCGCTCTTTCGAGTTTAATAATATCCTTTCTATAATCGGGTGACGAGAATTGCACACAGTATTCCAAGTGAGGCCTCACCAATGTCCTGTACAACTTCAACGAGACGTTCCAACTCTGGTATTCAATATTCTGACCGATGAAAGCAAGCATGCCGAATGCCTTTTTCACCACTCTGCCCACTTGTGACTCCACTTTCAAGGAGCTATGAACATGTACCCCTAGATCTCTTTGTTCTGTAACTCTCCCCAGTGCCTTACCATTAACTGAGTAAGTCCTGCCCTGGTTCAATCTACCAAAATGCATTACCTCGCATTTATCCAAATTTAACTCCATCAGCCCACTGGCCCAATTGATCAAGATCCCGCTGCAATCAGAGATAACCTTCCTCACTGTCCACTATGCCACCAAATTTGGTGTAATCTGCAAACTTACTAACCGTCCCCTTATAGTCTCACCCAAATCATTAATATAAATGACAAATAACAGTGGGGCCAGCACTAATTCCTGAAACACACTGTAGGTCACAGACCTCCAATTTGAAAAACAACTCTATACAACCACTCTCTGGCCTCTGTCAAGAAGCCAATTTTGCGTCCAAATATGTAATATGTACTTTGGTTATGCGTTATTCGTGAACATATACCAGCCTGTGTATTATGCTTTAGATAGCAAACTCCAAACTATGTACGTTCATTTCTGTGGCATGTTCCAGCCTGGCCTGTATGATGTGGCCTTTCCATTGTACAACACATGGAAAAGCAGCATCATGTCGAACATTCCCAGACTCAACAAAACAACTTCCATAACTCCTCAGCAGGGAGCTATGCCAAATGCTTTGTGGAGGGATTATTATATACTTGGGAAGTAGTGTGATTCTTTTGTACAGAAATCAATCTGAAGCAACACAGAACACTTAAAGTAATTTAGGGGCCACGTAAAATTCTCAAAAAGATCAGTAAGCAGCATCAACATGCCTTTGTTTGATTAACATGATGACAGATGATGAAAGGATCCAAAGTTTATAGGTGAATAAGTTAAATTGCCTTTACTGTAAGAGGAGCAATTAAGATAGCTGCCTCCCAAATGCTATTGTTATGTGTAATAGATTAAATGCCATTTTATTATGTAGTGTGCACAACCCAATTTCAGTGTTTTAGCGAAAAAGTGTACTTAAAGCAGATAGCAAATCCGAGTCAGAGGATCATTTCATAGTAACTTGTAAGTCCCAATCCTGTTTCACCCCTGTGTTCACTGACCAACATTGGCTCCCAGTTAAACAATTTCTTGATTTTAAAATTTTTAGTCTGGTTTTCCAATCTCTGCATCACCTCACTCCCTCCTCATCTCAGTGATCTCCTCTAAATATGTAACCCTTCTAGATATTTGAAGTCCACTTGAGCAACCACAATTTTAATTGTTCCAACATTGGTGGCCAATCTTCAGTGGCCTGGGCCCTAAGCTCTGGAATACCCTTCCTACACCTCTCCACTCTCTACTTTCCTCTTTTAAGACACCCCTTAAAATCTACTTGTTTGATCAAGTTTTGGCATCTGACCTAATATCTTCTCTCATGACTCGGTGTCATACTTCTGTTTTATAATATTCCTGAGAAATTCCTTGGGATGTTTTACTATATTAAAGGCTCTGTATAGGTTGTTGCTGTTAGTTATGTTTTAATAGTCTGCGTAGCAAATATTGATTAATTACATAAAACTCTGACATGCAGGCTCTTGGTTTCTATGAAACTCAGTGCACTTCTGTATGTACAAGTTGTTCATTTTATTTGAACGAAAATTGTAGATTATTTTCTCATTTTTAGAATTTTTGTTGCTGGCACAAGTTACACATTGGGCTGATGAAATCTGTGGAGAAACTGACATACTTCTGGGTCTTGATGTAGTGTACTCTTTAAACAACTTCTGTGACAGGTTCAAGACCACTCCACAGATTTGCCTACATTCCCGCCATTAATCCTTGTGGTCATAAAATGCCTTTGCGGAAAACAGTGACTGGAGTTTTCATAGTAATGGGATTGGACATGAGGGGATCCAGGAAAAAAAGTGGGGAGGCTTCATGCATTCCTGCCACAAGGAATGTTTGATGGTGACGAGGCAAGATATGGATGCAGGCACAGTCTTAATGGGAAGAACTTGCAAGATACCCATATATGTAAACAATGATGATGGTAGCTATGCTGTCAGTGAATGGACTGTTAGTCTTGAAGTCAAAGGGAGGTAATAATAATAGGTTTGCAAACAGTCAAACCTTAAACTGTCGATTTCATTTTAAGATAGACTGGAGTGGAGGCCTAGGGTATAGCTAACTATAATTTCTGCTTGATGCAAGGCCCACATGATTCACATTGCCATAGAGTTGGGCTTTTAGAGGGGAAGAATATATAGAAAGCCATTATAATGTTGGGTTACAGATTGGGTTTTTAAGATATTCCTGAACCTTGCAGACAAGTCTACATGCAATATTGAGAGAAAAGAGCAGCTAGTCCACACAATTTTGGAGAGATAAAGTTTGTGAGGATTTAAGTGAGACTGAAAGATTCAACTAGCTTTGGCTAGAGAAAGAAGAATTTGCAGGATAATCCTCACTGTGAAAATCAGTTTGGAGATTAGAAGCTATCTGGCTGGAAAATGAAATAAGAAGCAATGCATGGGGAGCTGAGAAAGAGTTGGACTTTTCCCTGGAGAATGAAGCGTTCACTCAAGAGACATAATAAAGTTTAACGTGGAGGGGATGTTTTTGGGTGTTCTGAAAGTTAAATGGGGATCTTTTCTATAGTTTAGAGTATAAGTTGCCCAGTGAAAAGTATTTCTTTTTGTTCACTTATTACAGTAAAAGTCTTAAATCTTGAAATCTTGCATGGCCTTTTCAGTCACTGGAATTCTGGAAGCTTTTGAAAAACTAGGAGTTTCTCCAGGGATCATAACCAGATTCATTATTGTAGACCTTTACTTTTGCTCATTTAGTGTCAGTGGGTCAAAATCCCTGGAATTCCCTCCCTAATAGGACAATCAAACTTCTTGAGTGCAGCTACAGGTAGGATATAAATGCTCACATCTCAAGAATGAATATTAAAAAGTATCCTAACCAATGTGACATGACAGCCACACATATTTGTACTTAGCAACATTTGGAAAAGAGCCACTTTAATTGCTTGACTTACCGTAAGAACAATTTATTTTTCTAAATCTATAAACTTTGGATTCATGAGTGATCTATTATACTGTTTGATAACTGAAACATGCGGCACAATTATGCCAAATACTATTTTACCACTTCCTTTATAGTCCCTGAAGTTACCTTTCCCTTTAACCCCAAAGACATCTCATGGGAACCGACAATCAATTTTTCTGGACAAAGTTCAGCCATAAATCTGCTTTATTGGCTCCAGCCACCTGGCACAGCATCTCTGAAAGTGTGAAAAGTACAGAACTAAGATCTGATCATTTTGAATTAAAATCGGGAATCCCCTTGTTTGGAAAAAAAGCTCTTGAAAAAAAGTTGCAGAATATTCGATTCCTGAGGGCGATTAAAAAAACTTAGTTTAATCAATGAACACAAAGTGAAATGTTACATTTTGTGAGCAATGTTTTTGTGCTTTATGTTAATCACATGATACCTGAGAGTAGGCGACATGATACTCAGTACGTTCGCCCACAAAGCAAATTCATTGTTTGTAGATGACCTCCTATTTATGTTTTAATGATACTATCTCCCTTCATGTTCCTTTTGCGAGTAAAGTCATAAACTGGTTTGGATACACAGGTGGTGGAAACCATATGGTGCCATAAGCCCAGCATTCAGTTAGCCGTTTTTTTACACCTTTGCAGGTGACTGCAATTTCTAATATTTTTACACTTCTGTCACTTGCATTTATAACTGAACAGGTGGAGAAATTTATTCCTCAGGAGATCTGTAATGCAAAATAAGCCATTCCTGCTAACCAGTCATAACTCAATCACACCAACAGTGCTCTTGGGTTATGAGATGAGCACCACGCTGTGCGAACTACCCCACCATATCATCCTCCAAATGCCATAAAGCCTCTTTTAATCTAAAAGCTAGAGTCTAATCTGAGATCCAAAAGCCACTTCAGTAAAAGGACACACTAAAATGTGTCCTAGTTCTGCACCATTACCGAGAAGAGATTGCCCATCTTTGCTCCTCCTTTTCCTCATCTACATCCTACCCTTTGGCAACAGCGTTTCTGTCAACTTCCACATGTACTTCCACTGATACCATCTTGTGTTATTTTAGCATCATATCACAATCCGTCCACTGCTTTAGCATCATCAGACTGTATCTTTTTCATTCATAGATAGTGGGTGTTGCTGGCTAGGCCAGCATTTATTGCCCATCCCCAACTGCTCTTGAAAAAGTGGTGTAGTCTGTGCGGTGTAAGTACATTCATAGTGCTGCGAAGGAGGGAGTTCCAGGATGTTGACCCAGTGACAGTAAAGGAACATAGAACATAGAACATTACAGCGCAGTACAAGCCCTTCAGTCCTTGATGTTGACCTGTGAAACCAATCTAAAGCCCATCTAATCTACACTATTCCAATATCATCCATATGTTTATTCAATGACCATTTAAATTCCCTTAATGTTGGCGAGTCCACTACTATTACAGCCAGGGCATCCCATGCCCTTACTACTCTCTGAGTAAAGAGCCTACCTCTGACATCTGTCCTATATTTATCACCCCTCAATTTAAAGTTACGTCCCCTCATGCTAGCCATCACCATCTGAGGAAAAAGGCTTTCACTGTCCACCCTATCTAATCCTCAGATCATCTTGCATGCCTCTACTAAGTCACCTCTTGACCTTCTTCTCTCTAACGAAAACAGCCTCAAGTCCCTCAGCCTTTCCTCATAAGACCATCCCACCATACCAGGCAACATTCTGGTAAATCTCCCCTGCACCCTTCCACAACCTTCCTATAATGCGGCGACCAGAACTGTATGCAATACTCCAAGTGTGGCTGCACCAGAGTTTTGTACAGTTGCAACATGAGTTAAGAACATAAGAAATAGGAGCAGGAGTAGGCCATCTGGCCCTTCGAGCCTGCCCCGCCATTCAATAAGATCATGGCTGATCTGTCGTGGCTCAGTTCCACTTTCCCGCCCTCTCCCCATAACCCTTAATCCCCTCTCTTATCAAAAACCCATCAACCCGCTTCTTAAAAATATTTAGCGAGGCAGCCTCCACCACTTCAACAGGCAGAGAATTCCAGAGATTCACCACCCTTTGAGTGAAGAAGTTCCTCCTCAACTCCGTTCTAAACCGCCCCCCCTTTATCTTGAGGCTGTGCCCCCTAGTCCTACTGTCTTTTTTGAGCGGGAAGAGTCTCTCCACCTCTATCCTATCCATCCCATTCATCATCTTATACGTCTCAATGAGATCTCCCCTCATTCTTCTAAACTCTAACGAGTACAAGCCTAGTTTATTCAGCCTCTCCTCATAGCTCAACCCCCTCAACTCCGGTATCAGCCTAGTAAACCTCCTCTGCACTCCCTCCAAGGCCAAAATATCTTTGCGCAGGTGCGGCGCCCAAAACTGCACACAGTACTCCAGCTGCGACCTCACCAATGCCCTATACAGCTGCAGCAAGACCTCCCTACTTTTATATTCAATCCCCCTCGCGATGAAGGCCAGCATCCCATTCGCCTTCCTGACCACCTGCTGCACCTGCAAGCTGGGTTTTTGCGACTCATGCACAAGGACCCCGAGGTCCCTCTGCACCGTCGCCTGCTGCAGTTTTTCGCCACGTAAGTAATAGTCCTTCCTACCATTCTTCCTACCAAAGTGGACCACCTCACACTTGCCAACATTAAATTCCATTTGCCATTTCCTGGCCCATTCGCCCAGCCTATCTAGATCCTTCTGCAGATTCTCCACACCCTCCGCACAATTTGCCGTTCCCCCAATCTTGGTGTCATCTGCAAATTTTGACACCCTACACTCGGTTCCCTCCTCCAGATCATCTATATAAATGGTAAAAAGCTGAGGCCCCAGCACCGACCCCTGGGGCACTCCACTAGTCACCATCCGCCAATCTGAATAGCACCCGTTGACCCCCACTCTCTGCCTCCTATTTGACAACCAATTGTCTATCCACGCTAACACCCTACTCCCAACTCCATGTCCCCTTACCTTCTGCAATAACCTCTTATGAGGTACTTTGTCAAACGCCTTCTGAAAATCCAGAGAGACCACATCCACCGGCTCTCCTCTATCCACTGCCCTAGACACATCCTCATAGAACTCCAGTAAATTTGTCAGACACGACTTCCCTTTAATGAAACCGTGCTGCGTCTGCTCTATCAAGCAATTCCCTTCAAGATGCCTCGCAATTTCCTCCTTAATGACGGATTCTAATATTTTACCTACCACAGACGTTAAACTAACCGGCCTATAATTCCCCGCCTTTTGCCTGGCACCCTTCTTAAACAACGGCATAACATTAGCCGTTTTCCAATCTTCCGGCACTTCCCCGGAATCCAGCGACGTCTGGAAAATAACCACCAAGGCATCCACTATAACCTTCGCCATTTCTTTCAGAACCCTCGGATGCATTCCATCCGGTCCTGGGGACTTGTCCACAATCAGCCCCTCCAGACTGTCGAGCACCGCCTCTCTAGTAACAGTAATGTCATTAAGACCCTCCAGTCCTACCACCTTTCCATTGCTAACACCCGGCAAATTATTCACATCCTCCTCTGTGAAGACAGAAACAAAAAAGTTATTCAATACCTTAGCCATATCCCCATCCCCTACCACTAGGTCCCCTTTCTCATCCTCTAAAGGACCAACGTTCACCCTAGCCAGCCTCTTCCTTTTTATATATTTATAAAAACTCTTGCTATCCTTTTTTATATTAAGTGCTAGCCCAGCTTCATAGTTTCTCCTACCCTCCTTTATCAACTTCTTTGTCAATCTTTGTTGACATTTAAACCTCTCCCAATCCTCTTCTCGCCCACTACTCTTAGCTACTCTAAATTCCTCCGCTTTTAATTTAACACTTTCCTTCACCTCCTTCGTTATCCACAGCTTATTACCTCTCCTCCTACGGTCCTTTTTGACCATCGGAATAAATTTCCGCTGCGCACCAAGAAAGATCTCCTTAAAGATCTGCCACTGCTCCTCAGCAGACCCTCCCTCCAACGTGCTCCCCCAGTCAACATTCGCCAATTCTTCTCTCATCCTACCGTACTCCCCTCTATTCAAACAAAGGACGCGTGTCCGGGAACCCACCTTCTCCTCCTCCATCTGCACCAGAAACTCCACCATACAATGATCACTCTCTCCAAGAGGATCCTTCACCGCAAGGTCCCTAATTCCACCTGCCTCATTACATAGCACCAGATCCAAGATAGCTCTCTCCCTCGTTGGCTCCAACACACACTGTTCAAGGAAATTATCCCGGCAGCATTCCAAGAACTCCTCCTCCAGCCCACCGCGTCCAACATGGGTCGACCAATCAATATGCAGATTGAAATCCCCCATAACTACGGCCGTCCCATTCCTGCACGCCGCACTTATTTGCGCGTTAACAGCCCGCCCCACCTCCAGATCATTATTCGGGGGCCTATAGACGACACCCACCAGCGTCTTCCTCCCTTTGCTGTTCCTAATCTCCACCCACAACGATTCCACTTTCTGCTCTTTGGCTCCAATATCATCCCTTGCTACCACCTTAATGCTATCCTTAATCAGCAGAGCTATGCCACCCCCTCTTTCCTCCTGCCTATCCTTCCTAAACACTTGATACCCCTGGACATTCAGCTCCCAGTCCCTGTCACCTTGCAGCCACGTCTCTGTAATGGCCACCAGATCATATCCATTTGTGTTGATCTGCGCCACCAGCTCATCCACTTTATTCCGAATGCTTCGTGCATTCAGATAAAGCGCTTTCATCCCAGCCTTCAACTGGACCCTATTTGCTGTAACGCCACCAACCATACTCACACCCCCTACTCCCTCTATTATTGGGACATCCTCGGCCTCTTCCCTTACCTGTACCCTTTAACTTTAACTTTAGACCTCGTAACGTCACCTACCCTCGCACCCTCCCCCCCCCAATTAGTTTAAAGCATGGTTCCGAAACTCAATCCTTCTACCAATAAAAGCTAACCACCGTGTGCCTTCTTAACAACCCTATCAGCCTGGATGCCAACTTTCAGGGATCTATGCATGTGGACACCGAGATCTTTCTGCTCATCCACACCACCAAGTATCTTACCAGTAGCCCAGTACACTGTATTCCTGTTACTCCTTCCAAAGCGAATCACCTCACAGTTTTCTGCATTAAACTCCATTTGCTACCTCTCAGCCCAGCTCTGCAGCTCATCTATGTCCCTTTGTAACCGGCAACATCCTTCTGCACTATCCACAACTCCATCGACTTTAGTGTAATCCGCAAATTTACAAATTTACCATCCTTCTACGCCTCATCCAGGTCATTTATAAAAATGACAAACAGCAGTGGCCCCAAAACAGATCCTTGTAATACACCACTAGTAACTGAACTCCTGGATGAACATTTCCCATCAACCACCATCGTCTGTCTTCTTACAGCTAGTCAATTTCTGATCCAAACCGCTTAATCACCCTTAATTGCATGCCTCTGTATTTTCTACAATAGCTTACCGTGGGGAACCTTATCAAATGCTTTACTGAAATCCATATACACCACAGCAACTGCTTTACCCTCATCCACCTCTTTGGTCACTTTCTCAAAGAACTCAATAAGGTTTATGAGGCACAACCTACCCTTCACAAACCCGTGCTGACTATCCCTAATCAAATTATTCCTTTCTAGATGATTATAAATCCTATCTCTTATAATCCTTTCCAAAACTTTGCCCACAACAGAAGTAAGGCTCACTGGTTTATAATTAGCAGGGTTGTCTCTACTCCCCTTCTTGAACAAGGGGACAACATTTGCTATCCTCCAGTCTTCTGGCACTATTCTTGTAGACAATGACGACATAAAGATCAAAGCCTAAGGCTCTGCAATCTCCTCACTAATTTCTCAGAGAATCCTTGGATAAATCCCATCCGGCCCAGGGGACTTAGCTATTTTCACACTTTCCAGAATTGCTAACACCTCCTCCTTATGAATCTCAATCCCGTCTAGTCTAATAGCCTGTATCTCCATATTCTCCTCGACAACATTGTCTTTTTCCTGTGTGAATACTGATGAAAAATATTCATTTAGCGCCTCTCCTGTATCTTCAGACTCCACGCACAACTTCCTACTACTGTCCTTAACTGGCCCTGATCTTACCCTAGTCATTCTTCTATTCCTGACATACCTATAGAAAGCTTTAAGGTTTTCTTTGATCCTATCTGACAAAGATTTCTCATATCCCCTCCTGGCTCTTCTTAGAGAAGGACCTCTCTTTAGGTCCTTCCTAGCTAACTTGTAACTCTCAAGCGCCCTAACTTAGCCTTCACGTCTCATCTTTACATAAGTCTCTTTCTTCCTCTTCCCAAGAGATTTAGCTTTTTTAGTAAACCACGGTTCCTTCACTTGACCACTTCCTCCCTGCCTGACAGGGACAGACTTATCAAGGACACCCAATAGTTGTTCCTTCAACAAGCTCCTCATTTCAATTGTGCCCGTCCCCTGCGGTTTCCTTCCACATCCTATACATCCTAAATCTCGCTTAATCCCATCATAATTTCCTTTCCCCTAGCTATAGCTCTTGCCCTGTGGTATAGACCTATCCCTTCCCATCACTAAAGTAAATGTAACCGAATTGTGGTCACTATCACCAAAGTGCTCACCTATCTCCAAATCTAACACCTGGCCTAGTTCATTATCTAGTACCAAATCCCATGTGGCTTCTTGTTGGCCTATCTACATACTGTGTCAGGGAACCCTCCTGCATATATTGGACAAAAACTGACCCATCTAAAGTATCGAACTATAGCGTTTCCAGTCAATATTTGTAAAGTTAAGGTCCCCCATAACAACTACCCTGTTACTTTCCCTCCTAATGTGGAGATGCCGGTGTTGGACTGGGGTGAACACAGTAAGAAGTCTCACAGCACCAGGTTAAAGTCCAACAGGTTTATTTGGTAATAAACGCCACTAACTTTCGGAACGCTGTTCCTTCGTCAGGTGAGAACTCCCCACTCACCTGACGTAGTTTCAGCGTTCCGAAAGTTAGTGGCGTTTACTACCAAATAAACCTGTTGGACTTTAACCTGGTGCTGTGAGACTTCTTATTTTCGCTCCTATCCAGAATCATCTTTGCAATCCTTTCCTCTACATCTCTGGAACTTTTCAGAGGCCTAGAGAAAACTCCCAATAGGGTGACCTCTCCTTTCCTGTTTCCAACCCCAGCCCATACTTCCTCAGTAGACGAGTCCTCATCAAACGTCCTTTCTGCCACTGTAATGCTGTCCTTGACTAACAATGCCACACCTAACGGTGATATATCTGACACAGTGTCATCAATGAACTATAAATTTGTCCAGTTAAACATTGACAAGACCAAATCCCTTGTTATCAATTCCTGGCACAAACTCTGGCTAGAATTTCACATTTCTCAGGTGAGTGCTCACCCGACCTTGAAGTGCGTGAAATCCCATGAGAGGATTTCAGATGTGCATCCAGACATCATCATGTGGCTTCACAATCTCAGTATCCTGTTTGATCCTTTCTGTATTTTCAATTCTATGTTATTTCTGTGACACAAAATTCCATCTTCAAAACTTACTGATCTTCACCGTCAATTCTGTCCAACTGCCATTGCAATCCTCTTTCATACCTTTTCTTCCCTCTGGGATTGATTACTCCAATGTTCTCCTGGTTCATCTCTTCACAGAATCCCTACAGTGCAGAAAGAGGCCATTTGGCCCATCGAGTCTGCACTGACCACATTCCCATAACCCTACCTATTAACCCTACTAACCTCCTGACACTAAGGGACAATTTAGCATGGCCAGCCAACCTAATCTGCACATCTTTGGAGTGTGGGAGAAAACAGGAACGTCTGGAGGAAACCCACACAGACACGGGGAGAACGTGCAAACTCCATGCAGACAGCAATCCAAGCCAGGAATCAAACCTGTGTCCCTGGCACTGTGAGGCAGCAGTGCTAACCACTGCACCACCGAGCTGCCTGTCACCCTCTATAACCTTTAGCTTATCCAGTCTCTGTTTGGATGTAACCTATCCTACACCAAGTTCCTCACTGTCCTACATTGGCTGCTGGTCACCCAATGCCTTAAATTTAAAATCTTCATCCTGTACTCATCCCCACTCCTATCCCCAACCCTTGTCCTGCAATGATTTTGTCCCATCTAACTCTGTAACCTTTTTGCCTGACAACTCAGCCCATTCATACTCTCTGTTCCTCTAACTTCAGCCTCTACTATACCTCTTCCTTATTTTGCCACATTACTGATGACCCTGCTTTCATCAATAGAGTTCACATTGGAATCTCTCCCAAACCGTTATGCTTCTCTACCTGCCTCCCCTTCTTTAAGATGTTCTTTAAAATCATCTCTTTGCTCGTCTGAATCTCTGATTTTCTGGATGATCCTTATGTCCCCTGTAAAACACTTTGAAACCTGTTGTTATTGTCCAAGTGTGACCCAAACATGGTTTACTGGTATCAGTCCTCAATTTTATTTAAGCATGTGGTCCTCCCAATATTGAAGGTAGTTTATAAACATTTAGCTGCAGATTCTGGCAATGCAAGAGTAGAAGCTGAAACCTGATCTGTTCTGTGAAGGGCAGGAAATGAGCTGATAAACAGGCATTCAAACTGACAAGTTCAGCCAGAACTAAGCATAGGGCTGAACATGCAAGTTTTACAATGATTTCCAATGAAATTCATGCTTGGCGTCAATATGTGGAACTTGAATGCAAGTGACCCTGAGCTGGGAAAAAAAGTGTTGGCTCTGTGCTGTTAAGGATTGTTCTTTTATTTCATTGCCAAAAAATGCGCTTCTTAGTCCATCGAATATCTCACTTGGGCTTCAGCCAGAAGCTTCAAAATGAACAAAATAAACTCCTGGCGCAAACTAAAAAAACCGCACCAGAGTACAATCAACCAAGTACAACAGTAAAATGATGAATCAATTAATGACTGGAAATAGGGGAAGTAGTGCATTGATGTTTTACACTGCCAATTTCTGGAGACTGCCTGAAATCTCCAGGAATTAAAGCCTCATAAGACCGTAAGGCCATAAGATATAGGAGCAGAATTAGGCCACTCTGCCCATTGAGTCTGCTCCACTATTAAATCATGACTGATATTTTTCTCATTCCCATTCTCCTGCTTTTTCCCCATAAACCCTGATCCCCTTATTAATCAATCTCTGTTTTAAAGACACTCAATGATCTGGCCTCCACAGCCTTCTGAGGCATCGAGTTCCACAGATCCACCATTCCCTGGCTGAAGAAGTTCCTTCTCATCTCTGTTTTAAAGGATCGTCCCTTTAGCCTGAGGTTGTGCCCTCTGGTTCCAGTTTTTCCTACTAGGAGAAACATCCTCTCCACGTCCACTCTCTCCAGGTCTCGCAGTATCCTGTAAGTTTCAGTAAAATTCCCCTCATCCTTCTAAACTCCAATGAGTACAGACCCAGAGTCCTCAACTGTTCCTCATACGATAAGCTCTTCCTTCCAGGGATCATTCTTGTGAATCTCCTCTGGACCCTTTCCAAGGCCCAGCACATCCTTCCTTAGATGTGGGGCCCAAAACTGCTCACAATACTCCAAATGGGGTCTGACCAGAGCCTTATACAGAATCAGAAGTACATCCCTTCTCTTGTAGTCTAGCCCTCTTGACACGAATGCTAACATAGCATTTGCCTTCCTAGCTGCTGACTGAACCTGCATGTTAACCTTGAGAGAATCTTGAACAATGACTCCCAAGTCCTTTTGTGTTTCTGATTTCTTAAGCATTTCCCCATTTAGAAAATAATCTATCCCTCCATTCCTCCTTCCAAAGTGTATAACCTCACACTTTCCCACATTGTACTCCAACTGCCACTTCCTGTCCAAGTCATTCTGCAGTTCCCCGTTTCCTCTGTACTACCTGTCCCTCTACATATCTTTGTACCATCAAAGAACAAAGAAAATTACAGCACAGGAACAGGCCCTTCGGCCCTCTAAGCCTGCACCGACCATGCTGCCCGACTTAACTAAAACCCCCTATCCTTCTGGGGATCATATCCCTCTAATCCCATTATTTCATATATCTGTCAAGACGTCCCTTAAAAGTCACTACCGTGTCAACTTCCACTACCTCCCCCTGCAACGAGTTCCAAGCGCCCATTACTCTCTGTGTAAAAAATCTGCATGTGGATATGCCGGCGTTGGACTGGCGTAAACACAGTGAAAAGTCTGACAACACCAGGTTTTAGTCCAACCGATTTATTTGATAATATACTCACAAGCTTTCGGGGTTAGCCCCTTCAGTAATCTCTAAACTGTCTGTGCTTTATATGTTCTGTCTGAGGCCAGAACTCTCCATTCACCTGATGAAGGGGCTAACCCCGAAAGCTTGTGAGTATATTATCAAATAAATCGGTTGGACTAAAACCTGGTGTTGTCAGACTTTTCACTGTAAAAAATCTGCCTCATACATCTCCTTTAAAACTTGCCCCTCGCACTTTAAACCTGTGTCCCCTAGTAATTGACTCTTCCAGCCTGGGAAAAAGCTTCTGGCTATCCACTCTGTCCATGCCTCTCATAATTTTGTAGACTTCCATCAGGTCACCCCTTAACCGCTATCGTTCCAGAGGGAGCAAACTAAGTTTCTCCAACCTCTCCTCATAGCTAATGCTCTCCATACCAGGCAACATCCTAGTAAATTTTTTCTGTAACCTCTCTAAAGCCTCCACATCCTTCTGACAGTGTGGTGACCAGAATTGAACACTATATTCCAAATGTGGCCTAACAAAGGTTCTATTAAGCTGTAACATAACTTGCCAATTTTTAAACTCAATGCCCTGGCCCATGAAGGCAAGCATACCGTATGCCTTCTTGACTACCTTCTTCACCTGCATTGCCACTTTCAGTGACCTGCGTACCTGTACATCTAGACCCCTTTGCGTATCAATACTCTTGAGGGTTCTACCATTTACTATATATTTCCTATCTGTATTACACTTTCCAAAATACATTACCTCACATTTGTCCAGATTAAACTCCATCTGCCATCTCGCCGCCTAATTCTGCAGCTGATCTATATCCTGCTGTATCCTCGGATGGTTCTCATCACTATCTGCAAATCTACCAACCTTTGTGTTGTCCACAAACTTACTAATCAAACTAGTTACATTTTCCTTCAACTCATTTATATATATTACAAACAGCAAAGGTCCCAGGACTGATTCCTGAGGAACGTCACTTGTCACAGCCCTCCATTCAGAAATGCATTTGACATCTGCAAACTTAGTAGCAGTGCCTTCAGTTCCTTGTTAATGCATATTGTGAAAAGTTGTGGTCTCAGCACTGACCCCTGAGGCACACACTAGTCACCGGTTGCCATCCTGAAAAAGACCTCTTCATCCCCACTCTCTGTCTTCTGCCAGTCAGCCAATCCTCCATCCATGCCAGCATCTTATCCTTAACACCATGGACACTTAACTTATTTAGCACTCTCCTATGCGGCACCTTGTCAAAGATGTTCTGGAAATCTAAATAAATCACATCCACTGGTTCTCCTTTATTTAACAACCTTGTTACCTCCTCAAAGAACTCTAACAGATTTGTCAGACATGATCTCCCCTTGACAAAGCCGTGCTCACTCAGTCCTACTTTGTCATGCACTTCCAAGTACTTTGCGATCTCATCTTTAATAATAGACTCTAAAATCTTGGCAATGACCGAAGTCAGGCTAACCGGCCTATAATTTCCGTCTGCTGCCTCCTTCCCTTCTTAAACAGTGATATTACATTAGCTATTTTCCAGTCCTTTATAACCTCCCCTGTCTCCAGTGATTCCTGAAAGATCGCCACCAATGCCTCCACAATTTCCTCAGCAATTTCTTTTCGAACTCTGGGGTGTAGTCCATCTTGTCCAGGTGGTGTATTAACTTTCAGACCTTTCAGATTCCCCAGAACCTTCTTCTTAGTGATGGCCACTACACTCATCCGTGCCCCCTGACTCTCTCTGGCATCCCACTGGTGTCTTCCACTGTGAAGACTGATGCAAAGTAACTGTACCATTACTTTGTTCCCTATTATTATTCTCCAGCCTCATTTTCCAGCGGTCCAATGGCTATTTTTGCCTCTCCCTTACCTTTTACATATTGAAAAAAACTAATCTTCTAAATACTATTGTGTGTAACTCAGTCGAAAAAAGATCATAGAAGCAAATATGTTTTCCATTTCCTTTGAACACTTAATTATTCGTTCTAAAGATATTGAAGAGGGGTATTTGAGTTTTAGCAGGAAAGGAAAGATTGAGACAGAAGGCCATGTTGTGAAAGCTCAAGGAATTCTACAGCCAGAGTTGGTAACCCTACTTGAAGGCAACTACTGCTGTTAAAGAAAGATCTTTGGACAACATACATGCTTGGGCTGATAAGGGGCAAGTCATGTTTTTATTCCACATGCCATAATGGAGATGGTGGCATAATGGTATGTCGCTGGATTAGTAAACTCAATTTGATGTAAATTAGTAAACTCAATTAGTAAACTCAATTTTTCGGTTACAAGTGGTGTGCGTCAGGGATCTGTTTTGGGGCCACTGCTGTTTATAATTTTTATAAATGATCTGGATGAGGGTATAGTTGGGTGGTTCAGTAAATTTGCTGATGACACCAAAGTTGGAGGAGTGGTAGATAGTGAAGAGGGGTGTCATAGTTTACAGAGAGACTTGGACAAGTTGCAGAGCTGGGCTGAGAGGTGACAGATGGAGTTTAATGCGGAAAAGTGTGAGGTAATTCACTTTGGCAGGAATAACAGTTGTGTAGAGTATAGGGCTAATGGTAGGACTCTGAAAAGTGTTGATGAACAGAGGGATCTGGGTGTATGTGTACATAGATCCCTGAAAGTTGGGAATCAAGTAGATAAGGTAGTTAGGAAGGCATACGGTGTCTTGGGGTTTATTGGTAGGGGGATTGAATTTAGGAGCCGCAACGTCATGTTGCAACTGTACAAAACTCTGGTGCGTCCGCACTTGGAGTATTGTGTGCAGTTCTGGTCCCCACATTATAGGAAGGATGTGGAGGCATTGGAGAGGGTGCAGAGGAGGTTTACCAGGATGTTGCCTGGTATGGAGGGAAGGTCCTATGAGGAGAGACTGAGGGATTTGGGGTTGTTTTCGTTAGAAAGAAGGCGGTTAAGAGGGGACCTTATTGAAACATACAAGATGATTAGAGGTTTAGATAGGATGGACAGTGATAGCCTTTTTCCTCGGATGGAGAAAGCTAGCACGAGGGGGCATAGCTTTAAATTAAGGGGTGGTAGATATAGGACGGATGTCAGAGGTAGGTTCTTTACTCAGAGGGTGGTGAGGGATTGGAATGCCCTGCCTGCTGCCGTTGTAGATGCGCCTAGTTTGGGGGCGTTTAAGAGATCTGTGGATAGGTTTATGGATGAAAAGGGATTGGTTTAGGTTAGAGGGTCATTGCTTTTTTAATTGGTCGGCGCAACATCGTGGGCCAAAGGGCCTGTTCTGCGCTGTAATGTTCTATGTTCTAATGCCCAGGGGACACAGGTTCAAATCCCACAATGGCAATGAATGGAACTTAAATTTAATTAATAAACCTGGACTACAACAATGGCCATGAAAGATACTGATTGCTGTAAAAACCCAACCTGTTCACTAATGTCCTTTTGACAAGGAAATCAGCCATTCTTATGATGCTAGATATGTAGGTTATACATCCCAAAGACTGATAGATTGTATCAACCCTTTACACAGATCGCAATGGGTAAGGTACAAAACGTACCAACCAGGTTTCAAAACTCAAAACACAATGTCAAACATCGGGGGGGGGGGGGGGGGCGGAATCTCACCATTGCACCCTCCCAGCCAGTGGGCGGAGTGAGCTGGTAAAATCGCGCTAAAGCCGAGAAATCAGATTTGAGCCCGATTTCTTGCCTCACAATCTTACCAGCATCGGCTATCCAGTGTGTTCAGCATCATGCCCTTTCTGTTGATTTAAATGTAATTAATGAGACTAGGACAGAATTGTCCAGGCTCAGTTGCCTGTGTGTTCTAGCTGGGTAAGATTCTCCCCGGCATACATCATGTATGGTCCCTCATCAATAGGGACCAGACCTGATGACCTCGCTGGTAGAACCACAGGCCATTGAGGCCCCTTCCAGGAGGTTGAGGGCAACAGGGGTGCCCCTTGGGCAGTTCCAATCTGGCACCCTAGCACTGCCTACAGACACCCTGGCAGTGCCAAGAGGGTGGCGCCAGACCAGAGGCGGAAAGTTTGATGGGGGAGGGGGTTCACTGCCGATTGGCATTCTAACAGTGATTGTGGGGGTGATGGGAGGGTGGCATTGGTTCTGTGTGGGGTGAGGGGGGAAGGTATTGTGATAATTCCGTGTGAGGGGGTCGCGAATGGTGACTGAGCTCTGTGACAGTGTAGGAAGAGGGGTGGGAGTGCTGGGCCATGGATGCCGGCTATAGCAATGACAGAAGGCAGCGACAGAAAACTGCACAAATGCAATTGTGCACTCAGTTGCTATCAGCTGGCTTTTGGGCGATTTAGGCTCTACCAATTCCCTCTGCAGAAGGAAATCAGGTCAAGGTTTTTTTTATCATATAAGATCTTATTGCATAAGATTAAACTGGTGGCCTTGCCAAAAAAAAACAGATTTGGAGCTCTCCTGTTTTCAGGCTCATTATACTGAAAACAAGTTTATGATTATCAGTCAGACTTTCAGTGTGGCGCATTTGTATACTGGAAGGTACACATATTAACAGTCATGGCCTTGGTCTTTGTGGACCTAAAGAACATGTATGCACTTTGCATGTGTTTCAGCTAAACAAAATAAGTGATAACCATCCACTGGTTCGTTCCTCAGGGCAATGCCTTGATGAATCAGAATCAAGCTGCCTTGTTTAAATTCTCTAACAATGTGCAGCTGTCAACTATCAGTCAACATTAACTGGTACTTATCCATGACAAAACCTCCACCAAAACCTCCACTTACCAATCAACACTCTTCTTATAAAGTCACTGGGGGAAGTTTTCTGGCTGTTCACATCTCACTCGGCCAAATCTCCATTCACTGCAGCAGGACCAGAGAATCCGCTGATGTGAAAGGCTGGAAAACTCCGGCCATTGTTTCCCTTCACATTGATATTCTCGTGATTGTCATGATGAGTGCAAGATGAAAAACTTTGATTGAATGTCTTTTTCCCAGCATTATTCAGGTTTGTTCACTTATATTAATTGTGATTATTTATATGCAAGTGGTGGCCATTAATTGGGGATTAACTTGTGCTCCAATAAAGTGGATAGGAATAAAATTTTAATTTACGTTATTAAAGCTTCAATTTGTTTTTGTTTTATGTCTTTTTGTATCGGTGGGTCAGCGCTGCCCCTTTCAAATGGAACACTTAATTGGTAATGGATTTACAAAAGAGGTATAAAGAGCAACAGGCTGAAGCTGTGGTATTTGGGTTAGGAGGTACATGTAAGTGATTTGTTTATCTGCAAATGAAAGTTTTTAAAGATACCTAATAGTGGGATCTAATTTTCGCACCTAGGTATCTGCACTGTAAAACAGGGTCCAATTTTACCATTGCGTTGCGCCCGTTTTTAGGCACGAGAACTCGATAAAGTCAGGCACGAGGCGAGTAGCACGATCTGAGCCCACCTCTGCGGCAGTTCCTCTTTACCAAGGCCCGAAAATGGCTGCGATCGGGACAGCTCCCGAAATGGGCGCGACGGTCATTTAAATGCATTTGCATCAGCAACATTGGGAGGGGGTGAGGGGCAATGTCCGGGGGGGGTGGGGGGGGGTGGGGGGCCAGGGGAGGTATTATCTGGCCCAGGAGTGATGTGGCAGGCGATTGGCATTCTATCATTTTTTTCTGTGCACTTGCAGTTGGAGGTGCCGATCGGAGCTGCTGGGTTTCGGGTATGTTAAGCCCCGCCCACAGGCTTGTGTAGTGCGATTCGGAATCGCTGATACTTTTTCAGGCAGAGTGCGTATGGGGGCGCCTGAGAATGGGCCTAAAAGTTGGATCTGAAACACTCCCAGTTTCAAGCCCGCCCCACCTTAGAATCAAAATGGTAAAATAGGGCCCACAGTGTGCCATGTCTACCTGCTGAGCAACTTATCAAAGTAATAATTGTTGACTTTGTTCGTGACCCTGTCATCCCATGAAGGGACATCTGAAAAAACCTTTGTGATTGTAAAGACCTCTATCAAGCTATCCTTTAGCCTTCTCCGTGAAAAGAGTCCTTGCCTATTCAGCCTTAATTAGTTCTCAGTGCTGGCGTCACCCTTGTAAATGTTAATTGTATCTTTTCCTGTGCTTCCCCTGGAAACGAAAACAGTGCACAATACAGGGTAATCAAACACAAGATTAATAGAGCTTTGCTGCTTTTCAGTTATTTTCCTCAAATGCTAACGCCAGTGCTTTATTCCAATTTCTTTTCATGGCATCGTGCATTTGTATTCCTATGTTTTTTATTTATGAATGAGCCTCCTTAATGTCCCCCTTCTCCTCAACCCCATTTAGATATTCTGGGCTGAATAATACATACTGATAGAGTGCCTGGGCCTCATACCTGGAAGTGGCCAACATTCAGCCTTCCGGGCCTACTGCCCAAAGATGCTGAATAAAGCGTCAGTTTGACCTATTAAGATTGATGGGTGAGTTCCAGGCCTCAGACTGAGAGTATTCTGCCCAATCAGGGCAGTAGGGCTATTGGGTCTAGTTGGTCCCAACTCGGATCAAGGTCAGGATGTGCAATTTTAAAGGTCCATTCTGATCTCTTCAACATTGCAATGCAGAAATGGACTCTCTGCATGAAGTCTCAAGTTCTTAAAAGATGAAATTCAGCCAGGACACATCTAGTTCTTCCACAAAGCACTTCTAGCTGCCAAAAGGAAACCAAACAACCAAGAACAAGCCCACCAATACAGGCTTCCTGTTGAAAATAACAGGAAACACAGCTGGCATCAATCCCACTCTGAAAGCGGCTTATTCCATCCTGCACATATTATACCCTGCAGTACTTAACATCGATTCTGGACCCCATGAAGTCTCAAGGCACCAGGTCAAACATGGGTAAGGAACCGTCCTGTTGAATATCACGTACCATCGCCCCAAAGCTGATGAATCAGTACTCCTCCAATGTTGAACACCGCTTGAAGGAAGCACTGAGGGTGGCAAGGGATGGGGAATAATGCCCACTTTCCATAAATAATGAAAAAATGTCTTCAGCCTTTTTAATGAGCACAACCAACCAATTACCTTCAATTTGCAAAATGCCCAGGCCTGCCTACTTAACTATTATCCCAGGCTGGTGTGATGATGCCAGGAACGTGACCCAATGTCTTTGGTCCTGATAAAACATTGGCTTATGTGCATCTTGCTGCCATTTTCAAAGTTTATAGCTCAAGCTTTATTTTTCAAGGAGTACGTGGCCTCATTATTCCTCCTAACCTTCGCACCATCTCACAGTAGTTTATATTAAAATACATTTGTTATTTACATTTCCATTCTTCAAGCTTATTAATGATTTCCTGTGTTTTGTTGGCCTTTCTTTGCACTAACTACACCCATTGTTTGTTGTCATTTGGAAATTTTGACATTGTACTTCCAATTTCGGAATCCAATTTGTTTGTGTAACTGGTGATCGGCAGTGGTCACATCGCTATTTGAATTTTTAAACAAAAAGCATTTGCTTCCCAGTTTGATGGTATATAGCGGAATTCTCCCAACCTGCTCACCATGGGAATTGTAGCGGGCCAGGGGTGGAATTCTCTAATTTCACGGGGAGCGTGGCCAGAGAATCCCAATTGTAAACTTTTTTACTGCTGGCAGTCAGGCAGGGAGAGTGGGTTAGAGACACGCAGGGTCCTGTAAGTGCATAGGCAGGAATATCCCAATGAATACACTGCTTGACCATGTCTGTAACTGCCAATCCTGCTGAGGTTCACAGGATTAGAGGGGTGTCCCTCAAAAAGCGAGCTTTTCTAAGAGACAGTAAGGGAGGACACCTCTGTCTGACTCTTACTTGGGCACGATTCAGAGAAGATGGGGTAAGAGCCACATGTAAATTAGGAATTGATAGTAGGGAAATGGTGAGTAAAGTCTGACAAAAATGGGACAACAGAAACAGCGTTGTGCATACAGATACCATGGACATGTTGTATTATATACATTTTATATTTGATTTGACATATTACTGTCACACATATTAGCATACAGTGAAAGGTATTGTTTCTTGAGCGCTATGCGGACAGGGCATACCATTCATAAAGAAGGAAACAAGAGAGTGCAGAATGTACTGTTACAGTCATAGCTAAGGTGTAGAGAAAGATCAACTCAGTGCAAGGTAGGTCCAATCAAAAGTCTGATGGCAGCAGAAAAGAAGCTGTTCTTGAGTCGGTTGGTATGTGACCTTAGACTTTTGTATCTTTTTCCTGACGGACTTAGAGTCATGGAAAGGATATAGCAAAGATTTATTAGAACACAAGAATTAAATACATGGGGCATTCGTGAAGAAAGACTCAAAGGTCAGGGTTTTTTCACTAAGAATAAGGAGAAATCTATGTTATTGGGTTTCCAAAGTTATAAAGCATGGTGAACGATGCTCTCTGTGTGATAGTGAGCGAGGATTATCATGATCAGAATAAGGAAGACATATAGAATAAAGTTCATGCTGAGGATTGTTTAGAATATGGTTTGCTTTGTAAGAAGTTGTATTTGAGACCGAATATTAAATTATTTAAGGATAAAAGTGATATTAAAAGTTTAAATTAAAAGCAACGGCCTAATGATATTAATCCAGAAGTTCAGCTAATGTTCTGGGTATCTGGGTTCGAATCCCACCAGGGCAGTATGTGGAATTTGAATTCAATAAAAAATATCTGGAATTAAGAATCTACGGATGACCACGAAACCATTATTGATTTGTCGGAAAAACCCATCTGGTTCACTAATGTCCTTTAGGGAAAGAAATCTGCCATCCTTACCTGGTCTGGCCTCTCTCTAGGGGTGAGATACAAAAGGATCCAGAGGAGCAAGTTTTTTAAAAAGAGGGGGTTACAAGAGGCAGGTACAATTTTGTCTTTTAAAAAGCATTTAGACAGTTACATGGTAAGATGGGTATTGAGGGATATGGACCAAACCTGGGCAATTGGGATTAGCTTAGGGGTTAAAAAAAAGAGGTGGCATGGACAAGTTGGGCCGAAGGGCCTGCTTCCATGCTGTAAACCTTTATGACTCTACATGTGAGTCCAGAGCCACAGCTATGCGATTGACTCTCAACTGCCCTTGGGTAACTTGGGATGGGCAATAAATGCTCCATATTCCACGAATGAATAAAAAACAAATAAAATGCAAAGGATAAAGGAAAACAGCCGATCAACAGGAAGATAATAGACAACTTTGATAGAAGAGCTGGCATTGACACAGGCTCACTGCTCTGAACTTTAAACACATGATTCAATGAAAAAGCAAATGACCCTTGCTCCATTTACAGCAAGCTGAAATAAATAAACCTCTCGAGGCAAAACAGGGAAACATTCATCTTATTACACACATCAAATTATGTATCAGAAGTGTCCTCTTTTAACTGTTTTAAGATTTGTAATTGAGCCACTTTCCTGTTGAACCTTTTTTTTGAACTCTGATGTTCCAGTGCACAATAATGCTGACCCTTCATCCTGAAATTTTACAACAGTTTTCTCCCAAAGCCTTTAGTTGTCACACTTTAATTCTGCACACTATTAAACCAAGGCGGGTTTGATAAAACATCTTGCTGATGTAAACAAATAAGTTTCCTGTCCAAGCATGCATTCTTTGCAGACAGAAAATACCATTTCCTTCCTGCTTGCTGTTATTTTTGACTGGGTTTAGTTGGTATTTCTATTGAAAATCAAAAACGATATTCACTTTGGGTGATATCTATCCAGTATTCTCTCAATCTTTGAGATATTATTTGGCACAAACTTACATTCGAACTACTTTCCTTCTCCTGATGGCATGAAGGATGAGTCATCATCATTTCCTTTTACAATCACCGAACAGCTTGGGGCAATCTTTTCATTTTTGCTTCAATTTCCATTTGAGCAGCTAACTTGCTTCAGTGGTCCAGAAACTCCCAGCATACAGCACTGGGCTTCCAAAAGCAGAGTGAAGATCTGTGTTCCAATACTTAGCTGTATTTTCAATCTTGCTGGCTCACCAATTTTCATGCAGACCGCTGCATGAGCTACTTCAATGATGACAGGGCAGTTCACCTCAGGGTGGGTGAAAATCTGACAGTTTGAAGTTCTCCCCAAGTTGTAGTTTGGATTGAGAGTTGCATAGACAATGATAATAGCCAAGTCCAGGGCTGTTCCTTCAAAGTTTATTACTGTCACAAGTAGGCTCACATTAGCACTGCAAAGATGTTGCCTGGGTTGGAACATTTGAGTTAAAAAGAGAGTTTGGTTGGCTTGGGTTTCTTTTCTTTGGAGCAGAGAAGCCTGAGGGGCGACCCAATTGAGGTGTTCAAGATTATGAGGGGCATGGACAGGGTAGACAAGGAGCAGCTGTTCCCCATAGTTGAAAGGTCAGTTATAACAGGACACAAGTTAAAAGTGAGGAGTGGGAGGTTTAGGGGGGATTTGAGGAAAAACCTTTTACCCAGGGAGTGGTGATGGTCTAAAGTGCACTGCCTGAGAGGGTGGTGAAGGCAGGATGCCTCACATCATTAAAAAAAGTACCTGGATAAGTACTTGGCGCGCCATAATATTTAAGCTGACTTATTTCAGATACCAATGTAGCAAACCTGTGAATCTCGATTGAAAAGGTGTTATTAGTCAGCCATGTTTACTTATCCTGTTTTTGTTTGAGGAGTCTGGCTCCATTTAACAGCATAACAGAGCTCAATAAGAACTCAGAACACTAGTTGGTATGTTGACCGTCAAGATCTCAATGATCAAAAGCTTCTATTACCACAACACTATAATGCATCCATTATCTAGTTTGACCACTGATTGAAAGCCTCCAGTTATGGTACAGAGTGTGTTCTTTGGAGGTTTGCTTGGGGAAAGACCTGGTTAAGAATTAATATTGGTTAATATTTGCAAGAAGGTCAATTTACCTTCTTATTGAACATGAATAATTAGCCCATTGTCTTTTCCTACCTCAGCTAAACATGTTTTCACTGACAGTTACAAGAATAGACCAGAAGACCATAAGACATAGGAACACCTTGCCACCTTATCCCCATAACCCTTGATTTCCTTACTGATTAAAAATGTCTATTTCTGCTTTGAACATACTTAAAGACTCAACCTCTACAGCTCTCTGTGGTAAAGAATTCCAAAGATTCACTTCTCTTAGAGGAGAAATCCCTCCTTGTCTTTGTCTTAAAGGGGTGAGCACTTACTCTGACATTATGTCCACTGGTGCTAGATTTTCCCAAAAGACGTTATGTTGTACTTTATTACAAAAGGAACTGAATATAAAAGTAAGGAGATTACGATTCAATTGTACGGAACATTGGTGAGACCACATCTTGAATTTTGTGTCCAATTTTGGTTTCCTTATTTAAGGAAGGATGTAAATGCACTAGAGGTGGTTTGGAGAAGGTTTACTAGATTGAGATCCAGAATTATGAGGCTAGGTTAGACAGGCTGGGCTTGTTTTGGAGTTTGGAAGGGATAACTCAATTAAAGTGCAGACGATGCTGAACAGCCTTGACAAGATGGACATGGAAAGGTATTTTTTCTCTTGTGGGTGAATCCAGAACTAGGGAGCAGTGTTTTAAAATTCAGGGTCCACATGGATGGGATCAGGCCGATAGATTTAGGCTGCCACACCAGTGGGAGCCTCCCACCATATATTAAGACAGAGGAAAAAAAACTGGCTGCTGCTTTGTTTTTAAACAGCCTTGTGAGAACAATTTTTATCATATAAATTATTTATGGAGCGCTGCAAAATGCGGCAACAGCTTCAACAAGCCTGCTAAACCACATAGAATGAACTCAAGACACTGTCCGTTGATGATCAAATGATTACATCATCAACAGGTTGCACCTTACTTCCTCTGAGGAGCGACTTAAACCACACAATGATGTATGAACAGACCTGCAGAAAACATCCAATTTGTTACTTTTTTAGGTGCAGTTCATTGGCACTGGCCAGGTGTAGAGCAATGTGCAAACATCTGGATGAGCAACAGAGACATTCAGAACAGTTCCATCTGGCATTGAGTGGAGAGACACAAACCTGGGGCAAAAACATGTATTAAGTAATTTTGACTGGTCTAATTTGAGGTTTAACAGCTTTGCAAGACCATTGTTTTCTGCACAGGGTCATGTATTTGCAGACACTTAGCAGGCCAAATGCGTGCTGCACCCAAAGTAATTCAATTGACAAAGGAAGGAGCAAACCTCAAGCCCCAGAACCTGAGACGGTATGGGCTTCTGGTGGCAAAACTAAAGAAAAAATGCAAACAGAGCACTGGAATGATCTCTAGAGAGATTAAAGTGAAAAACAGGGATGTTAAACCTATCTAACTTGGTTAGACCATGTTTAGAATAATAGTTTTGATCACCATAAAGTTTTAAAGGTACTTCTGAAGATGTGAAAACAGTTAAATTATACCAGAACTGAGGAATTATAAACATCAGGAAAGATTGAATGAACTTTTCCCTGGAAAAAGACTGAGGAGTGACCAAATAGGAAGTTAAGAAAGGATTTGATGGGGTAGGCCCATGGTTCCCAAAGTATGGTCTGTGGACCATTGACTATGGCAGCACGGTAACACAGTGGTTAGCATTGCTGCCTCACATCGCCAGGGGCCTGAGTTCAATTCCCAGCTTGGGTCATCGTCTCTGTGAAGTTTGCGTCTCCATGTGTTCTGAAAGACGTGCTGATTAGGTGCATTGACCTGAACAGATGCTGGACTGTGGCGACTCAGGAAATTTGACAGTAACTTCATTGCAGTGCTAATGTAAGCCTTACTTGTGACTAATAAATAAACTTTAAAGCGAGTCACTGATGCAAAACGTCTTCATAGAGAACAGGCCAGAACCCTCATCCCCACAACTCGTCATGACAACACACAAAGAGACCGACTCCTGCAAGTGTGTCACAAATCTAAGACTTTCTTAACTATACTCTCTTCCATCTTCTTCCGTCGGGAAAAAGATACAAAAGTCTTGACGACATGCACCAACCAACTCAAGAACAGCATTTTCCCTGCCGCCATCAGACTTCTGAATGAACCTATCTCACTTTAAATTGATTTTTCTTTATACCCTAGCTGTGACTTAAACATTACATTCCGGACTCTCTCCTTTCCTTCTCTACGTACAGTATGCTTTGTCTGTATAGCACACAAGAAACAATACTTTTTATTATATACTAATACTTAAAATACATTTTGTATTTTTAACTTCTAACTAGGATGGCACAGTGGCACAATGGTTAGCACTGCTGCCTCGCAGCGCTGGAAACCCAGGTCCAATTCTGGCCTCGGGTCACTGTCTGTGTGGAGTTTACACGTTCTGTCCGTGTCTGTGTGGGTTTCCTCCAGGTGGTTTTATTTCCTCCTACAGTCCAAAGATGTGTGGGTTAGGTTGATTGGCTATGTTAAATTGGCCTTGCATTGGGGGATTAGCAGGGTAAGAGTGTGGGGTTATGGGAATAGGGCTTGGGTGGGATTGTGGTTGTTACAGACTTGATGGGTCAAATGGCTTCCTTCTGTAGCGTAAGGATTCTATGATTCTATGTGACAATAATAAATCATCATAAACATAGGTAGTGTAGTTCTGCAGTTTGAAAATCAATCACTAATCTGCTTCCTGTCCCTTATCCTATTTTGTATTCATATCATTATCTTTTTAATTGTGTGGCCTTTGAATTTTGTTAATGTTTACTGTGTGGAATATTGGCAAATGCCATTATTTTTGCCTATGTTGATATAACTTCAAGCACATCAACCTGATCAACTCCTTATCAAAATCCTTGAGGAATTTAGTCAAATACGATTTGCCATTATCAAATTCATGCTGACTTTCATTTATCGGCCCTACTTTTCCAAATGGCAAACATTTTTGTTCTGGGTTATTGTCTCAAAATTTCTCTATCACTGACATTGGACCAACTAGACTGTTATTTTTGGATTTAATTTCCGTTCTTTTTTAAAAAGTAGGATGTAACCGTAGTAATCATTCAATTCTTTGCCACCACCCACATCCAAGGAGGATTCATGAGGTGTTATTTTGGCTACAGGATGACAACAGGAGCTAAATGGGTGCAATGCCATTGGGAGTAAGCTGTTTGAAAATTGAGATTTAATGGACAACTTTTATCCTCATTGACGATTATTGTTTCTTGAATTTGCTCATAGCTCCTAAACCAGATGTAGCACTCATGCACTGATTAGATGCAATTTTTGTGGAGCAATAGATGTGGGCTCCTCTCACCCACCACTGCTGAAGATGTGGCGCGCTGACTGGCACACAACAACATGTTGCAGAATGGCTCAAGGACGAGTGAGAGCGATCACAAGATCTCGGACATGGTATTGGAGGTCCAGAAGAGCAGAGATTCCTCATAGTTGCCGGGGAGGTGGATGCCATTTTGACTCTCTGCCCCCCTCTTCCTCGGGAAGTAGTCATTATATTTGCAGCACTTATTACAGGAACAAAGAAAATAAAGTGGTAGCACGTGAGCTTTGTGTGTAACAACAGAACAGGTTTATTAGGTAGCCATTTACACCACAGTGGCTGCATCTAGACTGAATAAGACCGAACGTAGCCAATGATGTCATGAACTGATGTGACCAAACCATTAAAGTTCTATGCAACATACATAATATATAACATCTCTCTCGCCCCTTTTACTTCTGAAGTCCCAGAACAATGTAATCCTGACATGGTCATGAGAAACAGGAAATATACATTGGCAAACAAGTTATCATTACACAGTAATTTTAATACAGTTAATACGAAAAATGATCTGGGGGGTGTCTATTCCGCACAGGATGCCTGTGCACTTCTGATTGTTGAGGTATGAGGAGAGATTAAACAGTTTGGGCTTATACTTGCTGGAGTTTAGAAGGACATGAGGGGATCTGATCGAGCTATATAAAAACTAAAAAGGATTGATGAAGTAAATGTAAACCAAATGTTTCCCCTTTAGGGGCAATCTAGAACACAAAGTCATAGGTATAGGTTGCAAGGCTGTGGATTTAAAACTGAGATGAGGAAGAACTATTTCTCGCAGAGGATAGTGAATTTGTGGAATCTGCTGCCCCATAGCACGATGGAGTCTGAATTATTAATGGTTTCAATTAGGAGGTAGAAAAATTTCTGATTAAAAAATGGGTTCAAGGGATATGGAGAACAGGTGGGGAGGTGGATTTGAGACCAGGAAGAGATCAGCCATCATCTGATTGAATTGCAGAGCAGGCTTGAAGGGCTACATTGCCTTCTTCTGCTCCTAACTCCTATAAAATAAAATTGTTTTGAGATGTTCTCTTAATTCCTCTTCACATCTTGCTGATTTGTAACCATTTTCTCATTCTTCCTATGTAGATTAGCTGCTTGGTTGCTGTTTACTCAGTCCTTTGCTCTGTCAATGTATTGGGAGAATGGACCCGTAAAACAGATGTTCTACTAAGAAATGTTTACTGCTCTGCATGTGAATACCTTGAATACTAAAAACACAAAAGACAGTCGGGGACAAAATCAAAGCCAAGCGTGAAAGAAAAGGATCGGGGTGTTATTATGCATCATTCTCTAAAAGGTTCATTGCTACTGCCCTGCAGTTACATATACAGCAAACATGTATTTATAGGACAATTCACTACAAAGCAAACCATTTTGTCCATGTACAAACCCTTAGATATGCTTAATTTGTAATACTGTTTCGAGTTTTTGTTCTCTTATATGGTGGAGGATATTGAAACATTGGAAAGGGTATGGAGAGAGAGTAACAAGATTGATATCCAGCTTAAAAAGATCTTGGCTACCAAGATGCACTTAAAGAGTTGTGCCTGTAGACTTTGAAAAAGCTTACATTTGGGCAATTTGATCCATGATCTGAAGGAATTACATTGTGTGTATGCGGACAAATTATTTACTCTGGTCCAGGGGTTCTCTGTGAAGGTCATGGGAGAATAGAATTGGGTCACATGTCAGTTGATTCTTTCTTTCTCAAAAACTTGGACCCGAGGAATAGGTTGTCTGTTTGTACGGCAAATATGAATTTGCCATATACCTTCAGAAGAGAGGTGGACACATTTCTGATTGAAGGGTCAACAAACAAATTTAGGGTATAAGTTATTTATTAGTGTCACAAGTAGGCTTAGATTAACACTGCAATGAAGTTACTGTGAAAATCCCCTAGTCACCACACTCTGGCACCTCTTTGGGTAAACTGAGGGAGAATTTAGCATGGCCTATGCACCTAACCAACACGTTGATCGGTTGGAGACTTGGATGGAGAGATGGCAGATGGAGTCTGATCCGGACAAATGTGAGGTAATGCTTTTTGTAAGATCTGATATTGATGGGAAATATACAGTACCTGGCAGAACCCTTTAGCGTATTGATAGGCAGAGGGATCTGGATGTACAAGTACACAAGTCACTGAAAGTGGCAATGCAGGTGAAGAAGGTGGTCAAAAAGGCATACGGCATGCTTGCCTTCATGGGCCAGGGCATTGAGTTTAAAAATTGGCTTTGCGTTGCAGCTTTATAGAACCTTGGTTAGATCACATTTGGAATATAGTGTTCAATTCTGGTCGCCACACTGCCAGGAGGATATGGAGGCTTTGGAGAAGGTGCAGAAAAGATTTACCAGGATATTGCCTTGTATGGAGGGCATTAGCTATGAGGGGAGGTTGGAGTAACTTTGCTGGTTCTCACTGGAACAATGGAGAAAGAGGGGCAACCTGATAGAAGTCTACAAGATTATGACGGGCATGGACAGAGTGGACAGTCAGAAGCTTTTTCCCAATGTGGAAGAGTCAATTACGAGGGGGCATAGGTTTAAGGTGTGAGGGGCAAAGTTTAAAGGAGATGTATGAGGCAAGTTTTTTTTTACAGAAGATGGTGGGTGAATATAAAAGTAGGGAGGTCTTGCTGCGGCTGTACAGGGCGCTGGTGAGGCCGCAGCTGGAGTACTGTGTGCAGTTTTGATTGCCGTACTTATGCAAGGATATTTTGGCCTTGGGGGGAGTGCAGAGGAGGTTTACTAGGCTGATTCCGGAGTTGAGGGGGTTGAGCTACGAGGAGAGGCTGAATAAACTAGGCTTGTACTCGTTAGAGTTTAGAAGAATGAGGGGAGATCTCATTGAGACGTATAAGATGATGAATGGGATGGATAGGATAGAGGTGGAGAGACTCTTCCCGCTCAGAAAGGACAGTAGGACTAGGGGGCACAGCCTCAGGATAAAGGGGGGGGCAGTTTAGAACGGAGTTGAGGAGGAACTTCTTCACTCAAAGGGTGGTGAATCTCTGGAATTCTCTGCCCGTTGAAGTGGTGGAGGCTGCCTCGCTCAATATTTTTAAGACGCGGGTTGATAGGTTTTTGATAGGCAAGGGGATTAAGGGTTATGGGGAGAGGGCGGGAATGTGGAACTGAGGCACAACAGATCAGCCATGATCTTATTGAATGGCGGGGCAGGCTCGAGGGGCTAGATGGCCTACTCCTATTTCTTATGTTCTTATGCCTGGAACTTGCTGCCAGGGGAAGTAGTGGAAGCAGATACAATAGTGAGTTTTAAGTGGCGTCTGGACAAATACATGAATAGGATGGGAATAGAGGGATATGGTCCCCAGAAGGGTAGGGGGTTTTAGTTCAGACAGGCAGCATGGTCAGTACAGGCTTGGCAGGCTGAAAGGTCTATTCCTACGCTGTAATTTCCTTTGTTTTTTGTCTTTCAGACTGTGGGATGAAACCAGACATCTGGTGGAAACCCAGGTAGACGCGGGGAGAATGTGCACACACACAGTGATCCAAGCTGGAATCCAACCCAGGTCCCTGGCACTGTGAGGCAGCAGTGCTAACCACTGTGCCACCATATAACGTATATAGGTATGTTATGGTCGGTGTAGTCTCTGGACTAATTTAGATCATGGAAAAGTCTCAGAAGAATTTCATCGATTTTTCTACCCTCCTCCTCCCGTTACTGTCTTGGGTTTTTGTCTTTTGATGCCTTTCCTTGGTGTTTAGATGGTACTGGGTGGGTAAGGAGTTTCTGATTCATAATAGAAAAGAGAATATGAAGAGGACTGGATGAGCAAGTTGACCAAGGCCTGTCTGACTTTTTAATGTTTATATTTCCTGTTTAGTCATATATCAAAAAATTAGCAGTTAACAGTCAATTGTTCTTTTCATGCATATATGAGTCACAAAACAAGTTAGACAGACAGTGCCACATAAGCCCATGCAGACAGTTAATAATTTATAAATTGTCCAGCAACTTTTGGTGAAGAAGACAACGCCCAGGATTGCAAATTGTCACAAGTTATGCTCCAGTTTTGCTGCTCTCCTGTTTGCAAAATCAGAAACTCACCTTTAACCTCCTGTGAGTTGCCTGAAGTACTGGATTTTTGCATTCATTGCAATTAATCTCACCGCAGAAAGTCTTTGATTTGATTTATTATTGTCACTGCTGCTTCACAGCTCCAGGGGCCTGGGTTTGATTCCCAGCTCGGATCACTGTCTGTGTGGAGTTTGCACATTCTCCTCGTGTCTGCGTGGGTTTCCTCCGGATGGTCTGGTTTCCTCCCACAATCCAAAGGTGTGCGGTTTAGGTTGATTGGCCATTGTATAGTTGCCTCTTAGTGTCCTAAGATGCTTAGGTTAGAGGGATTAGCGGGTAAAATATGTAGGGATATGGGGGTAGGGCCTGGGTTGGATTGTGGTCGGTGCAGACTCGATGGGCCGAAGAGCCTCTTTCTGCACTGTAGGGTTCTATGATTCTATACTGTTACAGTCACAGCTAGGGTATAGAGAAAGATCAACTTAATGCGAGGGAGGTCCATTCAAAAGTCTGTTGGCAGCAAGGAAGAAGTTGTTCTTGAGACGGTTGGTACGTGTCCTCAGACTTTTGTATCATTTTCCTGACAAAAGAAGGTCGAAGAGAGTATGTCTGGGATGTGCCTTAATTATGCTGGTCGCTTTGCCAAGACAGCCGCAAGTGTAGACAGTGTTAATGGGTGAAAGGCTGATTGAAAGAGTACAGACTGGGTTTCGTCCATGATCCTTTGTAGTTTCTTGTGGTCTTGGGCAGAACAAGAGTCATACCAAGCTGTGATACAACAAGAAAGAATGCTTTCTAAGGTGCATTCAAGAAAGTCAAGAGCTGGTACTTAAATGTAAACATATTTTCTATGACATTTCTATTCCTGCAATCCCAAACAACTTTTGTAGCCCAGAAAGGAAATATCACACATCATAACTAAACAAAAGGCAGATCACAAGGTAGATTAAGGACCATCCCTAATTTACATTTCTCCAAATACTTATTTGCCACTCGCCTCAACTAAGAATACTACAATAATGAAAATACAATATTAATCTTCATTTTAAATATAAAATTATAAAAGCAGCGCTAATCTTCATTGTGTTCCGTTATGATGGAATTCTGGATACCTTATTTCCTTTTAGCTGTCTGCTACATATGTCACCAACAAGATGTGAACATTTAAAAAATATTCTATCAAGAGGTCTGTGCCAAAAATATGTAAATGAGGAGGTTGTTGAGATGCTGGAGATGATAAAAATTGAGGAACTAGAAAAGTTGATAACTTTCAAAATGAAGAACTCACCCAGTCTAGATGGGAAAAGTCTGAGACAGACACGATAGGGGTTGTGGAGGTACTGACAACAATCTTTCAATCATTGTTGCATACAAAAATGGGTCCAAAGGGTTGGAGAACTGCAAATGTTACACCCTCATTTGAGAAGGGGAGATGGATAAACCTGGGAATTATGGACCAGTTGGTTTAGCATCCGTGGCAGGGAAGTTTTCAAAAATAATAATCTGGGAGAAAATTAACAGTTGTTGGGGGCAAGCGTAGATTAATAAACGAAACCCAGAAACGATTTGTTAATTGTGCTTTGTATTTGTTCAACTTCGTTGAGCTTTTTGATGAGGTACGATAAATGGAGCAGTGCAGCTGAATTTGTGTATCTGGACTTTCAAGAGGCTTGATAAATAATCACATAATAGATTGTTAGCAAAATTGAAGTCCATGGTATAAAAAGAGCAGCAGGAGTATAGGGTGGCACAATGGTTAGCACTGCTGCCTCACAGCATCAGGGACTTGAGCTCGATTCATGGCTTGGGTCACTGTCAGTGTGGAGTTTGCATATTCTCCCTGCGTCTGCGTGGGTTTCCTCCCAGTGCTCCAGTTTCCTCCCACAGTCTGATAGACATGCTGGTTAGGTGGATTGACCTGAACAGGCGCCAGAGTGTGGCAACAAGGGGATTTTCACAGTAACTTCATTGGAATGTTAATGCGAGCCTTACTCGTGGCTAATAAATAAACTTTAACTTTTAAAATTGGCCAAGGAATAGAAAAGAATTGTAGTGAATAGTGAATCTACTTTTCAGATTGGAAGGAGGTGTTCAGTAGTTTAGTGACGGGACCACTGCTGTTGTTGATATACATGGGGGTACAGGGCACATCTCTGAAATCTGTACATGACACAATACTTGCAAAATCTTATAAACAGTAGAAAAGAGAGTAATTGACTTCAAGAGAACATCTAAAAATTGGTAGAAGAAGCAGACATTTGGCAAATCAAATTCAACAAGAAAAGTTGTGAGGTGATAATAGTACAAGGAGTGAAAGAACATTATTATCTCAGGGTGTTTGTACCCAAGTCTTTGACAGTGGCAAAAGAGATTTTACCCTTACAAACAACTTCAAAATATAAACACCAGGAAGTTATGCAAAACGGATAGAAAATAGTTCGGCTCCAGTTTGTATATTGAGTCTGAACTTGCCACGTAGTGGCAGAGTTGGATTGCTACTTTGCTCCTGCTTTTTAATTTTGAAATCTTCTCGATCCTGTCTTGCCTGACCTTCTGACTCAAATGCACTTGCGCACTTCTCACCCAGCTGAGGCCTTCAGTCAAACACTGCAGAATTGGAGGAAGTTGGTCACACACCCTTGTGGCACTAGCTGTGATGTGGGTGTTGACTTGTCGGAGGGAAGGGGTGGTGGGTGTTGTTGACCAGTCGCTGGTCCTAGCTGGGGTAGCTGGGGGAAGTCCTGGAAGAAATGGGGGGGGCGCGGGGGCGGGGAGGAGTTGTGTCGGAGGGGAGTGGTGGGTGTGGTTCAGTATAATTTATTACCTATAAGCTACAAATTATTTTAATTCTAACCTTTTCTGGGCAACCAATGATGTAACACTGTCAGAACTATCCAATGTTGGCGATTTAAAACTCACAAATTTCATGTGGTTCCCATTTTGCACTTTCCAGGCAACTGCCATAAAATTCTTAACTTGGAGCCTCTGGGATGGGTTCCCTGGCACATCTTTGGGTAACTCCCCAGATGCGACAGACTGGAGCTCGGAAATTACAATCCATTGTGTTGAATTCCAGGGACCACATTAAGAGGGATATGAACACATGAATGTAAGAAACAGAAGCAGGAGTAGGCCACCAGGCCCTTCAAGCCTGCCCTGCCATTCAATACAATCATGGCTGATATATGCTGGCCCCAGCTCCTTTTCTGTGCCATCTCTCCATCGCCCTCTATTCCTCGATCTATCAAATATCTTTCCACCTCCATTTTAAATACGTCTAATGTTCCAGCCTCCTTTGTGGCAGAGGATTCCAGAGATTTACTATCCTCCGAGGAGAAATTTCGATGCATCACAGTTTTAAATGACTGGCCTTTTATCTTGTAGCAATGTCCCTTGGCTTGAGATTCTCCCACGAGTGAGAATTTATTTTCAAATTCTAAAGTGAAAATTTTGGAGGGGGTACAGGAGCAATTTATTAGAATGTTTCAGCAATAAGTGATGAGAGTTATATCGGTAGATTAGATTTGTGACTTTTCTTTCCTTAGAGCAGAGGAAGTTAGGAGATTTGAAAAAAGTTTAAGATCATGAAGATTTAAACAGTGCAAATAAAGAAAAACATAGTTTTTTTTTGCTCATGAGATGCGTGTGTAGCTGATAATACCAGCATTTATTTCCCATCTCTAGCTGCCCTTGAGATGGTGGTGGTGAACCACATTCCTGAATGGCTGTGATTTTGACCCAATAATGCTGAAGGAATGGAGATTTATTTCCAAGTTAGGATGCTATAGAACTTGGAGGAGGATCTTGCACATGGAGGTACCATTCCTAAACAGCTGCTGCATTTTCTCAGCTAGGTGGTAGAGGTCACGGGTCTGGAGGGTATTGTCACAAAAGCCTTGGTGACTGGCTGCTGTAGCACATCTTGTGGATGATAAACGCTGTAGCCGCAGTGCATGAGTGATGCAGGGAGTGAATGTCTCAGACTGTGGATGGGTTGTTGATCAAGCAGGCTGCTTCGTCCCTGGATGATGTTGAAGTTCTTGTGTTACTGGAGGTGCACTATCCAGATGAATGCAGAGTATTCCACCATAGTCTGGAATTGTGCTTGTTCACTGCAGACCTGCTCTTGTACTCTCAGTTACAGGGCTGCTGATGATAGGGGATTCAAGCAACAGTGATCCCATTGAATGTCAAGGGGCCGCGGTTAGACGGTCCCTTGAAATTCTGTGATACAAATGCCACTTGTCATTAATCAGTTCTGGCCTGAATGTTGTCTTGGTCTGTTTATATTTGGGAGGGGTGTAATTCATTTTCAGAGGAGCAAACATCCATGAACATTCCCACTTTTGACCTTATGATGGAAGAAAGATCACTGATATGCAGCTGATGGTTGAGCCAATGGATCAGTCAGATTAACTGGATTACTTCAGAAGACTCAGGCTGGATTCAATGGGCTAAATGGCCTCCTTCTGTGTTATTCTATGATGCTTACCCACAAAGTTTTCAGAAATTATCTTGAGACAAATGTGGAACTTATGTTTATGTCTAATGATGGTTTGTAGTGATACTGCATGTCTAAGCAACCAACTAGGGTAATCCCGTAGCATTTGATACAAAAGTCCCCAAGTCATCCAGTCATATTAGTTTAAGGGAGATCCTTGTGTTTATGTGACCACAGCTTAAGCCACACAGCAAATAAGTATGCTTGTGAGTAAAGGAACTTTTTGTTGACTATTATGATGATGCATTCTTGATAGTAGCCATGGTAACATATGGTTATTGTTACTCTACTTTCCAGTGGCCACTGGCAGGCCTCAAAATCGGTAAAAAGGACAAAGATTAACCTCTGAAATTTTAATACATGCAACTTTTGAATGTCCAGTATGTAGGACAAAGATCTCCATTCAATGTGGAAAAATTCCCCCTTCTTAATGCTCTTCTGACACATGCCACAGGATAAGAGAGCAAGTGCGTTTATTATCAGTGCCAAATCTAAAGCAAAAAACGAGAAAGTAATTTCCTCCAAGCCAGCCTTTTCTTAGATAGTCTTCTTTATTGTAGAGACTACAACTACTAATTTAATTTCCTGAGAGAGAGGCCTGTGTAGAATTGCACTCATCTCCAAGCAAACTGAGCTATTTTAGATATATTTAGATAGTATTGTAAACACACCTTGTAAAACTACTTGACTCCAGCTGAACAGGAAAGTTGAAAATTCAGATCCTAGCAGTGAACTACCACACCATTTGTTACTAAGGCCATATGCGATATTGCTGCATACCTGTAGTGGTTGTGATTACATAACTTTCACCTTACGTGTGCAGTGGTCCTCTGGATCTACTGAAATGTTCCGCTTCCTTTAGGAAAGGAAATCTATCATCCTGATCTGGTTTCTATGTGATTCCAGACTTACAACAATGTGGTCGACTCTTAAAATGTCCTCTGAAATGGCCCAACAAACACTCAGTTCATGTCAACTGGGGATGGGTAATAAATGCTGGCCCAGCCAGCAACACCCACATCCCCTGAACAACTTTTCAAATAATTCATAATGAACATTATAGATCCTGATTTCCTGTATCGAGATGCTCATTGCTGTGAGCTAGTCATTTATCCCCAAGACAGGGGCAGCACAGTGGGACAGTGGTTAGCACTGCTGACTCACAGCTCTCGGGGCCCGGGTTCGGTTTCCAGCTTGGATCATCGTCTGTGTGGAATTTGCACATTCTCGCTATGTCTGCATGGATTTCCTCCGGATGCTCCAGTTTGCCCCCCACAACCCAAAGATGTGCAAGTCAGGTGAATTGACCATGCTGAATTCTCACTCAGTGCATCCAAAAAGGCGCTGGAGTGTGGTGACTCAGGGATTTTCACAGTAACTTCATTGCAGTGTGAATGAAAGCCTACTGGTGACACTAATAAATAAACTTTAACTTTTGTTTTGACCTAGTCTTGAATCCAGACTTGCATGAAAAGAAAAAGAAATCTATTTGCTGATTCAAAAGGTTCTTAGAAAATATTTTGTGGACGCACTCAATCCAGTTCCTGATATGAAGCATCCTCAGCATAAAACTCCCCACAGTTCTCCACCATAGATACAACATGCATCTGTGTGCTTTACATGCTGCTTTTCAAAAGTTGTTTGTCTCCTCTTTTTTGGCATTCCTTTATACCGCACATTTTTTTCCCTCCAGTTATTGTAACAGACCTTCATCTGAAATACTATACTTTCTTCTCTTTCCAAAACTGCTGTGGGCGTCCAGCATTTTCGCTTCTTTTAACTTTTAGTTCTGCATAAATGCACCATATAGTAGCAATCTTGTGTGGGGAGATAGAAGCTTCGCATTAGTGAAATATAAGCAATGTGCTCCAGTAACTTGATCGCCCCTTCATAGAAATGATTTTAGCATTGAGTTATGCTTAAGGAGTGGGTGTTTTAAAAGAAATTGGAATTTGCACAGATTGATAAAGAGGAACACCGCAAGCATTGAAGAATGTGCTGTGAAGCCAGATCATCCAATTTGGGGAATATCATATTTCAATCTAGTTCTAGCTTTTTTTCCCCTCATCTCAATCCCACTAAATGCATACGTGAAACAACTCATCCCAATCTTCAAAATGTACATGGGAAATGTTTATTTTCTGACAGCCAAATAAGGTGCAGAAAACAAAAACAGAAAATGCTGGAAAATCTCAGCAGGTCGGACAGCATCTGTGGAGACAGAATAGTGCCAATGTTTTGAGTCAGGATGACCCTTTGTCAGAGCTCCAAAGCACATAGTGGGTGGCAAGTTGACATATACAAGGAAAACTTCTGAATTTTCCTTACTCCAAGCCAACTAACACTTTAATTCGGGTATCCTTTAAGAATGTAAAGTAACACAAGGAACAAGAATGTTTAAAACATGTACTAAATAAAGCACTCATACACGAAAGACTTTGGTTAGATTGTTAGCTATTCTTGCTTGCCTGCTCGCAAGTGACCATCTTCAGGAGTGAGTGGTCATATTGTCCCTTTGGATGGAATTTTCCCTTTTTGAGGCAATGTTGCTGTGTTGAAGCTGCTGTCTCCAACAGTGGCTTTCTCCACGATATTGTTACCAGCTTGGGAATTGTCCAGCATTTGCCCTTTCACTGCCTGGGCAGTTCCAGGGGAAGTAAACAGGAAACGCTGGGGACAGTACCCAGGGATGAACATTTCACCCAAGCTCCTCTGGAAGGTGTGACCACCATCATCATTCACGCCCGATGCAAACAGGAGCGCAAAATCCTGTTTTCTGTGGCTTGCACTTGTTTTTTTTTGTCTCTTGCTGTCCACCTGAAGCATCATTAAAGTGTCTTAAAATTCTGTCACTGTCAGATGCAGGCACTGATGAGCAGCAAGATAAAATGAAATAGTATTTTGAGAAAAAAATATTTAAAATAATGATTCAAATGTGGGAGTAGCTCACCATAGTCAAATCACCCTACAAAGAAACACTTACAGAATCCAGTCTCCAAGAAATGAGTTGTTTTGGAAAATCAATTTCAGCCCATTTTCATCCCCTTCCAATTAAATGAATGTTGGTAGAAAAATTAGATGGATAGTGTTAAATTCAAATGTGCACTGTTTTGTGCTCAATGTACAAGAGTAGGAAACTACCCCTCTTCACCTTTGTAACAGTAACATATTAGACAAATCCCAGCTGTGTTCCCGACCTTACCTCTTACAGGACCAACCCTTTAAAATTCCCTAGGTTCCCACAGAGCTAGTCCCAGCCCATTGCAAACCTCAGCAGGGATGTGGCTGAAATCTTTACCCACTTAAATCAGCTTTCTGTTACTGATATGGTGAACTTTGGCAGATGAGCAGCTTTCTGACAGCCTTGATAATGCGACCTACATATTTACTAATGGCCTTTTGCCTAAGAGGAAGTGTGGTGTCTGGTCCTGCGCTTGCTAAAAGTCAATGAGGTTACACTGAGGCTTCATTTGAAGCAATTTTTTAAAACGCCGTCTTGGCCTTTTGACTAAGATGAAGCTCAGATCAAGCACTAGTTTGGAGGGGCTATAGGGGGGAAGGGGTGTAATGCCTGCTCCTATCAGCTTGGATCTTGTTGATCGAGCCCAAGACAGGAAAAGGGGGAGTCTGTCTTGTCAGCTTGGATCTGTAATGTTTCTCTTACAGTGATTTTGATTGGATCAATTTGTTTTTTGATTGGATAAAACTAAAAAAAACCTTGTGCAACTAGGGAATCTGAGCCAATTGAGCATTGACAGGGTCATTAGCAGTTGAATAGGAGTCCAGATGCTATGCTCCTCAATTCATACTTTCCAGCTGCAGAAATGAGTTTGAATGAAATCCCAGCTGGAATAGTCAGAGTTCAAAATAATTTGAAAGAGTCAACTGACAAGAGAAGCAATCAATTGAAAATTGAAGTTGGGAAAGTACCAGAGAAGTCCAATGTAAGGCAATAATTAAGTTTAAACCATAAGGATGTAGGAGTTGGAGTCGGCCAGTTGATCCATCAAGTCTTACCAAACTTCGCTGGATTCCAGGGAAGTGCCGGAAGATTGGAGAACGGCTAATGTTACGCTGCTGTTTAAAAAAGGTAGCAGGCAAAAGGCAGGGAATTATAGGCCGGTTAGTTTAACGTCTGTTGTTGGAAAATGCTTGAATCCGTCATCAAAGAAGAAAAAGCGAGGCACCTAGAGAAGAATTGTTTGATAGAGCAGACGCAGCATGGATTCGTTAAGGGGAAGTCGTGTTTGACAAATTTATTGGAATTCTATGAGGATGTGACTAGTGCGGTAGACAGAGGGGAACCGGTGGATGTGGTGTTTCTTGATTTTCAAAAGGCGTTTGATAAGCTGCCTCACAAAAGGCTGCTTCAGAAGATTAGGGGGCATGGAGTTGGGGGTAAGGTGTTAGCGTGGATAGAGGATTGGTTGTCTAATAGGAGGTAGAAAGTTGGTATCAATGGGTGCTATTCTGATTGGCGGTCGGTAACTAGTGGAGTGCTGCAGGGATCAGTGCTGGGCCCTCAGCTATTTACCATTTATATAGACGATCTAGAGGAGGCGGCTGAGTGTAGGGTGACGAAATTTGCTGATGACACAAAGATAAGTGGAAAAGCAAATTGCGCGGAGGGTGTGGAAAGTCTGCAGAGGGATCTGGATAGGCTGAGTGAGTGGGCGAGGACCTGGCAGTTGGAGTACAATGTTAGCAAGTGTGAGGTTATCCACTTTGGCAGGAATAATAGTAGGAGGGATTACTATTTAAAGGGCAAAAAGCTGCAACATGCTGTGGTGCAGAGGGACCTGGGGGACCTTGTGCATGAGTTGCAAAAACCCAGTCTGCAGGTGCAGCAGGTGATCAAGAAGGCGAATGGGATCCTGGCCTTTATAGTGAGGGGGATTGAATATAAAAGCAGGGAGATCTTGCTGCAACTGTACAGGGCATTGGTGAGGCCACAGCTGGAGTACTGTGTGCAGTTTTGGTCGCCGTACTTGCGCAAGGATATTTTGGCCTTGGAGGGAGTGCAGAGGAGGTTCACTAGGTTGATACCGGAGATGAGGAGGTTAGCCTATGAAGAGAGACTAAATAGACTGGGTCTGTACTCGTTGGAGCTTAGAAGGATGAGGGGGGATCTTATAGAGACATATAAGATAATGAAAGGGATGGATAGGGTAGAGGTAGAGAGATTCTTCCCGCTCAGAAAGGACAGCAGGACTCGAGGGCACAGCCTCAAGATAAGGGGGGGGGCAGTTTAGAATGGAGTTGAGGAGGAACTTCTTCACTTAAAGGGTGGTGAATCTCTGGAATTCTCTGCCCGTTGAAGTGGTGGAGGCTACCTCGCTAAATATATTTAAGACACGGGTAGATAGGTTTTTGGTAGACAGGGGAATTAAGGGTTATGGGGAGAAAGCGGGAATGTGGAACTGAGCCACTTCAGATCAGCCATGATCTTATTAAATGGCGGGGCAGGCTCGAAGGGCTAGATGGCCTACTCCTGCTCCTATTTCTTATGTTCTTATGTTTATGTTAAGTCTGCTCCACCATTCAATGAGATCATGACTGACCTTATGTGATAATACACAACTCCACTTTCTGCCTTATCCCTACTAACCTTGATTCCCTTTGTGACGTTCGTGTACGTTTAAGAAAGATTATTTTTAAAATCATCACTGGAGCTCTGATTACTGCTGAACTCTCTGCCCGACATCCTTTCATTGCTCCTAAAAAGTGCAGGCCTCAGGTACTTTGAGATTAGTTTTATGGCAGTCCATTATGAGGAGGAAAACCAGTTGGCAGGTCAGGTGACAGGAGCCCTTTTGTTTTCGTTTTGGAGCTGCAGAGTTTTAGTTTTTAGAAGGGACAGCCAGCTGAAAAGAAGTGTTTTCCTCTTTCTCCCTGTTTTATTTGACAATTCTGCTGGTGATCTAAAAACACAGTCTTGCCTACCTGGAGTGGAAAATCTGCTGTTGGGGGCTTGACCAGAGTCTACCTGGAGGGTTCTGGGAAGCTGTTCTGACTTTGAATTGTTCTGGATGAGTCAAGAGGACTACTGGAACTTATAAGACAGAGTTTTCAAATCTCTAACCAAAAGACTCAATTCCAGTATCATGTGAGCTTTGGTCTTTGCTGTGTTGAACCCATTTAAAGAATTTTGTCTAAAGCAAGGGTTTTGTTTGATTGGAACATTTTAGATGTATTTGTTAAGCATTGTACACTATCCCTGCTGTTTTGGTTTCTTTGTTTGTAATTGATAAAGGTTATTGCTAATTTTCTTTCCATAGATGTTAACTATATTCTTAATTAAACTCTGATAAAAACTCCTTAGCAGGTTATTTGAATTATACCTGAAGTGAAACATATCATGCTTATCCTGGCTAAATTCAACGTGCAAAACTCATTATCCAGGCAGACTCCATAAAACACTTGGGTTTCTGACCTGAACCATAATACCTTCCTGATTCAAAATCCGTCCATCTTAGCTTTGAACATTCTTAATGACCTAACCTCTACAGCCCTCTGTGGTAAAGAATTCCATAGGATCACTACCCTCAGGGGAGAAAATCCTTCTCATCTCTGTCATGGGTGACCTCTTTCTGAGATTATGATTCTGGTGCTAGACTCACCCATAAGGGGAAGCAACTTCCCAATATTTACCCTGTCAAGCCCCCTGAGAATTCTATATGTCTCAATAAGGTCACCTCTCATTCTCTAAAATGCCACTGAGTACAGGCCCAACCTATTCAACCTCTCCTCGTCAGAAAATTCCTCAATATCCAGGATCAACAAGTGAATGTTCTCTGGACTGCCTCCAATGCCAATATATCTTTTTTTTAGATGGGGGGATAGAAATTCTTCACAGCGGTTAGCCCAGCTGCCTCACACGCCAGGGACCCAGGTTCAATTCCAGCTTTAGGTCTGTGTAGAGTTTGCACATTCTCTGTGTCTGCGTGGGTTTCCTCTGTGTGCTCTGGTTTCCTCCCACAGTCCAAGGATGTGTGTGTTAGGTTGATTGGCCATGATAATTGCTGCTGAGTGTCAGGGGGATGGTGGGGGGGGGAGTGAATGTGTGAGGTTATGGGGTTAGGACCTGGGTGGGGTTGTTGTCAGTGCAGGCTTGATGGGCCAGGTGGTCTCCTTCTGCACTGTAGATTCTAAAATTATTCCAGGTGCGATCTAATAAGGTTTTAGCAAAACTTTCCTATTTTTATATCCCATTCCATTTGAAACAAAGGCCAACATTCCTTTACCTTCCCTACCATCTCACAAAATCAAAAAACAAAGAACAGTACAGCATAAGAACTGGCCCTTTGGCCCTCCAAGCCTATGCCGATCACGTTTACCTATTTAAGTCAATCACTTATATCCCTCTATTTCCTATTTGTTCACATGCCTATCAAGATAAGTCTTGAGTCAAGTCAAGATAAGACAAAATAACTGTCCCAACCACCTCACTTGGCAGTGCATTCTGGGCCCCCACCATCTTCTATGTAAAAATCTTCCCCTGCACATCTCCACTGAACCTTTCCCCTCTTATCTGGAACTTGTGCCCCCTTGTAATTGTCATTTCTGCCCTGGGAAAAAACTTCCAACTGTTCACCCCATCTATACCTCTCATTATTCTATAAACTTCTGTCAGGTCGTCCCTCAGCCTCCGTCTCTCCAGGGAGAAGAATCCCAATTTATTCAATCTCTCCTCATAACTAATATCCTCCATCTTGGTAAACCTTTTCTGTACTCTTTCCAAAGCCTTCACATCCTTCTGGTAGTACGGTGACCATAACTGGACACAGTATTCCAAATGTGACTGAACTAATGTTTTATACAACTGTAACATAATTTGCCAATTTTTATACTTGATGCCACGTCTGATGAAAGCAAGCATGCTATATGCTTTCTTCACCACTTTTTCCACCTGTGCTGCCAGATCCACCACCCCTCCCCCCCACCCTAGCAGGCTAATCCATCTAATTTGCACAGTCGTGGACACTAAGATATTGGGTATAATTTTTAAAGGGTGTTCTGATTTCAAAGTGAAATTGAAAACTTCCAACATAGATTGTCACAATTGGGGTTTCTCCCAGCCACCACACCCAGACATAATCTTGTTCCCACCCAGTGAGGGCAGGAGAGAAATTGGCCACACTTTTGCGACCTCATCATGCATGACATCGATTGCATTGGGATGGCGCAGGGTCAGAGAATCATGGGAGAAGGGCCTAGCTCATTTAACGCCAGCACAAACCCTTGTTAGGATTCTCCCAGCCACCACATATGGACATAATCTGGTTCCCACCCAGTGAGGGCAGGAAGCCACCAAGTGATCAGCAAGTTTGCAGATGACACCAAGATGGCAGGATTGGCGGATACTGAGGAAGATTGTCAGGTGACACAGCAGGATATAGATAGGTTGGTATATTGGGCAGATAGATGGCAGATGGAATTTAATCCTGACAAATGCGAGGTGATGCATTTTGGAAGGAATAATGCAGGGAGGAGTTACATGATAAAAGGTAGACCGATTAAGAGTATAGAAATACAGAGGGACCTGGGAGTGCAGGTGCACAAGTCTCTGAAGGTGTCAACACAGGTAGAGAAGGTTGTGAAGAAAGCTTATGGAATGCTAGCCTTTATAGGAAGGGGTAGAGAGTATAAGAGCTGTCGTCTAATGCTTCAGTTGTACAGAACGTTGGTTAGACCGCATTTGGAGTACTGCGTCCAGTTCTGGTCACCTTACTACCGGAAGGGCGTGGAGACCCTGGAGAGGGTGCAGAGGAGGTTTACCAGGATGTTGCCTGGCATGGAAGGACTGAGTTACGAGGAAAGATTGGAAAAACTGGGGCTCTTTGCCTTAGAAAGACGGAGATTAAGGGGGGGTCTGATAGAGGTATATAAAATAATGAAGGGAATAGATAGAGTCAACAGTGGTAGGCTTTTCCCTAGATTGGGGACAACTATTACGAGAGGTCACAATCTAAGGGTAAGGGGGGAAAAGTATAATTTGGATACTAGAGGAAGGTTTTTCACGCAGAGGGTCGTGGGGGTATGGAACGCGTTACCAAGTAAGGTGGTGGAGGCAGGCACATTGGACTTGTTTAAGGTTTACTTAGATAGACACATGAGCGAAACAGGGATGGAGGGTTATAGTAGACGGTATTAAAAAGGGTCAGAGCCTGGGGACGACACTGGAAATGTAATATTACATGTTAATGTTTTGTCTCTTTTAATCCACAGGTGTCGGTCCACCTTGTTGTCAAACAAGGGGCATGCACATGGTGGGTCGTGTGTGGGCTGCTCTTGGAGGTTCCGGGAGTGGCCTAGTACTTCGTGTTGTTGTGTGTGCTTAATCCTGGACCAGCAGACGGGCACCACAACAGCTCAGTGACTATCACTGCTAGCTGTGCAGATACATGGATTTGGGCCTGTGTCTGTGGGAGTTTGCGCATTCTCCCTGTGGTTGCGTGGGTTTCCTCCGGGTGCTCCGGTTTCCTCCCACACCCCAAAGATGTGCTCTTAGGCTGATGGGTGTACCAAATTGACCCTACACTATTCTCCCCTGAATCTGGCTACATTAGGGGTACCATTCACATACACACGGGGCAGGGTAGGTGTAGGAAAATGCTTTGTTGAAATGGCGGCGCGGGCTCGTTGGGCCGAAGGGCCTGTTTCCCGTGCTGGGATGTTCTTTGTTCTTTTTGAAAGCCATGACTGAATCTGTCTCTATCATCCTCATAGGCACTGTATTCAGGACAGTAAGTACATGCTGTGTAAAAAAGCTCTTCCCCAAGTTATTGTTGCTTGTTTTGTCTATCAACTTTAATTTCTGTCCTCTGGTTCTCATTCTTCCCACCAATGGGAACAGCTTGTTCCCTATCTTCGCTATCCAGATCCCTGATGATTTTGAACACCACTATTAAATCTCCTCTCAACTGTCCCTTCTCTAAGGAGAACAGCCCAGCTCCACCAATCTCTCGTCATAACTGATGGTTCTCACCCTCGGAACTATCCTTGTAAACTGTTTCTGCAGCCTTTCTGAAACTTTCACATCTTCCCTAATGTGTAGTGCCTAATATTAGACATAATGCTCCAGTTGAGGCTGAATGTTTCACAAAGTTTAATCATAACTTCCTTGCGTTTGTGCTCTATGCCTTTATTTATTTACAAGACAGGTCTAGACAGAGTAGATGGACCACAAGGGCAATTTCATTGACTTTTTCACTCATGAAGAAATCAAGAACGAAAGGGCATATATTTAAAGCAATTTACAAGAGCAGTAATAATGATATGAGAAAAAAAAAATCATGCAACGAGTGGCTAAGGTGTGGAATGCACTGTCAGAGAGTGGGGTGGGGGCAGGTTCAGTCAAGGCAGTCGAAAGCAAATTAGACGATTATTTGTAAAGGAACAATGTGAAAGGTTATGAGCAGAAAGTGGGTAAATGGATCATTTGGAGAGCCCATGCAGACGTGATGGGCTGAATGGCCTCCTGCTGAACTTTAAAGTTTCTTTGATTTTATTTGTCCTGGATTCCATATACTTTTTAAACCTACCCTGCCACCTTCAATGATTTATGCACTTATAGCTTCAGGTTTCTGTGTACCTGCACCCATTTGCTTTAGAATTATATTCTTTAGTTCATATTACCTCCTTTTTACATTAAATTTTAACTGCCACATATCTGCCCATCCCACCAACCTATGTCCTCTTTAGGTCTATCACTATTCTCCACACTGTTTACAACATTTGCAGGTTTGTACCTGCTGTGAGTTTTGAAACCGTGCCCTGTGACCCCAAGTCTAGGTATTTAGTACACTAGGCAAAAGCAGTGGTCCTAAAACTGACCTCGGAGAACCCAAATATATGACTGCTGGAGAGCCCTACTGTACATTTTCATCCAGAGAAACAACCATTCACCACTACCCTTTGCTTCCTGTCATTTAGCCAACATCATATCCATGCTACCACCACCCCTGTCACCCCATGGGTTGATGTTTTAGACTCAGATTTTCATTTTTAGATCAGGAGGCTGGGGGATGGCGTGGGAGGGCAGTTGACTTTAGCCAGGGAGACAACAGTGCAGGTGGTCTGGGGTGGGGGCTGGGAGAGGGGTGTAGGGATTGGAGTTGGCTCAGTGTGGGTTTGACAGCTCCTTAAATCATCATGCACTGCCTTAATGTATGTGCGCTGTTGACTCAGATGTAACAGACAGGTCTCCTGCTAGGCCTTGGAAAGAGTTTGAGGCATAGACATTTAGTCTGATGGTTGCCTTCACAGCCACTGATAGGGAGAGCATGGGAGTCATTGAATTGTGCCTCGACTGTGCAACTGGACCACAAAATCGATGTCTGTCGCAGCAAGTCTCCACTGGCACTGATTTCCCATCATATTGAGATATGGTGCCCTCCACACAGGGTAGAACCTAGTTGTTCATCCCTCTCCTCCAACTCCTTCTGCTGCTTGTGCCATAGCCTCTTCCTCCTGGCCTTTGGCCCGCATCCTGTGCATCGGTTGCTCACATTGACTGGCTTCTACAGCCTCTATGTGAGGTGGTGCCCAGCCCATCTTCTACGCTCTTTTGGACATGAGTAAGTCAATGAAATTGACCTTGTGGACCAGCAACCCCTATTTCTTGGGTTATGAGAAGAGAGTGGGAATGAGTTCTTTTGGACCAGCTAATTCAGATAACTCTATGGGGCTATCTCACATCTCCAATGCCTTACTGTGGCTATCCATAAAAAAGGCACTAAGCCATGAACTGGCCGGCTCTGCACACTTCAGGTTTTCGACAATAGGGATGCCAATTCAGAGTTCAGTGGGAGGCAGCAGAAGATGTAACTGGCCAACTGCCTTCGTGAACTGTGCTTGTGTGAAACTTGCCTCCAATCCTGCTCGCAGGAACATGGGAAATGCCCATGATTTCTGTAATTTTCTCCATTGTGGAGAGGTTGTCAGTCATGGCGAAAATCCGAGCTTTTTATCACGCCATTTGGAAGCCCATGCATGCCCCATCAATCAAATTCTCTCATTAAGCCCCTTGATAGACTTGATTTCCTTGTAACAAATTTATGTTGGTACGCATCATTAATTAACTTTTGTCCCGTTGACTGCAAATGCTAAAAGCTAACCAAATGAGGTTACATCGATTGGTCTGTATTTGCTGCATTTAAATAGCTACATGATTGTACATATCTAATTGTCAGCAATGTGTTCAATTAATGATAGGGCAAAGCTGAACTATCTAAATTACTGATAATGTTTGTATATGGGTGTATCAACATGCAGGAATAGTCTGTATTTGTGTTTAAGGATGAAAAGCCCCTAACATATGGCAGAAAGGGATAACAGACGACAAACTAACAGATATCCGGCATATACCACAGTTACAGATGTTCGTGCCAAGCACTACATGAGAATGCAGTTCAGACAAGGTGTCCCTTCACAATATAAACTGTTCTCACAAAGCTGCACAAAGGAAAAAGTAAACCCACACTCAACTGTTTCTTCTTGTTTTCCTGTTCCATAAATCAGCAAAAGGCTTGTTGGATGTTCTCACTCTCCACTTGTTTAATGCGAAACCATTATTTTCCCTGTTTTTGTAGTCCAGGGCCTGAATTATTTTTAGTTTGCAAATCTGAAGCCACTCTGATGGTAAGTTGTGTTTTTACAAATTGTTGCAGCGAAGAATCAGACAGTAAAATTTGTACATAAACTGTATGCAGAGACAGTTTTATGTGAAACCCTGTGCCTTGCACCTTCACCTGTGTTAAATGGTGGGTTAGCTCTGCTAATACATAATGCTTTACATTTAAATAAATGCACAAATGCTGCCAGTGACCACTGTCCCTCTGCTTTCTTGTCCCTAATGGTAGAGTGCTTGCCTGCCCAGCTCAACCCTCCCCCAGCACAATATAGCAGAGACTGGGGAAAACCCACTATGTAGAAACCCACATCGTCCCTCCCATTCATTGGTTCCATATGAGGTAACCCAGTCAATGATTCAATGTGAAAATGTCCTGAAGGCAATGCATGGACTATTAACGATTGAACTTTCGGGAACCCTGTAAATGTACTAAACCCTTCAGTTCTTTCTTGTTGGTTTTAAATGTTCATGAAGAACTTGATGTAATTTGTAGCCTTGAAAAGAACACAAAAATTAAGAGTGTGCCAGATCACCTGTCAAGCTTGTTCCGGCATTCAGTAAGTTTCTAGCTGAAAATACACCTGACCTTCCTTGTTCCTATATCCCTTGATTTCCTCAGAGCACACAAATGTATTACACTCAATCCTTAATATACTCTATGGCAGGCAGCCGTGGTAATGAATTCCAAAGGTTTTTCAAAACAGATGTGAAATGCTAAATGGTCTATTCCTGCTTCGATTTCCTATGTTTCTATATCCCAAATCTTGACACCAGGTTGGCAACACAACCTACTGGACTCTCAGTCCTGGTCAGAGAACAGTGTCCATGCCCTTAACTGCATCTCCTCCAATTACAACTACACTTCTCTTCCTCACTTGAATGAATCCCTGAACCACGGTGCTGTGATAAGTTTGCTCATCCTCCATACAGTCCCTGTTCTCGTCCACACGGGGAGCAAGAATCTCAAACCTGTTTGACAAGGATAAGCACTGAGGCTCCTGCAACTTTACCTCCTGGATCCCTCTACCTGCTTTACTCACCATCACAACTCCTATCCCTGACCACTGGCTGAATTCAAGGGATGCGACTGTCTCCTGAAACGCAGCATCCAGGTGCCTCTTCCCCTCTTTGATGTGTCGTAGTGTCTGAAGCTTAGACTCCAGCTCATCGACTTGGAGTTGGAGTTCCTTGAGCAACCAATCAACACTTACTATAGATGTATTCACCAGGAACCACAATGGGATCCAACATCATGTAGGTACAACACATCACCTGGCCCTCCATCTCTATTTTAATTAGTTTAATTAGAATTTAAAAATTTTCAACTGGTTTTTAACTTCTTGATCTGTAAAATTTGACAAGGAAGTGTACTATGGCAGATCTGATGCTGGGAAGTTCTGAAGAGCAAAGGGACCTTGGCGTGTTTGTCCATAGATCTCTGAAGGTGGAAAAACTGGATAATAGGGTGATGAAAAAGGCAAATGGCACACTTGCCTTTATCAATCGGGGTATAGATTACAAAAACAGGGAGGCAATGATGGAATTGTATAGAACTTTGGTGAGGCCACAGCTGGAGTACTATGTGCAGTTCTGGTCTCCACATTATAGGAAGGACGTGAATACACTGGAGGGGATGCAGAGGAGATCCACAAGACTGTTGCCTGGGATGAAGAGAGGTTGGATAGGCTTGGGTTGTTTTCTCTGCAGTAGAGAAGACTGATAGAGGTGTTCCAAGATTATGAGGGGCATGGACAAGGTGGGTAGAGAGCAGTTAAGGGTCAGTTATGAAGGGACACAAGTTAAAAGTGAGGGATGGGAAGTTTAGGGGGGATTTGAAGAAAAACCTTTTTACTCAGAGGGTGGAGATGGTCTGGAACGCGTTGCTTGGGAGGGTGATGGAAGTGGGATGCCTCACATCCTTAAAAAAGTACCTGGATGAGCACCTGGCATGCCATAACGTTCAGGGTTATGGGCCAAGTGTTGGCAAGTGGGATTAGATGGGCGGGTCAGGGCATTTCATGCATCAGAACTGTGGGATTCTGTGAAAATATTTTTTCTTATCACCATTATTCTGCAAGCAACTTAGAATAGGTCATTCAAATTAGCAGTTACTAACCAGACAATGAAATTACTGTCTTCCTGTGTTGTCAATCCTGATTCTCGCTGCCTCAATACAATGTGTCCCTCACGGGTTTGGCTGTCTCTGCTCACAGGAGGTGAGTGAAAGCCCCGAGCCTGGCTCTCTCATTATCCTCTTCTCAGTACAGTGTGTCCCTCACAGGTTTGGCTGTCTCTGCTCACAGGAGGTGAATGAAAGCCCCGAGCCTGGCTCTCTCATTATCCTCTTCTCAGTACAGTGTGTCCCTTGCAGCCGGCTGTCTCCACTTCTGGAAGGCGAGAGAAGGCTCCGAGCCTGGGTTACTTCTATCTCCTTTTCATGTCCATACGTCTCCACCATTCCCATAAAATATCATACAGATCATGGACAGGCAGGAAGATGGTGGATAGGCCACATACTGAATTTTAAGAACACCCCCACCCCCTTCCCCCGCCTTCAATCCTGCCATTGTGGAGGTTTCAATAAATTTTACTTATAGACTCTCCAGACATGAAAACAGCCTATCATCTATCCTGTTAAGACCCCTAAAACATTATGTATTTCAATAAGGTCACCACTCATATCCTAACTTCCAGAAGATGTATGCCCATTCTGCTCAATGCCCTGTCGCTGCAGTCCTCTCGCTGCACAAATCTATTTAGCGGCCCTTCTCTGCAACCCCTCTAAATATAAGTATGTTCTTCCTTGGGCAAGGAAACCAGACAGTATGCAGAACACTTGATATTGTTTCACCAACAACTTATACAATTGTATCGAGACTGCCATACCTTTGTACACCTATCCCGTTGCAATGAAGGCTGATCTAGCATTTACATTTGTAATTGCTTTTCTATAAGTTCATGCTAATTTATCACACAAAAGGCTAGCGATCCACTGATGTGATACATATCCACAGCTGCACTCCAAAATGAAACCCAGAACTTATAAACTAGGGGCCACAATTAGCCATTAGGAAGTCTGAGTTACAGGTTCTTCATGTGTCAACTGTGGCTCAGCTGGTAGATTCTTGTCTCTAATTCAGAAGACTGTGGTTGAAGGTCCACTCCAATACTCAAGTACAATAACCGCAGCTGGCACTGAGGGAATGCTGCACCGTTGGAGGTGCAATTTTGTTCTGCACTGTCCTCAAAAGATTTGGAAGCAGGTCAGTCACATTGTATGGAAGCAAGTTATTATTGAGGTAGTGATTTTGATTTGATAGCTGAGTCTGAAGCTTGTTGAGAAGGGACAGTTTCCATGATGAGTTTAGTGCGCCAATTGCTCTTTGTGGCCAGAAATCATAGATTGGGGGTTCAATCTGTGGTTTCCTGCACCCACCAAATCAATGTACAGTCTACAACCAGTAGATGGTTTGGTTAATTTGGATCCATGGCAGTATATTGTAAACATGCAATAATTTTCAGGGAATCAATTGAGAAGTACTTTATTACCATGACACATGATGAAATTTAAGAAAATCTGTAAACTGCTGCGAAAACAGTTTTGTGCTCTTCATCTACCTGTGGAACCAGAGTCTTGGTTTTACATCAGTGAATGAGTAGCAATATCTTATTTTTTCACTCCCTCCTCCTTGTGAATTTGTATGCCAGGAATTTCCTTGGGTTTAATCCAGATTTGCTCATATACAAGATTGGCAGAGTCTCTGAATGTACGTGCATCTGGGGTCTCCCCCAGTTTCTGCCTAATTACACAGCTAATGGAATGAGCCTCTAAGGAAACCTCTGGCAGTGTTTTTCTGCTGAAACTCTTGGCGTAGCAAGTTTGTTGGTGTGGCAGCTATTTGGTCCAAACCTAAACTCATCGCCTTATAAATATTCATCTCCAGTTCCATCACAAACATCAACCTCCTCAGGGATACAATGAAATCGCTTTATCATATAAATCATAGAAACCCTACAGTGCAGAAGGAGGCCACTGGGCCCATTGAGTCTGTACTGACCACAACCCCATCCAGGCCCTACCCCCATATCCCTACATATTTACGCGCTAATTCCTCTAACCTACACATCTCAGGACATTAAGGGGCAATTTTTTAGCATGGCAAATCAACCTAACCTGTACATCTTTGGACTACTCTTTACTCTACCTTTAGCTCAATTCTCACAGTGACAGGGATTCCTGGTTTGATTCCTGGCTTGGGTCACTGTGCAGAGTCTGCACGTCCTCCCGATATTTGCATGGGTTTCATCCGGGTGCTCTGGTTTCTTCCCATAGTCTGGAAGACATGCAGATTAGGTACATTGGCCATGCTAAATTCCCCCTCAGTGTGCCCAAACAGGCACTGGGATGTGACGACAAGGGGATTTTCACAGTAACTTCATTGCAGTAAGGCCACTTGTGATACTAATAAATAAACCTCAAATAAAAAAAACTTATTTCCCTATTTAAATTGTATAATATAAGCTTAAATATTGACATTTTTATACTTGACTTCTTTCCTCACTGCTCAATTAATTGTACATTTGCTGCTTGACTGCCATTCAAGTTACCAACAGAGGCTGCCGTGAAGAGAAATATTGATACAATCCAAGTCAAGTTTTAAGTTTGACGTCATTGTGGTTATATTTCATGAGTAACACTGAGCAGCCAGTCATACAGTGTTTATGGGTACACAAGGTGGGGTGTGCCTACTGCCACCAAGATACTGTGTTGTCAGCGCAGTTTTGCAAAGTTGTGACTTCTATGTACACCAACTGAACCTTTTCACTGTGGCTTGTGTGAAAACAAGTGTCTGATCAGACCCTACTTGGAGCTTGAACCCTTAAAGGGTGTTATGGTCCTACATATTTATTAGAGAAGGCTTCCAAGTCCACATAGTAATTATGTTTTCATCACTTAAAAGGCTACAGTATCACTTGAGTATGATGTGATGGAACAAAATTAATATTGGATTCTTGCACAGCCAAGTTACTTAAATTCTACTGTCAACAAGTTAGTGATTCCCATTTAAAAAGGGAGCATTGTTTTCCTTTAGTCGTCATTCATTTTATCCTTTCAATGGATGAGCTGTCAGGGTAAGTAGCATTGGGACTACGGTGTCACCAGTAGGTAATACATGGCAAATGTAACTCTTCTCTTTTCCGTATTAATCCTAAAATCCGCCACATTTTTCTCTGCAGGTTGAAACCAGGAACGAGAAGTAAATGTTTATCCAGCGTTCAACCCTTGCTGTTTTCAAAAGATGAAAATCCTAACAAAGGCTTAGCTGGATGAGGACCCTTGATTAAACGTTGAAAGCTGCAAGTATATTGGTTTCATGAAGCTTCATCTTTCCAGTTCTGATTTAAATCTGTGATGGCTATAAAACCAGATAGCAGATGTTCCACAGGGTACACCACTTACTTGGGGCTAGATACTCTTTCAATACAGATGCCAATGTACCACAATGACACCACCCAAGTAATTGCTTACATTATTTAGAAATGACTCAATATCCCAGTAGAAAATTCCTTTCTGGTGGGCCTCACTATAGCTTTGATTGACAAAAGCCAATTTATGTTAGAAGAAAAAAAAATATTTTATGTCGCCTTCAGTCAAGATCTTTGGCAAAATCCCACTGTCACGCCTATTAAAACCCCAACTGCAGACCCAAAAAGTATTGGAGGAATTGTCCAAAAACAACAATTTGTATTTTATGCAATATCTTTAAGCACTTCACAATGGAAATAGAGGGGAGGTGGTGGGCACACTCAGAAATAATAGATCCAAGTGAGGCACATTCAAATAAAGTTTGATTGAAAGATTGAATTGAAGAAGACTTTTATATTGGAAGAAGAAATGGGTTTGGGGAGGAGCTTTCAGAGAGTTGGCTGAGATTTTTTCCAGAGAATTTCAAGGTGGCTGATTCAGTGCCATGGGTGGGACTCTGCTCTTATATTCTGTTGGTAACCATTTTTGAAGTTGTAACTGGATACTGGAAAATGACCAGTGAGTTTGGCTGAAAAGTTACTAATCTTGAGAAGCGGATAACAAATGTATGGCACTCGGTTTTTATTTTCAATGTCTAACTTTAATTTTAGACTCTTAATTTTGATTCATTCAAGATTTGACAAGTTTAAGCATAATGAATTAACGCTTGCCTTAATGCAGAAACGGTGGAAGCAGCATGCTATTGATAGAGCCAAGTGATCTCTAAACTAACAGTGTTACGTTAGCAAATTTGCTGATTTGCTGATGATACAAAGATTGGAGGTGTAGTGAACAGTGAGGAAGGTTTTCAAAGCTTGCAGAGGGATTTGGACCAGCTAGAAAAGTGGGCTGAAAAATAGTAGATGGAGTTTAATGCAGACAAGTGTGAGGTATTGCACTTTGGAAGAACAAACCAAGGTAGAACATACAAGGTCAGTGGTAGGACACTGAAGAGTGTAGTAGAACAGAGGGATCTGGGAATACAGATACATAATTCCCTAAAAGTGGTGTCACAGGCAGATAGGGTGGTAAAGAGTGCTTTTGGAACATTGGCCTTTATGAATCAAAGTATTGAGTATAAGAGTTGGAATGTCATGTGAAGTTGTATAAGACATTGGTGAGGCCGAATTTAGAGTACTGTGTGCAGTTTTGGTCACCTAATTACAGGAAGGATATTAATAAGTTTGAAAGGGTGCAGAGAAGGTTTACAAGGATGTTGCTGGGACTTGAGAAACTGAGTTACAGAGAAAGGTTAAATAGGTTAGGACTTTATTCCCTGGAGCGTAAAAGAATGAGAGGAGATTTGATAGAGGTGTATAAAATTATGATGGGTATAGATAGAGTGAATGCAAGCAGGCTTTTTCCACTGAGGCCATGGGAGAAAAAAAACTAGAGGACATGGGTTAAGGGTGAAGGGGGAAAAGTTTAAAGGGAATATTAGGGGGGGTTCTTCACAAGGAGAGTGGTGGGAGTGTGGAATAAGCTGCCAGATGAAGTGGTAAATGCGGGCTCACTTTTAACGTTTGAGAAAAATTTGGACATGTACATGGATGAGAGGGGTGTGGAGGGATAAGGTCCAGGTGCAGGTCAGTGGGACTAGGCAGAAAAATGGTTCAGCACAGCCTAGAAGGGCCAAAAGGCCTGTTTCTGTGCTGTAATGTTCTATGGTTATATGGTACTTTTACTGTATTGAAGCACGATGTGCAACATTCACGTAGAAAATAGGAATGTTATTGTATTATGTGTGATGGCCAATTTGACATGTTTGTAATGCTTTCAGATATTTCGCAAATAAAGTATATTTTTGCAAAAATTCAAAGCTCTACAGTCCTGTTACATCCAGTTGTGAATGGTGGTGACAATTAAATGATGAACCAGAGAAGGCTGCATAAATATCCCCATCCTCAAATCATAGTAAGAATCTTCAGCTAGAGATGCCAAGTGGATGATAATACTTCATTTCAGGCACCTCCTGAGATCAGCACCACCACAGACGTCAGTCTTCATTCAGATTAATCCACGATGTGATATCAGGCAATGGACACCGAAAAGCCTCTTGTGCCCTGACAACATTGACAGTTCTATTGCAAAGCCTCTGATATAATGAAAGCTATCTGGCTTCTAGACTATGATTTTGCTAGTCTGACTCCCTTTCTGAATTTCTTACAGTAAAACCTTCTGCCTCTTCTGTCGTTTTGCAGACTTCGTGGACCAATTGCACTCCTTGTACGGCTGTACTAGTCTGTGATCCTGTGACATCTTTGATTAAATGAGTAAATAAACTCTACCTAGTTCTGTACTTTTTCCAGACAGCATGAAGCATTTTGGGAATATCTTTAATGCTGAAATACACAACTAAATATTTTATGACAAAGGTATCTTCCCTGAGGATGTGTCTAGGGCGGTGGATAGAGGAGAGCCGGTGGATGTGGTCTTTCTTGATTTTCAGAAGGCGTTTGACAAGGTACCTCACAAGAGGTTATTGCAGAAGGTAAGGGGGCATGGAGTTGGGGGTAGGGTGTTAGCGTGGATAGAGGATTGGTTGTCAAATAGGAGGCAGAGAGTGGGGGTTAATGGGTGCTATTCGGATTGGCGGTTGGTGACTAGTGGAGTGCCCCAGGGGTCGGTGCTGGGGCCTCAGCTATTTACCATTTATATAGATGATCTGGAGGAGAGAACCGAGTGTATGGTGTCGAAATTTGCTGATGACACCAAGATTGGTGGAACGGCAAATTGCGCGGAGGGTGTGGAGAGTCTGCAGAAGGATCTAGATAGGCTGGGCGAATGGGCCAGGAAATGGCAAATGGAATTTAATGTTGGCAAGTGCGAGGTGGTCCACTTTGGTAGGAATAATGGTAGGAAGGATTATTACTTACGGGGTGAAAAACTGCAGCAGGCAACGGTGCAGAGGGACCTCGGGGTCCTTGTGCATGAGTCGCAAAAACCCAGCCTGCAGGTGCAGCAGGTCGTCAGGAAGGCTAATGGGATGCTGGCCTTCATAGCGAGGGGGATTGAATATAAAAGTAGGGAGGTCTTACTGCAGCTGTATAGGGCATTGGTGAGACCGCAGCTGGAGTACTGTGTGCAGTTTTGGTCGCCGCACTTACGCAAGGATATTTTGGCCTTGGAGGGAGTGCAGAGGAGGTTTACTAGGCTGATACCGGAGTTGAGGGGGTTGAGCTACGAGGAGAGGCTGAATAAACTAGGCTTGTACTCGTTAGAGTTTAGAAGAATGAGGGGAGATCTCATTGAGACATATAAGATGATGAATGGGATGGATAGGATAGAGGTGGAGAGACTCTTCTCGCTCAGAAAGGACAGTAGGACTAGGGGGCACAGCCTCAAGATAAAGGGGGGATGGTTTAGAACGGAGTTGAGGAGGAACTTCTTCTCTCAAAGGGTGGTGAATCTCTGGAATTCTCTGCCCGTTGAGGTGGTGGAGGCTGCCTCGCTAAATATTTTTAAGACGCGGGTTGATGGGTTTTTGATAAGCGAGGGGATTAAGGGTTAGGGGGAGAGGGCGGGAATGTGGAACTGAGCCACGACAGATCAGCCATGATCTTATTGAATGGCGGGGCAGGCTCGAAGGGCTGGATGGCCTACTCCTGCTCCTATTTCTTCTTATGTTCTTATAAAATAGCAATATTTCTTATTCACATTTTCACTTTAAAAACAGATTTTGCTTTGTGTATATGATCATTCTTGTGATCCAGCACAATAACCCAATGAGACTCATGCCTTGCACTCATGATCTGAACTTCAAATCATTTGATGTGACTGAAAAACAAACACCTATCTTTAGTGGATGGATGAGCCAATTTTGGGCGTTTTACTTAGAAAATCTGAGCAAGTCCAAAGAAGTTAGTCACAGTGAATATTACCTCAATTGAATGTATGCCTGTCAACATTGTAATTAACTTACAGATATATTAGTACATGTCATAGAGAGCAGCATAGACAAGTGATCTGGATTTTCAGGATAGGGAACTGATTTCCAAAGCAAACAATGAAATGCAGGTACAATGCCAAAAAAAACATTCATCTCTGAATAGGCTGTTTGTGTGCATTGTTGTGAACCTTCAGTTCATAGATTTAACTGTTTTATCCCCACAATATCCTCAAGCATTTCTCCCTTTGCTTCCATATTCCAGTCATACACAAAACACTAGAGAAAGAAGCGGCAATCGTCCATGTGGCCTATTGAGCTGCCTCCGTCACTCAATACAACCATGGCTTCAACTCCACTTTCTCGTCCACTCCATGTATCACTCGATTGCGAGAACAGCCAAAAATCTGTCTATTCCAGCCTTAAATATATTTAGTTACGAAGCGTCCACAACCCTTTGCAATAAAGATTCAATCTTGCAAGTGAAGAAATTTCACATCTTCATCCTAAATGGTCACACTCTTATCCTGAGTGTTTCAGATTTTCCAGTCAGCAAAAAAACCCTCTTAGTATCCAGTCTGTCAAGGCCCTTCAGAACCTTGTACGCAGAAGGTTCACCAGGATAATCCCCAGTATGGGGGATTGTCTAATGAGGAAAGGTTAAACAGGTTGGGACTCTACTCATTGGAATTCAGAAGAATGAGAGGTGATCTCATTGAAGCATATAGGATTTTTAAGGGGCTTGACAGAGTAAATGCTGAGAGGATGCTTCCTCTCACGAGAGTGTAGGACCAGAGGGCATAGTGTCAGAATAAAGAGGTGCCAATTTAATGTGACGAGGAAGAATTTCTTCTCTCAGAGAATTGAGAACTTTGGAACTCTTGCCATGGAAAGCTGTGGGGCAGAGACCTTGTGTATATTTATGGCTGAGATGGATAGATTTTTGATCAGAAAGGGAATCTAGAAATATGCAGAAAGGGCAGAAAAGTGAATGTGAGGAAATGTTGGATCAGCCATTATCCTATTGAATGGCAAAACATGTTTGAGGAGCCTGGCATCTGCTCCTGTCCCTTTCTCTTATGGTCTTATGGTTTCAAATTAGATCTTATTCTTCCGAACTCCACAGGACATAGATCTAATTTACTCAACTTCTCATTATAGGACAACCCTTCTCTTCAATGGAAGTAAATCCTTGCAATGGAAGTAAGTCCTTCCTTAAGCTGGTCCCCACATTACAGGAAGGATGTAGAGGCTTTGGAGAGGGTGCAGAGGAGGTTTACCAGGATGTTGCCTGGTATGGAGGGGAGATCCTATGAGGAGAGACTGAGAGATTTGGGGTTGTTTTCGCTGGAAAGAAGGCGGCTAAGAGGGGACCTTATTGAAACATATAAGATGATTAGAGGTTTAGACAGGGTGGATAGTGATAGCCTTTTTCCTAGGATGGAGAAAGCTAGCACGAGGGGGCACGGCTTTAAATTAAGGGGGGGTAGTTATAGGACTGATGTCAGGGGTAGGTTCTTTACCCAGAGAGTGGTGAGGGACTGGAATGCCCTGCCAGCTGCAGTTGTAAATGCGCCTAGTTTGGGGGCGTTTAAGAGATCTGTGGATAGGTTTATGGATGAAATGGGATTGGTTTAGATTAGTGGGTTAGTGTTGTTTTTTTTTAAAAGCTGGTCGGCGCAACATCGTGGGCCGAAGGGCCTGTTCTGCACTGTAATGTTCTATGTTCTATGTTAAGTATGGAGACCGAAATTGCACACAGGTACTCCAGGTGCGATCTCACCAAAGCCCTGTACAATTGTTTCATGTGCTCAGATTGCCTTGCAATAAAGGTCAACATTCAATTTGCCTTCCTTGTGGCAAACCAGTCATTATTACACTGTGGAAAATAGGGGGAAAAAATGGACTGTTTAGCTGACAGGCAAGCATCATACATTTGGGCAATAAGTCTTTCAATAGGTGCAGGAAAGCAGTACATCACAAGGGTGGGGTGGTGAATCCTCCAGGAATATATTTAAGTTGGGAACTCTCATCAGGACCTAACCTACAAATGGCCTGAATGGAGGAGGGTGATGACTTCCTTATCAGGCCAAACCCCCTAGGAGAGAGATTGTGGGCTACAGGCAGCCCATGCAAGCAGTTAAATTAAAAATAACTCACTTTCTACCTGGAGCAGGGGTACTCTTTTGTGGCACAGAAGGAAGCCTCTATGGCTCTTTTGCCCCAGGCTTCCCCCTTTCCCACACACTTACATTTAACTGACTGCCATGGACCTATCCAAAAGATTACTATCTCCTGCCTGCTATCCTCTGCGCCTGGCTAATTTTGGTCAGGGAACTAATGGAAGATATCACAGTGAGATCCAGAGTCCAAGATCAGCCAGGCCTCCACAACACTGTACTCCATGGATGTGCTGCCACTCCTAGGCTCAGAACAATCATGTCTAACCCTTTTTTTTAATATTGGGGGCATTATTTCAGTAAATTTGCTGTCTTACATGAGTAAAGCCATTTAGGCAGCTATGTAATGCTATAGAAACTGCACTGCTAATCTCAAGTTACCTATAAGCTGTGCCACTAATTATTTTTACATTTCCATCAATATTGTGGCTGATGTTTGGGGCTCGAGTGTATAGTAAACAAGTTAGCAACTTTCATCATCTAATTTTACAGTGTCAGTAATATAGTAATAATGGTTATTAATTATTCATGCGTGATTGTGAATATATATCTTGGTGTGAGCATCTTTCACAGAATCTAGATCAACTGAAGTGTTGAATATTTACGAATAGTAAATGAAAAGTATTACTGGGTTCTTATCACACCTGCCTAAGTTTTCCATGCCTGTTAACTCACGCACAGTAATAAGGTAAATGAACTAAATGCAATCCAACTCAATTCTGAGGTGTTAAAGGTTGCTAATAGTTGCTTACTGTTTACTGGAATGCCACGAGTCATTGTTAAAACTTATCTACAGATATTTATTTTATTATAGCTTTGTATGACCTTTGCCTTTATATATTTACTTATCCTTGTTTGGAATCTGATTAGTTTGTGCCGTACTTATCACAATTACAGTAAAAGTCCAGACACCACCTTTATTCTGTGGTCTTCTGGAAAATAATCAACTCGATTAAAAGTCGTCCATTTAAAATGCAATGATACTCCGTCACTATTTTGCTACAAGAGACGCTCTATGCAAATGGTCTGTTCCCAAGCTGCATCTGATGGGCAGTTAATGCCACCTGGTAGTTCAGCATAAAAAGCAGCCCTTTGGCTCACTGCCAATGCCAGTTCACTGGTGGATGTATCCAGTTAATCACACTCCCCTGCTTTCTCCCTCCCCAGTTATGCACTTTTTGAATTAAAGTAAAAAAACTTGGCACCAAAATTGAATGAAAAACTGGTCAACAAGATTTATGAATTATAACCCATGCAACAAATTGCTGCCAATTTCTTCCAATAAAATCTAGCATTATGAAAAAGAGTCGGGAAAAGATGAAAATAGTGGTCAGGCAGATAGCAAGTTTACTTAAAGTTTATTTATTAGTGTTACAAATAAGCTTACATTAACACTGCAATGAAGTTACTGTGAAAGTCCCCTAGTCAACACACTACGGCATCTGTTCGGGTAATACTGAAGGAGAACTTAGCATGGCTAATACACCTAACCACCACATCTTTCAAACTATGAGCGGAAAACAGAGCACCTGAAGGAAACCCTTGTGGGCACAGGGAGAATGTGCAGACTCCGCATAGGCTGTGACCCAAGCTGGGAATTGAACCCAGGTTCCCGGCGCTGGGAGGCAGCAGTGCTAACCACTGCCACCACATTGCAAAATAATAATGAACATTTACAAGTAAATGTTCATGAGCAAAGGTTACAATAAAGGGCACTGAGTCACTAGTGAAGTGTCTCTTTACACAGGTCAATTGCTATTACATGCCAAGAATGATAAACAACAAAGACTTCAGAACAAATTACATTTGTTCTTTATTGTATGGCTGTTTTAATTCAACACTACAGCTATCAATCATAAAAATAACATCCAGGTCAGAAGGTCAGAAGGAACAGAGGAGTCCCTGTCCCGGTTTCAACATTGTACAATAGCCTCCAACATGGAAAATAGAACCTAATACAATTACAGTTCATCAACAATTTTCAACAGTGAAAATGTTCCAGTCAGAAGTGTTCAAAAAGGGATTGTATATAAAATTGTTATTTTGCAGTTTTTTGGTACAGGTTAATTATTACATCTACACCCCCTTGCTACACATAAAATTGGATAAGGCTGAACGGGACAAATAAATGCCATCAGTCAGGATTTTTGCCACTTGCACCTCACTTGACCCTTTTGCCAAGTGCAGTGATGCAGGTCTTCTTGAATGACTGAACCAGGTCCCAGTAAAAGAGGATATGGCAATTTCCTATCAGCTGATGATTTCTATGCTAGAGTGCCAATGACCATAAGACATAGGAGCAGAATTAGGCCATTCACCTATCAAATCTGTTCCGCCATTCAATCATGGCTGATATTTTTCTCAACCCCACTCTCCTGCCTTTTCCTCATAACCCTCATTCCTCTTATTAATCAAGAACCTATCTACCTCTGTCTTAAAGACACTCAATGATCTGACCTCCACAGCCTTCTGCGGCAAAGAATTCCACAGATTCACCACTTTCTGGCTGAAGAAGTTCCTCCTCATCTCTGTAAGAAAGGATCGTCCGTTTAGCCCAAAGTTATGCCCTCTGGTTCTAGTTTTTCCTACTAGTGGAAACATCATCTCCACATCCACTGTATCCAGGCCTTGCAGTAGATTGTAAGTTTCAATAAGATCCCCCCTCATCCTTCTAAACTTCAACGAGTACAGACCCAGGGTCCTCAACCGTTCCTCATACGATACGCTCTTCATTCCAGGGAGCATTCTTGTGATATTCTTGGCCCATATCTAAGAAAGGCCATATCTTAGATATGGGGCCCAAAGCTGATCACAATAATCCAAATGGGGTCTGACCAGAGCCTTATACAGCCTCAGAAACACATCCCTGCTCTTGTATTCTAGCTCTCTCCACATGAATGCTAACATTGCATTTACCTCCCTAACTGCCGACTGAACCTGCACATTAAAGTTAAGAGAATCTTGAACAATAACTCCCAAGTCCCTTTGTGTTTCTGATTTCCTAAGCATTTTCCCATTTAGAAAATAGTCTATGCCTCCATTCCCCCTTCCAAAGTGCATAAACTCACACTTTCCACATTGTATTCCATCTGCCACTTCTTTGCCCACTCTCCTAACCTGTCCAAGTCCTTCTGCAGTACCCCCCCGCCCCCCCCCCCCGCCCCCCGCTGCTTCCTCAATACTACTTGTCCCTCTGCATATTTTTGTATCATCTGCAAACTTAGCAACACTATCTTCAGTTCCTTTCTCCAAAGCGTTAATGTATTTTGTGAAAAGTTGCGGTCCCAGCACTGACCCCTGAGGCACACCACAGGTCTCTGGCTGCCATCCAGAAAAAGACCCCTTTATCCCCACTCTCTGTCTTCTGCCAGTCAAGCAATCCTGTATCCATGCCAGGATCTTATCCTTAACACCATGGGCACTAAACTTATTTAACAGTCTCCTATGCGGCACCTTATCAATGGGAAAGTAGAGCAAAATCTTTCTCTCCTCCTTCTTTCTGGACTATTCAACCATTGAAAGATCTTGCTTTTAGTTTCCAAACTTGGTTGGAAATAGCAGAATGCCCTATACATTTGACCCCAAATCTGGGATTTGGATTGGTCACAGCAGATTAGTTGAAGAGAGGGGTGTTCAAACCTAAATGAGGTAATTGGGGGAGGGGGGGGTGACAGGTGGCGGTGGGAAGGTGCACTGGAGATTCACATGAGTGGAGATTTTGAAAGTTGAGAAAGGACAAGGTAACAGTGCAGGGTAATGATGCAGGTAATGATAACCAGTGGAAGGGGCAGATTGTATAAACATAAGAGTGCATCAGAATACAAGGTCATAGTAGGATAAACTAGTGAAGTTAAAAAAAATCTCTTCATGTGAATGTATGCAGCATTTGTGACAATGTGGGTGAATTGCTAGCTTAAATAGAAATGAGTATGGTATGACCACCATTACAGAGGTATGGTTTTAAAGCGAACATAGCTGAGACCTGAATATTCAAAGGGATTTGCCATTACTGAAGGAAAAAAAATGAGTACAGTAGTGAGAAGTGATCTTGGTTCAGATGATTCTTTTCATTCATAGGTTTTGGGCATTGCTGGCTGGGCCAGCATTTATTGTCCATCCCTAATTACCATCGCACTGAGAGGCTTGTCAGGCCATTTTGGAGTCAATTACATAGCACAACAATGATTCGATGGTCTTCCTTAGACTATAATTGCTTATTTTTTACACAAAATTAAGGTTTAAATTTGCCATGGTGGGATTGAAACCCTGGTCCCCAGAGCATTACTCTGGGTCTCTGGATTACTAGTTCATGAAACTGTACCACCTCCTCTCCTATTTTGAATCAGATTGGGTGAAGAAGTAGCTAATAAAATTTGTAATTGATGGGAGCAATCCAACACCACTATTTATGAAAGGAGGGAGACAGAAAATAGAAAACTACTGGCCAATTAGTCTATCTCTCGTTATTGAGAAATTGCTAGAATTCATTTTTAAGGAGGTAGTTACAGGACAGTTAGAAATCATAGTGTAATCAGACAGTCACATGGTTTTGTGAAAGGGAAAGAGGGGATTGACAAACAAACAGGAAGAATAAGTGAGTCATTTTCATCTTTTTCTGGAATTACGGCCGCAATCATTTCAGCTGTGATTTTACTGGGTGGCAGATGGGCCGAATGGCATACTCTTGCCACCATTTCTTATAATCTTAGAAGTTTCACAGGGAAGGGAGGAGTAAGAGCTGGTCCACTGGAATTTTGAGACCAATGACTGATATCAGAAAAAGGTCTACTTCTATTTAACACTGTTGAAAGCTAATAACTGGGAGTGGATGGATTCCTCGAGAAACAAAGGAGTGGGTACCCAGGTTTTGTGATGTGGCAGTGAAGCTCCTGGTGTTGGAGAGCAGGAGGGATGTCCTCTATTAACAAGTAGGGAAGGACACCACAGAGATAGCTAATGAATAATGCATTTTGGAAGGTCTAATACAGATAGGAAATAGACAGTAAATGGCAGAACCCTTAAGAGTATTGATAGGCAAAGGGGTCTGGGTGTACAGGTAGACAGATCATTGAAAGTGGCAATGCAAGTGGAGAAGGTAGTTAAGAAGGCATACAGCATGCTTACCTTTATGGGCTGGTCATTGAGTTTAAAAATTGGCAAGTCATGTTGCAGCTTTATAGCACCTTAGTTAGGCCACGCTTGGAATATTGTGTTCAATTCTGGTCGCCACACTACCAGAAAGATATGGAGGCTTTGGAGAGAGTACAGAAAAGATTTACCAGGATGTTGCCTGGTATGGAGGGCATTAGCTCTGAGGGGAGGTTGGAGAAACTTGGTTTGTCCTTACTGGAATGACGGAGGTTGAGGGGTGACCTGATAGAAGTCTACAGGATTATGAGAGGCATGGACAGAGTGGATAGTCAAAAGCTTTTTCCCAAGGTGGAAAGTCAATTACTAGGGGGCCCAGGTTTAAGGTGCGAGGGGCAAGGTTTAAAGGAGAAGTACGAGGCAGATTTTTTACACAGAGGGTGGTGGGTGCCAGGAACTCGCTGTCGGGGATGGGGTTGTGGAAGAGGATACACTAGTGACTTTTAAGTGGCGTCTAGACAAAAACATGAATAGATGGAAATGGAGGGATATGGTCCCTGGAAGGGTAGAGGGTTTTAGCTAAGTCAGGCAGCATGGTTGGAAGGCCAAAGGGCCTGTTCCTGTGCTGTAATTTTCTATGTTCTTTGCTCTCAGCATGTGGGAGATTGCCTGGGAACTCACAGCTGGGACATGGCTCCACTACTGCAAGAAATTTGAAAGGTAAGATATCTCACAAACTCTCCTTCACCAGAATCATCATCACAACCTCAGTACACTCCATCCACCATCTAACTACACTCTGATATCTACACACACTATTGTACTCTTCATGGCACTGGTTGCACCAGACACATCTCTTTGAACATGAGGCAGCATATTTTCCAACCACTCCGTCAGGAGAAACTAGCACATAATAGTTAACAGCGAGACTGGACTGGGAAGAGGAATCATAATTTCCTGATATCATTTCCTTTAAGGAGGAAATGCTGGCATTCACCATGAGAGTGGGCTATATCATGGTGAAAACTACAGCAGGGCCAACTCACTGAAAATGCCTTGGCCTCTGCAATTTGATGGCACATACAGAACTATTCCAGATTTCGAATGACCCAAATGTGTGCTCATTCCCAAAGTCCATATGGTTGCATCCTCTCATAGTGCTGTGGTATAAATTGGCCATTCAAGTTTTATTACTGCAAGGTCCTGCAAGCAAAATACAACTTGCTCAACCCTTACTGGAGGCCTCCAACTCCCTCATCCCCCTCTGGAGGCCTCCACCAGAGGAAGTGAGGGAGAAACAATGCATTTCATTCATAATTATCACTGTCAGAGACACCACCTAAATATTGGAGGCTAGGTTAGAACAGGGAATTTCACAGTGGGATGTCCAGGCACTATTGGGAACAATGGCCCAAGGTGGAAGGGACATCATAGAGTGCTAATTTCTGTGGGATAGGGTCACATTGCAGTTTTGTTGCAGATGAGTCAGTTGAAGGAGTTGAGGGATCTGAGAGTTATGATAAACCACACGCCTTTTGCAATGTAAAGCCTGCCTGAGAACTAACATGTCATGCCTAAAATAATGGAGAAGTCGGTCTGCAACTTGGTCTGTGGCTGGACATGGAGTCCGAATCTTATCCTCCCCAATGTGGAGGGGCTGATGACTTCCAGCCAGTGACCCATGCAGGATCTGTTGGCTGAGTCTGCAGATTCAGTACAGTCTTTGTGGCTTTCTTGGAAAAGCAAATTGCTGCAATAGAAGGCTGGCAACTGGTGTGCTAATGCAGGGCTCCCTGCGTTATAGATGGCCAGAGGTCAGTCTTCCACCAGATCAGCGGGTAAGCTGAACAGAGGCCCCAAATGTGGCAATCATGAAGTAGGCAACTATTGGCCTCTGTCACTCCACTGTTTTTGGCTGTCGGTCAAATATTATGAGCTCAACTGATAATGGAAAAGCCACAAATAAGACAATCAGGATGCTGCCATCTGCCCAGAAAGACATTCTGCCAATCACAGAATTGAGCAACGTCACATATAAATTTCAGTGCTTGCGCGATACCAGATACATGTGCTGCACATCCCAATGACTGGCTGATTGAACCAAACAACATGATCCTCTGGCTGTTTTTAATAGGCAGCAGAACAGACATACTCAACATGCAAACCTATTTGCAACACAAAAATGTCCACTATTAGATTTGATTCTGTGATTTGAGCAGCACTTGCTGAACAATTCTCAGTGTGCTTATAGCTACACTAATAACTAATTTAAGATGATCAAAATCGAGCTTGCAATGTGGCTCACTTATATTTGCCAGAAGCAACATCCATTAATATATAGGGAACGCTTCTTAGTAGTTTTGTGAATGGATTTGATGATTTGAAGTGAGGGTCTTTTGAACTAAGAAGTTCACAGCAGGTTGTGAAATTTTTTTATTGCTGAATATCTAGGAGGTTGATTCTCAGGTGAACTTTGAAACTGAAACAGGTCAAGCAGTTTGGCTACTTGATGACTTGTTAATTTTGTAATGCTCTCATGGATCTGCTTTGTCTTGGGGTAACAAGGGTCTATTGCCTGAAACTAGTTGCAATCACATGACCACTGGGTTAACACTTCTGGTGGTCCACCCAGTCCAGTTTGTCTGTGGCCATTGTGATACAATGGAAAGTTTAAAGTGACTATGGTGTTTCAATCTTCCCTTTGTCCAGTATGATCGTGGAGACAGGCAGCCTGGAAACTCCAGATTCTTTAAGTGTTAGCCTTTCCACAAACAATGAGATGTGAATTTTACAAATAGCTGTGAGGTACTCTCACCTATGTCCATATTTAATTAGGTACTAATCTAAGACTTCACATTGTTTGTAGTCTGAATATCAAATGTCACAATGACATGTAGCTTGATGGGTCCAATTTTTAAAAGTATTGACTGAAAGTTTGCAATATGACATGTCTGTACAGGAGATGACACAAGTGATCTAAATACTCAAGCAGGTTTTGTTTATTCCAATTACATTAATTGCTGTTAGAAGAGGTCATTAAATGAAACATTAACTACCAAAACAACATGCAGTCTCTTTAATGAGCACTAGTATGCAACTTCATTGTCTGTCAGTCTCTTTAACAGAATGCTCGGAGGCTAAGCCTAGCCCTGGCTTCAAATCCTTTACCTGAGTGGTGTCTTGTGCTAAGTGCAAACTAAACTGGTCTTTCAATTGAAGGCTCAATTTTGACCAACCTTTGCTACTTGAGTCCCTAAAGTATTCAGCCAAAATTACTCCATAAGACTGGGAGGTCTTTTCTTCTCCATGTACTGTTCTAGTTGGGTGAAAAGGAGTCAAATGGATTGCCTCCTTGCCCTTTCTTCATTTGGCAGTAACAGACTGGTTTGTTTAAGAAAAGGTTAGGCTTGCCAATTCAGGGATTACAAGATTGCCAAAGTGCTTTGATCATAAAAGAACCAATAGAACAGGTTTTCTTGAGTTTAGCAAATAAATAGGTTAATTTTATCAACAGATCCAAGTAAAATAACAAAACTACTCAATGTACACACGCTCTTAAAATGTGATTAAAGGGGTTAATAATACACCCTAGTCCCTGTGGTGCCTAGTGGACATGGAAGACATTAATGGTGCCCTCGGACACCACATGCTCCCTCTCCAGGTACACCCGGCCGTGAATATAGCCGCAATAAAGGGGCAGATAGTCTATTTCAAAGCTACCAATCTCTTTGGTTAACCAAGTCAACCAACTCAAATTAACTCTGGGACAAATTAAAAGGGGCAGCTCCCAAAAGGATGGGAACTGCCCGAAACAAAAGACAAAGTGGAAAGGAAATCAAAGCATCAAATAAAAATGTGATTAAAGGGATCAATGATGCACCGAACTCCTGTGATGTCCACTGGGCACAGAAGGCATTAACAGTGCCCTTAGACATCGCATGCTCCCTCTCCAGGGACACCCAGCTGTGATTATAGCCACGGTAGAGGGGCAAACAGTCAATTTGAAAGTTACCTTAACCAGGATCCCATTATCCAAGCAATTAGTCTTAGTGGACAACCTCTAATAATTGACGACCTCAGATGACTGCCGTAGATCCTTACTAACAAGATAGGAGGTGTGTAAGTCCTTCACACTCCCTTGAAGTGATTGTCTTTGATAGTATTCCAAGTTAATTGGAATGTGGAAGTATAGTAATAAAACTGACTTTAACCAGCTTGTGATGTGCATTCAATCTGTGTTTTTAAAACATTTGCTTTTAATAGTGAAGTGCACATAGTTCCAGATCATTCACAAGCTTGCACACTGTAACATCCCATTTGCAACACTAAAATGAAGGTTAATTTGTTTTTGATTTTAATTCATTGTTGACCTGCACAGCAGGAGAGCTCTTTGTTCAACATTGATGAAGTGCAATGAGGATCTTTAAATTCACCTCAGCAGTAAAGCAGTCTAAAGTCTCATCCAAAAATCAGTCCCTCCAGCACTGAACCGAAGTGTGAGCTTCCACCCCCAAAACAAGTAATAAACCTGTAATCTGCTGACTCAGAGTTACCTAATACTGTACACACTTCTTTCCTGATTACTGTACACACTTATCTTTTTCGAAAGGGACATTTACCGGTGTCTAAAGTAAGTTTCCAAAATCTTCCTGGACTTTACAACTTTGTCTTCATTGTTCTTGCTAAGAACTTGCTCCCTTCAGCTATTTGGCCCCATTATTTGTGTATTCAAGGAGCTTAATGTCTGTTTCAAATGTGAGAAATGCAAGCAAATTTTGTATCCTTTAGCAATAAGGTAGTACACTCATTTCCAGGTGATAAATAACGTGTGTGATATGTGCCCAAAAGTTCAAATTAATCACATATTTAAAATCAAAATGTTGGACCTTCACCTAGTCTTTTTCTAACAGCTTTCACGTGGTTGGTGGAACATTGTTGCTCAGCTTTGGACAGCAGAATAACGAAGGAAGTGGCACCCTGCATGTTCATTCTCATAACAATCAGATCCTAACTCTTTGCACATAATATAACATGTAAAAAATATATAATGCCTCTCTGTCAATGTAACTGGTCTGGTCATGAACTATTTATACTATATCTAATTAAAGAAAACGAACAATTAACTCTTATAATTATCCCTGTTACAATTTGGTTAGGAACCACCAATAATGTTTCATTTCAAGTGACAAAATTTGAAATCCCAGGTACCCATTAGGTGACTAAACCAACACAATTTCATAGTTTTGCACAAACCAAACAAATTTTACTGTGCAAAGTCAGATGTGTAAATCAATCTACAATGTCTATCTTGTATTTGAACATTCAGAATTAACTTCAGGCAAGTATGAATTACTCTACAAACTAGTCAAGCATCAACATATTGCACAAAAAGTGGCAGGTGAAACCAAGATAGATCCCATGGATTTCTCAGCATCCCACCCAATGTAAAGTGTCCACTGTCACAATATCTGGTTAAAACTCTTTGGCAGTGACAAGGATTCCATTTTTGTATCTTACTCTTTCAGGACTCCCCTGAACTCATAATGGTGAGATGGCAGTTAGCGCTCTCAAATCTTTCAGCTTTCATGTAAAAAGGAATTTTGCAAAGCAGTCTGTCACTATGAGGTGCCATTCTTGATTGCGTGAGAAAAAACTGGTTCCCAGTATGCCGTGATCTGGGTTGTACTTCATTTGCTCTCATGAATTCTTTCTGCTATGTATTTCTATATTTGATTTGATTTGATTTATTATTGTCACATGTATTAACATACAGTGAAAAGTATTGTTTCTTATGTGATATACAGTCAAAACATACCACTTATAGAGAAGGAAAGAAGAGAGTGCAGAATGTAGTGTTACAGTCATAGCTAGGGTGTAGAGAAAGATCAACTTAATCCAAGGTAAGTCTATTCAAAAGTCTGACAGCAATAGGGAAGAAGCTGTTCTTGAATCAGTTGGTATGTGACCTCAGACTATACTGGCAGACGTTGTATGAGAACACCATTCTGTTGACGTCTTCGCAGATACTTATCCAGCACACCACTGATCTGGCTCTGAGCTTACACTTTTCTATTCCCCTGTGACCTTCATCTATCTTCTGAAGAATTATTTGATTGATCTGTGTATGATTCTTCTGAATCTGGCTCGCAGAACACATTTTCTACTGAAATGTCATCTCTGATGGACCAATACTGCCATGTTACTGACTGTGTTTGCTGTATCTTATCAAGCCAGGATGACTTGCTGAGAGCACATTTGTAACCCAGGACTGCTGGTGTTACGTTCACCAGGTATTTTAGGAATCTTTATACCTACATACTTTACTTCATGCTTTCTCCTGTGGTGACAACTAAGATAGGACATCTGCTAGCGTCATATCCCCTTCCTGGTTTGTATTTCAGAGTGTTATCGTAACCCTGAAATCTCAAAATAACCTCTGTAGTCTTACTGGAGCGCAATGCAGATTTTTCTTGTAGGTCTCCTCAAGTGAACGATGATCATTGTCCACTACGAACTCTCTCTCATGGAGATATGTATGGAACTTCTCACATGCATACATGACTGACAAGAGTTCTGTGTTGGTGAATCATGTCTCAGCTGATGTTGGACCTTTGGATGTGAACGCTGTCAATTTTTCCTCTTGTACCAGTGCTGCTCCTTTACTTTTTGTAGAAACATTAACTGGCAGAGTGACATGTTTTTCTGTCTTGGTATGACAGACTTGCCTCCTAACATACTAGTTATTTTGAGTTGGTTGAAATTCTTGTATGACTCTAAACATTGGTGCTCAACATCTTTCATCATAACTCATGGGTATGCTGTTCTAACCTGTAAGGTATGAAGGAACCATGCATTTGATCATCTGCTATTGTGGGTTTATCTCAGAATGCTTTGGCTTCTTACTGTAGAAAGGCCTTTTTACTTGCAGGCTTTCTGTTCAAAAACATCTATTCACATGTTAACTATTTACAAAGGTTAAATAATACCAAGACGTAGCTAGAACTACTCTCAGAGATGCTCCATACTCATCTTCTCTCAAGTGTGGGACACCACTGTGACAGACTCTTATACATAAACTCAGTGGACAGGATTTTCCTGCGTGCTCTCCCCAAAACCGGAAAATCCTGCCTGAGATCAACGGATCTTTGCATGGTCCACCTCTCATCTGCTACGATTCCCGTGGTGGGTGGAACAGGAAACTTCACCCCAGTATCTATGACCAAAGTTAACCATCCACTCTACATCTCCTCCTGAGCTGTTATCCCTGTACTGTTATATGCATTCTCCTACACTTTCCACTCAGTCTCTTGCATAGTAATGACAACTACTGACTGTGTTTGGCTCTGAGAAGTATAAAATGTATGCTCTCCAGGATCTTCTCCTTGGAAAGCATTGACTTTCTAAGACAGAGGTGTCTGCTTTTGCACCACAGCTTTAAGGTGATAAGGGTTGAAATGCTGGCTGCTCTTGCTTGAAAGAATGAAGGTCTTCAGCTCCTATGAAGATTTGTCAGCTTATTAGTGTGTCTACAAAATTCTGGGGAGTCAGTTAGCTTAGTTAGCTGGACGGCTACTTCATGATGCATGGGTTCAATTCCTGTATCAGTTTGGGGTTATTCATGAAGGTCCTGCCTTCTGGGACCATGGCAACTTTACCATTTTTTTACCTACAACTTCCACTCTGCATGAACAAAATATTATGTCATGCCTCATCCATGGATATATCAGATGGACAAAGAGAAGGACTGATCTTCTCAATATTTAGTTGAAGAAATGTTTGATCATCCAACACTGTATGCCAGACATGCAGTACTACAATTTAGTTAGTGGAGGGGTCGAGAGAGGTGATAATGAGTTAGATCTGGGCATCATCAGTGTAAAAAGTCTGACAACACCAGGTTTTAGTCCAACCTATTTATTTGATAATATACTCGCAAGCTTTCGGGGTTAGCCCCTTCGTCAGGTGAATGGAGAGTTCACCTGACGAAGGGGCTAACCCCGAAAGCTTGTGAGTATATTATCAAATAAATAGGTTGGACTAAAACCTGGTGTTGTCAGACTTTTTACTGTGTTTACGCCAGTCCAACGCCGGCATACCCACATCATCATCAGTGTACCAGTGAAAGAACTGTAGTGTTTTCAGATAATGTCATTGACGGTTGGTGGGATTCAGTCATGGAGTTCTGGTAAAGATGAATAAGGACTTATAAGGCAGCAATATGTTGTTTTGAGAGGAAAGGGAGGTTGCAAATTGGAGGGGAGATGCAAGACTGGAGGAAGCAAAGATTATTTTGAGGAGAGAGATGATAGTTTCACTCCCTGTGACAAAGAAGTCCATGAGCTTCTTGAATTTGGGAGGGGTAAGGGGGTGAGCATTTTAAGAATATGGGGTTCAAGTCAGGGGTTACCTTTGCATTCCAGGGTAATCCTGTAATAATGATCAGTTTTTGCAAACAAGAGAAAGACTTGGTAGTCATAGAATCCTACAGGATTCTGTAGGATTCTGTAGAAGGAGGGCATTCGGGCCATTGAGTCTGCACCAACCACAGTCCCACATACACCCTATCCCCATTACCCCAATGCATTTACCCTAGCTAGTCCTCCTGACACTAAGGGGCAATTTAGCATGGCCAGTCCACCTATCCCACAGATCTTTGGACTGTAGGAGGAAACCAGAGCACTGGAGGAAACCCATGCAGACATGGGAGAATGTGCAAACTTCACACAAACAGACACCCTAGCTGGAAATTGAACCCGGGTCCCTGGCGCTGTGAGGCCGCAGTGCTAACCACTGTGTCACTGTGCTGCCAGTGTTTTACATGGTCCAGTAAGATTTGCTAGTGGATGGCTAAAGCAGTTGTCTGATGTGTCTAATCAATTCAGAGATCCTTAGGTTTCAGTAGATGGAGAGGTAGGCAGTATCAGCAGGTGAGAGGAGTTAATGATTTTAATGGAGGCCCGGGCATCAAATGTTGTGGGGAGGTTGGTTTTGCAGTAAAGCAGCTACAGACATGTTGTGCTGAATGGAGGTCCAAAGGTGTTAAAGTTTGGGGTTTTGAAGGCTGTAAGTGAACTCGGAGAGAATTGTCTTCCTGATTCCCCCTCTGTCTCCCCAGGGGTGGGCATAGAATGAAGTAGGTAGGGAGATGTGGTACAAGGAAGTGATCAGAGATGGTCTTTCCTGCAATTGAGAAAACAGGAGTAGCGAGGTTACAAGAGACAGCAATGTTAAGAGGGTGACAATGAATGAGAAAACAGAATGATGCAACTCAAACATATGTATTCTGCCACTAAAATTGCAAACAGTAATTCCTAGGTTACAGCATAGTATTGTGCTTACAGAATACTTTCTGAAAAAAAATTCATGAGGTTGCAAGTGAATTATAAAGGAAAGCTACTCAAAGCTGTAAATTTTACCCTTTTGTAACAGTCATTAGAAACCCGATGGACAGCAATGCACATAGATCTTAAATACCGGCATAGCAAATGCCTAATCTGCTCAGCTATACATGTTGGCACAGTGGCATAATGGTTAGCTGCCCAACAGTGCCAGGGACCCTGGTTCATCTCTGGCCTCGGGGCACTATCTGTGCAGAGTTTGCATATTCTCTCTGTGTCTGCGTGGGTTTCCTCCAAGTGCTCTGGTTTCTTCCCACAGTCCAAATGTGTGCAGGTTAGGTTGATTTACCATGCTAAATTGCCCCATAATATCTGAGTGATTAGCAGGGTAAATATATGGGGTTACAGTGATGGAGCCTGGATGGCTTTGCAGTTGGTGCAGGCTTGATGGGCTGAATGGCCTCCTTCTGCACTGTTGAGATTCTATGATTCTGAAAAACTTTACCTCCAACCAATTGTAGCACTCACTGGCAGGTGAAGTCTAGGAATCTCAAAAATCTCTTTGTTCCATAAAAGAAAGAATATGGACTTTTTCAACTGCTATATCTAGTCATTACAAAAGACATGGACTGAAAACCCCACATTGCAATCAAACAAGCCCTTACATGCTGTAGGCTGGCTTCTAGCCATATTGATATCAGATACAGAAACAGGCTACTGGTATCCTATAATGAACCAATCTGATATACATATAAATTGAGTGGATAAACTGGTTTTACAGTGTAACAGAAAATGGATGTTGACGTGTTGTTGGCAGTTTTGCCTAGCTACTGAATGGACAAAATATCTTGCATTTAACAATAATCTTGTCATAATTACTATGATCTCTGCACAACAAACCTGCAAAGTAAATAACTGGATTTTGAAAATGTCACAAATTATACTATGAACAATCCAGAGGTTCTATCCATCCACTGTACGGAATCCAAACAGCAGTTACTGTTTTTGACATGATAATTATTATTTTAGGAAAAGTCAGTTGGCTAAGAGTTCAGTCCTGAGTAATATCAACAGTGCAAGTTAAATCCCTGTACTGTCTGAGGTAGTCCTTTGGATTTAGATAGTTCACCCTCAGTGATTCAGCTGCCAAGTTACGCAGACATCATGGATCCTCCTTGCCTCCAGAATCATGTGAAAATATCCAAGAGAGTGAGGCAGTGGCAAACACCCTTCCTATAATCAAATTCCTTCAGGTAGATTAAGCTGTGAAGTATGATCTTCAAAGTCACTTACAGCTTGGGAATATTTAACAACAAAAAAACTCTACCACTATTGTTAATTTAGACAGTGGTCTATTTTCCTGAATGATAATTAAGCCTTTAACCACATTAAGTACAAAACTAAACGCATCAGAAGTTTACATGCAAGTCGCCTTAAACCATCCACTCCAGGGCATTTGGATCAATAAAGACCAGAGGCACGTCCCTCGTCAGATAACCAATGATGTCTTGCTTATCTATTGCTACTGAGTTTGGATTTACTCTAGACATTGGGGTAAATTTTCTGCCCCACCCCCACCCCACCCCACCCCGCTGCGAGAATTATCATGGGCGGGATGGACAGTTGAAAGGTCAGTTGACCTCAGGCAGGCATTTCTGTCCTGAGGTGGATACAACCAGAAAATCCCACCTATTGTCTTAGAGTTCAAACTCCAGATATGTTTCAATCAGAAGTCCACCCTTACAGCTCACCATAGTAGTATAATCTGAGGCTATAATAGCACAACTCTATAAAAAGTGAGTTAGATACTGTAATCTCATACATACCCCACAAGTACATCTCTAGTTATCTGAATGATGGATTAATTAAGATTTTGATGACTCAAGACCAATATTTTAACGGAAGTGAAAGCAAGCAGCTATTGAAACTGTTTGAAAAAAGTTTCTTTAACACTCTGACACGTAAAGCTGGTTTATTTTACATTTTATTGAGCAGAGTAGAAAATCCTGAACTTTTATTTATTCTGTAATGTTTCACATGGCATATAAAACTGCGCAACATTTCACACTCTGACAGTAAGCAGGCTAGGACATATCTTTTTGATGAGAATCTCTTTCTCTGTAAATGTTTTGTCCTACTCTTCCAAATGAGGTTTTTGTGTCATCAGCTCTGTCAAGCTTTGCCTGTGTAGCAGTTTGATTTTTGTACCTTATGCTCCAGGTCTCAAGATTGGGTTCTGGCCTGTGAATCTGCTAAACTGGTTGCACCAGTTAATCCTTCCATAAACAAAACCTGCTGCTCTCTTCTGAATCCTGAAAACAACACCTATCATCATACCATCAGATTTAGGCCCAGATGTTTGCAGAGTTGTGGAGACTCCACAGATCTTCCAAAATGGTGGGTTGGTCCTGGATGCAGAAGGTATGTTCCCATTTAGAATAGATCTTTTTTTTGCCAATAAGGGAAAGAGGATGGATATGATTTGCACATGAGGGAAATCCAAACTCAACAGGGTGATTTGAACTCAGTGCTGAGTGCCAAATTCATTAACGCGCAGTGCGGGAGGCATAAATTTATGAAGATAACATAAAAGCTCTTGAAGGGTGAATAAAACCTGTATAACTGCCATGATGTTAAGTTATTTAATTCACCAGCCCTTTCAAAATGGAAACAAAACATGCTTTAGGTATCAGAGTGTTAAAGAAACTTTTTTCAAACAGTTTCAATAGCTGCTTGTTGACACTTCCCTGAGATCTGTTTATGAATGCTTGGCTGATTTCTAAAATCTACAATGATCTCAGCAGAGGCATTCAGATTTCAGTTTTATTAGCAGCTTAAAGCAGCTATTAACAGATAAGTTGTCTTTGATGTATGATATAGAACCAGATTTGTTGAGATTAAAACAAATTTCACGTGGGTTTTATGAATAGGTCTGTATAGTGAAATTGATAACATATTTCAAAATTTATTTTATTGCACCTTGATTTGCTGAGGGTGGCGTTCGCATGACCCATAAGGTGCGGAGGATATGAATTTTAGAATTTGGCATGGGGATATAAGGGGCAATAGGAGGTGGGTGGGGGCATAAATTGGCATGGAAGTATAAAGGGCAATGGAGGGTGGGTACAAAGGCGATGTGAAGTGTGCGAGTTAGAGGGGCCAAAAATCTTGTAACACAACTGGATCAAGTCTCAGAGAACGGAAGTGATTAGATCCAGCCTGCCTCAGCACTTGGCCACCCATGGTCTGCTTCTGGGGGCAATGAACCTGATGTTATATTACATCTGCCTGCCCATCTCCAACAAAGGGAAGGTCGTGACGCTTGGGGATTTTTTTTGCCAGACAGGTGTGGTGTATATCAACTTGAGTTACCTGCCTTGGTAGCCAAACTCTTGGCTTTAGTCTCACAATCACTTGATTATCAGGATTTTAATGTTTACACACCATGAGGGATGATGGTATGATTAGGTCTGTGTGATCGTGAGACATACTCAATGCAAAAAACATGAATGGAACATGGATGAATTGATCTTAAAACTGGACACAAGAGCTTAGCTCCTTAAATCAGTTTAATAGTGCCAGTGTCCTGTGTTTTCTCAAAGAATGTCAATATCCTTCAGCTCAACTATCATATCTTTGAGGGAAAATGCCACTTTCTGCTCCATTAAGAAGCTCTTCTATTTCACAAGAAGATCTTTTGCAGCAAGAAGCTGAGTATTCCACTGGGAATAGGAAACTTCCACAGAAGCTGTTGATATTATTTATTAATCTGCTGTTCTTACCACCAACCCTAACATGGTTAAGCACAAAGACACCCATTAAATGGGAAGTAGCTAATAGTTCAGGTCAGATGTCACAAGGTGAAGTGTGGAGGATATGGGAGGAATGAGAATGAGGAACTGGAAGACCGAGAATTTTACTCTTACTTGGAGAGCAGAGAACATCCAATTGCAAGTGAGGAGCTGAGGAAGTTACTTCTCACAGGCACCATTTTAAGCAATGCATTTAGAGAGGACTGCTCTCATGTAGAGGCAGTGAGATAATTTTCATGCATATGATAAGCACGCGGGGCATTATTGATACCTTAGCCATGTTACAGGAAATTATCTTGTAGAATATCTTGGATAGACTAACCAGTTTAGGAGCATCAAGACACCAGGATGCATTTAAGTGACATTTTCTGGTGTGGCAGCTACAGTGCTTTCATTTGACGTTTTAACAGGATACTTTCACAGGCTTCCAAGACTATTGACATATGCGGCCTTTGATGACTGAAAATTAACACCTCGAGCCATAGCACCAGCATCAAGGAACTCTAATGATTCCAGATGCAGAGAGTGGTAGATGCTGGTTTGATTGTTAGGTTAAGTCCGAGACAGTCAATTTTTTATTGAGCAGGGGCATCAAGGGATATGGGCCTTAGGCAGGCACGTGCAGTTAGGCCAGAGATCAGCCATGATCTTATTGAATGGTGGAGCGAGCTCAAGGGGCTGAATGGCTTAGTCCTGTTCCTATGTTCCCATGTCACTTTTAAGAATGGATAGGTCTATAGTCTAACTAAAATCACCTTCCGCTGGAAGCCCTGGTAAATGGATATTCACGTATATGGAAAGATGTGTATTGTCTCACTCCTAAGTAGCTCCAGCATAGCTGCTTTTATAACATAATTGATGGAACCCACCAGAAATATTTTTCCATCCCAGACAGTATTGTTTGTAGGGCTGTCTGCAAATAGCAGGAATAGGTAGTACAGAACCTCCTAAACACTGAACATATAAATCACAGGAAAAGCAAAACTAATCATCAGAGTCTCCATCAAGGCTTGTGCTGGTGTTGACTCCATTACATGTAGCAAATTTGGGGCAGAACTTATGTAAAATAGGTCATAGGGCATAGACAGGGCTGCTTGATCCCATTTAAATATGGTAGGGTGGGCATTGAGTTGACCTTAAAAATGATGGCTGGGAGAACATTCAATTGTTCTCAACTGGCACTCAAGTGGCATGCTTGCTTTCATTTGATGGGGCATCGAGTATAAAAGTTGGCAAATTATGTTACAGTTATATAAAACATTGGTTAAGCCACATTTGGAATACTGTGTCCAATTCTGGTCACCACACTACCAGAAGGACATGGAGGCTTTGGAGAGAGTACAGAAAAGGTTTACCAGGATGTTGCCTGGTATGGAGGATATTAGCACTGAGGAGAGAAAGATGGGAGCTGAGGGGGTGACCTGATAGAAGTTTATAAAATTATGAGGGGTATAGAAAGGTTGAACTGTTGAAAGCTTTTGCCCAGGGCAGAAATGACAATTACAAGGGGGCACAAGTTTAAGATAAGCGGGAAAAGTTTCAGTGGAGATGTGCGGGGGAAGTTTTTTACACAGAGGGTGGTGGGGGCCTGGAATGCGCTGCCATGTGAGGTGGTTGAGGCAGTTACGTTAGCCACATTTAAGGGTTATCTTGATAGGCATATGAACAAATGGGGAATAGAGGGATATAAGTAGTTGGTCTAGATAGGACAATGTGATCAGCACAGGCTTGAAGGGCCAAAGGGCCTGTTCCTGCGCCACATTGTTTTTTGTTTAATTGTTTGCTTTCAACTGATGCAAACTAATGGCACATTTTCCTCGACATCACCCCAAAACTGCAATTCAATTATCCCTTCCTGTTTCATGTTCAGGATTACTGTAGAAAGTCAAATTTAAAATGGTCACTTTGGTAGAAGAAGAAGAAAGCCATTCATGGTAAAGAAATCCTCAGCTTACAAAACGACCTTCAGTAAAATTGGGGAATAACGAAATCTTAGCATGTTCTGTGTCAGAATGGGGATCTATCTTGTTTCAAATCATTGAAAGGATGTTTATTGCCTTTGGTAGCTGATAAAAACTTTAATTTGGTCTTGTTGTTGGAAACAAACAATGTGTATCTGTGTGTTTTGTGTGCAAGCCTGGAATACAGCTTTATTGTCTTAAATGTCAACACTATTCAGTCGAGGTTGGCTGCTGAGTTGCATGTGTGGATGGCGGAAATAATGCCCTCAGCAGAGAACAAAGAACAATTCAGCAGAGGAACAGACCCTTTGGCTCACCAAGCCTGCACCAATTCCTATTTAGACCCTTACTTCTTGCCCATATGTGATTTCTTTCCCTTTATCCACCTTGCGTTCATGCGTCTATCAAGGTACAGCTTGAATGTTGCTAATGTGTCTGCTTCCACCACCTCCACTGGCAATGTGTTCCAGACGCTCACTATCCTCTGTATGAAAAGCTTTCCCCACATGTTTCCCCTAAACTTTCCTCTTCTCACCTTGAACCTGCACACTCCTGTAGACCTGGGAAAGAAATCAGTTTTTTTGTAAGACATTAAAAGGGCAGAACGAACATTTAAAACATTAAGGCTATGAAGGTGGGCGATCAATTGTTCTCTCCGTGGTCTTCGCAGCGTACGAATTCCCTTATTAAGTGAGAGAAGGCTTGACCAATGAGAAGTGGGTAGCAGGGACTTACCCATTGCTTTAACCCAGGCCAGTATCCTGTCAGTCCCCAGATATTGACTTGCATGCTGTAAGCCACAGGTGTATTAATATTTATAGGAATATAGTTATACACCCAGACAGGAAGTTGAATATCAACCTGCCAGGTTGTCTGACATTATTGAATCTATTTTAACCTCCTCAAATCCCTCCCAGAAACAAGACAGGGGGAGAGTTAACCTGCAGAGGGAGGGTTAAAATGAATCCAATTTGGATTCCTATTTGGCTCACTACATATTTAAATTCTTATGCTTTTGTAAAATTCTTTCATGGCACACGGATGTCACTGGGTGGGCCAGCATTTATTGCATTTCTCTGATTGTCCTCGAGAATGTAGTGGTGAGTTGCCTTCTTGGAGCACTGCAGACGATGTTAGTACATTCATGGTGTAAGAGACTATCAGGTTGTGACTGCAGAGGAATGGTAATATAGTTCCAAGTTATTTTATGGGACTGAGGGGTATAAGTTTCAGGCGATGGTATTCCTAAACGTCTGCTATCCTCCTCCTACTAGGTGGAGGCAGGAGCCTTGGTGAGGTGCTGCAGTGCATCTGATCGATGGCACTCACTACTTCCACTGTGTGCTAATAGTGGAGGAAGTGAATGCTTAGGTTGGTGGTTAGGGTGTTGATCAAATGGGCTACTTTATCTTAGATGGTTTCAAGCTTGTTGAGTATTGTTGAAACCGCACTCATCCAAACAAGTGGAGAATAATCCAACACACTACTTGTTACGTTTGTTGGGGCATAAGCCCTTTAAGAACTGGGTCATGTGACCAGGGGTGCAGGGTGAGCTGGTTGGGAACAGCTTTGAGTGGGCAGTCGGAGTTTGGAGGAAGTAGACTGAATAAAGATCTGTGTTCCCTGATGCCTGGCTGTGGAGTAGTTCTTGAGGAGACACCTCAGTTTTCAGAGATTTAACACTACTGACCTCTACCTTATAGATGGTGGGTGGACTTTGGGGACTCAGGAGGTGAGCAACTTACCCAGCTTCTGATCTGCTCTGGTCGTTGTATTATTTATATGGTTGGTCAAGAACTTGAAGGTTTTACGTGTCCCGATCACCAACAACCTGTCCTGGTCCTCCCATGCCGACACTATAGTTAAAAAACCCCACCAACATGTCTACTTTCTCAGAAGACGAAGGAAATTTGGCATGTCGGCTACGACTCTCACCAACTTTTACAGATGCACCATAGAAAGCATTCTCTCTGGTTATATCACAGCTTGGTATGGCTCCTACTCTGCCCAAGACTGCAAGGAACTACAAAAGGTCATGAGTGTAGCCCAATCCATCACGCAAACCAGCCTCTCATCCATTGACTCTGTCTACACTTCTCACTGCCTTGACAAAGCAGCCAGCATAATTAAGGACCTCACGCACCCTGGACATTCTCTCTTCTACCTTCTTCCTTCAGGAAAAAGACACAAAAGTCTGAGGTCACGTACCAACTGACTCAAGAATGAGCTTCTTCCCTGCAGCTGTCGGACTTTTGAATGGACCTACCTCACATTAAGTTGATCTTTCTCTACACCCTAGCTATGACTATAACATTACATTCTGCACTCTCTCGTTTCTTCCTCTATTAATGGTATGTTTTGTCTGTTTGGCACGCAAGGAACAATACTTTTCACTGTATGTTATGTATGACAACAATAAATCAAATCAAATCCAAGTTATGTTTCTGAATGGTAACCCCCCAGGATGTTGATAATTGATGGCGTTCAGCAATAATGATGCCACTGACTATCAAGGTTAGTTTCTCTGTTATCGGAGAGATTTATTGCCTGACATTTGTGAGGTGTGACTGTCACTGTGTTCTGCAGCAATTCACATCACAGGCAATGACTGTTGTGAGGAAACAAAGAGTTCAAAAGGTCAATTCTATTGTTGGTTCACGAACTTCCATCTGCTATTTTGTGTACGCTCGAATCTTCAGGCAAAGTATAGAGAAATACTGATGCATAAAGTTGGCTCCCACCACCATGTTTTGATGAAAGAACAATGTCCCTTTTAGCATCCCAATCTCTAGATGGTGCCATAACATTTTCCGTTGGATACAAGTCTCACGTTGAAATTTTAAATGCTTTAAAATGCAAGTTGATTATATTGCCTTTTTTATATATTTGCCAAGCATGCATTTTCTTTAAGCTCCTGACTGTGGAAGGAACTCCAGTAGTGGGCATCTTGAAGGTTAACAAACTGTTTTCTTACTGCCAATTACTTTGAGTTAAATGTACAGACTCGCTTAGGTACATGCATTGCGTAAGAAGCTCTATTTCACAATACTGCAATTAAATTTGCACCTTGTGGAGAAGTCAAGCATAACATTCACCATACAATTTTGTACAATACACCATCTAGCTCAAATAATGGGTTATCCAGACTCAAAATGTTGGTTCTGTTCTCTGTCTACAGATGCTGTCAGAGCTGCTGAGATTTTCCAGCATTTTTTGTTTTTGTACCTTACAATTTCACTTACTTAGAGTCATAGAGGTTTACAGCATGGAAACAGGCCCTTCAGCCCAACTTGTCCATGCTGCCCTTTTTTTTAAATCCCTAAACTAATCCCAATTGCCCGCATTTGGCCCATATCCCTCTATACCCATCGTACCCATGTAACTATATAAATGCTTTTTAAAAGATAAAATTGTACCCACCTCTACTACTACCTCTGGCAGCTTGTTCCGGATACTCACCATCCTCTGTGTGAAAAAATTGCCCCTCTGGACACTTTTGTACCTCTTCTCCTCACCTTAAATTTACACCCTTTAGTTTTAGTCTCCCCTACCTTTGGGAAAAGATATTGACTATTTATCTTGACTATACCCCTCATTATTTTATAGATATCTATATGATCACCCCTCAGCCTCCTGCAGTCCAGAGAAGAAAGTCCCAGTCTATTCAGCCTCTCCTTATAATTCAATCCAGTAAGTCCCAGTAGCATCCTAGTAAATCTTTTCTGCACTATTTCTGGTTTAGTAATATCCCTTCTCTAATAGGGTGACCAGAATTGTACACAGTATTCCAAGTGTGGCCTTACCAATGTGCTGTGCAACTTTGACAAGACATCCCAATTCCTGTATTCAATGGTCTGACTGATGAAACCAAGCATGCCAAATGCCTTCTTCACCACTCTGTCCACTTTCAAGGAACTATGAACATGTGCCCCTAGATCTCTTTGTTCTGTAACTCTCCCCAACGCCCTACCATTAACTGAGTAAGTCCTGCCCTGGTTCAATGTACCAAAATGCATTACCTCACATTTGTCTAAATTAAACTCTGTCTGCCATTCGTCAGCCCACTGGCCCAATTGATCAAGAGTCTGTTGCAATTGGAAATAATTTTCCTCACTGTCCATCATGCCACCAATCTTGGTGTCGTCTGCAGACTTACTAACCATGCCCCCTATATTCTTATCCAAACCTTTAATATAAATGACAAATAACAGTGGACCCAACACTGATCCCTGAGGCATACTGCTGGTCACAGGCCTCCAGTTTGAAAAACAACTCTCTACAACCACCCTCTGGCTTCTGTCAAAAAGCCAATTTTGTATCCATTTAGATACCTCACCCTGGATCCTGCGAGATTTAACTTTATGCAACAATCTACCATGTGGTACCTTGTCAAAGGCCTTGCTAAAGTCCATGTAGACAACATCAACTGTACTGCCCTCATCTACCTTCTTGGTTACCCCTTCAAAAAACTCAATTAAATTAGTGAGATATGATTTTCCGCTCACAAACCCAGGCTAACTGTCCCTAAAATCAGTCCTTGCATCTCTAAATGCCTGTAGATCCTGTCTCTCAAAATATCTTCCAACAATTTACCCACCACAGATGTGAGGCTCACTGGCCTGTAGTTCCCAGGCTTTTCCCTGCAGCCCTTTTTAAACAAACAGAACTATTTATCTTTATTATTAGATAAATAAAAGGCTTGATGGCAATTTGAGTGAAAACCACCATCCAAATCCCTTCAAACTGGTCTATACATACCTGCCTCCACTCAGTACATCTGGCTAATTACCTTTACTCTTGACATTGCCCTTCAGTTAAATTCTAAGTTGATGGGCTGGAGAAAAGTTAGCTTTTGACATTTCCAAAGCTTTCGTATAACATTCTTGAGTTTGTTAAAGTTTGAAATTGTTGACCCTCAGGCCTACTGTTGTAACGGCTCCCATTCTATGTGGGGTTATGGGAATAGGGCCTGTGTGAGATTGTTGTTGGCGCAGGCTTGATGGGCCAAATGGCTTCCTTCTGCATTCTATGATTCTGCTTCCTTCCAGGCTGCTGTCCCCAGCTCGCTATCCTGTCCCACTTTGATCTGTTTTCTCTGAATTAAGGGGGCTGGGGGAGAGGGAACTGGGGGAGTTGGCAGTGGGCCAGAATGGTTTTGGGATCCACTTAAAACATTCCAAGTTTCTTCGACAATTGTTTGAGTGGCGCCAGTCTGTATGTGGAGGTGCTTCCGGAAGGCCTTAAGCAATTATGGCATGACCAAGTTGGCCCAGCCTCCTCCCATTTTCAATTACTAGCCCTGCCCCAGGCAAAGACCAGGGAGTTGGCAATGCAAAATTTCCTTGTCCTGTAGTTGGAGTAATGGATAGCTGGGCAGAGATTGTTCTCTATATAATTAGACACTAGCATAATAACAAGATGCAGATAGGGTTCATACTGAACATTATACTAAAAAGCCATTCACTAAGCAAAGTTTTCAAAAAAATATCGTGAGGCAAACTGTGCTGTATGCTTACTTAAATACCCATGATTTACTGCTTCTGCAGTCACTTAGTAAAACACCGGAAGAGACGTAGGAGCGGAGCACCTGTCCGTCCTCCCAGCAGATCCTAACAAAATTAAAAAGTAAGATACTTCAGAGCTAAACACAATTTCAAGAAGTAATTTAATCCCAAAGCAGGCTTTCAGTGTCAGTGGAGATGTGCGGGGTACGTTTTTACACAGAGGGGGCTGGGGGCCTGGAATGCACTGCCAAGTGAGGTGGTTGAGGCAGTTACATTAGCCACATTTAAGGCTTATCTTGATAGGCATATAAACAAATGGGAAATAAAGGGATATAATGGTTGGTCTAGATAGGACAACGTGGTCAGCACAGGCTTGAAGGACTGAAGGGCCTGTTCCTGTGCTGTATTGTTTTTTGTTAGACTGTTTGCTTTCAACTGATGCAAACTAATGGCACATTTTCCTCGGCATCACCCCAAAACTGCAATGCAATTATTTCTCCCCATTTGATACTCAGGATTACTATAGAAAGTCAAATTTAAAATGGTCACTTCGGTAGAAGAAGAAGAAAGCACTCATGGTAAAGAAATCCTCATTTTAATGTCTTACATTAAAAAAAAATGACATTTTTCTTTAAGCTGACCTTGATCTTCCTTTCTCAGTACCTACAACATTGAAAAAACAAATTTGTTTCAGGATGTGGGCTTCAATGACAAACCAGTATTTATTGTTCGTTACTAGCTGTGCTCGAGAAAGCAGCATTCAGCCTGTTTCCTGAACTATACCACTTACTGAAGATGCGCTTACAATTCTGCGCTATCGCGAGTTATAGGATGATCAGCAAGTGATGGCCATAAATGTTCCAACGAGGATGGAATCTGACTCGGAGATTCCATCAAAGAACCCATTATAACCACATGACTTATCTTGCCACCTTTGAACTACAGATACTTTTGGAGCTTTTAGGATATTTATTCTAGCTCTTTACTCTTAGAAACGCCAAACTATAATTCACCCATGGAATTAAGTGAATGAATCTGCAAATATGCCTTCCAAAATCTCAGATTCATGGTCGAGTTGTCCTACATTTCAATGCATTCATTATGTAATCATTCCTCGCTCAAGCCAAACATTGTTATTTTGTTTTACTCTTTCACCTAGTCCTGCTTGTCTTCCAACTCACAGCACAGCAATCATTAAAGCAAGAAGTCATGATTATCTTTCGGTATTGCTAAATATACAGTGATTGTTCATTGTATTATTAGGATTTCTTATTATGGTTGATAAGTCTCCTACATTTTATAGTAGCACGCTGACTGAATGGTTAGCACTGCTGCTTCACAGTATCAAGGACCCAGGTTCGAATCTGGCCTCAGGTGACTACGTGGAGTTTGCACATTCCTCCCAGTGTGGGTTTCCTTCACACACTCCCATTTCCGCCCACAGTCCAAAGATGTGCAAGTCAGGTCAAATTTAAAGTTTATTTATTAGTCACAAGTACACTAAAACTGCAATGAAGTTACTATGAAAACCCCTGAGTTGCCACATTCCAGCACCTGTTCAGGTTCATTGAAGGCAAATTTAGCATGTCTTTCGGACCTTGAGAGGAAACCCGCCCAGACACAGGGAGAACGTGCAGACTCCGCACAGACAGTGACCCAAGCTGGGAATCGAATAGCTTGCACTCTGAGGCAGCAGTCCTAACTATGGTGCCACCTTGGCTTGGCCATGCTAAGTTGTCCCTTCATGCCTCAAGATGCGTAGGTTAAGGGGATTATTGTGTGGGATACTTTGTTGGAGATTCAATGCAGACTCAGTGGGCCAAATGGCCTCCTTCTGCACTGTAGGGATTCAATGATTCAGTGAGGGGATGGAAGGCCAGGTTTGAGAAGTGGGGTGGGGGGGGTGGTAAAGGGAACTGTGATCTTAAGTGGGGGGGGGTGCCTCCAATGGTCAAAATGGACCTACAAAAGTGGTCCGGCCTGCTTTGCCCAACACCAACCCACACAACTAAACTGCTCTGCCCTGGGCCAGCCCATGTGCCCATCTAACTCTATAAAATTTCATAAGCCACGTTGTGGGTGGGTGGGTAGGCAGTTTGAAGGTAGGCAAGTGTGAGGTGGTCCACTTTGGTAGGAATAATGGTAGGAAGGACTATTACTTACGTGGCGAAAAACTGCAGCATGCGACGGTGCAGAGGGACCTCAGGGTCCTTGTGCATGAGTCGCAAAAACCCAGCCTGCAGGTGCAGCAGGTGGTCAGGAAGGCAAATGGGATGCTGGCCTTCATAGCGAGGGGGATTGAATATTAAAGTAGGGAGGTCTTGCTGCGGCTGTATAGGGCATTGGTGAGGCCGCAGCTGGAGTACTGTGTGCAGTTTTGGGCGCCGCACTTACGCAAGGATATTTTGGCCTTGGAGGGAGTGCAGAGGAGGTTTACTAGGCTGATGCCGGAGTTGAGGGGGTTGAGCTATGAGGAGAGGCTGAATAAACTAGGCTTGTACTCGTTAGAGTTTAGAAGAATGAGGGGAGATCTCATTGAGACGTATAAGATGATGAATGGGATGGATAGGATAGAGGTGGAGAGACTCTTCCCGCTCAGAAAGGATAGTAGGACTAGGGGGCACAGCCTCAAGATAAAGGGGGGGGCGGTTTAGAACGGAGTTGAGGAGGAACTTCTTCACTCAAAGGGTGGTGAATCTCTGGAATTCTCTGCCCGTTGAAGTGGTGGAGGCTACCTTGCTCAATATATTTAAGACGTGGGTTGATAGGTTTTTGATAGGCAAGGGGATTAAGGGTTATGGGGAGAGGGCGGGAATGTGGAACTGAGCCACGACAGATCAGCCATGATCTTATTGAATGGCGGGGCAGGCTCGAGGGGCTGGATGGCCTACTCCTGCTCCTATTTCTTATGTTCTTATGTTCTTATGAAGGCTACATATTGGATCTTACGAGAGCCCCAGCTTCAAGCCAATCAGCAGATGAGTATAAAATCCAGCTCGTGAAGAGTTACGATACATCTGTTACTTATTAGAGTCCTGGGCATTTCAAACCATTAAGCACTCCCTTGAGTATAAAATCCAATAGCCTGCAGAGACAAGAATCTATATAAAGTAGAATACAGTCAAAAAATATTGCCATTTTGTATGAAGGTTCACAGTTGACTTCAGTTATTTTGACTCAAGGGCATGAATTTTTGCACAGATGATGGAAAGGTTCTCCGTTTGTGCGAAAACACCATCAGAGACCTGGATCTGGAGGTCCTGCCTCCAAACCCAGCCTCCACCAATTTCCTAGCAGAAGGCAGTAAAGGTATTGATTTATAAATTGCACATCCTTGGTAACAGAGGCAGCTGCCCACATAAATCAGCAGCCACCTCCACATGTGCAACTTTAGTGTGGTACATGTCTAAAGTGTGCAGGTTCTGTAGTAGGAGCAGGTCTGAACATCATGAATTTGATAACTGCTTTACAAGTGGTGAGGTAACACTTCAATGTGGTCCCAGGGTAAGGCAGCTTTTGGGGGAGGTAAGGCTCCCTTTAGGAGAGGTACAGCAGCCTTTGGGAGAGGATTTTTAATAGCAGACATGAGTGTGCATAAAAAAAATTATCAACAATTGATAACTTGATAATTCCAAGAACTGTTAAAGCTGCCAAAGAACTGTCAAAGTTCATTGGAATGGTCAAAGCTGTCAAGAGATTTCACTCTGTTGGGTTTTAAAAAGTATGTAATTTAAAACAAAAATTAGTGCCAACTATTTAATTCTATTGACACAAGCTTGAGGCTGTTGTTATAGGATTTCTGCTTCAGCGCTGATTTTACAATTTAGCATCATCACAATGGAGTGCCTGTTATTTGACCAGTTTAATTAACAGCTCAAAGGAGATTTTAAAGGAGAAATGTTAGTTTTCATAAGAGATTGAATTTTTTTTAATGTGTACTTTGTCAATTGTGACATCATCCACAGGTATTATTTTATGTCAGCATGGCTCCTAAGGTTTGTCTCTACTGGATACCAGACGATCAACATCCTGGGATTATCATTGACCAGAAACTGAACTGGCCTAGCCATATAAACACAATGGCTATGAGAGCTGGACAAAGGCTAGGAATCCTGTGGTGAGCAATTCACCTCCTCACTCCCCAAAGCCTGTCCAGCATCTACAAGGCGGAAGTCTGGAGCGTAATGGAGTACTCTTCACTTGGCTGGATAACTAGTCCCAACAACATTAAAGGAGCTCAATTCCATGCAGAATAAAGCAGTCCACTCTATTGCTACCCTTACCAAAAATCTTTAATCCCTCTATCACCAACAAACATTGGCAGCGTGTCTATCATCTATACAATGTGTTGGAGGAACTCACCAAGGTTCCTTAGGCAGCACCTTCCATTGTCATCTAGAATGACAAGGGCAACAGATACAAAGAACAAAGAACAATACATCACAGGAACAGGCCCTTCAGCCCTCCGAGCCTGCACCGATCATGTGTTCCTAACTCGACCATCTGTTTGTATCCCGCTATTCCCAGTCTGTTCATGAAAAAAATTAGTCAGTTTTTAAAAAAAAAGTTGAATTCAAATTCCACTGGCTGCCGTGTGGGATTCGAAACTGTGCCCCGAGAATATTACTCAGTCAGCGTCTTTACTACGATGGCACTGTTTCCCCAGGCACTGTCCTTCCCCCCTCCCCCCTATCTGCAACCTGTTGAATTTAACTGAGGCTATAACAGTGGCTAATACTGGAGTTGCTTAGTAGCAAGTTGGCCTGAGGTTGCGTAGCATCGATCTGCTGCTTTTGGTCTAATTTAGATAAAGGCTATCCAAATTCAGTTGGACCAAGGACCCATGTGCATTTGCACAGGGAATGTTCCATGCACCCAGATTGCATCAGCAGACACCACTTTACAACCTCTACCCTAAAGGGTTTATACATAATTTACTTTCTGTAAAAATAATCTGCTGCGAGCTTGAGCCCTCTCTGCCAGTTTGGAATGAGTTTTTGGCAGGCTGGTGAAAGCTCTGTGCATCTTTAGAAATGGTAGGTCAAGCCCCTATTTCTGGCAGATTTGATTGGTAGGGAGAAAGGGATGGGATGTGAAGAGCACTGTGTTACAATGTCAGCTGGTATTACCATTGGGCAAGTCAAATCCCAGAGTGGAGCCCGGCTTGATAGATCCTTACTTTTATTTTTTAGCTCAAAACATGGAGGGCAGCTATTGGACAGAATCAGAATCCACCAATGTATTTTCAAACAAAAGAATAAAACATTTATAAAGGAAGGTGAACTGTACAACTGTATCTTTTACAAATGTATATACAGATGCTTAAGGATAACACAAGTTACAAAATGCAAGCTACCTCAAATCCTTTTAAAAGTACCTGGATGAGCCCTGGCATGCCATAATATTCAAGGCTATGGGCCAAGTGTTGGTAAATGGGATTAGATGGAAGGTCATGTGTTTCTCATATATCAGTGTAGACTCAACGGGCCGAACAGTCTCTCTGAACTGTATGGTTCTATGATTCTTTAATGCTCACGGTAAGTATACATCAGTATACTATTGTCAGACACCACACTCTGAAACCAAGTGACAGATTGATCCATAGTATCAGCCCAATGTTGATGCTATGGATCTCTCATTAACTTCCTCTAGTTGCCAGTCACCAAAAGACCAAAAGAGATAGGAGCAGAATTAGGCCATTTGGCCCATCAAGTCTGTTCCACCATTCATTCATGATTGATATGATTCTCATCCCCATTCTCCTGCCTTCCCTCCATACCCTTGATCCTCTTATTGAACAAGAATCTATCTATCTCTGTCTTAAAGACACTCAATGCCTCAAAATACAACTTACTTCCTCCACTTCCTCAAAACAGGCACAAATTATAATCTGCTGGGTCATTTAAACTGAATGCACAGGACAAGCAGATCCTATTTTCACTCAAGGATGAGTGAACTCAGTGTGTGATCTATAACTTTAGGATTCGAGATGCAAGTGTTGTTAAAAGGGCAGATAAAGATCTGTAGATGTATCAAGGTGTTAATTTATTTAAATCTCCTCCCCTCCCTGAGTGTAAATAATTGATTCTAGCAGGTTCAATAGATGTTTGCTAAAGTAACCCTAACTGCATCATTCCCTCTTAGCTACTTCTACAACCTATCGTTATCATAGTGGGGGATTGTAAGCTCATTGATTGATTGACAGTTGAATTCAGCCCCTTAGTTTATTAAGAGAAGCAGTCTATCATGTGAGGTTATGAATACATATGTTTGTCTTATAATAGGTTACATATGGAGGGAATTGAACTGTATTGAATGACCGTTCGTGAGTGAGATTTTTAATCTAGTGAACCCTGTTGTAGAATCTCAGAACTTTATTTCATCTCCTCATGGTTCCTGAGGTCTGCCTATGGTGGATATTGGGGGGATTTGCATGGAAGGTAGAAAGGCAAAGGATGTTGTGTGGGCTTGCAGTGGTTGACATTGGACAAGGGATCTTGCAGATGAATGAGGGCTCATGAGTTCACACTAAATTGCTATAGGGGCTATGGGATTGATGAAGTTTATGGATTGGGCTGGCATTGAGGGATCATTGAGAGTGCACAGAGGGTCATGACTCAGCATGATTTAGGAAAGGTTGTGAAGGGAGGGGGTAAAAGGCCAACCTGGAACCCCAGCTCTCTTTGCTTTTGCACCTTCTTCAACAGTGTCCCCAGAGAGCATCTTTGACTGGAAGCCAAGCAGCACAGTATCTCCAGCTCCTTGCACCTTGTGATGTGCATCATCAGACTGACCAGACCTAAAAGACTACCCTGGTGAGAAGACCAGAACCAGCCCCAAAGGAGAGGGAAGGACCAAATCTATAACTGCAGACCCTGAAACAGTAGCCAACTCTCAAAGGCTGAGGAACAGCCTGTCCCATCCTTATTGAATGGTATTATCAGTGAAGTAGTTCAAATATAGTGATAGAGACTTGTAGATAGGGTGTAGCAAATCCTCAGAAGTGTGTGTCACAAGTATATAGCTGGTAGAGATTTGAGACTGTTTACTTAGAAATTTAAGACTGTTTACTGAAGAGTCCTGTGAAAAGATTGATAAAATTTGATTAAGTTTAATTAAAGTACAAAAGGAGAATCTGATAAAAGTTGTTTTTCCTTGAGAAACTGTTCAATAAAGTTGTGTTGGACCTTCACCTGACTCATGTCCCGTGTCTATCTCACTGAGTAACACACCTGAGTTAAAGAGAGTTACTGAAAGCCAGTTAAGGTTAGTCAGCGTACATTTACCCACCTTTCACTTTACAACAATGTCTAGAGGGAATAAACATTTAACAAAACAGTCTCACAGAGCTGGAGCAGGCCTTTTAACCAGGCCCGTCTCAGCAACTCTCATGGTTACCTTCAACTTGCGATTGGAGGATATTTGGACTTGACTCTGTCTGCACCAAATATCCTCTGATATGAAAGCTACCCCATTATGGACACTTTCTCTTACTCTCCCCACCTCCACCCCTACCCTGCGCCCCCCCCCCCCCCCCCCCCCCCAACCACCACCACCACCCGGTCCAAGGTAGGTACACCAAGCCAGGGAATTTTCCAACTCCAGGGGAGAGTGTCGAATTCCCATCCCATATTTCTGAAGTTTGATAGATGCCAAAAAACAATAGTTTCCCTTTCTAAGGAAGAATGGAGCTACGTATTTCAGTCATTCTGCTTCAAAAACCTTATTCGGAGCAAATTAAAGCTTATATTGCCTGGAAAACCTTCAACATCCATAATTAGGATGAAAAAGACCATGATTTTAAATATGTAGAGGGATCAGTAGTATTGCGGAAGCAGGGGGACTGCAGAAGGATTTGGACAGATTAGGAGTGTGGACAAGAAGTGGCAGATGGAATAAAATGTAAAAAAGTGTGAGGTTATGCACTTTGGAAGGAGGAATGGAGGCATAGGCTGTTTTCTAAATGGGAAAATGCTTCAGAAATCAAAAACACAAAGGGACTTGGGAGTCATTGTTTAAGATTCTCTTAAGGTTAATGTGCAGGTTCAGTCGGCAGTTAGGAAGGCAAATGCAGTGTTAACATTCATGTCAAGAGGGCTAGAATGCTACAGCAGGGATGGACTTCTGAAGCTGTATAAGGCTCTGGTCTGATCCTGTTTGGAGTATTGTGAGCAGTTTTGCGCCCCATATCTAAGGAAGGATGTGCTGGCCTCAGAAGGGCTCCAGAGGAGGTTCACAAGAATGATCCCCGGAATGAGGGGCTTGTTGTATGAAGAAAGGTTGAGGACTCAGGGTCTGTACTCATTGGAGTTTAGAAGGATGAGGGGGGAATCTTATTGAAACTTATAGGATACTGCGAGGCCTGGATAGAGTGGATGTGGAGAGGATGTTTCCACTAGTGGGAAAAACTAGAACCAGAGGGCACAACCTCAGGCTGAAGGTGCAATCCTTTAAAACAAAGATGAGGAGGAATTTCTTCAGCCAGAGAATGGTGAATCTGCAAAACTCCTTGCCGCAGAAGGCTGTGGAGACCAGGTCATTGAGCGTCTTTAATACAGAGATAGATAAATTCTTGATTAATAAGAGGATCAGGGGTTATGGGGAAAAGGCAGAAGAATGGGGATGAGAAAAATATCAGCCATAATTGTACGGTGGAGCAGGCTTGATGGGCCGAGTGGCCTAATTCTGCTCCTCCATCTTATGGAACCAATGATATGTCAACCATGTCAAAATGTTCCAGTGAAGTAAACTTCAGCATAAGGCACATTGGCTCTTAATTCTGAAGATCTTTTGTTTATTTTCAACTGAGAATTATAAATGTCCCTAATTAATGGCATCATAACTTCATTTTAGTTGCATAAAGTTGTTTATTTCTAAACTAGTATTAGGGAGGTTGGTATTTTAATTAAACTGTAACTATTAGAATATTCTTTGGTGTTGTTAGTTAATGGGCATGGGAACAGTGGAAGCTACAGGGCAATAAGATTTTATCGCCTGAACTGGCCTGGTTTGAACTTGTATGACCCTAACTGATTGATGTTTCTCTAATTTTTTCTGAGAAGTAAGTTCCATGTGGTTTGGCATTGTTCCAGTGAGCTCGTTTCTTTTTCCCTTCCAAGCCAGCTTTGTTCAGTTTGTCTTTTGCATAGTTAAATGTGATAGGAATTTCTTTCAACTGTCGCATGGGTGGAAATATGTAAATTAGAAGAGATAGAAACTTTCCATCCGCCGCAGGAAATCCTAATAATTCAAATACTACCAGGTTTTTCTTTCTTTGCTTGTGGACTCGAAACATGGCTGGGAAGGCCAACATATATTGGCCATCACTAATTGTCCTTGAAGAGGCGGTGTTAGTCGTTCTCTTGAATCACTGCAGTCTGTGTGGTATATATACAATCACAGTCTTGCAAAGAACATAATTCCAGAATTTTGATCTAGAAGAACAAAAAATGAAAGATGGCCAAGTCATACTTGCAGGGGAGCTTATAACTGGTGGGTTCCATTGCATCTACTGTTCTTGAAAAACAGAGGGTGGTGGTTAGAATCTCAATTGTTGGAGATTGTTATTGCGTGGCACTTGTGCAGAGTGAATGTTACTTGTCAGATATCAGCCAAAGGCTGAATGTTGTCCAGGTCTTGCTGAATGTGGGCAAATGAGTTGTGAATGGAACAGATTACTGTGCAAACATCAGTGAACATCCCACGTTTGACTTCAATGTGGAGGAAAGGTCATTGATGAAACAGCTGAAGATATTTGGGTCTATAATAGTGCCGTCATGGACTTTCTCAATGATATCCTGGGGATGAAGTGATTGGCCTGCAAGCAGCCATTGCCATCTTTCTTTGTGCTGGGTATGACTCCAATCAGTGAAGAGTTGTCCCCTTCTTCCTGTTGACTTCAACTCTGGGGCACCCTGCAAGTGATTTTTGGCTTTGGTTCAGGAACCAATTCCCCCTATATATCATTGTTCCTATGGGAAAATCAATTCCAATTTGTGACATTTTAACTTATGATACAGTTGGTTCCTGAAGCCTTTTTGCAAGTCTGAGGGCAGCTCCTACATATGGAGGAGCAGAGAACTTTCACAGCCAGGGGTGCAGGCATCACATCAAACAGCCAGGATCTTACCATGGAGTTAGAAACATAGGCAGACCCTTTCCAAACCATACCCATCAGCATCGGAAAGATAAACAGGGCTGTCTGGATCAGAAAAGTGCCCCCCCTCCACCCAGAAAAGAAAATGAGGGTGAGAGAAGCCCCCCCCCCCCCCCCACCCCCCACCCCCACCCCCCACCCCCCCGCACCCCCCGCACCCCAGAGCAGTCCAAAAAGAGAGCTCCCAGAGACTGGTGCAACAAAATAGAAATTGCATGGCAACCCATTTGGCCTAGTAATGCTTCACATGCTTAGTCCCCCAAAGGACGTCCCAGTGCATAGTGTGGCAGAGCAGGCAGAGGCTCTCACTGTCAGGACAAGCTGTCCTGAGGGCACAGACCAATGTCTAGACAAAATGGACAAAATTCCTGAGAGTTATCGGAGTTTTGACCTGAACAGTATCGCTGAACCCATTCCAAAATGAGAACACAGAACAGAACAGCACAGAAACAGGCCCTTCAGCCCACCAACCCTGTGCCAGTACACAGGTGCCACTCCTTCCCTTTTGAAATATTCCAAATCATCATAGCTCAATTCAATTTAATGATGTTGCGGTAAGAATTCTTGGAAGTGGTTAACATCATTGACTGGAGGCCATGTGTTTCTCCAAGGACAAGAAGTAACATTGGCTTTACAATCATCAGGTTGTTCTTGTGCAGATAATAACTGGATTTCAGAGTCATGAATGGATTTGAGGACATAAAATTCATCAGGTGGTCTTCTAATGACAAGACAGAGTACAGGAATGAGGTAGAGAATCTGGTGAACTGGTGCGGCAACAATAATCTCTACCTTAATGTCAACAAAATGAAGGAGCTTGTCATTGACTTCAGGAAGCGTAGTGGAGGACATGCCCCTGTCTACATCAACGGGGACGAAATAGAAAGAGTCAAGAGCTTCAAGGTTTTAGGTGTCCAGATCACCAATAACCTGTCTTGGTCATCCCATGCCAACATTACAGTTCAGAAAGTCTAACAATGCCTTTACTTTTTCAGAAGACTAAGGAAATTTGGCATATCAGCTACGGCTCTCATCAACTTTTACAGATGCACCATAGAAAGCATTCTTTCTGGTTGTATCACTGCTTGGTATGGTTCCTGCTCTACCCAAGACTGCAAGGAACTATGAAAGGATGTGAATGAAGCCCAATCCATCACGCAAACTAGTCTCCCATCCATTGATTCCGTCTACACTTCCCACTGCCTTGGCAAAGTAGCCAGCAAATTAAGGAGCCCACGCACCCTGGACATTCTCTCCTCCACCTCCTTCCGTAGGGAAAAAGATACAAAGTCTGAGGTCAGATGCCAACGACTCAAGAACAGCTTCTTCCCTGCTGCTGTCAGACTTTTGAATGGACTTACCTTGCATCAATTTGATCTTTCTCTGCACCCTAGCTATGACTGTAACACTACATTTTCCACTCTCTCATTGCCTTTTCTATAAACGGTATGCTTTGTCTTTATAGCGCGCAAGAAACAGTACTTTTCACTGCATGCTAATACATGTGACAATAACAAATCAAATCAAATCCTGCACCCTTGACCTGTCTAAAATTTTTCAAGAGGGTGAAGGAGGCATCAGGTGGCTTGCTCACCCTTGTCCTACTTAGGCTTAGTGGGCTAATATTGAGCAAGGGGGAGGACATTATTTGCATTACTATGGGCTCATTGAAGGCACCCCTAATCCCCGAGATCATCCCCCTCATTAACCCTCCCTACTGGCCTCTTGAGCCTGAACCCTCATCTCCCATGCTGAAGCTCTTGATCCTGGAATTTTCAGCATGGTGGCATGCCTATATCCCAGTGGTTGGCATCAATCCCACTGTTGCTGGTGGGGCTATGGAGCTGGCGGCCATACAACTGCCAGCATCCATCCAACGCTAGACTTCCTCCTGTAATGGGGATGGGAGTCTTGCCTTAAGCTATGCATGAACTCTGCTCCAAATGTTAGATTGCTGCAGAACAGCTATCAAAATCTTCTCCCTACCCCTTCCCCAACCCCCTAATCTTTTTGTGGGGATGGGGTGGGAATCAAAGCGCCCCTTTAAAATCAAATCCAGCATTTTAAGATCAACATTAACAGTACAGTGAGTGAGCAAACACTTAGCTTAGTTTGTTTATTAGTGTCACAAGTAGGCTTACATTAACACTGCAATTAAGTTACTGTGAAAGTCTCCTAACTGCCACACTTCAGCATCTGTTCAGGTACATTGAGGGAGATTTTAGCACGGCCATTAAACTTAACCAGCACAACTTTCAGACTGTGAGAGGAAACTAAAGCACCTGGAGGAAACCCATGCAGGCACGGGGATAACATGCAGACTCCGCACTGACAGTGACCCAAGCCGAGAATCAAACCCAGAACCTGAGTGCTGTGAAGCAGCAGTGCTAACCACTGTGCTGCCGTGCGCTTGCTTTCCTAAATGCATTTTGGTTGCAATCTTATGTTGCGATTTAGTAATAAAAATGAAAGTGATGGAGAAACAGGTTGGATTCTTGGGTATGAATAGCTTTGAAGTGAAAAAGCTTTTCTTTGACCCTGCAATCTGCAGGAGGTGATTCAGCATACCAGAATAGTACACTTACACAAAAGTTATGTTTGGTCAGGGTTGGTTATCTGAAACATCAGTTCCTTGGAAAAGTGCCCACCTTGTTAGTGGAACATTATTTGAATTGGCATGCTCATTCCAACAGGACAAACATGTTTCAACAGAGATGTCCTCTCACAAGAATAAGCTTCAAGATCTAGCCAAGATTACACAGTTAACGTTAGATTTTAACAATGGCATTCAAATATACTTCTAATATTTTAACCAACTTTCAATGGAAGATATTGAAATATTACACATACAGCTGAAAATCCTGCCAATGTAAATCATCTCAGCTACTGAGAAATTACTTTTGAGCACAGTTAAGTAACAGCTGTATGCTAAACCAAATTATAGTTGGCCAAACATCCATCTTTTATTTGTGGAGATCAGAGACAGATAATTTCAACATTTACATGTGGGACAAGCACAAATTTACAACTGCTGAAATCCATGGGCTGAGACAAATCGATATGTAAATATTCAGTTTACTGCCACAAAAGCAGGGTATTCAAAGCTAAAAATAAATCAGGTGGTACACTAATCTGCAAGTAAAACTTGTAAAAAGTGATTTTGAAAGGCAGTGTCTATCTTGAATGGCATAATGAATATGAAAATGAAGTTCACCACAAGGCTGACTGGGAGGTCATATCCAGGACAGGGAAATTTCAGCTGCCCATTCCAATGGGGAATTGGCCTTGGTGAGCCAGCAATTTAATTTGCAATTTTGTGCAGAGGAAATGGCGATCCATAGGCACCCATTTGTACAGAAGAAAAGCATGTAGAAGCGGAAAAGTCAAGTACAAAAGCACAGTAATGCTAAATCTATGCAAATCATCGTTAGGCCATTCATTTTTGGCCATTCTGATTTAAAAGTAAGTAAGGATTACATTAACACTGCAATGAAGTTACTGTGAAATTCTCCTGGTCACCACACTCTAGCTCCTGTTCAGCTCAATGCATCTAACTAGCAATCGTTCAGACTGTGGGAGGAAACCGGAGCACTAGGAGGAAACCCATGCAGACATGGAGAGAATGTGCAAACTCCGCACAAACAGTGGCCCAAGCTGAGAATTGAACCCAGGTCCCTGGTGCAGCAGTGCTAACCACTGTGTGACCGTGCTGCCCAATTTCAGAAGGAAGTCAAGATCTCAGAGTGCAATAGAAAGCGCCGGAAAAACTCAGTTGGCAGGTTTCTCCAATCTCGTCCATGCACATCCCACTGCAAGTGAGAATGCAGGATTTGTCCTTCCAGCCTAAATTCCAATCACTTTCATTGGAGAATCCAAGCCGTGAGCAAGGACTGAGGTTTTTGGCCAGCTGATCGGGAGTGCGAAACCGAGTCAACATCTCGTGTCCTTATGGGGGCAGCACGGTGGCACTGCTGCCTCGTAGAGTCAGGGACTCTAGTTTGATTCCCAGCTTAGGGCACTGTCTGTGCGAAGTCTACACATTCTCCCTGTGTCTGTGTGAGTTTCCTCCGGGTGCTCTGCTTTTCTCCCACTGTCCGAAAGACATACCAGTTAGGTGCATTGGCCATTCTAAATTCTCCCTCAGAGTAGCCAAGCAGGTGCCGGAGTGTGGCAACTAGGGGATATTCATAGTGACTTCGTTGCAGTGTTAATGTAAGTCTACCTATGACACTAGTAAATAAACTAAAAAAAAACTTTTCTTCAGGACTATTCCAAAGAAACCATTGTAGCCTCGAAATGGATTGTTTCTCTGCTGAGATTTTCCAGCACTTGCTATTTTTATTTCAGATCTCCAGCAGTAGTTTGTCTGTTTTACTATAGAAAATGTATGAGGCTCATAGATGACAAATTATGAATCAGAAATTTTAGAGAAACTTGGATAGAGTGAAGCATGCTGCTGATAGAAGTGTTAAAAATAAAGATGGATTCTGATGAGGAATATTAAATTGACTGGTGCATTAAATTTTTATCAGTATTTCGTATCCGATTGAACAGGTTGTGTTTAACATTTCAGCAAGTTATATTAATGGTTATTAACTATCTAGGCTTTCAGCTCTGGCATTCCTTCCATTAGCTTCCCTTTCTCTCTTTAAGATACTGCTAAGAACATTTGATCAAGTATTTGGTCACCTGTCCTAAAGTCTGCTTCTATAATTGAATATCAATGGTTTGGCTAATATACTCCTGGAAAGTGCCTTGAGCTTCTTTGCTATATTAAGAAGAAGTAGACGTTCTTGTTGTTGAGGGGATGATAAGCAACTTAAGACTGAAATTCATCATGTTTCAAGTGCTGAACCACTGCAATCTCTCTTGTAATCCCCTGAAGAGTATTTCTCTCCAACAAAACATTCTTCATTCCAATTCAGTGCACGGCGTTCATTCAGAATAAATCGCCACCCAGTATTTTTGTTACTCAATCTGACAAAACAAAGCCTCACAAAATTTCTGGAATTAACAGCAGATAACGTCTGCTCCACAAGTTCCAGGTCGCACTGAATATAAGTCTTCTGTACATAAAGACCCTGATGCATCGCATGTTACAACCAAATCTGGGAGTTGCAAAATAATCAATTCTACTGTAGAAATGGTTGACGCAGAGAGTTCTCATTCTACATTTCCTTTTCATTCTTTAGGGGGACATGAGCATAATTGGCAAGGCCAGCATTACAGGAGATGGGCTTGTAGCTGCAATGAATAAATGTATTCAGCCTCCACTGATAAGAGGGCAGAAAACAGACAAGAGAGGTGACTCCCAGGACTATGACCTGAAGCGACCCTTGAACTTACTGGATTTGCATAGGCAAGGATACTAGGCGGGGTGGGGGGGGTGCGGGGCGGGGTGGGGGGGAGAGAACCTCTGGGTTTGTTTGACCAATGAATTCCTAATTCTGCTAGAAGATAGGATGCTATTGGCCAAAGTAAATAAAGTGTGTTAATGTAATTGGACTGCCCAGCTTGGATGACAAGTTGGGCAAGAGGATTGAATCTTCTGAATATGTATCAGTTGTGCTCGTGTGATGTAACGTCAGGGAGAAGTTAGAATCCGCTGATCATGTCTCTCCCAATATGTGTTGGTCAAATAAGAATGTCTGTAACAGAGTAGTGTCTTTTGCAAGTCTTTGTGTTAGTTAGCTGAATACAAGATTCCGCACCCCCCGCCCTCTCCCACCGAGGAATGCTCCAAGAAAATCCCCTTACCTCCCTGAAGGGCAGTTGAGAGTCAATCCCATTGCCTGGCTCTGGCATCATATGTAGGTTAGACTAGGTAAGGAAGGCAGATTTTCTTCCCTAAAGAACATCAGTGAACCAGATGGGTTTCTCCGACAATCAACAATTGTTTCAGGGTCATCAGTAAATTCTTAACTCCAATTTTCTTAAAAACACTGATCCCCAGAAAATTAGCTGAGCTTTTGGGCTACTACTCTAGTGATAATAGGCCATCACCTCCCCAACAGTTAAACACATTGTGGTCAGTCTGGAGTCACGTGTAGACCAGACAAGGTGAAGATCACAGACTGCCTTCCCTAAAGAAGATTACAACAATTGATAATAGTTTCATGGTCACCATTACTGAGACAAACTTTATATTTTAGACTTAATTAAATTCAGACCTTTCCAGCTGCCCTTGTAGGATTTGAACCCATGTCCCAGAACATAAGACTGCTAGTACAGCTATAACACCACTATGCCACCATCTCTCCTCATGTGACTCACTTGTTGACGTGCAACAATGATCCTGCAGGCTTTGATCTGAATCGACCTTTCTTGGCAGATGAGGGTGACACAAATTGGAAACCAGTAGAGTCCTTTCTTACAAAATGTACAATGGGCTCCGATTAATTCATCTGTTATTTAATTCAGATTAAGTGGTTGCGTCTTTATTGCTAGATCCATCCAACAGGAGGTGGTATTAAAGCTGTGACCCAAACAGAAAAGTCTCTGTAAACATTTTTACTTTCCATTTGGGGCCTAGAGGAGCAGGAATGTCTCTCTAGACCCCACAAGGAAAGTAGAGGCCTACCTAGCTCTTGACAAGCCTCCCAGTGTGCCGAGGACAGTTTATTTGATCCTAGGCAGCAGTGCGCCTGCCCACCAGTTAGCTGCTATTTCCTGCTGATTTCAGGCAGGAAATAGCTTGTGTCGTGCAGTTATTAAAACATTTGACAGCTTTTAAACAACACACTGATCAAAGGACTAGCACTGTGAATTTGACAGCAAACAGTAGCGGAGAAATCCTGCAGTGATGTTTCAGCATTGTGGCGAGGCAAGTGCATATTTTATTGCCCTAAGGGTTGTGGGAATCTGGAATGCATTGCCCGGGAAGGTAGTCAAGGCTGGAAACCTTACAACCTTTAAAAAAAATTTGAACGAGCATCAAGTAGCATAATATTCAGGGATTTGGGACAAGTGCAGGAAAATGGAATTAGTGCATCTTTAGTGGCAGATATTGTTGGTGCAGACTCAATGGGTTGAAGGGCCTTTTCTGCACTGTGTGATCATGACTCTAAGACAGAAGTTCAGAATAGGTCAAAAACAGGATCGGATTTTTTCAAATTGCAGCAACATGTGATTCCAACAATGCCACTCCATCCTTCTCAGATAGATTGCTGCGTATCTTGCAAATTTCAGCTCCATTTTAGGTCTGGTTCTATTGAGGAGCATCTGTGAGGATTCTGAAAATGCCCCAAGTTGTCAGTTGCTTGTGATTTAGATACCATATGGATGGAATGCTTGTGATATGCAGCAATACGGTCAATGATTTGAAGGAAACAATTGAAGCTGCCAGGTTTAACTGCTCTGAAAACCTTTACCATCCTAGGGGCTGGTGGCATTAATTCACACTGGAGGAGAATCTGTATTTGTTGTGTAAGCTTTTGCTTTTTATTACCTATAGGTATTAAAAGAATTGCCACTCTCCAGTGAATGGGTATTTATGATATTATGACCTTCATAAACTTTGCAAAGCACTTGCAAGATATGCCAAGAAAGCATTGCACGCATTTTTCACGTGTTTAGAAATTAGTGTACAGGGGTGTTCTTCAATGTACTGAAAGGGTAGAGGAGGCCAATTCAACATAAATTCCAAAAGGGAATTTGGAAAATAGGAGCCAAGAAATCATTCAGCTCCTCGATCTGTCTTTGCCATTCAATTAGATCATAATTGCAAATTGAAAATCTTGAACTTATTTCCCTGATGGGGAGCTGCCAATTACAGCTATACATGATATACAATGTCATGGTAGTGTCTTTTTTAGTATGGCACAGTGGCCAGCACTGCTACCTCTCAACTCCAGGGACCTTGGTTCGATTCCTGGCTTGGGTGACTGTCTGTGTGGAATTTGCACGTTCTCCATGTGTCTGCATGGGTTTCCTCCAGGTGCTCCGGTTTCCTCCCACACTTCAAAGATGTGTGGATTAGGTGGATTCGCTAAATTGCCCCTTAGTGTCAGGGAGACTGGCAAGGGTAAATGCATGGGGTTATGGGGATAGGGCCTGGGTGAGATTGTGGTTGGTGCAGACTCAGTGGGCCGAATGGCCTCCTTCTGCACTGTATGATTCTATGATTATATTCTTGAAACTGAAAAATTTGCAATCATGGGGAAAAAGCGAGCTCTCACATAGAGTCAACAGTCACAATGGATCAAATTGGCCATCCTTTGTAATAACCTCCCTCTGTGCTGTAAATTTCTATGATTCTATGATAAGTGATGGGTTGCAAACTTGAATCCGGGGTTTTCCGTTTCGTAAGCTCACAATGTTGTTAAGATTTTCCACTGGAAACATTGCACAAAAAGAAAAACTTGGATCAACTACCCTTGTAGGTCTTGTGTTTTTCCCAGCAGTTTCATTAAGACTAGCCTTAATACTGAAGTCCCAGAGTGGACACAATCTCAGCTGACGAAAGTGTGGCACATGAAAACATACAGGAGATGAAGACAATGAACACTTGTTACAATCTCAGATCAGACTTCCAAATTTGGTGACAATGTGGTTTGGGATCAATAACTTCTTGTCCAAAGAGAATGAAGCCACAAAGATTATATGGTTTAAGACAAGAGAAATATATTTATATATAGTCAACAAAGCAATATGAACAATATCCATCTCACAACACAAGGTAAACTTCAATCAACATGTAACCTGTGGTGCATATTACAGTCTCAGAGATATTAAATGACAGACACAATCAAGACAGATCCCACAAAATGTCTCACAACCCACCCAGATGTCACTGACCCAAATATTTTTAAAAACTTTATTGCCGTCCAAAAGGAGTTTCAGTTCTTCTCTTCTGAGATCTTGGCACACTGGTTAGCACTGCTGCCTCACAGCACCAGGAACCCAGAATCTTCCGGGTGCTCTGGTTTCCTCCCACAATCCGAAGGGTGCATTAGCCATGCTAAGTTCTTCCTCAATGTCCCTGAACAGGCTCCAGAGTGTGGCAACTCGGGGATTTTCACAGTAACTTCATTGCAGAGTTAATGTAAGCCTACTTGTGATACTAATCATTAAACTTTAAAACTTAACCTCTGATTTTCCTCAAAGTACTTCAAATCAAGACTGTCTCAACGACTGTTCACCTCCCAGTTGCTGGATTCCTTCTTCTGGGACAGAGTCTCACTTGATTTACAAGCTGAACTCCACTATTTACTCAGCAGCACACTTCCAGCTCCCCAGCTGCTCTGAGCAGAGACCCACTGTGCACATGCAGCACTTTTACCCCAGTGGCCAAGTTCACTAACAGACCACAGCTGCTTCCAAGCTTTTATTTGGCCAACTCTGAGCTCTCTGGCAGATAGCTTCCTTCCAACTCCAGAGCTGCTGTACCCCAGGACTCCTCCAAGCCCAAACTATCCAACAGCATGGGTCAGTCTCACCTGACGAGCTTCCCTGACCCCCAACTGCATGGAGCCAGTGACAGCCTGCAAAAATATGCCAACTGGATCTCTCCCTTGCTCCTGAGCCGAATTGAATATAGGAAACATTGGAATGCAGCAATCTACAATTAACCAATTGCCACTCTTTATAGGTGCTTTTTACAAGAATACAAAGAAAAAAATAGATTTCATACATTGAAGGTAAATGGAAGACGGCACTAAATTGAGTGCATGCCCCCACCAAACTGTGCTAAATCAACATTATAACCTTGCCTGGCTCTTTCTGGAGGCATTTAACTGTCTGATTGATGCTTCACAACTCTTCCCTCTTTCTAAGGTTCCATTCCCTAAGAGGACTTTGGCAATCAAGGGCATCATTGGATTGATCCACAATTATGCTTGGCAAAGTACTGCAGTAGTTTTCTGTTGCCTTTCTCAGTATGATTGACCAGGAAATTCTCCTGCTCTTACCACTTGTATGTATTGCAAGCATATTGGGAGATTTACACATTGATAGCAGAGAAAGTAGAAGCAAGGAGAGTAGACAATTCAACACTTTGAACTACTCTACCATTCATTATGATCATGGCTGATCATCCATAACTTAATACCGATTACCCCCCATACCTTTTGATCCCTTTAGCCCAAAGAGTTATATCTAATTCCTCCTTGAAAACATACAATGTTTTGGCCTCAACTGTTTTTTTGTGGCAGTGATTTCCACAGGCTCACTGGCTAAAGAAATTCCTCCCCATTTGGGTCATAAATGGTTTACTCCACATCATCAGACAGTGACCCCTGGATCTGGATGCCCTGCCATCGGGAACATCCTTCCTTCATCAAGAATCTAGCGCTGATAGAATTTTATAGATTGCTATGAGATTCCCATCCCCGCACTCCCATCCTTTTAAACTCCAGCGAATATAGAACAAAGAACAACACAGCACGGGAAACAGGCCCTTCGGCCCAACGAGCCCACACCGCCATTTTAACATTATGAATGCCCTCCTCTACCTATGACCTTTGTCTACACCTATTGGGGAAGATTGAGGGAAGACTAATTTAGGGATAATTTGTTATACCAATCAGCCTAAGAGCACGTTTTTGGGGTGTGGGAGGAAACCGGAGCACCCGGAGAAAACCCATGCAACCATGGGGAGAATGTGCAAACTCCCGCAGACACTGGCCCAAATCCATGTATCTGCACAGCAAACAGTGATAGTCACTGAGCTGTCATGTTGCCCGTCAGATGGTCCAGTTTAAGCGTAGACTAATGACGTGAAGCATTGGCAACTCTCGAAGCAACATCCAAGAGCAGCCCTCCCACGAACCACTGCATGTATGCCCCTTGTTGGACAACAAGGCAGACCGAATCACCTGTGAAGTAAAAGTAATCCGAACCAACTCAAAATCTGCTCATATGTCAGTCCTGCCATCCCAGAGATCAGTCTGGTAAATGATCTCTGTAATCCCTCTATAGCAAGAACAATCTTCCTTAGATAAAGAGACCTAGTTGATATGGTTTATTTAGACTTTCAGAATGGTTTCGATAAGGTCTCACATAGCAGATTACTTTGTAAAGTTAAAGTGCATGGGATTGCAGGTCTTGAGAGGGATAGAAAACTGGTTAGCAGAGATGAAGTAAAACGATGATAAATGGGTCTTTTTCGATTGGCAGACAGTAACTAGTGGGTGCCACATGTTGATGACTTAGAAGAGAGGGCTAAATATATTATCTCCAAATTTGTAGATAATACAAAGTTGAGTGGGAGGGGAGCTGTGAGGATGCTACAGAGATGCTTCAGTGTGATTTGGACAGGCAGCACAAATGGACATATGCATAGCAGATGCAGTATAATGTGGATACATGTGAGGTAATGCACTTCAGCAGCAAAAATAGGAAGTCAGATTATTATCTGAAGGGTGTAAATTGAGAGAGGCGGATGCTCAGCAAGACCATGGTGCCCTTGTGTATCAGTCACTGAAAATAAGCATGCAGGTATAGCAGGCAGTAAAGAAGGCAAACGTTATATTGGCCTTCATAGCAAGAGGATTTGAGTATAGGAATAGGGATGTTTTAATGCAATTGTATAGGGCATTGGTGCGGTCACACCTGGAGTATTGTGTGCAGTTTTAATATCCTTATCTGAGGAAGGATGTCTTTGTTATAGAGGGAATGCAACAAAGGTTTACCAGGGTCATTCCTGGGATGGCAGGTCTGTCATATGAGGAAAGACTAAGTCAGTTAATATTGTATCCATTGGAGTTTAGATGAGTAAGGGGGATCTCATAAAATGAACGGTGGAGCAGGCTCAAAAGGCTGAATGGCCTTTTCCTGATTCTATTTCCCATGTCACCATGCTTAAAACTGCACACAATATTCCAGGTGTGGCTTCATCAAGGCACTGTCTCACTGCAGCAAGAAGTCCAACAGGTTTATTTGGAAGCACAAGCTTTGTTTACCCCAGTGCAATATCAGCATTGCCACATCATAATTGCAGCAAGACATCCCTACTCCTGTATTCTAATCCTCTTTCTATGAAGGCCAACATGCCATTTCCCTCTTTACTGCCTGCTGCATCTGCATGCTTACTTTCAGCAAGTGGTGGACATGGACATCTAGGTCTCATTCATATTCCCCTCACTCAATCTATAGCCATTTAGGTAATAATCTGCCTTTCAATTTTTGTTTCTAAAGTGGATAACCTCACATTTATCCACATTATACTGCTTCTGCCATTTGCCCACTCACTCAGCTCGTCCAAATCATACAGAAGCATCTCTGCATCCTCCTCACAGCTCACCCTCCCACCCAGCTTTGTTCATCTGCAAATTTGGAGAATAGATCAGTTCTTCCTTGGCCCATACCCTACTTGTGCAAGATGTTTTGTTGAAATCTGCCCATTAGTTTTTCAGATATAGGGTGGAATTTTCCGACTACTATTCCCGTGGTGGGCAGGACATGAACCATGCAAAAGTCCGTTGACCTCGGGTGGGATTTTCCAACCTTGGGGTGAGCGCAGCCAGAAAATTCCACCCTTATTGTTTCCAAACAGACTAATGGCTTTGGCATAATCTCCACCCACCTTCAGTAGCGGAAGCAACTGGGGACAAAATGTAAACATTGGCATGGGTTGGATTCTCAAGATGTTGCAATGTGAAGCAGTAAGCTTCAGATTCGAGCTTACAATAATCAGGGCTTATTTCTCAAACTCAGCCGTGTTCCTAAGAAGAAGGTGCCATCACAAGCCTGCACCCTGTACGTTCGTTCTGGAAGAGTGGAAGACAATACTTCAGGGGAAATTTATAATTTATTTAATCGACAGGAATTAAAATCTCACTTCACTGCACATTCTCAGGTCGCAAGTAGAAGCTGTGATCTCCCTTATTCGAAGGTACCAATTCAACATAACGTAGAAAGATTGAGCAGAGAAAGTGAAACCGAAAGGAAATTAATAACAAGTGTGAAAAGAACACAAATCTGTTTAAATCGTACAATTCGAACGGTTTCTTCGCTATCTTAACATTTTTAAAGCTACTCCTATTGTTCCTGATCTGATACCCGCACTAATTAATTCCTTTTTTACGCTATAGCTACATTGCTAATCACTCATCAGCAACGTAGACATCTTGTAAATTCAGGCGAATCAGTAACGAATCCTGAGCTATCGAAAGCAAACATTTTTCTTTATGCCCTCGACAGATCAAACATCTTTCGTTACTGTCCGAACCGACACACGAAACACTCAACCCCAGGTTCAAAACTTAGAAACACACCAACGTGAGCTGGAAATCCCATCACATTGCTTTCACTGAGCACAATACTGGGGAAAGCAGATCGATTAACCTTCTGCAAAAACGGAGGAGCTCAAATCTCACCTCGCCGAGCCAAGTATCCCTTCTGTCCACCTCAAAACGCACATCTTTTATCAATCCAAATGACCCGTTTCATTAAATCCCAAAGCTTTTTTTTTCCACGGATTCAGTGTCAAAATTGCAACGTCCACAACAGGGAAGCAGCCTTACATTTAGCAACAGCCCTAATGTGTAAATTCTACTTTCACTTCCACTCTTCAGCTTGTCACAACTTTCACTTTAGCCCTAACAGTAAAAGATACACTCTCGGGATCATCCCTCATTATGCACAGCCGTGCTTGGTTGAGTTTTGCATTTATAAATATTACTTAATTTATGGATCAATTAAAATCTTGTTAAAAAGATTTAAATGTGACATGGGCGACAGGAGGTCGAAACTGAGTAGCCCACCCCACCCAAAAGATAACAGGGGGGAATCACACTGGCATGAGCAACACACCTCCTATGATTACTTGCTTGTGACATGACATCTTTTCTTTTATTCTTTCACTGGACAAAGGCATTCTTGGTTGGACCAGCATTTATCGCCTGTCCCTAAATCCCCAAATCTCTGTGCTGTCTGCTCATTTCTAATGATTTCTGTGGGAAGTCGGCACTAAATGTGCTGTTGTGCAGCTGCAAGCATCACCAGAGAACTAAAAAATAATAACTTAGAATACCTACAGTGTAGAAAGAGGCCATTCAGCCCATTAAATCTGCACCAACTCTTAGGTAGGCTTACCCTGTAACCCCACACATTTACCCTGCTAATCCTCATAACCTAGATATCTTGGGACTCTAAAGAACAATTTATCATGGCCAATCCGCCTAACCTGCAGATCTTCAGACTGTGGGAAGGAACTGGAGCACCTGGAGGGACTGCACGCAGACACAGGGAGAACATGCAAACTCTGCACAGATACCCAAAGCTGGAATTGAACCTGGATTCCTGGCACTGTGAGGCAGCTAACCACTGTGTCACCATGTCACCGTGCCACCCAACTTGCTGTGACCATTTAAATCTAGCCTGCTTCTTTTAAACAGAGATGAACTGCGGCTGTTGTATGAATTGACAGTCTTGCAGGAAGTAAATCTGACTGGGAAATAGTGCAAGTTTGTACAGCATTGGTAAGAGTGGGCTCCAAGGTTTTCATACATGGCACTGCAAGCCTCAGTGGAGGAGGTGAACAGGAGGAAAGATGTCCTGTGTTCACAAGGGGTCAGGGAGTCCTTCAGACACAACATGTAGCCATGGCTGGTCTCGGGCTTCAACTCCACTTTCTCGTCTAATTTCCATTTCTGTTGATTCCCAGAGGGATCAAAAATCTGTCTACCTCAAGCTGAAACATATTCAATGATTGAGCACCCACAACCCTCTGAGTGAAGAAATTTCTCATAAACTCAGTCTTAAATTATTTGTCCCTTGTCTTGAAACTGTACCCTCTTAATACCCCAGCCAGTGCAAGCAACTGATCTGTACTGATGCTGTAGCCCCTCCATAATCCTAAATGTTTCAGTGAGGTCACCTCTCATTCTTCTAAATTCATGACAACATAAACCAAATTTACTCAGCTTTTCACCATAGCCCTCCCATCCAGGGACCAATCTACCAAACTTTAGCTGTGCCACTTCCAATGCCAGCTTTTCATTTCTTAAATATGGAGAATACTTGAGTTGTGATCTCACAAAGCCCCACACAAAAATAGCAAGACCACTTCAGTCTTGCATTCTGATCCCACTGCAATAAAGCTCAACATGCCATTTGCTTTCCTCATTGCATGCTAACTTTTTGTATCACTTGTACAAGTACACTCATGTATCTCCGAACATCAACATTTACAAGTTTCACCCCTTTGAAAAAATGTTTTGCTATCTTACACATGGTGCCTATATCCCAGTAAGTATCAGGTTAAGTGATGCTGCATCTTTATCAGCTGCGTACCCTTGCCCACACCTCTCACTGTTAGGTTGCTGTGGCTGGTCAGGCAGGTTCTTTTGGGTATCTGAAAGTTTAAATGCAGAAGAGGAGCGTAGAGTGATGGAAGGAAGTGGGATACAAAGCATAATGTCCAAAGATGTGCGAGTTAGGTGGATTGGCCATGCTAAATTGTCCCTTAATGTTAGGGGGAATACCTAGGGTAAAGGCATTAGGTTATGGGGATAGGGCCTGGGTAGGATTGTGGCCAGTGCAGACTTGATGGGCTGAATGGCCTCCTTCTGCACTGTAGGATTCTATGATTCTACGGTTATTCCGTCGACAGTTTGCTGGATAACAAAATGAGGGAGAAGGGGGATGTTAGAAGATGTGAAGGCAGGAACATTCTGATTTTCTTAGTGATGCTGGCTGCAATGCCCCCTATCTGTGGTGGTCTGAAATTTTGCCACACTGACTGCTCCAAAGTGCTGAGGAAATGAGATGTGTCTGCTCCTGCCCATTTCTCTGCTGCTATCTCTTTTATGTGTGGCATTCTTTAGTGAGAGAGTGGGAAGAGCTCTCCAGCAACATGTTGCAATGCGTTTGTGTGATGTACCTGTCAGAGCTAAATGGCTGGAAGAATGTGGAAACAGCAGGCTGTGGGTTTAAGGTTTGCAAAACATTGGTGTATGTCTGAGAAGGAGGTGGAAAATCTGAATGTTTGGCACGGGTCCCGATTGTGAAAGATTGTTGATGAGTATATGTAGTGCACTGAGTAGTGTGGAAAGTTGGTGGTGCAGTGGGTAGGAAAAAGCATTTGAAGATTCTCACTGAGCTCAGCCACACTCTGAATCTGTTTTGGAGTTGAGTTGGGATCTAAAGATGTCAGCAAGTTCAGCTCCCTGGAGATCAGAGCACCCTTTAAAGAGGAGGCACTGACCTCCAGACAACCCTACACAGTGTTCCCTCCACTTGCCTGTTAAGACCACCCCACTCACTATAGTACCAGCATCCCTCCCTCAAGTGAGTGATAACCTACTATTGGGTGGGAAAAGCCCCCTCCCTTCAGACCCCCTCCCCGTCAGGGGACTCCCTTGCCTTCCCCTTCAGGCTCCCCCAGGTCTCCCCTCTTCAGGAGCTCCCCCATGCTCCACTCCTTTCAGAAACAACCCTGCTCCCTGATGCCCTCCTTCAGGACACTAGCCAGCCATTTCCCTGACCACCCGAGGGCTTCAATGGCCTCTGAGCCTCCTGGTATGGCCATCATGACTGGTCTTCATTCGTGAAGTGCAGTAGTGATTCGTGCCAGGCTCCTGCTGTGCTTGAGGGAGATTTGCAGGAATGGTGAAAATCCGGCTCCAAGCTGATCCTGCATAAATTAATGTTTAAATGTGTTTTAAGAATCACAAATTCTTCCAGAAGGTTCTTAGTTCTTGAAGAGAAACCATTTTCTGTGATTAGAAGTCCATGAAATGGAAGGGAGAACATGTTGACACAATGATCTAGAATGGTCTAGAATTCACTGCCCACAAAGACAGTGGAAGCGGAAATGATCAATGATTTAAAAAAAAACTTAGATGGTAATTGTAAAGATTTACTTTCAGAGACTTGTTAATGAACTCAAAAAGCATTTATTAATAAGAATTGTTCAGCAGTTTCATGGCTGCAGCTTGCTCCTTACATATCACCCACCTTAGAGGTCTCCATCCCTGAGGCGATTCCCTACTCTGAGTCCCCATGGTCCTCCAGACCAGATGACCCTCAATCTAATGTATTGCCCTTAAAGTGACAGTCAGTGCAGAAATTGAAAGAAGTAAACTTGCAGGGCTAGAGAGTTAGAGTAGGGGATTGGGACTGACTACTCTGCCCTTTGGAGGATGAACACTGAATCCATGAGCTAAGCGTCTTCTCTATTGTGTAAATGATTGTATGGCACTGTAATGACTTCAACCAGGCCATTGAGGTTGACCTGTTGGAATATGAACTCCCTGATTAAGGAGTCAATTGAAGGGCCAACCAGGGAGTCTTTTGCTTGTATTTAACTGAGTGTCAGTTTCTCTGACACTCCTGAAGGTAGACTGCTGACTGATAGCGCTCTGTGAACTGCTGTTGGATTGTAAATAAAGGGATTTTGGTGAAGGGACTTCAGTGTCCGAAGACTTATTACAGGCACCATATATTGCTATGTTGGCAGTGTACAAATGGAATAGTAAAGTCACTCCTAATCCATAATTAGAAAAACAAGACGTAGTTACATTACACAAATTTAATTATCAGTTAGAGCAGTCAGATTTCCAAAACCCTTACCCGCAAGATTCTATGAAGATTACATGGATAGTGCCCTGACAGCAATCAAGTCTGGCAAAATGAGCAGGAATGGATGGGATTTACCCAGAATTCTGAAAGTATATTGGACCACAGGAAAAGGAGTAGTCAGCAAAGATGTTTTCCAATATCCACAGCGCAGGCACCATTCCAAACATCTGATGCTGATCTAAGATAGTAGCCATGGCCAGCTAAGGGAAGCCACTGGAAGACCCACACAGTTACCGTACCATTGCCCTGTTCTCAGTAATATATAAGGTCTTGGAACAAATCTTGCAAAATAGCCTCAGACCCACCCTGGAAGCAGTAATGACACGTGCCACACCCACTCAACAAGCAGTCTTTACACAGGCTGCAATTAGACTGAGCAGATCATGACATTGAATTCACTTATTGAGGTTGGTATCAAGAATGGCCAGAAGACAAGAACCTCCTTTGGTAGTTTATCCTGTTCCCACAGGTATGCTGCTGAAACTCTCTAAAACTGCTTGCACTGCAAAAAGCCTATAACCCCATAATGAGCTCCAGCAACTGACAGTTTCATGTACAACTCTGTGATCAAATCAGCAGCCCATGTGCAACCAACAATGGGTTCCCACTGGCAATATTTGCAGAGTTGTCCCATCTTTTGGAATCAGCCTCAGAATAAAGCAAAGATGTCACTACCGCTGACTGTCAAGGAGATTTTTAGGCCTGATCTTTTTAGCAGGAAAAGGTGTCGCTTAGATAGAACATAGAACATAGAACATTACAGCGCAGTACAGCCCTTCGGCCCTTGATGTTGCGCTGACCAGTGGAACGAACCTATTGCAATTTGCTATCCATCTCTACTTCGAGGGAACAGACTGACACGCATTATGTCTGGAGAAGGGAATTCATCAGCTTCGCTGTAAAAAGCACAAAGTACAAGGATTGGGTTGTAATATCCTAACCATGTTAGAGGTTGTGGATTTTACACAGAAAGATAAGCTTTGGTTTGCACACGTGGATTCAAAGTAACCAACAGTAGGTTTTATTGAAGACCTGCTCTCTACATACTAGAGTACAAAATTGAAAGTTAAACAGCAGTCTGAGCACACATCCTAATGATATCATCATCAAACAATGTGATCATATCTTAAAGTAATCTGTACTTTTTTTTAAATGTATAACATCCCTCTCCCTTCAGAAGTGCATCTATTCCTCTTTGTGTACAATATTCTGGAATGTGGCTGTCCATCATCCTAGAAGTATGATCTGGAATTTGAGTAGATACTTCTTCTCTTGGCACTAATTCAGTATCATTCTCACTCAGTATAGCATCAAAGCCACAATCATCAGGCAACTCAGATTCGACTTCTGTTACAATATTCACAATCTCTAGGGAGTAAAGAATTTGGTACTTTTGGAAATAATTTCGAGATAACAAAGATTTTTTAGCATAGTGTCGCCAAACCAGTTCATTTCAGTTTGAGACATGTAAAAAATTGGATCTTGCTAAAACGATGGCTGGTACCCATTTTTCATTCATGGCATAATTAGGTACTACCACATGATCTCCTTGTTGAAATGAGTTGTCCTCACTTCTGATCAAGCAACTTGAGATTGTTGTAGACACTCTACTATCTCTATAGAGGTAATAACGTATCAAATTTCTCTTTAAGTGCAGTAATGCAGGTAAACTTTGTGTATTCATATGAATAGTGCTTTTATAAAAGCCCAAACAGCTATTCACATGATATGATAATAAACCTTGCCCTTTTGAAGCTTTTAAAGCATCTTTCAAGGACTGTGCAAATCTTTCAGCTAATCCATTGGCTAGTGGATGATAAAGTACAGACTTCAAGTGCTGAATACTATTTACTTTGAGATAATCCTCAAACTCTTGTAAAGCATTATCGCTAACAATCTGTTCTGATTTACTAAATTTTACAAAAATCCCATCATGATTTTTAATGTGTTGTTCAGTTGTAGTAGATTTCATGAAAGCAACTTCTGACCACTTTGAGCCCTATTTTACCATTTTGATTCTAGATGCTGAATCCGGGCGTGATTATCACCCCTGATCTCAGGCGCCCCCATCTATACTCAGCCTGAAAAAATAGTCACGAGTCTGATTCGCACTGTGGGTGCGCAGTAGAAGAAAAAGTTTGCAGAAATGATACCGTGCCATATCGCTCCTGGGCCGCAGAAAGTGGATAAAACTGCCTGGGAGCGATTGCCACCACAGACATTGCCCCACCCCCACAACATAACTATTTCCTTTATCCATCCACCTCCCTGCTACCCAGACCAATCGCAACCCTTTGTCCACTTTCTCCTCCACTGATCGCCTGCAGAATGGCAGCAGACCCTTCCTGCTCCTGCCCTCCCCAAACCACCCCCCCTCATCAGTGACCCAGCTGGGCTCTCCTCCTCCCCCTCCACCAGGGATACATCTGACCCTCCCTCCTTCTCTCTCTCCCACCAGAGAACAATCTGGCTCTCCTCCTCCTTCTCGCCCCCCCACCAGAGAATGATCTGGCCCACTTTCGCCACCCCCCCTCCCCATCACCACGAGTCAGAGAACCGTCGGAAGCTCTGAACGTATCTCTTCAGAAGTTGGAGTGCCTGAAACAGACCTTTGCTGAATCTCCACGGGCGAACGTAATGGTAAATGCCGGTAAGTCTGGGTGTCCGTCTCATAAAGACAATTTAAGTGCATTTGCATGCATTTAAATTAATGCCATGCCCATTTTGGGCACGGCGCCGATCGTGGCCATTTTTGGGCCTTGGTAAAGCGGGAATCTGTGTGGAATTGGGCACGGATTGTGCTAATCACTTCACACCTGACTTTACCAAGTTTTCGCACCCGAAAATGGGCACAACACAATGGTAAAATCGGGCTCTTTGATTGTGCATCAATTATGACTAAGGATATATAACCCTCAAACGGACCAGCAAAATCTACATACAATCAGTGCCATGGCATTTTCGGTTTTTCCTAAGGGTATAATGGAGGTATGTGTCTTATTCCTGCACAGGATTGGCACTGTTCCGCTTTTATTTTCAATCTGAATATCCAGACCTGGCCACCAAATATAACTATTTGCTATTTCCTTCATCCAGAATATACTTATGTAGTTGTTCAAGAGCTCTTCCATGCAGACTAGGGGGAATAACCACTCAGATTCCCCACAATATACACCCACCTTGGATGGTCAACTCAAGATTTTGTGATACATACGGTTTCAAACCAGGATGCGAATAATCAGTTCCAGTTATCATTCCTTCCAATATCATGTCATTCACCTTCTCCATCATGGGATCATTTCTGGTATGTCTCTGAACTCAGGAAACTGTCACAGGCAAATAATCCACTAGCAAAAAATAGAGAATATGAGCAAAGCTAGTTGGTGGCACCTGCTCAATAGATAAAGGTAAGCATGATAATGATTCCGTATTAGCATGGCATTCTGACTGACAATAGTTTATTATCATGGGAGTGTGCAGATAAGATCTGTGACCAACTTTGCAATCGGCTGGCAGCTAATGATGATATGCCTTTATACAGCTTAGAAAATAGTAGCTAAAGATTGATGATCAGTCAATAATGCAAAATAATGACCAGCTAAATAATGATGAAACATTTGTTCACCAAAAATTACACTCAATGCTTCATTTTATAACTGAGCATATTTCTTTTCAGCCAGATTATGCAAAGCTAAAGTTATTGGCTATTTTTATCCTGAAGGCATAACATATGAAACAATTGCCCTGCTCCATAAGGTGAAGCTTTGCAAGCAAGCTGTAATGGTAGCTTTTAATTCAAGTGAACCGATACTTCAGACTTCTGCAAAGCATCTCTGGCATCTTTGGAGCATTTTTCACAATCTATAGTCCAGTCAAATAACTGTTTCACACATAGTAAACTATGCAATGTCTTCTATAATGTAGCTAGGTTAGACGCAAACTTGCCATAATAATTTACTAATCCTAGAAAGGACCTCAATTTCATCATCTGTAGTACTTCTGAATTAGCATCCATCTTTTTAGCTGTTTTATGTAGGCCTTTACTATCAACAACTTGATCCAAATACTGGAAAGATGTCTCAAAAAATTCACATTTTTTTCCTGATACACAGACCATGTGCTTGAAGACGTTCCAATGTTACTTCTAAATTATTCAAGTGCTCCTATTCACTGGACTCTGTAATTAGAATATCGTCCAGGTAACATTGTACATCAGAGAGACCACTTAAAATCTGATCCATCAATCTTTGGAATAGGGCTGATGCAGATGTTATTCAAAAAGGCAATCCTTTATAATGAAAATACTTTCATGAGTAACCAAGATATTCAATGGCTACATTCATCTGTAAATATGCCTATAAAAGATCAATCTTGCTGAGTTTATGTGGACTTAACCCAGCAAACAAATCTTCAACTAAAGGAAGTGATATTGATCAGCATGCAACTTTGGATTTCTGGTTGCTTTAAAATTACCATAAATATGAACTGAACCATCTGGCTTCATGACAGGTAGAGTGGGAATAGCCCAATCACTCAGTGTAACCTGTCTAACACAGCAGAGTTTACAAGTCATGCTAATTCTTCTTCAACCTTGGGATGAATTTCATATGGCACCACTCTTGCTTTGAGACATTTTAGTTGAGTATTAGGCTTTATCTTGAATTTCACTTGAACTTCCTTCATTGAGCTACTTTGAATATACTCTTGTATTTATCTCCAATTTGCAGATGATATAAAGTTGGTTGGGAGATGAGCTGTGAGGAGGATGCAGAATTGCTTCTGTGTGATTTGGACAGGATGAGTGTATGAGCATCTGCATGGCAGAATAATGTGGATAAATATGAGGTTATCACCTTTGGTAGCAATAATAGGAAGACAGATTATTACTCGAATAGGTGTAAATTTAGAGAGGTGGATACTCAGTGAGACCTTGGTGCATCAGTCACTGAGGGTAAGCGCGCAGGTACAGCAGACAGTAAAGAAGACATTGTATGCTGGCCTTCATAGCAAGAAGATTTGAGTATTGGGATAGGGATTTTGATACAATTATATAGGGCATTGGTGAGGCCACACCTGGAGTATTGTGTGCAGATTTGGTGTCCTCATTTGAGGAAGGATGTCCTTACTATAGAGGGAGTACAGCGAAGGTTTTCCAGGCTGATTCCTGGGATGGCAGGTCTGTCATATGAGGAGAGACTAAATCGGTTAAAATTATATTCACTGGAGATTAGAAGAGTGAGAGACGATCTCAAAGAAACTTATAAAATTCTAACAGGGTTAGACAGGGTAGATTCAGAAAGAATGTTCTCAATGGTGGGGGAGTCTAAAACTAGGAATTCACAGTTTGAGGATAAAGGTTAAACTTTTTAGAACTAGGTGAAGAGGGAGGAGTTGGCTAAAGTAGACTGGGAACGAAAACTTTATGGTGGAACAATTGAGGAAAAGTGGAGGACTTTTAACGTGCTCTTCCACAGTTCTCAGCAAAAGTATATACCAGTGAAAAGGAAGGACAGTAGGAAAAGGGATAATCAGCCATGGATATTGAAGCAAATAAAGAAAGGTATCGAATTGAAAGAAAATGCACACAAAGTGAAAAAGATTAGTGGGAAACTGGAGAATTGGGAAATCTTTAGAGGTCAACAGAAAACCACAAAAAAGCTATGAAGAAAAGTAAGATAGATTATGAGAGGAAACCAGCTCAGAATATAAAAACAGATAGCAAAAGTTTCTATAAATATATAAAATGAAAAAGAGTGGCTAATATAAACATTGGTTCTTTGGAGAATGAGAAGGTGGATTTAATAATGGGGAATGAGGAAATGACCGAGGCATTGAACAGGTATTTTGTGTCAGTCTTCACAGTGGATGACACAAATAACATGCCAAAAATTGATGACAAGAAGACTGTGCAGGTGAGGATCCAGAAACGATCACTATTGCTAAAGAAGCAACCTACTGGGGCTAAAGGTAAACAGTCTCCTGGCCCTGATGGAATGCATCCCAGGATATAAAAGAGATGGTGTCCTCACTATGAGAGGACACAAGTTTAAGGTGCTGGGGAGTAGGTACAGAGGAGATGTCAGGGGTAAGTTTTTCACTCAGAGGGTGGTGGATGAGGGAATCGGCTGCCGTCGGTGGTGGTGGAGGTCAACTTGTTGAGGCCTTTTAAGAGACTTCTGGATGAGTACATGGGATTTAATGGGATTGAGGGTTATAGATAGGCCTAGTAGGTAGGGATATGCTCAGCGCAACTTGTGGGCTGAAGGGCCTGTTTGTGCTGTAGTTTTCTATGTTCTATGTTCTAAATAGCAGATGCGCTCACGGTAATTTACCAAAATTCGCTAGTCTCTGGGGCAGTTCCGGTAGATTGGGAAATAGCAGATGTGACGCTGCTGTTTAAAAAAGGAGATAGACAAAAGGTCAGTAATTATAGGCCAGTTAGCTTAACTTCTGTTGTGGGGAAAATGCTTGAATCTATTTTCAAGGAAGAAATAGCAAGAATCTACGTAGAAATTGTCCCATTAGACAATTACAACATGGGTTCATGAAAGGCAGGTCATGTTTAACTAATTTACTGGAGTTCTTTGAAGACATTATGAGTGCGGTGGACAATAGGGAACTGGGGATGTGGTGTATCTGGATTTCCAGAAGGCATTTGGCAAGGTGCCACACAAAAGGCTTCTGCATAAGATAAAGGTGCACAGCATTACAGATAATATATTAGCATAGATAGAGGATCGGTTAATTAACAGAAAGCAAAAGGTCAGTGTTTCCCTGGTTGTCAATCAGTGACCAGTGGAATGCCTCAGGGACCAATTGGGACTGCAATTATTTACAATTTGCATAGATGATTTGGAGTTGGGGACCAAGTGTAGTGTGTCAAAGTTCACAGATGACACTAAGATGAATGTTAGAGAAAAGTGTGCAGAGGACACTGAAAGTGTGCAGAAGGATATAAATAGTTTAAGTGAGTGGGCAAAGGTCTGGCAGATGAAAATACAACGTTGATAAATGTGAGGTCCTCCATTTTGGCAGGAATAACAGCAAAATGGACTATTATTTAAACTGTAAAAATTTGCAGCATGCTGCTGTGTAGAGGGACCTAAGTGTCCTTGTGTATTAATGACAATAGGTTGGTTTGCAGGTGCAGCAGGTAATTAAGAAGGCAAACAGAATCTTGTCCTTCATTGTTAGAGGGATGGAGCTTAAAAACAAGGAGGTTATGTTGCAGTTGTATAAGGTGCTGATGAGGTCATACCTGGAGTACTGTGTACAGTTTTGGACTCCTTACTTGAGAAAGGATGTACAGGCACTGGAGGGGGTGCAGAAGAGATTCACTAGGTTGATTCCAGAATTACGAGGGTTGGCTTATGAGGAAAGACTAAGTAGACTGGGACTATATTCATTGGAATTTAAAAGAATGAGAGGGGGAGCTTACATATAAAGTTGTGAAGGGAATAGATAAGATAGAAACAGGGAAGTTGTTTCTGCTGGCGGGTGAAACTAGATCTTGGGGGCATAGCCTCAAAATAAGGGGGAGCAGATTTAGGACTGAGTTGAGAAAGAACTTCTTCACCCAAAGGATTGTGAATCTAAGGAGTTCTCTGCCTAGTGAAGAAGTCGAGGTTACCTCATTGAATGTTTTTAAGGCAAGGATAAATAAATGTTTGAACAGTAAAGGGATTAAAGGTTATGGCGAACAGGTGAGTATGTGGAGCTGAGTCCACGAAAAGATCAACCGTTATCATATTGAATGACGGAGCAAGCTCGAGGGGCCAGATGGCCTACTCCTGTTCTTAGTTCTTATGTTCTTATTAAGAAAAATTTCTTCACCCAGAGGATGGTGAATGTGTGGAACTCACTACCACAGAATATAGTTGAGGCTGAAACATTGATTTCAAGAAGAAATTAGATATAGCTCTTGGGGCTAAAGGGATCAAAGAATGTGGAGTGGGAGGAGGATCAAGATATTGGATTTGATTATCAGCCATGATCAAAATGAATGGCGGAGCAGGCTTAAAGGATCAAACGGCCGACTCCTGCTTCCAGTTTCTATGTTTCTTTGTAAAGTTCAGGTTTCAACCTTCAAAATTTGGACAAACTTCAACTCCTTGAAGTCAGGTCAGGGATGATTTGGCCACAAGTGGACTATATGGAATAACTCAAATAGTGTCCATTGCCCACATCTGCCCTGTGACACCCATTCCTGCTGACATCACAACCATACACATTTGACAACTCAAGCCACTAAATCAATTATTAACCTCAAATTCAAACTATATCTGCTTCCCCAGCTTAATAAATAACATTAGTTAGTAATTAGGTGAACAACCTAAAGATTAATATTAATATGGATTAAAATACCAAGATGGTAATCTTTTAATATTGCTTCCAGCCTGCTAGTGAGCTAAACCTCACCCTTTTAGCATCTGTTCTTCATAGCATCATGATATGGAGATGCTGGCGTTGGACCAGGTTGGGAAGAGTAAGAAGTCTCGCAACACCAAGTTAAAATTCAGCACCTGATGAAGGATTAGCGCACCGAAAGCTCATGATTCCAAATAAACCTTTTGGACTTTAATCTGGTATTGTGAGACTTCTTATTCATAGAATCATAACATCCCTACAGTGCAGAAGGAGGCCATTTGGCCCATCGAGTCTGCACCGACTCTTACCCAAGCTTACCCTGTACTCCTCATATTTACTCCACTAATCCCTCTAACCTATGTATCTTGGGACACTAAAGGGCAATTTAGCATGGCCAGTCATCCTAACCTGCACACCTTTGGACTGTGGGAGGAAACCAGAGCACCTGGAGGAACCCACGCAGGACTGGAATTGAACCTGGATCCCTGGCACCGAGAGGTAGCAGTGCTAACCACTGTGCAACCATGCTGCCCATTGTTGACTTCACAATGTTCCCAATATTATGGTGTTCACTCATTGAACGGTTCAAGATTTCAACTAAAAGCAAAGTCAACAACTTACAGTGGAACCAGTAACTATCCCTGCATTAAATCAGATCAGAAAATTCAATAAACCTTTCATGGTTACTTTGAGATAATAGGTTGGCTTCCAAATTAATGAACTACATCCCTGTCGGATTCTTTTAAAAATACTGGGTTGGTTTTCGCTGCTGTCACTGGACGTTGAACCTCACATTCCATGCATTCACCACCCTTTGGGTGAAGAAATTTCTCTTAACAAGAATACAATAACTAGGAACAGGAGTAGACCACCTGGCCCCTCGAACCTGCTCCCACATTCAATAAGACCATGGCTGACCTTTTTTTTGAATCAGCTCCACTTACCCACCCACTCACCATAACCCTTAATTCCTTTACTGTTCAAAAATTTATTAATCCTTGCTTTAAAAACATTCAGCCTTATTTTTGCTCCTGATCTATTTGTTGCCATTTCAAGTGTCTGCCTGTTTCAGGTATGTGAATTATGTAACTCAGAGTCCTATGATTATGGAGAAAGCTAAGAGAATTCCCAGGTACCAATGGATGTTGATTGTGCCTCGTATACACCATCCTCCCCACCTGCTGCGAACCCCACCAGCCCCGACCATTGGACCAAGGTATCATGAAGGCTATGCCTGCCATCTTTAAAGGGATTACTGTAGGATACTCAGAACAATGCCAAGATGAATATTTTAAAGATTTTACAGGGCCAGAAAGGGCCACTGGAACCTGTACCGATGTCCTGTTTCTCTGCTAGCTCTCTCAACTCCCTCCACTGCCACTGTGCCACCAGGCTGCTTGTCCACCGCTCAGTTGTGGGCAAGTCATAATTTACTCCAGTAAATAATAGAGAAACCAGTGTCAGGAGGCTATCATTTATAGCAAACAAATAGCACCTGCGGTTTGGTAGACTTGTCTGGTTAATTTCCAAGTGACTTTACACAGCAAGTTGCTGATAATCTATATCCCAAAGTACTTAAGGAAGTGGCCCTAGAAGTAGTGGATGCATTGGTGGTCATCTTCTAATAGACTCTGGGACATAAGAACATAAGAACATAAGAAATAGGAGCAGGAGTAGGCCATCTAGCCCTTCGAGCCTGCCCCGCCATTCAATAAGATCATGGCTGATCTGTTGTGGCTCAGTTCCACTTTCCTGCCCTCTCCCCATAACCCTTAATCCCCTCTCTTATCAAGAACCCATCAACCCGCTTCTTAAAAATATTTAGCGAGGCAGCCTCCACCACTTCAACGGGCAGAGAATTCCAGAGATTCACCACCCTTTGAGTGAAGAAGTTCCTCCTCAACTCCGTTCTAAACCGCCTCCCCTTTATCTTGAGGCTGTGCCCCCTAGTCCTACTGTCTTTTTTGAGCGGGAAGAGTCTCTCCACCTCTATCCTATCCATCCCATTCATCATCTTATACGTCTCAATGAGATCTCCCCTCATTCTTCTAAACTCTAACGAGTACAAGCCTAGTTTATTCAGCCTCTCCTCATAGCTCAATCCCCTCAACTCCGGTATCAGCCTAGTAAACCTCCTCTGCACTCCCTCCAGGGCCAAAATATCCTTGCGCAGGTGCGGCGCCCAAAACTGCACACAGTACTCCAGCTGCGGCCTCACCAATGCCCTATACAGCTGCAGCAAGACCTCCCTACTTTTATATTCAATCCCCCTCGCTATGAAGGCCAACATCCCATTCGCCTTCCTGACCACCTGCTGCACCTGCAAGCTGGGTTTTTGCGACTCATGCACAAGGACCCCGAGGTCCCTCTGCACCGTCGCCTGCTGCAGTTTTTTGCCACGTAAGTAATAGTCCTTCCTACCATTCTTCCTACCAAAGTGGACCACCTCACACTTGCCAACATTAAATTCCATTTGCCATTTCCTGGCCCATTCGCCCAGCCTATCTAGATCCTTCTGCAGACTCTCCACACCCTCCGCACAATTTGCCTTTCCCCCAATCTTGGTGTCATCAGCAAATTTCGACACCCTGCACTCGGTTCCCTCCTCCAGATCATCTATATAAATGGTAAATAGCTGAGGCCCCAGCACCGACCCCTGGGGCACCCCACTAGTCACCAACCGCCAATCCGATTGGTGACTAGTGGGGTGCCCCAGGGGTCGGTGCTGGGGCAATTCCCACAGACTGGGGGGTAGCTAACGTAAAATCGTGATTTAAAAAGGGAGGTAGAAAGAAAACAGGGAAATATAGACCAGTCAGCCTGAAGTTGGTCTTGGGGAAAATTCTACAACCTATTATTAAAGATTTTATAGCAAAAGACTTGGAAAACTGTGGCAGGATCGGATGGAGTCAGGTGAGTGTGGGTAGTGTCCCAGGCACAGATTTTTAAGAGGAGAGACATGGGCTCAGTTGCTGCAGGGTCAGCAGGGCAGTCAAGATGGCAACATCCACCAAAATAAGAAGCCTCACAAGATCAGGTTAAAGTCCAACAGGTTTATTTGGTAGTAGATGCCACTAGCTTTCGGGGTTTGCCCCTTCATCAGGTGAGTCCATGAGTCCACCTGATGAAGGGGCAAACCCCGAAAGCTAGTGGCGTTTACTACCAAATAAACCTGTTGGACTTTAACCTGGTGTTGTGAGACCTCTTGCTGTGTTTATCCCAGTCCAATGTTGGCATCTCCACATCATAACATCCACCTAAGACAGCAATACCCAGCAGCCAGAGTGCACAGGCAGCACTCCAACTATCTCCACATGTTCAAGATCCACTGCCATAGGAGGTTCTGTATCTTTAGGCAAACAGTGACAGCAATATGCCACATGGTTAGCACTGCTGCCTCATAGCTCCAGTGACTGGCCTCAAGTGATTGTCCATGTGGAGTTTGCACATATCCCCTTGTCTGCATGGGTTTCCTCCATTGTTCCAGTTTCCTCCTCTAGTCCAAAGATGTGCAGGTTAAGTTGATTGGCAACTCACCTGATGAAGCTCTGAAAGCTTGCACTACCAAATAAACCTTTGGACTTTAACCTGGTATTGTGAGTCTACTTACTGTGCTTATCCAGTCCAACGCTGGCATCTCCGCATCATGTCCAAAAGCTGTGTAGGATAGATTCAGCCATGGTAAATGTGCGGGGTTATGGAGATAGCGCAGAGGAGTGAGCCTGGGTCAAAATCTTGTACCTTCCTCCCTAACAGCACTGTACTTGCCCCATAAATGCATAAATGCATTTTAAAGATGCGTGCTAGGTGGGCTAAGGTAACAATGGAGACCTGCAGCACGGTGCCATATGCATTGGAGCTTCAATGGGCATTCTCGCTGTGACATCTCCATTTCAGATGAGAGGACCCCATGATGTTTCCAGTGCCCTCCACTTGAGAACCTGTGAAATGCACTCTTTGCTTCATTTAACAACCTCCCTGAACTCCCATCCCCCCACCTCACCATGACTGAGCCAGCTATGGCACTGCAGTTCTCATGTTTGCTGGGGTCTCAAAGATTGAGAACACCACCATCCATTCTTTGGCACTCAGCAGCATCATGGCTTCTCTTCTCCTGACTGGAAAAGTAGAATTCATCATTAGTGCTCCATCTCCCTGATGCCCCATTCTGACTTTCGATGCCACCCCAGCCCCAACCCCGGGCAGGTAGCTGGTTGGCGTACCTCGTCCTGCAGTGCACTGTGGCCAAGCACGCTGACATCCCGACCTTGGCAGAGCAGGCCTCATTGCCAGTTGACACACACACACACACTTGTACTCCCCTAAGCATCCCTAAGGGACGGGCACCCGACTACACTTCTCATGTCAGAGAACCATAGAATCCCTACAGTGCAGAATGAGACCAACTGGCCCACTGAGTCTGCATTGAGTTCGAAAGAGCATCACACCCAGACCCTCGCCTCCGACCTATCCTGGTATTCTCATGCATTTACCATATCTGATCGTCCTAACCTACAGAACTTTGGATACTAAGGGGCACTGTATCATAGGCAATCCACCTAATCTACATATCTTTGGAATGTGGGTGGAAACCGGAGCACCTGGAGGAAACCCACGCAGACACAGGGAGAATGTGCAAACTCCAAACAGACAGTGACCCAAGGCCAGAATCGAACATGGGTCCCTGGCACTGTGAAACAGCATTGCTAACTACAGTGCTATTGTGCCACTCATGTCAGCACTTATCCTTACTGACCAAAAAGAATAATTGAATCCTTTGCGACATTGCAGCCATGGCCAGTGCACCATGTCACGTCCACTGATTTGGCCAGTGACCTCTGCCCAGGCCTCTTTAGTTAGGTGGGATAATTTTCTCCTGTCGTCCCTGGATATGAGGATTTGCCGCCTGTTACTGACCTCCTCAACCAGGACTCCCAGGTACCCATTGGAGGGGGGCTTGTGGGGTGGGGGGACCGGTCAGAGTGACAATCTGACTTTCCCGCTTGCCTTCCATCAACACCAAATGCTGAGGCCATGATAAGACACCAGGGACAGTTACTGCAAAAATTTCCAAACACCTCCCTCAGATGCCCCATAACTCTGACAGCCTTCAGGGAAATGCATCTGCAGTTTTAAACTCCATTGAATCTGGCACCTGACACATTCCCAACCCTGCATGCACCGAATAACAGTAGTCACTTTTCACACTGGGCGGGCCAGTCAACGTAATATCACACAACCCGTTCTTGGATGGGAGTAGGTTTACATATCCGCTTCCGGCTACACTGACCTTGCTAGTACCCTGAAGTGAGTTACGTGTTGCACAGGAGTGCACATTCTGGCAGCAACACTGCTTCCTTGTGGTTACTGAGAAATAATTCACTGGCAAGCAATTGCTCACTGAAATGAAGTGCTGGAGAAAATCTAACATCAATATTTGCTGCTAAGGAAATTCTCCTTATCTTGATAAAGCAGATCAGGCCCTCGAGAATGAGAGCTTGCAAGCCGATTACTCACCCATTGAAAGAATGCTGCATTTCAACACATCGCGCAACGCTGTCAATCCAGATTGTTCTCACGTTTCAACACTTAAATGATGAACTGTGGCCAGCTTAGCAACTCTCATCCAATTTTTGAATCCAATCATAATGAATATTCCATCATTAAGGGGAAATCATAGAATCCCTACAGTGCAGGAGGCCATTCAGCCCATTGAGCCTGCACCAACAACAATCCCACCCAGGCCCTATCCCGTAACCACACACATTCACCCTCCTGATCCCCCTGACACTAAGGGGCAATTTAGCATGGCCAATCAACCAAACACGCATATCTTTGGAGTGTGGGAGGAAACCAGGCCTGGAATTGAACCTGGATCCCTGGCATTGTGGGGCAGCAGTGCTAACCATCATGCCACCCATGTTACTGGTTACATTTTATGTTAGAGTTACATGTGTTAATGATAATGTTAGGGTTACATTTTATTCTATTTGACACTTGTGTTTACCACCCTTTAAGAACCATCAGTGAAGCTGCACTCAAACCTGAATGCTGCTGGCTGCCTCAGGGCATACCAATCACATATCTATGCTGTCATTGAAGATAGTGGATGATTAAAAGTGGCAAAACTAACTCCAGTCCATTGACTTCTTCATTTAACTGGAGCCCATGAGACCTCGAGAAAGACAAGGTGCTGATTAGCATATGCTAATTGTTCACTTGGAGGGACAATTCAACAGACTACTATATTTAGCCGTACATTCACTGCTTTCACGGCCTTCCTGAATCTCATCAGCGAAAGCAAGATGGGAAGACAATGGTAATTTTTTAAAAATATTTTTACTCCATCCTTAAAGTTACAAAGCCAATGCACAAAGGACTGGGCAAGTCCAAATCCATTCCTTGCTTGCTCCAAAAACCAAATTCAAAATCCAATTGAATCCAATTCAAGGTCTCCACAAAGGGGTCAAACAAGATGTAAGCTAACAAGATGAGGCATTGCACCCCACCTTGGCTTGATCTGACACTTCACCTTTGCCAAAAGGCCGAGAAATGATCAAAGACAATGGCAATTAAAGACACTGAGTCAATCTCACACTGCAATATTCGATACTCAGAGCCGCTTTCTTAGTTATTAATGGGAAAAGATTTGTTTACAACCATTCTGCTAAGAGTTTACTTTCTACTCTTTGGGTGCTTTCTGAATCTCACGTGTATAGGAGACACCATGACTGCTTTAGATTGGACCTCAGGCAATGCTGAACAGCGCCAGCACCGGCTTGGTGTTCAGAGACTTGTATCTGAATAGAAGAGAGGGCAGCAGCAGAGATGGAACCAGCAGGGAGTAGAACAGCGCAGAAGGCAGCAGTAGAGAGAGGCAACAAAGTGGGCAGTTGCAGAGGCACATGGGGTACTACCTCCAGCTCCATCAGAACCTTCCTGCTCTTACGTTCTATGCCTTGTTTAATAAAGCCAAGTATTCCCTATGGCTTCTTAGCAATCTCATCTTACACATCAAGATCATTAATGTGTACCACAAACAGCAAAGGGCCCAACATTGATCTCTGTGATACACAATTGGACACAGGCTTCCAGTGACAAAAACAATCTTCAGCCATTACCCTCTACTTCCTGCCACTAAATCAACTTGGATCTAATTTGCCAAATTTCCCTGAATCCCATGGGCTCTTACCTTCTTGATCAGTCTTCCACATGGCACCTTGACAAAAGCCTTACTGAAGTCTATGTGGAATACATCATCAGTGCTGCCCTCATCTACACGTATAGCTCTTGGGGTCAAGGGGATCAAAGGATATGGGGGGCAAATAGGATCAAGCTATTGAATTGAATGATCAGCCATGGGCATAGTGAATGATGGAGCATCCTCGATGGGCCACATAGTTCCTGTTCTTTTCTACGGTTCTAGTCACCTATTTGAAAAATTCAATCAAATTTGTTAGGCATGTGCTCCCCTAACAAAACCATGCTGATGATCCTTGATTAATTCTTTCCTCCCCAAGTGGAGATTAATTCTGTCCCTCAGAATTTCCCTTCCACTGATGTTAGACTCACTGGCCTGTAATTACTTGGTTTTTCCCTACGTGCCTTCTTGAGTAATATTTCCACATTAGCTATCCTCCAGTCCTCAGGCACCTCTCCAGAGAGGATTTGAGAATTTATGTCAGAGCCCCTGCGACCTCCCCCCCACCGTGCCCCAACTTGCTTCTCACAGCAGCCTAGGATATATTTGGTCTAGGTGTAAAAATGTATCAACTTTTCCGCCCACTAAGATCGTTAATACCAAATTCCCTCCCAATGCTAATTTGTTCAATTATATCACAGTGCCCCTCCCTATTTCTATATCGACCACCTTTCTGCATGGTGAACACATGCAAAAGCCTATGTCTCCTGGTTCCACATACAGATCGCTACTCTTTCCTTGGTTAATTTCTTGCCCTTAATATTCTTATAAAACCCTTAGGAATTTCCTATGTTCTGCCCGCCAAGGTTTTTTCATGTTTCTTCCTTTTCCAAATTTCTTTTGCAATTACCTCCTTGTACTTTCTATACTCTCCTTGGGCTTCCACTGTTTTGAGCCCCTGTATCTGCCGTAAGCCTCCCTTTTTTCCCATATGCCCCTTGACATCCAGAGCTCTCTGGATTTGTTCGTTCCATCTCTTACCTTTACAGCAACATTTTGGACCTTACTCTCTCTATTTCCTTCCTGAATGCCTCCCGTTGTTCTGATTTGGATTTTACTGCAAGTAGCTGCTCCCAGGCTGCTTTGGCCAGATCATTTCTTATTCTAATGAAAGTGGCCTTCCCTGAGTTCAGAGCCTTTATTTCCGGTTCTTCATTATTCTTTTTCACAACTACCTTAAATTTTACTGAGTTGTGGTCACTATTGCGGCAATGCTCTCCATTGATATTCAATCATCTGCCTGACTCCATTCCCTGGTGCCCTTTCTTGTAGGACTTACTACATGCTGGCTCAAAAAAGCTCTCCTGGATGTACCTTAAGAATTCAAGCCCCTCTAAGCCTTTCACATTCTGTCTATCCTGATTAATATGGGGGAAGTTGAAATTCCCTATGATTACCACCCCATTATTTTTAGATTTATCTGAGTTTTTCCTATATATATTCCACCATATGGCCTGAATTGAGGAGCCTGTTAAAATATCACTCCTCCTCACTGCAGTAATTGACTCCTTGATCAATGTTGCAACACCACTTGGAATACTGTGTGCAATTCTGATCACCCTATTATAGATATTATTAAACTGGAGAGAGTTCAGAAAAGATTTACTAGGATGCTCCTGGGACTTGATGGATTGTGTTACAAGGAGAGGTTGGATAGATTTTTTTCTCTGGAGCGTATGAGGCTGAGGGTGATTTTATAGAGGTCTACAAAATAATGAGGGGCATAGATCAGCTAGATAGTCAATATCATTTTCCAAAGGTAGGGGAGTCTAAAACTAGAGCGCATAGGTTTAAGGTGAGAGGGGAGAGATAAAAAAGCGTCCGGAGGGGCAATTTTTTCACTCAGAGGGTGAGTGTCTGGAACAAGCTGCCAGAGTTAGTAGTAGAAGCAGGTACAATTTTGTCTTTTAAAAAGCATTTAGATAGTTTCATGGGTACGATGGGTATAGAGGGATATTTAGAGGGTATAGAGGGCAATTGGGATTAGCTTTGGGTTTCAAAAAAAAAGGGTGGCATGGACAAGTTGGGCCGAAGGGCCTGTTTCCATGCTGTAAACCTCTATGATTCTATGACTACCTCTTCTTTTATCCATCACCCCCCACACATCTAGCCTGAAGATTGTATACCTCAGAATATTGAGCTGCTAATCCTGCTCCTCCCTAACCATGTCTCTGTGATAGCAATAATATCATACTCCTATGCGTTAGCCAATGCCCTCAATTTATCTGCCTTACCTGTAAGACTCCTTGCATTAAATCTAAGGCTCTCCAGCCTTGCAAAATTCTCTTGTGCCATAACATGTCCCTCTTTGCTCTGCCTTCCAGACTGACTTGGTTTCTCTTCTATATTTGGCTGTGCATCACCCCCTACTGTAACTGTGTGTCCCAACCCCCTGGCAAATTAATTCAGGTACTGAATATTCCTCTCAACATGGCAATTTATGTCAGAAGCTAGGGGCAGGATACCCCCCTTTTCCCCTGCCATGGCATGTTTCCTGGCAGTGGGCGTGGATGGCACAGTGTCAGAGTGATTAGCACAACACCAGGGACCCAGGTTAGCTGGATGGCATGGTGTCACCGCGGTTAGCACTGCTGGCTCACAACACCAGGGAAACAGGTTCGCTGGATGGCATGGTGTCACAGTGGTTAGCACTGCTGCCTCACAACACCAGGGACACAGGTTAGCTGGATGGCGTTGTGTCACAGTGGGTAGTGCTGCTGCCTCATAACACCACGGATGTGGAATCAATTCTAGTCTTGGGTGACTGTATGGAGTTTGCACGTTCTCCCCGTGTTTGCATGGATTTTCTCAGGGTGCTATGTAATCCTCCCATAGTCCAAAGATATGTAGGTTAGGAGGATTGATAATACTAAATTCTTCCTAGTGTGTAGGTTAAGTGGATTAGTGATGATGGAATGTAGCGCTGGGCCTGAGTGGGATGCTCTTTGGCCATAACAAATTGCCCCTTAATGTACCAAGATATATATAAATTAGGGAGTGGATTAGTGGGGTTACAGGGTTAGCCTGGGTAAGAATTGGTGCAGACTCGATGGGTCGAATGGCCTCCTTCTGCACTGTAGCAATTCTATAACCACAGTTGGTCGGCGGAGGGGTGATTTCCCATTCTATTTCCCTTCCCTCCGCCACTGGGAAACCCGCAGCAGGATTCCGCTGGCGAGAATGAGCGAAAATGTTTGGTCAGGGTCTGTATGGCATTTTAAGAACATAAGAAATAGAAGCAGGAGTAGGCCATCTAGCCCCTTACGCCTGCCCCGCCATTCAATAAGATCATGGCTGATCTGAAGTGGCTCAGTTCCACTTTCCCGCTTTCTCCCCATAACCCTTAACCCCCTTGCCTACCAAAAACCTATCTACCCGTGTCTTAAATATATTCAGCGAGGTAGCCTCCACCACTTCAACGGGCAGAGAATTCCAGAGATTCACCACCTTTTGAGTGAAGAAGTTCCTCCTCAACTCCGTTCTAAACTGCCCCCCCCTCTTATCTTGAGTCTGTGCCCTCTAGTCCTGCTGTCCTTTCTGAGTGGGAAGAATCTCTCTACCTCTACCCTATCCAGCCCCTTCATCATCTTATACGTCTCTATAAGATCCCCCCTCATCCTTCTAAACTCCAACAAGTATCAGCCCAGTCTATTCAGCCTCTCTTCATAGTTCAACCCCCTCAACTCCGGTATCAGCCTAGTGAACCTCCTCTGCACTCCCTCCAAGGCCAAAATATCCTTGCGCAAGTGCGGCGACCAAAACTGCGCACAGTACTCCAGTTGCGGCCTCACCAGTGCCCTGTACAGTTGCAGCAAGACCTCCCTGCTTTTATATTCAATCCCCCTCGCTATGAAGGCCAGCATCCCATTCGCCTTCCTGATCACCTGCTGCACCTGCAGACTGGGTTTTTGCGACTCATGCACAAGGACATCCAGGTCCCTCTGCACCATAGCATGCTGCAGCTTTTCGCCCTTTAAATAGTAATCCCTCCTACTATTATTCCTGCCAAAGTGGATGACCTCACACTTGCTAACATTGTACTCCATCTGCCAGGTCCTCGCCCACTCGCTCAGCGAGTAAGGTAAATACATTTTACAACGAATGCCATTGCCCTTTGCAATTGGAAGTGTTCACAACAATGCCAGTTATCATTAATTGAAATACAAGTTATATGCTTGCTGAGGGCAAGGCAGCTTCTGCACCATTTGCTGTGCAAGGAGCTGTTTCATTGTAAAAGGTTTGACTTTTCCTGTAAATGGGCTGGTCCTATGACTCAGATTTCAGAAAGCTGGTCTCTGTTAGTGAGTTCCAATCAAAAGCAAGGCTGCCCCATTATTTGTTTTGCAGGGAGGGGCTACCTTGTCATTTTAATGTCATTTATTAATTTGTAGTCTTTTCCGGTAAATCAGGTGAATGTGGTTTCCAGCTGAATGAAAGCATGCTGGCAAACTGGTTCTGTTGTCCTGTTACACCCTTTAGGTCTTTTTACCCTGACAGTATTATCCCACTTTATAGATTAGCATTGACACATCTAATATGATAAGCCAGTCAGCAATATATCACTAAAAGTTTGGAGATAAACAAACACGCTCATCGCAGTTCAACAATCTTAACTACACACTGAGTGCATCATCCAAAGAAACAAACTATAGGTCGAAAAAGGAATAGTCAAGGAACTTTCAACACAAGGTGGATTGGCCATGCTAAATTTCCCGTTAGTGTCAGCGGGCTAGCTAAGGTAAATACATGGGGTTATGGGGATAGGTCCTGGGTGGGTTTGTGGTTGATGCAAACTTGATGGGCTGAATGGCCTCTTTCTGCAGTGTAGGATTCTATGATTCTATGAACACTTCACTATTGACATGCATTCATCAGTGATAGAATGAGTAATGTTTCAGAAAAATGAACTGTGAACAACTGAATGGTGCAAGAATCTCCTTCTCTCCCATTCCCCTCCCCTGCTTCCGAGGACAGTGTTTCCCTTAGAAGTCATTGACATGAGCTGCAGTGACTCAATGGTTAGCACTGCTGCCTCACAGGGCTATGAAACCATGTTCGATTCCCAGCGTGGGTCACTCGCTGTGCAAAGTCTGCATGTTCTCCCCATGTCTGTGTGGGTTTCCTTTGGGAGCTCCGGTTTCCTCCCACAGTCCGAATGATGTGTTGGTTAGCTGCATTGGCCATGCTAAATTCCCCCTCAGTGTATCCAAACAGATGCCAGAGCGTGGCGACGTGGGAATTTTCAAAGTAACTTCATTGTTGTGTTAATGTAAGTCTTCTTGTAATACTAATAAATAAACTTTAAACTAGTGACAACATTTTAGCCACATGCATTAATTTTTATAAAAACTACATTAGGCACAAGACAGGAAATTACACTTCCCATGTTTATTTGCTGAACAACATCTATTGTAATTCATTATAATCTTTCATTCTTAACAAAATTTACAATTCTGGAATTGCTTTATCAGGTACAGTGCAATTCAATTGTTGCAATTCAGTTTCTCTAGAGCATTTGTTCTTTGTAGAGTGAGTACATTGGCTCACATGAGTAGACATGCCAGAACTGCCATTGCTTTCCATCCAGAATTTGATTGGATGCTGCTTGCCATTTGCCATGATATGTGCTGACAGAGCTGCTCATTATTGGCCTGACCTGCATTGTGCTGCCTTATCTGGTTATTTAGCTTGGTTGAGTTGACCCTGACAACAGGTCCACTCTCCATTCAGTGCTCCTGATCCTGGTGCTGAAGTTCAGTGGATTCACTTATGTGAATCCATTTTAGCAAATAACTAAAAGCAGGAACTAAAAGATGAGCGCACATAATGATCATGAAACATGCGTGCACACTGAAATATGTGTTATCATTTCACTAACAAATGCACAACAAGATTAAGCTGCACATCATGCACCCTATGAATATGACTAACTACTGATATCAAATGTGCATTAATGGTTGTCTATGACTCAATTTTTTATATATAAATCAAAAATGTCGCTAACCACATTTAGGCTGACAACAGCCACAGTGGCTAATATATTAACAGCATCTAGGCATAGCAAGTTAAAAACAGTGAAGAAATGTCATACACTCAAAAATGTTAACTCTCTTTCTCTCTCACAGATGCTGCCAGACTTGTTGAGTTTTTCCAACATTTTCTGGGGGTTTTCCAATATCCACAGTTTTTAGCTTTTATTAGACTGAGCAAATGAAAGTTCCTAGGCTTGATTTCTTATGTCCACTGATTTAGCTACCCTCAGTTAGGGTATTAATAGTGATACTAGTTTGACACTGGATGCAGAAAAAGGAGAGGAATTCAGCAAAAGTTCCGTTCTTTTAGAGGGTAAGGAGGGGCTGACTGTTGCAAGTCGGTTTGCAATGGGAAATTCACAATGAATTTGGCAGAAGGCTTACCACTCATGTGGCATTTCACATAAGAAGCATTTCACCATTGTCAAATGGCAGCAAATCACATAACTCAGAGGAACAAACTGAATAAATCATGACAATATAACAAGTTCACTTATGTTCATCATTGAGATGTATAAGTGCTCTGTTCAGATGGAATGTCCATTTTAGTACGAGTCAGTAGTATGGCTAGGAGTCAAAAGATAAGAATTAATCCAATTTCCTGTCAAAGTTATGAGCCCAAATATTTACGAGGTGGGAGGAGGGGAGAGGTGAAGACCAAAAGCAGTCCAAGAAGTTCAGGAATGTGAAACTGATGCCAAATGTACTGCTATTTTTCACACTTTTTCTTCTTCTCCCTTTGATCTGCCCACGGGTTTCTCTGTATTTGATGGTGTTAATGTTATTGTGAGTGCTTCCTCACCAATACCTAAACGAAGTGGCTCCTTGTCGCAAGACCGTAAGACCATAAGGAGCAGAATTAAACCACTCAGCCCATCGAGTCTGCTCCGCCATTCAATCATGGCTGATATCTTTCTCATCCCCATAACCCTGATCCCCTTATTAATCAAGAACCTCTCTATCACTGGCCTCCGCAGCCTTCTGTGGCAAGGAGTTCCACTGATTCACTACTCTCTGGCTGAAGAAATTCCTCCTCATCTCTGTTTTAAAGGATTGTCGCTTTAGCCTGAGGTTGTGCCCACTGGTTCTAGATTTTCCTACTAGTGGAAACATCCTCTCCACATCCACTCTATCCAGACCTCGAAGTATCCTGTAAGTTTCAATAAGATCTCATCTTATCCTTCTAAACTCCAATGAATACAGACCCAGGGTCCTCAACCTTTCCTCATATGACAAGCTCTTCACTCCAGGGATCATTCTTGTGAACCTTCCCTGGGCTCTTTCCAAGGCCAGCACATCCTTCCTTAGATATAGGGCCCAAAACTGCTTACAATACTCCAAATGGAGCCTGACAAGAGTCTTATACAGCCTCAGGAGTATATCCCTGCTCTTGTAGTCTAGCCCTCTCAACATGAATGCTAACATTGCATTTGCCTTCCTAACTGCTAACTGAACTTGCACATTAACCTTAAGAGAATCTTGAATAATGACTCCCAAGTCCTTTTGTGTTTCTGATTTCTTAAGCATTTTCCCATTTAGAAAATAGGCTGTGCCTCCATTCCGCCTTCCAAAGTGCATGACCTCACACTTTTCCACATTGTATTCTATCTGCCACTCTCGTATTCCATTTGCCACTCTCCTAATCTGTCCAAGTCCTTCTGCAGCCCCTCCGCTTCCTCAATACTACCTGCCCTCTATATATCTTTGTATCATCTGCAAACGTAGCAACAGTGCCTTCAGTTAACATAGAACATAGAACAGAAAGAGGCCCTTCAGCCCATCGAGTCTGCACCGACCACAATCCCACCCAGGCCCTACCCCCATATCCCTACATATTATACCCACTAGTCCCTCTAACCTACACATCCCAAGACACTAAGAGGCAATTTCTTAGCATGGTCAATCAACCTAACCCACACATCTTTGGACTGTGGGAGGAAACTGAAGCACCCGGAGTTCCTTCTTCCAAAACATTAACGTATATTGTGAAAAGTTGTGGTGCCAGCACTAGCCCCTGAAGTACACCACTAGTCACCAGCTGCCATCCTGAACAAGACCCCTTTATCCCCACTGTCTGTCTTCTGCCACTCAGTCAATCCTCTATCCACGCCAGGATTTTACCCTGAACACCACGGATATTTAACACTCTCCTATGTGGCACCGTGCCAAAGGCCTTTTTGGAAATCTAAATAAATCACGTCCATTGGTTCTCCTTTATCTAACTTCATTGTTACCTCCTCAAAGAACTCTAAAAGATTTGTCAGACATGACCTGCCCTTGACAAAGCCCTGCTGACTCAGTCCTATTTTATCATGCACTTCCAAGTACTCCGCAATCTCATCTTTAATAATGGATTCTAAAATTTTGCCAATTACCAAATTCAGGCTAACCAGCCTATAATTTTCCATCTGCTGCCTCCCCCCCTTCATAAACAGTGGTGTTACATTAGCTACTTTCCCATCCTCTGGGACCCTCCCTGCTTCCAGTGATTCCTGAAAGATCACCACCAATACCTCCAAAATTTCCTCAACTATCTCTTTTAGAACCCATCGTGTGTGTTGATTGACCATAAATATTGAATTTTATGCAGACTATTGAACTGGAAGAGAGATTATAGCTGAGATCAGTCCTGCCTGTAACTGATTCCGCACTTCTGTTTTGATTGACTAGACAGGAATGTCCTAATGGAAAGGTATTGTTCTTACTCATTGTTGTCTTTGGCTGAGGTTAGTTAACTCAGCATTAACTGAGAATTAAACCAAGGATTTATCTGGTTGATTTAGCTTCTCACTGGATTAAGTTGCTCAGAATCTGGTGCCTTTTCAAGTAAAGAGTGTTAGAAAACAAAAACATAGAAAATTGGTGCAGGAACAGGCCATTCAGCTCTTTAAGCCTGCTCCACCATTCGATACGATCGTGGCAGATCCTTTATCTTAACACCATACTCTTGCATTCTTCCCATACCCCCAAATGCCTTTAGTGTCTAGAAGTCTATTTCCTTCTTAAGTATATGCAGTGAATTGATTTTCATCTGCAAACGTAGCAACAGTTCCGTCTTCCAAATTGTTAACGTATATTGTGAAAAGTTGTGGTGCCAGCACTGGCCCCTGAAGCACACCACTAGTCACCAGCTGCCATCCTGAACAAGACCCCTTTATCCCCACTCTTCGTCTTCTGCCACTCAGTCAATCCTCTATCCATGCCAGGATTTTACCCTGAACACTATGGATATTTAACTTCTTTAACACTCTCCTATGCGGCACCGTGCCAAAGGCCTTTTTGGAAATCTGAATAAATCACGTCCACTATGTCTGTGGTAAAGAATTTCATAGGTTTACAAGTCTCTGAGTGAAGAAGTTTCTCCTTGTCTAAGCCCTAAGTGACCTACCCTGTATACTGATAGCACGACCCCTTGTTCTTGATCTACCAGCCAGAGGAAACATCATCCCTACATATTGTCTGCCCAGCCCTGTCAGAATTTTATATGTTTCAATGAGGCTTCCTCTCATTCTTCTAAGTTCCAGTGAATGCAAGCCTAGTCAACCAAATCTCTACTCATATGACAATCCTGTCATTCCAGGAATCATGGAATTAAAAAATATACCTGCATGGATATTGTGTGAGAACAGATTGCTTTTGACTTGACTTGATTTATTATTTGATTTGATTTATTATTGTCACGTGTATTAGCATACAGTGAAAAGTATTGTTTCTTGCGCACTATACAGACAAAGCATACCGTTCATGGAGAAGAAATGAGAAATGCAGAATGTGGTGTTACAGTCATAGCTAGAGTATAGAGAAAGATCAACTTAATATGAGGTAGGTCCCTTCGAAAGTCTGATGGCAGCAGGGAAGGAGCTGTTCTTGAGTCAGTTGGTACATGACCTCAGACTTTTCTATCTTTTTCCTGATGGAAGAAGGTGGAAGAGAGAATGTTTGGGGTGCAGGGGGTCCTTCATTATGCTGGCTGCTTTGCATGGGAAAGGGAAGCGTAGACAGAGTCGATGGATGGGAGGCTGGATTGGGCTACATTCATGACCTTTTGTAGTTTCTTGCAGCCTTAGACAGAGCAGGAGCCATAGCAAGCTGTGATACACCCAAAAGAATGCTTTCAATGGCGCATCTGTAAGAGTTGGTGAGAGTCGTAGCTGGCTCCTGGCTCAGTATTTCTGATGATTAAATGGATAATGAGGGCAGGATCTTTACTGATTTGACCTGCATAATATGAGTTTGTCAGAAAATTACGGAGAACCTGCATTTCAGAACTTTCCCACATAATGTGGAGCTTTAATTCCACAGAGCGTTATTAATGTCATTGATTGGCTCCCTGGCTGGAGGTTAGCCTGAATTTACTCTCAGTTGAAGCCAGGGTGGCATGATGGCACAGTGGTTAGCATTGCTGCCTCACAGCGTCAGAGACCCGAGTTTGATTCCAGCCTTAGGTGACTCTCTGTGTGGAGTTTGCACGCTCTTCCCATGTCTGCGTGGGTTTCCTCAGGATGCTCCGGTTTCTTCCCACACTCCAAAGATGTGCAGGTTAAGTGGGTTGTCCATGATAATTGTACGGGGTTATAGGGCAAGGGGGTGGGCATGCTCTTTCGGAGGCTCGGTGCAGACTCGAGGGGCTGAATGGCTTCCTCCTGCACTGTAAGGATTCTATGAAGGTGTTCTATGAACTTTTGCATGGATTTCAAGACAAACACATACTCACACCAATGCTTAAGGTTAATTTAGTGCTGGGCATTAGTAACTACCAGCAGATAATAGAACTGAACATAGGGTGGCACGGTGACACAGCGGTTAGCACTGCTGCCTAACCGAGCCAGGGACCTGGGTTTGATTTACAGGTTGGGTCACTGTCTGTGGAGTCCACATGTTCTCTACACATCCATCCATTGATGCATGGATTTCCTCTGGGTGTTCCGTTTTCCTCCCACAATCCAAAGACACGCAGGTTAGGTGCATTGGCCATACTAAATTCTTCCTCAGTGTACCCCAACAGGCGCTGGAGTGTGGTGACTCGGGGATTTTCACATTAACTTCATTACATAACATAATGTAAGCCTACTTGTGTCTCATAAATAAACTTTACTTTTGAATATGGATGCTGTTGCATTGTGTGGTATGAGTGTGTCCATTATTCATGCTTGTGATCTTTTCTACACAAAGAAGCCTCAGTGACCTCCTTGGTCAATGGAGGAATGGGGAGTGGGGAGTGGTGACACTGTTCCATTTTTTGGTGGGGGGTGGGTGGGGGGGGGCTTTCTCTGTGCAAAGCCCATCCCATTAAACATGGTGGCCAGGTCTCGGAAAAGCGGGGCTGACTGATGGTCGCAATGACCTCGTTAGTATCTTTCAGATGGGTGAATCCTACCTGAAAGATGCTGCCAATGCCAGTGTGGGCACTTAGTTCCAATTCAGGAGAATCGGGGCTAACACCTCCGGCAGTACAACATGACTTCAGTACTGCACAACTGAACACAAACCTACAAAAAGCCGAACCCCAGGCCACAAAGTTTGGAGATATGTGTCACAGGAATAATGATGTTAAAGGCTGAGCTGTAGTCTATGAAAAGGAGGCTGACATTTGTCCTTTCCCACTGATAGGTTAGACACACCAGAGTTGACAGAAGAGTGACGGAAAGTTGGGAAGGAGTTTCCCCGGGAGATCTCAATATTGACTCTGGACCCCGTGACGTCTCATGGCATAAGATCAACCATGAGTAAAGAAACCTTCTGAAATCATCTATTGTCCTTCCTCAGTTGATGAATCAGTACTCCTCCATGTTGAACCCTAATTAGAAGAAATACTCAGGGTAGCAACGACACAGAATATACCCTGGGTGAGGGACTTCAGAGTCCACCATCAGCAGTGGCATTACTACAGACTGAGATAGCCAGATCCTGAAGGACTTCTGTCAGAGGGGGCTTGTGGCAGGTTGTAAGGGAACCAACAAAAGGGAAAAATCTACTTGACCTCCTCACTAACTTACCTATTGCAGATGCATTTAGAAGTTGCAGTATTGGTAGGAAAGACTCACTCAATCCTGGTGGAGATGAAGTCCTGCCTTCACACTGAGGATAACTTCTTTGTGTTGTGTGGCACTCCCACTATGCTAACCAAGATAGATTCAGAACAGATCTAGCAGCTCAAAACCAGACACCCAGGAAGCACTCTGGACCATCAGTCACAGAAGGATTGTATTCAACTGGAACCTGTAACCTCATGGCCTGACACATCCTTCAATCTACCATTAACATCAAGCCAGGGGATCACTTCTGATTCAGTGCCGGGTGCTGAAGTGCACACCAGAAACCCCACCAGGCATTCCTTAAATGAGGTGCCAACCTGGTATAGCTCCAATGTAAGACTAAATGCTTAATAAACAGTTGGATCGGCAGAGCAAAGCAATCCCCAAACCAACAAATCAGACCAAAGCTCTGCATCCGCATCCAGTCTTGAGAGGTGGTGGACAATGGTGGCACCACAAATATTCCCATCGTCAGCGGTGGGAAAGCCCAGTATGTCAGTGAAGAAGACAAGGCTGAAATAATCTTCAGCTACAAGGACTGCATGATAACTCATCTTGGCCTTCTCCTAAGTCTGTAGTATCATGGAAACCATGCTCCAGTCAATTTGATTCACTCCATGAGATGTAAAGATATAGTTGAAGGCACTGGACACATCAAAGACTATGGGCCTGACAACATCCTGGCCAGAATATTGAAGACTTGTGCTCCAAAACTAGCCACATCCCTAGCTGTATGGCTACAACAATGGCACCAATCTGAATGTGCAAAACTGTCCAGGTACATTTTGTCCATACAAAGCAGAAAAAATGCAATCTGGTCAAATACTGCCCTATGAGTCTACTCGCAAAAGTCTTTGATTTTGGTAACTTTAAAGACTTTTGGAGTATCCTTCTCAAATTTATCCGACTTTAGACATTTGTCACCAAATTCTGCCAAATCCATGATGACATGCAAGATATAGAACTCACCTCAGTGAAAACTGGGGCCAATGAAGGCTGTGTCATCACACCAAACCTCTTCTTTATTTTCTCCAATGGAAAAACTGCACCTTACCGCCACCATAATACCCATAGGTATGGGGATTATTTACAGAACATATCAGAAATTGTTTGACACATATTGCTTTCAATCTAACGTCAAAACAATTCCAACTTCAGTTATTGATCTTGAGGATGAGGATGACTGTTGTGTGTGAGCTCACTCACAAACTGAGCTCCAGGTCATTATCAAGTCTTTCTCAAAAGCTTGTAAGCAAATGGACCATCCATTAAATACTTAGAAAATTCAGATCTTCTTTCAATCAGCTCCCACATCACATCTCATCCATCAATGGTGAGATCCAGGAAAGAAAATCTTAGAGGGACAGGTAGTACTGAGGAAGCAGGGGAGCTGCAAAATGTCTTGGACAGGTTAGGAGAGTGGACAAAGACATGGCAGATGGAATACAATGTAGAAAAGTGTGAGGTTATGCACTTTGGAAGGAGGAATGGAGCATAGACTATTTTCTAGATGGGAAAATGTTTAGGAAATCAGAAATCAGAGCTTTTGTTCAAGATTCTCTTAAGGTTAAGGTGCAGGTTCAGTCGGCAGTTAGGAAGGCAAAGGCAATGTTAGCATTCATGTTGAGAAGGCTGGAATACAAGAGCAGGGATGTATTCCTGAGGCTGTATAAGGCTCTGATCAGACCACATTTGGATATTGTGAGCAGTTTTGGGCCTCATATCTAAGGATGGCTTTGGAAAGGGCCCAGAGGAGGTTTACAAGAATGATCCCTGGAATGAAGAGCTTGTCGTATGTGGGGAAAAGGTAGGAGAATGGGGATGAGAGAAATGTCAGCCATGATTGAATGGTGGAGCAGATTCGATGGGCCAAGTGGCCTAATTCTGCTTCTATGTCTTATGGTCTTACAGTATTATGGTCTTAGGAACCCCCTCTCGAGGAAGATTCATATAGATGAAATTCATCATCACCTCGGTGTGATAGCTTAGTCTTCAGCTGACTAAGGGAAAGAATATTTAAGGGCCAAGATGTGCCGGTTTGGTGGATTGGCCATGTTAAATTATCCCTTGGTGGCCAAAGTTGTGTAGGTTAGGTAGATTAGCCATGGTAAATGTATGAGGTTACAGGGATAGGATGGGGGAGAGGGCCTAGCTAAGATAAAATAAAGTATATTTATTAATCACAGATAAGGCTTACATTAACACTGCAATGAAGTTATTGTGAAATTTCCCTAGTCACCACAGTCCTGCACCTGTTTGGATCAGTGCACCTCTTCCAGATTGTGGGAGGAAACCGGAGCACCCAGAGGAAACCCACACAGACACAGGGAGAATGTGCAAACTCCACACAGACAGTGACCGAAGCTGGGGATTGAATCTGGGTCCCTGGCACTGTGAATTAGCAGTGCTAACCATTGCGCTACCGCGCTGCTCACCATATTCTGTCAAAGAGTTGGTGCAGACTCAATAGCAGAATGGCCTTTTTTGCACTGTCGGGATTCTGCTCTAGTCTATCTCAAAATATTGTGACCAAAGTCACGGTTTATGGATAGCAATGATCCTTGCTCCTATTTTCTTTAGACAATCTACAGCAGGCACCTCAAAGCATCAGCAGTGCATTTGCAAGATCCTCCAAGTCCAGTGGCAAGAGAGATGGACCATGAGTGCCATCCTCCCCCAGTGCAACATGCCCAGCCTTGAGACGTTGATCACTCACAACCAGCTTCACTGGTCTGGATATCTCATTCTTCTCACTGACACCAAATTCTCAAAACAACTGCTCTACTCAGAACTCAATTGCAGTAGAAAACTCTCAGGCAGACAGTAGAAATATTTTTGGGATGTCCTCAAATCACCTCTGAAGAGGTTGAACATCTCCACTAACTAATGGGAGTCCTGGCTTGTGAGCAACCAAAATGGGCTAGGTTCATTTGGGGAGACACCAAACAAAATTAGATGTTTTGGCAGGGGCATGCTGAGATGAGATACATCGGAGAATGTTCACAAAGTGCAAAACAGCTCATCGACCCAACGCTGCAAGGCCCACCTGCCTTGCATGACACAGAGGCTGCACATCATATTTTGGATTTAGCAACTATCTCAGAACCTATTGAACCACCGTGGAACCAAACCATTCTCGATCTTAAGAGACTGCCATAAAAAATGAGTTATTATTAATCACCAGCAAAATAATGTTTTTAAGTGGCATAATGATATGTTGACAAAATTTAATCTGGATTCCAACAGGGACTTTTTACATCCTTGGGGGAGGAAAGAGTTGAATTCCAGAGCAGAATGTCCTTGACGTCAAGGCAGTATTTGGCCAAGTGTGAAAGCCAGTCTTCGGAAAATTGAAGTCAATGTAAACCAGGAGGACCGATCTCCACTGGTTGCAGTCATGTCTAGCACAAAGAAGGATGCTTGTGATTGTTGGACACCAAACATCTCAACCTCAGGGCACTGTTCTCCAATGTTGTTTCCCATGCCAGACCATTTTCGGCTACTTTATGAATAACACTGCCTCATGTATTAAGTCAAAACTCTGTATGCTCACTGTTGTTTGATAGTGTTCAGTGCCATTCATGGCATTTTGGATATGAAGCTGTCCGTGCCCATTTGCAGCTAGACCTGGACAAAATTCAGGCATGGGCCGACAAAGAGAAAGTAATGTTTGTGCCGCAGAAGTATCAGGCATTCATCATCTCACGAGAAAATATCTAACCATCTCTCCTTGATGCTCAATGGCCTTATTATCACTGAATCTCTCACCATCAACATAGTGAGATTTTTAAAATCAGAAGCCACGTAAATACTGTGCGTACAGATCCAGGTCAGGGGCTAGAAAATCTCTTGTAGTTGACTCACAATTTGACTCCCCAAAGTTTGTCGACCTTCCACAAGTCAGGAATGTGATGCAATACTCTCCACTTGCAAGGATTAGCATAACTCCAACAACAGAAGCTTATCACCTTCCAGGACAAAGCTGTTGGCTTAACTGGCACCCCATCTGCTGCCTTAATCATTCAATCCATCCACCACCACCGATGCATAGTGGTCGCAATGTATATCAACAACACGATGCAATGATCAACTTGCCAAGTATCATTCAACAGCATTGTCCAAACCCACGATTGTTACCACTTAGATGAAGACATGGGTAGCAGACATATGGGAGCACCACCACATTCATTTTTGCCTTCAAACCATCTGACTTGCAACTATGACGCCATTCCTTCACCGTTGTTGGGTCAAAATCCCGGATCTCCATTCCTAACAGTACTGTGGGTGCACCTACACTAGATGGACCACTATAGTTCATGAAGCTACTACATTCTCAAGGGTAACCAGTGATGGGTAACAAAACTGTTTTTGGCAGAAATGCTCACATCCCATGAACAAAACAAGCACAATGTTGATTTATGTATCATGCAGATGGCGTGCATCCAGAGGCAATTTTAAATATTCAAGAACTTGAAAATGGCCCAAATGCCTGAAGTTCAGAGAGGAAGATTTGACTTTTTAATTTTTTTTAAAACACATCCAAGACTACATACCTTAAATGCAATTTACTGGTAGTAGCCTATTGTGTAGAAACCATGGCAACAAATGTGGACAGATAACACGCAATGCTATCATGTCATTAAAGAAAACACCTAACCGTAGATAAGTAGTGGAAGCTTCCCAGAAATTATAAATAGAACGGTATTTGCAATCCGATACTTGCTTTCGCGTTCAGTTAAACTATTGGTTTTGATTTGTAAAGAACTGGATTTTTGTTTGACATATATAACCAGTTGTTAACATTATTGGAATGCAAACACGTAAGCTGGACTCACAACATAAATACTGTGCCTACAAGAGCTGGTAAGAGGCTAGGAATTCTAGCACAACAAAAGAAGAAAATCGTTAGAAAATCTCAGCAGGTATGGGGCACAGTGGTTAGCACTGCTGCCTCACAGCGTCAAGCACCTGGGTTCGATTCCCAGCTTAGGTCACTGTCTGTGCAGAGACAGCATGTTTTCCCCATGTCTGCGTGGGTTTCCTCTGGGTGCTCCAGTTTCCTCCCACAGTCCGAAAGATGTGCTGGTTAGGTGCATTGGCCATGCTAAATTCTCCCTTGGTATACCCAAACAGGTGCTGGAGTGTGGTGAACAGGGGATTTTCACAGTAACTTCATTGCAATGTTAATGTAAGTCTACGTGTGACACTAATAAATAGAATTGAACCACTCCTGGTATGGGAGAGAGACTAGCTGGCCTGGGCCTGCTAATGACATTAAAATGCTCACTACCATAACTTATTCAGCTCTGTGCCTATTTCTGGAAATCCTGGCAGACAGAGATATGCGGAGGCCGTGGCTTCCGGCGAGAAGCCTGCTACACGGCCTCTGCTTGAGGCTCCCGGCCCGCTGCACTGCTTTGGGAGAACTGTCCCTGTGATTATGGTATACATCATCGATTATTGTCTTGTCTATCCTTCAAAGAGAAGATGACTCAGTTCATCGTCTGGGGTGTTTGTTGGGTTCCAGTGGGTATGAAAGTAACTGCTCAGGCCAATCTGTGCGTGGAAAATTTTGCTACAAGTGCAACAGGATGCTGCAAATGATTGGACTTTGGATGAGTTGCGGATTTTCTCCCTGTTTATGATAGCTGCTTGCTTTTACCATTTTTAATTTTGTTGCAGCGATCCTGTGTGAATTTATCCCAGAACTCAAATCAAAACTCCCATATGAAACCGTCAGGATGCCTTTATAGTGCTTCCTTTAGCACTATAAATTTGACGAATCTATTGGATTTCTATGAGGATGTGACTAGTGCGGTGGACAGAGGGGAACCGTGGATGTGGTGTTTTTAGATTTTCAAAAGGCATTTGATAAGGTGCCTCACAAAAGGTTGCTTCAGAAGGTTAGGGTGCATGGAGTTGGGGGTAAGGTGTTAGTGTGGATAGAGGATTGGTTGTCTAATAGGAGGCAGACAGTTGGTATCAATGGGTGCTATTCTGATTGGTGGTTGGTGACTAGTGGAGTGCCGCAGGGATCGGTGCTGGGCCCTCAGCTATTTACTACTTATATAGATGATCTGGAGGAGGGGGTTGAGTGTAGGGTGACGAAATTTGCTGATGACACGAAGATGAGTGGAAAAACAAATTGCGTGGAGGGTGTGGAAAGTCTGCAGAGGGATCTGGATAGGCTGAGCGAGTGGGTGAGGACCTGGCAGATGGAGTACAATGTTAGCAAGTGTGAGGTTATCCACTTTGGCAGAAATAATATTAGGAGGGGTTACTATTTAAAGGACGAAAAGCTGCAGCATGCTACGGTGCAGAGGGACCTCGGGGTCCTTGTGCATGAGTTGCAAAAACCCAGTCTGCAGGTGCAGCAGGTGATCAAGAAGGCAAATGGGATGCTGGCCTTTATAGCGAGGGAGATAGAATATAAAAGCAGGGAGGTCTTGCTGCAACTGTACAGGGCACTGGTGAGGCCGCAGCTGGAGTACTGTGTGTAGTTTTGGTCGCCGCACTTGCGCAAGGATATTTTGGCCTTGGAGGGAGTGCAGAGGAGGTTCACTAGGCTTTTACTGGATATGAGGGGGTTGGACTATGAAGAGAGACTAAATAGACTGGGTCTGTACTCGTTGAAGTTTAGAAGGATGAGGGGGGATCTTCTAGAAACGTATAAGATAATGAAAGGGATGGATAGGGTAGAGGTAGAGAGATTCTTCCCGCTTAGAAAGGATAGCAGGACTAGAGGGCACAGCCTCAAGATAAGGGGGGGGGCAGTTTAGATCGGAGTTGAGGAGGAACTTCTTCATTCAAAGGGTGGTGAATCTCTGGAATTCTCTGCCTGTTGAAGTGGTGGAGGCTACCTTGCTAATATATTTAAGTCACGGGTGGATAGGTTTTTTGACAGACAAGGGAATTCAGGGTTATGGGGAGAAAGTGGGAAAGTGATCTTATTGAATGGCAGGGCAGGCTCGAAGGGCTAGATGGCCTACTCCTGCTCCTATTTCTTATGTTCTTATGTTCTTTAAATGTCATGACAATGCCATCCCAACTTAGCCTCTCCATTGAGGATTAGCTTCACAAAGTAAGTGTCAGGGATTCTGGCAGCATGATCAGCCATCTTAGCTGCGATTGCCTCAATATCCTGTTGATGTTTGGCATGCACGCTCAGGTGAGCACCTCAGTGTTTGGCATTCTATCCTGCCATCTGATCTTCAGAAGCTTCCGACAGTGGGTAAAGTGAAAGCAGTTGAGCTTCTTGGCACGATGCCTCTCTCTGATGCCTCAACCTTTCCTCTGCATGTTCCCAACACAGTCTTAATGTGTGCCTTCGTGAATCAACCTCCCTCCTTTTGGTCAGGCAATGAATGCTGGCCTAGCCAGTGAAGCCTATATCACTTGAATGAATAAAAATAAAACTCAGCCATTGTAGGCTCTGGGAACATATTTGACATCCTTTGGTCGTCAGAGAGGAATTTCCCTGCTTTTTCAGCCTAAGATTTTACCTCTCCATTTTAGACTTTACAATGAAATTGCATGAACAGATCATGTACGGGTGGCACAGCGGCACAGTGGTTAGCACTGCTGCCTCACAGCGGCAGGGACCAGGGTTCAATTCCTGGATTAGGTGACGATCTGTGTGGAGTTTGCATACTCTCCCCCTGTCAGTGTGGGTTTTCTCCGGGTGCTCCAGTTTCCTCCCACAGTCTAAAGACATGCTGGTTTGGTGCATTGGCCATGCTAAATTCTCCCTCAGTGTACCTGAACAGATACTGGCGTGTGGTAACTAGGGGATTTTCACAGGGAATGCAAATCTACTTGTGACGAATAAATAAACTTTTTTTTAACTTTAGTTAAATTTGGGCAGATCCTATAAAGGGCATGAAGTCCTTTCTGTCGGATTAGCACTGAAGTGATGAAGATGAAAACCTATCTCCTGAAAGCTGTCCCATTGGCGCGGGACTCAAGAAAACCTCACACACTTACCTGAAACCCTGTCGTGTCCACATCCTCACACTCTGCAAACTGGTGACAGCCCCACCTGCTGGTGACACAGCTCCTGCTTGACTGCAAAGACATCACCAACCACAACCTGGCGACAGATCCAAATGGTGCAGCGCCAGGTTGTCACTGTGACCTTCAAAGTTGGACCAACCTCCCACATACTGAACACCTGCCCTTAGAGATCTATTCCTGCTGGCATCACACTCAGTCACTCTGCATGAGCTGGAGCCGTTGAATCGAGTGTTAAACTTGACCCCCAACCTTATAACTGGTTACCAGCTGCATGAAGATAAAGAAACGCCGGGGGCGATTCTCCCAAAAGTGCTGAATTGGCGGGAAAACTGTTCTAAATCCTGACTGTTTTGTCCGTTCAGCTTCTCACTTGAATCTCCGCACTCTGTGCACTGCAGAGGTCCCGGTCCTGAGTCTCATTAAAAACCCAGGTGGGCGGGAACCTATTCGGGCCGGAGTTTGACAGTTCTGGAACTCTGCACGTGTGCAGTGGTTCCGATCTGTCAGAGTCCCCGTTTGCTGGCCAGCCCGGGACCCCTGCACTGCTGCCTCTCCAGCAACCCCTCCCCTCCCCTCCACAGCCTGATGGTGGCCCCCGCAACAATTCCCGGGCCAGCCCTGACCTCCCCCTGTCCTGGAGAGCCCTGATGCACAGCCCATACCCCCAGAAGTGACGATTTCCACCCCCACCCCCCCCCACCCCCCTCACTCTGGCATGGCAGACCCCACTCCTACTAACTCCCACCCTGGGGTCAGACCAACCCTCCCCCACCGAGTCAGGCCCTCGCTGGCAGATCATTCCTCCTTCCCCCCCCCCACCAGCCTGCCCCAATTGCTGTCGTCCCTCCATCCCAGACCAATCCTGTCTGCAGAGTGCCAGCAGGACCCCACCACCCCCACCGATTGCCCCTAGGCCCTGCCATAATAGGCCCCTCCTTGGCACTGCCCAATGCCTGGCAGGCATCATGTGCACTTTGTCCATTGGGAAGTGCCAGGGGGCACAGGCTGGCACTGCCAGGACGCCCATACTCTCCGCTGCCTGACCCCCTGGGGGGAGGGGGGGGGTCCCCATTGCCGAGTGGGGTCTCCTGCTAGTTCCCTGAATGTGGGGAGCTAATCTGAACCCTGCCAGAATGAAGTACTCCTAGCGGGGTGGGAGACTCGACTGGGATCTGAAAGTTCCCGATTATGAGCTGCTAAAATACATTGAGAAAGGACTCATGTTACTTACCTGCCAAACCCGCCGGTTTCCAGCATGGTCTGACCGGTGAGCGTTCTCCGGCTCTGGGAGATACGCATGTGTTCCCAGCGCCAGTGACGTGTATCTCCCACCTCCAGCTGCCAGAAAGATTGAGGGTCGCGATGAGTGAATCGAGGCCTCCATTGCATTTGCATATCCACCCTGGCAGTCACCAATGTGGCACTGCAGACATGGTTATGTTGCGAATTGGGAGTAACCCTGGAACCTTTTGTTTATCATGATGACCAATGTGAAATAATAGGCATTAATTAAACACCCGGCTTAATTTTTACTGAGGTATTGAGTTGCTGGTTGAACGACTGAGCAGAGGAAAGCAGCGTCCTGGTAAAATATTGAGCATTTCAAATACCATAGGCCTCAACTTCAATTCCTAAACCAATGGTCAGGGAGCAGGAATTAACCAAAGCAATATTGCTAGCTAGAATTGATTCCAATGGTGATTAACAATGGCCCAAGGAAAACTAGCTGAGAAATTCTTACTGATCATTATCCAGTCCTAGCTGGAGCATGCATCCTCCTCAATCAGAAGGGGATAAACTTTGGCAGTGATGATTCCTACAGTTGAATAGCCTGTCCTCACATACTTTGAAATGAATTTTCCCATCCCACCCACCGCAGGAATCGTAGCAGGCGGGACAGGGGCATGCAGAGGTACGGTCGCCGCAGATGGGATTTTCCAGTCTTGGGGCGAGCCACAGCTGGAAACTCCCATCCTGTGCGCATGAAGGATGTATTAAGGAATGGTATCCTGGTGTGTGTCAGCATCTCCAGGACAAGGAGGGAAAAATGGGGAAGTTGTGGGTTTCCAGTCGTCACACAACATAAACGTGTTAACATTCCAGTTGTAACCTACATGCTCTGAGTCTTTGCTCACTTGCAAATCTTTGCAATAATGCTTTAGTGTAATTGATGGATTGGGAAATTCATCCCTGAAAACAAATATCAAACCAACAAACCATAATTTTAAAGGTTGCATCGAGCGTATAACTATCCAGAAATAACTTCCCATGCAGTTATGAGAGGAATGTTTTGTAATAAGAGGAAAGCCCCTAAAACTGTACAGGGCCCAGCCTATTCCTGTAAGTCACATGCCTTTCAGAAGGCTTGTTTTTTGGATACCAGCCCATTTTCTTTCTGCAGTAGCAGCCTTTATCCTATGTGCGGTGCTATCTCCAGGCATGACACCACTGCTGGCAATCATTTACTGAACATTTGCAGTGACTGTGTTACATTGGAGAGCTTTTACCCTGTTCAGCAGCCGACTGGCTGAGCATTTAGCCAAATGGATTAAATGCTGGAATTGGGTTTGGAATCTGAATTGGTTGAAGCTGTTTCAAAGCAGGCTGTTTTAACCAAGTCAAACTGCAGCAGAGTCTGGAAATTCTGCCATCCCATGGTTGCAACAGGGGTGTAATCTTGCTTCACGAGGTTACAATGTGGGGGCATAGCCCAGATCCAACTGATTCCTATCCCTCACAAATGTTCTTGCGAGTTCTGCTCAGACAGATGGGCAGGTGCTTTCCTGACCTACTCCAGTTACACTGAAAACCAACTCTTCTGGCATGCCTGACCAATATCCTGGACTACACGGATCATTATGTCCTGATGCCCTGACAGGCCCTGTGGGCTCAAACCTGAGCAGATCTGGCTGACTTAAAACCATAGGAAGAAAATAAAGAAGGTGTCCACTCCACCTGGGATGGGCTAACTTTCCATAGCTACATCTCTGGGAGGATTTTACACTCCCGTTTTAATTGGGTGGGATCAGGAGTGACAGGAGTGGAAAATCTGGCTGGAGACCCACATTGCATTTCAGGCTAATGTAAAGGTGTGACGTGATTGTTCCTCCCCCCCTCCCCACTAGTGACGTGATGGTGAAATAATGTAATCCGTCTGTGGAGGAGGGGTGTTGCATTGAGGGTGAGGGATTTGGCGGGGGGAGGATGAGCGTTGGGGGGAAGTTTGTGGGGGAGTTGTGGTACCGGGGGAAGGGTTCTAATCTTAATTTTTTGTATAGCGACATCCTTTAAAAAGGGTGTTCCAATCTTTTAAAAACAATGTTTCTGGCGAGGCAGGCTCTGTGGTGTGCGTTGGGACCCATCCCTTCAATGTTATTTTTTCAACCATTAGCTGAGTGATATGATGGAGGGACAGAGTGATATGATGGAGGCACAGGGACTGTCGTTGGATCGACAGTCCCTGTGCTGTTTTATCCCGCCGCTACACTGCCTCGCCAAAAATTGCAAATTTCTACCCCTGGAATTCGAAAGATACTTAAAAATATTGGACAGGATTTTTCCCAGCTGCATTTCACCCCAAGACTGGGAAATCCTGCCCAAGGTCAATGGACTTTTGCATGGGAAAATTCTAACCACAGTGAGCTATTTTCTGGATCTCCCTTTAAAACTCTGATGCCCCATTTCTGAATGGCCAGGTGTTAGTTACTCTGACCTCTTCATTGGATAAGCACATTTATTATGTTACAACTTCTGACCCAATAGTCTAATGGTCCCGAAATTAGGATTTTGGTTGGATTCAGAGCAGGGAAGATGGCAGATAAAGTTCATTCACATTCATCTGTCCTCCCAACTGTCTGTGGAATTTCAACTTGAAACCTCCCCTTTAATTCTTTCTACCCCTATCTTGAATATGTGTGTCTCATTCCTGTCATTGCTATCAATGAAAATATCTTGTCATTCTTTATCATGAGCATTCATAATCTTGACGATCTCTCTCTCATTTTAACATTCTCAATTTCAGTGATTAAACCCGAACATCTCAAATCATTTTATAGCTGCAATTCCTCATTCCTGGTTACATCTCAATTACAGTAAGAAGTCTCACAACACCAGGTTAAAGTCTAACAGGTTTATTTGATAGTAAACGCCACAAGCTTTCGGAACACGCTGTTCCTTCGTCAGGTGAGTGGAGAGTTCTGTCCAGAAACAGGGCAAACAAAGGCACACATATGAAGGTACTGTGTGTTCCAAAAGCTTGTGGCATTTACTATCAAATAAACCTGTTGGACTTTAACCTGGTGTTGTGAGACTTCTTGCTGTGTTTACCCCAATCCAATGCCAGCATCTCCACAACATGACTGTATCTCAGTTAACACACATCACAATTTTTCACTGATATGTTTCCTGAAATGAAGGTGCTCAAAAGCATGTTTCAGATTCAATGTAATGAAGGTCTTCTGTACAAATTGACCATTACCCCCTTGGCTTTGTATTTTAGGCCTCTGGACACAAAATTAATGTAATGAAGGTCTTCTGTACAAATTGACCATTACCTTCTTGGCTTTGTACTTTAGGCCTCTGGACACAAAATTAGTCAAGCGTTCAGTGTTCACATTCCTGCCTCATGCTGAAGGTTCTGAGTTCCACAGCAGATCACCCAGTCATGTGGAGATTAAAATGTGCTCTATAAATAGTGGGTTAATGTCTGGCTGGAGTTTCTAGCTGAGGGGTGGTGTTTGTGGTTCTGAAAAGGTGGGCTTTAGCACACTCCAGAAGCCACTGTTGAGCAGGCCGTCACAATCGCTCAATGCTGGATTGACACCCAAGAGGATTATTTGCCCTAGAAAGGTGCTGGTAGGTCCATAGCGGTACTGTGATTAGCACCGCTGCCTTTTAGCACCAGAGACTGAGGTTTGGTTCCGGCTTTGGGTGACTGTGTGAAGTTTGGACGTTTTCCTCATGTCTACATGGGTTTCCTCCGGGTGCTTTGGTTTCTTCCCACACTCCAAAGGTGTGCAGGTTAGGTGGATTGGCCATGCTAAATTGCCCCTTAGTGTTCAAAGATTTGTAGTTTTGGTGGATTGGACATGGTAAATGCATGGGTATAGGGTGCAGGGGAGGACCTAGGTGGGATTTTCTTTCAGACTGGATGGGCTGGATAGCCTCTTTCTGCACTGCAGGAATTTTATGATTTATGGGCCAGATTCCTCGGCCTCGCTCACGGTTGGATTCTCTGGTCCTGCTGCAGTGAACGGAGATTTGGCGAAGCGCCAAGTTCTCCATTCTTGGGGGCTGCGGCTGTTGGGTGTGAATGTCCGGAGAATTCCGGTCGATGATTCTAGCCTTGGTGGTAGATACACGAGCTTCTCTTCTAAGGAAGGAGCATTAAAGTTACACAAGGGATGGGAAAAGTATCATTATTTTTATACATTTAAACTGAGGAGTGGATTCAGAAATGACAAAACATTGTGTGAAGGGCTAACTTTAACATGAAATTTGGGTGGTTTTGGAAATTATTTCCTGATCACTTTGACAAAGCCAGCTGTGACCAAGGGTCATCCTGACTCGGAACGTTAACTCTATTCTCTCTCCACAGATGCTGTCAGATCTGCTGAGATTTTCCAGCATTTTCTGTTTTTGTTCCTGATCACTAGTTCTTCTGACGGAAGACTGAGCACTATCGCTGTGATATGGCACAGTGAATTGCAAAGGGAGATGAATAAAAACTTTTGAAAATATCTACGGAAAATGAACATCACAAATAATTCAGCTTAGAAATGGCGATCAAAATGTGAAGGTTGAGAGATAAGTTCCATGGACAAGTTATGGGCAATGTAATGACTTTACTCAGGCAATTGAAGTTGGCCTGCTTGAATATGTGCTCCCTGATTAAGAGTCAAATTGGTCAAGACTTAAACAGAAGTGTCAGTTCCTCCACATTCCTGATGTAGGCTACATACTGAGAGCACTCTGTATAGCGTTGTTGGATCTTGTAAATAAAGGAATTCTGGTGAAAGGACTTCCGCCTCCAAGCACTTATTACAGGTGGCATGGTGGCACAGTAGTAGCACTGCTGCTTCATAGCGTCAGAGACCTATGTACGATTCCTGGCTTGGGTCACTGCCTGTGCGGAGTCTGCACATTCTCCCTGTGTCTGTGTGGGGGTGCTCAGGTTTCCTCCTATAGTCTGAAAGACGTGCTGGTCTAGGTGCATTGGCCAAACTAAATTCTGCTTTGTTCTTTGTAGTGTACCCAAACAGGCATTAGGGGATTTTCACCAAAACTTCATTGCAGTGTTAATGTAAGTCTGCTTGTGACAATAGTAAATAAATCTTTCCTTTCAACATTAAATATGAAAGGTGAAAGCATATAGATTGAGTATTTCACCTTGGAGTTCTTGGGCAGGAAACATCCTTTGGGGCAACATGATGGCACAGTGGTTAGCACTGCTGCCTCACAGCGCCAGGGATTCAATCCTGGCCTTGGGTCACCGTCTGTGTGGAGTTTGCATGTTCTCCCCATGTCTGCATGAGTTTCCTCCAGGTGATCCAGTTTCCTCCCACAGTCCGAAGACGTGCAGGTTAGGCTGATTGGCCATTCTAAATTAACGCTAGTCTCAGGGGGATTAGTAGGGTAAATATGTGGGGTTACGACAACAGGACTGGGTAGGATTGTTGTTGATGGGCCAAATGGCCTCCTTCTATTCTATGATTCTGTTCTGGAGTATTTGATGCATTAACCATTCCCCAGGAGTGATTAGAAATTCCAGCTGACATTTTTGAAAGCTACTTTAAAATTGAATGTGGCACAGCACCCCCAGCAGGGAGCTAATTGAACTTCACAAATCAAAGGTTTCAACACACGTGCTGGAAATTGGAAGGAAAGAATAGAAACTGCTGGAAACACTCTGCTTGAAAGAATCGGCAAGTTAAAAGTTTTCTATCCGATGGAAGTTCTATATTTGAGATGTTAATTATCTGCTTCCAAGACCAGTGCTGACAGACCTGTGACTTGTAGCCAGAAAAAGCAGTATCTGCATCTACAAACCCCGTCAGATATAGAACGTGCTTGAGTTCTTTAAGAGGAATGAGGCTGAGGAGAGGTCAGGAAGTTGTGAGGGGTAAATTAAAGGCTACCTCTGCGACTGTATAAAGGGTTTACAGCTGGCAGGTTTCACGTGTGTCACCAAAATTGGAAGATTGATAAAGGTTGCCTAACGTTATTGAGGGTCTTTTGGTGAAGATCAAGTGTAGTTTCCGCTCCTACACTTGCTAGAAATCAGTGAGGTGACACTGAGACTTCACTTGAAGCAATTTTTGAAAACGGCATCGAGGCTTTTGGCTAAGATGCAAATGAGATCAAGCACGGAAGGGGGTGCAATGCCTGCTCCAATCAACTTGGATTCTATAGATCGAGCCCAAGACAGAAAGTGGGCAGCCCACCCTGTCAGCTTGGATCTGTAATGTCTCTCTGGTAGGGACTTTGATTGGATTTTAATTGGATATAACTAAAAAAAATTATTGAGATTAGAAAAACTTGCAGTTTTGTTAAAGCACATACAAATGTAGAGTTTAATGATTTTAAGTTTATATTACCCATTATGCTACCCACACCGGTGAGTAAAATATGTTAAACAAACTAAAAGCCTGTTAGAAATGAAAAGGCTAGGCTTAATCAGGTACCTGCAGAATTCATCTATATTTGTGGTGCAGTAGGTACTGATCAGGGAAAGTCAACATGGGCTTGTGAAGGGTGAATTAGATCTGATTAATTTTAGTTGAATCTATTGAAGGGATCATTAACAAAGGAGTGTCTGTGTACATTACCAACATAAACTTCCAGAAAGTATTTGATAAGGTTCAGGATAAATAATTATTAATGAAGTTAGAAGTGTGTGGAATTACAGGCAATGGAAAGTTGCTTGGCAGATAGGAGACAGCAAAGATAAAAGAGAACACGCCGATTGGCAGAATGCAAAACATCTGAGGAAGGCACGGATTCCTCAGCTTTTCACCATATTTATTAATGATTTGGATAAAGGGTTGTACATCCATGTTTGCTGGGTGTCTGTGGTGATTGTCCCTTTAAGGATCAATCTGCAGACCAAGGGTCACATGGCCTGGGAACCAACTGGGGAGCAGGGTGTGGAATGGTAACATGGGCTTCTATACTGAGGGTCATTTCAGGAGCGATTGCAGCCATAAGGTTGCAGGCCTCTGTATAGTTCTAACCTGTAAATAAATGTGGTTGTTGTTTTTCCCTACAGTCTCATGGTAATTTGAGCAGATGGGAGTAACAATGTTACAGAAGGACAAAAGCAGGCTAAATGAATGGGCAAAACTGCAGAATCATAGAATCCCCATAGAGTAGAAGGAGATTTTCCAAAGACCATCTCACCCAGGCTCACCCCTGCAATCCAGCATCACTAATCCACTTAGCCTGCACACTAGGGAGAATTTATCATTGTCAATCCACCTAACCTGCGCATCTTTGTGTTGTGAGAGGAAACTGAAGCACCCGGGGAAACCCACACAGATAGTGACTCATGGTCAGAATCAAACCTGGGTCCATGGCACTTGAGGCAGCAGTGCTAACCAGTGTACCACTCCCAGAAGAAGGACTACAATGTGAAGAAGTGTGTGGCCATCCACTTTAGGTTCAAGAAAGACAAATTGGAGCACAATAGACTCCTAATGTTTGTGAGCCCCCTCTATCATGAATTATGGTGTGGAGATGCTGGTGTTGGATTGGGGTGAGCACAATAAAAAGTCTTCACCTGATGAAGGGGCAGTGCTCCGAAAGCTCGTGATTCCAAATAAACCTGTTGGATTTTAACCTGGTGTTGTAGAATCATAGAAACCCTACAGTGCAGAAAGAGGCCCTTCGGCCCATCAAGTCTGCACCGATCACAATACCACCCAGGCCCTACCCCCATATCCCTACATATTATATCCACTAATCCTTCTAACCTATGCATCCCTGAACACTAAGGGGCAATTTAACATGGCCAATCAACCAAACCCACGCATCTTTGGACTGTGGGAGGAAACCAGAGCACCCGGAGGAAATCCACACAGACATGAGGAGAACGTGCAAACTCCACACAGACAGTGACCCGAGCTGGGAATCAAAGCCAGGATCCTGGAGCTATGAAGCAGCAGTGCTAACCGCTGTGCTACCGTGCTGCCCCTGAAGTGAAACTTCTTATCATCATGAATTAGTTTACCTGTGCGAAGCTAGTTGTAATTGTCATTCGCGGCCCCCAAACCTTATCAATCCGTGATTTAATTGCCTTTCCCATGTTGTTCTCATGGAGAAAGCGTTTTCTGCACATGCACATACTCTGCTCATGTGCAAGTTCACCATTTGCGATTACCCCCGCTCCCCACACCCCCACCCTCCCGTGAACGGCAGGAATTTGCTGTGTATTCTTATTGGTGTGAAACTAGGAAATCAGGAAGAGCCAACAAATGTGGGTGTCCAAGCACACAGATCAATAGAAGTTCATAGACATGTGCAGCATATTCAAAAAGGTGGATGAAATGTTGACTGTCATCTTGAGAGAACTGGAATCAAAAGGGGAGGAGGTTATGCTGTATTAGTACAGAACTTTGGTCACACTCCAACAACACAACTGTGTAAAGTCCTTGGGCACCACATCATAGGAAAATATGTTGACCATGAAGGAGATACAGTGCAGATTCATCAGGATGATATCGGAGCTTAAAGGATGATGGCAACACAGCAGAAGAGGGTCACCTGGCTTGGGGGACCAATTGGAGCCATCTCTTGGGCAGAAGACATCTGGAAGACATTTAGGGATTGGAGCAGCTGGTGAGCTGCTCTAGGGCAACTGGTTGGGAGGTGCTACCGCCCTCTGTAAAGTTTTTCCTGATTAATAAATACTCCTTGTGTTCCTAACGAAGTATGACTGCATGCATCATTATGGTTATATTCTGAAGACAGGTTGTATCAACTTGGCTCACATTCCCAGATTGAATGTTGAGGGGTGACCTCACCAAAATTCTTAGAACAGTGACATGATTTGATGGAGTCTGCCAGGCTGCCAAAGGGAGGCCACCTCCCGGAAGCTGGCTGCCTCAAGCTGTGATGAGAGACCAATGTGTTATTGGTGAAAAATCAATAGCTTCACTTGAGATCCCTCAGTGGGTGTCTAATCTGCCCGCATTCATAGAATCATAGAAACCCTACAGTGCAGAAGGAGGCCATTTGGCCCATCTAGTCTGCACCAACAACAATCCCACTCAGGCCCTACCCCCATAACCCCACATATTTACCCTGCTAATGCCTCTAACCTACGCATCTAAGGGGCAATTTAGCATTGCCAATTAACCTAACCCACACATCTTCTGACTGTGGGAGGAAATCGGAGCACCTCGAGGAAACCCACGCAGACATGGGGAGAAAGTGCAAACTCCACACAGACAGTGGCCCAAGCCGGGATTCAAACCCAGGTCCCTAGAGCTGTGGGATAGCAGTACTAATCACTGTGCCACTGTGCCATGGAGTGGGCTGTTGAACTGCACCCCAGTCCACCTCCTGCCCATCCCTAGGAAACTTTCTCAATGATGGGGCAACATCGGGCACCAACCTGATTTGGCTCCCTGCTGCTTTTCTGCCTAACTCCCCTTTCCCCACCACCTTTGCCCCTGTCACGCAGGCGCTGGTAAAGTTTCACCTAATATATCAGCCAACGTATGATTGTATATCCCCTGCTGATATATGCAGCCATGAAATGGCGTGGTTAGTGCTGGCCGCACACATTAATCCTTGAAATGAGTAGGCAACATAAACTTACTCCTCTGCCTACATTACATTGAATGGGCACAGGCTAATTGCCAGCTTTGCACCTATTTCAGGAACTATCCAACTTAGTTCCCAGAAGATCATTTTCCTGTGGTAATTGAGAAAGTGGCAACACCTGTAGAGTTGAAAGCCAAGCACGCCAACAAGAATGGAGAAACAGGTACATGACTAAACAAAGAGCAGACGACAACACTGCCACCAAGTGGATATATAACCACATTGTTACAGCTGGCGATTGAAAAAGGAACATGGGAAACGTAGGTCAGAATTTTTAAAATGGCAGGGGCTCCGCCCACACACTCTGAGGCGTCGGCAGGGTAGCAAGCATTGACTGACTTATGGAGGGGCTTCTCACTCGCGAGGAAGTCCCTCCTTGGAGAACTGCTGGCCAGTTTATTCACAATATAAATCAATGGAACCAAACGTAATACTTCAATGTTTGCAGACGACATGAAATCTGGTGGGAATATGAATGGCGAGGGCGATGTTAAGAAGCAGAAGGGATAGGAGGAGGTCATACATACCTAATGTATGTATACTTCTAAAGAATGTGCATGGCCAGGGGGGATATCATGGCTCATTTGAATAGACCATTAGGCTGGAGTTTTATGGCCCCCCCCCACTATTTCACCCCTCTCTCTTCACCACCTGCAGGATGTCAGACAGAGGACAGGGTCATAAAATTGGATGCTGTGCTAGTAGCCCATTCCAGGCAGCGACCCACCCAACCCCAGGAGCACCATGATATATAGGAGCTGACCTTACATTACAGCACAAGGCTACTTCATTGCAATACAGGTGCTTGGGGTATTTGATGAGCAGCAGTCCAGGCATCATTGCTTTGGGACCACAAGTGTCTTATTGCGGGAACAGAAAGAAGCATTTGCGCTAATATGTGGAATTTAAATCAACAGTTTAGAAGGTTCTCAAAGGCATGTCTGTGCGTCAACAATTAGAGAATTGCATTGAAATGACTCAGAATCGAGGGATTGAGTTTAGGAGTCGGGAGGTAATGCTGGAACTTTATAAGACCCTTGTCAGGCCTCATTTGGAGTATTGTGCGCAGTTCTGGTCGCCTCACTATAGGAAGGATGTAGAAGCTATTGAAAGGGTGCAGAGGAGATTTACAAGGATGTTGCCTGGACTGGGAGGCATGCCTTATGAAGTTAGGTTGAGGGAGCTGGGACTCTTTTCCCTGGAGAGACGAAGGTTGAGAGGCGACCTGATAGAAGTTTACAAAATGTTGAGAGGAATAGATAGGGTGGACTCTCAGAGGCTATTTCCCCGGTTTGAAATGGTCGCTACGAGAGGACACAGATTTAAGGTGCGGGGAGGGAGGTTCAGAAGTGATGTTAGGGGTAAGTTTTTCACTCAGAGGGTGGTGAGTGAATGGAATCGGCTGCCGTCAGTGGTGGTGGAGGCGAACTCGCTGGGGTCTTTTAAAAGACTTCTGGATGAGTATATAGGGTTTAATGAGATTGAGGGTTATAGATAGGTCTGTAGGTTGGTAGGTGATGATGTGATCGGCGCAACTTGTGGGCCGAAGGGCCTGTTTGTGCTGTAGTGTTCTATGTTCTATGTTCTAATAGTATTTGCAGTCAGGATTGCATATTGACTAATAACCTGAGCAATAAAATCATAGAATCCCTACAGTGCAGAAGGAGACCATTTGACCCATTTGAGTCTGCATCAACAATAATCCCACCCAGTCCCTATCCCCATAAGCCCACCTATTTACCCTGCTAATCCCGGATACTAAGGGGCAATTTAGCATGGCCAATTAACCTAACATGCACATTTCAGCTGAGCACAACTGGAATAAAAGACAGAAATGTTGCTGTGCAATGCTTAATTTCACTCAAGATAAGAAGAGACTTCATTTACAGGTTAATCACATTTGCTTTAATTGAAAAGAATTACAGTTTCTATTCATAAAGGAGGTACAGTCACTTCGAAGGAACCTTTTTTTGGAGTAAACACTACTTTGGTTATATGAGCTCCATAGCTTTGTCTATTAACTGTGATATATTCTCACACAGAATAAAATAATGTACAGGCATTAAAAAATCTATTTATCCAGATCAGCATAACTTACAGGCAGATGCTGGTGGAGTGGTAATTTTATTGTTCAAGTAATTGAGAAGCCGAGGAAAACGTTCTGTAGACGGGGTTCAAATCCCACAGTGGTGAGTGGAATTTAAAGTCAATTAATAATCTGAAATTGAAAAACTAGTTCTTGGCAATGGTAACCACTGTCAACCTTATTCATAGAAACACATCTAGTTCACTAATTTGGGAAGGGAATCAGCTGTCTTTACCTGGTCTGGCCTATGTGTGACCTCAGACCCACAGCAATGTAGTTGACTCTTAACTGCCCTCTGAAATGGTGTTCAAGGGCGATTGGAGATGGGCAATGAACATTAGTCTTGCCAGTAGCACCCACACCCTATCAAAGAATAAAAAAACAATCTAGGCTTGTTTTTGCACGCGTGCGAATCCCCAAACAGCATTAACTTTGCAATAATCTCATGTTGTGTTCAATTAATGTTGTTGTTGAGACTGGATTAGTAAAGGAAGTCAGATACTATACTGACAAAAGTCAAGAGGTCTCAATGAAGTCTATACATCACTTGTGTCTCACTCCTATAATTTAGATTAACAACTGGAGCACTTGATAACAGCCCAATCATCAATCGTCCGTGATTGCAGATTTAATAATCACACTTCCTAACAAGGAGAATAAGTCATCATCCTGAATCAATGGCAGAAGAATTGTTTAAAGTGATAAATCAAGTAAAATGCAATCTCAATGAACTGACCATTGTCAGTGATTGCATTCACAATGCATTATCAAATAATCAGATTATGGCTACAAATCTTGTCCCACTGTATGATTTTTGTTTTAAGAGAAGCACTTTAAATATTAGTTTCTAACTTGCAGCATGTCTAAAATAATCTCCAAACCTCCACCTAAAACATTCTTCATTTTTATTGTACAAAATGAAGAGGTAGAATTATCATGCTTCCGCCATGATCATGTGCATATCATTGTCAATGAATGTAATCTTTTCTGTTCTTTTTTAACTCATCCCCAGAATATTTTTTACCTACTGTTACTCCAATTCTTTAAGATTGCGCTAAATAAAAGAACACCTATGTTTTTGAACTTCAGTCCTGAGGAAAGGCCAGAATAATAACCAAAGCACAATGGAGCAGGAGGAACACTGAGGAGAGTGTACCCAGAACTGAAAGATTCTAGTCATGGTGGATTTAATACATGTGGGTGATATCGCCCTTTTCAGTCGTGGTTGAGAGTTCAGAACAGTGAATTGCACCAAACTTGGTGCATACAATCTCTACACTTTTTCCTGCTATAATGAAAAGTCAATAGCTTTTAAGTACATTCTTTGTTTTGAAAAAAAGCTTGTTGATGGTATTTCATCCTCTGAGGTGTACTACCCAATCTTTAGTTTGCTTTCTGAAAATGTTATAAAAGTGAATAATAATTGGTACGTTTTACTTCCCGGTTTGCTGTCAGTGGGAATTCTTCAATGTAATTGATTGTTTATTTTGATGGTTGATATTGCTGGAACCTGGAGATCACCTTGTCTTGGTGCCCTATTCAAATTAAGATTGTAGGGAGAGGTGACATTCATGTCACAGAGATCACTAGATCAATGTGGGCAGCTTTCTGTAGGGTCATCGTGTCAATTTGCCACTGACTGCAAAAATCTGGGCCAATAAAGAGGTGGCAGGGCTCAGGAAGACATTAAAAGTAAAGTAAAATTAGCCTAAAGATGAGAAAAAAGGATCAGAGCAACTTTTCTTTTCTTGCTTAAGTACACAGGCCCTTTTAAATTATATTTTGTGTTGGGAATGTTTTGATTGTTACATGGTTGCATGACTATACACCCTAGGACTTTGGATGAAAACAAACTTTGCGTCCTACCTAGCATTAATGATAATAGTTTAGGTTCAGAAAAAGTAAAGGAACTGATAACAGAAGAACTGATAAAAATACAATAGGAATTCTGAAAATAATTAATTGTGTTGGTCAAAGCTCTGAGTAAAGAGCTCTGACCATCACAAGAACATCAGGACAAAATGGTCAATGTGCAGAATCTGTTTCTGAAATTAAAACCATACAAATGCACACAACATACAAGATAAAACCAATGAATTAGAAGCACAAATTCAGGTTATAGAGTACAATGCAATGGATATATTTGAATCCATGCAATCGCTGAGACCCGGCTACAAGCTGGGCATAACTAGGAGCTAGTTAACACAAGTTATAAATTTTTTAAAAAGGACAGTGAATTTAATAATTTTAAGGAATGGCAAAATTAATAAAATAACCTATTACAACATGAGAAAAGTCAGCAAGTGGTAGAAACTCTCTGGGTAGATTTGGAATAGAAAAAATGCAAGCCTTGGGTGGCAGTAAGTAAAAACCCCTAATGCGTAATTACACCAGGGATAAAGATACTAAAATGACGAGGCGAGGTTGTATTGACTAGTTATGCATTTTTTTTAGTATGAAAGATTAAGGGGTGATCACAGTGAGATGTTTAAAGTGATTAAATCAGTTGATAATGTAGATAAAGAGAAACTATTTCTTCTGGTGGGAGAGACCAGAACTTATATACTTAAAATTAGAGCTAGGCAGTGATTTCAGGAAGAACCTTTTCCCAAAAATGGCAGAGTTTGGGGAGTAACTTACTTCCTGATTCCCCAAAGCCTGCCTGCCATTTACAAAGCACAAATGGGGATTATTATGGAACACTCTCCACTTGCCTGGATGAATGCAGAAATGCTTAATAAACCTCAGACTCGCCAAGACAGAGCAGTCTGCTAAATTAGCACCTTAAGCTGATGACCTGAAACATTCACTCCCTCCAACAGTGACAGGTGGTGCCAGCAGTGAGTACCATGTACTGGATACACCACAATAACTTGACAAGCCTCCTTCAACAGCACCTTACAAACCTGTGACACCCACCACTTAGAAGGACAATGGCAGACACATGGGAATGCATCACTTCCAAGTCATACCCTATCCCAGACCTGGAACAACATTTGTCATTTACTGGGTCAACATCCCAGAATATGCACTGTGGGTGCATATGAACTGCAATGTGAATATATCAGAGCTTTAAGTACTAAAAGTTTGAGGCCAGAATGTATAGACGAGTGGCTCTCCAGCATCTTCTCAAGAAGAATTAGGAATGGGCAATAAATACTAGCTTTGTCCGTGAAACTCATAAATGAATGAAAGAAAAATTAGTGGGAATCCAGAACTCTCTCCCACAAGAAGTTGTTGAGGCTAGGCTAATTTACATTCTTAAATCTGAAATTGATGCATTTTATTTAAGTAAGACGAATTAGGTGATATTCGGAAGAATTAGGAATTAGGAAGAATAAAGTACCAAGTGGGTAGATGGAGTTGAAATACACATCAGCCATGATCAAATTGGTGGACCAGGCTTGAAGCAATGAATAACATTTTGGCTCCAAGTTCCGAAGCCGATGACCTATTTCTAATTTTATTTTAACTGGGGGGTTGGGGGGGGGTGATTTTACTGAATGGTGCAGAGCCAACAGTGGACAACAATAGCAAAACATACTAAAGGAAAGAATTGTAATGGGCTGGTGCTAGCTGTTTGGTTCAATCATCTTTCGCAACATTGCACTGTGAGGAGGAACCTATCCACCGAGCAATGAAGATATAAAAATTATTCCGAAGTCTTTGTCTAAGACCTTGAAAAATGTCCAGTAAGTTAATTTTTTAAAAAAACTTTGTCTAAAGCATCGAATGGTGCTTCTTGCTGGCGATTTGCACATTGAGCAACCTTGAGAACCCGTGCAATGTTAAATATACTTTAAGAGTAGATTCTGTTAGCCCTGTGGAATAAACTGGAATGAAATGCTGGAAGCTCATTCCTCCACTGCTGCAGATCCATAAGTAGAACCAGGTTCAAACTTTCTCTATTTTATTCACCATCGAGTTGTTTTCACCGGTTGTTTCATTTTCATTGAAATAGTAGCGTTTGTTGCAACTACTTTTGAACCTGCAACAGAATGCAAAATGCGCTGCTGTAAGGAATGCACATGAACTGAAACGTTCCCCGTCACATTTCAATGACTTTATTGCTCCCAGATTAGCTTTATTTCAGGAATTCAAAAATGTTCAGTGTCAGTCGGTAAGACAATAGAATGGACTAATACATTACTGTTATTTTCATAATTTCGAATCAATTGACTTATCTATTAACAAAACCACTCATTTTGACCTTTGCGATATTGCCTGCCTCTAACCCTACCTCACTCTGTCACCGTCTGCAGAATTTGGTTTCTACAATCAACTTTTCCAATGCCGTCCTGCCAGTTTCCTATCCTGTGCGTACCCGCCAATTCTTCTCATGCTCTGCTGTATGCATTCTTTTCTGATCTACACCTCATCTGTCCATAGCCTTTCCTCTTTATTGAGATATATTGGCTCTTTGTCCTATAACAGATCAAAGTTAATATTTGCAAATCTCTCCACAGCTTCTCTTATCTTTGCAATCTCCTCCAACACAATGTAACTCTCACCATCTCTGGTTATCCAAACTTATCTTCTCCCCACACCTCACACACTCTCTACTCAAACACTCCCACCTCTCTGTCTCTCTCTCTCTCCCCATACTTCGAACACATCTCTTCTCCTCAGTCTTTCCATCACTTTGTCATCCTCTGGTGAAGAATGGATACTTGGATGTTTTGTCTCTATGAAGCACCTTGGGATGCTTTCAACATTAAAGCATTGAACATTGTTGTTCAAAGCAGAAAATTATTAAGGAAGACTGAATCATAAAGACTTACCCCTTCATTTACCCCTTCACACTTACCCCTTAATTTTCTGCATCTGGTCAATGGTGTCTGGGAGAGTGATATTGACTGTTTCAGGCAGGAACAAAACAAGAGCTGCTGAAAACACTGCCAAACTCCCCATCAGAATATAAGGCAGAAACTCATAATAATCGCCTGTGAAAATATGAAGAATACAATGTAAGGAGAACACCAGTGTATCAACATAAACCACACAACTAACACTAACCTTGTAATCAATAACCACCTTTTAATGTATTTTCAATGTAGATTCATTCAAATAAAAGTGGGAATTTTTTTGTATATTTCTACTTTTGAGGCAATAAAATCAAATTCATATCGTACATGAGGTGTAGGGCGGCACGGTGACACAGTGGTTAGTGCTGCTGCCTCACAACGCCAGGGACCCAGGTTCAATTTCTGGTTTGGGTCACTGTCTGTGCAGAATCTGCACATTCTCCCCATGTCAGCGTGGGTTTCCTCCAGATGCTCTGGTTTCCTTCCACAGTCCAAAGATATGCAAGTTAGATTGGTTGGCCATGCTAAATTGGCCCTAGTGTCAGGGGGATTAGCAGGGTAAACATGTGGGGTTAAGGGAGTGGGGCCTGGGTGGGAATGTGGTTGGTGCAGGTTCAATGGGCCGAGTGGCCTCCTTCTGCACTATAGGGATTCTTTGATTCTATCTTATTGACGGACTCCATAAGATGGAGTCCGTCAGGGTACAAATATTGGTTTCAGTGATGGCAATGATGTGGAGATGCCAGCGTTGGACTGGGGTAAACACAGTAAGAAGTCTCACAACACCAGATTAAAGTCTAACAGGTTTTATTTGGTAGAAAAGACACTAGCTTTCGGAGCACTGCCCCTTTGTCAGGAGAGTGAGAGTTCTATTCACAAACAAGACATATAAAGACACAAACTCAATTTACAAAATAATGGTTAGAATGCGAGTCTTTACAGATAATCAAATCTTAAAGGTACAGACTATGTGAGTGGAGAAAGCGTTAAGCACAGGTTAAAGAGATGTGTATTGTCTCCAGACAGGACAGTTAGTGAGATTTTGCAAACCCAGGCAAGTCATGGGGATCACATATAGTGTGGCATGACCCAAGATCCCAGTTGAGGCCGTCCTCATGTGTGCAGAACTTAGCTATCAGTCTCTGCTCAGCGATTCTGCATTGTCGTGTGTCGTGAAGGCTGCCTTGGAGAACGCTTACCTGAACATCAGAGGCCGAATGCCCGTGGCTTCTGAAGTGTTCCCCAATAGGAAGAGAACACTCTTGTCGAACGGTGTTCATTCATCCATTGTCGTAGCGTCTGCATGGTCTCCCCAATGTACCATGCCTCAGGACATCCTTTCCTGCAGCGTATTAAGTAGACGACATTGGCCGAATTGCAAGAGTATGTCCCGTGTACCTGGTGGATGGCGTTCTCACTTGAGATGATGGCACCATGTTGACGATCCAGCACATCTTGCAGAGGTTGCTGTGGCAGGCTTGTGTGGTGTCGTGGTCACTGTTCTCCTGAAGGCTGAGTAGTTTGTTGAGGACAGGGGTCTGTTTGAGGTTGTGCAGTTGTTTGAAAGCAAGAAGTGGGGGGTGGGAATGCCTTAGCGAGATGTTCGTCTTCATCAATGACATGTTGAAGGCTCCGGAGAAGATGTCGTAGCTTCTCTGCTCTGGGGAAGTACTGGGCGATGAAGGGTACTCTGCCTACCATGTCCTGTGTTTGTCTTCTGAGGAGGTTGGTGTGGTTTTTTGCTGTGGCGCGTCAGAACTGTCAATTGATGAGTCGAGCGCCATATCCTGTTCTTATGAGGGCATCTTTCAGCGTCTGGAGGTATCTATTGCGATCCTCCTCATCTGAGCAGATCCTGTGTATGCAGAGGGTTTGTCTGTGGAGAAGTTTGTGCAAAGGTGGAGAAGTGGAGCATCATGAGGTTATCTGTGGGCTTGCGGTACAGTGAAGTGCTGAGGTGACTGTCCTTAATGGAGATACGTGTGTCCAAGACTGAACTGATTCTGGAGAGTAGTCCATGGTGAGTCTGATGGTGGGATGGAACTTGTTGATGTCATCATATAGTTGTTTCAGTGATTGTTCACCATGAGTCCAAAGGAAGAAAATATCATCTATGTATCTAGTGTATAGCATTGGTTGAAGGTCCATTGGTTGCGTGGTGAAGAGGTCTTGTTTGAACCTGTGCATGAAGATGTTGGCATATTGAGGTGCAAATTTGGTCCCCATGGCTGTTCCATGTGTCTGGATGAAGAACTGGATTCTTATCCTTATAAGAGACTTATTCTGTGCTTGTTACAGAGCAAATGCAGTCATGGTCTTGATTTTGATTTCATTCAATGCTATGAATGAAGAATTTGCCACCCCTGACTTCAGCGTGCCACCAATTACTAATCGACATCAAAATGCCATTACCCATTTCAGCTTCAAAAAGATGGTCTCAGCACCTGTGCAAAACTTTAGAATAATGGGACCTTGCCTGTCCCAGACATCTCCAATTCACCTTCTATCATCCTTAATGTGCTCTTGCTTTGTCACTGCGTACAAAATGCTTGTCTTTTGACTCTTTAAGCTATGGGGGCCTTTGCTTTATTATAACTACTGTGCATTTCTCTCTTGCTCAGTGGCAGACAATTGGTGGCACAGTGGTTTGCACTGCTGCCTCACAGCACCTGTAATCCAGGTTCAATTCTGGCTTCGGGTAACTCTCTGTGTAGAGTTTGTACATTCTACCTGTATCAGCATGGGTTTCCTCCATCTGTTCTGTTGTCCCCCCAAACTCCAAAGATGTGCAGGTAAGGTTGATTGGCCATGCTAAATTGCCTCTTAGCAGTGGGGGGATTAGTATGCAAACTACGTGGGATACAGGGATAGGACCTGGATGGGATTGTTGTTGGTGCATATTCAAAGAACTGAATGGCCTCTTTCTGCATTGTAGGGATTCTATGATTCTATAATTCTAATCATTTCGTATCTGGATCACCTGGAATTTATCCAGCCTGGCTATTGATCTGTCCTGACCCCCATCCCCTGCTGTTGCAACAACTGCTAATGGAGACCATGTGAGTACATGGAAGTCCTGTGTATTAGATTTCTGGTGGGCCAATAACAATGGAGGCCAAGTTGTCTGTTGCATAAACATGAATAAAACATTCAGACCACTATAACATAAACAAAATTTCAGAAAATGTAGAGCCACTGTCAGTGTGCACTATTGTGCAACGGCAGAAATTGCAACAACGTTGTCATGGTAAGATTTACATAGTACCTTTCACAACTTCAGAATGGCCAAAGGTACTTTACAGCCAATTAAGCAACACAGTCGCTGTTGGTTACCAAATTGCACACAGAAAACTGCCACAGTCAGCACTAGGATAACAGCCAGGTGATCAATTGGGCAGAATTTTACCGGCACATGCATCCAAGGTTCGTTCTCCGAGCCTCGCACGCCCCTGGAATCAGGGTGGGCGTGCCAGTAAAATTCCGGCCCCCATGTCCACTCGAGGTGGGGTGCCTTTCTGGCTGGTGGAGGGGGCCAAAGCAGCCTTTAAAAGCTGGTACACGTGTCTGGAGAGGAACTGTAAACCTTCTGACTGAGAAGTACGAGTACCACTACCGGGCTACCACTAACATCGATAAAATCACAGAATATTTGAATCTGAGAAATCTTGGCATGTGTAAAAATTCATAAGAGAAAGGTGCATCCAATTGAATCTGAGGATCATATGGAAGAAAAGTGATGACGAAAAGACTATGCCAACGACTTGAGAATGCCCTGTGGGGATTAGAATAGTGTCGAAGAATTATTTTACTCTACTATCCATAGAATTTAAACTGTTACCTTACCAAGGAAAAAAAAGTAGGGTGAAATGATGCTGCCCAGCCTGGAGGCTGTCAAACTCACTCCGACACCTGTGTTTCTTATCACAGTTGGGTAAAGTTCAGCAGTGTACGCATAAATTATGGCAAAGGCACATGTGTTCGCCAATTTTCCCACCATCACCAGCACTGTAGCAAGAGCTGAAATATCTAGAAAATGGAAAAGCAACAGTAAAACTTGTGAAAGTTGCACAGTTTACACATACTTGTTTATATTTCTTTCATTCATTTGTGGGACATGGGGCTTGCTGGCTGGCCAGCATTTATTGCCCATGCCTAGTTGCCCAAGGGCAGTTGAGAGTCAGTGACATTGCTGTGGCTCTGGAGTCAAATGTACTCCAGACCAGGAAAGGACAGCAGACTTCCTTCCCTAAAGGACATTAGTGAACCAGATGGATTTTTCAGGCAATGGTTTCATGGTCATCAGTAGATTCTTAATTCCAGATGTTTTTTATTGAATTCCAATTCCATCATCTGCTGTGATGGGATTTGAACCTGGGTCCCCAGAACATTAGCTGAGTTTCTGGATTAATTGTCTAGTGATAACACAACTAGGCCATTACCTCCCCTATAATCCTGTCAAACACACAGGCTGATTTTCCAAATACATGCTTCTGGTGTGGAGCATCACCTTACTAGGAAAAAATATTGGGGATTCATGTTGGTGCTCCTCATCCACTAACATGAATGAATGGAAAAGCAGGCACCCACAATTTCCTGATATATGTGCTGATGGAAGAGCTTATGAACTGGCTTTCCAAAGGGAATTTGATACACAACACACCTGATAATTACAGGAATTGCAGGGTTATGGAAAAAGGTACAGGGACTGGGACTAAGGTATCTGCTCTTGCATAGAGCCAGCCAGCTCAGAGTTGATGGGCTGAATGGTCTCCTTCTGTCCTGTGACCATTCTGTGATTCTATGAGAGTGCATGTTCATGAAGTCTTGGGCTGTCTCATAGGAATTAGGAGCTGGAGTTGGCAATTCAGTCCTTTGAGCGCATTTAACATGATCATGGTTAATTTTATATTAGTGTCAATCCCACTTTCCTGCCTGCTCCCATAGGTCTTTACTATCTATTACTGCATCTATTTATGTGAGCTAATAGCACAGGCAGCACTGGAAGAATTGTAGATACATCAATGAATTTGTACAGAGTAGACAAAATGCACCGCAGAATAAACTCCATATTCTAAAAGCACGTTACAACTGCAGAATGAATGTCAGCTACTTCACATGGGTCTACTTTAGCTGAGCTGCCTTCAGATAATGGTCAGAGCATGAACGAGTCCTAATGATGTCGCAGGATCCCCATTTTCATTTTAAGTAGACCTACTCTGGAATTCTCCCATCTCTCCCACCCCTGGAATTTTAGTGGGTGGGTTGTGGAGAAAACCCATTGACTGTTGGATGGGAATTTCTGGCTTTTAGACCAGCGCAGCTGGAGAATCCTGCTCCTAATGTTTGACTGCTGTGGCGACCAAAATGGTTGGCCCTGGTGCACAACATAATGTCATTGCCCACCATTTTTGAGATGCTACGGGGCTGAAAATGTGGCCCTATAATTCATTTTTACAATATTGCTAAGATCAGTGAAGCTGTAATGGGTGAGAAAGGGTGCAGGAGTTCTTCATTATTTTGCAAACTAGTGTGTCGCGCTGTGGTTGAAAGTGTACTGTCAAACCTTTTATAAGATTTCATCAGCTACATATTTCAATTTTACAAAGAACACCATTTTAAAATGTTTGTTCACAAAAAGAAGGCTGGATTCATTCCAGATGTGCAGTAAAAATTTACTTGAAGGTATAAGCTGGACGAAGAACAGGACAACCCCACCAAGAAACAGTGTGCCCGAGAGGGTAAACTTGCGGGGAAACCTCTGGAGAAAAATCCAAGCTGCTATGTTGGCCGGAATCTCGATGGCAGCAGAGAAGAAACAATTCAAGTAGTCATCACCATGGAGATTGGGTGTGTTCAAAGACAGACCATAATATCCAACTGCTAAAATCATCCTGCAACACAAAATTGTGAATCCCTCTTGTAAAATTCTTCTTACAAATTACTCCTGACTTACTCCAGTTTTATTTTGCTGGATTATCTCTTTTCACTTATCTATGATAGTGTCACCTAATAGAAACTGCAGACTACACACATGTATTGCTATTGTGACGCAATTTCAGCTACACCGACTAATGTCAGTGAAAAATTTCTTATTACACTAATACAGTTAAATAAACTGTGGTTTAATGCAATGGAATCAAATGAATAAAACCTGGGGAGCTGAAATAGAAAGGCATCTGGGCCTCATGGTTGTTTCTACAGAAAATACACTTGTACATGTTGTCAGACTCAGAAACTTCCAAAAGCCACTGCTGATGTTGCCAATTTAAGTTTGAATGGCAGTGAGACTCCAGCTTCGAGGGCCAACTGGGATAACATGCATGGCTGGATCAGAGCAATATAATGAAGCAATTGCTTCGTCCACTTCTCCTCTGAGCCCCATACTGTCATGAGGTGCAAAGGGATCAGTTCAACAGGGATTGGAGATAAAGGACATTGCAATCGGCATGTGAATTTACAAAACATGTTGTAAAGGTGAACACAGCCCTTAAAAGCATCACTTTGAAAAAAACACCATGCAATTAGAACAAAGACCTGAATAAATGCTTAGGACCAAGGATGCTGCTAGGTAAAATTTGTTAAATTGGATTTTAGGGCTCAGGATAGGGTGGTACAGTGGTTAGCCGGGTTCGATCCTGGCCTTGGGTGACTGTCTGTATGGAGTTTGCACATTTTCCCATATCTGCATGGGTTTCCTCCAGGTGCTCCAGTTTCCTCCCACAGCCCTAAAATGTGCAGGTTAGATGGATTGGCCGTGCTAAAAAGTGCCCTTAGTATCAGGGGTATTAGCAGGGTAAATGTGCGCGGTTGCAGGGATAGGGCTTAGGCGGGATCATTGTCAGTGCAAGCTCAATGGGCCATCCTTTTGCACTGTATGAATTCTATGATTATTTATGTTGAGATTTTGCATTTGTCTGTGAAAACCAAAGTCCACCTGTGCCCCATTGTGGTTAATTGTGGTTGAATACAGTTCTGCTGCTGCCAAAGATCCACAGCACTTCTTGGATGCCCAATTTTCAACTGCAGGATCTGTTCTGATTCTATCCCATTTAGTACAGTGGTAGTACCACACAACATGATGGAGGGTATTCTCTATGTGAAGATGGGACTTGCTCTCCACAGGATTGTGTGTGATCACCTATACTGTTATGGACAGATTAATCTATGACCAGTATTTTTTTTATTCATTCATGGCGGGATTTGAACCTGGGTCCCCAGAACACTGGCTGAGTTTCTGGATTAATAATCTAACAATAATGCCGCGAAGCCATTATCTCCCCCTTTTGTGAGGATGAGGTATAATAGGGCATTAAAATCCTCCATCCAAAATACATTCTACGTCTTTCAGGGAGAAGGATAACACTGCCTTTAAATCCTCCATTTATCCAGCACTTTCCTGAAGTGCACGCTGGTTTGGAGTTTGGTGAAATGTTCACCATATCGTCAATTTATTTGTGAACCAGCTGATGCTGGATGCATGTGGCACGGTGGCACAGTGATTAGCATTGCTGCCTCACAGCGGCAGGGGCCTGGGTTCAATTCCCGGCTTGGGTCACAGTCTGTGCAAAGTCGCCGTGTTCTCTCCTCTCCATGTGGGTTTCCTCCGGGTGCTCCAGTTTCCTCCCACAGACTGAAGGATGTGCTGGTTAGGTGCATTAGCCATGCTAAATTCTCTCTCAGTGTACCTGAACTGGCGCCGGAGTGTGACAAGTAGGGGATATTCACAGTAATTTCATTGCAGTGTTAATGTAAGCCTACTTGTGACTAATAAATAAACTTTAAAACTTTTATTCTGTGAAAGAATGGAGGAAATTAAGCATCTGAACAAACTTACTGAAGATAAACCAAGACATTAAATCTGATCTTCTTTATAAACAGAGCTGTCATTTTTACCCAGTCAGTAAGAATCTCGAAGTATGTTGTGAACCGCTACATAACCCCCCATTTTCATTTAATAAGACATTTCAATATTGGTGAATTGAAACAAATTAAAATATGACTGCTAATTGCAAAATCAGAGCAAAATGAAGTTATTTATGCTAATTAACTTAGAAAAAGGAATAAAGACTTTTAAAGTCTAAAGGTGCAAAATTTGCTTGAATTGTTTAACTCTTTTGGTATCAGCGGCAGCTAGGAGGTAGCACTCTCACACCAAAGGTTTTGAGTACAAGTGCCACTCGAGATGTGAACTAGATTGGCTCCTCAGTGCAGAACCAACGGAGTGCTGCACTGTTTTTCAGTTGCAATATGTATCAAAGCCCCATCTTCACTGTCAGATGAACATAGAAAATCACATGGTACTATTCAAAGACCAGGGGAAGTGCCTTGATGTCCAATGATAATATTTTAATATATTTATCCTTCAGCTAACAAGTAGATCTGATGACCTGGCCGGCTTTTGAATTACTGCTTGTGAGACCTTGCCGTGTGTACCTTGGCTGTTGAGTTGTACCACGCATCAGTGACTATGCTTCAGATCTGCTTAGGTGACTTTGAAATGCTTTGGGAAATCCAGAGGTTGCGAAGTATGCAACATAAAGGCACAAATTGCATACCTTGGGATCAAAGGGGCAGTGATTGCATGGATAAAAATTTAGCTACAGGACAAAAAATGATTTGATTTCATTTGATTTATTATTGTCACATGTATTAGTATAGAGTGAAAAGGGTTGTTTCTCGTGCATTATACAGACAAAGCATACTGTACATAGAGAAGGAAAGGAAGGAGTGCAGAATGTGGTGTTACAGTCATAGCTAGGGTGTAGAGAAAGATCAACTTAACAGGACGCAGGTCCATTCAAAAATCTGACGGCAGCAGGGATGAAGCTGTTCTTGAGTCAGTTGGTACATGTCCTCAGACTTTTGTATCTTTTTCTTGACGGAAGAAGGTGCAAGGAAGTATGTTTGGGATTCATGAGGCCCATAATTATGCTGGCTGCTTTTCCGAGTCAGTGGGAATTGTAGACAGTGTCAATGGATGGGAGTAGAAAGTTGCAGTGAATGATTTTTTTTCAGATTGGAAGGAAATGTGCATTACCATTCCCAGAGATCAGTATTGGGCCACTGCTCCTTTGATATAAACTAATGACCTGGAAATAGGTGGACAGGACATCATCTCAAAATTTTAAGATGACATGCATCTCAGAAAAGTAGTAAACGTAGTGTTCAATTGTTCGATTGTTCAATTGTTTGGTCTTTGATTATGTGCATATGGTGTATGTTTTCTGTTCACTGAATGTGATTAATTAAGCCTGGTTGTGGTCATTGAAAAAGAGAAACCAAATTGAGGCAAACTGATGTAAGCATAAGAGCAGACATTTTAAAGCACTGAATTAAACTCCTGTTACAGACATATAATCTGGAGTGTATCATGTCTGCATATCCCTGAGGCATAAAACATAACAATAAACAATTGAGGAAGATAATAATAGACTTCAATAGGACAGAGCTGATAAAAAGCAGGACACGTTTAATGCAGAGTATGTGGTGATTGATTTTAGTAGGAAGAAAGAGGAGAAGCAAATGTGAACTAAATTGTATAATTAAAAAGAAGGTGCAGGAACAGAGTAACCTGAGGGTGTGGTTAGAAATGTTTAAAGGTGGAAAGTAGGATGAGAAGACTATCAAGAAGGCATACAGGTTGTTTGGCTTTAGAAATAGAGGCACAGAGTACAAAAGTAAGGAAGCTACTATTATGGCCAATTCTGAACACCACATTTTAAGAAGAATGTTATGGTCTTGGAGAAGGCACAGTGGAGATTTAGAAGAACAGTATGAGGGATGAGGAATTTCAGCTACAAGGAGAGACTGGAGGAGCTGGAATTGTTGCCCTAGAATGGATAAGGTTAAGGGAAGATTGTGCAACAGAAGACATGTAAAAACACTTTTTTTTGCGCAGCGAGTTATGACCTGAAAGGCTGGAGGAAGCAGATTCAACAATAAGTTTCAAAAGGGAACAGGATAAACACTTACAACAGAAAAGATGTACTGGCTGAGATAACAGCAAGCAATGTGGGACTGATACAAAGGCCCAGCACAACTATACTGAGACAAATGGCCTCCTTCTGTGCTGTGTAATTATTTATTTTTCTTTCACTTGGTGTTCTATTTTATAAGTAGCAATAAAACAGCATTTGGACATTAGCCTTCAAATGAAATTGTCTTGAGTATATTGCTGTTTGATTTTGAGTTTCACAGTATATTTTGGCTTTTGATAGGTGCTGCGGATCAAGGCAATCTGTGGTTTTACTTTAGGCAATCATCATCAATAACATCATTGGGGCAGATTTTCCACCAAACTGACCTGATCTATGGAAAGACAGGCAGAGAGTGCAGATCCGGCATAACTCTGATAATATCCTGAATGGATTAGAGGCTTAAATTTCTTTGAAAAAGGTGTTTAAAAGATTTTATTACCTCTCATACTTACCACACTATAAGGCTAATTAAGGTGATGACTCGAACATTATGGGTTTTTACCAAGAAAATTATTGTAAAAGATTTTCCATTTTCGGTCTTTATCCCTTCGACCTGGAAGAAAAACAGAAGATACGATATTATTAGAAAATATCGATATTTTTACCTATTAATATTAGTTTATCTTGGACAAAGATGATCCAGAAAACTTGTTTGAAAGAAACGTCACTAGTTTTGTGAATTATTTGGCAGGAGGTTTATAGAAATGTACCATGCACATTGTGAAGATGTTTTAGGAAATGCTGTGTCACTTGTGTGTGTTATTATCAGGATGTGGAGATGCTGGCGTTAGACTGGGGTAAGCACATTAAGAAGTCTCACAACACCAGGTTAAAGCCCAACAGATTTATTTAGTAGCACGAGCTTTCGGAGCGCTGCCCCTTCCTCAGATGACTTACCTGATGAAGGAACAGCGCTCTGAAAACTCGTGATACCAAATAAACCTGTTGGACTTTAACCTGGTGTTGTGAGACTTCTTACTGTTACTCTTAGACCTCAGAATAAGAAATAATTATAATTCATGAAGAATATACAGTCAGTTGAATGTTCTCTTATTGTATATTTTAATTCAAAACAGACTCTGGAAAGATCAAAAATATGAACTTTGACAAATTGTAAATTCCATAAATTCTACAATCAGGCACAATGGTTAGCATGGCTGTCTCGCAGTGTCAGGGACCTGAGGTCATATTCCGGCCTCGGGTGACTGCATGGAGTTTACACATTCTCCTAGTGTCTGCATGGATTTCCTTCAGGTGCTCCGATTTCCTCCCACACTCCAAAGATGTATGGGTTCGGTTGTTTGGCCATGATAAATTGCTCTTTACTGTCAGGGGGATTAGCAGGGTAAATACATGGGATTATGGGGATAGGGCCTGGGTGGGATTGTAGTTGGTGCACGCTCAATGGGCCAAATGGCCCCCTTCTGCACTATAGGGATTCTATGATTCTAATCAGTGCTTAGAATTCAGCAACAAATTGGAAAATGGTACATTGTATACTATCATTATTGTGACTTTTTCCCCTTTACCTGTTGCGTAGCTTGTCCATCACCTGTAGAAAAGAAAAGTGGGGCACGGTGTAAACATGATAAAGCCCCCAGTGTGTAGATACTGTCCCATGTCAAAGTTCACAATATTGGTTCAGTCCTTCATATCAAAGCACATTAATCTGCGCTTAGGTAGATAAAATATTTTCAGTGTAATAGAAACTGTAATGAAGTTACGTATTATAGCTGTTCCTCAGTCTCCTCCAGAACTGAGTATGTAGAGAGGACGTCTTGTACAGTTTGAAAACAATAAGTTGATCATTACTGGCTTGAGAAAAATAGCAAGGTTTCAGATAATAAAGTTTTGTGTTGTCAAGGTGATTTTCCTTTTGAGATACTAACCTACAACCTGTCGTGATTAGAGTGTAAGCAATACAATGACATATATTTTTTAAACTGTATAAACAAGGGGGTGAGGACATGCTGCAAATTAATGTGGCAAGAAAGATCTTGAAGCTGCCCATTTGCAGTAGCAGCATTGTGTATGTTGTGAATTTTTCTAGAAGAAACCCCATAATATCTTTCCTTCATTAAAACTGTGTAAATGATAGAATTAAACACAAGGCTAAATTTCATAGAATCCATACAGCGCAGAAGGAGGCCGTTCAGCCCATCCAGTCTGCACTGACCACAATCCAACCCAGGCCCTATTCCCATAACCCCACATATTTACCCTGCTAATCCCCCTGACTGGGGTCAATTTAGCATGGCCAATCAATCTAATCTGCACATCTTTGGATTGTGGGAGAAAACTGGAGCACTCAGAGGAAACTCATGCAGACACAGGGAGAACTGCAAACTCCATACAGACAGTGACCCAAGGCTAGAATTGAACCTGGATCCCTGGTGCTCTGAGGCAGCAGTGCTAACCGCTGTGCCACCATGCCACCCCTTCTCTTTTGGAAACAATAAATTAGCTACCTTAATATCCAAGTGGATAAATGCACATTGGATGAAGTATTGAGCCATAAAAATTAAAAACGTCTCAGGTCATTTAGCTGATCTTTGGATCTTAATAATAATGGAGACAAGAAATAGTTTCCCCAGCCCTGGCAGAATTTATTCGGAAGGAAGATTTTGTGAAGTTGTTTAGAAAGTGCATTCTTGAAATTCAAATCAATAAACTCTTTGGTGAATATGAATCTGCACTAGCAGATTTGTTTTGAAAGTACGGAAGCAATGTATTACGAAGCAAGAGGAAAGTCCCTGACAACTGTGCAGGGCACAGCCTATTCCTGTAAATCATGTGCTTTTTAGAAGGCCTGTCTTCTGGATGCTTGCCAGTTTTTTTCTCTCAGTTGCAGTCTTCACTCTTATGTGTCATGCACAGCGTGTCTCATGGAATGACATGGTGCCAGTAATCATTAACAAAAATGAAAAGCTTGCAATGACCTTGTTACGACAGAGGGCTATACTTAGGATGGTCCACTGCGTTTGGACATATTTTTAGAGATTTCAACTCATAACCTCCTGCCTATTGATATTTCGCCCTGTCAAAAAGTCTTCTCCAATTGTCTTGTAACTAATAAACAAGAGATGATCAAAGGAAATATACAAGGCATGCAGGGTTAAAAATTTGATTACTTCTGTGTGCAATTAATCCAACTCTATTCAAAGTTGTGCAGACAGCCTGCTAATACCTGCATGTCGCTCAGTGCTAAACGTACTGCTGAGTGGCTACGCACCTTAGTAGTAGCTCCATGTTCATGGAAGGTAGGGCATTTCTCAAAGTCCAAGGGCATTTTTGCATGCAGCAGGTGGTGGAAGGTGTTGTGGAAAAGTTTATGAACAGGAAGATGAGTGGAAATGGAGAAACAGGCCAGAGGACTCGGATAAGGCCTTTGATATCATAGAATCATAGAATTGCTATTAAGGTGGCCATTTGGCCCATCGAGACTGCAGCGACCACAATCTCACCCAGGCCCTGTAACCCCACACATTTATTCTGTTAATCCCCCTGACACTAGGGCCAATTTAGCATGGCCAATCGACCTAACCTGCACATCTTTGGAGTGTGGGAGGAAACTGGAGCACCTGGAGGAAACCCAGGCAGGCACAGGGAGAATGTGCAAACTCTACACAGATAGTGACCCGAAGCCGGAATTCAACCTGTGCCCCTAGTGCTGCGAGGCAGCAGTACTAACCACATGTCACTCATATGGTGGCATACATAAAAAGGCTGACGAGCATGCACACAGAACTGTTTGGTAGAGCAGCTCACCTCTGGGCACCGACTCCATTCTCTTCCCTAGCCAGAGGAGGGTGGGGGGGGAGGGTGGTTCTGAGGCTGAACGCAACAGTTCAAATTGAAGGGGTGAATTTCATCGCTTTGCCGGGTTCTGGATGATCGGCTGCAAACTGCCTGAATAGGAGAGCCTAGCCCAAGCCTATACAGCGGCCACCAGCCTTCTCCAAGGATCCATCTGCTGCAGATAAAGTGCCAGCGGCAGCAGTTACAGGCCTTTAATTGGCCCCTCCAAATTTTTTTAGCTGACCCACTGAATTATAAATTGACAATTGCTTTAGTGTGGGCAGTACGTGCAACAAAAAATTCTCCAGGCACTTGGGTGCTACAGACCTTTGCAATTACACTATGGCAGGAATCTGAACCATCTCTCGGCTTTGGACGGGTGTAATGACTCCAATCAGGCCATTGCGATTGACTTATTGGAATATGAACTTCCTGGTTAAGGAGTCAATTGATGGGCCAATCAGGAAGACTTTTCCTTGTATTTAACTGGGACTGTCAGTTCCTCTGGCACTACCGAAAGTAGACTGCTGACTGCGGGCACTCTGTGAACGGCTATTGGAATTGTAAATAAAGGGATTTTGGTGAAGGGACTTCTGCCTCTGAAGGCTTGTCACAGTGGGACTTCCATTAGTTCAATTTTTGCAGAACATTTGCATGCCACACTTCCCAGGAGGAGAGCATTCACTAAGGTAGAGATTTCAAGAAAAAAAAGCAGAACTTTGAGGTATTGAGTCAGGCTGTGGGAAATGGGTTTTGAGGCCGGGGACTTGGTGTTTTATAAAAGAGAAGCACGGAAAGAATGGAGAGGCTCCGGAAGTTAAAGTCAGTGATGCAAAATGGTAATCTTGCAACATGGTGACCAAGCTGCTCGAGTACATTCTGCAAGCCTCACTAACACATTACACATTGACAGAACCGGAACAGATGAGGGAAACTGAGCGCTATGCGCAATAATATACTGGGCCAGATTACACTGCAACAGATTATGACAGATCATGGGCTAACTGAGAGGAGAGCAAAAGATAGTGAAGATCACGATAGGGCCACTCATAAAGGTCAACAACTGAATGTAAGAACAAGGGTGGCGTAGAGGCCAGAAGGGATGAGTGAGTGGAAGGAAACCATCACAGCAAGAAGATTAGGAAAGGCCACAGGGAAATATAAAAACTGGCCGAATATACGAGAAGGGGAAGATTATCTGATCTATGGATTTTCAGAAGGATGTAAAAATGTGGAAAGATTGTATTTATAAAACACAGTGTAAGTTCAGACAGTGGGCCTAATGGTGATCAAAGCCCAAGGAAAAGATCAGGAACTTGTGAAAGGAAGTCTAGTTACGGGAGGGACAGCCGTGTAATAGTAACTCTGAATGGGATAGGACATTTAATAGACGATGTAGTTTAACCCGAGCAAGGGTTAAAGAACAGATAAGGAGTGACACAAAAAGTAGGAATCAATATGAGAGAGAAGCTCTTGTGGAGACGAACAAATTGAGCGGTAAATTGGTAAAGGGGGCAAAACAAAAAAGAACTTGACAGCTGGAAAGAATTTGTTGTTTAGATGGAGGTGCCAGACAAAGGGCAGCCAGCATTGTCTAGAAGATGGACACATACAGAGAAAGTAGTTCCTGAGGGAATAGAACATAGAACAGTACAGGCCCTTTCAGTTAGCCCATGATCTGTCATAATCTGTTGCAGTGTAATCTGGCCCAGTATATTATTGCGCATAGCGCTCAGTTTCCCTCATCTGTTCCGGTTCTGTCAATGTGTAATGTGTTAGTGAGGCTTGCAGAATGTACTCGAGCAGCTTGGTCACCATGTTGCAAGATTACCATTTTGCATCACTGACTTTAACTTCCGGAGCCTCTCCATTCTTTCCGTGCTTCTCTTTTATAAAACACCAAGTCCCCGGCCTCAAAACCCATTTCCCACAGCCTGACTCAATACCTCAAAGTTCTGCTTTTTTTTCTTGAAATCTCTACCTTAGTGAATGCTCTCCTCCTGGGAAGTGTGGCATGCAAATGTTCTGCAAAAATTGAACTAATGGAAGTCCCACTGTGACAAGCCTTCAGAGGCAGAAGTCCCTTCACCAAAATCCCTTTATTTACAATTCCAATAGCCGTTCACAGAGTGCCCGCAGTCAGCAGTCTACTTTCGGTAGTGCCAGAGGAACTGACAGTCCCAGTTAAATACAAGGAAAAGTCTTCCTGATTGGCCCATCAATGCTGGAATGTATAAAGCTAACTCATAGCTCAGGGAGCTGATAACTACTGGATGACCAGGAAGTCACAGTAGACTTCTCAACAACAGGAAAAATAAGTTTGAGGATTTTCCTAGCACTCCTAGCAACATACTCATGGGGCTGTAAATCCAATGATGTCAAAGCAGCATTTGTGCAAGGAGAACAATTTTGAAGCACGTATACTTAAAGCCTCTAAAAGAAGCTGGAGATGTAGAGGAGAATATTGGACATTCAGCAAACTAAGTTAGGAAGAGCCCTGAATCTCAACAGTCTTACCTAGAGAAAGTTAATAGGATCACGAAAAATCAGGCCAGATCCTCAGACAAGGAAGACTCTACAACTAAGGAAGAAGCGGATAAATCGAGAAGTTTCTTTTGGGCAATTAAACTGGTTCTGAACACAAGCTAGACTATATGTGAGCTATTTCATATCAGAGGTGAGCACCATGCTGAATTATGCTACTGTTGGAGAAGTGCTAAAAGCAAAGGGTGGCATGGTGGCACAGTGGTTAGCACTGCTGGCTCACAGTGCTAGGGACCTGGGTTCGATTCCCAGCTTGGGTCACTGTGTGGAGTTTGCATGTTCTCCCTGTGTCTGTGTGGGTTCGTTCCGGGTGCTCTAGTTTCTTCCCATGGTCTCAAGATGTGCAGGTTAGGTAGATTGGCCATCCCAAATTGCCCACTAGTGTCAAGGGGACTAGCTGGGGTAAGTGCATGGGGTTAGCGGGTTAGAGCCTGGGCAAGACTGCTGTCAGTACAGGCCAAATGGCTTCCTCCTGGACTGTAGGATTCTATGATTCAAGTAAGACATCAAAGAAATTGAGTTTGGAAGAATGTACACTAAGATTTCCATGGCTGGGTAATCCAGAAGGGATGAAATTAGTCATTTTTAGTCATGTCTCATACACTGACCTTCCCAATGGTTATTCGAGTGCAGCAGGATTCATTATGTTTAAATGGGGAGAAATGATAAATGTTGTTCGTTAGCTTGGGAATTGAAAAAAACCAAACATAGTAGTGAAAAGTACCTTAGCTGCGGAAACATTAGAGCTGGTGAAGTGACAGATATAGCTACATGTAATGGAGTACTTAAAAGGAATTCCTGTCTGAAGGGCAACTGAGGAAAAATATGCCTATAGAATATAGATAACTGTTTGCTCTGGGACAATGTCCATTCGACAAAGAGTGTCATGAGAAACAGGTTGAGGATTGATCTCTTCAGTTTAAAAGACGTGACGGAAAGGAAGGAAATCTCCAAAACAAAATGGGTCGACGCAAGTCGCCGGTTATTAGATTGTTTCACAAAAAGAACAGCTTGCCAAAATAAATTGTTGGATATCCTCGAAGAGTGACACCTTGTGTTATGATGGATTATGAGAAGAGGGAAAATTTCATGTAGTAACCTTATTAGTGTGTTTTTAATATGAAGTATATTAAAAATTGATTGTATAGTAAGAGACAAGTATTACAGTTTTGTATCTTTACTGATGAATAGTTTTTGTTTGCATATTAGTTCAATTTAAGAAGAGGGCAGTCTATTTTAGTACCTGATAGGTTCTGTTGATGGATGTTAAGCACCAGTAATTTAAGGGAATAAGGTGAATGCAGTGTTTGATATTAACTAGTTAATTATAATCAATGTGTATGTAAAGAAGTTTCAGCCAGCACGGTGGAGATTGTGTTAAGGTTGTTCTATAATTCCAATAGCCAGTTCCTCTCTCAGAACTGAGGCAAAGGCCAATATTCTACCACTTTGCCATCAGCATGGGTTAGGGTTTGACAACGGAAATTTCCGTTGACCTCAGTCGAGAATTTCCAGTCTCACTGAGCAAGGTCGTAAAATCCCACCCTATATATATTCAGTATCCCATTGTTCCCTTACTTTTCTTTGTCTCTTCAAAGACCTATCCTTGCCCTCGACACTTCTCTTACAGACAGCCTAGTGAAAACTGTACTACCCAACTGCTGAATGCAGAGTCGATACTTAAATGATTTTTTCACAGGATGTGGGGTCACTGGCTAGGCCAGCATTTTATTGCCCATCCATAATCACCCTTGGGAAGCAAATCCAACCTCTGAACATTTAGAGTGTTTGCAGCATCTTGAAGAATCCAAACAGGCTTCCACTAGTCAAGTGAGGCTCAGTGCAGAGTCACCTCTTGCAGAATTAGGACTTGAATATCAATGACATAAGCAGAATTAAAAGCTGGACAATTCTATATTTTCAATATGATGAACAATACAGCTCATTTCTATACTCTCGTGGTGTATAGTTCACTAATATACAGTAGATGTCAGTGTATATGTTGAACTTTCAAGCCTCAATATTTCCCTCAAAAGAACCAGCGTCAACTTGTTAAGCCGAGCATATGAGTAACCATTGGGTAGAAATGAGTAGTTCCCATTTTGAAATATCATTGATATCCAACATAAAGGTTACCTTAAACTCCCACGTATCTTTGCCTACTTGATCCCTTGTGACTGGGGTAAGTAAAACATGCATTTATTGGGTGAAAAATTGAGGCAGATTGCTGATACAAGTAAAGCATGTCATGGTTAAAAAGGAGGAATGACTTATATGATGATTTTATGCAAAAGCATAATATCTGGAGCTGGAAATATAGGATCGTCTTGTTTGCTGGATTGACTTAAGTGCCAAGATTGATGGTAATGGGTATTGGGGAATGGGGCCGGTTAACTTGGATGGTCAAACATCTAGCATATAAATCAGGATAATGGCAACAGCATGGAGTTTGATCCCAGTTTTGGTGGACATGTAGTCTGCATTCTCACCCAGCCTCCAATCCATGAATCAGTGACCCTCAAATAATCAGAAGAAGGAAAAGAATGGATATTGATAAATTTAAAGAAAATTTAAAGAACTAATGAAGGAAGAAAGCGTCATGTAAAAAAGGAATGTGCTCATCATCTAGAGACATGCCAATAAAATTCATGTCTTTATGAACTGATGGAATATGACCTGAAATGTAACCTGATCCCTAAATCGTTAGAAATTATTCCCGACTGGCTCAGTGATCTTATCCAGTGAGTAGTTAAGGTACCAAAGTGTAGCTCCAGGGCTGTGCTGAATGAGTGGCCAAGTGAGACAAAACGATTAACCTCGATGAGAAAAAGAATGGGAAACAGTTCAGTGAATCAGTGCAGCATGTACTATGGCAATGAACCAAATAAACCATGTTTGATCCCTCTGTGCAGATGGTGGCACTACATTGTCTTATGAAGCCCAGGATCCTCATTCTCATTTGCTATATGGTGAATCCTGCTTGAAGGTACATGTGTATTTGCTTGTGGGTGAAGGTGGAATTGGCTTGGCACTGAGATTCTTGGTGGCCAAACAACCTGAAAGCATCAATTATTTTAGTTCACATATGAAATAAAAAGGAATAGTCACTTGGACAAGAAAGATGATTGACACCCACAGAATTGTAACATAGCCAAGAATCGATATCTTCAGAAGAGAAGAACGCTGGAAAGAAAGTGACAATCAAAGAGCAAGCCTTTTTAAAGGGACAAAGGGACTTGGGATTCCTAGTTCAGGATTCTCTTAAGGTTAACTTGCAGGTTGAGTTGGTAGGAAGGCATATGCAATGTCAGCAATCATTTCAAGAGGACTAGAATACACAAGCAGGGATGTACTGCTAAGGCTTTATAAGGCTCTGGTCAGACCACATTTGGATATTGTAAGCAGTTTTGAGCCCTGTATCTAAGGAATGATGTGCTGCCTCTGCAGAGGGTCCAAAGAAGGTTCACGAGAATGATCCCAGGAATGAAAAACTTGATATATGAGGAATGTTTGAGGATTCTGGGTCTGTACTTGATGGAGTTTTGAAGGATGAAGGAGGATCTCATTGAAAGGTACAAAACAGTGAAAGGCCCAGGTAGAGTAGACATGGTGAAGATGTTTCCATTATTGGAGAGACTAGGAACTGAGGGCACAGCCTCAGAGTAAAGTGACGACCCTTTAGAATCGACATGAGGAGAAATTTCTTCAGCCAGAGGGTGGTAAATCTGTCGAATTCTTTGCCACAGAAGGTTGTGGACACCAGGTCATTGAGTGCACTTAAGATAGAGATAAATAGATTCTTGATTGGTTACAGGGTTAATGGGAAAAGGCAGGAGAATGGGGCTGAGAAACTTATCAGTCATGATTGAATGGTGGAGCAGGCTCGATGGACTGAATGGCCTGATTCTGCTCCTATATTTTAAGGTCTTGAAGGGTTAAATAGACAAATAGGAAACAAATGCACTATTATTTGAGCCAATACCTCAAGATCATTGAAGAGCATCTCTGGTAGAGTGATATCATTTTTCTTTGCAGCTTTTCGGAGTATTGCTTCAGAATCCTGTACCCTCCCTTTTAATAGCAGCCATCGCGGGGATTCAGGGATTAACCTGGGATTAAAAGCGTCATTTTAAGAAAAGAGCACAAAGGTTGCACAAGGATTTGGGATGATATTGTTAATATTAAAATGATCTTTAATATCACATATTAACATGCACCATATTCAAATTCAGAAACCAGAATGGCCAGGGCTGGCGTGAATGGTGTTCGATATGAATTTTAACATGCTTACATAAATACACGATGACAGAGCGGTTAGCACTGCTGCCTCACAGCGCCAGGGCCCAGGTTCGATTCCCAGCTGGGGCCGTTGTCTACGTGGAGTTCGCACTTTCTCCCCATTGTCTGCGTGGGTTTCCTCCCAGAATCCAAACATTTGCGGGTTAGGTGGATTGGCCATGCTAAATTGCCCCTTAGTCTCAGGTGGACTAGTTAGGGTAAATGCATGTGGTTATGAGGATAGGACTTGGGTGAGATTGTGGTCGGTGCAGACTTGATGGGCTGAATGGCCTCCTTCTGCGCTGTCGGATTCTATGCAATCTCGGGATCTTAGATTTGTTTCATGGGATGTGGGCATCACTAGCTAGACCAGCATTTATTGCCCATTCCTAATTGCCCTTCAGAAGTTGATGACCAACACCATCGGCGATCATTGATCTGTGAACATACCACATCTGGCCTTATGATTGAAGGAAGGTGATTGATGAAGCAGTTGAAGATGGTTAGGCCTAGGACACTCTGAGGAATGTCTGCAGCAAAGTCTGACTGAGGTGATCAACTTACAGAAATCACAACCAACCCAATGGATAGCTTTCTCCATGTGATTCCCACTGATTTCAGTTTTGTGCCCTTAATGTTTGGCAGCACGATGGCATAGTGGTTAACACTGCTGCCTCACGACGCCATGGACTCAGATTCGATTCCAGCCTTAGAGTTTGTGTGGAGTTTGCATGTTGCCTGCGTGGGTTTCCTCCAGATGCCCTGGTTTCCTCCCACAGTCCAATGATGTGCCAGTTAGGTGGATTGGCCATGCTAAATTGCCCTTTAGCATCCAGAGCTGTGTAGGTTAGGAGGATTAGCTATGGTAAAAGTTTGGGGTTAGGGGATAAGGATAGGAGAAAGTAGTCCTAGATGCTCTTCTGGAGAGTTGGTGCATACCAATGCTTGGGTCAAGTGCACTATGAACAAAGGTCTCACCATGACATTGCCAGGATTTAATGTGAACATTGGGTGTCTTGTTCATTGGTTGCAGAATGGGTGGGAACCACCATAATGGGGTGGGGGGAGGGATGGAATCAACTGATGTGCCTGTCAGGCAATTAACTGACTATTGGATTTTCCCCGAGATTTAGGACCTGGTGGAGGAGGAGTCCCTCCAGCTGCAGGCCAATCAGAAGCCGGCGGCTCTTCACTGCTGGAGGTACAGCTGGGAGCAGTTGCTGGGTTGGTACGCCCTCAAGGACTTCACTAGGCATCATTGCCAAATCCCTGGTGAGTTGGACGGGATATGGATCAAGGGGTGGGTGTTACCAGAGAGGGGAGTCTGGAGGTCAGAGGCAAAGGCAGGCCTCCCTTCTGATGCTGGGTCCCCTCGATCAGACACTGAACACCTGTGAACAGCAAACCCCTCCCTGTGAGGGGGCAGTAAAACCAATAGGGTTTACTGAGTGTCTGTACCTTTAAGACTTGATTACCTGTAAAGATTTGCATTCCAACAACTATTTTGTAAATTGCGTTTGTGTCTTTATATGCCCTGTTTGTGAACTGAAATCCCACTCACCTGATGAAGGAGCAGTGCTTCGAAAGCTTGTGGCTTTTGCTACCAAATAAACCTGTTGGACTTTAACCTGGTGTTGGGAGACTTCTTACAGTCTTTGGGAGGTCAGGGAGAGCCATGTGACTCCATAAGACATAGGAGCAGAATTAGGCCACTCAGCCCATCGAGTCTGCTCCACTATTAAATCATGGCTGATATTTTTCTCATCCCAATTCTCCTGCCTTTTCCCCATTAGCCGTCATCCCCTTATTAATCAAGACTCCTACTCAATCCCTGAACCACCACTAAATTCTGGTGAGCTCGGGGGTAACTGGTGTCAAGTGGCTCATTAATGAGTGTAATTGGCATCCAGCTTCGAGACAGCAAATTACGTAGTCCTTTCCTGCCTCCGACTTAATTGCGGGAGGTTCTCCTGCCGGTGACAGGATGATGTGCAGCGCCTTCTGCGATTTATTACACTTGGCTGCTTTGCTTCCTGCCCAGACTGGCAATTTCAATCCACTGGACTGGGGGTGGGGACGGTCAGGAATGGTGGTGTTGTGTCTTGGTAAATGCGAACAATCTGAATCAATTCATGGAGAAGGAATAAATAGATGACAATATTCTGGGAAAAAAAAACCAAACTACCAAGAGCACGTGAAACTGGTGAATCTCCTATGGATTTATTCACATAAGTGAAAGCATAGTGAAGCTGGGAGATAGTCTCGGCAAAACAAAATTTAAGAAAATGTACAGTGTTGAAAACATCACAAATTTGAAAGGCGAGGAATGTGGTAATAAAACTTGCAAAAGCAGAAGGTATTGTTTTACAGGAAGCTCTGGACAATAGAATCAACAGAAGCTTGGGTGCAACTTGGTCAAGAATATGGAATAAATGTGTCAGGACATAATAGGGATTAAAGCTTCCAAAAAATGAGGCTTAGGAATTGTGATACAAAATTAACCAGCAACTGTTGCTTCAGATCCAGGCAACACTTAGTGCTGCCTTTAAACCAACACGGTTGTTGCGTGCAGCCAGCACTAAGTGTAGCCTCAGCAGAAGGCCTAAAACTAGGAGAGGTTAGCACCAGTTAACATCACCCTGCACCTCTTAATAGGGAGGTGCATTGTGGAAGCATGGTGCAGGTGCTGGGAGTCATTCTCTGACTGACTCTGACCTGCAACGGTTCGAGGAATGGCACAAGAAGAACACAAAATATTAGAAATGCTCATAGATGTGGCAGCATCGGTGGAGAGAGAAACTGGGGTAACGGGCTGAATTTTTGGAACCCCAATGTCGGGTACAATTCTGGGTCCTGATGCCCAATGCAATTGCTGACTGGCAAACCAATTAGAGGGCCGGGTGCACACTCTCAGTCCAGTGACGGGTGGCAAGCAGGCTCCTGAGGCTGGAGGAGCACTTAAGGTGGGAGTTGCCAAAGTCGAGTAGAGAATGAGGCAACACCTCAAGATGGAAGTGGTGGTGGCGTCCATTTAAATTGATGCTGTCATTATCTTGCGGACTTGCAGTGACCTGGATATCAATCTTCCATTCCTGGCCAATCCTGGAGGGTTGGCAACCCGAGGTGCTTTAGTAAGACTGGGTACCGAAACAAGAGATTGCCCAATGTTATACCAAAAGAGAAAATGCTGGAAAATCTCAGCAGGTCTGGCAGCATCTGTAAGGGGAAAAAGGAGCTGACGTTTTAGTTTTGTCAAAACTAAAAGGCATAGAAAGTGGGAGATATTTATACTGCAGGGGGAGGGAATGAAAGATGAGTCATAGCCACAGAAACTAGGGGAAAAGACTGCTAATAGCTGTTCCGCAGAGAGAATAAAGGGTGTGAATGGCCAAACAGCAGAGAAGCTGTAAACTGTGGCAGATGAAGATGTAGGGGGAGGAGGGGGAGGGGAAGTGGGACAGAGGTAGAATGTAGAAAAAGGGAAGCGAGGGGGAAAAAAGGTAAGGGAAGGAGGGTGAAGTAGGAGGAAAGAGTGGGAAGGGGAGAAAATGAAGAAACACCAATGGTTATGTCCTTTGTTAAAAAGGGAGACAGGACTAATTCAGGTAATTTCAGCCCAGTTGGCTTAACATCAATGGTGGAGAATATTTTACTACAGATAATTAGCTAGATATCATTGCATCCCTACAGAAGGAGACCATTCTGCATTCAAGTAAAATAATCAAAAAATCCAGCTGAAGCCTTTTAGCATTTGCGTGAGCATGGTTCTGGCACCCTCTGCTGGAATACAGCTGAACTTTATAACTCTTTGTGTCTGAAGATCTACAGGGAAGCCTCGTCATTTATATGTACAGTAAAATAACTTTGAGCTCTTTTGAGGGAATTCTTGAGAATATGGAGAGGAAACCTATGGACTGCAGCAGTCTAAGAACACGTCACCTAGTTAAGCGATGGGCAATGAATATTGATCTTGCCAGCAAAGCTCATATCTCATAAGCAATTTAAAAAAAATCTTAGGATGGCCCAAAGATATTTCACATTCAATGACATAACTTTGAAATCACAGAAACCCTACAGTGCAGGAAGAGGCCATTTGGCCCATCAAGTTTGCACCGACTACAATCCCACCCAGGCCCTACTCCCATATCCCTACACATTTACCCGCTAATCCCTCTAACCTACGCATCTCTGGACACTAAGAGGCAATTTTAGCAGGGCCAATCAACCAACCCTTTGGACTGTGGGAGGAAACCAGAGCACCTGGGGGAAACCCATACAGACACGAAGAGAAAGTGCAAACTCCACACAGACATTGACCCAAGCTGGGAATCGAATTGGGGCCCCTGGAGCTGTGAAGCAGCAGTGCTAACCACTGTGCTACCATGCTGCCCCTGTAGTCACTGTTGACTAACATGTGTTACAACCATACTGCCCCATTCCTACGTTACAACAGTGTAATGTAGTCACTATTGTAACGTAGGAAAGGCAGTCGCTTAACTTGTGCAGAATCATCTCTCACAAATAGCAATGCGATAATGACAAGATATTCCATTATAATCACTATGTTGGTTGAAGGATAAATATTGGCCAAGATACCAGGGAGAACATCCTTCTGAAAGGTGAACGGACATTGGGTGTGATTTTACTACCAATTCACACCATACTCCGATGCAACAAAGATGGAGAATTTGGTGCCCAGCCAAATCTCTGTTCACAGCAGCGGGATGGGAAAGTCTCGTTGGTGGGAACGGTTGGGAAATTCTGGCCATTGTGACAAAATCCTATTGTCAAGTCATTCCAATTTGTCTTGTCCGCCAATGGCAGACTCTTCAAGACACCCAGGATGGGATTCTCCCAAAAAATTTCCAAATTTGCATAAAAACTGGAGTAACTCCCACCGACTTTTTCAGCTGGGGTTTGAAAATGAATCTCCCACACTTTGAGCACTGCGGCATGTCTGAACGTGTATCACTCTGAAAGGTGGTGAGTGGGGTCTAATTATCAAGAACGCTATCAGATGCACAAAGACGATACTCCCAGATAGAAAATGAGGCCTAACTATTATCTTCGGTATCAAAAAGTTTCATCAATACATTTACATTTTAGAATCAGCACAGACCATAAGCTTTTCGAAGATGCCAAGGCAATTCTCCAATTGCACCCACAAGAATACAGTGATGGGTACTTTTCTTGTCAGTTTAATTTCGAACATTGACCAGAGGTTTACCTATCCAATGCAGACGTCTTAAACAGTCTACCGTTACCCAAAAGAACGCCATCCCTTCTAATCATTACAATCTCTTGCAAGTCTAGAGGGGATGGCCCCTTTAAGGGCAATACATCAGGAAGGTCATGTGACTGATGGCCCAATGGGGAACGAGTGCAGGGGTCTTGGTGCAGTGCATGGGCTTTTGCAGCCAGAGTAGATCCCAGAGCCGGAAGTGTGAGAGTACTCTGTATATTCTCCTTCTTGTAAATAAGCTGTTATAGTTCATTATACTCACTGGTGGTCGCTAATCTTTGCAATTACTACAGGTTATAATTTCACTTACCACCATAAAGGAATGTATAGCAGGCCAAAGAGAGACAGTGCGAAAAGCAGCATCCGCCAGCTTCGTATGAAATATGCAATCAAAGGCAGGAACATATAGCCGCACGCATAAGAAATGCCAACTCCCAGTGTGGAATATGTAATCCGAATGGATTTTCCAAGAAGTTCTGATCCTACAAAAGAGAATAATGAGGTCAGGAACAACCAGAATGTGGGTTACTTCCTCAATTCATTTCACTGCCTACTATCACCATGCAGAATGAAATGTCACTTTGTGCTCAGTTATAAAGGCTTACATTAATTATGTGGAACTATCTCAAAACTTAATCCACAAACCAAGCTCTGTGAAAGATCCTGAATGTCACCATATTCCATTTTATACACCTCCAAGAGACCAGTGATTGACTAGCATAAACAGAGATAAGGACGGAGTTTGGCATATGATACGGAGGAGGCTGCAAGACGACAACACATTTGGAAATCAATGGACAAAAGAGTGAAGTTAAAAAGACAACAGAAACAAACATTCACACTTTGGCCAGAATATCCTCCCCAACTCCCTAATGACCAGCGAAAGTTTCACTCTGATACGCTTTGGTTCTCCATTGGGCACGGAATCCGAAGTCCCTAAAATGGTATATTTGTCTTATGTTTTTTATAAATGATATAATCCTGGGATTTCAGACTAGGTCAGTGCCAGGCAGACTGCATAGCTGGATGTCCTGCCTGCAGACTTTCTGAGAGGCAGTTCAACTATCAGCAATGAAGCATTGGATTCCTTGCAAAATTCCTTCCTTCCTGGTCCAGAGTTAGTACTCAATTACACCATTTGCGTACTACTATGTATCAGACTTGGTAATTGATTGTGAACTAGACATCAAAGGCAGGTGCTTAATCATCAAAACAGGAAGTGTGAGCCAGGAAAATTACATAGCTCAGTTCATCTGCCTTGGCTTAGGTATTTTAGTACACTAATAGATATCTGGGCTCTCAGCCAAGAATATCTAATGAGGTTTGACTGAGAGCCCAGAAATCCATTAGCCTGTTGAAAAACCTGATTCCAAGGAAAGCAGTATTTGATTGGTGGTTCTAGCTCTCTGATCTATGTTGTTAATTTCACAATGTTTACTTACACAAGATAAAGACGTTTCAAGTGCTTGAAGTCTCAGCTACTGATATTTAAATAGTCAGGATGATTGGCATTTTTATTGGGCTGCAATAAAAAAAGTTTTTAAAGTGGAAAGTTATTAACCAAATGACTTTTTAAAAAGCTTTTCATCACAAAAAGTCCTGAGAGGGGTCATTGCTTCTGTATAGTAGGCAAATGGACAAATAAATACAATGGTGTAGCATGACAGGCTATGGGGAGCTGCTTGGGGGAAAATCATGGTGCAGTGGGAGGGCATAAGGGGGCCATGGAGGGTGTGGGGGAATACTTCAACGTGGGAGGCATGAGATGCTATTGGGATTCATTAGGGGGTATATGTTGGTATGGAGCATGAGGAACCCCATAATGGTTGTTTCGGACATATTTGGCATAGGAGACACGAGGAGGACGTTTTGCATGTATCCCAAATGTGGAAGATGAAATCATCTGGGCTCACTTGCCTTAATGGTCTCATCAATGAGAACCTCACCGGCGAGGATCAAGAATGGTCTCCAGCACCAGGGACTGGAGGTGATGGCCTTGCTGGTGGGACTGGAGGCCATTGAGGCCCTCAGGGTGATTGAGGGTAAGGTGACTGTGCCAGCCTTGGCTCCTGACAATGCTAGTCTGGGATTCTGGCTCTGCCTACCAGGCACCCTGGCACTGCCCATTGGGCACTGGGTAGTACTCAGGGCAGGGCCTAATGGAGGAGGAGGGGACCTAAGGACAGGAGGCAGGGTGTGGGGAGCTGTGCATTCTGCAATTGGTGATCGCTGGAGTAGCCAATGACCGGGGAGGGAGGCGGGTGTGAACAAGGGCAATCTATGGCTGAGGGGGTGAACAGGGACGGTGATGAAGCGGGGACAGTTATCAGCCTGAGAGGAAATCAGGAGGGCGTGTTCAGAGGAGCCACAATCGGGGGAGGCATTTGGGGGTATGGGGAGGTGATGTCCGGTGGGATGGGGGGTAGTGACAATCTTCCAATGCACTCTATACTACATTGGGCGATCAGGCGCATATGCAATAGTGCTCTCCTAGCAGTCAGCAGCCGGCTCCCTGGTGTGACTAGACTCCGTCCACTTTCCCTACTGAACAGAATCACACTTCCCCATTTTTTTTTACTAAGTACCGTAAGATAGTGTTTGGGAGCTTGTCCAAAACATGGGTGCAATTCTTTCCCGTTTTCGCACATGTTCAGAATTTGTTTGGCAAGATTACCCCCTATAGGTTCGGGCACTTTTCTCTACAAAATAGAAAGCTAAGGGGTAAATTAATAGCAATGTTTTAAATTATAATGGGATTTGTTAGTATACATGTAGAGAAGTTGTTTCCATTTATTGAATGCAATTAAGGGGAGGTTAGGTTAGTGCATGCGGGAGAAAGGATTTTAAGGATGCGCTGATATGATTAGATGAATGCTTAAGCATAAATACTGACATATACTGGTTGGGCCAAATAGCTTGTTTATATGTGTAAATCAGTAACACAGTTTCAAACTTTACTCAGTGTAATTAACTTCCAGGACAAGCAAAACAAAAAAGTAATACTGAACCAACCTGATCTACCTGCATAGTCTACTGGCCATAGCCTAATAGAAAGTTCTGCACCAAACACCCTTACTGTTTCTAGATGCACAGGACTGTTGAAGGGCTATCCAGGAATTTTAGTGTCATAAAACAAAAGATTTGTGAAAGAATATTAGGGCAAGCAAACTATTTACAAAACTATGAATAATCGCAAACATACATTTTACGAAGAGTGGCCATGTCATAAGAGGCTGAGAGGTCCAATACCTAAATTCTCTGAATACAATTCAGTCATCAATGATTTTCTCACAGGCGAAGAATGCGAGGAATTTGCAAGTCAGCATTCAAAGGGGATTTCATTGTTGCGATGATGGGAATTTGGAATCTTCAGTTACTGATTGTTAAATCGCAGTGGGTTGTGTTTAATTTTTACTTTTGGAATTTAGTCCACGATTAATGAAAACACCCGTCAGTTCTACAGACAATGCGATATTTACAGTGTTTGATGATTTACACTGCTTTTGAGTCAAAGCAACAAGTCAATTCTTCATTCCCATCTGGTGCTTTATAGCTCATGTGTAGCATCTGTATATGGAACTGCTTACTGAAAGGACAATTACCTCCATGCACAAGAAATACATATAAAGCTATTTGAATAAAATATGGATTTCTTACTTTGTGCAACTGCAAAGTTTGCACCGTAGTGATCCCTCGGTTTGATTAATGAGGATAGAATCATAGAATCCTACAGTGCGAAAGGAGGCCATTCAGCTCATTGAGCCTGCACCGACCACAATCCCACCCAGGCCCTCTCCCCATAATACCGTAGCATTTACCCTAGCTACTCCCCCTCACACTATGGGGCAATTTAACATAGCCAATCCACCTAACCTGCACATCTTTGGACTGTGGGAGGAAACCGGAGCACCTGGAGGAAACCCACACAGACAGGGGCAGAGGTGCAAATTCCACACAGACAGTGACCCAAGCCGGGAATTGAATACGGGTCGCTGGTGCTGTGAGGCAGCTGTGGTAACCACTGTTCCACCATGCCGCCTTTGTCAGACTTACGATAACAACAGAAATCCAGAGGGTACAAGATTTGTCGATGGTAACACGACAGAGCAAGCTAAAATGAATTGAGTGCGAAGAAGCTTGTGTGGAACATAAAGAGGATCATTGTTTGATGGGGCCATATACTCCTACGAGTTCTATATAACACTCATAAAGCTAAAATTTTCACTTTAGAATACTGGAGCTTCCTGGAATACTTCAAATATCTGTTCACGATTCGGCATTAATTATACAAAATAGCTAAAGACCAGCAAGTGCTCCAACAGAAAATCTCAGACATGGTGACAACTACATTGATTTGATCTTATTTATTATTGTCACGTGTATCAGTGTATAGTGAAAAGTATTGTTTCTTACGCGCTATACAGACAAAGCATACTGTACATAGAGAAGAAGAGAGGAGAATGTAGTGTTACTAGGGTGTAGGAATGTAGTGTTGCTCGGGTGTAGAGAAAGATCAACTTAATGCAAGGTAGGTCCATTCAAAACTGTGATGGCAGCAGGGAAGAAGCTGATTTTGTGTTGGTCGGTATCTGTCCTTTTGTATCTTTTTCCTCACCGAAGTAGGTGGAAGAGAGTATGTCTGGGGTGCATGGGGTCCTTGATTATATGGCTGTTTTCTGAGGCAGTGGGAAGCGTAGACAGTGTCAATTGATAGAAGGCTAGTTTGAGTGATGCACTGGGCTCCATTCACGATCCTTTTTAGTTTCTTGTGGTCTTGGACAGAGCAGGAGCCACACCAAGCTGAGATACAACCAGAAAGAATGCTTTCTATTGTGCATCTGTAGAAGCTGATGAGCAGACATGCCAAATTTCCTTAGTCTCCTAACAAAGTAGAAGTGGGTTTTCTTAACTATAGTGGCTGCATGGAGGGACCAGGATAGGTTGTTGGTGATCTGGACACCTAAACACTTGCAGGTCTATTCCGTCCCATTGACGTAGACAGGAGCATGCCCTCCACTGCTTCCTGAAGTTGATGACTATTTCCTTCATTTTGTTGACATTGAGAGAGAGATTACTGTCATCGCACCAGCTCACCAAATTCTCTATTTCTTTCCTGTACTGTGTCACGTCATTGTTTGAGATCCAACCCACTATGGTGGTGTTCTCAGCCATCTTGAAAATCAAATTGGAGGGAAATTTGGCCATACAGGCAAAGATATATAAGGGGCTGAGGATATAGCGTTGTGGGACATCTGTGTTTAGGATGATCGTGGAGAAGGTGCTGTTGCCCATCCTTACTGACTGTGATCTGTGGGTTAGGAAATCCAGCGTCCAGTTGCAGAGGGAGGAGCTGAGCCCCAGGCCACGAAATTTGAAGATGAGTCTTGTAGGAATAATGGTGTTAAAAGCTGAGCTGTCGTCTATGAATAGGAGTCTGACATAGGGTTCTCTGTTATCTAGGTGCTCCAGGGTTGAGTGTAGAGCCAAGGAGATGGCATTTACTATGAACCTGTTGCTGCAATAGGCGAATTGTAATGGATCCAATCAGTCTGGCAGTACTGGGGAACTCATCCGCCCAAAATCAATTAGAACCACTGTCAAGACAATGGATCATTGTTCTAATTATTGACGGACATTTGGACTTTTAAATAAGGCAGATGTTTCTAAAAAAGGACATACAAGCAAAAGATGGCTGAGAATGTAAATTCTGAAAATATAATTCAGCAATTGTCTGGAAGGTTCCTGTGTGGATGATACTCAGTCCTGAAAGACCATGGAATGTTGCACCTTGTGGGTGTTGAGGAATCTCAAACATTGACATGTCAAAGGAAGAGATGCGATGCAAAAACTGAACTATCATGTCCTCTGGAGATAACGGAGGTTGATTATCATCTCAGCAGAAATCATCTTCAGAAGAGTTCAGAAGAATGAGAGGGAGGAATCTCACACAAACCTATAAAATTCCAACAGAAGGATGCAAGAAAGATGTTCTGGACGTTGGGGTATCCAGAACCAGGGGTCACAGTCTAAGGATACAGGGTAGACCATTTAGAAAAGAGATGAGGTGAAATTTCTCCAATCAGAGAATGATGGAATTCATTAAAACAGAAAGTAGCTGAGGCCAGAGCATTGTATGTTTTCAAGAAGCAGTTAGATATAGCACTTGGGCTAAAGAAATCAAAGGATATGGGAGGAAGGCAGAAAAACAATGATCAAGGCACATCGTCATGACTGGAATGAAGGACAAGGGTTTCTTCTGTTCGCCAGAGGGATTCACCCGTAAGCTGACTGCTTTTACTCTGTCCACTGGCTTTACTCTGTTTATGGGCACCAAGTGCAAGGAGCTCTGAAACTAATCAAGAATAGGTTTTTAAAACATAAAAAGGAAGTCTTCATGTTAGGCTATGGAGCAGCGTTCTGAGTGTGACTCATAAGAACGTGTAATGTACCTGAAAATCTCTCAAGGCAGTTAAGAAAAGACAGGCAGACAAATATGCCAGGGCCCGAAACTTTCAGCTAAGTGACTATGAGCGCGATCTTACGACCTTGTCCCACCTGAATTTCGGACAGGCAAGGTGCTAAGATCGGGAGAGAGGCAAAAATAAATGAGAAACACACCCATTTTCTTGCCTTTCCTGATCAGCTTGGTCCTGTTTTGCCAGCGAAATTGGCTTCATGCCCAGAAAAGGCACAAAGACAATTGAAATATTAATGATATGTTTAGCACCTTGGCAATGCCCACCAAGTACCATAACTCTTCTGGGGCAGTGGTGAGGGGGTGAGGTGAGTGGGGGTGGAGCCTGTAAGCTGGAGCTATGATGGGGGTGAAGGGACGGGGTGTGTATGGGAACGCTGCAGGGGTGAGAGGGAAGGGAGGAACTCTGCCAGGGTGGGAGGGAAGAGGGGAACTCTGCAAAATTGGACAGTTTATGGTCGGTAACTATAAAAGAACCATCAACCATAGATGTATTGATGGAATTTCCTCAGCACATGGAATCACCAACCCTTCCTTCTCGATTTGAGAATATCATTGCTCTGCATCCAAAAGGGTCCTGGAGGCTTACATGATGGAAACTTTGACCAGTGATGCGACAGCACTGCACCAACCCCATATGGGGAAGCATCACAGGTCAAAACAAGCTTTTTCTTTAGGTTGAAATGGGCCAGTAAGTTGGATGATGATCACTGAGAAAAAGCCTCTGCCTGCAAAGTTGCTCAAGACCATCTGTGATATTTTCACAGCAGGGTCAGCATGGAAGCTAAATAGGATTAAATTTTCCGTAATAATTGACTAATCTCAGCTCTGTGATTGATGCCTCCCTGATGGTCTTTACTTTATCCTCTACTGTATATAATCTCTTACCGTTGACTCAACAGCTTAAGTAAGTTATTTCAGCCCTCTGGAAAATGCATTTCTCTCGTTTCAAGCAGATTCCTGCTCTGGAAAATCACTGCAGGACTTCTAGGTCGGCCAGGTGTTCCTGTTCTGAAGCCCCTGTGATAAAGAAGCCATCTAAGTACACTGCTACCTTAGATAGCCGTTGAAGGACGTCCACCATAACCCTCTAGAAGGTGGCACACACTGACATGATCCCAAAATGCAAACGGGTATAGTCCCTGGTGTGTGTTGATTGTCAGATATTTCTGAGAGGACTCACTCAATTCAAACTGGACATTGGCATGGCTCATATCCAGCTTGGAGAATGTCTTGCCATCTGTTAACTTGGTGTACAGATCTTTGATCCGGGGTACGAGGTACCTATCAGCTTTGGAGACCCAATTAATCATATGTTTATAGTACCTGCAAAGACAAACTGATCTATCGGGTTTAAGAACAGGGAGCACAAGCGCAGCCCATTTTGTACGTTGAACCCAAGCTTTTGAGACATCATAGTTCAGTTTCCACTTTCTCCAGCATGGAGTAAGGAATTGGCCTGGCTCAAAAGTATCTCAGTATAGCTGTGGGGGTCAATGTAGATCTTGGACTTGGCTGCTTCTATTTTCCCCAGGCTCTCCTGAAATACTCAAGGGTATTTACTGATAATCTCATACAGTCCTCCCATAGCTAGCCTGAAGATTTCCAGCCAGCCTCTCCCCATAATGTTAGGTCCGTGCTCCAGTACAACAATGAGTAGGAGACAAGCTGATTGCTGTCTATAACTCAGCGGTACCTTTTATTTGTAAAGTTTCTCCTATGTAGGTGGTTAGCCTGGTCTTCATATCTTCCAACCTCAGGAGTTGGGTGTCCAATTGGAGGTGCTTATAAGAGCCTGTGCTCTGAAAACAGAAACTGCAGCTCCCATGTCCACCTCCATCTTCAAGGGATGGCCATTTACGAGTAATTCCACTATTATCAGGCAATGTCCATTGTTACAAAATGATACAGTTATAGTGTGCCTGACCCTCAAAAGGGGGAATACCTGCATGGTATGCTCAGGTAACAGCCTCGGCTTCCTTTGTAGGCAGTACATGTTTTGCCTATTCCTGAAACATTGCTGTGGCAGTATCTTTTGACAGCGCTTGCACTAATCCATCCAATGGCAACTATACCTTTCTAGAATATGTTAATTAATACCCTTAATGTCGGCAGTGTTGTTCCTCAATTGTCTGGAGGTGACATTAGGGCTCTTATATCATATGGGACCCTTTAATTTCTGTCTGACACAAGCACTCTCCATTGAGGACTGGTTGCATGAGGTCCTCCATAACAGATATTGCAGATTCCCCTTGTCGCACCTGAGTGGCTTTTTCCGCATTCCCAAGTGACAAGTGATCTCAGTGGCTTTTCCAAATTGGGTTCTGCTAACAGCTTCTTTTGAATGGTTAGGTCATTTGTGCCACATACCAATTTGTCCTGTAACATTTCATAAAGAGGCAGTCCAAATTAGCAGTGTTCGGCTAATTTCTGCAAACTAGCCAAGAGCTCAGTGACGGGTTCTCCAGTCATGTTGATGCGATATGGTTGGAGAAGTACCAGCGGCTTCAAGTCATTATAGTTTTTTTATCAGGTCATTAAAGGTTTTTGAGTTAAGGGCATCCAGATAGCTCAAACTTCTTATTACACTGTAAGTCATGAATGTAGCCCAATCCTTCACCCAAACCAGCCTCCCATCCATTGACTCTGTCTACATTTCCCACTGCCTTGGAAAAGCAGCCAGCATAATTAAGGACCCTGGACATTCTGTTTTCCACCTTCTTCCGTCGGAAAAAACATATAGAAGTCTGAGATCACATACCACCCTACTAAAGAATAGCTTCTTCCCTGCTGCCATTAGACCTTTGAATGGACTTACCTTGCATTATGTTGATCTTTCCCTACACCCTAGCTATGACTGTAACACTACATTCTGCACTCTCTCATTTCCTTCTCTATGAATGGTATGCTTTATCTGTATAGCACACAAGACACAATACTTTTCACTGTATGTTAATACATATGACAATAATAATAAAACAAATCAAATCAAAGTCAATGCCTTGCACCTTGTTAGCAATATTACTTTATGCTTTTCACCTCCTTCAAAGTTGTTAGCAAGGAGGAAAAAAACGCATGTGCTCAATGTATTGGGTCCAGTATTCCCCATTGGTGTCACAGTGCTTGAGTTTTCCAAAAAGGGCATAATGTTTTTTTCTTACTGGAGAAATTCTTAATGTTCAGAGGTTATCTGAAGATAAAGATGGAGGAAGAAGATCATTTCCTCCTCGTTGCCAATGTAGTAAAACAGTTTCATGCCAGTTTCATAAGAACATAAGAAATAGGAGCAGGAGTAGGCCATCTAGCCCTTCGAGCCTGCCCTGCCATTCAATAAGATCATGGCTGATCTGTTGTGGCTCAGTTCCACATTCCTGCCCTCTCCCCATAACCCTTAATCCCCTCTCTTATCAAAAACCCATCAACCCGCGTCTTAAAAATATTTAGCGAGGTAGCCTCCACCACTTCAACGGGCAGAGAATTCCAGAGATTCACCACCCTTTGAGTGAAGAAGTTCCTCCTCAACTCCGTTCTAAACCGTCCCCCTTTATCTTGAGGCTGTGCCCCCTAGTCCTACTGCCCTTTCTGAGCGGGAAGAGTCTCTCCACCTCTATCCTATCCATCCCATTCATCATCTTATATGTCTCAATGAGATCTCCCCTCATTCTTCTAAACTCTAACGAGTACAAGCCTAGTTTATTCAGCCTCTCCTCATAGCTCAACCCCCTCAACTCCGGTATCAGCCTAGTAAACCTCCTCTGCACTCCCTCCAAGGCCAAAATATCCTTGCGTAAGTACGGCGCCCAAAACTGCACACAGTACTCCAGCTGCGGCCTCACCAATGCCCTATACAGCAGCAGCAAGACCTCCCTACTTTTATATTCAATCCCCCTCGCTATGAAGGCCAGCATCCCATTTGCCTTCCTGACCACCTGCTGCACCTGCAGGCTGGGTTTTTGCGACTCATGCACAAGGACCCCATGGTCCCTCTGCACCATCGCCTGCTGCAGTTTTTCGCCCCGTAAGTAATAATCCTTCCTACCATTATTCCTACCAAAGTGGACCACCTCGCACTTGCCAACATTAAACTCCATTTGCCATTTCCTGGCCCATTCGCCCAGCCTATCTAGATCCTTCTGTAGGCTCTCCACACCCTCCGCACAATTTGCCGTTCCACCAATCTTGGTGTCATCAGCAAATTTCGACACCCTACACTCGGTTCCCTCCTCCAGCTCATCTATATAAATGGTAAATAGCTGAGGCCCCAGCACCGACCCCTGGGGCACTCCACTGGTCACCATCCGCCAATCCGAATAGCACCCATTGACCCCCACTCTCTGCCTCCTATTTGACAACCTCCATCAGCAATACCCTTTCTTGCGAGCCGTGGCTTACACTCAGGTAGCGTTCACCATGGGTAGATCTATCAATGAATCCCCGTGGCCTTTGTGGCCATCATAACAATGGGTTAAAGGTCAAAGGCAACCATAGTCTCTGTGTGCTAGCCTGGTGTCCTAGTTCCCTGTGCTGGTGTGGGCTGGGAAGGTCACAGCTGAAGAACATTTACTAGCCATCCCTGCCACATGTACCAAACAAAGAATTCTCCCTCCCTCTGATTGCTGGAAGCAAGTCTTAAGTTAATAAATTCACGGTCGGAAACAGAAGAACTCCTTTCAGCTAATCTGCAGAACTAAGAATCTCCAAACCAACTGCACAACTGCCAATGTCAGTGCTACAAGGATCACCAGAAGCAGAGGTAAAAGTTTTAAATGATCTATATTTGTCTGATTGGGTATTATAAATATGGATTTAAGTGAGTTTAGTGTTTTTGTGTAAGAAAGGAAAAAACTCTAGTTAGAATCATGTTAAACACAGTTGTTAGCATGTATGGGGGTTTATGCTTTCATTTTAAAATGTGTCCTATTGTGCCTAGAGAGTTTATAGCATGGAAGGCAAACAGGAGCTTGGAGAAAGACTGAGCTGTTGCTTAGCAACCAGGGGTCACTTTCTATGTCAGGTTTTTTTTTTAGCTTGCCTTTAAACTGACCCATTAGCAGGGGTTTAGCAGCTCGAAAGAGTGAATCTCTGTCAAAAGCGGGGCGATCGAGTAATGGATAAGGAAGCAAGTCCAGAGGAGCTAAAGTTAGTTCTACAAACCAGGGGGTGAAAAAGTGAAATTCCAAGGAGTTTGTAGTCAAAGGAACAAGAGGAGCTGGGATTAGAACAAGACACTGCTTGTTGAAGTTAAAGTCAGAGCTGTAAAATGCAGATCTCATGAAGTTAGCTGATGAAAAGCAAGACTTGAATAAATCCTAAAGGTTGGTGATATCTCATTGCATCCTGCTAAGTAAATGTTGAAACACTTGGTGGCTGGATCCCTGACAGATTGTGTGAAAGTTTGGTAGCTCATGGCTATTCAAGATAAGGGAGAGTTGGAAATTCTAAAGTGGATCTCTTAGAGATCAACAAGGTCACCTATGTGCTGATCCACAAGAGATGGGTGAGATCATAAATGAATATTTCTCATCAGTATTCACTGTTAAAAAAACATGGGAACTTGGGCAAATACATTGTGATGTCTTGAGGAGTGTACATATAACAGAGAAGGAGGTGCTGGTAGTCTTACAGTGCATTAAGATAGATAAATCCCCGGGACCTGATAAAGTGCATCCCAGGACATTGTGGGAGGCTAGGGAGGAAATTATGGGTCCCCGAGCAGAGATATTTGAATCATTGACAGACACAGGTGAGGTGTCTGAAGATTGGAGAGTGGCAAATGTTGTGCCTTTGTTTAAGAAGGGCTGCAGGGAAAAGCTGGGGAACTACAGGCTGGTGAGCCTCACATCTGTAGTGGGTAAGTTGTTAGAAAGTATTTTGAGAGAGGGGATTAAGGGTTATGGGGAGAGGGCGGGAATGTGGAACTGAGCCACGACAGATCAGCCATGATCTTATTGAATGGCGGGGCAGGCTCGAAGGGCTAGATGGCCTACTCCTGCTCCTATTTCTTATGTTCTTATGTTATTATGAGAGACAGGATCTACAGGCATTTAGAGATGCAAGGACTGATTAGGCACAGTCAGCATAATTTTTTCCCTGTTGCTCTGCAATTGTGATTTAAACAGTACTGAACCAAATCTTTTCTATTCACAGAATCACTACAGGAGGCCATTCGGCCCATCGAGCCTGCACTGGCAACAATCCTACCCAAGGCTTCTTCCCATAACCCCACATATTTACCCTGCTAATTTATCCTGACACTAAGGGGAAATTTAGCATGGCTAATCAACCTAACCTGCACATCTTAGAAACTCTGGGAGAAAACTGGAGCACCTGGAAAAAACCTCAAGCGGACACCAGGAGAATATGCAATCTCCACATAGACAGTCACCCAAGGCTGGGATTGAACCCAGGTCCCTGGCGCCGTGAGATAACAGCCCTAGCCACTGTGCTACCATGCTGTCCATATTCTACAAGGCATTACAACAAGTTCAGCTCAGGAAGTCTGTCATGGTTAACTCAGGGCCACCTTTCCTGATTTACAAGTCTTATTTCTTCATTAACTTAGATCAGAAAACGTGATAAATCCAGTTGCAACTAAATATGATTTTTGAGTCAAAATAAAACAGATTATTCAGAATCAGGAAACACAGGATTTAATCAAGTTTAATTAGCACAGAAATTATGGACAGAACAAATAAAATAAGTTACATGGTACTTACAGAACTGAGAGTCATTTGGTCCAGCTGGCAGTGTTTTTGTTCCTCCTTCCACTTCATAAACCTTCTTTTGCCTTGCTTCATCTAGCCTTATCAACAATCCTTCCAGAGGAACATAAGGAGATATGGACATTGGATCATTGGACTTGGGAGCAGGGCAGGCAATTCAGGCCTTCGAGCCTGTTCCGCCATTCAATAAGGTCATGGCTGGTCTGGCTGTGTCTCAACTCCACTTTCCTGTCTTACCCCCAAAATCATTGACTATTGTATCCGACAAAAATCTGTCTAACTCTGTCTTGGATATTCAATGACCCAGACTCCATTGTTCTCCGAAAAAGAGAAAGAGAAACAAATGACTGAGATAAAAAAAAAATTCTTCTCACGTATGTCTTAAAAGGGAGAACTCTTATTATTAAACTGTGCCCCCTGGTTCTAATCTCTCCCATGAATAGAAACATCCTCCCTGTATTTATACTGATAATCCCATCAGGGTCTTATATGTCTCCCTAAAATCCCCTCTCATTCTTCTGAAATGTAATTGGCATATGGTCAACATGTTCAACCTTTCTTTTTAAGATAAGCCCTTCATCCCAGGTCCGCTCGGGCAGGATTTTCCGGTTTCGGGGCAAGTAGGGGCCGGAAAATCCCACCCATTGTTCACAATTCTTCAGAGGGAGAAGGAAATGGCTGTGATGTCAGTACTTGTGTGTCCTACGCTATATCAATTGTTTTTCTCCACAGGATCTCCTTGTTTCCTTGAATAAGTACACAATTTTTCTTTTTATCTTTTGCTGCCTTGTTAGCTGCACAGCATCGACTGTGTTCAATTCTTTGTTGATGGCAGAAAATCTGATAAAGTCTCTTCTAGGATTCCTACAACAATGTAATACTTGAATTAATTCATCTTTTCAGGGCCTCAAATTTGCAATTCTCGGCTACTAGCTGATATAAATTGTTAATGATAGAATCTATGCTCTCTCCCATGTCTACTGATCTTCACTCTTTTTATAATGGTGTTCCTTCTAAGATCTTTATAGCGTTTTTGTACATTGTCGTCTTTTTGTTTATGCCCTGCCTATCCATTGCATCATCTGCACCCAAAGAGAGAAAATGCTGGAAAATCTCAACAGTCTGGTAGCATCTGTAAGGAGAGAAAAGAGCTAACCTTTCGAGTCCCGACGACCCTTTGTCAAAGCTAAAAGGCATTGAAAGTGGGAGATATTTACATTGCAGGGGGAGGGAATGAAAAATGAGTCATAGGCACAGAAACCAGGGGAAAAGGCTGCTAATGGCTGTCCACAGAGAGAATAAAGGGTGTGAATGGCCAAACTGCAGAGAAGATAAAATGAGAGGGTAAGCTGTGACAGATGAAGATGTTAGGGGACTGGGGGGAAATGGATGGGGCAGAGGTAAAATTTAGTAAAGGAGAAGCAAAGGGGAGAAAGGGTAAGGGAAGAGAAGATAAAGTGGGGAAACGGGGGGGAAGAAAAATGAAGAAAGACAATAAAGAAATAAACGGTAGAGAACAGTAAAGAATAAAATAGAATGAAAAGAAAGGGGTTGAGGTTGGGCAAATCATCTGAAGTTGTTGAATTCTATGTTGAGGTCGGAAGGCTGCAAAGTGCCCATCCAGAAGATGAGATGCTGTTCCTCCAGTTTACGTTGAGCTTCACTGGAACATTGCAGCAGGCCAATGGGAGACATGCCGGCATGGGAGCAGGATTGTGTGTTAAAATAGCAAGCAACTAGAAGGTCAGGGTCCTGATTGTGCACAGACTGAAGGTGTTCAGCAAAGTGATCACCCAGTCTACACTTGGCTTCTCCAATATAGAGGAGGCCACATTGAGAGCAGTGAATGCAACACACCAAATTGAAAGATGTGCAAGTGAAAAACGGCTTAACCTGGAAAGAGTGTTTTGGACCTTGGATGGTGAGCACAGAAGAGGTAAAGGGACAGGTGTTACACCTGCAATTTTATGGGAAGGTGCCATGAGTGATGGGAGAGGTATTGGGTATAGTGGAGGAGTGGGCTGTGTTATCCAGGAGGAAACGGTCTCTACAGAATGCTGACAGAGGGAGTGAAGGGAAGATGTGTTTAGTGTTGGCATCACGCTGGAGTTGGTGAAAATGGCAGAGGATTAGCCTTGTATTCAGAGGCTGGTGCGGTAAAACGTGAGAACAAGGTGGACTCTATCCTTGGTCTGGGAGAGAGGGGAGGGGGTGAGGGTCATGGCGCAGGAGCTGGACCGCATGCTGTTGAGGGCCCTGTCCTTAACTGTAGATGGGAATCTGTGGTTGAGGAAAAAGGAGCACCTATTAGAAGCACCACTTTGAAAAGTGGCATCATTGGAACGAATGCAACAGAGGCAAAGGAGCTGAGAGAAAGAGGTGGAGTCCTTACAGGATGTGGGTGCGATAAGCTGTAGTCCAGATAGCTGTGGGAGTCAGTGGGCTTGTAATAGTGGATAGTCTATTGCTGGAAATGGAGACAGAAAGGTCAAGGAACGGAAGGGAAATGTCTGAGATGGAGCACTTGAAGGTGATGGAGGGGTTGAAGCTAGAAGCAAAGTTGATGAATTTTTCGAGGTCTGGATGACAGCATGAAGCGGCACTAAAATAGTCATCGATGTACTGGTAAAGGAGTCGTGGGACGGGACCTGGGTAGGCCTGGAACAAGGAATGTTTCACATACCCCATGAAAAGACAAGCATAGCTATGACCCATGCAGGTGCTGATTGCTACTCCTTTGATTTGGGGATCATCTGTACTACTGCCTATGGCATAGTGAAAGGTACTGACATGATCCTTGCCAATCTGCTCTGCTAGTCCCAAGGATGCTCTGTACTTGGTCAACCTACCATACCAGTTCTGCCACTTCTTGGCTTGATCCAGGCTTTCCATATGGCCAAGGCACTTAGGTAAAGGTAAGATTTTCTCCATTGGTTTTCTTTATTCTAGTTTTTCATCAAGTTCTGGTGGTGCCTTTTCCTCACTGTCCTTGTCTTACTGCGCTGCTTCCTCCAGTCACTGTGCTCCCTAGTGCTTTTTTCATCGTGTTGTCCACTGCCACCAACTCTTCTCATTGTTGTGAGTCTTCGATGAACCTTTCATCGTCTCGATTGACTGGAACTACTGGAGGCTGGACTGTTTTTCAACTTTAGTTTTTATACAGCATTTAACCAGCAGTGTACAGTACAGGACTTAGCATGAGGCTCTTCCCAGCACACTCTGATGCCCTGTAACCTTATATCACTGATGATGTAGACTGCCAATTTATATATATTACATTATTAACCCTTTATACAAATTATCCTGACTCTCCTTAAGTGCATCTATACTACATGCCTCAACTGCTCCATGTGGTAACAAGTTCCACAAAACCTGGTCTTCAATGAGTCAGGGTTTGAGCTGGTTCCATTTACCCACTCTCTGGGTAAAAATGTTTCCAGTGAATTTCACAATGGATTTTTTGGTGATTATTATAGAGTTTTGGGTTCTATGAAATTTGATGTAACTCCTGTCACAAATGATTCCACTCCATATTTTCCTGGGACCCATTCTGTCATTAACTGACAACAGTTGGGTATAGTGTTCGATACAAAGATTGACAGCTAATTAATCAATCTATTGTGAGCTTTCCATTCACTTACTGCTCCATCCACTACCCAACACCTCTCATGTAGCTGCATTGAGTAAAGGTGTGTCACTCCAGCTCTTAAACTGGTGCTGAATCTCTGATTCACCGTTGTGCTTGCTGTGGCATACTCCAGTTAGAAAAGCAGGAAAATTTGGAACGAGTTAACAACAGCTAGATTCACATTGTATGTTTTCAGTCTCACCATTGAATGAATATATTGGCTAACATGTAATGACCAGGACTGTGTCACACAGGGAATGAGCAAAGGATTAATCCTTTCTTAATAGGGCTGAAAGGGTATGGACACTTACCAAGAACATAGGCAGCCACGTAGTTTGAGATTTGTCCTATACCGATAAGAAAATTAATCAGGCAGAATATTTGCCAGTTTGGCGAGAATATTTGAAGCATGTTAAACCCAGTCTGTACAGCCATGGTCCCAAACAGAATTGCCTTTCTACCAAACCTGCAAAGCAAAATCAACCAATGTTTCAAATACTGACAGTTTTGTACACTTACTGACAGATATGCACATTAATTATTTCATGTTGTTAGTGTACACATGCTGCACAGAAAATCACATGCATTTATACATACATATATACACTAGGGTACAAGCTAGATTCCCATGTAAGCTGTCAAACACAAATGCTGGCTATTAATGCTTATATTTACATTGAAACTATACTGGGACAGAAAAGCAAAAAATGGAACCAACGTGGCATAATTTTGAGGATGCACTGCAAACAAAGCCAGAAATTAACTTGGTATCAAGATATTCAGGGTTTTTGTACCTCTGGGATTCTAAAATGTATTGATCAAGGAGGAGTAACCTCAACCTCCTCCAAAAAAAAGCCATTGGCATAAAATTGAGTGCGACTGGTCACTTTGTCACAAACTCCCTCAATTCTATCTCTCAAAGAAACCCAGTGTAGAGTTAGTGGACGTTTGGTGAGATTAGGTCTACCTATTTATTAACAATGGAGGTGGGGCCCCACCTTTAGTCCCAGACCAGATTTCCAGCTTGTGTGCAGAAGAAAAGGATTTCAAATTAAAAACTATACTTCCCTTACATTAGGTATCACTCAGAACATGTATGTGCTTGAGGAACCAGGCATCCCTGTCTCCTCCCAACACCTTGCCATTCCATGGTCAGTTACTTGACATCTTACTTTCTGGCCACTTTGGTGATCTGGGCTGTCCTAGATTAACACCAATAGCATCAGCATAGACCATTATTTTGATAATATAGGAATCGATAATATAGGAATTATAGGATAATATAGGAATTTTGGCCTTGGAGGGAGTGCAGAGGAGGTTTACTAGGCTGATACCGGAGTTGAGGGGGTTGAGCTATGAGGAGAGGCTGAATAAACTAGGCTTGTACTTGTTAGAGTTTAGAAGAATGAGGGGAGACCTCATTGAGACATATAAGATGATGAATGGGATGGATAGGATAGAGGTGGAGAGACTCCTCCTGCTCAGAAAGGACAGTAGGACTAGGGGGCACAGCCTCAAGATAAAGGGGGGGGCGGTTTAGAACGGAGTTAAGGAGGAACTTCTTCACTCAAAGGGTGGTGAATCTCTGGAATTCTCTGCCCGTTGAAGTGGTGGAGGCTGCCTCGCTAAATATTTTTAAGACGCGGGTTGATGGGTTTTTGATAAGCGAGGGGATTAAGGGTTATGGGGAGAGGGCGGGAAAGTGGAACTGAGCCACGACAGATCAGCCATGATCTTATTGAATGGCGGGGCAGGCTCGAAGGGCTAGATGGCCTACTCCTGCTCCTATTTCTTATGTTCTTATGCACACTGCCATACAAATGTTGACAGAGTCAGCGATGGAGGCTTTGGGTCGGTACTTCTTGGCACTTAAAGTAGTCCTCACTAATTTTCAGTGTTTATTAAGGGTTTTCTTTAGCCAAATGTGTTGAGCGGATTGTCTCACTCAGCCTCACTGTGATCTCCTCACCATTATAAATGGGCCCATCCAATTTAGGTAATTCCATGAGGCATTGAGGAATATCTGACTGGACACAGCAAAGATTATGGACTGGGACAATGTCCTGGTTGTAATGCTGACGATCTCCATCAGTGGACCTCCAAACTAAATTGTTTCAATACAGCTGTGGCATTATGAATGAAATGGATGATGTTAATGCTGCACCAAGAGCGTTGAGTGCAGAGACATGTTGGATAGGATCCACATAGACAAATCCTACACAGATTGGATCATTCAAAGTTAATAAGTCACATGGTCCAGATGGAATGCATCTTAAGGTAAAAGTAAAGTTTATTTATTTATTAGTGTCACAAGTAAGACTTGCATCAACACTGCAATGAAGTTACTGCTATATTCCCCTAGTCGCCACAGTCCGATGTCTGTTCGAGTTAATGCACCTAACAGGCACATCTTTCACACTGTGGGAGGGAACTGAAGCACCCAGAGGAAATCTATGCAGATATGAGAGAACGTGCAAACTTCTCACAGACAGGGATCTAACCCACTGGCGCTGTGAGGCAGCAGTGGAGAGGAGGCTCTGACAATTTCTCATTTTTTCCTGTACTTAGGAATAGTTCTGCAAGAATGAAGGATTAATAATGTTATACCCATTAGCAATAAGACAGATGGTAAAACTTTGTAACTACAGGCCAACCATCTAATGAGTGGGAAAATTTGTTAAAGACTATTTTTTATATTCCATTATAGACGTCGGGACCTTTGAACCCTTCAGCTGAGACGGGCAGACAAATCAGCTGCTGGCCTGCTAGGGGATTCGGAGGAGAACTTGCTTGTGTATAATTAGGTTTAATATAGGTTTACTAGGATGTTGCCTGGTATGGTGGGGAGGTCCTATGAGGAGAGACTGAGGGATCTAGGGTTGTTTTCGTTGGAAAGAAGGCGGCTAAGAGGGGATCTTATTGAAACATATAAGATGATTAGAGGTTTAGATAGGGTGGATAGTGATAGCCTTTTTCCTCGGATGGAGAAAGCTAGCACGAGGGGGCATGGCTTTAAATTAAGGGGGGGTAGCTACAGGACGGATGTCAGGGGTAGGTTCTTTACCCAGCGGGTGGTGAGGGATTGGAATGCCCTGCCTGCTGCAGTTGTAAATGCGTCTAGTTTGGGGGCGTTTAAGAGATCTCTGGATAGGTTTATGGACGAAAAGGGATTGGTATAGGCTAGTGGGTCATTGTTTTTGTAACTGGTCGGCGCAACATCGTGGGCCGAAGGGCCTGTTCTGCGCTGTAATGTTCTATGTTCTATGTTCTATGTTCTAATTAATGAGCTTCCATGTGTGGAATCTGCCATGCGTTCTGTTATTTTGGTTGGCAGGTCAGGCCCTACCAGAGCCACCCACCACCGCACATAGTCACAAACTGGGAGAATTTTGAGCTATATTTCATCCAAACCCACTCACCCTGCCTGCCCCGATTCTGGGTGTGGGCAAGGCTCACAGAACATCATTCTCTGTTGTCCTGGAGTGGGATTGTATGAGCCTTGGGCGGACATGCCAGTAAAATTCTGCCCAGTGTGTCAGAGATATGGGGCAGAATTTACTGGATGGCAATGTTTCCTGCCCTGTGACAGGAAAATGAGAGATTTAATATTTTGTCTTTTGTAATATCGTTGTCACGTTCTCCTGGACTGGAAAACAAGCTTGTGGGATGTCACTGCTTTAATTGGATCAGAGCAGAAAGACAGTAAAATGGAACAACAATGAGAAGGTGTGAAAGCTGTTAGTTTGACACAGTGATGAACAAAGGAAGCTAGGAGCACTTGAATAAAAATTTATAAATGGCAGCAACTGAAGTGGTTCGAAGTTGGCTGTTGTATTTCAAAGGGGAACATATATAAACTGGAAGATTATAAATAGATGAGGAAAGATAGGGAAAATACACGTTTAAAATATAGCAGCCATGAAGTTTTTTTCAAAAAAGGGATTGATCAGTTCTGGAAAGACGGAACTTCGAAAGGATTGTTGGAAACATTAGAGGAGAAGATTAAAGAGGAAGAATAGATTTGAAAAAAACATTGAAGACCATGTGTACGTGTGTTAGTGTGTGTGTATGTTTGTGTGTGTGAGTGTGTATGTGTGTGTGTATGTATGTGTATGTGTGTGTGTTTGTGTATATATGTTTGTGTGCGTGTGTGTATGGATGTGTGTTTGTGTATGTGCGTGTGTGAGTGTGTGTGCATGTGTGTGTACGTGTTTGTGTGTGTGTGAGCATATGTGTGTGTCTACATGTGTTTGTGTGTGTGTGAGCATGCATGTGTGTGTGTGTGTGTGTCTGTGTCTGTAGTAGCTTCTCAAACAAAACCTCGTGGAAGCTGGTGAGATCTCAAAGACCTTGTGGTAGCTTAGGGTACTCAGAACTTGGACATGGTCAGACCTGGAGAAACAGTTTGCGGTCACTGTCAGAGAACATCCAAAGAGGAGCAGGGCATTGTGTGGTAGAGTTACTGGAATTTTATAGATTAGAAAATCTATAAGAACAATAAGTCATCAGTAAGAGGATTTACGTCTGAGTTATTTAAGCCAAGAGCTGTTTGGAAAGGTTTAGAAGCGCTATTAACTGTGTTGAGGTGTTCTTGTGATTCAAGTGTACTTTTTATTTCTTTATTTTAATAGATGTTCAACTTAATAATCACAATTGGTCTGAGAATTACTTCCTGATTTCAGAAAATCTCCTCATAATACACAAATTGTAGAACTATTTTAGCAGCTGTTTCAAGCTTCCCTTTGCAAATTGGGCAGCTTAGTACTTACTATCTGCTGTGACGTAACATATGCCATCCAAAGAGTTAGATCACAGCTACCCTCAGTAATTTAATGCTGGGGGGAGGGGATTGATAATTAGGTGGAGATGGGACCTCTACCATTCAGTGAGAGGGAAAAACCATCTCAGAGCTGCTGGCAACAGTTGATTTTTAAAAAAATAACAGAGATAAATAAATAAAGGAAATAACTCACCCATCTGACAACACTCCAGAAATAAAGGAACCAACCAGCACTCCCAGGAAATATATTGACATAGAAAACGGCGTTCTCCATTCATTGTCACACACCAAATTCCACTAAAATGCAAAAAGAAATGAAAAGTTCCAAACACATGTAGTTGGGAAAATTTATAGGTAAGCAATTTTACTACATTGGATCTAAGAATATGCTAGCCGCATCACAGGAATGGATGGAAACCGGATATTAGAGAAGCCTATGGTGAATTTGTGGAACTAGCTGCCCCATAGCCCGATGGAGTCTGAATCATTGAATGGTTTCAAGAAGGAGGTAGATATATTTCAAATAAAAAAGAATAAGTGTAAATGCGGACAGGTGGGAAGTGGATTTGAGTCCAGAGAGAGATCAGCCATGATCTTACTGAATGGCAGAGCAGGCTCAAAGGGCTGAACTTCTGCTCCTAATTCCTGTGTTCCTATTCAGCCAAATACAGCCAAACTCAGTGGCACCAATCTGTACCTCACAAAATTGGGGGCCAAAGTCCAGGAACCCTTGGTGTGGACCTTGGCACCTGAAATGACAAAGGCGCACCTTACCATATTGACCCTGCTAATTCTTTCTCACTTGCATTTGAGAACTTGTGCCAAAATCCAGAGATCTGCCCCATGCAACAGTGGGACACAGGAGGCCGAGAAAGATGCAATTGCTGAAGGCGTGAAGTTAACTTTCTGCAGTTGATGCATTATTTCAGCATGTTAGTGCCAAGGTCAATACACTTTCTCATAGTGATCACTGCTTTTCAAAAAATAGCACTCCGAGTTCATCAGCACCACTGTTTGAAAAATGAAGTGAAATACATTTTTTTTATATTCGTTCATGTAATGATATCCAAAGGTAGGGGAGCCTAAAACTAGTGGGCATAGGTTTAAGGTGAGAGGGGAGAGATATAAAAGTGTCCAGAGAGGCAATTTTTTCACACAGAGGGTGGTGAGTGTCTGGAACAAGCTGCCAGAGGAAATAGTAGACGCGGGTACAATTTTATTTTTTAAAAAGCATTTAGATAGTTACATGGGTACAATGGGTATAGAGAGATATGGGCCAAATGCGGGTAATTGGGATTAGCTTAGGGGTTATAAAAAAATACGGGTGCTAAGTCTCTACATTCACACTTCAGCACCTCATTCCTTTTCTGTCATTGTTATCAATCTGATTGCTTACCCTCCCCCTTAAGAATGTCCTGCGACCACTCAAAGGCGATTGTGTGTAACACAGCTTTTGGAGCACTGCTCCTTCATCAGGTGAATGGACTCCACTCACTTGAGGAAGGAGCAACATTCCAAGAGCTTGTGACACCAAGTAAACCTGTTGGATTTTAACCTGGTGTTGTGAGACACCTTACTGAGAGTTATTTGTCATTGTACTGCAAACCTTTTATAACAAAGGCTAACACACAATTTGATTTCTGAATTACTGCCTGTACCTGTCGATTAACTTTTGGTGATGAACGTACAAGAACACCCAGGTTTCTCTGAGTGCAAACATTTCCCAGTACCTCAACATTCATTAAAAACGCTATTTTAAGGTTTTCCAACCAAAATTAATGCCTTCACACTTTGCTATATTGTTTTGCATTTGGCATAGCCTTGCCCACGCAACAAACCTGGCTGTATCCCTCTAAAGACTCTTTGCATCCTTATAGAATCGAATCCCTACAGTGCAGAAGGAGGCCATTTGGCCCATCAAGTCTGCACTGAACACAATCCCGCTCAAACCCTACTCCTGTTAATCTCCCGGACACTATGGTCTATTTAGCATGGCCAATCAACCTAACTTGCACATTTTTAGTCAACATCTTTTCGCAAAGGTAGAGAAGCCTAAAACTAAGGGTATAGGTTTAAGGTGAGAGGGGCGAGATACAAAAGGGTCCAGAGGGACAATTTTTTTCACATAGAGGGTAGTGAGTGTCTGGAACAAGCTGAGAGATAGTAGAAATGGATACAATCTTGTCTTTGAAAAAGCATTTAGACAGTTGTATGGGTAAGATGGGTATAGAGGGATATGGGCTAAACGCCGGCAACTGGGACCAGGTTAGTGATTTAAAAAATGGGTGGCATGGACAAGGGTCTGTTTCTGTGCTGTAAACCTCTATGATCCTATGATCTCAGGAGAGTGAGAGGAAACCAGAACACCCAGAGGAAACCCACACAGACACGGAGAGAAAGTGCAAATTCCACAGTCAGTGACCAAAGGACAGAATTGAACCCGGGTCCCTGGTGTTGTGAGGCAGCAGTGCTAATCACTGTGCCACCGTGCTACCAAAAAAAAATCCTCCTTTCGAGACAGGTCAGGCAAGAGCAGGTAGAAGAGTCAGGTATTTTTCTACCTGACTTTATGCATCAGCAAACTTGGATCTGTTACACACTATCACCTTTGAGTGGTTGCAGGACATTCTTAAAGGGGAGGGTAAGCAATCAGATTGATAACAATGACATAGGTCAGAAAACGGATGAGGTCCTGAAGTGTGAATGTTGAGATTTAGGCAGAAGGCTAAAGTGCAGGACCTTGAGAGTAGTAATTTCTGGACCACTGCCAATGCCATGTGCTGGTGAGAATAGGAATGGGAAGATTAGGCAGATGAATATGTGGCTTGAGAGCTGGTGCGGGGGCAGGGATTTAGATTTTTGGATCATTGGAATCTCTTCTGGGGCAGGGGTGATGGTGGGGGGGAGGTATTTAAACTAGTTTGGCAGGGGTTGGGACCCAAAGCAGTGGGGAAACAGACAAGAAGGTTGAGGACAGCTCAGAAGTTAAAGAAAGTGCATTAATTAGTAAAGGCAGTGTCAGTAATCCTAATACTAGACAGGTCAGGCAAGAGCAGGCAGAGACCTCTGGAAGTTTATATTAAACTGAATTTATTTCAATGCAAGAGGCCTTGTGGGAAGGCAGATGCATTCAGAGCATGGATGGGTACATGGGACTGGGATATTGTAGCTATTACTGAAACATGGCTAAGGAAGGGACAGGACTGGCAGCTCAATGTTCTAGTGTGCAGGTGCTATAGGAAAGATGGAACAGGAGGTTAAAGAAGAGGGTGAGTTGCACTTTTGATTAGGGAGAACATCACGGCCGTACTGGGAGGGGATATATCCAAGGGTTCGCCCATTGAGCCTATATGGGTGGAACTGAGAAATAAAAAGGTGGAGATCACTTTGATAGGGTTGTATTATAGGGCCCCAAATAGTCAGTAGGAAATTGAGGAGCAAATATGGAAAGAGATTACAGATAGCTCCAAGAGAAATAGGTTGGTAATAGTAAGGGATTTTAACTTTCCCAACATTGACTGGGACAGCCATCGTATTGGGGACTTGGATGAAGAAACATTTGTTGCATGCATTCAGGAGGAATTTCTCATTCAGTACGTGGATGGCCCAACTAGAAAGAGGGCAAAACCTAACCACCTCTTGGGAAATAAGAAAAAGCAGGTGACAGAAGTGTTAGTGAGGGATCACTTTGAGACCAGTGAACATAACTCCATTAGTTTTAAGATAGCTATGGAAAATGACAGGCCTGGCCCAAAAGATAAAATTCTAAATTGGGGCAAGGCCAGTTTTGATGGCATTAGATAGGAACTTTCAAAAGTTGATTGGGAGAGTCTGTTGACAGGCAAAGGGATATCTGGTAAAGTGGCAGGCTTTCAAAATGTGTTAACCAGGGTTCAGGGTAAGCGCATTCCTCTTACAGTGAAGGGCAAGGCTGATAGAAGTAGGGAACCCTGGATGGCTCAGAATATTGAGACCCTGCTCAAGAAGAAGAAGGAGGCACCTGACATGCACAGGCAGTTGGGATGAAGTGGATTCCTTGAAGAGTATAGAGGGTATTGGAGAAGAGTTAAGAGAAAAATCAGGAGGGCAAAAGGGGGACACGAGATTGCTTTGGCAGTTAAGACAAAGGAGAATCCAAGGAGCTTCTACAAATACACAAAAGGCAAAAGAGTAACTAAGCAGAGAATGGGGCCACTTAAGGATCAACAAGGTCATCTATGTTCAGATCCACAAAAGATGGTTGAGATCCTAAATGAATATTTCTCATCAGTATTTCCTGTTGAAAAAGGCATAGATGCTAAGGAACTTGGGGAAATAAATAGTGATGTCTTAGGGAGTGTATAAATTCCAGAGAAGGAGTTGCTGGAAGTCTTAAAGCACAACAAGGTAGATAAATCCCCAGAACCTGATGAAGTATATCCCAGGACGATGTGGGAGGCTAGGGAGAAAATTGCGGATCCCCTAGCAGAGATATTTGAATCATCGACAGATACAGGTGAGACGCCTGAAGATTGGAAGGTGGCAATTATTGTGCCTTTGTTTAAGAAGGGTTGCAGGGAAAAGCCTGGGAACAACAAGGCCAGTGAGCCTCTCATCTGTACTGCGTTAGTTGTTAAAAGGTACTCTGAGAGACAGGACCTACAGGCATTTAGAGATGGAAAGACTGATAAGAGATAGTCAGCATGGCTTTGTGAATGAAAAATCATGTCTCACGAATTTGGTTGAGTTTTTTGAAGAGGTAACCAAGAAGGTAGGCATTGTCTGCATGGACTTTAGCAAGGTACCACATGGTAGGTTTTCGCACAAGGTTTAATGTCATGGGATCCAGGGTGAGATGGCCAATTATTTATTTCACCAAGTTCCCTAACATCCATGATTTTCTCAACAGTAAATACTGATGAGAAGTATTCATTTAGAATCTCATCCATCTCTTGTGGACCCACACATAGATGACCGTGTTGATCCTTAAGGCACCCTACTCTCTCCCTTGTTACTCTTTTGCCCTTTATGTATTTGTAGAAGCTCTTTGGATTCTCCTTTGCCTTATCTGCCAAAACAATTTTGTGTCCTGCTTTTACTCTCCTGATTTCTCTCTAAACTCTACTCTTACACCCCCTATACTCTTCAAGAGATTCACTTGATCCCAGCTGCCTATACATGTCATATGTCTCTTTCTTCTTCTTGGCCAGGGCCTCAATATCCTGAGTCATCCAGGGTTCCCGACTTCTGCCAGCCTTGCCCTTCACTGAACAGGAATGTGTTTACCCTGAACCCTGGTTAACTTCTGAAAGCATGTCACTTACCAGACGTCCCTTTGCCTTCACACGGACTCCCCCAATTAACTTTTGAAAGCTCCTGTCTGATACCATCAAAATTGGTCTGTTCCCAATTCAGAATTTTAACTTTTGGGACAGACCTATCATTCTCCATAGCTATCTTAGAACTAATAGAATTATGGTCACTGGTTTCAAAGTGATCCCTCACTAACACTTCTGTCACCTGCCCTTCCTTATTTCCCAAGAGGAGGTCAAGTTTTGCCCCCTTTCTAGTCAAGCCATTCACGTACTGAATGAGAAATTCCTCCTGAATACACTGAACAAATTTCTCTCCATTCAACCCTCTAATACTATGGCTATCCCAGTCAATGTTGGGAAAATTAAAATCTCCGACAATTATCACCCTATTTTTCTTGGAGCTATCTGTAATCTGCTTAATATTTGCTTCTCAATTTCCCGCCAACTATCTGGGGGCCTATAGTACAACCCTATCAAAGTGATTTCCCCCTTCTTATTTCTCAGTTCTACCCCTACAGACTCAGTGGCCGAACCCTCGCGTATATCCCCTCTCAGTATGGCCGTGATGCTTTCCCTAATCAAAAGTGCAACTCCCCCTCCTCTCTTACCTCCTGTTCTATCTTTCCTATAGCACCTGGACCTGGAACATTGAGCTGCCAGTCCTGTCCCTCCCTTAGCCATGTTTCAGTAATTGCTATAATATCCCAGTCCCACGACCCATCAATGCCCTGAGTTTATCTGCCTTGCCCATCAGGCCTCTTGCATTGAAATAAATGCAGTTTAATTTGGACTTCTCTTGCTCTCTGTCTTGCTTTTGCCTGATCTGTCTGGTACTAAGATTACTGACACTTCCATTACTAATTAATGTGCTCTCTTTTATTTCTGAGCTGTCCTCAAACTTCTGTAGTGTCTCCCTACTGCTTTGGATCCCACTCCCTGCCAAACTAGTTATAAACCCTCCCGAGTGGCTCTAGCAAATCTCCCTGCCAGGATGTTAGTCCTCCTCTTGAACAGATCAGCCCTTCCCCAGAAAAGATCCCAATGATCCAAAAATCTAAATCCCTGTCCCCTGCACCAACTCTCAAGCCAGGCATTCATCTCCCTAATCCTCCTATTTCTACTCTCACTAGCACCTGGCACCAGTAGTAGTCCTGAAATTTCTACTTTTGAGGTCCTGCACATTAGCCTTCTCTATATTCACATTTCAGGACCTCATCCCTTTTCCTACCTATGTCACTGATACAATGACCTCTGACTGCTCACCCTCCCCATTAAGAATCTCCTACAATCGCTCAGAGACGTCCTTGATCCTGGCACCAGGGAGGCAACACACCATCGTGGAGTCTCGATTGTGGCCACAGAAATGCCTGTCTGTGCCTCTAACTAGTGAGTCCCCTATTATTACTACTCGCTTGCTCTTTGCTCGATCCTGTCCCACAGCAGAACCAGCTGTGGTGTCACAGGCTTGGCTGCTGCTGGTATCTCCCCCTGACAGGCTATCCCTCTCAGCAGCATCTAAAATGGTATACCTGTTTGAAAGGGGAATAGACACAGGAGACTCCTGCACAACTTGCCTGCCTTTCCTGGCAGTCACCCATCTACCTGTAGCTCCTTGAATTTCAGCAAGGAACACTGGCAACTAGGGACTAAAATTAAATAAAGTCAAAGTGGAATATGGTAATTTAGTAAACAAAGTCAGATAAAGTTAGAATGCAGAGCCGAGGTGAGAAAAATGTGTGCAAGACAGAGTGAGGCTGAGAGTGGAACCAAGAGGATAGAGGAGCGCAAGAGAGTGTGACTTAAAGCAATACGTTAGCTTGGAGTTTGGAGCTCCTGAGGTGGCACCCAGTTTCATAAGTTGAAACAACTGATTGGGTGAGTATGGTTGGGAAGTATTTACTATTTTTAGACTTCTATTGCTTGTAGTTTATAAGATCTTTATTTTGTTGTTTATACTGTGTAAGGGCTATATTCTCCTCTATCAAGAACCAGGGAAGAAAGGCCCTAGAATAATTGATATTATTTGATTTAAGGTATTTTCCAAAAGGTTTACTATACAGTCCTAAGATATGGCAGAAGAGCATATTGTGCTCCTCCTGCTTCATGTGGGAAACTGGGAACATTTACAGTGCCCAACGGCAGCATTTGCGTAGGAAGTGTCTCCAGCTACAGTTCCTGGAAGGCTGGATTTTGGAGGTGGAGTGGCAGCTGGGGACATTGTAGAACCTCCATGAGGTGCAAAGTATTGTAGATAGAACATGTAGACTGGTGGTTACACCACAGAGTAAAACTACACAGGCAAGAAGGGATTGAGTGACTACCAGGCAGAGTAAGAGAAGTGGGCAGGCAGAGCAAGAGCCTCCTGTGGAGATTCCCTTACAAAGCAGATGGATGCTGTTGAATACCTTTGAGGGGAATGGTTTCTTGGGAAGAAGCAGCAACAGCCAAATTAATTGTACCACGGTTGGCTCTGTTGCACAGGAGAGGAGTAAAGAGTAAATATGCAATAGTTACAGCAGATTCAATTGTAAGGGGAATAGATAGGCATTTCCATGGCCTCAAATGCAAATAGGACCCCAGGATGGTATATTGCCTCCCTGGTGCCAGGGTCTAGGATGGCTCACCTAGAGAAGGTGAGAGGGCATGGTATCCAAGGGGCTTTGGCCTTGTGGATCCAGAACTGGCTTGCCTGCAAAAGGCAGAGAGTGGTTGTGGATGGGTCTTTTTCTGCATGGAGGTTGGTCACCAGTGGAGTGCCCAGGGATCTGTTCTAGGACCCCTGCTGTTTGTTAATTTCGTAAATGACCTGGATGAGGAAGTGGAGGGATGGGTTAGTAAGTTCGCCGACGATACGAAGGTTGGTGGTGTTGTAGATAGTCTGGAGGGATGTCAGAAGTTGCAGTGTGACATAGATAGGATGTAAGACTGGGCGGAGAAGTGGCAGATGGACTTCAATACGGGTAAATGTGTAGTGGTCCATTTTAGCAGGACCAATGGGATGAAGGAATACAATGTCAAGGGTAGGAGTCTTAGCAGTGTTGAGGAGCAGAAGGATCTTGGGGTCCGGGTCCATGGGGCTCTTAAGTCGGCCTCGCAGGTGGAGGATATAGTCAAGAAGGTGTATGGTGTACTGGCCTTCATTAATCGAGGGATTGAGTTTCGGAGTCGGGAGGTAATGCTGCAACTTTATAAGACCCTTGTCAGACTCCACTTGGAGTACTGTGCGCAGTTCTGGTCGCCTCACTACAGGAAGGATGTGGAAGCTATTGAGAGGGTGCAGAGGAGATTGAGAAGGATGTTGCCTGGATTGGGAGGCATGCCTTATGAAGATAGGTTGAGGGAGCTAGGTCTCTTCTCCCTGGAGAAGGTTTATAAAATGTTGAGAGGAATAGATAGGCTATTTCCCAGGGCTGAAATGGTCGCTACGAGAGGACACAGGTTTAAGGTGCTGGGAAGCAAGTACAGAGGAGATGTTAGGGGTAAGTTTTTCACTCAGAGGGTGGTGAGTGAGTGGAATCGGCTGCCGACAGTGGTAGTAGAGGCGAACTCGCTGGGGTCTTTTAAAAGACTTCTGGATGAGTATATGGGATTTAATAGGATTGGGAGTTACAGTTAGTTCTATGGCTTGGTAGGTATGGATGTGATCGGCGCAACTTGTGGGCCGAAGGGCCTGTTTGTGCTGTAGTGTTCTATGTTCTATGTCTCAGAGCATATACAGAATATTCTGGAAGGGAAGAGTGAAAGGCCAGTGGTTGTGATACACATTGGTACAAATGTCATTGGCTAAAAAAAAGGGATGAGGCCCTAAAAGCAGAATATAAGGAGTTAGGAAGTAAGTGAAAAGTAGGATCTCAAAAGTAGTGATCTCCGGATTACCCGCAGCGTCACATGCTAGTCTGAGTAGAAATAGCAGGAGATATCAGATATATACATGGCTGAAGAGATAGTGTGAAGGGAAGGTTTCAGATTCTTCGGACATTGGGGCTAGTTCTGGAAGAATGGGGCCAGGACAAACTGGACAGATTATACCTGAGCAGGACCAGGACTGATCTCCCAAGGGAAATATTTACTAGAATAGTTGGGGATGGTTTAACCTAAAATGGCAGAGAGGATGGGGATTTATGCAAGGAGTCAGAGGAGGGAGAAACACGGACGAGGGCAAAAGACAAGAAGGGAAATAGGAAAAGAGAAAGGCAGAGAAGTCAAGGCCAGAATCAAACAGGGCCACGGTTAAAAAAAAAGGAATGGGACAAGGAATGATAAAGAATCAAGCCTTAAGGCTTTGTGCTTTAGTGCTTCAATAAATTTGCAATAAAGCGGATCAATTATTTGTGCAAATAGACTAATATGTAAAATATTACAATATCTTTGGAATTATGGAAACATGGCTGTATGATGACACCATCCAGGGATATTCAATCTTTCGGGAGCATTGCTGGCTAAAGAGGAGGTTAATGCAATAGTGAGGAAGGATATTAGCTCCAATGATGTGGAATTTCTTTGGGTAGGGCTGAGAAACACCAAACGGCAAGAAACATTAATAGAGATTGTGTATAGATCGCCCCCCAGCCCTCACAACACACACACACTGTTAGGGTGATGTTGGGCGTGGCATTAAACTGGAAATTAGAGATGTATGCGATAAAGGAACATTTGTATTTATGGATAACTTTAATCTACATATAAACCGGACAAATCCAATTTGTCACCATACCATAGGGGATAAATTCCTTGAATGTTTGCAGGTTGGTTTTCTGGACTAATACATTGACTTGATCAGGGAAGAAGGGCCCTGGAATAATTGATATTATTTGATTTAAAGTATCTTCCAAAGGGTTTAGCTTAAAGGGCTAAGTCATGGCAGGAGAGTGTAGTGTGCTCCTCCTGCTCTATGTGGGAAGCTGGGAACATTTCCAATGCCCACTGAACAGAGAACAGGCCACCCTAGACTGGATATTGGGTAATAGGAAAGGAACAATTGACAATCTATTTGGGGGAGACCTCTGGGCATGAACAATCATAATATAGTAGAATTCTTCATCAAGATGGAGAGTGACGTAGTTGATTCTGAGTCTCGAGTCCTGAATCTAAATTAAGGAAGCTACAATGGTCTGAGGCACAATTGGTTATGGTGGATTGGGAAACATTATTTATAGCAATGATGGAGGATAAGCAACATTCAAAGAGTGCAAGTGTTTATTTCTGTCTGGCATTAAAATAAAATGAGAACAGTGACCAAACCATGACTTAGCTGGCAAATTAGAAATAGCATTAGATCCAAGGGAGAGGCACACAAATAGACCACAAAAAACAGCAGACCTGAGGATTGGGAGTAGTTTAGAATTCAGCAAAGGAGGACAACTGGATTGATTAAAAAGAGGAAAATAGATTAAAAGAGTAAACCTGAGGGGAACATGAAAACTGATTGTAAAAGCTCCTCTGCATATATGAATGCACACATTCAAAGAATTTACCCCCTATGGTACGGTGACTAATTGGATTTGTCCAGTCAATACATAGATTAAAGTTATCCATAAACACAAATGTTCCTTTATTGCATATATCTCTAATTTCCAGTTTTAATGCCACCCTCAACATGACCCTGGTGGAGGCAAATGTAGGGTCCCTTACAGTAAGAAACAGGGGAATTTATAATGAGGGTGAAAGAAATGGCTAATCAATTAAATACATACTTTGGTCCTGTCTTCATTAAGGAGGACACAAATGATGTACCAAAAATGTAAGGGAACACAGGGGTTAGTGAGAGGGAGGAACTGAAAGAAAACAGTATTAATCGGGAAATGGTGTTAGGGAAATTGATGGGATTGAAGGCCAATCATTTCCATGGCCACAAGTGGGACTCCTGGATGGTGTATTGCCTCCCCGCCAGGATTTAGAGTAGCTCCCCACATTCAGGGAACTAACAGGAGACCCTGCTGGAATGAAGGAGGGGGCAATTGGAACCCCCCAGAAGGTTGGGCAACAGAGGGTGGTGGCCCTGGGCTTGGGCACCTTGGCAGTGCCAGCCTGTGCCTCTGCAAGGGGCAAAATGCCTATTGGGCATTGAGCAGTGCCAAGGGGGTGGGGCCTTCTGTGGGCAGGGCCTAGGGGTGGTCAGCGGGGGTGGGAGATCCCGCTGCCACTCTGCATGGCGATCGGTCTGGAATGGAGGGAGGGCAGTGATTGGGGTGGATGTGGGGGGTAGTCTGCCGGGGGTGGCCTGCCTCCTGGGGAGTGGTCTGATCCCAGGGGGTGTCAATGGGGTGGGGGGGTGTTTGCTGGGGTGAGGAGGGTGGGGCAATTGCCTCTGCTGTGGGGGGGATGGGCTGGACATCAGGGCGCTCTGGGGCGGGGGGGGGTAGGGTCAGGGCTGGCCCAGGAGTTGTTGTTGGGACTGCAATCGGGCCGTGGAGGGGGGTGCTGGAGGGGCAATACTGCAGGGATCCCAGGCTGGCCAGCAAATGGGGGGATTGACAGATCGGGACCTCTGCACATGGGCAGAGCTTCTGAACTGTCAGACTCTGGCACAAATAGGCCTTGCCCCCCAGGGCTTTTAATGAGATTCATGATTGGGATCTCTGCAGTGCACAGAGTAGGGAGGTTCAGGTGTGAAGTTGAACTGAGAAAATAGTCGTGATCTGGAATAGTTTTCTCACCAATTCAGCATTTTGGGAGAATTGCCGCAGTGTGTGCATTGGTGATCATCTTCTGAGCTTTTATAGACTTTGGACAATTACAGATTGGAGGGTAGCTAATGTAGCCCCGTTATATAAAAAGGAAGGTAGGGAGAAAAAGGGGAATTATAGCCTTGTAAACCAATAATGAGGAAAAAGTTACAGTCCATTATAAAAGATTTAATAGCCCAGCAATTGGAAAACAGTGGCAAAATTCTTGGACAGAAATTCAGCATGAATTTACAAAAGGAGAATTATGCTTGACAAATCTACTGGAATTTTTTGAGCATGTAACTCATGGATTTGGTGAGGGGGGGCTTATTTGGACTTTCAGGAGGCTTTTGACAAAATCCCACATAAGAGACGAGTGTGTAAAATTAAAACGCATGGCATTAGGAGTAGTGTATTGAGAATGGATGAAAGACTGGCTGGCAGGCAGGAAACAAAGAGAAGAAATAAACAGGTCTTTTTGCAATGGCAGGCATGGACTGGTGGGGTACTGTAGGGATCAGTGCTAGGACCTCAGCTGTCCACAATATACATTTATGATTTAGATGAGGGAACTAAATGCAGTCTCTCCAAATTTGCATCTGACGCAAAGCCGGGTGGGAAAGTGAGCTGTGAGGAGGATGAAGAAGTGCTTCAGTGTGATTTGAACAAGTGAATGTGTGAACAAATGTATGGCAGATGCAGTATAATGTGGGAAAATGCAACGTTATTCACTCTGGCAACAAAAACAAGAAGGCAGATTATTACCTGAATGGCGAGAGATTGGGGGTGGGGAGAGGGGGGTGGGGAAATGTGCAATGAAACCTCACTTTTCTTGTATACCAATTGCTGAAAGTAAGCATGCAGGTGCAGCAGGCAGTGAAGATGGTAAACAGCACATTGTCCTGCCTAGCAAGAGAATTTGAGTACAGAAACAAGCATGTCTTGCTTCAATTATATAGGGCATGGGTGAGACCACACCTGGAATGTTGTGTGCAGTTTATCTGAGAGAGGATGTTATTGCAGAAGTGCAACACAGGTTGCCTGGGATGGCCGGACTGTCATTTGAGGAGAGATTGAATTAAGATTATATTCACTGGAGTTTAGAAGAATGAAGGGGGCATCCCTTGGAAACCTATAAAATTCTAATAGATCTAGACAGGGTGCATGCAAGAAGGATGTTCCCGATGGTGGGGGTGTCCAGACCAAGCGTCACACAGTCTAAGGACATGGGATAAATCATTTAGGACTGAGATAAGGAGAAATTTCTTCATCCAGAGAGTGGTGAGCCTGTGGAATTGAAGCAGTTGATGCCAAAATATTGTATGTTTTCAAGAAGAAATTAGATATCACTCTTGGGGTGAAAGGGATCAAAGGAAATGGGGGGAAAGCAGGAACAGATTACTGGGTTGGGTGATTAGCCATCATCACAATGAATGATGGAACAGGCTCGAAGGACCAAATGGCCTATTCCTACTCCTATTTTATATGTTTCTATTTAGCTATGCACCCCCAGTGGATCCCCTTTACCCGATTCCCATTTTTCAAAACTGGGGCAATGTTTAATTTGGGGAACAATGTGGCGGGGAGCCCATTAATGAGATGTTAATATATTGAAATGAAGTTCCTGACCTTCCTGGGTAGGAACCTCATTATGCCACTGGTGTGGGGCTGGGAAAAATTGGAAAACAAGCTCTCATGGAATTTGTGCCCATGTTGCTGTTTGCACTTGCAGTGAACACGGACAGAAAATCAACCTCAATATAACATTCTTTCAAAATATGGTCACTCCTCCTTACAGGCACCTTTATGACAATGTTAATAATTAACCCTTTCTCATTGCACACCACTGGAACCAAATAATCTCTCTCCTTGGCACACTGATCTAGAACTGTGATGTTAGTGTACCTTTAATAAATGCTTTTTTTAATCATGCTCTCTGCAGTTATAATCAGACCTTTTCAGTTTTTTTCTAATGTTGCCGGGCTGTCTGCTAGAAGTCCTTTTATTGCTGCTTCAATGGCTTGACTGGGGTTTTGTTTACTTTTTATTATGTGCCTCATGTACTCAGGTATTCTTATGACCTTGCATTGTGAGGGGGAAGATTGATTGGCAAGTCAAAGTCAGGTGGTTCCTTCTCAGAAGAGTTCAAGGACTTACTTTCAGTTTTAATTTAGAAGGAGGTGGATATCAAACTGAAAAGAAGTATTTCTCTCTCCCTCCCTGGTTTTGGCAATTCTGCGGTTAGCTGCAAGCAAGTTTCCTGGCCTTCCAGGATTGGAAAATCTGCTGTTGGTGGTTGGCTTGCCTAGAATCCCCCCAGTGTTTTGGGGAGCCGTTCTGACTCTAAGGTTGTTTGTGTGTGATCATAAGAACATAAGAAGTAGGAGCAGGAGTAGGTCATCTAGCCCTTCGAGCCTGCCCTGCCATTCAATAAGATCATGGCTGATCTGAAGTGGCTCGGTTCCACTTTCCCACTTTCTCCCCATAACCCTTAATTCCCTTGTCTACCAAAAACCTATCTACCCGTGTCTTAAATATATTTAGCGAGGTAGCCTCCACTACTTCAACAGACAGAGAATTCCAGAGATTCATCACCCTTTGAGTGAAGAGGTTCCTCCTCAACTCCATTCTAAACTGCACCCCCCTTATCTTGTGCCTCAAGAGAACTGCAGCATTCAACCATAGGACCAAATTCCAGTATCACGTGAGCATTAGTCTTTGCTGTATTAAACCTGCAGCAAAGATGTTGTTTGTGGGATTTGTTTCATTGGAACAGTGTTTAGCTGTTAAGGTTTATCCAACACCATGATTGTTTTGTTTTATTTGTAATTGCTTAAAGCTATTGCTAATTTCTTTCTATACATACTGTATATTTAAATAAACTTTGTTTGATTAAAAGCTCCTTAGTGGATCAGTTGGATCGTAGCTGAAGTGAAATGTCTCACGTTCACCCTAGCCAAATTCAAAGTGCAAAATTTATGATCCAGGCAGACTTCATAAAACGCTTTGGAGTTTCTGACCTGAATTATAGCAAACACTGTCTTGTGTGTGTTTCATGAATTCATCTTTGAAACTACTGCTGAAATTTTACCATTTACTATGAAAATGCATCTTCATTAAAAAGGAAAGAAAGCTGAGAAGGAATAATTTTGTTCAAAGCATTCCCCCATTTTATCAAAGAAAATCCGAGCATCTACAGAACTGTTTACTTGATGTTACCGTAAAAATTTGACCAGTGTGAAGATGCTTGAATTTAGTACTTTTTTCTGTTTGGGAACACCCCCGGAGATCCTTTAGCCATGCTATGGTTTACCTTGATAAACAAAAGCAGATATTCAATATCTTAACATCAATTCAGTGAGTCAGTCACAAGCAATCTAAGCTGCAATTGAAATTTGATCTCCATATTGTGGAACAATGCACATGAAGTATATTTTCTGTAACTGGAGATCTTGTGGTATGGTGAGTACCCTTTGAGCTGGAGCTTCGAATCCCACACCAGGATTTGGTGGCCAAGGAGTGTCAAACATGTTGAGTGTGTCAATGTGTAAATTCTTCCAAACATGCTAATGGCTGCTGGTAAGAATGGGAGAGACTCCTGGTCAGCTACATTTGATGTGGAGTGGTGTCCCTCCAGTTGCAAGTCCCTGGCAACACTGTTCTGGGAATCACTAGCCAAGGAAACAAATGAAAGTCTGCCTTAGTGCAGCATCAGGTGCAGGAAAAGAACTAGACACTATCAACAAGAGGAAGTTAACAGGGAAAACCTGTAAAACAAGTGGCATATTGTGCAGATTTTTCAAAAGATGCCTTATCAACCTTAATAAATAGTTTTTCTTTTACTTACATCTGCATTGTGTACTAATGTTATTACCAAAAACATATCATGCCCATGGAGCTTTTATATTGCACTTTTATTCTAATGAAAATTAAGTATCCAATTATATTTCAGACTGTAATATGTGTATGAAAATATTTTGTTCAGGGATATCTAGAAATTGCTACCATTGTCCATTAGAAAATACCTGCACTGATCCGCAAACAAGAACTTGAATATAGACTAATTTTTTCTTCTGGAATTCTGCTTTTTCCGACTATAACTTTGGGTGGCATAGTGGCACAGTGGTGCCTCACAGCGCCAAGGACCTTGGTTCAGTGGGTAACACTGTCAGTGTGGAGTTTGTACTTTCTCCCTGTGTCTCTGTGGGTTTCCTTCGGGTGCTCCAGTTTCCTCTCACAGCCAAAGATGTACAGGTTAGGTTGATTGGCAATGAAAAATTGACCCTAGTGTTACGGGGGTTAGCAGGGTAAATGTGTGGAGTAATGGAAATAGGGCCTGGGTGGGATGTGGTTGGTACAGACTTGATGGGCCAAATGGCCTTCTTTTGTCCTGTATGGAATCTAATTTCACATTCAGTGGCTGAAGGAACAAACTTGTCACTATATGTGGTGGCTGAGTGAATCAGTAATTGCTTTACAATTAATATTGTAGGTCTGCCATTGTATGTTAATTATTTTTGTTATTATTAATCAAAACAGCCAATTTCCATTCTCCGATACATCAACTGGATGGTGGGTAAGTCAAGCAGAATGTCTGGATTATGTTGTTAAGTAAGGACTTGGTTATTTCAATGGTCAGGTCTCATTTACATGGAACTGGTGCACTGCCCACAGATTTCCTGTTTAGCTTGCCAATTGTGGGAAGCAAATCAATAGAACTTAGTCAGATAACAACCATTCAGCAAAATGGCCAGTCTGAAGTTCAAAACGTCATGGGGTGATGGTTAGATTCTCTCTCCTTGAAGATGGTCATTACCTGACACTTTTGTGATGCAAATACTATTTGCCATTTATCATCCCTGAATATTCTCCAGGTCTTGCAGTGTATATGGACATGGACTGCTTCAGTGTCTGAGGAGTTCGTGAATGGTGTTGAATATTGTGCAATCATCTGCAAACCTCTCACTTCTGGTGTTATGATGGAAGAAGATGTTCAGACTTAGGACACTACCCTGAGGAATTACTTTAGTTATACCCTGGAGCTGAGATAATTGACCTCCAACAATCTCAACCACCTTCCTTTGTGCTAGGTGTGACTCCAACGAGGTTTTTACCCTGATTCCTATTGATTGTGGTTTTGCTAGAGCTTTTTGGTTCAACACTTGTTCAAACGCTGCCTTGATGTCAAGGCATCTCACCTCACTTCTGGCATCCAGCTCTTTTGCCCATATTTGAACCAAGTCTGTAATAAGATCAGGAGCTGAGTGACCCTGTTGGAACTCAAACTGAGCATCAGTGAGCAGGTTATTGATAGCACTGTTGATGACCCCTCCATCAGATTGCTGATGATTGAGAGAAGACTGATGGGGTGGTAATTGGCCAGGTTTGATTTCTCCCTCTTTTTGTGTACAGAACACACCTGAGCAACTTCCCGCATTGCCATGTAGATGCCAATGTTGTATCTGTACTGGAAGAGCTTGGCTCCCTTAATTTCTCTATCTCTTCATTGCTCTTGCCTTCTTTAAGTTTCTTCTTAAAATTGACCCCTGATCGAGTTTTAAGTAATGTAACTTAATATTTCATTCTTTGGCTTGGTATTAGTTTTTCTTATAACATATTTTTGTGAAACTCTTTGGAACTTGCTCTCCATTGAACTTGCTGTAGAAATGCAATTTGTTGGTATTTGTATCCAGGTGTGAGATCCTATAAGACACTTCTCAACTGTACATACAGGTTTCACACATTTCAGAAGGGTAATCAGGTCAATAGCTGGCAGTTTTGCCAATATGACTAATACAAAGCTCAGGCTTACATAACTTTCTCTGATTCCATGCTATGGGATGCCTTGAGACTTTACTTGCATTAAAGGTACTACATAAATCATAGAATCCATACAGAGCAGAAGGAGGATATTCGGTCCATTGAGTCTACAGCTACACTCTGAAAGAGCATCTTATCCAGGCCCACTGCCTGCACTAACCCTGTAACCCCATGCATTTAACCCATTAATCTTCCTAACCTACACATCATGGGACATTAAGGGGCAATTGAGCATGGCACCTTGGGACTGTGGAAGGAAACAAGAGCACCCAGAGGAAACCCACGCAGACATGGGGAGAATGTGCAAACTCCACACAGTCACTCAAGGCTGGAATCGAATCCGGGTCCTTAGCACTGTGAGGCGGCAGCAGTGCTGTGAGGTTAGCAGTGTTAACCACTGTGCCAGCGTACTGGTGCTATGAAAAGTGAGTCGTCTGCGTTAGAAATTGTTCTGGTTATTAGTGGAAAGGATATTTTTATGTTAATGAGAACATACAGGCCTGAAAAAAGGTTGCAGCTCATCTGACTAGTCTTATTATGAATGAGATACCATACTACGCAATACTTTTGTTTCTCTGTTCTATTTTTCAAGGTACATACCTATGGTCCACCTAAATCGGTAGTACTTGCTCCAGTCAACTTAATTGCTTCGTCTGGCAACTCTTTCCTCACATTCACCACTCCCAAATAGGTTTATCTGAACTGCCTTCACTCAAATAAACTTTAAATACTGCTGATGCTGGATATCTGAACACGTGTGGACCCCAAACGTTCTCCACAGATACTGCCAGACTTGAGTTTATCCAGCATTTTCATGTCTTTTCACAACTGGCCTCCTGATTTTGAGACAATGACCTATTGTTGTAGGATCTTTGCTTTAAACAAATTGAGGTTGGTATTGGGAAATTATATCAATTAGAACAAACCTTTTAAAACTGGAGCAAAGTTCAGGTCAGAGGGGAACAAAACTTACAAACGCCTGTTACGGTTTAAATTTCCAATGTTTGTAGTCTCATGTAACGTAATTACACCTGTCTATTTCCAGGCATTGCAAAATAAAGAACAGATACTTGGTTCTGTTTGAATTCAAATGCATTAGTCCCTTGGCTTTAAAAAAAATTACCCTCAATCTAATGTCAGAGTCCCTACTGCCAGTGTAATAACTGTGTTCCTTCAGCCACTTACCTCGCTGACGATGGTGGAGATGTACTGATCCTTACTGTACTCCCAACCATCCAAACAGGGCTCCTGTTCTAGCTCAGACATATTGAAGGAATCTGGATCGGGAAATGTCTGCGAAAGATTCACGATCACATCCAGCCGGTACCGTCTGCATTTGCTGTGCTGGAGTTTGCCTTTTTCCAGTTGCAGGGGGATAGTCCTATTGATCCACGCTTCACTCAGATTGAGATTCCTGGGAATTAAGCAGCGATGCTCTGGAATATCCCCGACAAAAACGATGGACATTCCGCCGAAGCCATTGGGGAAGACACTGAGACTAAGGAGGAAGAAGGTAGCTTTCTGGTAGGGTCCCCATTCTCCGAGGAAAGCGGTGATTTCATCGTAATCCCGCATGCTGGTGACAGTGGGGGGAGAGACTGGCAGCGATTAATTTCCCTAAAAGTGCAAGAATTGGCCGTTGGGGGGCGGACCACAAGTTTGCAGAACTACATTATTTCAAAGTCTAAATAACTCTAGATCGTTTTAAAATAGTTTGATCTTTCTCCGACATTGGCTCTGTATTCTTAAAGCGGATTCATTCATGAGTTTAAAATTCTTTTGGCAGGAGAAACTTTTTTTCCTTTCTGAATCAGAACCACAGCTTGCCAACTTTGCACAGGCTCAACCGTTGTTCAGTGATTTGTTTGTTGCATTCATTATGTGTGTGTGTGTTGGACGAAGATCGCGTGGGATGTGCAGGCATCTTGCACGGCAGCATTAACAGGTCGTTCGCCTATACATGAAACAACTTGCATTTAATATAGCGCCATTAGTGAATGTAAGAAGTCTCACAACACCAGGTTAAAGTCCAACAGGTTTATTTGATAGCACAAGTTTTCGGAGCACTGCCCGAAGTGAGTGGGAGTTGTGTTCACAAGCAGGGCATATAGAAACACAAACGCAGTTTGCAAGATAAGAAATGTGAGTCTTTACAGGTAATCAAGTCTTAAAGGTACAGACAATGTGAGTGGAGAGAGGGTAAAGAGATGTATATTGTCTCCACATTGGGCAGACGCAATGGGCCTTCTGCACTGAAGGATTCTATGATTCCATCAAATACGATACAAAAGTTGTATCATTTGATACAGCCTCAAACAGGAAGAAGGATGGAGTAGGGGGTGAGCTATGATTTTTGGGGGGATGCTTCTAAGCCTGATGAGTCTCAAATGCTTAGAGAGAAGGCATATGGGATATTTGCCTTTTTAGCCAAGGCATGGCTCTCTTCCACCCAGGCAGTTATACTGACTTGTGCATTCCCGGCAAGTTCCCTTCATCTGGCTCCTGCTTTGGAAAAATGGTTGTAAAACTTGCTAACGTGACATCATGGCAGTGAGGGGGTTTTCCAAATGTGGAAAGATATGTCCAGGAGGTTTGCTAATTATATTACCATTCTTTGAAATGAGCTTCCCGACCTTCCTGGGAAGGACCTTCGTTACATTACTGGTGAAGAGAATCGAGCAAGATATTGCCAGTAAAATTCCCATTTTCTGAGTCTTGGGAGATTTTGTGCCCACTTGCCGTGAATGTGGGTGCAAAATCGCGGTACATGATTTTTTGTAAATATACATTTATTGAAAGTGCAGGAATAGGTTACAGGTCACATATACCTCACCTTTGCTGGTGTCCTCATTGAATACTACTTTGATTTCCTTCTGCATTGCTTCCACTTCGCCTGCTTTGAATGCCAAATTTTTGGTACTCCCAGATCTTATCTCTACAGCAGGGGGGCAAAAAATCCACCTGTCACAGATCACAAGCTTGCCTTTTTGGTGTCTCGGTCATCGGTGCTGATCCAAAATGTATTTGTTTCTTGGCATTGCAGGATAATTGCAGTCGAGTAAATCCATTATGGCCCCATTACAATTGCAAGATACTTTGGTGGGAAAAGATACTTTGGGTCACAACTGCCACAAATATTCCTAAAATCTTAAATGGTCAAAGGAAAATGAAAACAACAAAAGAAACCTTTGAGAAATTGTCAGAAAATCCTGCCTCTCGTCTTCATGGTGCTTGACAAAGAAACAAAGCTCACGTTTATAGAATCCCAACAGTGCAGAATGAGGCCATTCAGCCCATCGGGTCTGCACCAACAACAATCTCACCTAAGCCCTATCCCCGTAACCCCACGTATTTACCCCACTAATCCCTCTAACCTACGCATCCCTGGACAGGAAGGGACAATTTAGCGTGGACCTAACCTGCACATCTTTAGATGGTGGGAGGAAACCAGAGCATCTGGAAATCCACGCAGAACGGGAGAATGTGCAAACTCCACAAAGAAAGTGGCCCAAGCCGGTAATCAAACCCAGGTCCCTGGATGTGGGAGGCAGCAGTGCTAACTACTGTGCCACTGTGCCTCCCGTGTTATATAACACCTATCACTTCTTCAGAATATCCAAGATGAACTTACCATAGTAAGTAATAATAGTAGTAATATAGTAACCTTAGACAAACAAAGACCAGTTGCTAATTTTCACAGAGCAGGCCCCACATCAGCAGTTGAATGAACAAGCTGTGTCTGATAAATCTTTGATGAGGGCAAAAGATGCATTGAAATATCACTCCTCTGTGTTATCCATGAGGCAATTACGAAAGCTGTTTAAATTTGAAATATAATTGCTGTTATCATTTATAGTAAAATATAATAGAAATAAATCTTAGTCATTTAAAATGTGAAAAAGTACCTAACTTATCTGAATTCTGATTACAGGTCCATGTAAGGACAATTGATATCCAATTAACCTGGGTACAAATTTTTGTTCAGTGTTTCAAAGCAAGCCACTGCATGGGAAATGTTAAAACAGACTGAAATGTGATTAGCCATCAATAAATATGGATTAAGATATGGCAGAGCAGATTATATGTGTGGCCTTCAGTATGTTTGGGGATTTGTGGACAGTGTGCCTGCCCTGAGCAAACAGGTCCACAAATAAATGGTGTTGCCTTGGAACTCACTATTTCGTCATTGAGATAAAATAGGAATTGTAAACACCAGCACACATAAGGGAAGGGGGGAGCATCTGGACAATTTTCCCTGACCTCAGTCACAACATCATGGAGAGGTTGGTGGGACTGATTGTGCACAGTATAAAGAGAGAGTAGTGAGATAAAGAAATAGTGCTTATCTGGTGCCATAGGTTCATAGAACTTTCTACTTGTGAGAGATAAGGATGAAGGCTGTAGGAAGGATATTTAGAATGCTTACCCTGATACCTTGCCTTGTAACAGAAAGCTGTTCAGATGAATGTGGGGAAGCATAACGAGGTGGTTCTAACAAATTCAATAATTTGAGAAATTGATAACATCCTACTTCAGCAGAGGAGCATTGTTGGGGTACCTGAGCAGAAACCCCAAAGTATGTTATGAAGCCTAACTGGACCCCAACAGTTTTTTTGAGTTAACATTAGCATGAGGGTAAGATGTTTCACTCCAGATGTGATCCGATTGACAAACTAGAAAGCTTTTGTCAAAACAAACTTTAATTAACAATACAGCTTAACTATAATGATTGAATTGGCTTAACTTTTAACAATTGAAATACTTAAATGTGACAAAGTACAATTCTTATCTGCTAACCTATCTCTATTAGTTCCAGGTCAAGTAATATTCCTCTTATAGACTTAAATTCCCCTTCAAAATCAGTTAGCAACACACAGGCTTACGTATTTGTACTTGTTAACAGTCCTAGAGCTTTTGGGCACTTCTGAGGACAGAGAGAGAGAGAAAGAGACAGAGAGATTCACTTGTCTTCTGACAGCCCCAAACAGCAGCCTCCAGTGAGAGACAGAGACACCTCTTGCTTTTTTTCAGAACCAAGTAGAAACTAACGATGCTTAGCTCCTGCCTTTCATGTGATTCTGTCTTTTGCTAATCAAACTCATCAAACCAGCTGGCTGGTGCAAACAAATTGACACTGTGTAAACAGAGCTTAATTTTAAACATGCCCCTCACAAGAAACATGATATAAAAGCATTTCTTAAAGGCACAGCATCATCACAATTTTGAAACAGGAGTGGGCCATTTAATCCTTTTGCCCATTTCACAATTCATTGTGATCATGTTGAACTTGCAACCTGGGCCAGAATCTTCAGGCTGTTCGTATCCCGCCAGCACTGCAAGCGAGAACAGAGAATTTTGGTGCTCAGCCATATATCTGTTCACTGCAATGGGACCAGAGAATCCCGTTGGCGTGAACAGCTGGAGAATCCCACCCCTAACTTCATCTAACAGTCATTTCTCCATATTATCCTTTGGCTAATGAAAATCTAAGGATCTCAATTTTAAAATTATTTGGGGGAAAGGATTTTCAAATTCATATCACAAGGAAGGATTTCCATTTCACTCCAGAACAATATGGCTCTAACAACCTGACTGGTCCCAAATCCTCAATTACTGAAAATATTCCTCTCAATCAACCCAATCTGTTTTGCTTAATGTCTTTAAATCTTTTGAATTTCAGAGACTATAAGCCTATCTTGTGTAATTCCTCCTTTTAATTACTCCCTTGGAATCCAGTGATTAATCTGATAAATTTGTGTTGGTTCCCTCCAAGACTATTATATCAATCCTCAGTTGTGGTGTCCAGACATGCCAAACACATTCTAGGTGTGGTTTCACCAATGTTTTGCAACTAAAATGTATCTTCCACCAGCCTTATCATTTTCACTGCTTCACTCACTTCTTTTCACTGTTCTGCTCTGCCCTGATCCTGCTGTAGTCATTTGCACTACTCTGATGTACCTTGGCCTTAGTTTCTTTCCTTCTTTAACAATTTTCTTGACCTTATCATAGAATCCCTACAGTGCAGAAGAAGGCCGTTCGGCTCATCAAGTCTGCACTGACAACAATCGCACCCAGGCCCAACCCCATAACCCTACATATTTAGCTCACTAATCCCTCTAACCTACACATACTGCACACTAAGGGGCAATTTAGCAGTTCCAATCAACATAACCCACGCATCTTTGGACCATGGGAGAAAACCGGAGCACCCGGAGGAAACCCTCGCAGACACAGGGAGAATGTGCAAATTCCATACAGACAGTGACCCAAGCCGGGAATTGAACCTGGTCCCTGGCGTTGTGAGGTGCCAGTACTAACCATTGCCATTGTGCTGCCCAGTAACCACTGTGCCATCATGCTGTCCACCCTTTTTCTTCACTCCCTTCTGACTTCAGCCTTTAAATTGCTCCAGTCCAGTTCCTGCCTCTCCCTGTTTGTTAATGTGTTAGTTCATGGGATGTATATGTGGCTGGCAAGGCCATCATTTTTTGCCCACCCCTTAAATTCATCAACAGTTGCAGTAAAGGAGAAGAAATGCCAGTGATTGACAATTGCCAAAGTGGTGTAAGACATGTCTACATTGGTGGAAAGTCTACCTCATTTTGATGCATACTTCTCGGACAATAAAATCTACAGCACTGGGTGGCATGGTGGCACAGTTGTTAGCACTGGTGTCTCACAGCTCCAGGGACCTGAGTTCAATTCCCACCTCGGGTGACTACCTGTGTGGAGTTTGCACATTCCCCCTGTGTCTGCATGGGTTTCCTCTCACAGCCCAAAGATGTGAGAGTTTGGTTGACTGGACATACTAAATTGCCCCTTCATGTCAGGGAGATTAGCATGGGGTTACGCAGGTAGGACTTGGGTGGGTTTGTTGTCAGTGCAGACTCGATGGGCCGAATGGCTTCCTTCTGCACTGTAGGGATTCTGTGATTTCTATGAGGTATATTTGGAGCAAAGTCACACATCTCGTGACACCATAAGCTGAACTCACCGCCATTCACCTGAACTTCAGCTGTCTGGCAGATGATTGTTTTATAACAATTTTAAATTATTTTAAACATTTAATAAATTTTAAATCCTTTAACAATTGTTCACTGCCCAGTGACTGCACCTGGGGAGAACCTTGGGACAAATCTGGGTATGTTTTCCAGGTGCTGTAAGTCCATAGTGGACCTTCGAAATAATCATACTTCAAACTACAGGGAAAAGAGCAAACAATGTTTCTGGAAATGAATTCAGGCTACATCTCATGTAGCACGCACAATATTCCTCCCTCTCTCTGTCTCTCATTGCTTGGAACTGAGTGATTCGAAAGTTACTTGCCCCAACTCATCAGAGAAGGGATATTCAAAGACTTGTATAATCCTGTTTATGCTGCTTTCTGAAGAGTGCTTTCAGAAGGCTTTATAATACTTCAGTTCAATTCTTGCCTGAATATTCATTGCTCAACTTTTTGTTCTGACATAAAAGTGAATCAAACGACCATTTGGACCGGCATAATGCACCATAACCTTCACACGTTGGACTTGGCTCTTTGTATTCTATGACGATAATTTTGAGCCCACGTCCTCCCTCCATGGGAATAGTGGTCCCTACTCAAATTCTGGAGAGACTCAGAAAAAAAATGCAATTTGTGCTGGAAAGTTTCTGAGTTCCGATTTTCCTGGCCCCCTGAGGGGAGTAGTGTGAAACAAGCTGTGAGACTGCAGAAAGCTCGGTTTACTACATTAGCATGTGATTAGTGAGCATTCTCTCCCCTCTTACCGGATATTCAGCAGGTAGTGCAAAGAACAAAGAACAAAGAACAAAAACAGCCCGGGAAACAGGCCCTTCGGCCCAACGAGCCCGTGCCACCATTTTAATACTACCAGTCCCCCCGTCCACCCATGACCCTTATCCTTTGTTTTTATGGCAATCCATATTGAGGGAAACTAATTTAGGGACAATTTATTACTTCCAATCAGCCTAATAGCACATCTTTGGGGTGTGGGAGGAAACCGGAGCACCCGGAGAAAACCCACGCAAGCACGGAGAGAATGCGCAAACTCCCACAGACACTGGCCCAAATCCATGTGTCTACACAGCAATCAGTGATAGTCACTGAGCTGTCGTGTTGCCCAGCATCTGGTCCAGTTTAAGCGTACACTAATGACATGAAGCACTAGGCCAATCTCGAACATTCAAGAGCAGCCCAAGTACGAGCCATTGTGCAGTGACGTCCCGCCAGCGCGATTTACAACAGGGCTGCAGGAGCATGAACCTGGTGGCTTCACTCCTGAAGGGGGATTTTGGAAGCGAGCGTTCGGGCAATCAGCACTCTCTAGGGTGTTCACAGCTCGGGAGATACAACTAAGTAAAACTCGAGGCTGGGTTGAGGGTCCCAGAATCACTATTTCAAAGAGAGAGGTCAGGAGGGGTCACTTGGACCTAGAATGCCTGCATTAAAATGACACCTCTACTACCTTCCCCAAGAGTTCAACTCTGTTATCCTGGCAGCAAGTTACATCCCAGCTCACGCAAACGTGAATACCACACTGGACGAAATATACACCACCATAAGTGGCCTTGAGGCAAAACATCCTGAGGCTTTGATCATCGTGGCCGGGGACTTCAATCAGGCCAAGCTCAAGACCTTCCTACCAAGATACCACCAACACATCTCCTGTTCCACCAGCGGGCCAAACATTCTAGACCACTGTTACAGAGATATCAAACATGTCTACCACTCTATCGCGCGCCCACACTTTGGCAAATCAAACCACAAGACTGTGCTCCTGCTCCCAGCTTACAAGCAAAATCTGAAATGGGGAATCTGTTAAGGAAAGCCATGCAATATTGGTCTGAGGAATCAGATGATCTTCTGCGGGATTACTCCCAGTCAGTAGACCGTTCAATATTTAAAAACTCAGTGACCAACCTGAACAATTAGCCACTACACTAACTGACTTCATTAGTACATGTGTAGAAGATTGTGCTAAAGAAGCAAGTCTGTGTTTTTCCCAGAAACAATGGATGAACAGTGATACCAACTGCTTTCTGAAGTCCAGGTCTGAGGCTTTCAAGTCAGGTGACCCTAACCTGTACAAGGGATCCAGATGTGATCTATGGAGATCCATCAGAGATGCCAAAAGAAACTACTGGACCAAGCTAGATTCCCATGCTAGCCATTTGGATCCCAATGATAATGGCAATGTCTACAAAACATTACAGGCTACAAGATTGTAAGGGGGAATTCAGAATAACCTGGGACTAAAAAGACTAATGAATCAGAATAGATTAATTTAGAATAAAATCATGGAGTGCATGGAAAATATTTTACAGAGATACTGTTTGCATAGAAATACATATAACCATTGTTAGAGGATTTAAACATGTATTTGTGAAAATACATTCTGTATTAAAAACACACACCTTGGCTAATGGTGCAATACTCTAAGGCATGATAGGATGTAATCAAGTAAGAAGAACCACATTCTTTAGAACGGTACAGCCACAGAGCGCAATTCTTATCAGTATGGACTATAGGTAATCCTGATAGTCCCAGACAGTTAAATGAATAGGCCATACATTACATGAGATAAGAAAACTGAAACTGTGAGAAAGAACTTTCAAAGTCCACAACTTACATATTCCCATGTTGTCAGAAAGTAAATGTTATTGGCTGTGGTAAATGACCTGTACTAATAATGTTTGGTTCTTGCCTGGCTGGGGTGAGCTGGGAAGGGGGCGGGAGGAGGGTGGGGAGATGGTTGGGTGGGGGGGTGGTGGCGGGGCGGGATGCAGAATGGCTTTTGAAAAATGTATAATTATAATGTTGAAAGTGATGTAACTTCAGAGTAGATTTTGGACTGCCCAAGGTCTCTCTCCCAGCCTACATTGGTTAACAAAATAACATTTTGATCTAGAATACTGTCCTGGTTTTAGCTGAGCCAGCTCAATACTTAATCTCTGAAAAAAAAGCTCCAACAAAGATGAAGGCATGTAAAATTGTCGACACTATTGCATGCCTCCCCGATGAGCTCAATGCCTTCTATGCCTGTTTTGAGTAAGAGGCCAGTGAGAGAATGCTCTCTACTCCAGAAGCCTTGGACGAACCTGTATCTGAGATACCATCGCAGACACCTGAGCAGATTTCTTGAAAGTCAACCTACGGAAAGCAACTGGCCTGGATGGAATACCTGGATAAGCACAAAGATCCTGTGGGGACCAGCTGGTGGTGGTATTCGCAGATATCTTTAACCTCTCTTTACACCAATCTACTTCAAGAAGACAACCATCACCCCTATACCAAAGAAAAGCCAGACAGCATGTCTCAATGACTATCGCTCAGTGACATCCATCATTATGAAGTGCTTCAAAAGGTTAGTCATGGCACAAATCAATGAGAGGATGGGCTTTGCTGGAAGGGGTTCACCCTTCCATGGACGGGGGTTGGGGGGTAGGCTCAGTGGGGGGGCACTGCCAGCAGCAGTGGTTCCTTACTGTATCATTGGTGTGGGAGAGTCATAGCACTGCCATTCTCGCACTCCACACTGAGTGAGCATGGTGGTTTCCCCAAGCTTGGGAGCATGAACATAGGGTGGAGGCTCTGTGGGTGAACAAAGTGAATTTTAATGCCACGCATTCAATACAAAGTGGTGACCTCTCGACAGTAGTGCCTATATTCACCCATGCCCACTAATTTCCTAGTGATTCTTAATCTTCCTCACCCTCACACTACGTCTAGGTGGATCCACAACTGAGGTTGTGGTGGCCCACTGACTTCCACAACTTTTTTTCTGAAATGACTTTGCCGGGCGTTCCCCTGAGGGTCCTGGGACTCGGAGGGTCCAGGCCTGCTTTCAGGCAGTTTGGATGTTTGACTGCTGCCCCCTCTGAGGCTGGAGATGTGTCGCTCACAGGGAGGGGGTTGTCAGCTGGGCTGGAGATGCCTGGGGTCCCCTGGCTGGAGGTCCCTGGGCTTTACTGCTCTTGATCCTCTTCCCTTCAGATTCCCAGAGGCCCCTCCGTGGGATGGAGGGGCAGCTGGAATGAAGTCCAGAAGTCCTGCTACCCTCTGCTGCTGACACTCGTGGATTTCCATCAGTGCTTACACCATGTAGTTAAACTCCTGCTCCATGGAGTTATGCCCTTAGATATAGAGGTCATGAGCTGAATCACAGTGCAGACATCTCCTGCCATGGAGTGCTCATCCTGTGCTGAAACCTCTGCTGCAGAGGCCACCCTCGCAGTGTTGGCCTCATTGTGCTGCAGTGAAGGCAGAGGGTGATGGGATTCAGTCTTGTAATCCAAGAATATAGAACATAGAACATTACAGCACAGTACAGGCCCTTCGGCCCTCGATGTTGCGCCGACCAGTGGAACCAATCTAATGACCCTCTAACCTAAACTATTCCAATGTTATCCATATGCCTATCCACTGACCATTTGAATGCCCTTAAAGTTGGCGAATCCACAACTGCTGCAGGCAGAGCATTCCACGCCCTTACTACCCTCTGAGTAAAGAACCTGCCCCTGACATCTGTCCTATAACTCCTACCCCCTAATTTAAAGCTATGTCCCCTCATGTTAGCCATCTCCATCCGAGGAAAAAGGCTCTCACTATCCACCCTATCTAACCCTCTGTTCATCTTGTATGCCTCAATTAGGTCACCTCGTAACCTTCTTCTCTCTAAAGAAAATAACCTCAAATCCCTCAGCCTTTCCTCAAAAGACCTTCCCACCATACCAGGTAACATCCTGGTAAACCTCCTCTGCACCCTTTCCAATGCCTCCACATCTTTCTTATAATGCGGCGACCAGAACTGTATGCAATACTCCAAGTGCGGCCGCACTAGAGTTTTGTATAGTTGCAGCATGACCTCACGGCTCCGAAATTCAATCCCTCTACCAATAAAAGCTAATACACCGTACGCCTTCTTAACAACCTTATCAATCTGGGTGCCAACTTTCAGGGAGCTATGCACATGTACACCAAGATCTCTCTGCTCGTTAACACTACTAAGAGTCCTTCCATTAGCCCTATATTCTGTACTCCTGTTACTCTTATCAAAGTGAATCACCTCACACTTTTCCGCATTAAACTCCATTTGCCACCTCTCAGCCCAGCTCTGCAGCTTATCTATGTCCCTCTGCAAACTGTAACATCCATCCTCACTGTCTCCAACTTCTCCGACTTTGGTGTCGTCAGCAAATTTACTAACCCATCCTTCTACATCCTCATCTAGGTCATTTATAAAAATGACAAACAGCAGTGGCCCCAAAACAGATCCCTGAGGTACACCACTAGTAACTGAACTCCAGGTTGAATATTTCCCATCAACCACCACCCTCTGTCTTCTATCAGCCAGCCAATTCCTGATCCAAACTGCTAAGTCACCCTCAAACCCATGCATCTGCATTTTCTGCAGTAGCCTACCATGGGGAACCTTATCAAATGCTTTACTAACATCCATATATACCACATCAACTGCCTTACCCTTATCCACCTCTTTGGTCACCTTCCCAAAGAACTCGATAAGGTTTGTGAGGCACGACCTACCCTTCACAAAACCGTGTTGACTATCCCTAATCAATTTGTTTCTCTCTAGACGATTACAAATCCTATCCCTTATAATTCTTTCCAAAACTTTGCCCATACCAGAAGTAAGGCTCACCGGTCTATAATTCCCAGGATGGTCTCTACTCCCCTTCTTGAACAAGGGGACAACATTTGCTATCCTCCAGTCTTCCAGCACTATACCTGTAGCCAATGATGACATGAAGATCAAAGCCAAAGGCTCTGCAATCTCCTCCCTAGCCTCCCAGGGAATCCTAGGGTAAATTCCATCTGGCCCAAGGAACTTATCTATTTTCATACTCTCAAGAATTGCTAACACCTCCTCCTTATGTACCTCAATCCCGTCTAGTCTACAACCCTGTATTGCAGTATTCTCCTTGACTACACACTTTTTCCCGCGTGAATACTGATGAAAAATACTCATTCAGTTCCTCTCCTATCTCTTCAGGCTCCACGCACAACTTCCCACTGCTGTCTCTGACTGGCCCTAATCTTGCCCTAACCAATCTTTTATTTTGACATACCTATAGAAAGCTTTAGGGTTCTCCTTGATCCTATTCGCCAAAGTCTTCTCATGCCCTCTTCTAGCTCTTCTTAACTCTCTCTTTATCTCCATCCTGGCTAATTTATAACTCTCCAGTGCCCTAACTGAGCCTTCACGTCTCATCTTTACATAAGCCTCCTTTTTCCTCTTCACCAGAGATTCAACTTCCTTAGTATACCACGGTTCCCTCGCTCAACCACTTCCTCCCTGCCTGACAGGTACATATTTGTCAAGGACTTGCAGTAGCTGCTCCTTGAATAAGCTCCACATTTCAGATGTTCCCAGCCCCTGCAGTTTCCTACTCCAACCTATGTATCCTAAATCTCGCCTAATAGCCTCATAATTACCTTTCCCCCAGCTATAACTTCTGCCCTTCAGTATATACCTATCCCTTTCCATCACTAAGGTAAACGTAACCGAATTGTGGTCACTATCACCAAAGTGCTCACCTACCTCCAAGTCTAACACCTGGTCTGGTTCATTACCCAGTACCAAATCCAATGTAGCCTCACCTCTTGTTGACCTTTTTACATACTGTGTCATGAAACCTTCCTGCATTGGACAAAAACTGACCCCTCTAACGTGCTTGAACTATAGTTTTTCCAATCGATATTTGTAAAGTTAAAGCCCCCATAACAACTACTCTGTTACTTTCGCTCCTATCCAGGATCATCTTTGCAATCCTTTCCTCTACATCTCTGGAACTTTTTGGAGGCCTATAAAAAACTCTCAACAGGGTGACCTCTCCTTTCCTGTTTCTAATCTCAGCCCATACTACCTCAATAGACAGGTCCACATCAAACGTCCTTTCTGCCACCGTAATACTGTCCTTGACTAACAATGCCATGCCTCCCCTACCACCTTCTCTGCTCTGACTGAAACATTTGAACCCCGGAACCTGCAACAACCATTCCTGTCCCTGCCCTATCCATGAAATGGCCACAACATCGAAGTCTCAGGCACCAATCCAGGCTGCAAATTCATCCACCTTATTGCGTATGCTCCTCTCATTATTACACACTTCAAACCACCCTCCCACCTGCCAATACACTGCTATGACCTAGAAACCTTATCCATGACCTCCCTTTTCTCATCCTCCTGTATATTGGAGCTACAACTCAGGTTCCCATCCCCCCTCTGAATCAGTTTAAACCCCCCCAGAATAGCATTGGCAAATTTCCCCCCCAAGATATTCGTACCCCTCTGGTTCAGGTGCAGACCACCCCTCTTGTAGAGGTCCCACTGACCCCAGAATGAGCCCCAATTGTCCAAGTATCTGAACCCTTCCCTCCTGCACCATCCCTTTAGCCACTAGTTCAAATGTTCTCTCTCTCTATTCTTCTCCATGCTATCCTCCGGCAAGGTAACAAACCAGAGATAACCACTCTGTTTTAGCCCAAAGCTTCCACCCTAACTCCCTGGATTTCTGTTTTTTATCCCCGTCCCTTTTCCTACCTGTGTCATCTGTACCACAACTTGGGGCTGGTTCCCCTCCCCCTTAAGGATCTTGAACACACGATCAGAGACACCACAGACCCTGGCACCTGGGAGGCAACATACCAACCGCGAGTCTCGCTCGTTCCCACAGACTCTCCTATCTATCCCCTTAACTGTGGAATCCCCAATCACTAATCCTGTTCTTTTCTTCCCCCTTCCCACCTGAGCATCAAGGACAAGCTCTGCTCCCGAGACCTGTACTCCATGGCTTACCCCGGTTGAGTCTTCCTCCCCAAGAAAAATGCTGTCATCTCTTCCTGATGCTCGTGGCTCTGCCTTTGCTGTTCCAGTAGCTGTGGGATGACTGGGCCCAGGGGCAACATCACTGACAAGAGGCTCAGCAGAGCCCTGGGCCCCAGCAGCCCACCAAGTGCCGATTCCCTGGGATGTCCTCGCCATGGATCATCAGCTGTGCTCACTGGTGATTGACCCCCCCAAACCCGTCTACTTAGTGATATTACCAAAGTGTGAATATCTGGTGCCAGGTGCAGGTGACAGCGGTGGCACCTCTTCCATGGTGAAGTTGGAGAAGTTTCTCCCAGAGATTATGTAATATACATAAATGACTTGGAAGAGGCAGTAAGTGGTGTGATCAGCAAATTTGCAGATGACACTAAGATGGCTGGATTGGCGCGGACAGTGAGGAGCAGTGTCTGGCAATACAACGGGATGTAGATAGGCTGGTATATTGGGCAGATAAATGGCAGATGGACTTTAATCCTGATAAATGTGAGGTGATGCATTTTGGCAGAAATAATGTGGGGGGAGTTATATGATAAACGGTAGACCTATAAAGAGTATAGAAACACAACGGGACCTGGGGGTGCAAGTGCACAAGTCTTTGAAGATGGCAATACAAGTGGAGAAGGTTGTGAAGAAAGCTTATGGTATGTTAGCCTTTATAAGAAAGGGTATAGAGTATGAGAGCTGGAGTCTAATGTTGCAGCTGTATAGAACATTGGTTAGGCTGCATTTGGAGTACTGCTTCCAGTTCTGGTTGCCTTACTACCGGAAAGACGTGGAGACCCTGGAAAGAGTGCAGAGGAGGTTTACCAGGATGTTGCCTGGTATAGAAGGACTGGGTTATGAGGAAAGATTGGGCAAATTGGGGCTGCTTTCCCTTGAAAGATGGCGACTGAGGGGGGATCTAATAGACGTATATAAGATTATGAAGGGTATGGATAGAGTAAACAGAGGTAAGCTATTTCCTATGATAGAGACACATAGGACAAGGGGCCATGGGCTTAAGGTGAAGGGGGAGAGGTATAACACGGATATTAGAGGGAGGTTTTTCACACAGAGGGTAGTGGGGATATGGAATGCTCTGCCAAGTGAGGTGGTGGAGGCAAACACACTAGAGTCATTTAAGAGTAACTTAGACAGGCACATGAGTGGGTTGGAGATGGGTGGATATAGGAGATTGTTCTAAATAAGGGTCATTAACATTGGGGTGTTCCTGGTAAGGCAAATGGATATGGTACAACAATAATGTTTTTTTTTCTCTTTTCATTCACAGGTTTTAAGTCGGTCCGCCTTGTGTCCAGCGAGGGGCATACACGCGATGGGTTGTACTTGGGCAGCTCTTGGTTGTTCAAGATTGGCCTAGTGCTTCATGTCGTTAGTGTGTGCCTAAACTGGACAAGATACTGGGCAAGACGACAGCTCAGTGACTATCACTGTTTGCTGTGCAGACACATGGATTTGAGCCGGTGTCTGTGGGAGTTTGCGCATTCTCCCCGTGCTTGCGTGGGTTTTCTCCGGGTGCTCCAGTTTCCTCCCACACCCCAAAGATGTGCTGTTAGGCTGATTGGTGTAACAAACTGTCCCTAAATTAATCTTCCCTCAATGTGGAAGGGTCATGGGTGGAGAGGGGACTCATAATGTTAAAATGGCGGCGTGGGCTCGTTGGGCCGAAGGGCCTGTTTCCTGTGCTGTGTTGTTCTTTGTTCTTAGCTGCTTGTGTCCAGTGGGTCCAGAGGATGCAAGGATGGTCTGACCTGTTCAGCTGCTCAGAGATGGGAGATGTCTGCTGCCCCCATTTCACTAGCAGTACAAGCATGGCTTCCTCCCCCTGGCCAGCTCGAGGACACACACCTCAAAACCTGTGAGGCATGATTCCAGATGGTTGTGCACACACTCACGCTTGTTGTGGTTGAGTTTGTCCTGCAATAGGGAAAGTGTAGGCGGGAGTGGTGAGTTTGAAGATGGTGATGAGGTGTGGCAGGCATTGGGGCTCGAGTGGGAGCTGCAGTTTGAGAAGCATAGCAGCTGCTGGGAGGAACATGGTGATAGTGGGAGAGGGGGAGGAGATCCTCATGCCCAGTGTTGGTAACTTTTGAGGTGAGAGATGGGGTTGAAGTTGTGAGGGGTGTCCAAAGGGGTTTAGAGAAAGACTGGGAATGGCTTACTTACCTTGCCTGAGCAAAGATCATTTATCTTCTTCCAACGCCGCTGCCCTGTGCTCTTCTGGAGTGTGCTTGCACTGACCAGAGCTGCCACTGCATCCCAGCGGGGAGGCGACCCTGCTGGAAGCCAAATCCTGGAGCGGGCATAGAGTGTGACCCACCCCTGCTGCAATCCATCCAACATCCTGGCAAGGGCTCCCTCTGAAAAGCGTGGTGTGGACTTGGCTGCCGTCCCCTGTAGTTATTATGGAACAAGTACTGGAAAGTTCTGGGGAGCCACATAATCATAGAATCCTGTTGTTGTTCGTCCATGAGGACCACAACACTATTAGTCATTTTGAAGCTGAATGCGGTGCGTCCGCAGATGACTGATCAGGCCAACTCAGGCATGGAATGTCCTGGCACATATTGGACAGAACTTGTGTAGACACTGTAGTTGTTGTGCTGGTGGCTCTGGACTTGCGCAGCTCGCGCTTCAGCAATACGCCTTGCTTCGGAAGCTTGACAGCCCTTGTGGATGAAGCAGTGCCAGGTAGGGCGGTTTTGTGCCAGCGTTTCCCAGTTGGTCGTGTCAATGTCATGCGACTTCAGGGAGGCCTTGAGTGTGTCTTTGTAACGTTTCTTTTGCCCTCCATGCGAGCATCTTTCGGCAGAGAGTTGCCCAAAAAGGAGTTGCTTGGGTATGCGCTCGTCTGGCACGCGGTTGAGATGACCTGCCCACTAGGTCTGTGCTTTCATCAGCAGCGTGTGGACTGATGGTAGACACGCTCTAGAGAGAACTTCAATGCCTGGTACTTTGTCTTGCCATCTGATGCATAATATTCTGCACTGTAGGATTCATAGAATTTGGCCCATCGAGTCTGCACCAACAACAATCTCACACAGCCCCTATCCCCATAGCTCCACCAATTTACCCTGCTACTCCCCTTGACATTAAGGGGCAATTTAGCATGGCCAATTAATTTAACTTTGGACTGTGGGAGGAAACCAGAGCACCCGGAGGACATGGGGAGAATGCGTAGACTCCACACAGGCAGTGACTCAAACTAGGAATTGAACCCAGGTCCCCAGTGCTGTGAGGCAGCAATGCTTAACCACTGTGTCACCAATGCTGCTCCCCAGTGAGTGATTAAGTTGTTGTGGGGTGTGCGAATCAGAGAGAACATGCTGCATCTCGTGGGCATAAAAAGTTTCACTAATGAGGCATAAGATCGCACAGGTGCCATCAACAGTATTCACTCTGATTTTTCAAGTTGGCACCAACATTGCCATTTTTTGGCAAGATTTCACAGTACATAGTTATTTGTTGAGGATTGAGTTTCCTCCAGTGTAACAATAATCAAAAATCTCCCTGAGGCTGATTTCTACAATTGCTTTCACAATGAATGTCAAACCTTGAATGCTGATTCATAATATCAATTGGGTTTACCTTTTAGAATCATTTCATTGTTATCTGATCGCTATTTAGGCATGGCTAATATGCTGACTATCAATTCTTTATTTGCCTTTAGTTTTAAAATTCATATTGCAGATAAATAACATTGCATCTGCAATTAAAATTCGCCCTTAAAGCCAACATGATCAGATGGGGGTAAAAAAATAAGGTTATTTTAGTCTTCGCTTGAGATGAACATTATGAGATCATATATTTTCCTCACCCACTTTGTGATTAACTATAATGTCGCCATTCCTTCATCATTTCCTGTCGCACAATCTCACCTTTTGTGTGTCTGTGAATGTGCTGCTGCTAACATTAACAACCTGTACTCATTTCTCAAAGAGCTAGACGTAGTATCTGTTACTTAAGATTCCAAGATGGGGCAGAATCTTACAAGAATCTGGCGCAGCACCAGTTCTCGTGAGAAAACAGGCACGGAAATTTCCAGCTTCACTGGCCAGTTTTCTCTCCACTTCTTGTCCCTTTCACTCCCAAACAAAAAGAGTGGTTGTGGTTTGTGTCGTCACTCTGGCAAGCTGGGGTCTCTCAGAGCTGGGAATGGGTTCCACTTGGATTGTGGTGGCGTGGTTTGAAAATCTCATGAACAGGGTGAAGATCTGGTCGGGGGGGATCTTTAGTTAGATTCAACTTTATTGAAATGAATGGAAATCAGCTCATGGGAGTGAACCTGATTACATCGCCTGTGAGGGGATGCTGCAAACTGGAAATTGCAATTTCACTGGCGAGGTTTGCGATTGTCAGGTTTCACCAGATCTTGAGTCCCATCGGTGGTCTAGTGGACAGAGGGTGTGGCCTTGCGAGCCCACCCATACATGGCTGTCGCCAAGCTGCTGGTTCTAGCCTGAAAAACAGAGTGATTCCCATTGATGGCGCCAGTGTGATCTTATGCCTCATAAGTGAAACTTTTTATACCCATGAAATGTATCTCTTGACCTGAGCGGTAGAGGCCAGTGGGCTGTCGAGGTACTGATTGCCAGCCCACCTCAGATGAAAGTGAAAACCTGGCCACAGATTAGAGGAACATGCGGTGCCTGAGACCATCATTCCAGCTTTTATGAACACCCCAGGATCTGGCCGTTCATTGGCAGGGCACACGCCGCTGTCTGTTAGGCAGGAGTTAGACATATCGCTGAGGATGAGAGAAGCATCGCTTTGTCCTCACTCCAAGTCATCATCATTCTCCGGCAGGCTGACTCCTCCTCCTCTCCCTCCTGCTCGTCCTCGGAAGATCCCGTTCACAAGCTGCTTCCATGATGAGGTCAAGGCTGACAGTAGGGAAATTGAGATGCAGCTGAATACAATCCAAGGCACTTAAAAGTAACTCCAAAAAGTTGAACTTGACATGACTTGAGACTGACATCGTTCACTGTGGCTGTGAACACGACAATGGGGGATCTCAGGCTTTAAAGTCAAGTTCAGTATGCAATCATCTCCCGGTGTGTTGTCACCTCAAAGGTGCAGAGAGCTCAGGCAACCTGAGTGTTGGCTCAGGTTAAAGCTTTAAGTGAGATTCCTGACTTCTTTGAATATTTAAATGGCTTCCTGATGGTTCCAAACACACCCATGTCAAATCTGGAAGTGGTGGGATGATGTCTGGTTCCCATTCTGCCCTCTGCCTGTGCTCATGTCCACCTCTTCTTGCCAGTTGAATTTCTGCCTCCAGACATTTCTCTGCAGTAAGTGCATATTCAAGTGGTTCCTTATCTTTAAACACTCCTTTGCACTCTCTGCTGTGAGAGCGAGGCAACCATGAGAGAAGTTCTGTTCCTCAGTTTTATCAGCACGAAATAAGCTTTTTAGATTCAAAGTTGCTATTCTCTGTAGTTTGCCTCATTGTCCTTGTACACATGCATCAGCAGACATTTCAGCTTTTGTGGTTATCTTGTTTATGGGATGAGAATTAGGGGATTGTGCAAAAGTTGAGAGGAGCTCCTAGCTTGGGTAAGCAGTGAAATCTGGCAGCATGCTGCTTTCAAAGTAACCTCAGAGTTCCAGTTTACAATGAATGATTTAATATATGTAAGACATAGAAAATTAGAATGGTTTTACAGCAAACTGGACATGGGAACATGTTTTATCACAGAATCCCTACAGTGCAGAAAGGGTCCATTTGACCCATCGAATCTGCACCAACCACAATTCTACCCATGCCCTATTGCCTAAACCCCTCATATTTACCCTGATAATCCCCTGGCACTAGGGTCAATTTAGTATGGCCAATCCACTTAACCAGCACACCTTTGGATTGTGGGAGGAAATCGGAGAACCCGGAGGAAACCCATGCAGACACGGAGAGAATGTGCAAACTCTGCACAGACAGTAACCCCAGGTCTGAATCGAACCCGAGTCCCTGGCGCTGTGAGGCAGCAGTGCTGACCACTGTGCCACTGTGCCACCCTAGTGGTGGCAGTGACCAGGAAATTATTTGATCGTTTTGAAACGTTGTAGACGTGAGCAGGTTGTATCACTCTTTGTATTTAACACTCAGGTTGGGATTTTCCGGCCACGCTCGCCCCAAGGCTGGAAATTCCCATCTGAGGTCAGCGGACATAATCATGGTCCGTCCCCCTCCCGCTACAATTCCTGCGGCAGACAGGACGGGAAAATTCTGCCTTTTACCTCTTTCACTGGGGCTTCTGTTTTATAACTAATGAAACATGCAGGGGAGAAATTAGTGTAAATTACTGCTGCACAGAACAGAGTTGATTCTCCAGCAGCAAGTAGTGCTGTGGGCTGTTACGTGTGTGGCTCATGTGGCTTTCTTCATTGGTGAAGCACTCTAGACAGGCTGTGCAGACCGTGGACCCTGGTGTTGCCTGCCTCACTGAATAAAGGCTAATGGCACTACACAAATTATTCTGTCCCCTATAAACCTGGTATTGATTCCTTCAAGTTGTTGAATACGAAATGCTATGGTGGACAAGAGGGGGGATCTCAGCCTGGGAATTTGCTTCCACAATGGTTAATTCACATAACCATGCCCGAGACCCCGAAGCAACGTGATTTTATCAATGTTTTCAGTAAGTACAACATAAGGGAGTGATCACGCCAAATCTAAAGCTCAGCCTTAACTGAGTGGAGTGTCACTTGATGCTCCCCATTGGGCAGCAGGCTGGCAGACTTGCTATGCGGCACTCTATTATGCTACTCTGGTGCAACAGAAGTCTAGCTCCTCTACCTGTTTTCTGACCACATACTGGCATTTGGGCCCCCGTCTGAGTGAGGGTCGGTGGGGGGCACCACTATGCGGTGGGGGTGGGGGGTTGAGAGAGAGTAAGCAGGTGTAGGAGGTCCTAAGGTTTGGTGGATGATGAGGATGCCATCCCAGGCTACGAGTCACTGTGGGGCTTCAGCACCCCACTGCTAGGACTGCTTGGGTGGCCGGCAGGTATTGGGGCAGAGGAACTCAGATCATTGGTTGCTGTGCCAATGGTGGGGACTGGTGACCTCGTAATCCTAATGGCGTTTTTGGCTGAGTGCTTGGAGTGCCACAGTAGCCAGGGATCTGGCACTGGTGCTTGGCACTGGGGGCCACACAAATCAGGTGATAGGTATTGTCAGTGAATAGTCGGTGGGTCAAAGGGCCTATCTTGCACAGAATGAAGCTCTGTACCTCTGCGGCTGTGGTCGGGATACAGACCTCCCTGTGGGAGGCAGATCATAGACCGAGGAGTCACAGTTGCGGGGTGCAAGAACATTTAACAGTGATTATTTACAGTGCATATTAGCTTATCGTTAACTACACTGTCTGTCTTCATCTGTGCCCTCTTGGTGACCCTACAACTTTTTAAGCTTATGTGGCTTACCACTTTGTCTAAATGACCCCCTGAGTGCATATCAGAGGTGGAGGTGGTCAACTCTGTTCCACAACCCGTGGCCTTGGTGAGTGCCTGTTGGAGGCCAGAACCTGAAGGGCCCAGGCAACATTCGGGTGTCACAGATGTAGACATGCCACCCTGTTCAGCCCAGTGCCCATTAGATTTATTGGCGTGAGGAAGGGGGGATGCGGAAGGGCTGGGGATGGCCGAACCCAGCATGGTCTCCAGCACTTGCTCCTCCCCTGGGATGCCCGTGGGCTCCTGGAACACTCCATGAGATAGAGAAGCAGTGGGAGTGAGCTCCAGAAGCATCTGGATCTCCTGGCGCTGTGAAGGGAAAATCATTTGAGAGAGTAGATATGATTTGTATAGTGCATTATTGGAAAGCAGAGTTCTTCCGTTTACATTGATCTTAAACTTGTCCTTACACTAGTACTTCTGGAAGTTCCCTTAGGGATTCGCATCACTTGGTGCAAACCAAAAATTTTCTTCTTTACGCGATGATTTCTCAGAGAGTTTGATTTTTATTTGTGCTAGAATTCAAAATCAGCAAGCACTATCATTTCATTAATTACAGCTATCTCACTGATTTCTGCCATGATACAAAATTACCAGAAAGAGTAGACAGCAATTACAACAATATCGGGTGGAATTCTTCTAAAAGGTTATTGAAAGTGCCTGCAGCTTCACATAAAGCGACATCTTATTACTCAATATAGACTTTGCAGCAGCTCTGTCACTGAGAACTTGGTAGTGGTAAAAACACTTCCAATTATGTAAATCCTTTGACAGTATTCTGCCTGCTCCTAGGGCCCTGTCCACATTCTGACTCCAGTTCTACTGTGATATCTCCACACTGGTTCTACTGTGTCAAGTCAATGAACAGGCTCGTTTGAATCCTGCTCGCCTTATCTGTTCAGTTGGGTAAGTCACTTGTTCCAATTGTTTTTCCATCACATGCTTTTGACAAGGTGAGCATTTGTTTTAACACATTGCGCTTTTAGATTACAATATCATGTTAACACATAGGATCTCAGAATGAGCTTTACTAAATGCTTGTACTTACTGTTAACAAACCGACCTGATGCTACTTTAATTCAGGGAATTGCTGTTATCTTGCTAAATGTTTCCCATACTATGCAGACACTTTCAGCTAATTTGATCTTATTTCAACCATTTCTGCGTAAATATATATATACATATATATATAAATGGGGGCAGCACTGTGGCACAATGGTTAGCGCTGCTGCCTCGCAGCACCAGGGACCTGGGTTCAATCCTAATCCCGGATGACTGTGTGGAGTTTGCACGTTCTCCCTGTGTCTGTGTGGGTTTCCTCTGGGTGCTCTGGTTTCTTTCCACACCTGATGCTATTTTAATTTAGAGAATTGCAGTTATCTCACTAAAATCTCTCCATACTATGCAGATGTTTTCAGCTAATTGGGGCAGTACGGTGGCACAGTGGTTAGTACTGCTGCCTCACAGCGCCAGGGACCTGGGTTCAATTCCAGTCCCAGGTAACTGTCTGTGTGGACTTCGCATGTTCTCCCTGTGTCAGCACTAGTTATGAAGAATGCACTTAAAGGGCAGAATCTTCCCCATCTATTAGAGATAGGGAATACGGGAGGGATTCGGGAAATCCCGTTGGGGTGGCACCCCAATGTTGTCCCGCCTTTGGGTGAGTTACAAAGGGCAGGCTGCCAGGGGAATTGGCAGCCTGCTCCATGGTGTTGGGAACAGGGTGAACAACAATGACTATGCGTTTGGGAGAGAGGTGGTGCTGGTGAGATCAACGGGGCTGATGGCAAGACAAAGGGAGTGCTGTCATGATAGGGTAGTGGAGGGGTAAGGTTGATGAGACAGGGGCTTGAAAGTGCCTCTAGACAAGGGCGGGGCAAGATTGAAGGAGGAGATGCTGGTGAGTCCTGGGTTGCTGCCAAACCCAGGGTGGGATGAGGAAGCAGGGGTATTGGTGGTGTTATAAAATGCCTTTAAGATATCAGCATGAAATCTCTGGAAGGGAAATGTGTCATGTGATTGAGTCTTTATTTCACTTTTGCTTTTACGCAGAGTGTGCACACAACGCTGATGAACCAAAAGATACACACAAAATCATAAGAAACACATAGCCCTGATGCCTGCAAGCTTTATACATATGTGCAACTCTTCTCATGTATCCTCGCTTAACATGTGAAGCCATGCTGTGTTTGCCCAGCCCAAATGAGTGATTGGTATCTTGTATTTGTACATTAAATAATCCCATGTATTATAATATTACATTAACATAACAGGTTGATCTGTGGTGGTCAGGCAGGTGGCAGCAAGATTAAGTACAGGCACAACATGGTGAATAGCCTAAGATCATGCTACAGACACGAGAAGACTTTTGATGCTTTGCTTCGACCACAACAAACTCACAGTGTTAGAGAGCATTGGAAACACGGCATGGTGACTGTGAAGCAAAGCTTTGGAGCCACAGTGCTCAGCTAGTGCTAGAGTGAAGTGCTGGTAAGCAGACAGATCCCTCATGGTGAGATTGCAGTGGGTAACCTGTTAGTTTCATGCACAGGACAACGCACTAAAAGAACCAGCACTGAGTTACCTCAATCTGGGAAGGTGAGTGACCAGGGTGTGGGCCAATCAACAGCGAGCAAATGAGAGTTGAAAACAAAACCGTCATAAAAATTAGACTGGAGAAGGTTGAAATTAAAATGGGTGGCTTATTGTCTGAGTATCCACAAAATTCCCAAGTTTGAATTGGAATGTATTTGGCCAACTTTTCAAATTCAAAAGGTCTAAACAACACAGAATGATGGTTTCTTGATTCTGTTGCAATGTTTTTGTTTCCAAAGCATATCAGTTAAGAAACTCTTTGTAGCCTTCATATGTTAACAGCAAGTCTTTCATAACTACTTTATAGATAAGTTCATGTCTAGATCTTAACATATGTCTGCTCAATACCACACTGACCCTACGTCTGGGTCATGACCCTTCATATAGCATTGTGTGGGCTGTACTCAATACCACATTAACCCTGAGCTTACCATATATTATGTTTGCCCCTAAATCTTTGTCCCATGAATAAGTAGTTACATTAGATTGTTTCAGGTCTTACATTGTTAAGCATTTACCTTATTATTACAACCTTGATGCGATTCTAACATTATTGTGATAAGAGCATTGACAACATTCCCACTGTCCTTGAAGTAAGAGTTTCAGGCAGTTTAAAAGCCTTAAAAACTTTCCACACCTTGTTGGTCATTCTTTTGGATGAGTGCCTTTCTCTACTGATTCTGCTTCTTGCTGTTGGTTTTCAGGTGGGATTGGTATTCAGGTAGTCACAATATATATTAATGATTTTGATGAGGGAACTGAATTTAATACCTCCAAATTTGCAGATGAGACAAAGTGGGAGGGTGAGCTGTGAGGACGATGCGACAATGTATCAGTGTGATTTGGACAAGCTGAGTAAGTGGGCAAATGCATAGCAGGTACACTATAATATGAATGAATGTGAGATTATCCACTTTGGTAGTAAAAACAGGAATCACAGAATCATAGAAGACTAATTGCAGACGAGGCCTTCAGCCTGTCGAGTCTGCACTGGTGCATGAAATGGCCTGACCTGCCCACCTAATCCCAGTTGCCAGCATTTGACCCATGCCAAGTACTCATCCAGGTAATTTTTAAAGGATGTGAGGCATCCTGTCTCCACCACCCTCCCAGGCTGCGCATTCCAGACCATCACCACCCTCTGAGTAAAAAGGTTTCTTTCTCAAATCCCCCCTAAACTTCCCACCCCTCACTTTTAACTTGTGTCCCCTTGTAACTGACCCTTCAACTAATGGGAACAGCTACTCCCTATACTCCTGTTTGTACAGGGCACTGGTGAGGCTGCAGCTGGAGTACTGTATGCAGTTTTGGTTGCCGCACTTACGGAAGGATGTATTGGCCTCGGAGGCAGTGCAGAGGAGGTTCACTGGGCTGATACCAGAGATGAGGGGGTTGGACTATGAAGAGAGACTAAATAGACTGGGTCTGTACCTGTTGGAGTTTAGAAGGATGAGGGGGGATCTTATAGAGACGTATAACATAATGAAGGGGATGGATAGGGTAGAGGTAGAGAGATTCTTCCTGCTTAGAAAGGACAGCAGGACTAGAGGGCACAGCCTCAAGATAAAGGGGGGGTGGTTTAGAATGGAGTTGAGGAGGAACTTCTTCACTCAAAGGGTGGTGAATCTCTGGAATTCTCTTCCTGTTGAAGTGGTGGAGGCTACCTTGCTAAATGCATTTAAGTCGCGGGTAGATAGGTTTCTGATAGACAGGGGAATTAAGGGTTATGGGGAGAAAGTGGGGAAGTGGAACTAATCCACTTCAGATCAGCCATAATCTTATTGAATGGCGGGGCAGGCTCTAAGGGCTAGATGGCCTCCTCCTGCTCCTATTTCTTATGTTCTTATGTTCCTCATAATCTTTAACATGGAAGGCAGATATAATCTGAATGGCTATGAACTAGGAGAGGGGAATGTGCAACAAGGTCTGGGTGTCCTTGTACACTAGTCACTGAAGGTAAGCATGGAGGTGCAACATACAGTAAAGAAGGCAAATGATATGTTGGCTTTCATTGTGAATGGATTCGAGTACAGGTAAACAAGGCTGTTTTGCTGCAATTTAAAACAAAGTGCCCCCATCTCTTTGCCCCACCTCACCAGTTGGCTGTTTGATCCTTGCCAACATTTTGAGGCTGGAAAAGGTTTCTGTGAAGCCAGTGAGTTTCACACAACTTTTCTCACCTAATCCAGCACTCTGTGCAATTTTTGGAAAATTCCACTCGTGGACTACATTGGAAGATTGGTTCAGAATCAGGTTAAACTTCTGTATTCATCAACTAGAATTCATGTCACTTCAACAAGAGTCTACAGAACCCATAGACACTTCATCCGCAGTCACAAAGAAAAGGGTACAACCCTGTGATTTTTCAAATGCAGTGCTACCAGACAAAATTGCTGAGTTGGCCCTTGCATCCACTCCCATGGAAGATATCCATGTACAACAGTTCACTAATTCCATGTGCAGGATCCATAGTCCTGGCGTGCAAATATAATCAATCCTCCTGGTGTCCACAGATGCCCTCCACTGGAAAATAAAAAGCCAGCAATGACAGGTCTACCAGCATGTTGTGACCTCATGCTGCTAATAATCCACTGAATCAGTAAGACATCATAAGATATATCAACCTCTGAAACTACTATCACCAAAGTTCATGACCTAACATCAAAATGTCCTGAATGTTTTCATAAAATTAGCAGTTTCTAGGGAGCTGCAGCAATGCAGTTGTAGGAGGATGCAAGTCCATTCATTGATCCATCTCATAAGTGATCCATCCAAAGACAAGACAAATTAAAAATTGAATTGTACATTGTTAGAACAGCATAAGAACACTCAGATTAGTACAGCTCAATCATATGTGTCATAAAGCGGACAGGTTATTGAGAGTATGAATGGGAATTTATAGCTGCCCTCATCCCAAAATCATAAACCCCGCCCCCCACAAGATCAACAGACTTTCCATGGTCCGAACCTTGCCCGCTCTGATTCCCAGTGTGGCTGAAAGGTAAAATTCGCCCCTGTGTTTTGATCCATGATGCGTAAATGCTGCTTTGAAATATTGTCCTTATAAGATATCCTTTTTAGAAGAGTTAAATCTGAGATCTGGAGGTGCAAAACAATTCTGCAAGCTTGTTGCTTCGCATGGCTTCCGGTCATTACATCTCACAGGGAAGTCTCAAGAACTTGTGACATTTCATACTTCATTCAGATCACACTGTTTTACAATGATTTCCCGTTCTACTTTCAGAAATAGGGGAGCAACTTTTAAAATGACAAAAAAATGACCAATGTGCACGATGAAAAAGCAGTTATGGAATTGCAGTTAGGAAAATAAGTTCACATTCAACATCCAACAGAAGGTTTGTGGCAACCAGCTGAGTTGTCAAGAATTTATTCAGAACCACGGTCCTACAAAGTCATTATACACAATGGAGCAATGGTAAGGTGCAACAAAGGACAAATCAAATCCATTCCAGCTTCTCAACCAGCGAAACATCCGATTTTATCCAGCTCATGATTCTAAATGTAACCAAGAACAAAATCCAAAAATGACAATCCCACAGGGCACCGTGTGAAACTAAAAAAAACTCTTGACATTGTTATTTATGGATCTGAGCAAACTAGCGGATTATCTTTATACTTAGAGGCTCATGGATTTGTCATTTATGTGCGCTTATGAAATGGTAACTGAAAGTGAACATGCATTGTAAATACTTATAGTTCTTTGGAATGGAGAAAATATCTTTAAACATAATGGGGGATGTTGTAGTTTTCCTTGGAGGGAAATCAGCCATGCCAACACTAGAAGGGAAATGCATCATTTAATTCCGTCTTAGTTTTACTTTTGCTTTGAGCAGAGCACACACACAGCTCTGAGGCCTTCAAGATTTATATGTATGTTTAACTGTTCTAATGTGCCAAGTCTTAATAAATGAATGCACAGAGTGTTTACCAACTCTCTTATGAGTGATTGATGGTTTGTACCTTGTACAGTAAATAAGCCCAAGGTATTATTATATTGTTATATGAACATGATAGTTGATGCTGGCAAGACCAAAGGTAGAGGGGTGCTGGCGACTGGAATTGTGATCTGTGGGACTTGAATCCTCCCCAAAAACTGTTACTTGGATTCTTGCCCCTCCAAAACTGTTAGGAGTCCCCTCCCCAATTGTGACAGGCCAGGCCTAATGCACAAGATAATATTATCTCTGATTTTATCTTCATAAGAAAGCTGTTGAATATCTGCAAACCCCTCCTAGGCATATTTAAGAGCAGATATGCTTATCTATTGGTCGTGTTTGAACTTGTCTCCAGCATAATCTGGCTTTGAAAAGCTACAGTGCCAATGCATTTCAGATTTTAAACAATTACAGTGTTCATTATCAGAAAATATTGGACAGACCGACAGATAGAACTTTGGAAAAAGTTTAATGATTAATGTTAGCATTGTTCAGTCAATTTATGGTGATTCCTGCTTGATCCTTTGCTTGGAGAAGCAAATTGCCACTTACACAAAAGATTCTAAAATTATCAAAGGTACACTCTGACTGTCAAGCCCGGGGGATCTGAGGCCGGGGGTGGAGTTGGGATTGGTGGCTGGAACAGAAGCCTGAGCAGGGCTGGGGTCTAAGCAGGGGAGGAGATCAGTTAGCACAGACTGGGGACCAGAGCTGGGGCTGGGATTAGTCAGGGCAGGACTAGGTCTTGGGCTGGGATTAGTCAGAGAATGGCCAGGGGTTGTGTGAGGCTGCTTCGACTGACACCAGTCAGAGCAGAAGGCTGGAGCTGAGGCAAGAGCCTCAACAGAGTGAGTTAATTAAAATTTTATTTGAATAAAATTTTAGATAGTCAAAAACAATATTTTAACTCCTGTTTCTGTTCACGTTTTACTAAAGTTGTTATTTTAAATGTTGTTTTCCTCAGTCACTGCTGCCTGGTCACCACAGTCAATGTTCTCCTCCTTGTGGCTGAGAGGGCCAATAGGAGAGTCTCCCAGTCAGTGTCCCAGATTTATGGACAATTGGCACCCCAGGAGGAATCAATACAAGACAGGCTAACTTACAGGAAGCTCCTACTAAATGTGGGGTGGTTGGTTACCCTGGGCACTCAGCCATTTGTTTCATTTAAGGCCCCAATGAAGGGCCATTAATCAAATCTGACTGAACTTTCCCAACATCAGTCATGCCCCCCACTGGCAAACACATGGAGACAGGCAACAGAACCCCCTTCCAAAGCCTTAATGATGGAGTTGCAAGGTTGAAACAGCTACAGCTGCAACAACGCTCATTCTTGTGGTGGAGTTCTCCCATCACAATGATGACCCTAACAGGCCTGGGCCCACTTTTTCACAAAGGTTCCACAGCCATCCGAGAGTGCCGCTGTTTTGAGCTTGCTTACCTGTATCTCACCTGTGCCCCATGATTGGATGGCAAATACAGTCAATAAGATTGTTAGTCATGGTCAATAAGATTGTGTGGTTATGTGAGTTGTATTCACCAGCATGTTCAAGAATGGGAAATGGTGCCAATACTCGATTATTTTCTATACTGGCAAGACTCCATCCAATATATGTGCTCTGTCTGATCTGATTTGAACCCATTGGTATCAGTGGGTTCAGACCATTCAGCCCTCTGCCTGTGGTAGCAAGATGTGCCAATGGTCACGTGTCTCAGCAAATGGTGAGTCTTTAATTATTTTGTAGGTCCCAGAGGAGAGGGAGTGCACTTCTGGAATGTACACGAATAGCCTGTATCACTGCCACCTCAAGAAATATCTCTACGCTCTGCACAAATTAGCTTCCTAACTGACTTTGATGTGGGCAATGAATACAAATGCTTGATTTGTTTTAATAAGTCCTCCAATGAAATATTTGTTTTTATGTTGGAAGGAACCTAAACATTGTAAAATTAATTAGAGTGTGTTTTTTTGAAATAAAAAATAAGATCTGCAATAAAAGTTCATTTAATTTTACCTCAGGAGGGCCCTTAGGCCTGCCCATGGTAGATACTGGATGAGTTGGCATGGAAGATGAAAGGTAAAGAGGTGGTGGGTGGTTGACATGGGTTGGCACTAAATTGCCAGAGAGACTATAAAGGGCCATGGGGGTAGCGAGAAGGACATAGATGGGCATAGGGGCTATAAAGGACCATGGCAGTGAACAGAGGAGCCATGGGAGGTGAGTGAAAGGGATGGAGTGGCATGAGTTTGCGTGGCTGAAGCATGGGGGGTGTTGAGGGCAGAAGGAGGTGTGAGGAATGGAGGGTTTTGTTTTTTTTTCTGTTTTTCAGCTACAACAAAGTCCCAGATCTCCCGGACCATTCATTTCCAAGCTAAGTTTGTAAAGCTGGGAATTTTCCCAACTCTGCACTTTGAGCACTCTGCACTCTGAATTTTCCCAACTTTGAGCAAAAATTCAGGCCTAGCGAAATAACATTTATTGCTTCTGATTCTGACCATTTACAATGGAGACACTATGCTCTGTTCCCCCAAATTATTTGCTGTATTTGGTGCTCAGGCTATCATCTGATTTACAATAACTAATGCCCTGGAAATCCACCAATAAAAACAATTTATGGGGTCAGACATTTCTGATGAAACTGACTACTGGAGCATCTCTCTACTTCTACTCCTCATCCAAAAGGCAGATGCGTATACTGGAATAGGTCTTTCTGTGTGTTTATTATGATATATTCCCTGGAAGCATCATCCGATTCGAGTTACCGGTACATCGGGTTCATCTCCAGCTTTGTGTAAGATTGACCTTCTGCCAGCATCACATTCTTGGGATTGGCTATTTATCCAGCTTGGTGGCCCGATGAAGATTATAATCGTATAAAACACAGATGGTCTTGTCTGGTTCCAAAACGGGGACTATCGGTGCTGCCCATTTTGAGAACTGAACTGGATCAAGGATGCCCAATTCCTCCAGCCTGTTTTACTCGGTATCCACATTCTCTATATGATACTTGTCTTGCCCTAAAGAATGGGGAATTTCCTCTGGACCAACGTAAATCTTAGCTTTTAGCCCTTTGATTCTACCTAATTCATTGCTCACATTGCCATATTTTCTTAACACTTCTGGCTGTTACGCCTTCCAACACTTGAAAAATCTCAGCTCAATTCAATTTGATTTCTTTAAGACAATCTGAGCTGAAAAAGCTTGGATATTTCCCTGTCGGTATTATCACTAGGATCTGGGTAGATTGTTGTCCATGGTTTATAGTTACCATTGTGGTGTCTTTTGATTACTTCTCCCATCACAGTGTAATAATCATCTGGGGAGATGAAGAATGGAACAACATGGTGGCACAGTGGATAGCACTGCTGCCTCACAGCTCCAGGGACCTGGGTTTGATTCCCGGCTCGGGTCACTGTCTGTGTGGAGTTTGCACGTTCTCCCCATGTCTGCGAGGGTTTCCTCCAGGTGCTCCAGTTTCCTCCCACTGTCCAAAGATGTGCAGTTAGGTTGATTGGTCATGCTAAATTGCCCCTTAGAGTTCTGGGATGTGTAGGTTAGAGGGATTAATGGATACATATGTAGAGTTATGGGGATAGGCCCTGGTTGGGATTGTTGTCAGTGTAGACTTGATGGGCTGAATGGCTTCCTCCTGCATTGTAGCATTTCTATGATTTCTATGACATCTTCAACTTGGCAGATATGCTCTCCAAGTTCAATGGCTGGACTCCCTCTCTCGGTACTGTTATATATGCTTGCCCATCACAGTGATTGATGCCCCTGTATCCATTTCCATCTTAAGAGGTTTCTCATTCACTCAAAGCAGGTGCAAGAATAGGGCCTGGCTTGCCTGTTTTTAGATTATAGAGAGATTGAATACCAGAATCACTGGTGCCAGGCTCATCTAAGCTATCTACTTGTAACATTTTGGTTGATTGATTACTCGGCCACATTGACTGAGCTCTGCAATGTTTTATCACTTGTCCTCTTTTGTGATAAAGAAAACACTCAACTCCCACTAAACCTGCATGATTCAGAAGCATGATTATCTCCACATCAATAACATTCCCCTTTAAGCATCAATGTTTGATCTCCTCTGCTGTAGCTTCTTGTTCAGTCAGTGGCTGAAATTATTTCCTGCCTTGCATCTGCTTTCCATGTTGACAATTTTCCTGATTAACTGAATCTTGTCCCTGACATTTGTCATAAACTTCTACTTTCTGTTTTATTTTAGCTTTCATTTCATCTGAAATTGAGGGTCATTAGTTTTAGATGGTCTATTTATTCCCTTCAAAAGAATATGCTTACTGGTTGTACCTGGACCATCTTTTCCTTCATTACTGCAATATTTTGCAGTCCCTTGTCCTAGCCTACTTGTGGCAGGTCCCTTCTGTGCCCATCCCAGTCCAATGCCAGCAATTCCACATCATGGCTTCCACAGATGCTATCAGACCAGATTGCACATGACAACAGCAACAACCTTGCCATAACTGGAAAATGCATTGAGAAGGGGAGAAAGTGGCAGATTTACAGAGGACATCTTGAAAAGGCTTTTTTCCAGGGAGAGTAGGGAACATAATTTAAAAACAGCTTCTGGTCTGCTGTAAACTAAAAGTGCCATAGCTGCAGACCAGAAGTAACGAGCCTTCTCTCCATTGTGTAAACTCTAATTCTAACTATAAGCTCACCTTTCAAAGCCAGCTTTGGAAATTCAACAGCAGAAGCCACCACAACTTGTAGACATCTCTATAAGTTCAATACCTTCAGACAATGCAACAGGTATCAGGCTAGCACCAAATATGGACTAAGCTTGACTTAAACTTATGAATTTGTTTCAATTTCATTTGTAACTGACTTTGTGTGTGTGTATGCATTAATAACTGTGAGAGCGATTCTCCCAAAAATATTCTAAATGTCAAATTCACGGGAAAACTGGAGTGATTCATGCTTTTTTTTTCAGTGGGAGTTCACACCAGAATCTCCCACACTGGGAGATGGGCTGGGAGATGTGCATGTGGCGGGAATGCATGTGTGAATCCCACGCATGCCGGATACAAGATTCTCTGGAATCTGTAACAAAACCAGAAAATGCTGGAAAATCTCAGCAGGTCTGACAGCATCTGTGGAGAGAGAATAGAGCCAACATTTCGAGCCTGGATGATCTTTTGTCACAGCTGAAGACAAAGAAAATAGGACAAGACTTGCTTTGGCCAAAGTGAAAAATGATTCATACAATACTTACAATACATTTAAAATATCAGCACATACGTTTCAAAATCATAGTTCCTTGTTTAAAGGTAGAGGTTGGAGGCTGGGGTGCGGGGGTGGGGGTGGGTTGTGTAATTGACCAAGATGTCATAGATGAAAAGGCAAAGGGAATGTAAGTGATGCTGATGAAGGTGCTAATAGTGTCCATTAAGTGATTGGAATGTGTAAATGGCAGAACAGAGGTGCAGAGTATCAAAAGACAACTGGGGCCAAATGGCAGATGGTCCTAGTGGGTTGGGGGGAAGGGGTGGGGTAAATAAGCTGCAAAGTGAGATTTGGAAGCGGACAAATAAAACAATCGAAGAAATTAAAATTAAGAATAATAATACAAATATATAGTAATAAAAATGGATTAAGATAAAAAGAAATGAAATAAAATAAAATAAATGGAAATGGAGTGGAGATGGAGGAGAGAGTTCATGCTCTGAAGTTGTTGAACTCAATCTGGGAGGCTACGAAGTGTCTAATCAGAAGATGCATTGCTGTTCTCCAGTTTACGTTGGGCTTTACTGGAACATTGCAGGAGGTCAAGTATGGACAAGTAAAAAAGACAGCAGGATGTTGTGTTGAAATGGCAAGCAACGGGAAGGTCTGGGTCCTGCTTATGGATGGACTAAAGGTGTTCTGCAAAGTGGTCACCCAGTCTGCGTTTGGTTGCTCTGATGTAGAGTGGATGAATTGGGAGCAGTGAATGCAATAGACCACATTAAAGGATGTGCACATGAAACACTGCTTCACTTGAAAAGAATGTTTGGACCTTGGGTTGGTGAGTAGGGAGGAGGTAAAGGGACAGTGTTGCACCTTCTGCAATTGCATGGGAAGATACGTAAGTGGGGTTTTCAACAAGGTGGCAATTAGACTCAGAAAACCAATGTCACACTATAACATATAAAAATTTATCAAAGACCAGTGATTGATGGGAGAAGTTATCTCGATGGTCACAGATACAGAATATGCGGATCTCTCAGACACATTCTGAAGTTATCAGTAAAAACAGAATAGTTATACATTTTCTTTATCAGATTCCCTGCCCTTCATTAGTCTAAAATTAATTTCCTTTAGCATACACGTTAATACAAATCCCTGTCAAGGACCTCAGTCAACAGTCTTATGCCTACCAGCTTGATGGTGTCTCATTCGTCCATTAAACTCAGATGCTAACTCCCTTTTTGGCGAAAGCTACTTCCCTGTTGCCAGGTTACGGTAGATGCTACTGTAAAGATCAAAGTGGATGTTCCCACCCATTCTGTGCCAAGCTGAACAGACACGTACTCCTGCGTCCAGCAGTATATCTATTATGTGTCCGGACAGTGACTGAACCTACTCATTATTGTTGCAAAATATGTTCCCTCATAAGAATTTTCCAGATATGGGTTTTGCTAGCTAATGAGTTCCAAGACCTTTGGCCCTCAACTATTTACCTTGCCCATTACATCTTTCAGTCATTTGCTTTGGCCAAAGTGAAAAATGATTCATATAACACTTAAAATACATTTAAAATATCAGCATATGTTTTAAAACCATAGTTCCTTGTTTAACTCTCTTATTGCATTCACATATGTGTAAGGTACCTTCTTGCTTTATGAATCATTTGACTTTTTACTGTTAGCTCTGTCAATGTCTTATGTGTGCTGTCTAAAGATGAACAAAAATATAAAATAATCACTTTCAATTCCCCCTTCTGGCTGTTTGGCCAGTCCAATACTAGGTCAGCAATAAATGCATCTAAATAACTATTCTTAATTCTGTAATTGATCTGGCTCTACTATGATTGTCATTGACAATGCTGTGTTAGCTGTGTATTAGATTAGCTGCTCACACAAATTGAATTAAAAAATCCCTGCTAATTTAGAAAATCATAAGGAATAAGTAATAGTAATCTCTCAAATAGGTGATTGCCAGTACATATTCTCACATATTGGGGGTGGGGTGGGGGGGCGGGCTGGGGGGTGCTGGGGGGCGGGGGGGGCAGGGGGTGGGGTGCGGGTGCACGTGGGATTCTGGTTAACTCATCTTCCATTTGAAATGATGCAACTGCTACTACACCTCCCACGTACTTCACTGCTAAAGAACAGCAACATCTTATTCCTTGTACAACCAGGAAGAAAATCAAAATGATTACCATGAAAATCACTATCCCTTGAACTATATTTGTTCTCAGTGAACCCATCCAGCTAGTTGCCCAATACTAAGAAATACTGAGAAAAAGACATTGTTGTTTCAGTTTAAGTACGGGCGGCATAGAGGCACAATGGTTAGCACTGCTGCCTCACAGCGCCAGGGACCTGGGTTCAATTCCCAGTTTGGGTCACTGTCTGTGCACATTCTTCCTTGTGTCTGTGTGGGTTTCTTCCGGGTGCTTCGGTTTCCTCCCACATTCCAAAAATGTGCAGGTTTGGTTAATTGGGCATGGTAAATTGCCCTTTAGTGTCAGGGGGATTAATAGAATAAATGTGTGGGATTATGGAGATAGGGCCTGGATGGGATTGTGGTTGGTGCAGACTCGATGGGCCAAATGGCCTCCTTCTGCACTGTAGGATTCTTTGAGGATTCTATAAGAGGTTTCTCAACTTCCTTCCAAATATGTGCAATCAAATTAGTTATGTTCTCCAAAGTGTCAGGTATGTATGTGCAACCTTTGACCCAATTAAAGCACATGTTCCAACTCTAGCTGCCAAGATGAAGTCTAATGCCATCCGATTCTGTAACACATCATGCGCATTGCAACCATCTCATCACTGATCTCTGCAAGGGTTGTAGCAGTGACACTGGCAACTTGTTCCAAAATCAAGATAAAGGCTTCAGTCTTACATCCGAATATGGGGGACATGATATATGGGAGGTTCCACTATCTGTACCATGTGTTTGTGAAAAATGGCTGGACTGCTATGGAATCCTTGTGGCAGGTGAGTCCTGGTGTATTGCTGATTTCTGACTATAAATGTAAACTTGTACTGATATTCTTTGGCTGTAGGAATTGACCAAAAACCATTAGCTAGGTCCAGCAGACTTGCATTCCAACCATTGTTCTGTAAATTGAATTTGTGTCTTTATATGCCCTGTTTGTGAACAGAACTCCCACTTACCTGACCAAGGAGCAGCGCTCCAAAAGCTAGTGGCTTTTGCTCCCAAATAAACCTGTTGGACTTTAACCTGGTGTTGTGAGACTTCTTACTGTGCTTACCCCAGTCCAACGCCAGAATCTCCACAGCAGTTTAAGCCATGGAACAGTGTTCTGCTCCAATGGTGTTTAGATTACTGGCTGGATTTGCTACAAGAGGGTACTCTTGAGTAGCGTATAGATTTAATGCGGTTAAATCTATAGTTAATTGATAACTTTTGTCAGGTTTCTTTAGTGGCAAATTGGTTGGTCTGAGAGGACATTTTGGTTACTACCCACTGTTTTTCTAACTCTGCAATGAGGTTTTTAACTGCCTGTATTGCCTATGGTTTGAGCAGGTACTGTCTGTGTGGAGGGTGAATATTCCCAGGAATGTTTATTGGAGAGACATCTAAATACCCACAATCCTGCTTATGTTTTGGCCAAACCTGAGGGTGCTGTCCAGCGAGATTTCCCCATATCGTTCCCTCGTCCTAATTTGGTTGAAGAGCTTCTATTCTAAGAATATTGCATCCCTTTTTCTGACCCCATCGATTGCACTTGTATGACCTTTGCCAATTGATTTTGGCTGCTCTGGTATCAATTATAGCACCTAATTATTCCAACAAATTTATATCCAAAAAACTTCCTTCTGTTGAGTATATCCAAATCTGGACCCTACCTTCTAGCTCCAATATAGTCAGCTCACTCAAAAATGTTGCAAATGTATAGTCTGATCAGTTGCTGGTATTTTTATTTCGGTGATAGATATAGATGCCCTGGTGTCTCATCAGTCTGTTACAGTGTTGGCCACCTAACACTGCTTCCACATATATTCAGGGACCTGTATTCCTGAAAGCTGCTAATTGTCACTTCCGATCCAACAATTTCTATAAATCCTCTCCTGTCATTTGAATTGCAATCTGTGGTAGTTGCTGTGGGATTTTGGGCTTGAAATAAGGCTTAAGAGTGAACCCCAAGGGGTGGATTCACTCTGTTGGGACTTTGTCCTTCTTTCCCTTGCCCCCAGCGACCAACAGTTGGGAATATCATAACCCGTTCTCTGACAATTGCTGTATTGTTTCCAATTTCTGTTTCGGCAGTTTCCAGCAATATGTCCTTTTTTCCCCCACATGCAAGGCATGTTTTAGCCCTGGGTTGTTGCTGTTGAGTTTGTGGCTGATCTATGTGTACTGGAGTCATTTTAAGAATTTTCTTCTGACTTGCTTTTGTTCTCGTGGCCCAATTCATTACATCTCCATAAGTGCTTCCTATCGGAATTCCCATATCCATGATTCTGGTCAGAGCTGGATTAAATCCCTCTTTGAGCATATTCAAAAGCATATCATCTCTATTAGGGTCCGAAATCCCTCCGTTGTCTATACAGGCTCTAAACTTTCTCTCCCCATCGTCCTTGATAGATTAGTCTGTTCCCTACTTAACTAAAGTTACTTTAGTCCAGTTTGTCTGACCTTTATCTAACACTCTTCCAATTCCCCAATTATAATGCTCACATCTCTCAGCCTCGTTTGAAAATGTCCAATCTCTTGTTCTGAAATTCTCTGGTAACATCTTCCACACTGGTCCTACTAACTTTGCCTTTACTAAAACCGTTATGTTGTCCAGAGTAAAATGATGAACCTCTTCTAACTCCTCCATAGCCTCCCAAAAAGCCACGTTTTGGTGATTTCTGCATAAGGACCTAAATTGTCCATAAACGTTTCTTTTTCAGTGGCTGTTAAAAATTAAAGTTTATTTATTAGTCCCAAGTAAGGCTTACATTAACACTGCAATGAAGTTACTGTGAAATTCCTCTAGTCATCACACTCCAGCACCTGTTTGGGTCAATGCACCTAACCAGCAGGTCTTTCAGATTGCGGGAGGAAACCGGAGCACCCAGAGAAAACCCAAGCAGACTCAGGGAGAAGTGCAAACTCCACACAGAGAGTGACCCAAACCAGGAATCGAACCCAGGTCCCTGATGCTGTGAGGCAGCAGTGTTAATCACTATACTACTGTGGTTAACGGTATCTCTTGAGAACCAGCAGTAGTTCCTGCATGTCTCCCCCTACCAATGTTTTATGTAGTATGTACTGGTGCCAATTTTAACAGATGATTCCAGTTTTTCCTGATGAAGGAACAACGCTCCGAAAGCTCGTGATTCCAAATAAACCTGTTGGACTTCAACCTGGTATTGTGAGACTTCTTACTGTTCCTATCCCAGTCCAATGCCAGCATCTCCACACCAATTTCCCATGCAGAGGGGGACCTCTATCTTTCTCTGACTCGAGTGTCCTTCCCTAACTTTATGTCCTTCATCTGAATTGCCTGGGAGTTGCGGATACAACCTTGGTGTTATTAACCTTCCCACAGGCACATCTTTAGGTTCTTCCTAAGCAGCTTTCACTAGGGCTAACTGCTTATTTGCTGTTTCTTTCAGCATTATGGCTGTCTGAATTACACTGGCCATTTCATTTTTATGCTAAGACTGTCCTACCCATCATGACTTCCGTTCTGAATCTGAAGCTTCTGAATTGTACCCTTTCTTTATTATTTTCTTGAGTACTTTACTGTTTCTGTGATGACTCCTGAATCAGTGATTCGATTGGACCCCATTTGAAAATGGTACCATCTGTCATACTTTATTTTCCCCATGATGTGGAGATGACAGCATTGGGCTGTGGTGGTCACAGTAAGGAGTCTCACAACACCAGGTTAAAGTCCAACATCTTTATTTGGAATCACGAGCTTTCGGAGTGCTGTTCCTTCATCAGGAGAATGGAGAGGTGGATCCACAAACACTACATTTACAGACAGAGACACAATTGCAAGATAATGGTTGGAATGCTAGTCTTTACAGGTAATCAAATTTTTACAGGTACAGACAATGAAAGTGGAGAGAGGGATAATCACAGGTTAAAGAGCTACATGAATTGTCTCAAACCAGGTCAGTTAGTCAGATTTTGCAAGCCCAGGCAAAATGGTGGGGGTGACATGAACCCAAGATCCCGGTTGAGGCCGTCTTCATGCATGCAGAACTTGGCTATTAGCTTCTGCTTGGTGATTCTGCATTGTTGTGTGTCTTGAAGATCACCTTGGAGAATGCTTACCTGAAGATCGGAGGTTGAATGCCTTTTAGTTTCTCCACAAGATGGCGGTGTAGTCTATGTCATTCCTCCTTTGGGCCATTTCTTTATTCTATCCGGTTCTAACTAACTGTTTTCACTCATTTTGATTAAAAAAATCATTAAAGTTGGATTGGTAAAGGTTTTTCCAGGAGCTGTTAGATTAAAATCTTCAGTCCCTGCTAACAATAAGTACCCCCTAAAAATAATAAAAATTAATCCCTTAACTCACTCACTGGGATTTCTCAATAAGCCTCAGTCTCCTCAAAAATTAAAACTTTACCACAGAGGCCTAGAATGAATTCTGCAAACCCTCCGGTTTTTCTGGTCATATGTCCCAAGCGTGCAACTTCCACATACTCTGCTGAGTCGGACAATACCAGGACTCTGGCCCTGGTTTTCCCATTAGCGTGCCTACACTCATAATTTTATATTTCTCAACCACCTAAAGAGGTGGTTCTGCTGAACAGGCAAATGTTAAAATGATGTTATTGCGTCCCCACATTAAGCGCGACCATTTCGCGTGGTGTCAATGCTCTTGCAAACCCTTTCATTGTTTTGATTGGTCAGCTTATGGATCCAGCAACCAGACACATTACTCCTTTCTAAATACGGATGGTAATACCCATCCAAAGAGATGCATCCAGCTGTCAGACTCTGGTGACTCAATCCCATCATGCATTGTCACAAAAGCTGTTAATGGGGGTTTCAACAAGGTGGCAATTAAACTCAGGAAACCAATGTCATACTATAAAAGGTAAAAATTTGATTAAAGACCAGTGACAAGTGGGAGAAGTCATCTTGATAGTCACTAATACAGAATATCAAGACCTCTCGGACAAGTTCTGAAGTTATCAGTAAAAACAGAACAGTTGTACTTTTTTTTATCGATTCCCCATTCTTCATTAGTTTAAAATTAATTTCATTTAGAATACACACATCAATACAAATCTCTGTCAAGTACCTCAGCCAACTGCATTGTACCTACTCATTCGTCCATTAAACTCGGATGCTGACTCTCTTTTTGGCTAAAACTACTTCCCTGTTGCCAGGTTACAGTAGATGCTACTGTAAAGGATAAAGTGGATGTTCCCACCGGCTCAGTGCCAAGCTGAATAGACATGTGTTCTTGTGTTCAGGGGCATATCTATTCTGTGTCTGGGCAGTGATTGAACCTACTCATCACTGTTGCAAAATATGTTGCCGCATAAGAATATTCCAGATATGAGTTTTGCTAGCTAATGGGTTAGAAATATAAAAATCTTACAGTGCAAAAGGAGACCATTCGGCCCATTGAGTCTGTATCAACAACAATCCCACCCCAGGCCCTTATCCCCATAACATTTAACCTGCTAATCCCTCTAATCTATGCATCCTGGGACACCAAGGAACAATTTAGCATGGCCAATCCACCTAACCCCACATCGTGGACTGTGGGAGGAAAGTGGAACACCCGAAGGAAACCCATGCCTTTCCCAGACCTTTGGCTCTCAACCATTTACCTTTCCCATCATGCCTTTTAGTAACTTGCTTTGACCAAAGTGAACAATGATTTATACAATATTTGGGGTGGCACGGGGACACAGTGCTTAGCACTGCTGCCTCACAGCTTCAGGGCCTGGGCTTGATTCCCGGCTTGGGTCACTGTCTGTATGGAGTTTGCATGTTCTCCCCGTGTCTGCGCGGGTTTCCTCCAGGTGCTCCCGTTTCCTCCCAAGTCCAAAGACATACAGGTTAGGTACATTGGCCATGCTAAATTGTGTCCCGGGATGCATGGCAAAATGAATTAGCAGAGTAAATATGTGGGGTTATGGAATAGGGCCTGAGTGGTTTTGTGGTCAGTGCAGACTCAATGGGCTGAATGGCCTCTGTCTGCACTGTAGGGTTTTTATAAATAAAATACATTTAAAATATCAGCAAATGTGTTTTAAAATCATAGTGACTGCATTCACATATATGTAAGCTATTCTATTGTTTTAAGAATCATTTAACTCTGTTAGCTCTGTCAGTGGCTTATGTATATGTCTAAAAACTAAGAAGAATGTGAAATAATCGCTTTCAATCCCATGGGCATGGGGTGAGGTGTTGGATATGATGGAGGAATGGACCAGAGTGTCCTGGAGGGAATGGTCCCTGTGAAATGCTGACAGGAGGAGTGAGGGGAAGATGTGTTTGGTGGTGACAGCATGCTGGAGTTGGCGGAAATGGCGAAGGATGATCGATTGAATGCGGAGGCTGGAGGGATGAAAAGTGAGGGCAAAGGGGACCTATCTTGATGCTGGGAGGGAGGGGGGAGGTGAGAGCAATAGTGCAGGAAATATGTCAGATGCGGTTGAGAGCCCTGTCCATCATAGTGGGTGGAAAACTACGATCAAGGAAAACATATCAGCAATTTTGTAATGGAAAATGGCATAGTCAGATGCAGCAGAGGCGAAGGAACTGAGAGAAAATGATGGATTCCTGACAGGGAGCGAGGTGTAAAGAGCTGTAATCAAGGTAGTTGTGGGAGTCGGTGGGCTTGTAATGGGTACATTATAATTTATTATCAAAAATTAAGAAAGAGAGGTCAAAGAAGGGAAGAAATGTTTCAGTGATGGACCATATGAAGATGATAGATGGATGGAAATTGAAAGTAAAATTGATAAACTTTTCCAGGTCCAGATGAGAGCATGGTCCAGGTCCAGACGAAACAAAACGAAGGAGATTGTCATCGACTTCATGAAGCGTGGTGAAGGACATGGCCCTGTCTACACCAATAGGGACAAAGTGGAAATTGTCATGAACTTCAGGTTTCTAGTTGTCCAAATCACCAACAAACTGTCCTGATTCCCCCCCATGCCAATGCTATGAGCTAAGAAAGCCGACCAATCCACTTTCTCAGGATGCTAAGGAAGTTCCATATGTCTGTTACAACTCATCAATTTTTACAGATGTAACAAAGAAAGCATCCTTTCCAGATGTATCACAGCTTGGTATGACTCTTGCTCTGATCAAGACCTCAAGAAACTATGAAGGGTTGTGAACGTAGCCCAGTACATCATGCAAACCAACCTCATATCCATTGACACTGCCTAAACTTCCTGCTGCCGGCTTAATTAAGAATTCCATGCACCCCATACATACTCTCTTCCACCTTAATCCATTGGGAAAATGATGCTGAAAGGGTTAATAGTCACACAAGTTTAAAAATCACACAGATTGAAAAACAAAGGTCTTCTCATAAGAGCCTTGATTGAAGAGCAAGCTGTTTCGCCTTTCCATTCCTCGAGAAATGCCTTGGTCAGAGCACAGACAGACACAAAGGCCATTAGACTGGCAAAGCACAGAAATCAGACATCAGTAACTGAGGAGCTCGTCTAAACCCCACTGGAGTGAACTACCCTGACGGGGTGGGAGAGACTAGCGGGCCAGGAGAATTACACTAATTCATTACATTAACTAAATTAAGATCATATGTAAACAGGGATTTAAATTACTTACTGTCTTTCCATCAGTTTCCAGCGCAGATTTTATGGCACTGGAAGATGCGCGTGCGACAGAAATGCATGTGCAAATCTTGTGCATGTCCGGCTGCGAGATTCTTCCATCCTGCTGCGCTAGAAAATTAGCGGCAGGGTGGGAGAATCACCCACAAAGTTTTTGGGGATAAGATAGGCACTTGACATTTGAAAGGCCACAACATTGTTGTTTGAATTTGGGACAATTATGACATAAGAAAAACGTGCTGTTAGCAAGTTACCTTTAAAATGATGCTATTCAAGACACAGACTGAACAATCAAAATAGATTACTGCCTGGAATCAAATAGAAAGATTTAATTTCTGTCTTAAAGATGTTATGAAGCAAACTGAATAAGATTAAGTAATTGAGAAGATACAGACAGGAAATGAAATAGTAAATGGGAATTGGGGTATTGAGTGCAATTCAATTCATTGGAATATTTTGACTTGGCACTGATGTATATCCTAGTGAAAGGTAAGTATAGATGGTCTAGTAAATTGATAGCTTTCTCTTGGTGATATTTGTGTCCTTGTCTGTGATTTTAAGAGAGCAGAATTTGATACTCTGACTGCCACCGAAGGCATCTGGACCATACGTGGAGAGATGGGCAAAGACTTCAAAATTTTTTCGGAAGGTCACCTGAGAGTCAAGAAGGTGTTGACATGATACTGAGGTACTGTACAGGTATGCACGAGTTACATATGAAGTAACTAATATACAAGAAGCCAGTCCAAAATAGATCCATTCAATCGTTTGGATGTACTTGCTATTATACATTTAAGAACACGTCTCAGACATGCACAATACTTGATCAACAACATGGCAATGAAATGGGAAATGGGGCCAAAGGGAAGGTGATCACCCCAAGAAGCAACAGAAGATTCTTACTGGGGATTCACCATGGGACACAGTATATGGACAGAAAAATGTGTTAGATATTATGGGCCGGTGCTAATGGTGAAAGGGAATGGGAAGAAAAACGGCACAATTTTGCCAGCAGTGCACTGTGTGTGCCCAGTACAACCTTGGAAAAGCAATAAAAATAAAACCACATCACCAGCCTCTTCCAGAGAACCTTGGGAACAGATACAGATTGATTTTATAAGTCCGTTACCCCCATCAAAAAGGAAAGGAATATTGCCTAGTAATCATGGATGAATTTATTAGGTGGGTGGAAGCATTCCACATTAGAGATTATGCTGCTTTAATGAATCACAGAGGGGGGAACCAATGCACTGACATTTGGAGGCAGGTACCGACGGTACATTAGAGAATTGAGTGAACAATTTGGTTAAGAAAGAAGTTAGAGACTGATAGGCAGTGCAGGATCTGGAGAAGGGTCAGCAAGTTGAAAAATCAAGAGTACTACAAGTGGCCCATAGGGTGATAGTAAAGGTGGGACTGGAGTGCAGTGATCTCCAACTGCAGTGGCATGGACGATACGAGGTAATTATAACCGATTGTGCACTTGTAAATACAAGGATAGGAAATGGATGCAAGCATTACACTCCGTTAAAAATGTATGAGGGCCCCATAACAAACCTGATGACCACCCAACTAATGGGAAACAACATTAATGTTTTCACAAGTTTCTATTTACTCTGATGACTGTCATGGAATTGTGCATGTCAGCAACACAATGGGGGAACGGGAGTGTGGATAAAGAAACCCAACATCTGGATATCCGATGTTTTTGTTCCCCGAGAAAGGCCAGGCATGACAATCTGAATCTCTGATCCAGACTGTGGATAGTCTGAGATGGGGCTCAGAGATGAAGACTCACAGAGGGCAATTTAAGTATTTAACAGATATACGATTCAAATATTGAGTTTGTGGAAGTATTTATTCAATGTCACGGAACATTGCTTTGAGTCCATATTGTCAAGAATTACGTGAACATGTAATAGATAAGACTTGATTGTAGAGATATTAGATGCTACCAGCTTAATACCTGTGGATATCAAAAACCTACCCCATGCCCAAACACGGGAGAGCTCCCCAGATGGGTTAGGATTGGGAAAGCTGAACTTTACAACGTGGTGTGACAAAGATATCTCTAGAATGTTTTGGGTTATTAGCAACATTACATTTCAGCACGCCACGGTCATCCTAACGCGATTAAATGGGCGGAAATGAAGTTGCAGGGCATCACTGATGATTGTACTTAGTTTTACCCCTGAACAATGAGATAAAGGAGCACACTGGGAAGTATTGGGGAATTGTTTGGAATACAAACTCAGTAGTTAATTCAATACAATCTTCTGAACTGAAAAGCTATTCTTGTCTGGGTTAGAAAGGGACTACAGTATTGAGCCTGTGGAACTGAGTGTGCACTCACCTAAGTAGACCTACGGGGTGAGGGACACCCAGAAATATTTAATCACATAATTGAAGGATAATTAAGACCACTGAGGCCCAAGACAAAGGGTAGGTGTGTAATAATCTCGCCGGTAATCTAATAGGTGAGGTTAGGTCTGACACTGAAGATTTGAGATTTGGAACTATTACCCTGACATTTATTTGTCTGCTTCTACAAAAATAACATATCTCAACCTTCACGGGACAGACGTAAATTAATAGTCACTCAATCAGGAGGTGGTCCAGTGAAGGGGGCTATAATATTCATTATGACACTACCGCAGGAAAATACGTCCAATGAGATCTTTAAGGATAGCTACAGATTCGAATCAAATAATCGGGACAGAACAAAGGGACTGGGTTCACTGAGCTGGATCTAAAGGATACATGACCCATAAAGAGGGCTTGGCATATGTGAGGATAACAGAATGCTGTTCAGAATTAGAGCATTACATAGTATGTGCTTGTCGGACCCTCAAGCCTCTAGGGAACACCAGCAAGGTAATCATCAATATCCGACCATTGAAGGAGGCATTTAAAGCAGTGCAGGTAGACCCCACGCAGTGATGCATAATCACCTTGGAAACACAGATTATACTGGGGGGGGGGGTTGATTTTGTGAAAGTAATCACAGTTTTTCTCTGTAAGTGACTGACTCATTGACTGTGAGACGGTAACGCTTGTCGGGAAAATTGTCGGAATTGGTGCCTGATGAGATGACTCGTTGTAGACTGACAAGACTCTGGGGAAAGTGGTCTGACAGGCCATGACAGAGGCTAAGGAAATTACCCATGAATATGTCAGGGGCTTCAAAGAACAGACCCATAAGGGATGTAAAGAGGTGAACCTAGCCACCCAGACTGCCAACAGATTGATTCAATCAGGAACACACCATTGGTTTGTTCAGGGTATTGCCTAACCAATTGATGGGAAGTATTCAGGACTGGAATGACTCTAGGTATAGGGGTAGTGTCCCATGGCACTCTGAGTAAAAGGGGAGAATTAAAAGCTGAAATTTACAGCAGAATAATTTAGGATGCCTCTCAACGTCTGGATGGCTGGCCACCTGAAGGATTGAGAACGGTATTCTCAACATCATATTGGCCATTTTTGGTGGTCACCCAATGGCCAAAGGGGGGACTGAAAGGGTTAATAGTCACACAAGTTAAAAATCACATAGACTGAAAGACAAAGATCTTCTTATAAGAGCCTTCACAGACAGACACCAAGGCCATTAGTTTGGCAAAGCACGTAAATCAGACATCAATAACTGGAAAACGGGAGTGAGCCACAGATACGAGCTATGAGGTTTTCACGCTGCTTGGATATTATAACGAAGCAAGCATAAAGTGATTGTGATTGGTTTGTGCTAATTACTTGTAATAGATTTTGAAAACTTCAATTGTCTTTTTATCTTGGAATATGCCACTCTGACTAGCTACAGGGATGTGAACTGTAGCTTCCCAGTGTCCTTGTAGCTTTTATTAAAACACCTGTTTAAGAAAACTCTGGTACTTGTCTGGTTACTCAGAGTAAAGTTGTGATCAATGAAAAGGCTGACATCAAAGTCTGCAATAATACAAAAGTCTGAGATTCTTAGGCACAGGATTTACTTACATTTGGAAACAAACAGACTTATTAGTGACAGATGGCATGCTTTTGTGAAGAGGAGGTTGTGCCTCGCTAACTTGATCTGAGATTTTTGAGGTAGTGATGAAGATGATAGACCAGGGAAAGACAGTGGATGTTCAGGGAATCATAGAATCCCTACAGTGCAGGAGGCCATTCATCCCATTGAGTCTGCACCAATCCCACCCAGGCCCTTTTCCGGTAACCTATTTACCTTGCTAATCCCCTGACACTAGGGTCAACTTAGCATGGCCAGTCAACGTAATCCGCACATTTCTGGACTGTGGAGGAAACTGGAGCATGTGGAGGAAATCCATGCACACAGGGAGACAGTTTGTTCTCACTGGAACAACAGAGGTTGAGGAATGACCTGATAGAGGTTACAAGATTATGAATGGCATGGACAGAGTGGATAGTCAGATGCCAAGTCAAGTACTAGGGGTTTAAGGTGCATGGGGAAAAGCTTAGAGGAGATATGTGAGGCAGGTTTTTTACACAGAGGGTAGTGAATGTCTGGAATGCGCTGCCTGGGGAGGTGCTGGGAGCAGGTATGATAGTGACATTAAAGGGGCAACTAGACATACACATGAAAAGGATGGGAATGGAAGGATACGAACTCCATAAGTTTAGAAAGCATCATGATTGGCACAGGCTTAAACAGCTGTACTTTTCTTTGTTCTTTGACACATACTAGCCAACTCAAGAACAGCTTCTTCCCTGCTGTCATCAGACTTTTGAATGGACCTACCTTGTATTGAGTTGATCTTTCTCTACACCCTAGCTATGACTGTAACACTACATTCTGCACTCTCTCCTTTCCTGCTATATACGGTATGCTTTGTGTCATGTGTCAGAAACAATGCTTGTATAACGTATATTAATACATGTGACAATAATAAAGCAGATCAAAGCAAAATAGTCATTGATATATTGGTAAAAGAGTTGTGGGAGGGGCTGGAGTAAGACTGGAAGAAGGAATGTTTCAGATATCCCATAAAGAGACCGGCATAACTGGGACCCATATTCACACCTTTTATTTGGAGGAAGTGAGTGAAAGGGAACCAGGTGGAAGAGTAGGAGGACAGTGCTGAATAAGAAACAATTCAGTGAGACAAGAAGGAATGTCACTGAACCAGGCTAGGACTAGGCTTACATTGGCCATGGGCTGTGTCTCAGAAAAATTACATTTCACAGGAACAGAGGAATTAAAGGTAGAAGTAGGCAAATTCAGTCCTTTGTTCTTGCTCTGCCATTCCTTCAGATCATGGCCGATCTCTTTCTGGTCTCAACTCCACTTCCCTACCTGTTCCCAATATCCCTTTAACCTTTTTTTTATATATTAGAGATATATCTACCTCCTTCTTGAAACCATTTAATGATTCAGATTCCATCGCGCTATGGGGCAATGTGTTCCACAAGTTTACCACCCTCTGCAAGAAGTAGTTCCTCGTCACCTCAGTTTTAAATCTCCAATCTCTCAATCTATATCTGTGATCCCAGTCCCCTGCATAGAAATAATTCATATCCACAACATTTGTCTAGAGAACACATCACTGAAATCAATGTTTCCATCCTCAAAAAAATGAGCATTTTGGAGAAAATGTTGTCCTGAAATATACAAAAAATGCAGGGTGATGACATAAATGTGAGTTGTTTGCCTGGAAAAAAATCCCTTCTTAAAATTTCACAGATCATCTCAGATTAACAAGAGCAACAAGGACTTTGGTGATGCTATTACGACAGATGAAGTTGTTGAGGCAGTCAGAGATTTGTCTTCAGAACAAGTATGTGTGAGAATGATTCAGGCACAGATACTAACATGGATCCTGGAGCCACTGTTCCCATCAGGGTATCTGATTCAAACTCTGATCACTGACCCGCTTATCACACTGCACTGGCACTGAGGTGGCTCTCATTTCAAACTAAGTCTCATATATAATGGCCACTAAGTGCCAAGGTCCAAGATGCAGCAAAGGATTTAGTGCCTGATGATCTGTTTAATTTCCTTCCATGGACACCAATAATAACAAGTGGGCTGGCAAATGACAACCCTCAGGTCCCAGTGGGTGATATCAACAGTCGCTAGGCTGTTTTCTTGTGCCAAGATATCATGAACCTTGGCTGGAAGAGAGGAGGCCCATGTCAAAACATTTGGCTCTGGCAACCATCTAGTTGCTTGGTGAGGATATTCAGAGGATAAAAACCATATGTATATCCAAGAAGGATGCACACAGCTTGGATAATACATGCTTCCTCAGCAGGTTGCTAGAAATGAATAATGATATTTTGTCTGAATGAACTGGTTTCAATACATTGCTTTAGAGAATTTCAATTTTATAGAAGTCAAACATTGATTTCCAGTTATTAATGCAGTTCCTACTGAGCTCAATACAGAGAGCAAATCTTTAAAAAAGTGTTGATATTGCAGACAAACTCAGAATGGATGAGATTTTTATAGTATTAGACCAGGCAATTTGTACGAAGGCCCAGGAGATTCACTGTAGGAACATATTCTTCATGCAGAGGCTAATTTTTTGCATGGGACATTTATAGCTTGCATTAAGAGAAGATTTTCAGATTCTGGTCTTCAGAACATAGTCATCATCTTATGTTAATGATGAGGGGGATAAAGTGGACGTTCAGAGACTACTTCCTCGGGTGAATGTAGCTGTTACTAGGGGGCATAACTATAACGTTCATGGTGGGAGATATAGGAGGGATGTGAGAGGTAGGTTCTTTACTCAGAGAGTGGTTGCAGTGTGGAATGCACTGCCTGCTGTGATAGTGGAGTCGGACACTTCAGGAACTTTCAAGTGGTTATTGGATAGGCACATAGAACACACCAGAATGATAGGGGGTGGGATAGTTTGATCTTGGGTTCGGACATGGCTCGGCACAACATCGAGGGCCAAAGAACCTGTACTGTTCTATATTCTATCTGCACTGGACTGCTGCTTTGGACTGTAGTAGAGTGCCTAAGTAGCAGTTTGGTGACTGAGGAAGTTCAGGGAGAACAAGGTAGTCTTTTCCTTCTCTAGTTTTCCTCAGAAAGAAGAGCAGCAGTCTTGATAAGTAGGACTTGGTGAGTATTTCTATTATCCTTAAGAATCATAGAAACCCTACAGTGCAGAAAGAGGCCATTTGGCCCATTGGGTCTGCACAGACCACAATCCCACCTAGGCCCTACCTCCATATCTGTACCTATTTACCTGCTAACCCCTCTAATTTATGCATCTCAGGGCACTAAGGGGCAATTTTAGCATGGCCATTCAACTTAACCCGCACATCTTTGGACTGTGGGAGGAAACCGGAGCACCAGGAGGAAACCCACGCAGACACAAGAAAAATGTGCGAAGTCCACACAGACAGTGACCCAAGCCGGGAATCGAACCCAGGTCCCCGGAGCTGTGAAGCAGCAGTGCTAACCACTATGCTACCGTGCCACAGTAATTTAAGGGTAAGTCATGACAGAACAGTTCAGCCATGTAGAATGCTCCTGTGCAATTTGGGAAGTCAGGGACACTTCAAATGTTCAAGGTGACAACATGTGCAGGACATGTCTGCATTTTGAAGCTGAAGCTGGGGGATGGGGGCAGTCTGTGGATTAAACACAAGTTAGAGATCTTTGTGAAAAGCACATACAGTGAGGTGGTCACACCACAGGTAAAAAGTGCAGAGGCAAGAACAGTGACTGCCAGTCAGAGCAAACACACAAGGCAAGTAGTGCAGGACAACCTTGGGTCCAAATGTTGTTTTGAATACTGCTGGTTTCTCAGGGCAATGCAGCAAGAACTGGGTCTGTACGATCGCGAGTGGCCCAACTGCACTGGGTTGATAGAGCCGGGTGGTCAGGATGAGGGGAAATGAGTGGGATAGCAGTAGTGATGGGTATTCTGTTGTAAGAGGAAAATATACACATTTCTGTGGCCACAGATGTGACACCAGGATGGAATGTTGCCTCCCTGGTGCCAAGATCAAGCATATCATTGAGCAGCTGCAGGACATTCTGAAGGGATGGCAGGAGTTGCGGAGTTGCAGGTGAATGTATCAGTACCAAAAACACATCTAAAAAGAGGGATGAGGTCCTGGAAGTAGAATATAGGGAGCTAGTTAAAAAGCAGGGCCTCAAAGATAGTAACTGCAGTACAACCTTTGTAAAAAAGAGAAAACTGGATTTCTGTAACAAAGGAATCCTTTACCATTTTCCATTATTTTCTTATTAATTCTTAAACTTCACCATGCAATTAAAACCTCAACCTATGTCATTTTTATTCCTTCATCCTCAACAAATAAACATGCCATTGCTAATTAAAGTGTACTGTTTCTGAGAACAATGTGTTGTGGATCCAACCAGGGATTAGGCTGTTTTGGAAGTGGTAATGAGGTAGAGTAAAAGATCCCTTAGGAAATATGACCACAACAGTGGCATTTAGCATTCAGTTTGAGAGTGATAAACTTGGGTCAGAAACAACTGTGCTAAACTTAAATAATTGTAATTGCAAAGGAATGAGGGGAGAGATGGCTGGAGTGGATTAGCAGAAAGGATGATTAATCCTTGGAATGCAACAGTTGCTCACCATCAACTTCTCAAAGGCAATTAGGGATGGACAATAGATGCTAGTCTAGTCAGCAAGGCTGATATTCCTTGAATGAATAAAAATTTAAAAAATGTTCAGGAATAAGAACTAAATATAGCGAATGATATCAGATAATAAAGAGCTACAAAATGGGACTATGAAAAAACTCTTAAGGATATCAAAATCAACAGAAATAGCTTTTACAACTATGTTAGGAGAACGAGGTAGTCAGAAGAAATGCGGATTCCTTAAACTAATAACTATGATGTTGTAAATAGTAATTAGGAAATGGGGGCACGCTGAATAATTACTTTGAGTAGCATTCACATTGGAGGAAGAGGTCAGCGTAACTGACACGTGAAGGAAATGATTACTGAATCAGGAACAGGGACTCAACAGTGTGACTGTAACAAGATAATAATGTCATTAAAGAGCAATAAATCTCAACAACATGATGCAGTCCATCCCAGTGATTAAAAGTAGGTGAGAACATTTTATACGCCCTGACTGTAATCTCTGAGATTTCTCTTGATTCACGCATGTTCATGTAAAGCTATGTAAAGATGGTGACAGAGAGAAACCAGAGAATTATAAACCCCCGTTAGCCAGTCTCACATCTGTTGCCAGGAATTTATTAGAGTCTATAAAGATAGGGTGACTGAACCAGCATGAATTTTAAAACTGTGTCATGCTGATAAAGGTGATTATACTTTTTGAGGAGGTTATTAACATAGTGAATAGAGGAATATCTGTAATGTTATTGATATGGACTTCCAGATGGCGAATCTTTCATGAGACACTGTAAAATTTGAAGGTCATGGAACTGAAAGCAAATTATTGACCTGGTAGGGAACTTAGCCAAGTGGAATGAGACAGAGTTGGGATAATGGATAGGTACTCTAATTGGCAGGAAGTGGCAAAAGATTTTCAACATGGATCTGTCTTGGGGCCCCAAATATTCACTGTAAATGACTCAGGTAATGGATGGAACAACACATCCAAATTTGTCAACATCACAAATGTAGATGCCATTGTCAGCATTGTAGAGACATAAAATTGTAGATTTCAGTGTTTGGACTCCTAAATTGTTTCTCTTTTCCAGTTTACTGCCAGTTAGCAAACATTCCAATTGATTTCTCATGCCCCTCACATTGCCCCTCAACACTGAACTCCATTTGCCACATCTTTCTCACTCACTAATTCAGTATGTTTGATCATTTCTGCTTCAAACTCCAGTGTGCCATCTAACTTAGGATCATTAATTAGCCAACTTGGACATTTGGTTCTCTATTACATATAAACATAAAAAGACTGTTACATAAACCTATTTTTGGACCAACTTGTGAATTGTATAATTTCATTAATTTAAGAAGTCCATGAGGTCTGCCATAAATGTTAGCTCAATTTGCTTCATGTTATTGATATCTCAATAACAAGAACTGAAAGGGTTTCAGTGAATTCCAAAAATCACACCTAAATTTTGTAACTTATTTTAACAACCATGTGCCTCAGTTGGGGTTGGTTAGCTCAGAGCTAGGCAGCTGGTCTGTGGTTCAGGTTAATGCCAAAACCATGGCTTCAGCCTCAACTTGCATTTCAGGAGCATGTGAAGACATTAGAGAGAGTGCAGAATAAAATTTGCAAAAATGGCACTAGGGCGAAAGATACATTTTCATACTGCAAGTAGTAAAGATTTGGAATACATTTTATGAGAGTGTGGCAGAGGCAGGTTCAATCGAGACAATCAAAAGAGAACTGGATTGTCTGAAAATGAAGAATGTGCAAGGTTAAGGGGAGGAGGTAGGGGGAGTTGCATTGCTCGTTTAAAGAGCTTGCACAGACATGATAGGTCGAATGGCCTCCTGTGCTTTAACAATTTTATGATTCTGTTTGATTCTCATTCAAATGGAGACAGGCTTTTGACCTGCCTCCATGTCCTGACCTTGAGACTGGAATATAATGGCAAGCAAACGTGACAAAAACTCAAGAAAATAGCTCAGGATGAAGCATCAGCAAAGAACAAGGCAAGGATCTGTGTTCAGACAGAGCACACATGAATAAATGAATGAACGAATCCTCCATTACAATCTTATTCCTCACAATCATCAATCGCTTAGCAATCCACAATGAATACCCACACTTCCTAATAAGGTGAATAATTGTAATCCAGAGATCAACAAACAAAAAAGAAATCATTTCAGGAAAATGGTATTGCAGTATAATTGAATTGAACATCATTAATGAATGCATTCACAATTCGCAATCGAACTACGGCTTCAGATAAATGTCCACATCTTGCTCCAGAGGATGATTTTTGTTTAAAAAGACATCGTAAATGTTAATTTGTAATTTGTATCATATGTAATCCCAATAACGCCACCCAGAGTAGATAAAATTGCAATATTTTCTTCCCATCTAAATTCTCATTGACATATCATCAGCCACAAATACAATATTTCCTACCCTTTATCATTCCAATCAGAATATTTGTATCACTTATTACTCCATTTCTTCAATAGTAAAGGATAACTTTTCCTTTTAAATTTAGTTCAGGACCCTGTTGCTGATTTTAAATCTCTTCTCCCTGTATCTAATCTGATGATCTATTTTTTAAAATTTATTTTTGGGTCATGGGCATCATTGGCTGGCCAGCATTTACTGCCCATCCCTAGCTGTCCTTGAGAAGGAATGCCTTGCCAGGCCATTTCAGGGGGCAGTTGAGTCAAGCACACTGCTGCAGCTCTGGAGTCAGATGGCAGATTTCCTTCCCTAAAGCTCATTAGTGAACCAGGGTTTTTTTCACAATCAACAATGGTTTCATGGTCATCAGTAGATTCTTAATTCCAGATGTTTTTATTGAATTAAAATTCCACCATCTGCCATGATGGGATTCGAACCCTGGTCCCCATGGTGTAGCTGAATTTCAGGATTATTGGCCTAGTGATAAGATCACTGGGCCATCATTTCCACATTTGCCCTAATGTTGAGAATTTGGACTGAAGTTGAATGAATGAAGCAGGAGGAACAGTTAACAGGAATAGCAATCAGCTGAAAGGAAAACACTGGTTTGATGTTGCTGTTTCTTTCATGGTCTTTGGCAAAATTGTTCCTTCCAGAAGAAGAAACCAGAGAGAGGATGTGACCCAAATAAGGTTGACATTCGCTTCTATTGCCTGGCAATAATAGGGTACTGAGGACTCAAATGGAGTTGGTAACCTGACTGTCCTATTGACTTCAATGAGGAGGCTGGTGACATTTTGAAGAGTGTTTCTTATTGGGCATACTAATTTCCTGCATGTTTTCAGTGTATGCTCCTGTTAGGAAGCCATTTTAGATTCAAACCTGTAAAAGTATGTGCCAGAGGAGATAGGAACTGATTAGGTACATTGACAGTAATTTTAAGATTATTTTTGTCAGATTCATAGGAACAGGAATACTCCTTTAGTTTCCACAAAAATAATCTGAGCTGCTATTGCCTTACTTACACTCCCTGTCTTTGCTTTCATGTGAGACAGCCCAATATAGCAAGGCCTTAAACCACAGAGCTTGCATCGGAATTTTGCTTGGTGCCCTGCGATATACAAACTGGTTGTAATGAAAGTCAAAATTGTAGCCAATTCTTCATTGCAGAAGTAGATGACCAACTGGCCAGCGAGCTCCACTGATCCTTTGACCAAATATTAAAATTGAGTACATAGCACACTTTTAGCCCAATCTGAAGTACAAAGTTTTGTGTTACATAATAATACATTATTCTTTCTAAACATAAGTGAGAAAATTTAAGAAACATAAAATACTTCAAATTCCTGTCAATGAGTATTTGCCAATGGTCCCTGAGTATATCAATTTCATTGCTAAATATATTTCACAGGAGATAATGTTAGTCCATTATATTAGCTGGAAATAAAGGATTGATTGTCCATTTTTCCATTGCTACTGATCTGTGACCAGGACTGCCTTAAATTTCCTCCTTTTTGCAGACCATTGTAGCGTTTTCTCCATTTCTATAATAGTGATTTCTGTGAGTATCTCTAATTTTGAACCTGCAATCAAATCAAATGAAAATCAATGAAATCATTCCTGTCCTGTTTCACTGGGTAGATATAGTTGCTTTTTTCAAGCAGAATATTCTTATTTCAATACTGCAAAAAGATTAAAGGGTCAGGTAATTTGATAATGGACTTTGCTGAAGTGTGTCATTACTATGTCATCGACTGCTAAATACAAAACACATTAGGATGTTAGGCAAACTGGTAATGCAAATTTTCTTGCCGAAAATCTCCATCCTTGTTCATGGCTGGGGCTCTCCAATGCTGCTGAAAGTGAATGGAGTTTTAGCTGGAATGCCGAAATCTCCGTTTTCATTTGCAACAGGACGGCCATGGATAAGATTGTAGAATCCCGCTTTCTGCTTGTCAGATTGGCACCTTTTATCAAGTTCAGGCTGATCCGAAAAATTAATCTCAATTGGTAGGCGAAACAAGTACAAATTAGCTATGTTCAACAATAAATGAGCAGGAGGAATGAAAAAATATGTCACACGCTAAGTTCATACAGATGTTAGGCTTATTTTCCTTGTTAGAACTGTTGATATGGTATGAAATCAATGTCACTGGAATTCCAGATGACATCTTAATTCTTCTAACGCCCATTGCAAGTTTTGCAAGTAAATCTGCTGTAACTTGTCATATTAACCTACAGATCATGAGATAGTAAGTTCACTGCGAGATCAGTGGTGGGCTGCATGATTAGAAACTTGAGTGAAGGTTCTGCAATTAACCTCAGAAGTTCCTAAGGTCGCCAACCCTTTTGGAATGAAATAAGTTACATGTTGGGTGACTGCTGTGATCATCATGGGTGAAAATCAGAGAGGAATTTATAAAAAGAAATCATAAAAGAACAATTTGTATAGCACTTTTCATGACTTCAAATCATCTGAGTGTTTTCTAGCTAGTGAGGTATGTCTGAGGTATAATCACTATGCTTGAAATGCAGCAGCCAATTTGTGCCCATAATTAGCAGTATGATGATAACCCGACATTCTATTGAGTGTGTGGGGTGCGACCTGAACTCATCCTTCTGATTCAAAGATGAGAGCACAATCAACTGAACCATCGCTGGCATTTTATAATGAGCAATGCTGAAGAAACAAGGAAACTGCTGGTGGTGTAGCAGAGTGTTTAGAACATAGAACATAGAACATTACAGCGCAGAACAGGCCCTTCGGCCCACGATGTTGCGCCGACCAGTTAAAAAACAATGACCCACTAACCTAAACCAATCCCTTTTCGTCCATAAACCTATCCACGGATCTCTTAAACGCCCCCAAACTAGGCGCATTTACAACTGCAGCAGGCAGGGCATTCCAATCCCTCACCACCCTCTGGGTAAAGAACCTACCCCTGACATCCGTCCTATAACTACCCCCCCTTAATTTAAAGCCATGCCCCCTCGTGCTAGATTTCTCCATCAGAGGAAAAAGGCTATCACTATCCACCCTATCTAAACCTCTAATCATCTTATATGTTTCAATAAGATCCCCTCTTAGCCGCCTTCTTTCCAGCGAAAACAACCCCAAATCCCTCAGCCTCTCCTCATAGGACCTCCCCTCCATACCAGGCAACATCCTGGTAAACCTCCTCTGCACCCTCTCCAAAGCCTCCACATCCTTCCTGTGTACTCGTTAGAGTTTAGAAGAATGAGGGGAGATCTCATTGAGACGTATAAGATGATGAATGGGATGGATAGGATAGAGGTGGAAAGACTCTTCCCGCTCAAAAAAGACAGTAGGACTAGGGGGCACAGCCTCAAGATAAAGGAGGGGCGGTTCAGAACGGAGTTGAGGAGGAACTTCTTCACTCAAAGGGTGGTGAATCTCTGGAATTCTCTGCCCGTTGAAGTGGTGGAGGCTGCCTCGCTAAATATTTTTAAGAAGCGGGTTGATGGGTTTTTGATAAGAGAGGGGATTAAGGGTTATGGGGAGAGGGCGGGAAAGTGGAACTGAGCCACGACAGATCAGCCATGATCTTATTGAATGGCGGGGCAGGCTCGAAGGGCCAGATGGCCTACTCCTGCTCCTATTTCTTATGTTCTTATGTTCTTATGTTCTAATGTGGGGACCAGAACTGCACACAGTACTCCAAGTGCGGCCGCACCAGAGTTGTGTACAGTTGCAACATAACGCTGCGACTCCTAAATTCAATCCCCCTACCAATAAACGCCAAGACACCGTATGCCTTCTTAACAACCTTATCTACTTGATTCCCAACTTTCAGGGATCTATGTACACATACACCTAGATCCCTCTGCTCATCCACACTATTCAAAGTCCTCCCGTTAGCCCTATACTCAACACATCTGTTATTCCTACCAAAGTGAATTACCTCACACTTCTCCGCATTAAACTCCATCCGCCACCTCTCGGCCCAGCTCTGCAACCTGTCTAAGTCTTCCTGCAAACTATGACACCCTTCATCACTATCTACCACACCTCCGACTTTGGTGTCATCAGCAAATTTACTAATCCACCCAACTATACCCTCATCCAGATCATTAATAAAAATTACAAACAGCAGTGGCCCCAAAACAGATCCCTGAAGCACACCACTCGTAACCGAACTCCATGATGAATATTTACCATCAACCACCACCCTCTGTCTCCTATCCGCTAGCCAATTCCTGATCCAATTCCCTAGATCACCCCCAATCCCATACATCTGCATTTTCTGCAGAAGCCTACCATGGTGAACCTTATCAAACGCCTTACTAAAATCCATATACACCACGTCCACTCCTTACCCCCATCCACCTCTTTGGTCACTTTCTCAAAAAACTCAATAAGGTTAGTAAGGCACGACCTACCCGCCACAAAACCATGCTGACTATCTCCAATCAATTCATTACTCTCCAAATAACTATAAATCCTACCTCTAATAATTTTTTCTAAAACCTTGCCCACAACAGAAGTGAGACTCACCGGTCTATAATTCCTGGGGAAGTCTCTGTTCCCCTTCTTAAACAATGGGACAACATTCGCTAACCTCCAATCTTCCGGTACTATACCAGAGGCCAACGACGACCTGAAGATCAGAGCCAGAGGCTCTGCAATCACTTCTCTTGCCTCCCAGAGAATCCTGGGGTAAATCCCATCCGGACCATGGGACTTATCTATTTTCAAACCCTCCAGAATATCCAGCACATCCTCCTTATCAACTGTAATACTGTCAATTCTATTCCCCTGCAACCCAGTGTCCTCCTCAGCTATATCCATGTCCCCCTGCGTGAACACCAAAGAGAAATGTTGGTTCAATGCCTCTCCAATCTCCTCCGGTTCCACACATAACTTCCCTCTGCTGTCTATAACTGGCCCTAATCTTGCCCTAACCAACCTTCTGTTCTTGACATACCTATAGAACGCCTTAGGATTCTCCTTAACCCTATCAGCCGAAGTCTTCTCATGTCCTCTTTTAGCCCTTCTTAGCTCACTCTTCAACTCCCTCCTACCCAATCGAAAGCTTTCTAGTGCACTACCCGAGCCCTCACGTCTCATCCGAACATAAGCCTCCTTTTTCCAGATGGGTCCTTTAACCAGATGGGTTGGGTGGAGGCAGGAGGTCACATGATGAAACTTCTGGATTATGTCTGAAGAGAATTAGCACCTTAGTGGTAGCCGGGAGGTAGCACCAGGCACAGAGCTGTGTGTGTAATATTGGGGCTCTCCAGGCATCTCTGCTGGGAAGTGGAAGTATGGAATTCAAAGCTCCAAAAGTCAAATATCTCATCATTGCTTAACATCTTGACCACTTAGCTCTGAAACTAGAGATGATATACAGTAAAATAATATGCTGACAGGAATTACAATGAACTGAGTCTCATGGATTCCAATAAGACATATCTTCTGCCCTTTCGATCCTTTTCTTCCTGCTCCTGACCACCATCCTTCCTAATGCCAATGCTCTTCAACAGTTCATAGTTCACGCTATATAAAAAAAATTACTGCAGACGCTGGAATCTGAAACCAAAAGAGAAAACGCTGCAAAATCTCAGCGGGTCTGGCAGCATCTGTAAGGAGAGAAAAGAGCTCTTTTCTCTCCTTACAGATGCTGACAGACCTGCTGAGATTTTCTAGCATTTTATCTTTTGGCACTAATTCACTTTGTCCTTTCAAAGTTATCATCACAAAAAATCAAGCCTTGATCTATCTATTTCCTTCAACCTCTGATTTAATCTGTTCCCCTCACCCAAGCTCCTTGAACATTTTGTTATTTCTGAGTAATGGCGACTCCCTTTCCCACAATTCCCTATCTGACTCCTTTTTCGGTATGTTTCTGCACTGTAAAGCCCCGGTCAAAGGCACTGTTTCTGTGACTGTGATCATAAGGCATTATCCTTCCTGTCCTCCTTAACGTCACTTCAGCATTTGACATACTAAATCATGTCATCTCCCTCATTATATTCATTGCCCATCTCCAATTCATTCTCCAGTGATGTGCTTTCTTACCAGTTATGACACATTTGATTCATCTTTAACAATTGTTTCACCTTCAACTGCTCCTCAGTCACCTCAGTTCAACTATGGTTCCCAAATTTGGGTTCCTGAAGGATGTGAAGGGAAAGGTTAAAGGGGTTGGGGGTTGCAAAGATAACTGGCTTGGGAGAAGCACCATGGCCCATGATTTCTCTCCGTGTTCCTTGGTGGTAGCTTGAAAGTCCAACCATGTCACTGGGAATGATGTCTTCTGCTGAAACTATAAGCAGTCAGGCATGGCCCAGTGGGATGGGCAGGAAGGTTGGATCTTCCTGCTGGGGTGCACCTCTGCTGCAGGTTGGTCCCTCTGTAGGGTAAAGGGACTGAGCAGGAGCAACTCAATTCTGGGCAGCTATCAGGTTCACCAGGGATACCTGGCAGCTTTACCACATGGTGTGGCCAACTCACACTACCCACCCACCCCTGCCCTTCCTCAATCCCCACAGATACCAACATGAGGTCCTTAACTGGCTATCAATCCTTCCCCCTCTGGACTTAATTGGGTGAAAGGTGATGCGTTTTTTATCCTGTGGCTATTCTTGCCTCCTAGCCATTACAAGGGATAGGAAGGTGCCTAAATTTTCCAGAACACCTTTGCCAGCCTCTCATTCTCCATACACTGCCATTAAATCCAGTTCTAACTAAATCCCACTCACCCATAGCTTCCATTCTTGCTGGGCTCTTATATTCCACGATAAATTGAAATTAAAATTCTCATTCTTGTCAACAAATTTCTGCAAAACCTAACTTCTCCTCACCTCTACAGCCTTCTCCACTCTTTCGTCCTTTGAACCTGGTCTCCACACTATTCCCAACACAACCTGCTCAATCTTCCCTTGCAGAAAATTCAGCAATCCTCTTCGGAATCCCCTCTCCAAGTACTCTCAGCTCTTTATTTCTCTTGCCCAGTTCAAAACACATATCTTCAACCAGGTTTTTGATCATCTCTTCTAATGCTGTCACTTGGGAAAGACGTTCGCTCCTTTTCGCCTCTGTTGGGACCTCTTTTACATTAAAAGCATTACAGAAATATAAGTTGATCAGAGCAGAAATTGAGAAAAAAGACTAAATCATAAACATTATTTACACTTACATCTTAACTTTCTGCATCTGGTCAATTGTTTCTGGGAGAGGAACATTGCGCGTTTCGGGCAGAAACAAGACCAGAATTGATGAAAACACTGTCAAGCCTCCCATCAGAATAAAGGGGAGAAACTCATGATGAATGCCTGTGAAAATATAAACCATAAATTATAAGATGAAAACTGGCATATCAACATTAAATCATAGGCGATACATGTAAACACGTCTTGTGTTCAATAACCACCGTTTAATGTTTATTCAATGTAAATATGTTTAAACAATATGAGGCTATTTCCATTTCCATTTTTTCCTCTGCTTGTTTTTGATTCTTTGTCAAGCAGCATCTCCTAATGAAGAGGTAGGAAACTGGAGAACTGGGTTGGAATTATTTGGTTTTTTCTTGTACTTTCAGGTGGAAGCAACATGGATAGATTAGGAATTTAATCCTTGATTTGTTACAAGTTCTAACTCATGAACCTTCCTTTCTGTGATGCAGTGCATTAAGACACCAACATGCTGCACCATGGTTTTAACTATTTTGTGTGCATATTTCAGAATGTCCTGCACACCTGGGCCAATGCAATAATTGTCAAGTTCTTAGTTTCAGCCTAAAGTAAAGAGTATTGTCAGAGATGAAAATGAGCTGGTAATCCATTGGCAGGATAGGTGCACCAACATCAGTGTTCTCATTCAGGTCAACATCACCAGCACAAAGTGTTGGCCATACTTGATCAGCTCTGCTGAGTGGGACACATCGTCCACATGTCTGACATGAGATTTTCCATACAAACACTCTATTGGAAACTTCGATATGTCAAGCAAGCTCCAGGAGGGCAGAGGAAATACTTCAAAAACTCCCTCAAAGCCTCCTTGAAAAATGTAACATTGCTATAGATACCTTGGAATTGCTGATTGTTGCCTTAAATAGGGAAAAAGCATCGGGATGAAGTTGAACATCTTGAGTTTCTTTGCCAAGACCAAGCTGAAGCCAAGTGTTGAATGTGAAAGGAACATATGACAGTCCAGGAAGCCACCCACCCATTCCTCTAACCAATTTCTGCCCCACCTATGACAGGGGCTGTTGGTCGCACATTGTACACTGGACTCTGCAGTCACTTGAGAAGTTATTTTTAACGTGGAATCAAGTCATCTTCAATTCTGAGGAGCTATCCAAGAGAATATATACATATTCACCCAGATTTGAACACATTGAAATTCACAGAAATGCTCACTCATAAATGCATATGCAGAAAACATGGTCATCAGACATTTGGAGATGAAATATCATTTTATATAATACCTTTGTTGACTACAGAGTGCCCGATCAGGTGGGCCTCCTCCAACACTGAGTGTGCAAAACTAAGCAGGTCACCTGATTTTACCAGGCAGTATCCTGCTGTGGTGTAGTGCTGCCCTGATCTGCGCGTGTGGAGCAGGACTCCTCAATTGGCCTCTGGCTGGAAAGGCTAAATTCTACCTTTCCCACACCTGAATAACTTAGATGTTGGGAAGACGATGGACACTCCATCCTGCTGCCTTGACTTCCAACTCTATGGTGCATCCAACCTCCCAGATGGCCATAGAAGGCGGAATCATTAAATTATGCCTATTGAGTCACTGAGCATGAGTGGACTATAGCCAACCCAGAATGATATCACTGTTAAGTTCTTCTGTCAGGATTCAGGTGAGAACTTCACTGGAATGGCATATAGGATGCTGATGGGCATGTTCACAGAGATATTTGATACTTTGACAGACTTGCCACAGAGACTGTTTCCACTGTAAAGGAGCATGGAGAGTCTGGCTTAACCTTGAAACAGGGATTTGTGCAGAGCTTGGAGCTTATCCCTTCTAGTGTGGAAACAGTGGTGAACTCAATGATCGAACTTGTAGACCCAGCTGTGATGCAGCGTCTGATGGGTGATGTCTCAGTTTCCATTACAGCACAGACATATGCCAGCCAATGTGAGTGCTGAACTGGGAGCTCAGACTGTAATCATCCATTCTTTTTGTCATGAAAGTCTACTGCTAATGAGGTTGTGAATCTCCATACACAAAGGGGCCTACAGGCTCTCACAGCAGTCCAGCAATCAATGCTCCAGCAGATAATTTAGCTTTCTGAGACATCACCAATTTAATAGTGACAGTTCTGTGAAGCATAATCCTGCTGTCCTGTCTCAGGATTATAGCATTTATCCTCCCATCACTGCCATACTACACCATCAGTGGCCTTGCTGTTGCCTGTCAGCCAGCCAGCTCAGACTACTGCCTCCCGTGTTGAGGATGTGTCTGTTGTCTGAAACCATGCTTTCTGGGCCCAGAATGTCCCAAGACCAATATGCTTTAATGACTCTCTCATTCATTCATGGGTTATATACTCGAATAGTATGAATTTGAGAATGGTCAGTTGGTTTGAGTTAAAACAAGAAAATGTGTTAGTTTCCATACATAATTCATAAATTACATATAGAAGTTAAACTGATAACTTACCAAGATAAAAAATGTAAGGTGAGATGATGCTGCCCACCCTGGAGGCTGTGGAGCCCACTCCAACACCCATGTTCCTTACCGCGGTTGGGTACAGCTCAGCAGTGTGAACATAAACCATGGAGAAGGCACTTGAGGTCCCAAATTTTCCAATCATCACCAACATGGTGGCAAGTGCTGAAAGGTCTAGAAAAAAATACAGACTGATAAATTTACGGAAAGCGGACTAGTTTACAAGTACCTGTCTGTAAATTTCAATACACTTAATATATGGACAGATTTTCCAAAGACGTGCTATTGGCTCAGACCATAAGACGTGGGAGCAAAAGTAGGTAATTCCATCCATCGAGTCTGCTCTGCCATTCAATGAGGTCATGGCTGCTTTGGTGTATTCCTTATCTCCACTTTTCCGCCTTATCTCCAAAACCCTTAATTTCCTTACTGATTAAAAATCTGTCTAGCTTTGAACATTCTTAATGACCCTCAGCAGTTAGGTATTCAGATTAGGAATTCTTGATGGTGCTTCCAAATATACATCCACAATTTTCCAACATATGTCCCTAATGGATGAGGTTCTGCACTGAAGGCACGCAGTCATAAAGTTGGCCCCTTAATCCTGATATTATAATTACTGAGTTGAAAGGAAAAGACGCCTCAACCATTTGGCTTAAATTCCAATAACTTGAATATATATATATATATATTTATAGCATCTTTTAAAGGAGATAAGAAGTTTCCAGCTGCTGTATGGAGATGGAGCAAACAAATAAACACTGAGAAGAGATTCGAAAGGGTAACCCCATGCTTGCTCCCCATTGGGTGATCAGGTCACATGACCCTTCTAATGTACGCTTCTAAAGGGGGCCAACTACTGCACATGTCAAAGACTGAAAATAGATGGACTAGAAGGGAAATTTTATCGTAGTTACAGCCTCATAAGATGTCATTTGTGAATTAATGAGATCCACTTCGGTGCCTTGGCAGGGGTAGAAACCTGACTGGGAAAATTCAAACAAGCAGTTCTAAGAAAAGTGGGGACAAATTTGGGACCCAGCAACACAACTGGGGGACTTTTGGAGAGGAAAGGGAAGTAGGAGATGGGAAAGTAAGTTGCAAGGATGGAAGGGCAACTGTTAAGTGTTTGAGGAATGATGATAGAAGATTTAAAACAGATATCTGCAGGAAGACTAGGACATGTTCAGATGTCAGGTGATAAGTAGAAAATCACACTCACGTCACCCAGAAATAACCCAAAAAGACAGAATCTAACCATCTCCCTCTGACATATATTATTTCTGAATGCACAACCAAAAACAATATGTGAATCAACATTGTCTAGACATGTAATTGGACCATCCACGTAAGTACTGTGAAAACAAGAGCAAGTCAGAAGCTAGAATTCTGCGGGTAGTACCTCACCTTCTGACTCCCCAAAGCCTGTCCACCACCTACAAGGAACAAATCAGTGGTACGATGGAAAACTCTCCATTGTCTGGATGAAGGCAGCTCCAACAATACTCAATAAACTCGATTCCATCCATAACAAAAGTAGCCCACCTGATCATTACCTGAACCACCACGTTAAATTTACTCCCTGTACAACTGGCATGCCGTGGCAGCAGTTGTACCTAAAAGGTGCACTGCAGCAACTCATCAACGCTCCTTCAAAAGAACCTTCCTAACCCATGCCACTTAACTTCTAGAAGAACATGAGTAAAATCACTACCTGCGCATTATCCTCCAAGTCACATAATGCACTGACTCAGAACTACATCACCTTTCCTTCAATGTTGTTTGGACAAAACCAGGTAAACAAAAACCTGGAACTCTCACCCTAACAGCATTGTTTTTGTACCTACACTATATGGACTGCAACAGATTAAGACGGCTTGCCACCACCTTCTCGAGGGTGAATAGGGATGGGCAACAATTTCTGACCTTGCCAGTGACACTCACAAACCAAGAACAAATAGAATGGAAATTCTTTGTTTAGACCTCATGCTGTTCACTTCATGAACCTTCAGTTTGTTTGGTTAAGGAGATGCACAGTTGTTCACTCAGTTTCCAGGTGCCCTGTAGAGGGCACTGTCCCATTTCAATCTTCCATTTGAAACTACTTGTACACAAAATATAATGGAATTTAACCAGGATGAATGTTTTGAAATAGGACATCATTGCGGATGAACTAGAAATGGTCGAGAGCTTCAAGCTTTTAGGTGTCCAGATCACCAACAACCTGTTCTGGCTCCCCCCCATGCCTACACTACAGTTAAGAAAGCCCACCACCTTTCTTAGAAGATTAAAGAACCTTCAGTTTGTTAACTTTCTCAGAAGACTAAAGAAATTTGGTATATCACCTACGACTCTCACCAACTTTTATAGGTGCATCATAGAAAGCATTCTTTTTGGTTGTATCACAGCTTGCTATGGCTCCTGCTCTGACCAAGACCACAAGAAACTACAAAAGGTCGTGAATGTAGCCCAATCCATCATGCAAACCAGCCTTTTATCCGTTGACTCTGCCTACACTTCCCACTGCCTTGGAAAAACAGAATTTAAAAACCCCATGTACCCTGGACATATTCTCTTCAACTTTCTTCCATCAGGAAAAACATACAAAAGTCTGAGGTCAAATACCAACCAACTGAAGAACAGCTTCTTCCCTGCTGCCATCAGACTTTTGAATGGACCTACCTCACACTTTCTCTACACCCTAGCTATGATTGTGACACTACATTCTGCACTCTCTCCTTTTCTTCTCTATGAACAGTATGTTTTGTCTATATAGCATGCAAGAAACAATTCTTTTCATTGTATACTAATACATGTGATAATAATAAATCAGATCAAATCAAAGCTTTGTGTAAGAAAGAAGCTGTAGACATAAGAAAGTTGGTGTTGTGGTATGCCTTTAAGTGCATATGTCCATAAACTGTATATATCAGTAGAGAAGATATAATGGGACCCAGCACTTGTATTTGTCAATTGACCATGTAAGATATGTTTGTAAGAACCCTCAAGTAGCATGTATATACTACTGTAATCTTTGAATAAAGAACACGCAATATAGTTTACCAATGCTACTTGAGTGATTGGTGAATTTGTTTTAGAAGGACAGAAGGAAATACGTTTGCAAAATACAGTGATGCACATATGTGATGACTCCTAGAGTTCATCAGCTTTCAGGAATATACTGTGCAAATGGTACTTCATATTTATAAATGCTTAAGTGCAAGGACATTACACAGGTGCAATAAAATTCATGGGGGAAAACTAAGAAATAGGAGTGAGTTAGAGCAGATTTGTCACAAAGTAGTAATAAGAAAGGATGCAAAGGGACAGGATCTCCAGTTAGATGGGAGCTTCAACAAACATTTTATAGAGATGTTTGTGGCAAAAACAAAGATGAATTTAAAAAATACACTTTTAGTTATGTTTTAACATGACCGATTATTTTGAGGATCGTTGTAAGCTGGCCGAGAATTTAGTTTTTAGTTTTGGGGGATTTAGGTGGCTGCTTAACTTCCTATTTTAAGGGGCTAACAAAGTCAAGTTGCCATTTTGTAATAATACCTTTTCTAATTAGTCATTTTTTGATTTGAACCAATGTTGTCAAACTACGCAATATTTCAGTACACCAACCACTGTATTGTAAAGTGGCAGGGGACCAACAACAGATGACAATAGAAGACCTACTCCAATTTCTCTGTAATTGATAAATTTAGCTATTAATCAGACAGTTAATAAAAGTAGGATTATTTTTCTTTTTCTATTAACATTCTTACGTTAAAATTTAAGTCTGAGGCTTAAACATGCAGTAACAGAAAGGAAGCTGCAGTGTAGCAGTCCTATGAAATGATCATTCTAAAAGGAAAATAGATAATCCGCAGTAAAAATAATTAATGGGGGACAGCAATGATTTCACTGGGGCAAGAGCGGAGCTGGGCTGGTTAGACTGGAACAAGATGTTAGCGGGAAACACAGTGGGCAGGATTTTCTGGCCATGCTCGCCCCAAGACCAGAAAATCCTGTCCGAGCTCAACAGACATTTGCATAGTCCGTGTCCCGCCCAGTATAATTCCCGTGACAGGCGGGACGGGAAAATTCCGTCCTGTAGCTGAAAAATGGGCTACCTTCAAAACAGAAATGGCCTGGACACATTCAAGGGAAAGGTAGGGAAAACAAATCCAGTGCTCCCCGAATATAAAAGGAGAGACAAATTTAGATAAGGAAGAAAAAGTGTGCTTATAACAGATGTCAGGTGGAAAATATAGTTGAGAACCGAGAGAAATTCTGAAGATTTAGAGGGGAGGTGAAAAAGCACATTAGAGAAGTGAAGAGGGATTATGAGAAAAGACTGGCAGCCAACATAAAGCAGAACCCTAAAGCCTTCTCTAGGTATGTAAATAGTAGAAGGGTGGTAAAGGAGGAGCAAGGACGATGAGAGCCTGAAAAGAGAATTTACACATGGAGGCTGGAGGCGTGGCTGAGGGATCAAATGAACACTTTGCATCTGTCTTTTCCAAGGAGGTGGATGCTACTTAGGACATTGTGACAGATGAGGAAATTCTGTCGCCAGTAGGGTTCAAGGTTGATAAGGAGGAAGTGTTGAATAAACTGTTAGTATTGAAAGTTGACTGGGTCTGAATGAGATGCATCGGAGCTTATTGAAGGAAGTGAGAATGGAAATTGCAAGGACACTGGTCATAATTTTCCAGTCTTCTCTTCACTCGGGGAGGTGCCAAAAGACAGAGAATTACAAACGTTATGCCTTTGTTCAAAAAAGGTTGTAAGTAATAGCCCCAGCAATTACAGATCAGTCAGTTTAACATCTATTATTAGTTAGGTTGTTTCGCAATACTAAATTCAGGCACTGGAGTGTGGCAATTAGGGGATTTTCCCAGTAACTTCATTGCAGTGTTAATGTAAATCTACTTGTGACTCTAATAAATAAACTTTGCTAAAGGACTGTTTTAGTTCAGTGGCAGGGTGAAAACCTGATTGAAAACATTTAAACAGATAACTGCAGGACACATGGGACAAAGGTGTAGAGGTTGCAGCAAATTCAAATCTTTGGAGGAGGTAAGAGAACAGGATGAAAAGTTGATTGTGGGTATTTTGAGGAAGGGGTTAATGATTGTGATTTCAAAAGAAAGAGGAATTGTGCTGAATGATGAGGATGTATTTCCAGTGTCAGTGATTATGGGAGCCTGGAAACAAAGTTGCGTGGTCGGAAGTGAACCAGCAAAACTATGTCTGGTGCATTGTATATCTCACTGGCACTCTGAAGCTCAATGGAAACCCGAACACATTGGCGCATTTTCTCGCGGCAGAGAGGACTCACTATTGGCTGCCGGCAGGCATTTCCAGTCCTAGCGAAGGCAATTGGCATTTGTGTTGCTCAGAAGCCATGTTGGGAAATCCGCTGGCCAATGACGACCTGCCTACACTGCCGAAAATCTGCCACGGGCCGCTGAAAAATCCTGGCATGTGTATTTAATTCTTAAATTAGCTTAATTCTCTCAAGATAACACATGTCAAGTCCACTCATTGCTGTGAATCTTTAGTACATAGATGGAGGTGCTGTGTATTGCAGGGGTTGGAGGTAGCAGTAATTGTATACAGGATAGATTAATGCATAGCATAACATATATCATATTCAAGTTGTCTTCATTTTCAGTCGTTCCACATTATGATTCTTGGATAAAATGTAGGATATTTTTCATATAACCAGGGATGAAAAAGTGATTTGGTGATTCAGTTCTTTTGCAGATGCTGATGTTAAGTTACATATGAAATGTACAGAACTGGCCTGTGTTAGTCACCCACCAGTTTTGCCTCCCTCACTGTTCTGCTCTCAGCATCTCATTCTTGCAACATAGCTAAGATCAATAAAATTGTGATAGGTCTCCATAGTTTGTGGAACAGTGCGCCTGAATGCTAAAATCTCTTAACGATTACTCCACATATTTTAATACATCATGAAACGCTGCCTTGAAATATTTAGCAAAGTGGTGTTTTGATCATTTTAACTGCACCATAAAAAAATTACCTGAAGGTATGAGCTGGATGAAGAAAAGGACAATTCCGCCAAGGAAAAGTATGCCTGAAAGGCTGGGCCTTCGGGGAAACTTCTGGAGAAAAAGCGAAGCTGATAAATAAGCTGGAACTTCAATAGCAGCAGAGAAGAAACAATTCAAGTAGTCATCACCATGGAGATTGGGTGTGCCCAAGGACAGACCAAAGTATTCAGCTGTTAGAATCATCCTGTAAAGAAATAGAAAAAATTATTGTAAGCCTTTTAAGTTTTTCTCCCAAGTCTCTTGTAGAATTTTGCTGGGAATTTCTTTCTCTTTCATGTGTGTTCCCTGTTCTTTCAATCATTATCCAACAGATAGCAGGCCTGTATTAATCTCAAATAAAAGGTGAACAGAAACATTCCCTTCAGCTCACTATTCTTCCAAATTTATCTCCCTCCATTGGGGAACAGCAGCACCCCTATTAGAATTTCAAACTCAAATGTTGCACACATAGCTGTATGTACGATTCCATTCCAATTTAGAACATAACATAAGAACATAAGAAATAGGAGCAGGAGTAGGCCAACTAGCCCTTTGAGCCTGCCCCGCCATTCAATAAGATCATGGCTGATCTGCCGTGGCTCAGTTCCACATTCCCGCCCTCTCCCCATAACCCTTAATCCCCTCTCTTATCAAAAACCCATCAACCCGCGTCTTAAAAATATTTAGCGAGGTAGCCTCCGCCACTTCAACGGGCAGAGAATTCCAGAGATTCACCACCCTTTGAGTGAAGAAGTTCCTCCTCAACTCCGTTCTAAACCGCCCCCCCTTTATCTTGAGGCTGTGCCCCCTAGTCCTACTATCCTTTCTGAGCGGGAAGAGTCTCTCCACCTCTATCCTATCCATCCCATTCATCATCTTATACGTCTCAATGAGATCTCCCCTCATTCTTCTAAACTCTAACGAGTATAAGCCTAATTTATTCAGCCTCTCCTCATAGCTCAACCCCCTCAACTCCGGCATCAGCCTAGTAAACCTCCTCTGCACTCCCTCCAAGGCCAAAATATCCTTGCGTAAGTACGGCGCCCAAAACTGCACACAGTACTCCAGCTGCGGCCTCACCAATGCCCTATACAGCCACAGCAAGACCTCCCTACTTTTATATTCAATCTCCCTCGCAATGAAGGCCAGCATCCCATTCACCTTCTTGACCACCTGCTGCACCTGCAAGCTGGGTTTTTGCGACTCATGCACAAGGACCCCGAGGTCCCTCTGCACCGTCGCCTGCTGCAGTTTTTCTCCACGTAAGTAATAATCCTTCCTACCATTATTCCTACCAAAGTGGACCACCTTGCACTTGCCAACATTAAATTCCATTTGCCATTTCCTGGCCCATTCGCCCAGCCTATCTAGATCCTTCTGTAGACTCTCACCTCCCTCCGCACAATTTGCCTTTCCACCAATTTTGGTGTCATCAGCAAATTTCGACACCCTGCACTCTTTCCATTGGCTCAAGGAATAACGCAGTATGTTGGCTACCAATGATCCACCCAGCTACTGAGAGGCTGAGAAAGCAGATTTCTTTTTCTCCTACATCAGTACTACAGATCACAGAATGAACCATTAAATGGGTCCAGCACAGAAAGAGGCCATTCAACCTGTGATGTCTATGCTGCCTCTCTGAAAGACTAATTCACCACATGCCACTCACTCACTTTCTTCCCCACAACTCTGAATATTCCTTTCCGATAATAATCCTTTTTAGATGTTCAACTGAACGTTCATCACATTTTCAGACAATGCATTCCAGGTTTTAACTATTTGCTGCATGTAAACTTTTTTCTACGTACCAGCATTGCTTCTTCTGCCAATTATATTTATTTTTTAATCTTAAATTTATTCAAATATTTCCACTGCTTCACACTCCAACAACTAGGTTTTAGTGTTATACTTCCATCCCGGCATACTTGATATACTTAATTTTGGATGTAATATTCTGAAGTATCTCTCTTTTGTGGTACTGTTTAATATTATATCTCCTCTCTTAACATGAATTTAAAGGTTTCTGAAATAATCCTATAGTTACAAAACAGAGAAAGAAAAAGTAAAAGGAACTCTTCTAGTTCCAATAAAGAGTCATATTGGACTCAAAACATAAACTCCATTTCTCTTTTCATATCTACTGCCAAACTTACTAAGTTTTCCCAAAATTTTCATTTCTTAATAAAGAAAAGATACGCATTCTTTGTAAAGGGAACACAAGGGAAAATCCAGAATCACTGCCATTGACTCCTGCAGACCTTGTGAAGTTGAGGAAGTTCCTTCCTTTGTATAGCAATCCATATACTATACTTTGTATAGTATATGGTACCTGTCTGTAGGAGATTGTGACCAGGGGACTGATTTCTTTGCTTGGGAGGAAAGGGAACATGTTGCTGTAAGGGAAGCTATGTACATAAATATGATGCAAGGTCCAATATTAAAATGTACAAATAAAGAGGATTTCATAGAGAACGCACCCAAGTGAACTTGTGCTCAGATATTCTTTGTTTTTATGAGAGTGTTCAAACATAAATGAGACTAACTGTGTCACATTAGACTTATCCTGTTGATTGCTAATACTTTATCCACTTTTGTGATGTTTCATAATGTGGGAGTAATTGTAATCTGTTGGGCCAAATGGCCTCCTTCTCTATTATACTATTCTATGATTCTATGGAATACTCACCAAACTAGAAGGTTAATGATAGTGATGGTTCGGATATTACGGGTTTTAAACAAGTGAATAAGTGAATAAGATTGTTTACTTTTAGCCTTCATATCTTCAAGCTGGAAGGAAAATAGAGAGGATTCAATATTATTGCTGATCATTAGGGAAAAAAAATCAAGATTATTATATTTTACTATCAAGTCATATTGGGTATGGATGATCCAGAAAATCTTTTTGATAACGGTGCCCTAGAAAGGATCAGCTCCAGAAAATCTTTTTGAAAACAGTGCCCTAGAAAGGATCATACCTGTGTGTTCCTTCATTCCTTGCCTCTTTTACCAATTGTGCTGACCTTCACCACTTGTAGATAAGCGGGGCTCAGAATAAACCTCCATTTTATTGATGTAAGGACATGTCATATTACTTTTTAAAATCTTAGTTTTTATGAACATGGGATAAATAGGGAGAATGTAAACGAACGTGGTGATAAAGAAAATGACTATTGATTTGCAGTGACTCCCTGCAGACAAGGAGTCACTGCAAATCCTTTAAAGACCCTTTCAACATCCGTGAAAAGCTATATCACAAATGTAGTGGAAAGCTACAACCACAGCCTGAGCATGAGGCTCGAAGGGCTACATGGCCTACTCCTGCTCCTATTTCTATTTCCTATTTCTTATGAGCACAGATAAAGCCACTGGATTACTAAAAATGCATTTCAGGTGCTTGGAGGTATGGGGGCGCCCTTCAGCATTCAATAGCAGCGTAGATGTTCTCTGCTGTGCACTGCACAACATTTTGCTGAAGACTGGAGACACGTGAGAAGAAAGGTGAACACCACTCTGAGGAGGAGGGAGAAGTGAATGTATAGGATGAAATGGTGCCCGATTCGCTTGCACCTGCTTGCCCAAATATGAAGGACTTGTCCAGGTACAACTCAGATACCCTGAGTATCTGAAACCTTATTGCACAGCAATACCCTCCCTCAAACACAAGCTATTCCCAGACTGAAAAGATCCTGCATTTCATTCACACCTTTTGCTCATTTTATACTCTGGTTGTACCATTCCTCGTAAGCATAATGTTCGTTTGGAAGGCAGGGGCAATAGCGGAGATAAATGGACAATGGAGATTTTGAATAAAGTGTTATATTCTATTACAAGTTGCAACACACAACGTTTTTAAAATACACCAATGAGTTTCTTTGTTCAATTATTTTCTGACTTCTATTTACTGGTAGACCCTTGGCTCAAGTTTACTTAAATTTAAAAAGTATATGTTTATAAAATTACACTCTGCATATTACATGTATAAGTTTGTGGTTTCATTCCAAACATGAAACAATGGGGCTGATTCTCCCAGTTGGCTGCGCTGCTTTTGGGTGGAGACTCAAGCAGAGGATGGTTTGCAGGCTTCCTGCGGGTCCCACGGCCTTTGCGATTCTCCGGCAGCCGGATTCCTGGCACCATCAACTCCGCGCCAGAAATTGGCACAGAGCTGCATAACTTATTTCTATCCCATGTGTGAGTGCAGATTTGTGAGGGAGGCTTTCAGGGGGCTGACTTCTTAGCAGCCATCCTATGGACTGAACCATGAGGAAGTGGCTGGGGAGTCCTGCAGCAGCTTTTAATTAGGGTGCCCTGCTGATGAAAGCAATCAGCTAATGGTTGATTTGGCTGCCCACCACAAAGCGGCCATGGAGAAATTTATTTCTAAAACCCATGGGAAATTTATTTCTAAAAATATATCTAAAAATGCAGCACACAAATCCAACACTGCTGCTGGCGGGCTAAATGTCGCCTTTCCCACTGCACCAAAACATGGAAAAGTTCCATCCATCTTTCTAATATCTAATTTCTAATATCTTTCATCCCAATCCTTTATTTTCTCTTTCAACTATTACTTTATTCATGTGAATCCCTTAATTCCATGTGCTAGGATTTGCTTCAAGCCGTTCACATAGTACCTGGTGCCTGGTATCTTAACCAAAGTTTTCAGACATCCATACCAACTTTGTTATCTATTTTATTTACTTCAAATAATTTTCGAAGGTTAGTCAGCGTAACAGGTCTTTTGCATATTGAATGATATAATTCACATGTTTGCAAACGCTTATTAATTTCATCCTGCATTTGTGACTCTAGTAGTTTACCAAAAACTAAACTAATTGGCCTATAATTTCCTGTTACCCCAATTCTTTTGTTTTGAAGACAAATTATTAGATTATGGAAAGGTCCCAGCAGATTGGAAAACTGCACCTTTCTGTTCAAGAAATGGGGGTGACAGAAAATGGGCACCTAACACAGAAAATGGGCAACTATAATTTGTAATTGGGGAAGTGTTGGAACTGTTATTTTGTTATTTAGGAAGCAGTAGCAGGATATTTAGAATACAGTATAATCAGAGTCAACATGCGCTCAAAAAATTTTTTGGAGTTCTTTGAGGTTGTAACAAGAAGGGTGGAAAAAGGAGCAGTAATTGTCACGAATTTGGATACAACGTAAAATGTTACTGCATAAATTAAGAACTCATGGTGTTGGGAACAATTTATTAGAATTGTTAAGAAGTATGAACTTAGTAGTCTGTCCATGGTATTTTCTGGGCAGAGGCCAAGGACTCGGAGTGCAAGCATGCCCAAGTTCTGGCGCATATGTGGAGTAGGACTGGCATTCTCCACCCAGCATTCTGAATTCTTCAGGACTATGGCAGTGATCATGATCTGCGCAGTGATCGTTGAATGGGCTCCCAACCATGGGGCCCATAGTGGTGAGGAAAAAAGGTATGCCCATGTAAGTAGACATGTTGGGAAGCACAACCGGCTTTAGGCAGAAGTGCTGTTGTTGGCAGGCTCGAGGTAGTAAAGTCATGGAGAAGTTCTGGGGAATGTGCTGCTCAATGTTGGAAAGGGTTAGTGCTCAGAAGAATCCTTGGTAACCACTTATAGCTTGTTGTAGCTGGAGACTGGATTTTGTAGAAACTCAGGGGCAGTGCCAGCTCAGTGAAACTAGCAGCCTGCTAAACAGTTAAAATTATACCTGTAATTGCTGGATTGCAGCTATGTGAATCTTGTGGAAAGCAGTCCTCGGAAAAGAGATTGATTCATCTGGTGGTATGTCGTCATTCAAACAATCTGAATCAGAGTGGCATTTGAGGGAATGCAGTGGCTAGATCTTTGAAAGTCGAGTCTTCCAACTTCTCATGAGGGAGACAGAGCTTCCACAAGATTGGGCAACATTCAGCCCTGGGCTGATAACATGGCAAGTAACATTCATCCACACAATTGAAAGACAACAACAATCTCCAGCGAGAGATCTAACTGTCTCCCCTGAGCATTCAGTGGCATTGCCATTGCTGAATCTCCCACCATTAACATTGTGGGGGCAATCATTGCCTAGAAACTTAACAGGGCCAGTCACATACATACAAAAACAGATTGGAGGTTGAAAATTCTGTCGCAACCTCCTCGCTCCCCAGAAGCCCATCTAATTAGTTAGGAGTGTGATGGAATAATCTCCATTGCCTGCAAGTGTAATTTCAGCAACACTCCAAAAGTTCAGTCCAAGATAAGGCAGTCTTCTTGATTACTAACCACGCATCACCTTTAACATTTACTCCTCCACAATCAGTGCACAGCGACAGCAGTGTGTACCATCTACAAAATGCACAGCAATAGCTTGCCAAAGTTCATTGTAAGAATTGAAATGAAAGGAAAGCTTAGTGTAAACAAAGAATCTAGTCATCGTTTGGGCTCACTCTAATACAATACACATCTTTATGAACTGAGGGAAGAGTGCAAATGTGACCTCATACCTAAATTATGAAAAGGTACCCAACTGGCACAACAATTTTACGCAGTAAGTAGGTAAGACTAAAAGTTCAGCCTCAGACTGGTGTTGAATTAATGGCCATTGGAACAAGACAATCAGACTCAATGGGAAAAAGATTGTGAAATGGTTAAATAATCCAATTCTGTATGTGCTATAGTAATGAACGAAACATATCATATGTGATCTCTCACTTGCACAGCTGATGGCCCTAAAGTTGTCCTAATACCCCAAGGAAGCTAAAACAAACCAGCCAAAATTCTCACTGTAAATGCTATGTGCTAAATTTGCTTTTGGGTGAAGACAGAGTTGAACTCTGAGATCCTTAATGGCTAAATGATGTGGTAGTACTCACACTGTAAAACTTGTGACCCCTGTAAAGTTTATTTATTAGTCACAAGTAAGGCTTACATTAACACTGGATTCTTCAGGGCTATGGCAGTGATCATGATCTGCGCAGTGATCATTGAATGGGCTCTCAACCATGGGACCCGTGGTGGTGGGAAAAACCACCTGCAGATTTGAACAACCATGCAAGAAAAAGTGTGTACCAGTACCTCAAGTTCATTGAAGAGCACCGCTGGTGGAGTGACACGATTCTTCTTTGCAGCTTTTCGGAGGATTGCTTCAGCCTCCTGTACTCTTCCCTTTACCAGTAGCCAGCGTGGAGATTCAGGGATAAACCTGTGATAGAGTACGTTATTTTAAATAAATATTTAATTATTCATATGTATATCCTGATATGGAGTATAGAAAGAGAGATCTAAAGGGCAAGCAGAAATTATAAAAGATGTATCTTTTGTCTTTATCACCCAATTTTATTAAGTATCGTGTGAAAACAAAATTCCAGGATAAGGATTACCCATTTCTGACACAACACACTCGATTTTTATTCCTTTAATCCAAATTTTTGTTCTGTAAGCAGCAAGTAATCACCCCTCTGGTTTTGTTAAGACAGGATATGATACCCAAGTGGTAATAATGACAATCCACTGGTTTTAAAACAAATTCCTGGAGAATGTGAACATCACAGCTGGGATTCTCCAAAAAAAATTCAAAGCCCCTGATTGGCATGAAAACGGGAGTAACTCATGCCAATATTTTTCAGTGGGATTTTCAGATTGAATCTCCCATGCTCTGTACATCAGAGTGTCCCGGCGGGATTTCCTCTGAAAAACAGGGGGCGGGGCCTATTCCTGCTGGAGAGATCGGCAGCTTAGCATTGAGCGGGCCACTGCACACGCGCCAATCTGTCAGTGCTGAGATCGGCACATGCGCAGTGGCCCCGCACTGACAGCCTCCCGATTGCTGGCCAGTCCAATCACCAGCCAGCCCTGTAACCCCTCCTCCATTGCTGCCATTGCCAAGCACCGCACCCCCCCCCCCCCACCCACCACTCCAGTGCAGGCCTCCTGGACCTCCCCAGGCCAACCCCAATGTCCCCACTCCTTGGCTAATCCCAATCTCCCTGACCCCTCCACTCACCCAGCCAGTCCCAATTACCTGAGCCCACACCCCCACCCCCGAAAGTCCCAACCCTTCATCCCATCCAGATGGCCAGCCCCGACTGCTGTACTCCCTCCTACTGCCACCGATCCCAAATATAGAGTGGCAGCAGGGCATCCCCACCCCCACTGACCCAACAGGCCTCACCCCCTTAGTACTGACCGATGCCCGGTGGGCAGTGCCAAGGTGCCTCTTGGGCATTGCCAGTTTGCCCCATGGGCAGTACCAGGGGCCAGGCCGCATGTCTGATTTCACAACCTATCATTATCTCAGTGGTGTGCTATTAGTTCAGTTTGACTAACAGCTCCAAACGTTTATAATGTCTGTGATGTAGAACTGTGATATCCAATGCTTGTTGTTTTACAGGAATTGATCGCTGTAGGAATTTAAGTGCAGTGAATGAGTTTTATCAATGTGAGTGTTTTTAATGAATTCAGCAATACACACTTAAAGCGCTTCATCTCAGAAATCAGTAGAGTCGGATTTCGGGCAGGTAAAGTGATATTTGACTTGCCGCTGTCAATGGAAACAGTGGCTTTCTCCACCACCTGTACGGCACTGTGTTTAGAAAATGCAGAGGCAGGGGTTTCGTGATGGATCGCTCATCACTGACTTCCCCTCCCCACCACAACATCTTGCCTTCAATAATCCTTATTTAAAAAGGAGTCCCTGCACAGAAATAGCACTCTGCGTAGGGACAGGAAGCTCCCAGAGAGGTCTGGCTACCGAATAGATGCACAATGTTCAGTTGATTGATGCTTCAGCAAACCTCCACATCTGCCCCACACCACATGACAGATTGATGCTAACATTTCCAAGGCAGGTAGAATTCCACCCTAGGTGTGGTGACGGGCTTTGGCCACTCAACTGCACTCTGTACTCCTAACACAAATGCAGACATTAGGCTAACCTATACTCCCAAGCTGTAATGCACTTGAAACAGGACAGTTAATGTGCAATGTCTAATGCTGGGTGTTCGGAGTGCCACACTCTGAGTGATTCATGCCCACCTGTCGCAAGAGGATCTTTAAACTTGTCCAATGGTTCTGCAACCTCATAGCTTCATTCTCCCTTCCCCAATGTCGATCACAGCCAGGATTTACTTCTCTGGGAAATACGCCGAGGGCCTGCTCATGAGACTATTTAAACTTGTCACTAAGCACACCAGCCCTGATTAGGACAGGATTTTCCATGCCCATTGGGAGATTTTTGCAATCTAGACACTAATTTTCTGGCCACGCTCGCCCCAAAGATGGAACATTCTGCCCAAGGTCAACGGACATTTGCATGATCTGTATCTTGCCCGCTAAAATTCCTGTGGCAGGCAGAATTCCGCTCCAGGCGTGCTGATGGGCAGGAAAGGTGGAGCGGAATCTGCCAGCTTTCAAGACAGGTTTGCACATCAAATTGTCTGTTTTTCAGTTCAATAAGTACGCCTGAACATGGTGCATGTCCTGCTGTTACCTCATTGGCTTATATTGCCAGGAGCCTTTTTAAACTGCAGCCGGTCACCCATTCACTCACTGCTGCCCAGGACTCGACATGCTGACCAGTAGAATGGTCCCTGAGAGAGCAAAGCATGCTGATCCAACGTTTAGCAACTGGGGGCACTCCTCCAGGCAGTAGAGGAACTGTGGGACATGGGATGTAACCTTCCCCCATGTTGAGGGCCAGAAGTCCACCAACCTCATCTTGGGAACAGGTCGCCAGTGCAATCAGCACTAATGTTCCCCACAGGACAGGAACCATCCTGAGTAGGAGCTAGATAAATGACCTCATCCACTCCACCAGTGTAAGTCTATCTTCTCTTCATTCTCAACTCACATTCTCACAAACCCATCAGGCATTCACAAAGTTACAGTCCACAGGGATTCACACATTATCACCACAAGTGACATCACCACTGATCCTCACACACTGTAGCATCTTCATCTCTTGTCACATCCTGCACAACTTGCACCCTCAGATCTTACACCTCATCACCCACAGAAGGCAAACATGTTTACTATCTACTTAGGCTCCCTCCTGCTCAGTCTGCTCATGTGTCTTTACGCTGGAGAAGATCGCCCATAGCAACAGTGAGAGATCTCAAACCAGAAGCGCGATGTCCAATGTCAGGCCATGTGTTAGATTTGAAGAGCAATTAACAGAGCAGGCCAGTGGGTTCTGGGGCCTCGCAGCAAGGGCGAGATTGGCAGCTCTCACGTCAGTAAAATTATTAACAACTCCTCAGGAACTTTGCAATGTTGGTCACTTGCAGCCAATGGCTCATTCACCAGAATCCTACTACCCCACCCGCCATACGAATCGGAGCAGGCGAGAGGCGGACAATGAGAAGGTCCGTCGACCCCAGGCAAGATTTTCTGGTCTCGGATCGAGCAAGGCTGTAAAATCCCGTCCATTATCTCTTCTCTGTTGGAAGACGAAGAGAGTCATAGGCAGACAGCCCATGAACCCCAGCTCCTGCACCACCTATGTAGGCCTGATCTCTCTCTATCTTCCATCTCATCTTGAAGATGGAATCACCTGACGAAGGGGCAAACCCTGAAAGCTTGCAAGTTTACTATCAATTAAGTCAGTTGGACTTAAACCTGGTGTTGTCAGACTTCTTCCTCTCTTTCCCAGCCAGTCTCCTGCCCCCATACCTCCCCCTAGCCCCCATCCCCTCCAATACACATCTCCAGTCAAGGTTTTGTCTTCCAGCTTCATACCAGCTTTCTGTTGGTCTTGCTTGAAAAGCCTTGGCTCTAGATTCCCGATCTCATTTAAGCAGCTTTGGCAAGGAGTCAGAACAATGGTGAGCTCAGTGCAGTGAATGGTAGGCGAGCGCTGCGCACACACACACTTGGAGGTTACTGCTGTTCATTAGACGTATTTGTCAATCACACTAGTACAACTAGCCACTAGTGTGGCTATTTGATCTGGAGTTGGGGAGGTGATTACTAGTTAGCTGGGGTTTTAATAAGTATTCATGAGATTCAGATGCATGTAAATATAGTTTCTAATATGGCACAGCAGGCAACATGAGCTGCCATGAACATAGGAAGAGGAAAATTTCAAACCAGTAGGAAAATAACTCTTGGCCAAATGCTCAGTTTTCTGGTCCTACCAGCCGCCATGCCTGCCAAAGGTGGGACTAGAAAATCTTGCTTTTACGATTCTTATTTTATTTCTTCTTAGTATGGGTCCTGTGATTGGCCCATGGTGGATACTGGTTGAGCTGGCACTGAAGGTGTAATGACAAAGGGTACTGGGGTCATGGGTTGGCATTAGTTGGCACCAGATTGACATTGGGGCTATAAAGGGCTATAGGTTGGATGGAGGGAAATAGGTTAACATGGAGTGTATGAGGAATCATGCATGGTGGGTGGAGAAAAATAAGCTGACGTCAAAGGCCCTAGGAACCATGGAGTGTGGGTGGACGAACATAGGTTAGCATTGAGAATATAGAAGCCCTGGGGGTGGGTGGCATGAGATTAGCATGGATGAAGCATGGGGTTTGTGTGGAGGTGAGGTGGTGAAAGGATGAGGGCTGATTTTTGTTTTATTGCTGCTAGGACAAAGTGCCAGATCATTAAGGCCTGTCTTTTGCTAGGTTGCCTCTACCTGTGCTGCCACTGAACTGTTTACGGAGACAGTGGACATGATTCCAGCTATCACCCACTTTCCCCACAGCCCACCCCCTCAAAACCGAAATTCAATTGTCCTGGGTACTTTCCCCTAGCTGGATTTGCAGAAGAAGGAATCTATCTGACTCCGCGCTCCGGACCAAGGAGTAAAATTAAAGTCATAGAATCATAGGCCAGGATTTAATGTAGCTGATGGGAGTGTCGTCCACACTTTGGAAAACTAATAGGAGCTCCACGTCGCATCTCTCCAGGAGGCCTGATAATATAACATTCCAATCAGGTGCTCACCTCCTGTCTGATTAAGTGAAATCGCACCCTGAAAGTTGCTGCTCAAAGACTGGCAGCTCTCCAATACTGACCCCACTGCTTGTACTGTAATGGGGCCTATCACGAGAGTTGCTGACAGATCACCAGATAAGAGTTGAGTGTGGATGAGATATGGGTTGCGGAGCAGAACCCATGGACAAACAAGGAAGGGGACTTGGATACCAGGGCAAGTGATGGTTTCCTATGAACTCTCCATTTCCAATACTGGGTGCCTCGATTGAACAAAGACTCCCTTGAATACCAGCAGCAGCAGTGGTAGGATGAAGCACTTCATTGATTCTTAAGTGGCATCTAAAGGTCTCAAGTGGCTGCCCATAAGTCATCTTACCAGGACTTGATCAGAGGAAGGTGGATGGATCTTCACCCCACACACTCTCGCCTGATCACATGCGCCCCCCCCCACCACACCCAGTCTCCCATCTTACACAGGGAGGAGACCATTAAATTCTGCACATGGAGCCCTTACTGTACAGAAGCTATTTGGCCTATCAAGTCCATGCTAGTTCTCTGTAGAGCAAACCAACAATTCCCATTCCCCCATTCTATCCCCATGGATCACAGGTTTATTGATCTCAAGTACCCATTCCCTTCTGAAATAATTGATCTGATTGACATCCACACACTCACCAGCAGTGAGTTCCAAGTTATTATGATGCTCTGTGTAAGAGAATTCTTCCTTACATCCCCTCTGTGCCTCTTGCTTAAAGTCTTGAATCTGACTTCCTTGATTCTTGTATGAATAGCAACTTTACTTTGTCTACCTTATCCAAACCTGTCATAATCTTCTACACCTCTGTATAATCTTCTCTCACTCTTCTTTGTTCTAAGGAGAACAAGCTCAGCTTCTGCAACCTAAACTGGTTGCTAAAATCCTTTATCCATAGAGCCATTCTGCTAAATCTCTTCTGCATTCTCTCAAGGACTCATGTTTTTCTCATCCAGAACTAAACAAAATACTTTGCTTGTGACCTATTCAGAGCTTTAGCAAGGTTCTGCATAATCTTTCTGCTCTTGAACTCAAGACCTCTACTTATGAAGCCCAAAATCCCTTAGCTTTTTGCTAATTATTCTCTCAATATGTCCTGCCACCTTCCCAAAGATACATGCAAATGAACGCTCAGGTATTCTGTTCCTGCATGCATCTTATCAAATGCCTTCCTAACGTCCAGATATATTACATCTACAAAATCCCTGCTATCCACTTGGCACCTTTGAAGAATTCTAGTAAATTAGTCAAACGCAATTTACCCTTCACAATACCACGCTGACTCTGATGGATTGTATTTTGACTATCCAAATGTCCTGTCATTACTTCCTTAATAATGGATTTTAACAATTTCTCAACAACAGATGTTAAACTAACTGGTCTATAGTTTCCTACTTTCTGCCTCCCTCTCTTTCGGAATAAGAGTGTTACATCAGCATGTTTCCAATCCAGTGGAACCTTTCCCACATCCAGGGAATTTTGGAATATTATAAGCCATGGATCCACTATCTCTGCTGCCACTTCCTTTAAAGATCCTAGGATGTAGGCCATCAGGCTCTGGCGATTTGTCTGTCTTCAATCCCAATAGCTGGTTGAATACTAATTCTCTCTTGCTGATTGTTCTAAATTTCTCCCTTTCTATTGCCTCTGCATGATCTGTTATTATTGGGATGGCACGAGTCCTCCACCAGGAAAACTGTTGGGAGAATATCAATTTAGCTTCTCTGCCATTCCAGTGTTCCCTACTATTAACACCTCTGTCTCATCCTACAAGGGACCAACATTCACTTTAGCTACTTGCTTCCCTTTTATATACTTATAGAAGCTTTCATTATCCTTTTTATATTTTGCACTCTTTCTTTCATAATAAGTACTTCTCCCATAATAAAGACTTGCTGTTAACATACTTAAGGCTATAAAGCCGATTTCATGGTGACAGTGAGTGGTATCAAAAGCCCTTCACCTTACAAGAATGCAGAAAAACAAAGGAAAAGGGCACCTTTAAGAACTTGAAACTGAAACAAAATCCAGAGAGAGAACAACTTGAAAGTAAAAAAGTGATGTTTTACTTCAGCATAAGACTGCATTAAATCTCCCATGGAAGTCCAGCTTCAGAAAACAGAGCTCACAGCTTGTAAAGATGAGTTAAAATGTTTTAAGTTCCAGGCCAGCAGTTCCTTAGAAACCTCTTTTTCATTCATTCAGTAGAAGCACAGCTTGGAAGAAACTTGACTCTAATCCTGATGAGTCTCAATACATGGATTCAGAATTTGGCAAAGACAAATAAATTAAATTAGCAATTAATCTTCTTCAGGTACCGCACCACTGTCTGACTTCCTAAATAGCCTGCAGTTATTTTCCACGTGTCTCAACTTGCAACGCTATGCTGCTATTTAAATTAAATCGGCGATTAAATCTTTGCAGCCATATTGGACCCTTCTTCTACAAATAGAAGCACACTGCCTCCATTTTGGAAAGTCCCCCAAAAAGTGGCAAGTGTGGAAAGAGCCAATGAATGGAGACATCATCTTGAAAGCCTGCAATCTCCTAAAGCTGCACCCACACTTTTTAAAGTCTTCAAAATGAATTATAATTCCACACTTACAGCTCCACTAGGATTCACCCATGGTTTGGACCAGTCACAGAATTGGAGTGTTAGGAGGAAAAGATTTTTAAGATACAGCATTGCCATAAGTCTACATAAAAAATCAGAAGCAGAACAAGTCAATACACTTCTGAACTTGTTGGGACAATCGCCAATTAGGGCGGCACGGTGGCACAGTGGTTAGCACTGCTGCCTCACAACTCCAGGTACCTGAGTTCGATTCCTGGCTTGGGTCATGGTCTGTGTGGTTTTTGCACATTCTCCCCATGTCTGCATGAGTTTCCTCCGGGTGCTCTAGTTTCCTCCCACAGTCCAAAGATGTGCAGGTTAGGTACATTGGCATGCTAAATTGCTCCTAAGTGTCCCAGGATGCATAGGGGGTTAGTGGGGTAAATATGTTGGGTTATGGGGATAGGAATGTTGTCAGTGCAGGCTCAATGGGCCAAGTGGTCTCCTTCTGCACTGTAGGGTTTCTATGATTCAGTCAGCATCAATGCACAATACGTCACCTGCCAAATTTGATGATACTTTAAAATTCTTCAATGTTTATTTCAACCTGAGTGCCAGTAAAATATTGGAGGGAGTCAAATACAGTAAGAGTCTGCTCTTCGTCAGCTCTGACAAAGAACAGACTGTTATTGTATTTGGCTCTCTGATGAAGGGTCACTCTCACTCAAAACGTTGGGTCTATTTTTTCTCCACAGGTGATCTCAAACCTGCTGAGATTTTCCAGTATTTTGTTTTCATTTCAGATTCCAGTATCTGCAGCATTTTGCTTTTATAATAAAAGTCCACCTGCCCAGTGATCTGTTGATTCTTTCATAAACAATATATAGGCTGGCAGAAAGATGTGAATATTATGATTTGAAGTCTGAGCTCATCCAAGACAGAATCATGATGGGTGTTGTGGAGATTCACTCCATGACTTCCAACAAACTAAAGATGACCTTATCTTAGTCAAGGCAATCCTGTTAGCTAGATTCTCTGAGCTACGTCATCAACACAGGACCATCCTAAGTGGGAAATACATAATTTGGGGCAAAAAAGAAAAACACCCAGATCATCATGTCAGGTCACAGAAACTCAGGAACCATCCAAGTCATGGAAAGCAATTCCTGCACTGTCCAGCAGAGCAACCTTCACAACGCTGTGATGCATGTTCATGGAAAGTCGGTGTCCTGTGAGTGCTGCCCAATACTTCCACTGCAACTGATGTGGTCACTTTGGTAAACTATGCAAGACAAAACCCCAGCACCACACAGACATCCCAAAGGTAATCCAAGAGGTTGAGACTGAAAATCCTGAAGACACACAACCATATTTCTTGTGCGATATCAGAGAACACAGTTCTTCACTTTAGAATGCTGACATCCTGGTAAATAATGGTCATTGAACAAATTTTAAATTAGATTCTGATGCCAGAGTGACAGTCCTGTCAGACAAGAACCCATGGCTCCAAGACCTCTGGATTCAAATGACGGACACTCCACTTTATGCAGTGGGGACTTCCAGTCATTGGCATGATCCTTGAATAACTGGTTTGAACTGGTGTATGTTATCAGGAATCAGCCTTTCCCTCTTCTGAGCAGAAATGTCTGTGTAACTCTCAATCATCAGATGGCAGAAGATATGAAAACTACGAATTGTTAGTTAGCCAAAATAACACAGTCCTGAATCCTCAAAAGCTAAAGAATATTCAGATTCTGATTTCACTAGTGACCTCTTTGTGGAGTAAGTTGTCCATCATCATTCCAAGTCCTAGAAAGTACCCACTGGTCAAACCAATCTACCGCACACGAGATTACCATAGCACCTCCAGTGAAAGTTGTACAACAGTCTGAGAAGCCTCTACTTACACCCTACATTGATAGCACAGTTGATAAACACACCAACCACTGTGCACACATGGCAACATCTAGTTGGCATGCCACAACCACAAGGGATGGTGGAACCTCATATCAGTCTTGCCATCAAGAACAATAAGCAAAGGTGCTCATGTATGCACCCTTCTACAGCCTCAGAGAGCTTCATGATGGCCAAAAATGAAAAAAAGGTGTGAAGGCAACAAAAAGCAGACGAATATAATTTTCATCCACAGAAATAATAAACAATAACAATAATCATGCACCATCAAACCAGCCAGAATGGTTTAACATCAAGACATGGAAGAAACAGATGGAATCATACCCAATGCAAGTCCAACCTCCAAGCCAATAGCAAGAACCAGAACTATCAGGGCTAACCACTCCCCTGACAGAATGACAAATAAGATATAGAAGGGCAGAGTTTAAAGGAACCCAGACCACTGAAACTAGGGTCAGCCAAGAGGTGGACAAAGATGCGTAAAGACCTAGGATGGAGTCCACTCAGTGTGTGTATCTTCTACTGTGTATATGTACATAGTAATGAATTGTTCATGAATAATTGCTGTTAAGATACTAAAGTCTAGGAAGCCTATTTCATGGTGTCCAAAGCAGCATTCTTCACCCACCAATGATGTTAAACTGGCTGGCCTGTAGTTGCTAGAAGATACTGAAAACCTTTCTTGCATAAAAGTGTGTCAGATTTCAAAGCCTAGAATTCTCTGGCATCCCTGGTATCAAGGGAAGATTGGAAGCTTATGGAAGCCACTCATTTGCTTTAGCAATCTGGGATGTAAGTCACCTGGGCCACCTAACTTATGGACTTTAAGCTTATCCAGCCTTTCCAGTGCATTCACCAATCATTCCTCCTCCCCGCCGCCCCCCTCGCCCCACCCATTACCTCTACTATGTCAGCTTCTACCAATATTTTGTCAAATTACACTTCCTTGGTAAATAGTAATAAAAAGTTTTCACTAAGTACTCTAGACTTGCCCTGTATCTCTAAATATATATTAATTTCTTTGTCCCAAATAAGACTCATCCCACCTCTTTCTATCACCTTATTATGCACATATCAGCAAAGATTTTTGTGCTCTTTCATGTTAACTGTCATTCAATTCTAATATTCTCTCTTTGTCAGCCTTACCTTTCTTTTCATTTCTCCTCTTAACTTGTATCTGACTTGAAGAATTAACCTGACATACATCATGCACTCTTTTTCACTGTTTCATCTATTTTTCTCTATCTCCATCAGCATTCAAACAGCCTTGACTTCAGTTCTTCTATCTTTTGCCCTGTGCCTGGAACATATCCTTCTTAAAGGTCACACATTGTTATGTGACTGTTTTTCCTGTTGGCATCTAGTTCTATTTCGTGCGGGCTAGATCCCTCTCATTTTATGGAAGTTCGCTTCTTCCAATTTACAAGTGGTAATTTACATAGTCCTTTTCTCTTCTCCATTACTAATTTAAATCTTATGATAAGGTGATTACTCTTACCCAAGTGTTCTTCCATAGACACTCAGGGCAGGATTTTATGGCCCTGCTCATCCGGAAAATGTAAAATCCTGCCCAAGGTCAACAGACCTTTCCATGTTCCGCCCCTCGCCCGTTCTGATTCCCGGGGCAGGAGAGGTGATAAAATTCATGCCTAGGTCCACTTGCTACATTCAATTCCTTGGCAACAGATCTAGTAATATCTCTTCCTTATTTGGACTAAGGATATATTGGTTAAGAATGTTCTCCTGAACACATTTCAGATGTTCCTCACCCTCCTTTCCTAACTGATAGTTAGTTCTTATCTATCTCTTTGATTTTCCTGCAGACATTTGCTCTTGCCTCTCATTATTTCGACACCTATAATACACCCCAGTAGCCTGATGATGCCTTATTTCTTCTCAACTTTAACTATATAGATTCTGTCGTTGTTCCTACTCTGCCTTTCCTACTCTTCTGATGACCACTCATCTATCCTGAGCTCTTTCTGCCGGCTTATCAGATGGCAATGTGCTCTATGAGTATTTCTGAGGACTCAGATGAGAACTTTTTTGGGATGGTTTACAGAAGAAGGTCGAAGAACTTGCACAATGAAATACTTAGTAGACCTGCCAGAAAACCTGTTTAGGTCTCTCGATTAAAGTATTTAGTGCCTGACTGATGCACTGGATATCAGGGTCACAGGGGAGCACTGAATGCTACCTCCTGCCTTTGCTTCCAAATCACCTGCAGGCCTCTCCCTTTGACCCCATGTAACAAACCACAATTATCCCCATCCATCACTTACCTTTGTCCTTGGTCACTCCACAGGCCTGGGATTCCATACAGTACTCTTCTGGCAGCAGTCACAGTCTTCACTGTGGTATTACTGAGTGATGAGCTGCCTGCCTATGATTGGCTGACAGCTCTAGGTTGGTGAGATTTCCACCTTCAGAGACCTGATTCCAGAGGAAGACCTGCCAGTGCCTGATTAATAAGTGGTTCAGCAGGCTTTCTGGAAGATCCTCAATGTTTCAACAAATCTTTTCCATTAACTCTACTTCTCCCCACTGATATTGCCAGATTTTGAGTATTTTCAACATTTTTGCTTCTATTTTGCAGTTATAGTCCACAGTGCATCTTTGAATACTTGCCAGAGAGCAACAGAGAATGCTGAGTTGGAGACAAGCAGAATACAAATGCCAACTTATCAGATGGCGAGGTTCTCCGAGAGTTCTGGTGCAGAAGACTCAGATAAGAACTTCGTTGGGATGGTCAACAGAAGGGGGCCAAAAGCCTTACACAGTGAAATACCTGATACATTAGCAGGCCTCTCAGAAAGCCTGTGTGCAATGTAAAGGCATTGGGAGATGTCTGGGATTACCTTGGCACATGGCTTTATGCAGAGCTTGGAGCCCTTGTTCAGAGTGGAAGGAATGGCCAACTGCATGAGAACACTGGCAGACCTATCCAGGTTGTAACATCTAATGGTTGCAGTCTCAACTTCAATTGAAATGCATAGAGAAGCCATCTAACATCAGGCTGTGGCAGTTGGCATTCAGATTCAAGTCATGCAATTCAACTTGCTGTCATGCGGGCTTAAACTTGCCTAATGCAAGCTCAGCTTGCTGCAACAGAGGTTCATGACCACATTTTTTGGCACATGCCATACCACACTTCATGCATTCATTAACATAAAACAATTCTGAAAACCATTAAACACTTCTACAACCACTTGTAACCGGTAGAAGTCTAGTAGCAGCACTTAAGCCAGTAGAAATCAATCAGTATCAAAACTGAAATCAGTTATTGAGCCCTTTCAATAGCACAGGTAATGGGATTGAGTGTAGTTGGTGGTTTCATGAAAAATTCCCATGAGAATATGGTGTGGAACCAACTAGGGATAAAGCCATTTTAGATACCGTACTAGTCAGTGAGGCAGGGTTAAGAGTGATTGGGGTCCCCCAGTAAAATGACTCCATAATGTTAATTACTGAAAAGACTGAGACACTGGAAATGTAAAGGGTGGGGTAAAACTTCCTAGATTGTGTTCAGCAAAATTTTCTACAGCAATATGTGTTCAGTCCAACAAGAAAGGATGCATTGTTGGATCTGGTTCTTGGAAATATAAATTAAATGTCTGTGAGGGAACATTTAGGAGACAATGATCATTATATTGTAAGGTTTAAGATGATGATAGAAAAGGAAAATAGGCAATTCAGAGCAAAAATAATTAGCTGGGGGAGAGCTGACTTCATTGGGCAAGACGGAGCTGGGCAGATTAGACTGGAACTAAGGTTGGCAAGAAAAACTATAGGGCTACCTTCAAAACACAAATGGGGCAGACATAGTCAAGTGTCAAAAATCTTCATCCTCATTCTTGGCTGGGATTTTCCAGTGTCGCTGAAAGTGAATGGAGTTCTGGCTAGAATACCAAATTCACTATTCTTACTTGCAGCGGATGGGCACAAATGAGATAAGAGAAGCCTGCCAAAGGTTTATTCCCTTAAAAGGGATTTTGAAAATCCTACTAAAAAAAATCCTACTAACTGTCTTGGCTTGAGACAATTCAGACTTCTTTAACATGTGATTATCCCTCGCTCCACTCACACTGTTCGTACCTGTAAAAACTTGATTACCTGTGAAGACTCACATTCTAACCACTCTTCACATTCCAATCTGTAATTACCTTTCAATTGTGTCTTTGCCTATATATGCCATGTTTGTGAACCTACCTCCGCTCACCTGATGAAGGAGCAGCACTCCGAAAGCTTGTGTTTCCAAATAAACCTGTTGGGGCTTTAACTTGCTGTTATGAGACTTCTTACTGTGCCCACTCCAGTCCATCGCTGGCATCTCCACATCATGATTACACACAATAATGAAGCAGTCTTGAGGGGTGGTACATTTTTCTCCTGCTCCTATTTCTTATGTTCTTATGAAAAATTGGGTCTACAGAACCAAATTTTGTGACTGATCTTTTAAAAATATCATCACAGCAAAAGGTACATTCCCTTAAAAGAGATTTTGCAAATCCTACTAACAAATGTATGTCTAATATAGGTACCTGGTGGTCTTCTCCCATCAAATTGCTGCACTTTGCATATTGAGTCTGTGAACTATGTTACGTGGCCAGGGTTCTCGTGAGGCCATTTGCTAGTTTGCCTCTAAATAGCTCTACAGAAACTGGTGATAGTATCTGCAATTGTTTTCTTTGCTAACTAAACAATCTACCAATATTCACATTGGTCTGATGGATAGTTAACCTCACACCAAGACCCTAAATCTATCTCCTGATCTGTGGTTGCTAACCTCTCTGACATTGAGAGATATTTCTGACTCAGTACACTTTGCTATCTGAATTCTGATCAATGGAACTGACATGAAACCTTGGCGTTGATTTTCTCAGAGCTATGGGGACCCCTCAGAGATTCCAAAATGATGTATGGATCCCTGATCTGGAAGTTTCACCCCTGTTTTTGACTGATCCCATTTTAATCCATAGAGGAAAGGGGGTGGGTCGTGACTCACGTGAGAAAAATCTGAATTCAATATGGCCATTTGATCTCAGTGCTGAGTTCAAGACAACCCCATTTTGGGGTGACAAGGGAACTCATCTGAACTTTGGGAGACACAAATTTTTAGAGTAGTTGGGAATGCCCTTGAAGGGCAGATAAGGCCTATATATTTGAACTATCTCGCTGCAGAATTATTTTAATTTCCAGGCCTTTAAAAATTAAAAAGAATTAGTCAACCTATGAGGGGTTAACAAAAAACATTCAGGCTGTTCTTTAAATCCCAGTCCTTTAGTTTAGAAGGAAATCACTGTCAGTGAGCATTTAAATAAATCTATTGTAGCCATTAAAGTAGCTATTTGTTGACATTACTCAAAGGGTTACCTTCTGTTTTCCACAGCCTATCATCATCTCAATTGGTGGGGGGGGAAGGGGGGAGAGCGGGAGGTGGTGGTGGTGGTGGTGATGGTGTGTGCAGGTGGACTCATATTCACAGTATGGTATTATAATGAACTGGCAATTGATTCCAATCAATTATTTCCTAGGCAATTTAGGTGAAAATTATCCACACCGAAGCTTCAGCCTCACAGCCAAGGAAGCATCATCTCACACTTAAATACACTGTCAGTGCTGATATGCATCCTTACTCTCATCCAAGTTGGACTTCCAATTTTTGTTTCATAGATGGAGTCAATGACATAGGTTAATGGCAATTAAAGTTCTTACATAGATTATTACATGGGTTAAGGTTCCAATTCCTACCTACCACCACAAAGGAATGTACAGCAGGCTGGGGAGAGACAAGATGAAAAGCAACATCCGCCAGCTTCGTATGAAGTATGCAATCAAAGGCAGGGTCATGTAGCCGAATGCATAAAAAATGCAAATTCCTAGTGTACCGAATATAACCCGAGTGGCTTTCCCCAAAAGTTCTGATCCTGTAAGAAGAGAGTAACCAGGTGAAGCACAACAGTATTGCGAGTTACTTTCTACTTTTCTTTCACTCCTGTAAGAAAGAGAGTTGTTTAAGAAATTGTATTTTTAGAATTGTAATGGAATTAGCTGGCACAGCATTAATTCCCACTGAAAAAATACATAAAGCATAAGAAAAGAGTCAAGGACTAACACAAGGTAGAGATAAAGGTCACAAAGATTGCACTCCTGCATTGAGGTCACGAGACTCTAAAGCGTTGCTGAACCGATAGCAGGAAGCCTTTTTGTGCCTTGCATGAAATAAATAAATAAGAAGTCTTTAACTAGCATGAGGGACAGGGAGACAGATAAAAGCAAAATGCTGCAGATGCTGGAATCTGAAACAAAAACAGAAGATGCTGGAAACTCTCAGGTCTGAAGGCATCTGTGGGGAGAGAATAGAACCAACGTTTCACGTCCAGATGACCCTTCATCAGAGCAGGAAGACAGTGTCAACTTGGGCATCTGTCTTGTATTCATTAGTCAGAAGGATTCAAATGAATAATTCACGAAGGGTAAGCTATCATCCACTGGAAACAAAGGCATAAATTGCAGATGGCATGGTCTCACTTCCCACCATTCAAACAGTCTGAGTGTCTTGCCTTCACTTCACGTTCAAATTTGCATTAAGTAGCTGCAGGCGGGGTTTAATCTCCTTACACACGCGGAAGTTCCACTGAGAGATTGGCTAGCAGCTCTGCAACGACAGCACTGTAGTGGATAGAAGAAGAAATGCATAATTATGTCTGAGACTAATTCCAGGCACTGGAGGCCCAGGTAAGTTCAAAGGGTCCAAGGGCAGAGGGATTAGGCAAAGTCTGAGGGGGCACAAAAGGTATGATAGGGATCTCAGGGGGGAGACTGGGGAGGTGGAGGAAGGAAGTCAAGAAGTTACCAGACCTTAAGGGGAGGAGGGGGGAATGGTGCCCTACTTGAGAAGGACACTTCTGATGGAGGTACACCACCACACTACACCTCCTTCTGGTCCGAGATGTAACTCTGTTGATCTGTGGCCTTTTCCCACAAAAGTTCAATCCTCTGGCCAGCCTAAAAATTGAGGTTGTGTGAGGACCTTTAATTGGAGGACGGGTAGGTTTCTGGTCTGAGGCCTTGCCTGCCACAAAATGAGATTTTTGCTTCGTTGCGGTGGTGGGAACCTGGAGGGAATTCTGTTTCTTTACTTGAAGACTTACAGGTGGGGGAGCGTTAAATTGAAAGGACAGGATTCCCTTCCCTGGGGGTGCGTAGAATTCTGGCCAAAGGGTATTAATGGGTGCAGGGAGAGCAGAGACTACCTTAGTTGGACAGCTGCTTTCATCAGATGGAAGTCGAACCAGGAAAGTTAGGGAAGAGTTTGGTTTTGAGAACAGAATATTGCCATCACGAGTTATTAAAGTCAAGCTACTGAGATTAAAGCACTCCAATCGTCCATATGTCCTCTAGGATCAGTGAAACGCTCTTAACTATCACTAGTTGTATACTTCCCTTGTCAATTTAGCTAATATACCATAATAAAGCTATTGCTTCTTAATAAACTACCTAAAGTTATGAACGCTCAACTAACTTTCTGAGGTATCTGTGGTTCCTGAATCCAAAATCTTACACTGTCTATTATTGCCACTCTGAAAGAAATGTTGCTTTCGTGTTCAGTACAAAAAGCTTTTCAGTAATAAAATTGAGCGCCTGATTAAACACAGACCACAAACCCAACCCGTGCGAGAAATCCTGACTGAAATTATGCCATTCCACCAGATTCTCTATCTCTTTTCTGTACTCTGACTCGTCATTATTTGAGATCTGACCCACTACGGTGGCATCATCAGCAAACTTGAAAATGGAGGTGGAACAGAATTTGGCCACAGAATCATAGGTGTACAAGGAGAATAGTAAAGGACAGAGGATTGCGATTCTCCATTTAAAAAATAAGTGCCGCCACCAATGGGAAACTCGGAGTGTTTCTTGCTCGGCATTAGCAGAACTTGCCAGGTGGTATTCAACCACCTTTGACAGTTAAAAACATCCGAAGTAGGAAGCACGTCAGCCTGCCCAACTTCAGAGAGATCGGGGCGCCATCTTTTAAGGGTGTCCTAATATCAGAGTCATGTTACAGGCCCCCCTTCCCTTGACATGAGATGGTGACAATGTCCCTGACAAGGCCTACACTGCAACCTCTCAGCACCAAGGGGCTACCTTCTCCAACCCTTGAATGAACAGCTAACACCCCCCCATCACACAACACAGGCATGAGGATGACTTACCCCACCCATTTACGCCAGTCAATCCTCCAACTGTAACAAACCCCCCCACCTCTCCCACCAAACTACAGACACACTGATGTGGGATCACCAAAGGCATGCAGACTGAACCATATGTGGTGAACCAGACTGAATAGATGTGGTGAAATAGGACTTCAGGGTTAATGGGCATGAAACAATGATCTCTCCCGGAGCTGTCAGTCAAAAAGCTTTTCACAGCTAAATACACATCTGTTCCTTTTGTAAGCCAACCAGGCTAATGCCCTCTATGATGTGATTTGGACTGTCAGTCAAACAGCCTTATAAAACTCAATGTGAGTATATAAACAACGCTAATGGAACAAGTGAAACTGACAGCTTCCTGTCAATCAAAGCAGTTCACAGAGATCAGACAGAATCTGTAGCTTATTCAACCTCGAAAGGAGGATCTCCCTAGTGAAACTGACAGCCTCCTGTCAATCAAAGCAGTTCAAAGAGACAAACAGAAGCTGCAGCTCATTTAAGCTTGAAAAGGTAACTCGCCCTGGTGAAATTTACATCTCTTGTCAATCAGAGTATCACAAAGGTGTCTGGTCACATCTGGGGGTTCTGAAATCAACTAAGGGCAATCCTTTCGTAGAGTGGAGTGCTGCTGTGGCTTTGAAGGTTTCCAGGTGTCCAGGGGACATGGATATTGATGTGACCAGGCCACTTCAAAGGTTTTGCAGTACATAGACAACAATAAAGATTTTTACAGAAAGTTGCTGAGATCACCATCCTAAGAGTGATCTCTATGTTTTGCAGGACAAGAAAGGGAAGTCCAGCCACCAGACACCCATCCTGGGGGACAGTCTGAGGTCAACCCCTTCAACCAAGCCTGAGCCCACCCAATGCCCAGGGCCCTTACCTGGAGCCAGGCTGCAGTGGGGTACATAAGCACAGTACTTACCTTTCTGTCTTCCACCTCAGAGTCCAAGACGCCAGGTCCACGCTTGTCAAGACAGTACTGTTTGGCACCAACAGAATTTCTGGCAGGGGGCATGGCAGCATGACAGAAGGGGAATTAATCGGGCTTCCAACCTATGAACTACATTCAAATTTATGTATAACAGCTGACATCAGGTTCTCACCCACTCTGGCTGAGAACCTAATTTTTACAGGTGCAGTAGACTGGGAGTGGGATCAACATCCGGCATGCATCCTAATTTGGCCCTCTCATCTGATTCAAACGGCCATCGGGAATCCTGCCTTCTCTAAGGTGGCCTTAGAGAATCACCCCCAATATCTCATGGGGTTCTGTGCTCCAAAGATCTGGATGACCAAGAAACATCATCACAGTCCCGCAGTTGTGTCATGATGATTTGACTGTATCTATCTCGAGAGAGAGATTTGAAACAGATGTCTTTAAACTCTAGGTTGGAGTCAAGCAAGACTGTGTAATAGCTTCCACGGTGTTTACAATTTACTCAACAGTGGCTATTCACCTCATCAAATATCAAGTGACCTCTAATATCCCTATTAAATAGAATCTAAATACAGAACTCTTTAACACCTCAATCGTCCCCACGTCAAAACTAAATTAACAACCACATTATCCAGAATTTACAGATGACTGTGGTGTTGTCCATTCTGCATCTGTCATGCAAGTCACTCTCAAACTCTGTTATTCTGCATATAAGAAACTTCTTGAATGTTGCCAAAATAAAACTCATGTCAACGCACACTTGGTCAGCCAAATATTTGACCTATATACGTTGAAGGAGAGACTCAGGAATATGTTAAGTACTTCCCTACACCATGGCAGCCACCTCTCTCAAAAGGCCACCATTGATGAGGAAATCCTATAGTGATCAGTTACACAAGCTCAGTTTTTGAAACCATGGCAGCACATATGTGACAACAAAGACCTCCTCATGTCACAATAAGTTCTAGTACACAGAGTAATTGTTATTACCATACAGAGAGGATTGAGCATATGACACTAAGAACACAAGAGAAATTCAATCTGCAATACCTACTCCACATCTTCCAGATTCAATGAGACCACTGCTGAATAAATGTAAGTGTCCTTCTTGAAGCCAGCTCCACAAGCATTCAAGTAAAATCCTTCAAAATCAATTTTGATGGACCGGAGACTATGTCCTGATGGCCAGAAAGTGTCTTCCCCATCAGGTCTTATTTTCTCAATGCTGAAAATGCTTCAAAGACACTCTGAATTATCATTAATGATTAGGATGAACTTAATACCAATCGTTCAAAATGCTGACAACATGCTTTGTCAGAAAATCTTAATGATGAGGCAGTTCAGCAGCAGAGAAGGAAACAAGAAGAAGCAAATCTTGCACCCTGGATTCCACTACCTTGTGGGGCAGTCTGTCCTATGTGCCCAAAGATCTTTGCATCAAGAATCAGTTTGTTTAGTCATATGAAGATCCATGGTAGAAACTTATGACCTTGAGTGGATGTTATTCTCAAATTTAGGGACAATCGCTGCTGATTCAACCCTCAGCTCCAGCTTTGATGCTTAAGTCTCCACCAAAGACATCACTGCCTTTCATTAAGGCCACTGTCGCAATATGGCCCTCAACCTTGCTCCCAAAGTCCAAGGCATGCAAGCCTTGGACAGATATAATGGACAACTCGTTTAGCCATTTACTATCAGATTTTGCTTGTTTCCAAGATAACCTAAAATTATAATGTTATGATCACAGTTCCCTGGCTGTTCCCTACTGACACTTGATTCACTCGACCAAACTCATTTCCCAGAACCAGATCCAGCAACGCCTACTTCCGATTGAGCCAAAAACATCTGATCACACTTCAGAAACTACTCTCCCTCTCTGAGAGTACTCTCTGCCTACCTGACAGATCCCAGTGCACTCTGGGATTATTATCCCAGCCTGTATTAGGTTAATTGAAGTCCCAAGTGATCTAGGTCAGAACTCAATGCAACTGTGACCCAACCCATTTTGTGTCCTGGCACTGCATTCCTGTCAGAAATGGACTAGGTTGGATTTTGCTGGCTGTCACTGGCCCTGACAATAGACTAGGAAGCCAGTGGCAATATGCTTCAGCCATACGCAGGAGCCTTATCTGGATTTAAAGTCAATCTTGCAGCTAATGTGATAAGAGGCTGCCTCCAAGAGTTGCTGGGCAACTAGAAGGACTGCAACTGGCTTAGAGATCTAGCAATATATGCTGACAATACATGAGCAACGTAAATAGGATTTGAGGGCACTGGATCCAATAGGGAAGGCGCCAATGATGATGAAGGGAATGGTGTGTGTGATAGTTCTCGAAGGCAGCGGGGAGGGCGTGGGTGGGGGGGGAGTATTTGGGAGTTGTTGCCAGAAGGGCAACCATTGCCACTAGCGACCCAACCATGGACCATGGAATGCCTGATTATAGGAAAAGCCACCAAGATTTACCAGGTAGTCTCCCCACATAATGAAGGGCCTACCTGCTGCTGGTTAAAAATTAGCAGTGGTAGGAAAAATCCCTTAAATTGGCAACCTAAGTGTAGATTCAAACTTGTATGGGTGCTCTATCAGTCTTCTGGGCTGATATCCAAATGAGTAGAACTTGGTGTCATGCTAAGAGTGACAAAATCATCAAAGGTATCGATCGAAGAGCTAAAAATTGTACTGAATTTTGAGGATACTTACCAAGAACGAAGGCAGATACCCAGTTTGAAATCTGTCCAAGGCCCACAAGGAAATTCAGAAAGCAGAATATTTCCCAGTTTGGAGAAAATGCTTGAATTATGCTGAATCCAGTTTGTACAGCCATAGTTCCAAACATAACTAGTTTCCTCCCGAATCTGCAAAGCAGAAACAAATGAAGTAAACCTCATGCATCTAGATGTTCACATGCTAAACCATGCACACATTTTTACATACAAATGGAAAATGGTATGCATAACGAATTGGCCGGAATTTTACCGGCAAGCTCACTCCGATTCCTGGGGCAGGCAAGGCTCGGAGAACGGCATTCTCTGTTGGCTTTGGACGGGATTGTACAAACCTCGGGCTGATGTACGGTAAAATTCCGCCCATTGTTCCAGTTACACAGCACACACACACATTCACATTGACACAAACTTTTAATTTATACATAGATTTACAGAAAAATAAATGGGAATCAAAAATCCATGATCATTTTGACACATGCTTACTGTAACTTTGGCAAGGGTTCACAAAAGGATTAGAAATTAAGCTGGGACCCAGTGCTTGTCCATGGGTTTGTGGGGTGGCATGTTAGATTGTATTCTTTACTTACTACCCCCAAAAAATCCGTTAGTAAATGAAGCAGCAAGCCTGGAGATGCAAGCAGTAGTTCTCATATCTCTGGCTCTGAAAGACCCAGTGTAGGATCAGGGGAGATCTACCTGCCAAACAGTAGGCTCACCTGGGTGGCTGGGGTGGTAGAATTCTATCTTGTGCCCTGAAGAAATGGATTTCAAATGTTGTTTTCACCATGCAAAGCAGGACATAACAACAATTGGAAGATGCCTACTCAGACAGATCCCAGCGCACCTTCTCTAACCAGCCACTCTTTCGATGAACCTTCCAGCCACTTTAGCAAGCGTGAGTCTGAGTTTATCCAAGTGGCTATTTTTTTTAAATGTAGTCTGGGGATATGGCCATCATTGACAGGACAGGCAATTGTTACCAATCTGTAATTATCCTGAATAACACCTTAATACAACTAATTGGAGATGCATGGAAGTCAGGCCTAGTAAGGACATTAGGTTTCCTTCCCTAATGGACATGATTGAACCAGTTTGGTTTTAATGGCAATCCAACAGATCTACTTTTATCAATATGAGCTTATTTCCACATCTTTTAAAATGTCACATTTTCATGCTCATGTTTTATTGAAATATTAGTCAAGGCCTCTGGAATCCTAGCTTAATAATATAACCACACCATCATTCCCCAATTATTGGCAGGGTGTTCTTCAATTTGTGGCATCTGCAGCATTTTGCTTTTGAAGAGGTGACAGCAACTGTCCTCAGCATCAAGGTAACATCTGATTACACCAACAAGAAAAGCACACAAAACAATAATTTATTGAGGCTCCGTAGGAAAACCCCCAAGTGGCAGAAATTATATCTAACACAAAAGATGGTGCAGTTGTTCAGAGGCCAGTCACCACTGTCTTGGGATGTCACCACAGGAATTGCACAAGGAAATATTCTCAGATACCATTAACGGCCTACCCTCACGTAAGGAGTTGGATTGTTTATCGATGATTCTACGATGTACAACTCTTAATGAAACATGCTTTAATCTAGCAGAATGTGGTTAATATTCAGCCGTGTGCTAACAAGCGGTAGATAATATTCATGCAGCACATGTGTCAGGTAATGACTACCTGTAACAAGAGAAAAACCAACTATTTCTTCTTATATTTAAATGACACCACTATCACTGAGTTCAACAGCCTGATGGTCACCATTGGTCAGGGGATTAACTAAATTGGTTATATGAACATTGAGCCAAATCTTCCAGTCTCCAAGCCTTCAGTGACCAGCCATACAACTGAAGATATACATCACAGCCCTGTGAGAAGCCTGGTGCATGAGCCTACATGGGAATCACTTGGGAAGTTTAACATTCTGATGGACAATTCCCCTGCTCCCCAGACCCTCCATGAATGTCTCCAACTCCAAGTTGGAGTTGAAGATTATGGGTAACTCTGCTGTGCTTACCTGGATAGTTACCTACAAAATGTTAGACAGATTAAAACCTGGGTAACTTCACACTCGACACTCCCAATAACTTCTCTGATTCCCCCTCACTACCCCAAGTACACAACTACATTCTGAACGCTCCAACCTCCCCACCCCACCAACCAAGTACCCCACCAACTATCTCAGACCTATACCTATTAAGCCCTGACCGCCCAAATACCCCACAGACCTGACCTGATTACTGTCCCTCGACCAGCTGACTACCCCTTCCTGACTCCTGATCACCGGGTGATCCCGGGCCTAACTATCCCCATCCATCTGACTACTCAGTCATTCACCTGCCTACTTACTCACCCACCTACCCACTCATCCACCTCAGTCATCTCGTCCATCCACCCTTATTACCAACCTATACGTTTACCCACTTAGCCATTCACGCACTCATCTATCCACTCACTCACCCATTCATTTGCTAACCCCATTAAGTCTCATGGCACCAAGTCAAACAGGAAACTTTTTGCTGATTATCAGGTATTGTCCAGGTCTCTCTGCACAGCAGCGCTGCAATTTTTTTTCCATTTAAATAATAGTCCCCATTTTGCTGTTATTCCGACCAAAATGGATGACCTCACATTTATCAACATTGTACTCCATCCGCCAGACCTTCGCCCACTCACTTAGATTATCTATATCCCTTTGAAGACTTTCAGTGTCCTCTGCACACTTTGCTCTTCCACCCATCTTAGTGCCATCTGTGAATTTTGACATACTACACTAGGTCCCCAACTTCAAATCATCTATGTAAACTGTAAACAACTCTGGTCCCAATACTGATCTCTGAGGCACACCACTAGTCACTGATCGCCAACCAGAAAAATACCCATTTACCCCCACTCTTTGTTTTCTGTTAGTTAACTAATCCTCCATCCATGCTAATACATTATCCATAACACTGTGCACCTTCATCTTATGTAGCAGTCTTTGGTGCGGCACCTTGTCAAATGCCTTCTGGAAATCCAGATACACCACATTCACAGGTTCCCCATTGCCCACTGCACATGTACGTTCTCAAAGAATTCCCCCAAATTAGTCAAACATGACCTGCCTTTCATGAACTCATTTCTTCCTTGATGATAGATTCAAGCATTTTCCCTACTACAGAAGTGAAGCTGACCAGCCTACAGTTACCTGCCTTTTGTCTACCTCCTTTTTTAAACATTGGTGTCACATTTTGCTATTTTCCAGTCTGCGGGAACCACCCCAGAATCCAGCAAATTTTGGTAAATTACCACTAGTGCATTTGCTATTTCTCCCGCCATGTCTTTTAGTACCCTGGGATGCATTTCATCAGGACCAGGAGACTTGTCTACCTTTAGTCCCATTAAGTTGCCCAACTCTACCTCTTTTGTGATAATGATAGTTTCTAGGTTCTCACCTGCCATAGTCTTCCTGTCATCAATTTTTGGCATGTTATTTGTGTCTTCCGCTGTGAAGAACGGCATAAAATACCTGTTCAATGCCTCAGCTATTTTCTCATTTCCAGTTATTACATCCCCCTTCTCATCCTCTAAAGGACCAATGTTTACTTTTGCCACTCTTTCTCGTTTTATATATTTGCAGTAACTTTTGCTTTCTGTTTTTATATTCTGAGCTAGTTTGCTCTCACAATCTATTTTACCTCTCCTTATAGCTTTTTTTGTGGCTTTCTACTGATCTTTAAAGATTTCCCAATCCTCTAGGTTCCCACTAATCTTCGCCACTTTGTACGCATTTTCTTTCAATTTGATACCCTCCTTTATTTCCTTAGATATCCACAGCTGATTATCTATTTTTCTACAATCCTTCCTTATTACTGGCATATAGTTTTGCTGAGCACTGTGAAAGATCGCTTTGAAGGCCCTCCACTGTTCCTCAATTGCTCCACCATAAAGTTTTTGCTCCCAGTCGACCTTAGCCAACTCCTCACTCATCCCTTTATAGGGATTTAAATGTCCTTGTGCAGGAATCTCAAGGAGTTGGTTTGTAGGTGCAGCAGGTAATTAAGAAGGCAAATGGAATTTTGTCCTTCATTGCTAGAGGGATGGAGTTTAAAAACAATGAGGTTATGTTGCAGCTGTATAAGGTGCTGGTGAGGCCACACCTGGAGTACTGTGTATGGTTTTGTTCTCCTTACTTGAGAAATGATATACTGGCACAGGAGGGGGTTCAGAGGAGATTCACTAGATTGATTCCGGAGTTGAGAGGGTTGGCTTACGAGGAGAGACTGACTGGACTGGGGCTTCATTCATTGGAAGTCAGAAGAATGAGGGGAGACCTTATAGAAACATTTAAGATTATGAAGGGAATATTTGAGATAGAAACAGGGGAGTTGTTTCCACTGGCAGGTGAAACTAGAACTAACAGGCATAGCCTCAAAATAAGGAAAAGCAGATTTAGGACTATGTTGAGGAGGAACTTCTTCACACAAAGGGTTGTGAATCTGTGGAATTCCCTGCCCAGTGAAGCTGTTGAGGCTACTTCATTGAATGTTTTTAAGGCAAGGATAGATAAATTTTTGAACAGTAAAGGAATTAAGGGTTATGGTGAGTGGGTGGGTAAAGTGCAGCTGAGTCTACAAAAAGATCAGCCATGATCTTATTGAATGGTGGAGAAGACCAGATGGCCTACTCCTGCTCCTAGTTCTTATGTCCCCCTTCATCTGATGAATCAGTACTCCTCCATGTTGAACGCCACTTGGTGGAAGCACTGAGGTTGGCAAGGGCACAGAGTGTACTCTGCATCAGGGATTCATTCCACTGTCCATCACCAAGAGTGGTTCAAGCATATCATCACAGACATCACTGCTAAACTGGGATTGAGGCAAGTGATGAGGAAACCAACAAAAGGGAAAAACATACTTAACCTCATCCACACCAACCTGCCTGTCACAATAGCCTCTATCCATGAATGTATCATTCCTTGAGATGAGGTCCCATCTTCACATTGAGGACACACTCCATCATGTTGTTTGGCACTGCCACCATGCTAAATGGGACAGACTTTGAACAGATCTAGCAACTCAAGACTGGGCATCCATGTGGCACTGTGGGCCATCAGCAGCAGCAGAATTGTACTTGACCACAATCTACAACCTTGTGGCCTGGCATATCCCCCGCTTTACCATTACCACCAAGCCATGGGATGAATCCTGGTTCAATGAAGAGTGCAGCAGGATACGCCAGGAGCAGCACAAGCATACCTAATAATGAGGTATCAACTTGGTGAAGCTACAACACAGGACTACTTGCTGCCAGCAGCATAGGCAGCAAGTAATAGACAGAGTTAAATAATTCCATAGCCAACAGATCAGATTGAAGCTCTGCAGTTCTCCCACATCCAGCAATGAATGATGATGGACAATTAAACAACTTACAAGAGGAGAACACTCCACAAATATCCCTATCCTCATGATGGAGGAGCCCAGCATATCAGTGCAAAAGATAAGGCTGAAGCATTCGCAACAATCTTCAGCCAGAAGTGCCGAATGAATAATCTATATTGGCCTCCTGTGGAGGTCTCCAGCATCACAGATGTCAATCTTCAGCTAATTCAATTCACTCCACATGATATCAAAAAACAGCTGAAGGCATTGAATACTGCAAAGATTATGGACCCTGACGATATTCCAGTAATAGTCCTGAAGCCATGTGTTCCAGAACTTGCCACACCCCTAACCAACTTATTCCAGTACAGCTACCATACTGGCATCTACCCGGCAAAGTTGAAAATTACCCAGGTATGTCCTGTACACAGAAACAGGACAAGTTCAAGCTGGCCATTAACTGCCCCAGTTTATTCTTGATCATCAACAGATGGGGTCATCAACAGTGCTATCAAGCAGCACTTACTTAGCAATACCCTGCTCATGGATGCTCAGGGTCACTCAGTTCCTGACCTCATTACAGCCTTGGCTCAAACATGGACAGAACAGCTGAGCGCCAGAGGTGAGGTAAGAGTCACTGCCCTTGACATCAAGGCAGAATTTAATCTAGTTAAGCGTAAGGAAACCTGGCAAAACTGGAGTAAATGGGAATCGGAGGGAGAATGTTCCATTGGTTGGAGTCATACCTGGCACAACAGAAATATGGCTGTGATGACTGGAGGACAATTATCTCAGCTTCAGAACATCACTGCAGGAATTCATGTAAAAATATGGTACCAGACCTGTATAATATTAGGGATTTGATTTATTATTGTCACATTATTGTTTCTTGCGTGCTATACAGACAAAACATACCATTCAGAGAAGGAAATGAGTGCAGAATGTAGTGTTATAATCATACACCCTAGCTATGACTGTAACACCACATTCTGCACTCTCTCATTTCCTTCTTTATGAACGGTATGTTTTGTCTGTATAGTGTACAACAATACTTTTCACTGTATGTTAATACATATGACAATAATAAATCCCCAATGTTAAATAAGTTTGGCTTCATATTTTTGACATGGAATGCTTCAGTATCTGAAGAGTTGCAAAACTTTTGTTTATTTCCAATAACCAGTACACACTCCCTTTTTTTTATTCCATGGTGTCTTTATTTAATCTCTCCTGTTTGGAGAGATAGGAGATGAGGAGTGGGGGCAGTTGGATGGGTGCTGGAATGGAGGTTGGGGGTGTTGGGCAGAAGATTGGGATTTGGTTTGGAGTGTTGGGAGGTGGTTGGAGTGTGGTAAAGGACAAGGTTGGGGGGAGGGGGAATTTGTGGGGAGGTTGGAAGGACATGGGGAGAGTTTGAAGGGGGGAGGTTGGAGGAGAGTTTGTGGGTGAGGTTGCAGGGGGGATTGTAGGGGTGACTGGGGTGGGACTAAGTTAGAGAGGCAAGAATGGAGGTATGATTGTGGGAAAGTTTGAGGGGGGCTGAGGGAGAGATGGGGGGAGAGTCAGGAGAGGTTGGAGGGAAATTGGAGGGGAGTTTGGAGAGGGTTTGGAGGAGGTCTCGGGGAACTTGGATAGCTGGTGTGAATGGGAATTTGGAGGAGATGGAGGAAGTTAGAAGAATTTGGGTGGGAAGTCGGACGAATAATTTGGGTGGGGGGGTGGTTGGATAGGAAGGGGCAGAGCATGAAGGTATTGGAAGAATTTCAGGGTGGATAGGCCAGGAGGTTGGAAGGTGAAGCAGTTAAAGGGGGATGCCCTCCAGCCGCTGAAGAGAAATGGGCGAAGTTAGAAGAATTTGGGTGGGAAGTTGGAGGAATAATTTGGGTGGGGGGGGTGTGGTTAGATAGGAAGGGACAGAGCTTGAAGGTATTGGAAGAATTTCAGGGTGGGTAGGCCAGGAGGTTGGAAGGTGGAGCAGAAGGGGAATGCCCTCCAGCCGCTGTGGAGAAATGGGATTGCAGGGATCACCTTTAGCACTATAAAATTAAATTCTGTACATTTTCCAAAATGAGAAGCAGCATATAAATCAGTCTAAATTTTCATTTATAAATTAGACAATTCTGATGACATGATGTGCCGATGTACCAGGGGCTTGAGTATCTTCCATCTCATCAAAATAAACGTAAGAACCTAAAAGCTGGGAGTGATACAAAACAGGGTGTCGACACATTATCATCCATTTTGTTACTCTTGAAAAGTCTGGGAATTAAATCCCTATTTATCACTAAGAAATTGATTAAAGGAGAGCTTTACAAATCTCTATCCCAGGGTTTCCCAAACTTTTCCAAACACGGAACCTTTTTGACCTCCAAGGTGTACTGAGGGAACCCCTGAGAAACATTGTTGTTACGATGGAAACTGAACCAGAAAACAGCCATTGTTTCCATGCAATAGGTGCAAACAAACAGCAATTTAAATTATACAAGTCTTCTATTTCTTGTGTGCATATATTTACTATAATTAAAAAGCTCTCATTAAAAACATACTTACAATTTTTAATGGGAGGCGTGTAGCTGCTCCTTTGGTTCAAATGGGAAGAATGCTGCTGAAATGTTGGATTCACCCACTGGACACAGACTCACACATACTCACTCAAGTCACACAGTCAAGTCACACACACACACACACACAGACACACACATACACACACACACACCTGTCTTACACATCCATAATCACTCTCATCTCTCGAGGCTCGAGGACTTCAGTCTTTTCTCCAGGCTCTCCCCCTCATATGTCCCATTTCCATCCAGCTTCACAAGCCCAGCTTCCTCCTTGCAGGCACTGCTTGCAATCCCGGCCCTCTCTCCCCTCCTCATAGGTCCCACTATCAGTACCTCACAGGTCCCGCTCTGCCCTCCAGCAAGCACCACTCCCCCTACCCCTATGCTCTACTCCCTTCGTAGGCCCAACCCCACCTCCATCACGAACCTGACTATTCCCCTTCCCATCCTCGAAGGCACTGTTCTCTATCTATCACACGACCCACTTTCCAACCCTCGCAGGCATCACTCCCCTCACCCCCACAGGCCAACTTCTCCTCCCCCCTTGCAAGCCCACTCTCAGCTTTGCTCCTTCTCAACACTCACCCTGATTGACACAATTTAAATTTCATGCTGTTCTCCCTCCTTTGCAAGCCCTGCTCTCACCATTGCTCCTCCCTGCTCACCCTGACCAATACAATTTAAATTTTGTGTTGTTTTCAACTCGTCCAAGCTGGAAGAAGCCAGCCTCTGATTGGACGAGCTGGAAACAGCACGAAAGTCAAATTGTATTGATCAGCCTGGCTTGTCCCAGAACTCCAGTTATCCATGGTACCTAGGCTGGAAATCCCTGCTCTACCCTCGCCTAAGTTCATTCCACCTTGCACCTTCCAGTTTAAAATTTAACCAAAAATGATCACACAGTTTCCTATGTTTCCTCATGTTTATGAGGTTCATGACTATGTTTCCTCCGGGGTTGAGAATTCCTGATCATGCATTATAACTTTGACAGAGAAAAATATGATCGAAATCCCTGAATAAGAGCGTAAAGGTCCTTTAAAGAAGCCGGATCCTATGACTTAAGTGCTTCTAGAAATGAGTTCTCACTGAATTTTATGCTGTTGGAATACTTATATATTAATGACATTTTTTTTGCCTGTTTCCATCAAATCTCAAACAAAAATTAGAATAAAAAGAAATACTATATGCATATTTATCGAGTACAAATGTTTTGCAACATACATGGAACCTCTGAAGTGCACAATGTACAACAAAATTGTATGACAGTAGGATGGTACTAGGGAAATCAGAATGGGCAGTTGGATTAGCTACAGAGTGAACTGTGTTGTAAATGTGATTTCTTTATAATCATGTTCCGAACATTTGATTGCTCTGTGATGAATTATCCTTAAATAATCGGCATTGGGCATCCAATTTCACCACTGCTAGTCACTCTGCCTACTGCATACAGCTGTAATGAAAAAAGACAAAACCTATGTTACAGCACCTTTTGCAATGTCCTAAATAATTTTACAGCCAATTAAGTATTTTTGAAATGTAGTCACTGGTATAATGTAGCCAATGTTACCAAATAGCAGAGCAGTCTCAAAGGGCCCAGTGGCCTACTCTTGTCCTAACACAAATGTTTATATATACAGAAGCAGGGATGTGCTGTTGCAATTATACAGGGTCTTGGTGAGGCCACACCTGGAATATTGTATGCAGGTTTGGTCTCCCTTTCTGAGGAAGGATGTTCTTGCTCTCGAGGGAGTACAGCCAAGGTTTACCAGGCTGATTCCAGGGATGGTGTGACTGATTATGAGGCGAAGTTAACTAGGTTAGGATTGTTTTTGCTGGACTTCAGACGAATGAGGGGGGATCTCAGAGACTTATGAAATTCCAACAGGACGAGACAGGATAGATGCAAGGAGGATATTACCAAGGGTGAGGGGTGTCCAGAACCAGTGGTCAGTCTGAGGATTTGGGGTAGGCCATTTAGGACAGAGATGAAGAGACATTTCTTCACCCAAAGACTGGTGAGCCTGTGGAATTCATTACCACAAGAAGTAGTTGATGCCAAAACATTGAATGTATTCAAGAGGCAGCTAGATACATCACTAGGGGTGAATGGGATCAAAGGTTATGGGGAGAAAGCAGGATTATGCTATTGAGTTGTACGATCAGCCAAAATCATAATGAATGGCGGAGCAGGCTTGAAAGGCCAAACGGCCTCCTCCTGTTCCTATGTTTCTGTTCTGAATGTATGAGTTGAGCTGGACTAAATGGCATTTGTCACCTATAATGATTTTATGAACAGAAGGCAGAATCATGGTTGGAGCATATTTTGTTTACTCTGAGCAGCTTTGCGGCATGAATTTGCCAGGACAGGAGTGCATAACGGGTTCGGAGTGAATCAATAATCTGTTTTATATCGCACATGACTTTGAAGAATTTTTTCCACTGATGTTAATCTTGTCCTTTTGTCTGCTTACCTATTACCCTACTCTAAGTTGGTGCTTTTTATGAGTTTTTCGAGCTATTAAAATGTTGTGATCAAGGTGTGTTTCATAGTAACATTGGAAATATATTGTAGTGAGAAGCAACAACAGGCAGAGTGTTCAGACTTGTTTATCAAGAAAACATGGATACAATTGTGAACCATTCAGTATTTGTCTTCTGGATTCTTAAAACTTGTATCGCAGAGACAGTTGTGGGCTCCAGAGTGTGAAGATTTAAGTTATTTAATCATTCCACCATGAATTGAATCTTTCCCCAAGATATGAATTCACTGACATTGTCTCCATATGGCACAATGTGAAGGACGTTTTAATGAGGACAGAGGCTATCAATAAAATCAGTGTTATTGTCTGCAGTGTTATAAATAAACCAATATGATATTTTCTTGTCAAATTAACAATATTGCATGTCTGTTAAAGTAAGATTTGCATTCTCTGGTTTGTTTAATAGCTGTGGTGAGAGTGCACACAAACTAATACTGCACTATGTTGTTCATGCTCTTAATATTAATGACCATTGCTGTATATGTCAAAAAAATTGCAACCAGATGCCAACTGAACTCATTTTACTGAACCTTTCTGTGATTGTTTGGTGAATTGATTAGTGAATTTTGAAAAGGATAAAGTATCATGCATGATTGAGGGGATTGGGGAGGGGGGGAATTAAATTTGGGTAGGAGTGAGGAAACAAGAAGACCAGAAGCATGAGGTACATCAGGGCCCATAATTTCACTCCCTGGTCCTGCTGCAGCAACTCACACAATGCCTACAGTATGGAAGGAGGCCATTCAGCCCATCAAGTCTGCATCGACTCACTGGCAGAGCATCTTACTGAAACCTACTCCCTAACATCGTAAGCCCACGCATTTACCCTGCTAATTTCCCTAACCTGCACACCTTGGGAACCTAAGGGACAATTTAGCATGGTCAATCCACCTAACCTGCACATCTTTGGAGTTTGGGAGGAAACCGGAGCACCCGGAGGAAACCCATACAGACATGGGGAGAATGTGCAAACTCTACACAGGTAGTCAGCCAATGCCGTAATTGAATCTGGGTCCCTGGTGCTGTGAGGCAGCAGTGCTAACCACTGCTACCGTGCCGCCCAGTGCAACTGACCAAGGCTTCTTTGATGGCATCCTCCAAACCTGGTGACTTCTATCATCTAGTAGGACAAGGACAGCAAATAGATGGGAATACCACCAGCTGCAATTTCCCCCAGCTACACACTATCCTAACTTGGGACTATATCGTTATTCCTTTGTTGTCAGTGGGCCAAAATCCTAAAACTCCCTTCCTAAAAGCGCTGTGTATACATCTACCACGTGGACTGTAGTGGTTCATGAAGTCTCACAACACCAGGTTTAAGTCCAACCAGTTTATTTGATAGTAATCCCACAAGCTTTCAGAAACGGTGTTCCTTCGTCAGGTGTGTGGAAGATTCTTGGGTCAAGTGTGTGGAGTAGGGAGGGGATGACAGGATCAAAGTTGGGGTGAGTGACAACTTGCATGGGCACAGTATGAGTCGTAGAGCATTTTAACCCTGGTCACCATATTCCACTTGTCTAAACCCTGGGGAAAAAGCGGTGGAGGCTGGCTGGTAAAAGTGAAATGTTAGGTAGGAGGGACCATCCAGACCGCAAGAGAATGGTCATCAGCATTAAACTAGTTCACAGTAGGTATAGAGGAAAGAAGATCTGGAACAGAGAAGGATTAAGGTTTCCTTGTGGGACTCAAACACAATTTTGTCCCTTCTGGTTTACAAGGAATCTCATAAAAGTTGTAAATATAATGACCTTGCTTCTCCCCTGTCCTGGGTCCAAGTGGCAATAGCTTCTCCTAATGTGGTCAATATTGTGTACAATTTACATGGTCCAAGATTAAAATCACTTTGATTTTTGAATTGTGTTATCAACTTCAGATTTTTGAAAATTTATGAGGAATAACCTGCCTACAGCAAAAGTCTCACATGCCTCCTGAAGTTCAGGGATTAAAATAGTGGCCATTGAAGATGAAGCACTTGTAGCGAGTAATGTGCTTGATTCCTTTTTTAACACCCCTCCCTCATGCCTATTCGTGTCAGGAATGGAGAGCTAAAAATTGGGATTAAGACTTTGCCAAAGTTGAATAAAGAAAAGAACTCACCTGTCTGATAATTGTCCACAACAAAAAGAACCAATCAGCACTCCCACGAAGAAAACTAACATAGAAAACGGCCCTTTCCAGTCATCGTCACACACCAAGTCCCACTGAAACGTAAAGAGAAATAAAAAATTCCACATCCGTGGTTTGGAAAAACTTACAGAGAAACCATTTTACTGCATTGAATCTAAGAATGGAAGGATAAAGGACACACAAAAAGGTAGTTTAGCTTACAAAGACTGTCAGCCTGAGGTTGGTGGCAACACATACACTTCCAAACCTGTAGGTTCAAATTCCACTCCAGAGCCTTATGCATATCCCCTATGCTGACAATTTAGTTCTGCTGAGCTGTTCAAATGTGATTTTAACTGCTCCTTTAGGTAGACGTAAAACATTCCATTGCATAGATGAGAAGATAGTTTCCTGATCAAAATGTCTTTCTCAACCAACACTACTTAGACAGATTATCTGGTTGCTCACTTCACTGTTGTTTATGCGTTGTTACTGTCACATTTCTCTGTGATATAGTGACTTCAAAAGTAATTCATTTGTTGTAAAGTGCTTTGGGACATGCTAGTGACATATAAAAGGAAGCTCTTTATAATTCCAACAGAAATTATGCAATTTGCATTGTTGTGGAATGTCCCAACTATACTTCACCTGTTGAAGGAAATAAATAAAGCTACCTGTCAAATTTCCAAGGTGGAGCAATGAATTTTTTTCACATGGCTTGAAGATAATAGAACTCTATAAAGTGAGTGTTAATCAAACAGTTCATATTACTCATAAATAGAACTCTTACAGGTGCAGCAAGATTCGGATAATCATAATCCATAGGAATTTTTTTTTATACTGACATTTGTAATCATCAGTTTTGTTTCTGAACATATTGTAATTATTATTCCAACTCTATTTTGATTTCTCTCTCATTGATTTCCATAACTATATCATTAGGCCCTTGACCAGGGTGGGCAAAATACGGCCTGTGGAACATATCCAGCCCATATATTACTCCTGTCCAGCCTGCAATGAGCCCTGTACCAGACTATATTCTTCCGTTCTTAAAACAAAGACCAGACTGTTGTGTTTTAATCAAAACGGTTATTTAAAGATAGTTGAAGTAATAACTTTTGGGGGACTTTTAATTTATTTTATCAAGAGAACATTATACAGCAGAAAAACAATGCAGTTCTGCATGCAGGGTACAGGCCTTTGACTGGTTGCTATGATTATGTTGCTAACTATAGCAGCCAATAGTTTAGCATGGGAGGAGTCGTGCAGAAATTAGTTATATAGTTTTCAGTTTTGTAGGAATCCGCATTCATCGCACTTTAGTGCGATACAAATTTGAGTTTATCAAAGAGAATAGTAGACGCTGAATACCAAGTATTTAACAAGGAGTGGACTTCAAAATATATTTTTATAGATGTAGTAGGGAAAGCTATATGCTTAGTTTTCAAAGGAAGTGTGCCATATTCAAAGCACACAACAAGCGTAAATATACAGCCATATATTTACCAGTCATGCCAAACAGATCTGACAAAGAGAAAGATGATCACGTGAGATAGTTGCTTGAATGAAAAAAGTGCAAAGAATTTTACACCACAAGATGGAATTATCAAAAACAGCAAGCCATTCTCTGAGGGAAAATTCATCGCTTGTGGAGCAATTCAAGTCAGTGCCACTTTTGAGGTTTTAAGCATCGTTCAGTGAACAGCACTTTCTGAAAATCAAGGCTCATGCCCAAAAGATGCTTGTACTGTTTGGGACAACTTAAGTCTGTGAACAGATATTTTCTGTTATGAAATTTAATGAGTCAAAGAACAGATCCACCAAAAGTTATGACCATCTTGCAGCAGTGCTCTATGTTACAATGGTAGGGATGACAGGGATGATTCTCCTTGTCTGCTGTGCTGTTGGGACACATCAGTGGAGGCCCCTGAGCGTCTCCGGCTCCAAGATTTTTGGAGTCATCAGCCTCATGCCGGAAATCAGTGTGGAGCTGATTTCCATATTTAAATTTCAGGACTGAAGTCTCCGGGCCTGCTAGCATCGCCCCCAGGGTAAGAATAAACCCTGCAATTCATTCCTGCAGGGTTTACTCTTGCTCCCCACTAATGGGGAACAGGCAGCCGACCTCACTGGAGGCAACAGAGGCCTTCCCAAGAGGTCAGGTGAAAGGGGAAGGTGCTCCCTGGGCAGTTCAAGCCTGGTGCCCGGGCACTGTCCAAAAGGCAAACTGGCAATGCTCAAGGGGTACCTTGGCACTGCCTACTGGGCATCAGGCAGTGCCAAAGGGAAAGGGGCAGAAAGGGTGGGGTTTATTGAGGTGGGGCGTATAGGTGGCTGATCGGTGGGGGTTGGAGGGAATCTCGCTACCACTCTGCACAGGGATTGTGGGCAAAGGGAAGAAGGGGGTACTCAGGGCTGGCCATACAGATGAGAAAATGGGGGAGGTCAGCCTGCCAGGTTAGGAGAGGTGGAGAAGCAGGGTCAGAACTGCCGAGAGGAGGGTGGGGGGACATCGGGGCTTGCCTGCAAAGATCTGGGAGACCAGCGATGTGGGGTCACAGAGCTGGCTGGTGATTGTGAAGCCGGCAGTGTGGGGCCACTGTGCAGATCCCTGAAAGTTGGCACCCAGGTTGATAAGGTTGTTAAGAAGGCGTACAGTGTGTTAGCTTTTATTGATAGAGGGACTGAATTTTGGAGCCATGAGATCATGTTGCAACTCGGCGCTGATAAACTGGTGCATGTGTAGTACCCTGCTCAGTGCAATGCTGCTGGCCTCTGCTGTGGGAATAGGCCCCGCCCAATAACTTTCAACGTGAATCTCACTCTGTAATGCTCAGCACGTGGGAGATTCATTCTGAAAATCACGCTAAAAAAATTGCTGGAAGTTATTCCAATTTTCACACGAACTCTGCATTTAGAATTTTTTGGCAGAATCGCCCCAATACTTCGCCTCTCTTGTCGATACCTACAAGAGATTTTCTTCCTCAGGTTGCATAAATAAGCTTTGTTTAACTTTTATTTTAATGGACATTTGGACAATCTGACATACACAAACTCACTAGTCACTCTTCTATAATTATCACCCAAAACTGTCATAATGCATCAAGTTTAAATGGGACGAACCATTTGCACCTCATGAGTTCAAAAGTTATTTAGATGGCAAAGTAATTTTATTACAAAACAGCTCGAGATGATGTACCAAAATTCTTGTGTGGCTTGTCCATGAAAATTATTATCCACTCATGTCCTTGGCTTGGCTAATGCTGATCTAGATTTTATAGATGCAGCACTATCTGCTATGTTACCCAGTTGGCTGTTCCACAAATGTGAAACTTGGCAAGACAGTTAATAGGCTATTCAACGAAGGAGATATCACGGCTGAGGCTGATCCACATGTACATTTTCCAGCTGGAGGTACTGATTAGCAAACAGACATTGAAGCCCTGACAGATTGCTCCTCTGCCAAATTCAGCACATTGATAACAAAAGCAAAATATTGTGGATGCTGGAAATCCAAAATAAGCACAAAAAAACTGGAAAAACTCAGTCATCACAACAGAGTTCAGTTACGAGTGGTGTACCGCAGGGATCTGTTTTGGGGCACTGCTGTTTGTCATTTTTATAAATGACCTAGATGAGGGTGTAGAAGGATGGGTTAGTAAATTTGCGGATGACACTAAAGTCGGAGGAGTTGTAGACAGTGAGGATGGATGTTACAGTTTGCAGACGGACATAGACAAGCTGCAGAGCTGGGCTGAGAGGTGGCAAATGGATTTAATGCGGAAAAGTGTGAGGTGATTCATTTTGGAAACAGTAACAGGGTTACAGGATATAGGGCTAATGGAAGGGTTCTTGGTAATGTCGACGAACAGAGAGATCTCGGTGTACATGTGCATAGGTCCCTGAAAGTTGGCACCCAGGTTGATAATGTTGTTAAGAAGGCGTACGGTGTGTTAGCTTTTATTGGTAGAAATATTGAATTTTGGAGCCATGAGATCATGTTGCAACTGTACAAGACTCTGGTGTGGCCATGCGTATAGTTCTGGTCGCTGCATTATAAGAAAGATGTGGAAGCATTGGAAAAGGGTGCAGAGGAGGCTTACCAGGATGTTGCCTGGTATGGTGGAAAGGTCTTATGAGGAGACTTGAGGTTGTTTTCGTTAGAGAGAAGAAGGTTAAGAGGTGACCTAATTGAGGTATACAAGATGATCAGAGGGTTAGACAGGGTGGATAGTGAGAGCCTTTTTCCTTGGATGATGATGGCTAACACGAGGGGACATAGCTTTAAATTGAGGGGTGATAATTATTGGCTGTCTAATAGGAGGCAGAGAGTAGGTATCAATGGGTGCTATTCAGATTAGCAGGTGGTGACTAGTGGAGTGCCCCAGGGATCGGTGCTGGGGCCGCAGCTATTTACCATTTATATAGATGATCTGGAGGAGGGAGCTGAGTGTAGGGTGTCGAAATTTGCTGATGACACAAAGATAAGTGGAAAAGCAAATTGTGCGGAGGGTATGGAAAGTCTGCAGAGGGATCTAGATAGGCTAAGCGAGTGGGCGAGGACCTGGCAGATGGAGTACAATGTTAGCAAGTGTGAGGTTATCCACTTTGGCAGGAATAATAGTAGGAGGGACCACTTTTTAAAGGGCGAAAAGCTGCAGCAAGCAACGGTGCAGAGGGACCTGGGGGTCCTTGTGCATGAGTCGCAAAAACCCAGCCTACAGGTGCAGCAGGTGATCAGGAAGGCAAATGGGATGCTGGCCTTCATAGCGAGGGGGATTGAATATAAAAGCAGGGAGGTCTTGCTGCAACTGTACAGGGCACTGGTGAGGCCGCAGCTGGAGTACTGTGTGCAGTTTTGGTCATCGCACTTGCGCAAGGATATTTTGGCCTTGGAGCGAGTGCAGAGGAGGTTCACTAGGCTGACACCAGAGTTGAGGGGGTTGAACTATGAAGAGAGGCTGAATAGACTGGGCTTATACTCGTTGGAGTTTAGAAGGATGAGGGGGGATCTTATAGAGACATATAAGATGATGAAAGGGATGGATAGGGTAGAGGTAGAGAGATTCTTCCCGCTCAGAAAGGACAGCAGGACTAGAGGGCACAGCCTCAAGATAAGGGGGGGGGGGGTGGCGCAGTTTAGAACAGAGTTGAGGAGGAACTTCTTCACTCAAAGGGTGGTGAATCTCTGGAATTCTCTGCCCGTTGAAGTGGTGGAGGCTACCTCGCTAAATATATTTAAGACACGGGTAGATAGGTTTTTGGTAGGCAAGGGGATTAAGGGTTATGGGGAGAAAGCGGGAAAGTGGAACTGAGCCACTTCAGATCAGCCATAATCTTATTGAATGGCGGGGCAGGCTTGAGGGGCTAGATGGCCTACTCCTGCTCCTATTTCTTATGTTCTTATGTTTATGTTCTTATGACGGATGTCAGAGGTAGGTTCTTTACTCAGGGGGTAGTAACGGCGTGGAATGCCCTGCCTGCAGCAGTTGTGGACTTGCCAACTTTAAGGGCGTTCAAATGGTCATTGGATAGGCATATGGATAATATTGGAATAGTTTAGGTTAGAGGGACATTAGATTGGTTCCACTGGTTGGCACAACATCGAGGGCCGAAGGGCTTGCACTGTACTGTAATGTTCTATGAATGTAATCAACTTGAAATATTAACTCTGTTTCTCTTCATAGATGCTAGCTGAACTATTGAGCTTTTTCAATATTTTTTGTTCTTATTTCAGCACATTGTCATTTAATTGCAATCAGTAAATTAGATATTGATATCTAATTGGTTGGTTTAGTTCAATCCTACAAGACATAGTACACTCGCCAACTGAGCCTCCAAGGTCAGAGTTAAACTTTTCTAAAACCATTACCAAATTTATTTTGATAGGAAACTGTTTGAGAATGCTGCATGTCTGTGGGAAAAAAATGAATCTACCGTTGCTTAAAGCTTCAAGGTTGCTTCTCAGCGTTTAAAAGACTGAAATCATTTCCCAACTTATTATTTCACTCGCCGCCAAAAGTAAGTTCATTTGTTGAGTAATCATTTCCTAACTTGAATTACGCATAAACTACAAATGAAGACTTGAATTTTGAATAAAATTTTCAGGAGGTTGAATCCTGAGATGAAGGGTTTACCTGATGAGGAAAGATTGAGCAGGTTGGAGTTTAGCTAATTGAAGTATTAAAAAAAATGATAGTACTGAAACATGTAAGATTCTGCGGTGGCTTGACAGGATAGATGCCAGGAGGATGTTTCCTTCATGAGGGAAATCTACCATACGATTCAATTTCAAAATTGAACCACTAGGTTGAGTGGAGGAGGACTATGAAGAAAGGTTGAACAAGCCTGGATTGCTTTCATTGGAGCGCCGGAGGATGATCAAAATAAATTTGGGAGGATGAGGAGGGGCCTGATAGGTATTTACAAGTTTATGATAGGCTTGAGATAATATGGACGGTCGGAGTCTTTTTCCCAGGGTCGAAGAGTCAATTACTCAGGGGCATAGGTTGAAAGTAAGAGAGTGGGAGTTTAAAAGTGATGTAAGGGACAAGTTTCTCACACAGAGGGTGGTGAATGCCTGGAACGTAGTGCCAGAGGAGGTGGTGGAAGCTGATTCTGTAACAACATTCAAGTGACAACTGGACAGGTACATGAATAGGCATGGAACAGAGGAACACAGACCACATGGAGGCAAGAAAATACTAGATTAGAGAGGCATTTGTGTCGGCACAGACTTGGTGGGCCGAAGGGTCTGTTCTTGTGCTTCACTGTTCTTTGCTCTTTGAGGAATTGGCTGCCACTGGAAAATGTAGCACTAGGTCTCAATAACCTCATCCTCCACTTTTACTCAGCAGAAGGAGCCCTCCCACCCACACAGAATTCTGCCCATTGTTTTTGGTCCCCAATACAAACTGCATTTCCTAGCCACAGATGCCTCCCTCTGCTTAGCAACTGTCTGAGGCTAACCCAGGTTCACAATCTTATTTTCATTTTTGATGCGACTCTGACAACATCTCCACGCTGTCACTAATATGGCCTTTCCTGTTACTGGCGTCACCTGACTCCATCCCATCTCAGTGGCAGGTTGCACGGTGGCGTATGTTAGCTCTGCTGTCTCAGTGCCAGGGACCTGGGTTTGATTCACAGCTTGAATCACTGTGTGGAGTTTCCACGTTCTCCCTGTGTCTGCGTAGGTTTCTTCTGGGTGCTCTGGTTTCCTTCCACAATCTGAAAGACATGCTGGTTAGGTGCACTGACCTGAACGGGCACCAGAACATGACGACTAGGGAAATTTCACAGTAACTTCATTGCAATGTTAATGTAAACCTTACTTGTAACAAATAAATATACTTTACTTTTAAGCCCATCTTCTGCTGAAACCCATATTCATGTTTTTTTCACCTCTAGATATGACTATTCCAATGCATTTCCAGACGGCTTCCCACATTCTATGCATTTGACAATTTGTAAACTAGTGTTTATCCAATTCTCTGCTGCCCTGTCTTAAAAGACAGAGTGGTCCATTCATCCTCATCCTGTTCTCATTGCTCTTATTTGGCTCCCAGTTATGCAAAGCCTTGTATTTAAAAATTTCACCCTTGTTTAAAAATCCCTCCACGGTCTTCTCCCTTCTTTTCTTTTCATAAGAGATATCTGGATTACTCCAATTCTGCACTCTTAATCATTTCCAATTTTACACATTCCACCATCAACTGCCATGTTTTTAGCTGAGAAGGCCTTAAGTTCTTGAATTGTCCTTTCCTAAACCTTTCTGCTTTTCTATCTTTGTTTCCTCCTTTTTTTGAAAAGCGTTTTACTCCATCATTAAAAGTTACAAAGCCAGTTCTCAGAGTGGACCGGGCTAACCCAAATCCATTCCTTGCTTGCTCCAAAAACCAAATTCAAAATCCAATTGAATCCAATTATGGTCCCTACAAGGAAGACAAACAAGATCCAAGCTGAAAAGGTTACATCCTATCTTGGGCTTGATCTGACACTTGATCTTAGGTCAAGGGCTTTCCTCCTTTAAGGTGCCTCTTAAAACCTACCGTTTTAATCTCCTTATGTAGCTCAATGTCAAAATTTTATTTTACGATTCTTCTGTGAAATGTCTTGGAACATTTCACAATATGAAAGATATTATATAAATACATCCAACATGGCGGTCAAACAAATACATGCAGGCCTTCACCAATGCTTTGCATACCATGAATGCCACCTCCAAGAGGACTGATGAAATCCCATAAATATCCATCATCTTCCTGATCTGCAGCAAAATTCTCTCCAGTTCACTGTCAGAAGTGAAGTGCAGTTAGTCCATGACATGGATGATGATGAAAGGGGATGTGAAAGTGAGTACTCAACTCCAAATGTTTCCACTTCTCACCCATGCTCCAACATCATTCAGTCAGTACTGCCCAATGTTGGGATGAGCAAGTCTTTGCTTCCTATCTGTTGGCCAATCTTCCATCCATGTCAATATATTACTCCAAACTTGCATACTAACATATTGTGTACCACTGAATGTCTTTTTGGAAATCCAAGCTTATTACATCTATTGATTCCCCTTGATTAAACCGACTTGCTAAATCCTCAAAAAGTTATAATACACTTGTGAACCATGATGCCTTTTTTGTGAAACCATATTGATATTCTCTGACCATGCTATGATTTTCAAAGTACATTGTTAAAATGCTCCTTATTAATAGAATCCAGCATTTTCCTGTAACTCCTTTCTTATCAGAGTAAAAAGGCTGAAACATTCACAATAATCTTCTACTATAAGTGTAAAGTGGATCACCACTCAGTCTCCTCCAGAGGTCCCCAGCATCAGAGATGTCAGTCTTCAGCTAATTCAATTTACTCCACATGATATCAAGAAACGGCTGTAGATACTGGATACTGAAAAGGCTAAGGGTCTTGGCAATATTCCAGGAATAGTACTGAAAATTTGTGTTCACAAACTTGTAGCACCTCTACCCAAGGTGTTCCAGTTCAGCAACAACACTGGCATCTACCCAGCAATGTGCCCAGGAATGTCCTGTACACAAGGACAGGACAAATCCAACCCAGTCGATTATCAGTCCATTCTCAATGATCAGTAAGGTGGTGGAAGGGGTAATTAGTAGCACCATCAAGTGCCACTTGCTTAGCAATAACCTGCTCACTGTTCTTCAGTTTGGGTTCCATCAGGGCCATTCAGCTCCTGACCTCATTATAGCCTTGTTTCAAATATGAACAATAGATCTGAATTTCACCAGACTGAGTCTGGCTTCCAGAAGCCCTAGAAAGACTGGATTCAGTGGGGAATCAGGAGGAAAACGCTCTGTTGGTTGGAGTCATACCTAGCACAATGGAAGGTGGTTGTGGTCTTTGGCTGTCAATCAAATGTTCTTATGTTCAATCATTACAGTTCCGGGACATCATTGCAGGAGTTCCTCAGGGTAGTGTCCTAGGCTCAAACAGCTACAGCTATTTTATCAAATACTTTTCCATCATAAGTCAGAAGTGGAGATGTTCCCTGATGACTGCATAATGCTTAGCACCATTCACAAGTCCTCACATACTAAAGCAGGCCATGCTCAAATGCAGCAAGTCTTGAAAATATCCAGGCTTGCACTGATGAGTGGCAAGTAACATTCACACCACACAAGTGCCAGGCAATGACCATCTCCAAAAGAGAGAATCTAATCGCAGCCCCTTGCCATCCAATGGCTTACCATCACTGAATGCCCCGCCATAAACATCTTGGGAATTACCATTGACCAGAAAATGAACCGGACAAGCCATATAAATACTGTGACTACAAGAGCAGTCATGATGTGGGAATGCCGGTGTTGGATTCCCACATCATGACTACTATCGACACCGCAAACTGCCGGATCCAAGTGGAGAGGATCTCCAAGAAGATTGCGCATGTCGACACAGACATCAAGTTTTTACAGAGATGCAAGAAAGCAGACAAGATACCAAAAGTACTACAAGAGCAGGTCAGAGACTCGGAATTCTACAGTAACTCATCCCTCGACTCCCCAAAGTCTGTCCACCATTTACTAGGCACAAGTCAGGAGTGCCATAAATATTCTCTACTTGCCTGGATGAGGGAAGCTCCAACAACACTGAAGCATTTAGGGAGGTCAAACAGTTATAGGGAAGAAATGGGAATATAGTAAGACAGGCAGATAAAGTGAAAGATCTTGGTGTACAAGTACACAGTTCCCTAAAGGCAGCAAATAGCAGTTCAAATAGACAAGGTTGTAAAGAAGGCATATAAATGTTCTTCTTTACTGGCACAGGTATAGAATAAAAGAGTATAACAAGCTGGTGAGGCCACATCTCTGTTTAGTTCTGGTCACCAAATTTTCTTTTATTCAGTTGGGGGAGGTGAGCGTTGTTGGAAAGGCCAGCATTTACTGCTCATTCCTAATTGCCCTTGAGGGGCATTTAAGAGTCAACCACATTGCTGTGGGTCTGGAATCACACGAAAGTGAGACTAGGTAAGGACAGCAGGTTTCCTTCCCTAACAGGCATTAGTGAACCTGATGGTTTTTTTTAAATGACAATCGACAATGGTTATCATGGTTGTGATATGAATTTTAATTTCAGATTTTTAACTGAGTTTAAATTTCACCATCTGCCATTGTGGGATTTGAACTTGGGTCTCCAGAGCATTATCCTGGGTCTCTGGCGTACTAGTTCAATGACAAAATCACTACACCACTGCTTCCCATTACAGGAAAGATGTAATTGTTCTGGAGCGAGTGCAGAGGACGTTTACAAGAATGTTGCCAGGACTAGAAAAACGTAGCAATGAGTAGAGATTGAATAGCTTAGACCACAATTTGCACACTGCTATCAAGTCACTCTCCAGCCTTCGTTGGAACAAAGAAAGCTGAAGGGTGACTTGATGGAGTCATTCCATTGCAAAACCCAGTCAAAATTTCCTTTTTGTTCAATTGCATTCCACTAGAATGCCTTGGGCTGTTTTCTTGTGTTAAAGGAGTGACATAACTTCATGCTGTTACTGAAAAAGTGAGGAGAAATTACTTCTCACAGAGGGTGGTGAATCTGTGGAACTCAATGCCCCATAGCTCGGTAGAGCCTGAATTATTAAATGGCTTCAAGAAGGAGATTAATATATCTCTAATAAAAATTGGGTTAAAGGGGTATAGGGAACAGATAGGGGGGTGGATTTGAATTCAGGGAGATATCAGCCATGATCTGATTGAAGAGCTGAACTTGCCTACTTGTGCTCCTAATTTCTATATTCCTTCGTGAGGCAGGCACACAAAAAAATCATTAAAGGTTTCTAATTTTTAATGGAAAGAAGATTCAGGGACAAGGATATTCTGCTCTCATTTGTGATGTTGTGACAGGTGGGAATGGAAAATCTCATAATATCACAAACATTGATTTTAAGGTGCCGTTAAACGAATTTATGATTGTCCACTCCTCCCGACAGCAGTGAGATTTTTTGCTGCTGCACATCTGGAATGTCATTTCCATCAATTTGGATCTAAGAACATAACATAAGAACATAAGAAATAGGAGCAGGAGTAGGCCATCTAGCCCTTCAAGCCTGCCCTGCCATTCAACAAGATCATGGCTGATTTGAAGTGGATCAGCTCCACTTTCCCGCTTTCTCCCCATAACCCTTAATTCCCCTGTCTATCAGAAACCTATCTACCCGTGACTTAAATATATTCAGTGAGGTAGCTTCCACCACTTCAACGGGCAGAGAATTCCAGAGATTCACCACCCTTTGAGTGAAGAAGTTCCTCCTCAACTCCGATCTAAACTGTCCCCCCCCCTTATTTTAAGGCTGTGCCCTCTAGTCCTGCTATCGTCTCTAAGCGGGAAGAATCTCTCTACCTCTACACTATCTATCCCCCTTCATTATCTTATACGTCTCTATAAAGATACCCCCTCATCCTTCTAAATTCTAACGAGTACAGACCCAGTCTATTCAGTCTCTCTTCATAGGCTAGCCCCCTCATCTCCGGTATCAGCCTACTGAACCTTCTCTGCACTCCCTCCAAGGCCAATATATCCTTCCGCAAGTGCGGCGACCAAAACTGCACACAGTACTCCAGCTGCGGCCTCACCAGTACCCTGTACAGTTGTAGCAAGACCTCCCTACTTTTATATTCTATCCCCCTCACAATAAAGACCAACATTCCATTCACCTTCTTGATCACCTGCTGCACCTGCAGACTGGGTTTTTGCGATTCGTGCACAAGGACCCCCAGGTCCCTCTGCACCATAGCATGCTGCAGCTTTTCACCTTTTAAATAATAATCCCTCCTACTATTATTTCTACCAAAGTGGATAACCTCGCACTTGCTAACATTATACTCCATCTGCCAGGTCCACGCCCACTTACTCAGCCTATCCAGATCTCTCTGCAGACTTGAATTTCATATGCTTTTCCACTCATCTTCGTGTCATCAGCAAATTTCATCCTCCGACATTCAGCCCCCTCCTCCAGATTATCTATGTAAACAGTAAACAGTTGAAGCCCCAGCACCGATCCCTGCGGTACTCCACTGGTCACCAACTGCCAACCAGAATAGCACCCATTGATTCCAACTCTCTGCTTCCTATTAGACAGCCAATCCATTATCCACGCTAACACCTTACCCCCAACTCCATGCACCCTAACCTTCTGCAGCAACCTTTTGTGAGGCACCTTATCAAACGCCTTTTGGAAATCTAAAAACACCACAACCACCGGTTCCCCTCTGTTGACCGCACTAGTCACATCCTCATAGAAATCCAATAAATTCATTAAACACGACTTCCCCTTCACAAATCCGTGCTGCGTCTGCTCAATCAAACCATTCTTTTCTAGGTGCCTCACTATTTCTTCTTTGATGACAGATTCTAGCATTTTACCAACTACAGACGTTAAACTAACTGGCCGGTAATTCCCTGCCTTTTGTCTGCTACCTTTTTTAAACAGCAGCGTAACATTAGCCGTTTTCCAATCTTCCGGCACTTCCCCGGAGTCCAGCGAATTTTGATAAATAATTACTAAGGCATCCACTATCACCTCTGCCATTTCTTTCAGAACCCTGGGGTGCATTGTATCCGGTCCCAGGGACTTGTCTACCTTCAGACCCGTTAGTCTATCAAGCACTACCTCTCTAGTGACAGTTATCGCATTAAGGCCCTCATCTCCTACCATCCTTCTATCTTTAATATCCGGCAAACTATTCGTGTCCTCCTCCGTGAAGACCGAGGCAAAAAACTTATTTAAAGCCTCAGCCATTTCCTCATCTCCCACTGCTAAATCCCCCCTCTCATCTTCTAAGGGTCCGACATTCACTCTCGCCAGTCTCTTCTTCTTTATATATTTGTAAAAACTTTTACTGTCTTTTTTTTGTATTTAGAGCTAGTTTAGCTTCATACTCTATCTTTCTTTATCACCTTCTTAGTCATTCTTTGTCGATTTTTAAATCTTTCCCAATCTTCTAATCGCCCACTATTTTTAGCCGCTCTGAACACATCAGCTTTTAATTTAATACTCTCCTTCACTTCCTTCGATAACCACAGCTGGTTATCCCTTCTCCTACAGTCCTCCTTTACCATCGGAATATATTTCTGCTGAGTACCGAAAAAGATCTCCTTAAAAATCCTCCACTGTTCCTCAACTGTCCTACCAACCAATCTGCGCCCCCAATCTACATTCGCCAATTCTGCTCTCATCCTATCATACTCCCCTCTGTTCAAACAGAGGACACAGGTTCGGGACCCTACTTTCTCATCCTCCATCTGCATCAGAAATCCAATCATACTATGATCACTCGTCCCAAGAGGATCCCTCACAAGAAGATCACTAATTCTACCTGCCTCGTTACACAACACCAGCCCTAAGATAGCTCACTCCCTCGTAGGTTCCGTCACATACTGTTCAAGGAAACTATCCCGACAGCATTCCAAGAACTCTTCCTCAAGCCCACCATGTCCAATTTGGGTCATCCAGTCAATACACAGATTAAAATCCCCCATAATTATCGCTATTCCGTTTCTGCATGTATCAATTATTTGCTTGTTTATAGCCCGCCCCATCACACCCACCATCGTCTTCCTCCCCTTACTATTCCTTATCTCCACCCACAACGATTCCACGTTTTGCTCTTTGAAGCCTATATCTTCTCTTACTACTGCCCTGATATTATCCTTAATTAACAGAGCTACGCCACTCCTTTTTCCTCCCGTCTATCCTTCCTAAACACCTGATACCCCTGGACATTCAGCTCCCAGTCCCTGCCACCCTGCAACCACATTTCCGTAATAGCCACTACATCATATCCATTTGTGCTGATTTGCGCCATTAGCTCATTCATTTTGTTCCGAATGCTTCGTGCATTCAGGTAAAGTGTCTTTATACAGGCCTTTATCTGGATCTTATTTGTAGCCAGGACAAGCCAGGACACTAGCTTGGCTAAGACGGCCAAACTCTCATTGACCTAAGGTGGCAAGGTTATTGGCCAGCTTAATAGATGTACAGTCAGAAAATTGCTAGGCAGGAACTCACATGACCTGAAAGTATGGCTCATAGTATGGCTGCCCTATCATGGAGTTCCAGGACATATTTACCTTTGCTATGCATTAAAACTTCTGTCCTCCTACTTTATTCTTTCACCTTTTAATCATGCATACATAATGGAAGAACAGTAATGCCTCAATGTCACATAGACAAGAGTGAACATGAAATGGTCCTACGAAGCAAGTGAATGACATACCTTCCACAAATAAAATTATACACATGGTATCACTGGTGGTAGAATTGATTTGAAAACAACCAGACACTGTGGTGAAATGTATGCAAAATACACAGATGACATACCCATGACAGCAATGTCCATAACAGTGGGGCAAGGAACCATGGTGTGTCACTGAATTGACTACAATACAGCTCTTAATAAAAAGGAAGAATGCACATGAGATGTGGGATGGGTGATACTCAACTTACAGTGGTGCACATAATGTACAAATTCTAAACACCTGTTCAAGCATTGTGCTCCTAAAGTTTTGGGGCTATCTTAATCACATGACTACGTCCGGGTGCATCTCTGACACCCACAGCGGAGGTGAAGGCATCCTGCTGACTGTGATGCCCTGTTGTCTGAGATAACCTTGGTGGGCAGGGTCCTGTCCTGTTGGGGGGCAGGTGCACTTTCATCGGCCTGTGAAGCTAGAGCTGAAGGACCCCTGGAAGAAGGGATTGGAAATAGGTGGACACTCCTGGAGTCACCTTGGTGGATGGCCCCAAAGCTGCTGGTCGTCTTCCCTTTCGGTGTCCAGGAGCTATTGGCTGACTCCTTAAGGAAAAGGTATATTCACACTGCTGGAGCTCAGGTAGGTTTGGCTGTCTTAGCCAAGCTAGTGTCCTGGCTTGTCCTGGCTACAAATAAGATCCAGATAAAGGCCTGTATAAAGACACTTTACCTGAATGCACGAAGCATTCGGAACAAAATGAATGAGCTGATGGCACAAATCTGTTTTTGGTAGGCAAGGGAATTAAGGGTTATGGGGAAAAAGCAGGAAAGTGGAACTGAGCCACTTCAGATCAGCCATGATCTTACTGAATGGCGGGGCAGGCTCGAGGGGCTAGATGGCCTACTCCTGCTCCTATTTCTTATGTTCTTATGTTAGGTAGCAATTCAATGATGCAGTTCAACCCATGCAGTAGTGCAGGACCAACGTCCTAGACCAAGGTTTTCACGGTGACTGCCAATGTTGACCTTAATGCGCTGGCATGCCAGCATTATCAACTTAGACACAAGATGGATTGACTCCACCATCATCCCTTGCTCTCTGAGGAGTTTGACTGACATCTCTTCCTAGTATTACACAGAAACATAGAAAATAGGGGCAGGTGTAAGTCATTTGGCCCTTTGAGCTTGCTCTGTCATTCAATATGATCATGGCTCATCCTCTATCTTAAAGCCATACTTCCACTGTCTCCCCATACCCTTAACACCTTTAGAGTCTAAAAATATATTTCCTTTGTAAATATATTCAGTGACTTGGCCTTCACAGCCTTCTGTGGTAGAGGATTCCACAGGTTCATCACCCTCTGAGTAAAGAAATTTCTTCTCACCTCAGTTCTAAATGACCTACTGTGTATCCTGAAACTGTGACCCCCTGACACACCATCCCAGCTCCAGCCAGGAGAAACCACACCCCTGTATCCAGTTTGTCCAAGCCCTGTCGTCAGAATTTTATACTTTTCAATTAGATCCCCTCTTGCCCTTCTGAACTGTAGTGAATATAGGCATAGCTGATCCAATCTTTCCTCATAATACAATTCTGCCATCCCAGGAATAAGTCATGTGAGCCTTTGCCGCACTCTGTGGCGAGTATATCCCCTCTTAGGTTAGGAGAGCTAAACTGCACTCTATACGTCAGGTGTGGTCTCACCAAAGCCCTATATAGCTGCAGTAAGACATCCCTGCTCCTGAACTCGTCTTCTTACAATGAAGGCTATCATACCACTTATTTGCCTTAACTGCTTGCTGTACCTGCATGCTTGTTTTCAGTGACTAGTGTACAAGGACAGCCAGATCCCTTTATGCATTAACATATATATTAAAATATATTCAACCTTAATCATGGGGTCATAGTTAGTGAACATGCCTGATTTCAATCTTATGGCCCACTCACCAGCCCAGGTTGCCCATCACTGATTTAAATAATACTCTGCCATTTTGAATTTTGTACCAAAGTGGTTAACTTCAACTTATCCCTGTGAGGACCCCACTAGTCCCCGTCTGCTGTTCCAAAAAAGATCCAATTAGTCCTACTCTGTTTCCTCTCTGTTATCCAATTCTCAATCCATTCCATTATATTACCCCCAATCCCATGTGCTTTAATTTTGCACACAAACCTTCAAAAGCTGTCTGAAAATCCACATACGAGAAAATGCCCATGATTGGTGCTGCAACTCCAAGTGACTAAGGACCGGGGTGAGAGGCTCATCATCTGACTTGGACTTAGCAAATTCCTAGTCTAAGTACAGATAGTCTCAAATGTCTCTCCTCTGCCTACTGTGGGCCAGATTTTCATCTTGAACCGGCTCTAGATCTAGGTCCTATTGAGATGTGTGTATCTGTGCTAATGGAGAATGTCGGTGAGTGCTGTGATGAGTCTTCCGCTATGTTGTCCTCAGCTGAGATACACTTGAGGGCTGGATTCGAGGGCTTAGCTAGATGAAGATCTCAAGTGCTTGGCAGAGAATATGGAGATTATTGGTACATGTCAGCCAAATAAAACAAACAGCATTGCTCTCACAGTAGCTTTGACACAACTCTTTCCTAAACTGTTGAAGCTATGAGGCCAGTTCGTTACCCTTGACAGCTCTACACCACATTCATCACTCTCTGTGGCAGGTAGTGAAATCCAAACTGTCTTTGCAACACCCCTTTCTAAATTTATGGCAAATCTGAGATTGTAAAACCAATGATTGTGTCAAACCAATTGAGGTTCGGAAAGGAAAACTTTGATTTAAACAAATTAGATAAATCGTTTAGGACTGGAGAGGGAGTCAGCATGAATTTGGAAGGGAACAAATCCAGAGAAACCATGGCTATATGTTGTCACCCTCTGGTGACTGGGAGCTAGGTTTCTATGTGCAATGTAACCATTTTTATAACAGTGTTTTGCATTGTTTGTACTGTGGCTGCATTAACGTTCAAAGCTTCTTTGTTATTGTGGATTTGTCTTGGGATTTGAGAAGAGATCTTGCTGAAGACAATGGACTTCTGTTCAAAATACCTTTACTTCCATTAACTATGTACAAGGTTATTATTTTACCTTTCTGGTGGCGTTGACTTCACAAGATGAGAAGGCACGCAGGCGATAATCAGTCATGTAGGCGATGGTACAAACATTCCAACAGAAGCAGTATTCAACCTGGGCAGAACTCCTTTCTTTGCAAGTAATATTAGCAAGACTTATGTTGTGTTCCTCTTTTATTGAAGCATGGTCAAGACGTCATCCCTCTGGCTGTGATGCTGCCTATACCCATCAGTACACTGGATATTGTCCTTTGGAATATTTCAGTGGCAGATGTGATGCCAACGATTATACAATCAATAAAGAACCGTCGAAAGGACAGAAAAAGTGGTTAGGAGTTTTGACCCCTGATCCATTGGCAACTACCAGAATCTCCACTGTTGGCATCAAGTGCAGCGTAGATTGTACTTTTCTTTTTGTAAGATAGGCCAAGTTGTCACCTGCCAATGCCATTAAGTGGGCATGACCTCTTCCTTGGCGTGACTAGACAAATGGGTTTAGCATCTGTCTTGAGTGTAATGTGATACATGGTCTTCAGTTTACATAAGCTTTTAAGAATGTGGGAAATTCCCTTCTAAATTGATCATCTTGTGCTTATCCTTTAGCAACACCAGCTTTTATAAGCAGGTTCAGATCTATGCAGACTTTTCTGCTTAACAAAGAGCATTCTTGACTCTTAGTAACAAGTAAGACCTTAAATTCCAAGATCACTAGCGTCAGTTTGGTGGGTAGCCCAAAGTATGCATTGTGAAGTCTTCTTCAGAGTTGCCCAGGTAAGGTTTGCATGGCAATTGCCCAGAATTGCAAACTTCTCCTGGGTAACAGCAGTGCACTGGGAACTATCTGAAAATGCAATTTAAATGGCCACTTTTAATGTTTCTGACTGGGTGACAGCAACAGTCAGCCAAATAAAGTTAGAAGAATTAAAACCACTTTTAACTTCTGGGTAACTATTGTACAGACCTATAGAGCCCCACAAGACTGCTCCCTTCCTCCCTCCATTCCAACCCCCCAACACTCGATTACGTCCGCATCCTCTCCCTCACACCCATGCCAGAACCCCTCCCCCAGGGATCCCACCAACACCCAGCACCGCCCTTTCCCCACTCCATGGCTTGACAATACTGAGGCCTAATTTCACCCCTCTCAAGGCATAGCACTACATATTCCAATCTGAGCTCCTGACCTCCAACTGCCACACTCCATATCTCTGATCTTCCCCCAGCTTCCAATCCCCCCAGAATCTGCCTCCCATGACCTCTGATTATCCCAAGCCAAATTCTAACCACTCATCTTAGACAATTCCCTTCTCCTGAGCTGCCAACGCTCTTTGAATTTCAGTGGAGCCATGAATGACCTTGTTTATGGCAGTGAGTGCCACTACAAAAGGGACATGGCCTCCTTCACTTTGCCACTCCTGGGCTATGAAACTGGGCTTTGGGAATGCACTGCATTTTTTGGATCTCACTCTGCCTAAGTTGCCATTACATAACTCAATTTATTCCCAAGGTCTTTCTGTGGGAGAATTATGGATGCACAGAGAGATCTGTTCATCAGTGCACAGATTCCCCTGTCCAACCTCATTGTTATTGAGAGAAAAAAGAATCGCTCTGCATGTACAGTTGGAAATCCAAAGCCTTCGTAGGAATGCAGCCAACAAACCTCAGTTGGTGTTGATGATGACAGATAATAGACCAGTCAATGCTACTTGCTACTTAATTGTCTCCGTTGTCAGCTAGTGCAATATTTGCAAATTCATCAGTTACCAGCCCTGTAGCAGAAGTTAATGAATCATGAGATCTAAATGTCACAAGGGTCTTTCGTTCTGCATTAGCTCTGATTTGCCTTCCAGCTGTGATCCTATCATCCATGGTGAACATTGTCCACCCATCCAGCCTGTTCCTGCAATCTCTGAAATACCAGCTAAGCTATTCACAGCTCCATTGGTATCATAAATGCCAGCTATGGAGTCAGTCACGCAAATTCCTTTGTTGGGTCCACATTCTTGCCCCAATTACTGACTTTGGGACAGATCCCTGAGCTGTCCCTGTATGTGTGGATACTGATATCTCATCCAGGGTCATGGTCTTTATTGCCTACCCCACTGTTGTGGTCCCCTGCATAGGCTTCTGATTTGGAGCTGCCATCTGATCCAGTCTTGCCTTCCAAATCCCAAGCTCCTGATCTTAATTGAATTTCCAACTATACAGGCAGAGCGTATTTTTTCTCAATAATAATGAGGTTGAACACGGGAATCTGTGCATTTACAAACAGATCGCCTTCTGTGTCCGTAATTCTCTCACAGAAAGATCTTGAAAACAATTGAGTCATGAGATATGGATATGATCGGTGCAGCTAGTGGGCCGAAGGACCTGTTTGTGCTGTAGTGTTCTATGTAATGGCAACTTAGTTTGAGCGAGATCCAAGGAATGCAATGCATTCCCAGAGCCCAGTGTTATCGCCAGGAGTGTCAAAGTGAAGGAGGCCATGTTCCTTTTGTAGCAGCACTCACTGCCATAAACAAGATCATTTCTAACTCCACTGAAATTTAAAGTATCTTGACAGGCCAGGGACAAGGGACTTGTCCAAGTGGCTAGGATTTGGGCAGCACAGTGGCATAGTCATTAGTACTGCTGCCTCACGGCGCCAGGGGCCCGGTTCAATTCCCGGCTTGGGTCACTGTATGTGCAGAGTCTGCACATTCTCCTTGTGTCTGTGTGCATTTCTTCCCAGTGCTTTTGTTTTCTCCCATAGTCTGAAAAACATGCTGGTTAGCTAAGTTGGCCATGTTAAATTCTTACTCAGTGTACCTGTACAGGTGCCGGAGTGTGGTGACTAGGGGATTTTCACAGTAACTTTGTTGCAGCGTTAATGTAACCCTATCTGTGACACTAATAAATAAACTTTAAACTTGATCATACCATGCTGGCTTACTCAGCTAAGTGTAGCACTTAGCCCTGCTTTAAGATGCTCCACTCTTCAGATACTTCCCCTAAAATCCACCTAGATAATAGATATTATACAACTGATTCTGGGCAGAATAAACACCAGTGGCTCAAGGGTAGCTCAGCCTTATGAAATGTGTTTGTAAGCCCATTCATTATATACACCATTTTCTGTGATGCCTATGCATGTGTTTGGATTGCTATCACAAATATGTTTTTGCTTATGTTTATGATCTGCATTCTTTGCACGCATGTCATTTGAGGGTGTATTTTGATGGCAGGAATCCAGGTATACTCATCTTAATTTTTTTTGGGGGGGTGACTTATTGTTAGTAAAAGATGGGAATTTGATGTAAAGAGAAGGAAGGCTTCATGGCGACTATAAGTTATCGCCTTCTGGTGGCTGGGAGTCCATAGCCACGTGCGTGTGACCATTTTGTATCATTGTTGTATACTGCTTCCTTCCTGGTTGCATCAAACCTCGTAATTCGTGTCCACCTCGTTAACACGGTTGCTATTGTGATCCTGTGCATACCTGAAGGATAAACACAGCCTACTTGTGCAGGATTTAAAATTCAAAACTCAAACGCTGAGCAATGCAAAGGGTTAAAAATTGAAACGCATCTGGTCCGATCCATACAAGATAAAGAATTGCAGGTCATGTTTGGGTTCAAATTATTCTACTCATTTTTGTTGCAAAATAAAGCAGAAAAACACAGAACCAGAGATATTTTAGTCATCTTCACAACAATCTAATCTCAGAGTCCCTACTGCCAGTGTAATGATTGTGTTCCTTCAGTCACTTACCTCGCTGACAATGGTGGAGATGTACTGATCCTTACTGTACTCCCAACCATCCAAACAGGGCTCCTGTTCTAGCTCAGACATATTGAAGGAATCTGGATCGGGAAATGTCTGCGAAAGATTCACGATCACATCCAGCCGGTACCGTCTGCATTTGCTGTACTGGAGTTTGCCCTTTTCCAGTTGCAGGGGGATAGTCCTATTGATCCACGCTTCACTCAGATTGAGATTCCCGGGAATTACACAGCGATGCTCTGGAACATCCCCGACAAAAACTATAGACAACCCGCAGAAACCATTGGGAAAGATGCTGAGGCTCAGGAGGAAGAAGATAACTTTCTGGTAGGGTCCCCATTCTCCGAGGAAAGCGGTGATTTCATCGTAATCTCGCATGCTGGTGACAGTGGAGGGAGAGACTGGCAGCGATTAACTTCCGTAGAAACTGCACGCAATGTGCCGTTACAGGGCAGAGCGGAACTTGAGTAATTTCAAACTCTTTAAATCTCAATGGTTTCCACCTATAAATATTAATCCCATCTTCATCCCGCCCTGAGAGAGCTCCTCCCAATCCAAATGTACTCTTTGAGAGAGGGGCTGTTTTAAATAAACGATTTGCTCGCCGGCGATGGGGGGGGGGGAAGCTTAAAAGCGTGAGTTTTATTTTAAATTATTTGGAGCAGGACAAACATCCAGCATCGTTGTTTCTGGCTTGGAGAACTTGCCAAAGCCTCATGATTATATTCACACGGCAGGAGGTAGGTGGGTGGGGAAACGGAGGAAGGGGAGGGGGTCTGAATTGGAACATGTCTTTTGAGGTTGGCTGTGTGGGGTATGCAGACATCCCAGTCATTCCACAGCACAGAAGCTATAATCTCCCTCCCACCAGAAGAGAAAATTGCTGGAAAATCTCAGCAGGTCTGGGCAGCATCCGTAAGGAGCGAAAAAGACTCGAGTCCAGATGACCCTTTGTCAAAGCTGAAAACAAAAGGCACGGAAAGTGGGAAATCTTTATACTGCAGGGTGAGGGAATGAAGAAAGATAGGCACACGAAAGACATCATTTCCCTCTGCGATTTAAACTACGTCGCAGAGAAGGACTGCGATAACGTCCTGCTCTTCAAACACAAAAGCGTTCCCCCCCCCCGAAAAAAAACACATCCATGAATCATCTTTCGGTCGCGGTTAAGGTGGAGATCTTCCTGATGGTTTTTTTTTCCCACTAGTAGAGGCATCGACATTGTTTTCCATCTTTCTCCCCGCCCCGTTTCTGGAGCATCTTTTGTCAAAAAAATACATTTGTTTCCCCTCATCAATATTCCCTCCTCCTCCCCGGATAAATTTAGACTATTTCTCTCGATGGCGAGCCACACCGATATCCCCGAGAGCGTTAGTGAGCGGCTTCACACAAGAGCCCCGGCGGGCCGAGCAGAGGCAGCAGGCAGGCACGCAGGGCCGGTCCTCCAAGATGCCGGCTCCCTGATTGATGTCTCTCCTCGTTGCTAAGGGCGGGCAGGTCTGAACGGCGAGAGCGCAAGCGCGCTGCGGGGCGGCCGGGGAGGGGCGTGGTCCCGGCTGCCCCTTCTCCGGGGGGGGGGGGGGGGCAGGGAGAAGGGGGATGTAGACCCCGCCCCCCAGTGATGTCCCCGCCCCCCGCAGTTCCCATTCAAAGAAAGGGAGGGCGAGCAGCCAATCCCAGCCCCTGGGCAGGCAGCGTTGCTCAGCGTTTAATTCCCCCTCTACCCCACGACCCCTTCCTCATCCCCTCATTTGCCCCATTTCCATCCTCCCCTTGCCTCATCTCTACTCCCCTTGTTTCACCTCCATTCTCCCCCTTGCCTCTGCTCCGTTCCCGTGCCTCACCCCCATTCCCCCTCTACCTCTCCTGTCCCTTCCTCATCCCCTCATCTGCCCCATTTCCATCCTCCCCTGGCCTCATCTCTACTCCCCTTGTTTCACCTCCATTCTCCCCTTTACCTCAGCTCTGACCCCCATGCCTCATCTCCAACCTCCCTGTGCCTCACCCCCATGTCCCCTTCCTCACCTCCTCATTTGCCCAATCTCCATCCTCCCCATTGCCTCATCTCTGCTCTGCTTGTTTCAGCTCCATTCTCCCCCTTGCCTCACTCCACTCCCCATGCCTCACCCCCACAACCCCTTGCCTCACCTCCATCAGCCTTGTTGCACCTCCAGCAGCCTTGCCTCACCCTCATGCTTCGCCTACATCCTTGTTTGCCTCACCGGTTTGCCTCACCCCATGCCTCAGCTTCTCCCCCCTTTGCCTCATTTCATGCATGACCACATTCCCCCTTGGCTCATCCCCACCACCCCTTGGCTCATCCCCACCCTCCTCCCCTTCCCTTCCCTTCCCCCCTTCCCTCCCCTTCCCCCCTTCCCTCCCCTTCCCCACCGTCCCCTGCCGCTCCCCACCCTCCTCCCCCCGCTCCCCCACTCCCCCTCTGCTCCCCCCCACTCCCCCTCTGCTCCCCCCCACTCCCCCTCTGCTCCCCCCCACCCACTCCCCCCTCCACTCCCCCCCACCCACTCCCCCCCACCCACTCCCCCCCACCCACTCCCCCCTCCACACCCCCACTCCACTCCCCGACTCCCCACTCCACTCCCTCCTTCACCCCCCCACATCCTCCTCTCCTCCACCCTCCTCCCCCCTCACCCTCCCGCAGGCAGGACAGAAAACAATATTTAAATACAGAGAGTGCAGAAGGCTGCAGTAGAGGGATCTGAATATCCTCGTACAGTGAGCAGGTAGATTCAATTCTCGAACGCAAAGAGTTTGTTTCACTGAACATAATTAAGGCTGAGTAAGACAGCCTTTTGATCATCAAGGCAGTCGACTGTTATGGGAGACAGACAGGAACATAAGTCAAGGCCATAGTTAGTTAGTCTCACAGCTGTTAAGAGTTTATAATTAGGACTCAGATGACTGTATAACTGGAAAATTTTCAGTCGATCAGAGAGAGCCAACATGCATTTGCAAATTTATGTGTTATATGCTGCCTGAATCTGATTACTTTGGTCACCTCTTCAAAGATTTTAATGCACAGATGAATGTGTATGAATGTTAGTTATATGGACTTGTAGAAGATAATTGATAAAAGCATTTCATAAGAGACAGTTAGCTAAAATTGAAGATCATGGAATTGAAGATAAATTATTGATCTGAAACTGGCTGAACAGCAGGTGACAAAAAGGAGTGATAATTCTCTAACTGGCAGGATGTGACTACTGGTTGCCCACAAAGGCCCCAAATATTCACTGTATTCATTAACAACTAAGAAAATGACATGGTGGCACAATGGTTAGCACTGCTGTCTCACAGCTCCAAAGGCCATGGTTGAATTCTGGGCTTGGATCAATGTCTGTGAGAAGTCTGCATATTCTCCCCATGTCTGCATGGGTTTCCTCCAGGTGCTCCGATTTCCTCCCACAGTCCCAAAGACGTGCTAGTTAGGTACATTGGCCAAGCTAAATTCTCCCTCAGCGTATCCAGACAGACGCCAGGATGTGACGACTAGAGGATTTTCACAGTAACTTTATTACAGTGTTAATGTAACCCTCCTTGTCACATGAATAAATAAACAAAAACCGGGTAAAACACTACACAGGGGTCTCCCATCTGAGACCCTCAGAGCATCATTAGTCTTTGAAGTTTTCTTCCCCAGCAGACAGCAGAGGCTGGGTCAATAAATATATTCATAACATTAACGCACTATATATATATATATATATATATATAAAAGGTTTAAAGTTTATTAGTGTCATACAAGTAGACTTACATTAACACTGCAATGAAGTTACTCTGAAAATCCCCAAGTCACCACACTCCGGCACTTGTTCAGGTATACCGAAGGAGAATTTAGCATGGTCAATGCACCTAACCAGCACGTCTTTAAAACTGTGGCAGAAAGCTGGAGCACCCAGAGGAAACCTAAGCAGACATGGGCAGAACGTACAAAACCCACAGACACAAGCTGGGAATTGAATCTGGTTCCCTGATGTTCTGAGGCGACAGTGCTAACCACTGTGCCACTGTTCCAGCTATATGTGTGTTGGACAGATTTTTGATTGACAAGGGAGTCAAGGAGCCAGCAGAAAAGTGGAGTTAAGGCCACAATCAGATCAGTCATGATTTAATTGAATGGCAAAGTGTGCACAGGGGGTCAAATGACCTACACTTCCCCTTATTTCTTACGTTGTTATATTTAAATTTGCCAATATCACAAAAGTTGGTGACACTGTAAGCAGTGTTGATGAAAGTGTAAAATTACAGAGAAATTGGTAGATAAGTGAGTTGACAAAATGGTGACAAATGGATTTCAGAATAGGCATATGGAGGTCATTCTCTTTTGGATCCAAAATTTATGTAACAAAGTAGGGAATGTAGTGTAGATTTACTGGAATGGTATTTGGATTCCACAAGTTAAACCATGAGGTGACATTTTGAAAAACAGAGTTTTATTTCCTGGAATTTAGGAGGAGGAGAAAAGTTAAACTTTATTTGTCACAAGTAAGGCTTACATTGATCCTACAATGAAGTTACTGTGAAATTCCCCTATTCTCCACCTGTTTGGGTCAATGCACCTAATCAGCACGTCTTTCAGAATGTGGGAAGAAACCAGAGCATGTGGAGGAAACCCATGCAGACATGGGAATAACATGCTAACTCCACACAGAGAGCGACCCAAGCCATGAATTGAACCCGGGTCCCTGGAGCTGTGAAGTAGCAGCACTAACCACTGTGCTATCATGCTGCCCCGGTGGCACAGAAGGTGCAATTTGATCAAAGTTTTCAGCGTATCAAATTAGAATCACAGAACCCTACAGTGCAGAAAAAAGGCCTTCGGCCCATGGAGTCTGCACCGACCACAATCCCTACCCACATATCCCTACATATTTTACCTGCTAATCCCTCTAATTTAAGCATCTTAGGACACTAAGGGGCAATTTTAGCTTGGCCAATCAACCTAACCTGCACATCTTTGGACTGTGGGAGGAAACCGGAGCACCTGGAGGAAACCCATGCAGACACGAGGAGAATGTGCAGACTCCACACAGACAGTGCCCCAAGCCAGGAATCGAACCCAGGTCCCTGGAGTTGTGAAGCAGTAGTGCTAACCACAGTGCTACCATGCCACCCACTGTGCTAGATTGGGAGGAATTTCTTGTGCAAATTGTGGAGTCCAGGTTTATGGAGTCTAGTCTAAAAATTAGAACAAGAAATTGCAGGAGAAACACTTGATCGTACAAACAATGGTAGAAATTTGGAACCCTCTACTTCAAACAGGAACAGATGATAGATGTAATTACATAGACTTAGTTCTCATGTGGGACAACAGGCAGAAATATTCCACCACCAGCTCTGATGTAAGTGGTGCACAGGGGAGGGGGCTGAGGACGGAATTCCTATTCCATTGAAACAGAAAGTGAAGTCATATAGGGCATCATATATCATTACTTCGCCTAAACTGGCTCACGCTGGTAGTAAAACAGTGAGTGGAACTTTACAGCCATGCTCGCCCGGAAACTGGAAAATCCCACCTGAGGTCAATGAACTGTTCCATGGTTTGCTTGTTGCCTGCTCTAATTCCCGTGGCATCTGGAATGGGAAAATTCACCCCTGTATGTCCCATTGCCCTCATATGCCACTTAGTGTGGAACATGATCCTGGACCATCACTTCCATTGTGCAATTGATGGGTTGTGCACTTTCTAATTTGTTCACATTCAAATTCATTCAGATGATTTCAGCAAATCAGCACATGTGCCCCCTGGCTCCTTTCGAGATGTGCCTTTAAATCCATGCCATATGTGGAGTTCCTCCATTGGACCACATATGGAGGAACCTTTTACATGGAAAATAGAAGCCCTGCTCTGTCATTCATAGAATCCCTACAGTACAGAAGGAGGCCATTCAGCCCATCAAGTATGGATTGACAACAATCCCACCCAGACCCTATTCCCATAACCCCACTGATTTATCCTGGTAATCCCCTGACACTAAGGGGCAATTTTTCCTAGCCAGTCCAGCTAACCTGCACATCTTTGGACTGTGGGAGGAAACTGGAGCACCCGGAGGAAACTCACGCAGACATGGAGAGAATACGCAAACAGACAGTCACCCAAGATGGGAATTGAACTTGGGTCATTATGAGGCAGCACTTCTACCCCATGGTTATGGATGATCATCAAATTCAATACCTTGATTCCACCTTCCTCCTCCATATTTCTTGATCCTTTTAATCCCAAGAGCTATATTTAATTTCTTCCTGAAATCATGCAACATTTTAGCCTCAACTGCTTCCTGTGCTAGTGAATTCCACAGATTCACCACTCTCTTGGTGAAGAAATTTCTTCTCACCTCAGTCCTAAAAATTTACCCCTTATCCTCGAACAATGACCTCTCGTTTTGGACTCCTTTACCATCAGGGGCATTCTTTATGAAAACAAAATGGCTCCAGAGCGTGGTGACCTCTTGCAAGATGTGTCCAGCATACCCTCTAATTCTATCTTTTACTCTCGTTCTGTGCTTTTAAACGTACATTCTGTACCCTCTCCTTTCCTTTATATATGGTGTGCTTTGTCTGTATAACATGAAAGAAACAATACTTTTCACTGCATACTAATAATGTGACAATAATTAATCAGATATAACCATGTGAGAATTTTATAAATGTCTGAGCTCTCTTCTCACTCTTCTAAACACCAATGAATATAATCCTAACCAATTTAGTTTCTCCTCCTATGACAGTCCTGCCATTCTCGGAATCAGCCTGGTAAACAATCACTGCCCTCCCTCTGGAGCAAGAACATTATTTCCAAGTACACCAAAACCACGTACAATATTTACTGGTGTGGGCTCACTGACGCATATATAATTGCAGCAAAATATTCCTATTCATAAAGGTAAAATGCTTCAGGTGCTGGAATCTGAAACAAAAGCAAAAATGTTGGAAGTTCTCAGCAGGTCTGACAACATCTGTGGAGAGAGAATTGATCCAACATTTCGAGCCTGAGTGACCTTTCATCAGAGCTCTACTCATCGACAAACTTTGCCATACACATTCTCTCACAATATTCCAACGTCAAAAAAGCTCTAAGCAACCGACTGTTTGAAAATCACTAGAGAAAAAAACAGATCACAAGGAGCCAAACAGCATTTAAGTGATACAGGCAATGACTTGCAAACACTCAGATAAAAGAGCCACACTCTCAGCACGTGGCAGGATGTACACCACAATTGGGTTTAACACTTCCAATATCCACTTACTGACAGACATTGGAACACAGACAGACAAAACCAAACATAGGCAGAAAATCAGTCAACACCAGGTTCCTTTTACCGTTCACACAGTATTTAAAATATACTGTTAACTTCATCTCTTATACCTTCTCCTATCCATTTCCTATAGCCCCAAAAACAGGATTGGTGTGCAGGAGAGGCATCCAGACGCACAGCCCCCACCCCTCCCCACTGGGTTCAGCTCTTCCTCCCTGCTGCCTTGCTCTGCGTTTCTTCATCATGATGTGGGGAGGCCAGCGTTGGACTGGGGTAAACAGAGTAAGAAGTCTCACAACACCAGGTTAAAGTCCAACAGATTTATTTGATAGTAAACACCACAAGCTTTCGGAACGCTTTCCTTCATCAGGTAAGTGGAGAGTTCTGATCAGAAACAGGGCATATAAAGGCACGCAGAGTTTACAGAATACTGGTTAGAATGCGAGTCTTTTCCTCTAATCTGCTATTCAAGTCTTAAAGGTGCAGACAATGTGAGTGGAGATAACATTAAGCCTCCACTTCTTGCCTTCAAACAACTGCACAACTTCAAACAGACCATTGTCCGCAGCAAACTACCCAGCCTTCAGGAGAACAGTGACCACAACACCATACAACCCTACCACAGCAACCTCTTCAAGACATGCCGGATTGACACGGATGCCATCATCTCATGTGAGAACGCCATCCACCAGGTATACGGTACATACTCTTGCAACTCGGCCTGAGAATGTGTACAAGGTAGATTGAGAAGAGGAAAGGATTAAAATTGGGATGCGTATTTAGAAATCAGTTGAGGGATAAACTGGTTATTGGCAAGGGCCTGAGGTGAGGATGACAAGGCTCACTGAAACTAATGATCATGTTAAAGAAACTGCTAATAGGTAACTGTGGTTCTGGCTTCGGAGGGCAGGACCTTATCGATTGGCCTTTCGTTCGTGAAAGTAATCTAATCAGAAACTTTAATAGCCATGTTCTTATGTGGCTATCGCCTTTTGTTCTTGAAAGTAATCTAATCAAAATGTAACAGTACAGCTATGCCCTTATTGGCTAACAGAAGTATGTGAATGTATCTCCGTCTTGTATAACTGAAACTGCTTTGTAAGCCAGAAAGAGACTCACGAACCCATGCTTGATGTGCATGGTCTAGCGATCTCTCCTCCGATGCAATAAAGAAGGTTTGCGGAGAAACCTGTGTCTCATCAGTTTTTGATCCGACTTCTGAAAGTGAATTCCACAATTGGTGAGCCAGTCAGGAGCCCAAACGCATCGTACTGGTCGATCGGCATCAGCAATTGAGATGGGGCGAGGAAGGACAGAGATGGACGGCGCCACAAGGCAAGATTAACCTTGGTCTCTCTCTACCATCCTGCACTTCTATCTCAATCCCTTCGGTGAACTAGTAACTATCCTACAGGCTCCTCGAATCTGGACATAAGACAGTCGGAGAGATACAGGTAACAAGAAAGTGGAGGGATCGAGTGCCCCACATGTGCCTGGAGGTTAGAGTCCGCATTTAGTACATTCAGTACAATTGGTGAGCCAGTACCAAAGGGTTGAAGTCCCTAGTAAGAAATAAGTGGGTTAACAAGAAAGAGGTTTGAGTCCTCAGAGAATTAGGCAGTTAACTTCTCGGTCGTGGGGGTTTGAGTCCCTGTAACGATTGAAATCTAATAGAACTGCACGTATGAAACTACATCCTGCCTTAGACTGGTTGTTAAGAGAAGAAATCTCCCACGTGAACGTCAGGACCCTGAAGTGGACGTAACAGTAAGACTGTGCAGTCCGTATGGGTCAAACTTTAGATAAGGCGGATCCATCCACCCCGCTGGGGAAATTAGGCAAGGAAAATCCACAGGATGGTCAGAAGTATCGGAGATTAAGTGCACAACTAAATAAGAAATTGGTTAACACATTATGGCCATTGGGAGGTACTTGGGATTTAGAGAAGTGTAAAAAGGCAGAGGAAGAGGTATGGAAATCAAATGCCTCTCAAAAGTGGAAAAACCTTATGTCTGGATGGACTAAGGTAGCTACTAGATTAAATGAGAAATCGAAACAAAATTCATGGCAGGTTAATGCAAAAAAGAGAAACATACCCTTGGCGGATGATACTGGCAATGTTAGACATTGGCAAGTGTTAAAAGCTTTATGTGGAATCCATGATACAGTATAAAGGTTAACGTGAGGCCTCGTGTTGTGACTGATTTTGAAAAACAAATGGGGCCCATGGATATGTCTGGATTGCAGGCCCTCTTTAGTAACAGGAAAGAAACCGAGACTGAGGACTACATCATGTCCCAGCTGCATCCTACCGCGCCCAAGGGCATCATCCTCAGACCTCCAGCCAAAATTTATATCCCTCATCTCCTTCCATAGAGGGATCACTCCCTCCTCCTTACTCTCCAATCAATAATCCCACAACTCTCCCCTCTCTGGAGGGCCAGGACCTGGTACATCGGGAGTACTCACCGATCTGATAGCCGGACATACCCGCAGCCAGACTAAAGTTAATGCTGATAAGACACCCGACCCTGCCCAAAGACTAAAAACATCTCGCGCCCGATCGGAAAGAAACAAAAGGGCCACAGAAGAAGATTATATAATATGTATGTGGGAGACTCAAACCATACTGATTCCTCCTCCTCGGGGACAGAAACAGAGTCAGATTCTGGTCCGGAACCTCAGCAGTCAGGTTACCCCTCTAGGCAATTCCCTATGCGACAGGTCCCTAATCGTAACCTTGACGGCGGGCAACCAGGTACTGTTGAGGTTTACGTGCTGTGGAAACCACAGGAAATATGGATGATAATGATTAACACCCCTGACAAAAAGACCAAGCCCGAGGATTTTAGGAAGTGGGTGGTTCGAGTCCCCCACATGTGCCTGCAGTTAGAATCCTCAGGTTTATTTAGTAAGAAAGTGGAGGGTTTGAGTCCCCAACATCAAGGTTTTGGTAAATTAAATCCGGGAGGTTTGAGTCCCCCGGTGGCTGGGGTTCGAGTCCCTAGGTCGGTAGAATTTGAGGTTCGGGTCCTCTGAGATGTAGTAATGGGTGGGAATTAATTAGGAAATATTATAAATTAATTGGCTACTTAATGTCCTTCATTCCTTAGGGTATGTAATTCCCCCTGCAAAGGTAAAGACGTGCCAGACTGAAGTGCGGTTTTTAGGTGTACTGCTTAGCAGGTCCAACCGCGCCCTTACCCCAGACCGCACATCCCCAATCCTCCGAACTCTGCCCCCTATATCCCCAAACAGATGTGCAAGTTCCTGGGCCTCGTCAACTTCTGCCATCAGTGGATCCCTAACGCAGCCTGTCTGACCAAGCTCCTCAGTTCATTAGCCTCTGCAAAGGCACCTTCTAAGTTTGCCCTCTCTACGAAGCAATTGGAGGTGTTTAATGGCCTCAAAACCTCCTTATCCTCACCACCTGCCCTGGGCCGTCCCCTGTATGACCGACCATTCCAGTTGTATGTATCCAATGTCTTCGACTGTGTTTCAGCTGTGCTGATTCAGTTTCATGGCGACCGTAAATGTTTGGTGGCTTACTACTCATCCCCTTTGGATCCAGTAGCCCTTGGATATCCCCCATGCGCATGGTCTAGCGATCTCTCCTCCGATGCAATAAAGAAGGTTTGCGGGAGAAACCTGTGTCTCATCAGTTTTTGATCCGACTTCCAAAAGTAAATTCCACAGGCCAACGTTGTCTACCTAATACGTTGCAGGAAAGGGTGTCCTGAGGCATGGTACACTGGGGAGACCATGCAGACGCTATGACAATGGATGAAAGAACACCGCTCGACAATCACCAGGCAGGAGTGTTCCCTTCCTGTTGGGGAACACTTCAGCTGGGGTTGAAATTAAGTAACGAAAGGCAGAAGAGGAGATCACAGGAGTAAACTTCAAGGATCACAGTCGAGTATAATGCCAGATTATGGAGAGTAAAATGGAGTGTGAGGGTCAATGGGAACAAAGTGCCAGCAAGGTTGAGGAGCAGCCCAAAGATGTTAAGGCAGCTTACAAGGCAACAGAAAGATAGGCAGCTGAAGAGGCTGACCACAGCCTGTGTAGGGAAAAGATCCAGAAGCTGACCCTAGTATTAGCAGTGGTCAGTGGTATGGCCAGCCTCACAGATGTGGAGATGCTGGCATTCAGCCTCCGATCTTCGCGTAAGTGTTCTCCAAGGCGGCCTTCATGACACATGACAACGCAGGATCGCTGAGCAGAAACTGATAGCCAAGTTCCACACACATGAGGACGATCTCAACCAGGGTCTTGGGTTCATGTCACACTATCTGTAACCCCCACTAACTGTCCTGGCTGGAGACAATACACATCTCTTTAACCTGTGCTTAACCCTCTCTCCACTCACATTGTCTGTATCTATAAGATGTGGTTACCTGTAAAGACTCGCATTCCAACCATTATTTTGTAAATTGAGTTTGTGTCTTTATATGCCCTGTTTGTGAACAGAACTCCCACTCACCTGACGAAGGGGCAGTGCTCTGAAAGCTTGTGGCTTATGCTACCAAATAAACCTGTTGGACTTTAACCTGGTGTTGTGAGACTTCTTACTGTGCTTACCCCAGTCCAACACCAACATCTCCACATCCGTGAGATTGGCCATACCACTGACTGCTGCTAATACTAGGGTCAGCTTCTGGGTCTTTTCCCTACAGAGACTGTGTTCAGCCTCTTCAGCTGCCGGTCTCTCTGTTGCCTTATAAGCTGCCTTGACATCTTTGGGCTGCCCCTCAGCCTTGCTGGCACTTTGCTCCCATTGACCCTTGCACTCCATTTTACTCACCTTAATCTGACATTGTACCCTACTGTGGTCCTTGAAGTTTACTCCTGTGCTCTTCTCTCCTGCGTTTCGTTACTTAATTTCAACCCCAGCTGATCCACCGCAGCTTCCTTCTCATTTGCCATGTTCTCCAACTCCCCCTTTACCTTCTGTACTTGCTTAAGTTCCCCTGTTAGAATCTGAATTTGTTTTTGAATACAGAGTGGCCAAACTGCTTTCTCTTTTGATTTCTGAGGTAAGTGGCTATCCCCATACTCCACTGCCTTCTCCTCAGAGCAGTTTGCACACATCTAATCCTGCACCGAGCGTACAGAAAAATTCACATTACCTCCTTCATACTTGGAATTCCTATTCTCAATGAGGGTTTTTGCCCTTGGCCCTGTCCATGATTTGTCCTTAACCTTAAAGTAATGCCACGGTCACCACATATGTATGAGACACAGGAATGAGATAGAGAATCTGGTGAACTGGTACGGCGCAATAACCTTTCCCTCAATGTCAACAAAATGAAGGCGATTGTCATCGACTTCAGGAAGCATAAAGGAGAACATGTCCCTGTCTACATCAATGGTTGTCATAATGGGGATGAATTAGAAATGGCCAAGAACTTCAAGTTTTTAGGTGTCCAGATCACCATCAGCCTGTCCTGGACCCCCATGCTAACACTTTAGCTAAGAAAGCCTACCAACGCCTCTAATTTCTCGGAAGATGAAGGAAATTCGGCATGTCAGCTATGACTCTCACCAAATTTTACAAACGCACCATAGAAAGCATTCTTCCTGGTTGTATCACAGCTTGGTATGGCTCTTGCTCTGCCCAAGACCATAAAGAACTACAAAAGGTCCGTATGTAGCCTAATCCATCACACAAACCAGCCTCCCATTCATTTATTCTGTCTACACTTCCTGCTACCTCAGCAAAGCAGCCAGCATAATTAAGGACCCCATGCACCTCGGACATTCTCTCTTCCACCTTCTTCCATTGGGAAAAAAGATACAAAAGTCTGAGGTCATGTACCAACTAACTCAAGAACAGCTCCTTCCCATCTGCTGTCAGACTTTTGAATGGACTTACCTTGCATTAAGTTGATCTTTCCCTAACTATGACTGTGACACTATATTCTGCACTCTCTCATTTCCTTCTCTATGAACAGTATGTTTTGTCTGTATAGCGAGCACGAAACAATACTTTTTACTGTATGTTAATAGATGTAACAATAATATATCAAATCAAATCAAATCAAAAGGCCCAAACTCCTATTTACTCTCACTGTCAGTTCTTGACTTCAGGATTTTCTTTTTGTTTTTATTCCAATTCAATCCAATCAAGTCCAATTCAGAGTCTCAACAAGTTGAGACATTCCCGATCCAAGTTGACAAGACAGGGCTCTCACCTCCTGTCTTGGGCTTGATCTACATGATCTAAGCTGATTGGAGTAGGTATAGCTCCTCCTCCAAGGCTTGATCTCATTTGCATCTTAGCCAATAGGCCGAGATGCCGCTTTTAAAAATTGCTTCAAATGAAGCTGAAATGTAATCTAATGACTTCAGCCAAGCACAGCATGTCCACACTACACATGATCTTAGCCAAAAGGCCGAGAAGCAAATTTTATAAAGGGCAAAATCTACACAGACACGGGGTTTTAGACTCTATCACAAACGTGCTCATTAACACAAAAAAAACACTCCTAATGCCCTAATACAAGAGCTCAATAGTGGTGCAATGATCCAGGCAACACTTGAAGCCACTTAAAAAATTTCTGTGAAAAACCATAGGAAAAACCTTATGTTTCTGCCCAAATCTCAACTCAGATTCCCTCAGGATTTAGTTGCTGCCTTTCAATTATCTTTAAACTGCAGCCCCAATATACCTTTAATCTGGCTGATTCTTATAACTCCCCACACAGTTGGTCCTTCAGGCTGGAACTGTAGTACAGGAATCAGGTTCACCATTTCAGACTGTCCTTGGGACTGAAGTGCATGACTATCTTCTCTATTAAGCATTTATCAAAAAAAATCAAAGCATATTTCCTATTGACATCCTGTTTGGATGGTCAGTGCAAAGCACCTTTTAATCTCTTTTAGCCTAGTTCCTGCCTAGGTCTAGAAACCCATTCACCATGATGTTATTCCCATGACTGAAACAATGGACCCCATTCAGGTTTGAAGTCTCTGGGTCCCAAATTGATATGTATGTGATAAAGTCCAATTCTCCTTAGCTGTTGTTGATGTTTGTTTGTATAATGGCTATTGTCTGGAGCCACCAGCTCTGATGGTCTCCCAGTTGCCCTCTGGTAAGCCACAAGACAGTATGGCATTCAGGAGTGGTATATTAATATCTTCTAAGCCTAATGCAGTGATGCCAGCCATTATCCCCAGACCAGCACAGCACCTTCAAACTCATCACAGGAGTACAGCAAAGCTGCCTACTCTCCTCATTTCTTTTCTTTTGGTTAGTGATTTCAGGAGGAAGGCAATGATGGGTGAAACCTTGGCATCCTGTGGCAATATCATTAGTTCACAGATCTGGATTTCATCAAAATGGCTGTTTTCTCTTTGAAATGGTACTGGCCCAGTGTTTTCACACATAAAGTAAAAAAGTAAAGTTTATTTATTAGTCACAAATAAGGCTTTACATAAACACTTCAATGAAATTACTGTGAAATTCCCCTCATTGCCACAATCCTGTTTGGGTCAATGCACCTAACCAGCACGTGGGAGGAAACCAGAGCAGACATGGGGAGAACATGCAAACTCCACACTGACAGTGACTCAAGCCGGGAATCAAACCCGAGTCTCTGGCACTGTGAAGCAGCAGTGCTAACTACTGTGCTTCTGTGCCGCCCAACATAATCACCATGTTATGAAGATTAACCCCTTGCAGTGCAGTTGAGGTTTGGCCTGTTTGTTTGCAGTGTTTATGATGATGAAGCTTTGAGATTTTATATTTAATAAAAGTCCAGTTGGGGGAAATTCTACACTGCTTCATTGAAACCCCTTTTGCTCCAGCCCAGGCGGTGTTCACAAGACTGAATTATTCCTCTCTGATTTGCATATTTTTTCTCACTGTCCCCTTCCAGGTTTTGGAAAACCTTCCCATTTAACATCAGTGCAGTTTTTAACAAGTGTTATGTCCCTCTGGTTATTTCAATTTTGTTTTGGAGCTTGATGGTTATCTTTCATCTCCAGTCATCCGGAACATCCTCTGCAATCAAGATTTTGTTGAATAGGTGTGGTTTTGTGACCTTAGCTGTGATGGTGTTCTTGCCGCATTTTAAATCTCCACTGGTATCTTGCTGCTTAGAATGTTTTGTTTTTCAAGCTTTTGATGGCTCTTTGGACCTCTGATCTGGCCATTTCTCCCAGATCGACGTTAGATGTAGTGTTGTCATCAAACTCAAATGTGCAGCTGGGAGAGGATGCCAGATAAATTGTAAATTTTAAAACTGAGATTGATAGACTTTTGTTGTCCAAAAGTATGGATGGATTTTCAGGCAAAATACAGTAACTGGAGTTAGGTCTCAGATCGGCTATGGTCTTATTAAAAGGTGGAACAGACCCAAGGAGCTAAATAGCCTGCTCCTGTTCCTATGCTCCAAGCAATTTGCCTAATGTCAATTCATTTAACAACATGGGTTTTCTTCTTACTGATCACATGTGCAGTGAAACACATATTTGAACGCATTGCTTGTGAACCTCACACACCAAGCACAGAGACACTGATTAAAACTGGCAACGGCTGTATCAAATTAAGCTGACACATGAGGAATGCAAGCAAAACAGTTTCTTAAACCTCTTGAGAAGTGTGAGAACAATCCATTTTTGTTATGGGCATTGAATATAAAAGCAAAGAATTAGCCAATAATTGTTCAATGTAACTAATTTTAATTGAGGGAACAATTTAAGTTCCTGCTCTTCTAGTTCAGTCTGATTCCACAGAAATGTTGAACAGATCAAATATGTTGCATGGATTTTTTTTATTCATTCATGTGATGTGGGTGCTACAGTCAAAGACAAATTGTTGCCGCTCCCTAATTGCCCATGAGAAGCTCATGAGGAGTCACCTTGAATGACTGCATTTCATCACAGTGCTGTTTGGAAAAGAGCTGAGGGTTTCTAAGGTGAAAGAACAACAGTATTGTAGCTAATTAGAACAGTGAGACTTGGAGAGTAATTTGCTTATGTTGGTGTTCCCTCTGTTTGCTGTCTTTGTCTTTCTATCTTTCTAGATGGCAGTGATTTATATGTTTGGAAGGTGCTATCGTGATGAGTTGCTGCATGCATCTTGCAGATGGTGGGTTGGAACCAAAAGTCTGCACATGCAAAGCCTTTCTGAGAGCAGCTATGCCTGAGTTTAGGAACAACGGGAGGCTTTGCTGTAGAGGGCCATAGCATGATTGTGTTCTCAATCACCAATTACAGATTTAGAGGAGGCTTTTATTTATGTGTTCTTTCTAGTCCTGTTTACAGACTTATTGAGAAGATTTAATCCTGCAATAACTGCACCTGTTAATTAGGAACTCAAACATATCACAGTTCTGAACTCAATTTTCAGGTTCATCAAAGCTTTGGATCGAAATACTTGTTGTGACTTGTTACATTTTATACTTGAATCTTATCATCCCATGTAGCAATCAGAACAACTCTGCAAAATGATTGTAAACTCAACACAAGAAGTTAACAAAGAATCCCTCCAATCACACTAATAAGGGTTTCAATTATTTTGATAATTTATTCAGATTATTAAATCTGTAATTTATTTTAATAACTGCAGCCCTCCATTGCAGCCTTGTTACTCATACTCATCAATCCATAATCAGAGACTTAATAATCATGCTTCTGAACAAAGAGAATAGTTGTAATCTTGAGATCAACAAGCAAAAAAAATCAAAAAAATTATATTGTAGTATAACAGAACATCATTAATGACTGCAATCATAATTTAACAATCTTGTTTCATACTGTGGTCTGATTTATGTTCAAAAAGGCACTATAAGTATTAGTTTATAATTTGTACCATGTGTAATCCCAAAACCCCCACCCATAATAATGGATAAAAATGTATTACTTGCTTCCCATCTATATGTCATTAGTCACTAGTACAAAATTCCCTATTCTTTATTATTTAAATCAGAATTTTTTAAAATCCCTTATTACTCCATTTCCATAATGTTGTGTTAATTAAATGATAACTATCTCTCTCAATTTCAATCCTTTCCCAGTGCTTATTTTAAAATCGCTTATCCTTGTATCTAATTTGATGATCTATTTCCCATGTAGTGCCAGCTGTGGGAGTTTGGGTTCTTGCTGGAGGAATGAAGCAGGAATAATAATTGATGGAATAGCTAGGGCTATGAGCTGAAAGGAAAGGAAAGGAAAGGGTTTGTTGCTGCTGTTTGGGTCATGGTTATTGGCAACATTACTCCAGCTGGGAGAGAATACAGAGGGAGGATATGATTCATTTGAGTTAGATTTTCACATCTATTGTCTGGTGCCAACTGGGTAAGCTATGGATTGGTAGCCCAACTGTTCCATTAGTACCAATAAAAAGGTCAGTAATATTTTGAAAGGAACCTAAGTTGGACACCATTTTTTCCTGTATGGTTCTTTTTGGCTCTATGCCACATTTTGTGTGCAAACTGGGAGTCTTGGGACTGCAACTGTTATTTTGGATAGAAACTGCTTGTGTGTTGTGGTGACGGGAGTCAATAATGTGTGTCCTTAAGTTCATGATTATTTTTGTCAGGTTCGGGGGAGCAGGCGTACTCTTCTAGGTTTCACAAAAAGATGAAAACTACTAATCTGGAACTTCACCACACATGTGCTCATGATCTTATTTCTAGCATCTTGCACTATAGGGAGACTTCAACCAGTGAGCAGCATTGGGATTCCCCTGTGTTCCCCACAACGTGGCAGTTTGATGTAAAGGAGGTCAATGCCTGAAAACTGCAGACCTGATGCAAGTGACCATTAGCACAGCTGATGCAAGTGACCAGCTCATTAGCACTGTCTATTGTTCTGTTGTCCAAATGGTAGAATCAACCTCAGAGTACACTTCTCACCCAAGCTCTTACTTCCAAGAGAAACATAAAATGGTGTGGCATCCTGTTCTGAGTTTTTGACAATTGAGTATCTCAATTGTATATTGCAAGAAGAGATAACGTTCCATAAACTGAAAAAGAAACTGATGCGGCATGGTGGCACAGTGGTTAGCACTGCTGCCTCGTAGCACCAGGGACAGGGGTTCGATTCCCGGCTTGGGTCACTGTCTGTGTGGAGTTTGCACTTTCTCCCTGTGTCTATGTGGATTTCCTCCGATGCTGCAAAAGGTGTGCAGGTTAGGTGGACTGGCCAGGCTAAACTGCCCCTTAATGTTGGGGATTAGCTAGGGTAAATACATGGGGTTAAGGGGAGAGGGCCTGGATGGGATTGTGGTTGGTGCAGAATCGATGGGCTGAATGGCCTCCTTCTGCACTGTGCATTGCCAGTTCGAGTGGATGATGTTCCTTCTCTGGAGAGTGTTGTTCCTGTTGTTCCATTTCCATTGCTGGGGGCATTTGGACCTTTGGGAGTGGTCATTCTGTATTCCATACAGCTCGAGATCCATCATTCTGACCAGCCAATGACAGCGAAGGAACAGCTTCTCCAGCTGCTCGTACCTGCCTGTGGTTGCACCAGTATATTTATTTGTTCATTTCCACTGTGTCCGATCACCGTGACAATTTTCCTTCACATGACCTAACCTGCCATGTGGGCTGACTCCTGCTAACAAGCATTGTAGTTTTGCACCTTCATTAGCTCTCCAATGCACAGTTCTGGTGGTCTTGCCAAACAGACATTTAACTTTCTGCCGTTTCACATTGATATTGTCCACTCATCCATTACTACTTCTGATTCAGTAGCGTTTTTTGCTATTGGAATAGTTTGTGTGTGATGTCACATTAGTCTTTGAACTTCACTGCTTTCCATACTTGCAGTCAAGAGGCCCTACTCTCTCCCTTGTTACCCTTTTGCCCTTTATATATTTGTAGAAGCTCTTTGGATTCTCCTTTGCCTTATCTGCCAAAACAATCACGTGTCACCTTTTTACCCTCCTGATTTCTCCTTTAACTCTACTCCTACACCCCCTATACTCTTCAAGGGATTCACTTGATCCCAGCTGCCTATGCACATCATGTGCCTCTTTCTTCTTCTTGACCAGGGCCTCAATATCCTGAGTCATCTGGGGTTCCCTACTTCTGCCAGCCTTGCCTTACACTCTAAGAGGAATGTGTTTATCCTGAACCCTGGTTAACACATGCGTGCCACTTACCAGACATTCCTTTGTCTTCCCACATACCCTCCCAATTAACTTTTGAAAGTTCCTGCCTGATACCATCAAAATTGGCCTTGCCCCAATTTAGAATTTTAACTTTTGGGCCTGACCTATCATTCTCCATAGCTACATTAAAATCAATAGAACTATGGTCACTGGTTCCAAAATGATCCCTCATTAACACTTCTGTCACCTGCCCTTCCTTATTTCCCAAGAGGAGCTCAAGTTTTGCCCCCTCTCTAGTTGGGCCATCCACTTACTGAATGAGAAATTCCTTCTGAATACACTCAACAAATTTTTTGTGTGTTTTGCCACTTGAGGATCAACTTTTGTGCATCTGTAACTAGACTCGCTCAATGTCTTGATTCCTTTTAGTGATTTTCACCATTGCTGCAGCCTTTTCAGTTGACTGGGAATAGTGTGGAGATGGTCTATAGTGTTGAATTTCCTGATTCTTTGTTAAGGGGTTAAATTCTTCATTTGTGAACTGAGGGTCGTTGTCACTCATCACAATATCCGGAAATGAAGTGTGTTTTCAGACATTGTACTTTGTCTGCTGTTGTCATTGAAATCAGCTGGTGTAACTCGCAGTAGTCAAAGAAAGTAACCTACAATGAAACATAATGAAACATAAACTATAGTGAAGAAGTCCACTTACTGTTTCATCCATGGTCTGTCTACAGTGCCATGCATCAACAATGGCTTTCTAGTTAATTTAGCTTGGTACTTTTTACAAAACATCACACTGGCTGATGTGACCTTTAATTTCATAGCTCATGTTTAGCCTGTAGAACACTTCTCTTGCATTTCACAGACTTAGATTCAATATCTTAATGTTCCTCAGTATATCTCCTCTCTTCTGGGGGTTGATGAATCTATTTCCTTTGTACAAGATGCCATCTTGGAAACTACCAATTCATCTCAGCATGCCCAATATGTTGTTGTGACCTCAGGTGTGTCCTTACTGCTTTCAGATAATCTTTTCATCACTACTTCTCGTAGCACTTGGCAGTAGTGGATTTAACACACTCACACTCACTTTCATTTCTGCAGCACCCTCCCAATGTTCACCCCTGGCATGAACAATTACGATGTGGAGATGCTGGCTTTGGACTGGGGTTAGAAGTCTCACAAAACCAGGTTAAAGTCCAACAGGTTTATTTGGTAGCACAAGCCACTAGCTTTTGGAGTGCTGCCCCTTCATCAGGTGAGTGGGAGTTCTGTTCACAAACAGGACATATAAAGACACAAACTCAATTTACAAAATAATGGTTGGAATGTGAGTCTTCGCAGGTAATCAAGTCGTAAAGGTACAGATGATATCAGTGGAGAGAGGGTTAAGCACACAACCTGTGTTTAACGCTTTCTCTACTCACATTATCTGTTTGTGAACAGAATTCCTGTTGGACTTTTACCTGGTGTTGTGAGACTTCTTACTGTGAACAAATTACTCCAGAATATTAAAGGAGAATTCAGTGCAAGCCTTGAAGGTTTTTAAGATTTTTAAAAACAAAACAACATTGATTGAACATGTCATTTCATTGGAAAATAAATGCTAGTTCAAATTGAAATTCTGATCCCAGACAAAGTGCAGTCTGCAGTTGGTTTTAAATTCATCCTTCGAATATTTTCTAACAGTATTTCCTCACTTTTCAGCATAGTTGCATAATGACAGTGATGCATAATGGGAGTCAGTCTGATATATCACCAGAGGGCCAGGTAGCCATTCACTTACTCAGCCTGCCCTGAATGTCAACAGGTTCGCACAAAGCACTCCTGCAATTACGATCATATATAATTGGCTGGTTCTTTCATTTGTGATGCAAACACTAATCCCCAAGAAATACAACGGAGAGCTGAGGGAGAAACAGAATGCTGTTCTCTATGCATCGTTGCAGTGAGGCCCACTATAGCATTATAAGTCAATATAAATTTGTAATAATCTTTAGTCGCTTGCAAATGAAATTGAAAGCCAGTATGACTTCCTGGAAAATTTCAAACCAGACCATTTCACCATCAAACCATGAATCTTGCATTGTTACTGGAGCAATGCACAGTTGGCTCTGAGTTTGGCCCTCCTATTTAAAAAAAATCAATCCAGACTGTGGACAACAATTAACTGAGCCTTCGTGCACATTCTCAATCTCTCACACACTCCAATATCTCCCACATGCACACTCAAACTCCCCTTCATGCACCCAACCCTCAATTTCTCTCCCTCACTCACGTATACATTATCACACTCAGTGCTTCTTTTCAATGTCTTTCATGCAGTCACTTAGGCACGTACACACAACCGGAATTTTCTAGTACGCCCACTATTGAAATTGTAGCGGGGTGGAGGCGCGGGGACGGAACAATGCAAAGATCTGTTTACCTCGGACAGGTTTTGTGGTGAACGCAGCTGTAAAATCCCAACTGTATTTCCTGCATCTCCCTCACAGCAACAACCAACTAAACACATAACTCAAACTCAAATTCAACAGCATAGCTTAATCCATTAAAATTGTGTGGAATATTTAAGTGGATTAAGTCATTGCGAAGGGGGGAAAATAAATGGAAGTTGGTGATTCCACAGAAGTCCCCTCTCTGGGACAGGAGTCCTAAATTTGAGTACCACGAGCAGAAAGCAGTTTCAGAATGGAGTTCCGGAGCGAGAGAGAAGGAAAGGTTAGGAGGCTTTGGAACTAGGGAGGGGTTGTTTTGACAATTAAAAAGTGCAAGGCAGTGTGAGGAGGAGAGAGAGAGCAGTGAGAGAGAGTGTGACTGAGCTCCAGTGGAAGTGAGTTGGGTCAGGGCAAGAACAAAATTGTTCCTTATACACTCCAGGTTTTCGTGATGGGCACAGTGCTGGCCAACAACAGCAGGAGTAGCCAACAGCTGATCAGAGTAGCTAGGGTAGAACTCAATCACACCCACAGAGCGAAGCTTCGGAGGAAGAAGGACTACTGGAACTCCTCCCTCCTAAAATAAACTGCAAGTTCTCTTCCAGCCAGTGCAGGTTGCCCTTTGTGATTCACACATCCAGTTAGGACAAAGTGTATCATTTGTACTCATTGTTTTTCTCTCTCTCTGAATGTAATAATATTGCTGCAGATTTTGATCCAAAGTAAAAATTAATTAATTTACTTTAATTTCGAAATTAATTTGCTGTAAACCACAAGACTACCTTGAAAGATGGTGGATCTGTCTTTGACTGCACTTAGAATGGAAGTTAATAGCCTAAGAAACAATATCACTTCGTTTCCGTGTTTCCCCACTGTCTTCCCAAAAGGGTAGCGAACAACCAGTACTGACATCAGTCAGTCCGCATCCTTTTAGAAAATATTTAGATTGGGCAGGGTATGCAGTGGGAGAGAGAAAGAATGCAAAAATAAAATGATAGCTTTGGCTTGTAAGTGACAACTGGGTAAAATTAAAATCGAATCAGTTGAATGTGGCAGATTCAGTAATCTTCAAACATACTGTAAGTACAAAGGCATACTACAGCTTGTAGAAATCTGAAATAAAAACGGAAAATACTGGAATATTCAGCAAGCAGGAAACATCGGTGAAGAAAGAAACAAAGTTAACAACATTTAACATCTGTGAGCTTTCAACAGAACTTGTCTCCTATCATAGGTAGGTTAAGGTACTGTTGACAATTAGTCAGCCCGACTGATGACCTGAGGGCTAGATTTTTTCTCAACTCAAATAAGCTCTTTGATCTGCAATAACCCTCAGTACATCATTGGTCATTCTTGTGCTAATTCTTTTGCTTTGTCAAGTATTTCCCAAACCACATTGCAGCAAAACTTGAAAGTGAGTTTACTATCAAATAAATCGGTTGGACTCAAACCTGGTGTTGTCAGACTTTTTACTGTGTTTACCCCAGTCCAACGCCGGCATATCCACATCACGATTTTGATCCAATACAGACTCGAGGGCCCACAGACCCTTTTGTCAATCACACACACACACACACACACGTATACACACACACATATGATACCATTTCATATTTCTGAGCTTAATAAGATCCAGTCTCCTGGGGAGCAGCCCTTTCTCAGGAAGTGCTCAGATGCCATGGCCCTGATAAGACTTGCGCTGAGTCTTCTCTGTCCTGACGCTATACTCGGCAGAATAGGCTGTTTAAAACAAAAATCTCAGTTGATATGAATGCTTTAGATTTCAACTTTAACAACACACTTGTTATTAAAAACTGCCATGAAAAATACTTACCCTGAACCAAGTCACTTCAATGACTTTGGATGTGTTTTCCCTCTCTTAGAGGACTTGACAAATCAGAGCCGGAGGTTGCTCTGTATTGCCTGCTGATAGAAACATAGACCCCCAACAGTGCAGAGGGAGACCATTCGGCCCATCGAGTCTGCACCAACCACAATCCCAACCAGGCCCTATTACCATAACCCCACACATTTACCCTAGCTAGGTCTTCTGACACTAACGGGCAATTTAGCATGACCAATCCACCTAACCCATACATCTTTGGATTGCGGGAGCAAACCAGAGCACCCAGGGGAAACCGACCCAGACATGAGGAGAATGTCCAAACTTCACACAGACAATGACCCAAGCTGGGAATCGAACCCTGTGAGGCAGCAGTGCTAACCACTGTGCCACCATGCCTCTCTGTATTCACTGATATCAGGCTCTGATTGATGCCCTCACAGACACTGGCCAGCCCCATTGGTGAGGCCCTGTATGTTGGCACGGTCTGTGTCTTTGTAAGTCCACCTCTAGTGCTTGGCGAGTTGCATATTGTTGGATAGTTTGCTTGACTTGTCTGTTGATTCATTGCCTCTGCTGGATTGATGATTTCAAGATTATAATTGAGTTGCTGCTTCACATTGCATTCTGTTGTAGCATCCTCAAATTTCTTCATGAGGAGTGCTGCTCTAGACAGTCCACACATTGGTTTCCTTTGCTTGTATCCCTGTAAACTGTGATGCCACAAAGGGTCAAGCAATGATATAGGCTGGGTTCTGAGGCACAACTTAGATAGCCCTAAGTCCAAGTCCCATTAATAAACAATTTATGAATTAATCCATCGGAAGGCACATAGCCAAGTTCAAAGTCATGAAAATAATAAAGGTTCTAATTACCAAGGCGGTTCCCTTCCAGTCCAGAGTCAGATTACAAATTGGGTTCATTGTCCACAGAGTACAGTGAATTCGTGCACAGCAAGTAGCACGCACATGAATCCACCACCTTCCTAGCTTTCACCTGAAGGCTTCCTCTTTTAGCAAGACTCAGCACTTTATTTAAAACGTCTGATAAGACTTCACAGCTGATCCTGGCTTCAACTGATTCCCCATCAGTCTGTCATGAGACTTCCTGTGGCCATTTTGGTTGGTTGACATGGCTGCACTCAGCAGCCATGTTGAATGAGGAGTGGATATAGTGGTAGGGTTGTGGGGCCCTGAGTTCTCTATAATTTTTGACCCCCCCTTCCTCCAAGGGTTATAATTGAGTAATGAAACATGCTCTTGTTTCTTTTCATAAGTTGGTTTCAGCATTGGGTCTATTTTACTGGAAATAAACAATTTGTGAGTTAATAGAACTCTCAACTATCTATAGCATAGGCTTTCAGGTTAAATTTATACAGTGATGTTGCCCAGGAGACCAGAGAAAGAGAGAGGATTATTACTTCAGTTTTGGGTTCTAAGACACTGACGCCACTCACAAGGTCTACTCAGGTACTCGCTAATTGAAAAGGCCGCAATCACACAGACCAGACTCCACCGTAACTCACACCAAAGCCCACAAGCAGAGCTGAAATGATCCAGACAGAGATTGGTTTCACTCTTTACCTCATTTTTCCCCTTTAAGTTAACTTATTTCATTTGTTAATTTGTACTTTGAAACTGTAATGATCTCAACAAGATGCATGAGATTGGCCTCTTGGAGTATAACCTCCCTGATTGAGGTGATGATTGCCGTTTATGGCCGTACTAGTGTGAAAATACCTGATCTCACCTGACCTCGGAAACTAAGCAGACTGAGACCTGGTTAGTACTTGGATGGGAGGCCACCTGGGGCCCCAAAAGATTGGTGACAATTGCATGCCCAATCAGGGAATCTCGGCTGTGATATATATTGAGGAATGTCAGATCTATTGACACTCCAGATTCTTAACTTGTACCTGAAGCGGTCTTAGGAGTGGAGGTAAGTTTGTAAATAAAGGGATTCTGGTGAAGGGACACCGGTCTCTGAGGATTTATTTCACAAATGCTCATTTAAAAGATAGGAGGCAAGAGAGATAGGGAATGGGACAGAGAGATGGGATTGTCTGGGTTGAAAAGATCCTCTGACCCCCTCAGACTCTCCACACACCCAAAACCAACATTGCCCCATACACACCTCACCAAGCTCACATTATTATGTAGCAGCTTCAGCAGGGAAAATGTACGTAATAAGTTCTCACAAATAACCACGAGAAGATATTGAAGTGAATTCTTTTTAGTATTATTATCTGAGGGGTACTCATTGACCAGAATACCAGAGCATTGAGCGTTACTGCAGCATTAGCATCTCAAGCCTGATAATACTCACAGACTATACACAGGGGCCCGCTAACAACAACAGGTTCCAATCAAATAGGACATATCCCGCGAAAGGTCACAATGTATGTGGACACACAGAGCTGGAGGCTACAAAAGAAAAATAGGATGCAATCCTCACCCACCCTGCATTACTTAAAATAACAACACATTACATTCATGTGTAAATTAAACATTTAAATAATAAAAAAGAAACAATCTGCAAGGCAGAGAGCAGGAACGGGGTGGTGGGCGGTGGGGGGGGGGGGGCGGGGGTGGTGGGGGAGGAAGTGGAGAGAGAGTGATAGATAGAATAGATGGTTTGAATAGATCTGGAACACGGGCCTAATGAATAGCTGGAATAGTGGCTGGTTTTATACTAACATATTGTAGACAGTAACTGGAATTTAAGACCTTATTTTGCAGCTATTGTCCACCAAGCCACCAGAGAAATACGTTAAGAATATATTGCTGGAAATAAACTATTTCGGTTAAATTGCCAAAATCATATTTTTTCAACATGATTTTTCAAAATGTCAATGGCATAAATTATTTTTAGCTTTTGCTGTAGTCTCATGCACATTTTCTGGAGTTTGCTATGAAATTCAATAAAATCTCTCTAATTTAACCAGGAACACACATCTCTTTGGCGCCATGTTTGTAAAATTTGTGGCAGTTAGAATATAACGGAAGGACCGCACACACCACCACAAACCCCCTCCCCCCACTCGTACCCACAGAGATCGCACAATACTGAAGCAAAACTGGAATTGTGTGACTGCTGTCACCCACAGATTCACACCCCAGTCTAACTGTGGCTTAATTATTCATAAGTTATGTTTGAGACATTTTCGCCTTTGTTGTGCACTACATTTTGCAAGCAAATTGCATGCAGCAGACATCCATGCATAACTATGATTATATCTTCATAATAAACTGTTTCACTGATATTATTTGAGGGTTATTCTTTGATCAGAATACCAGATAGATAAGCATTATTGCGGTATTAATATCACAAACAGAGAACAATCACAGGCACGACACATGCGTCTGTTCGGGTACACTGAGGGACAATTTGGTATGGTTAATTCAACTAACCTGTGTAGGGTTAAAGAGATTAGCAGGGCAGGATATGTGGGGTTACAGGATAGGACCTGGGTGGGATGACATTTCAGAGGGTTGGTGCAGACAGACCCGATGGGCCAAGTGGCCTCCTTTTTCACTGTAGGGCTTCTCTAAAATGCCGAAACTGGCATTTTAGTGCAGTAGTACCACTTCACAGCTGCAATTGGTATTCTAAAATATAACTGAATGCGTCATTTGTAAAGAAACGATTGGCAAAAATGCTTTGGTTTGATTGGATACTTCAAATTCAGTGGAAATAATGGTGCAGTTCACTGTGATGATCAGCAGGAACAATATACACTGACAAGGGTGCTTTTCCTGACAATGAGATGCACTCTAATGTGGTAAGAGTCTGCAGAAGGATCTAGATAGGCTGGGCGAATGGGCCAGGAAATGGCAAATGGAATTTAATGTTGGCAAGTGTGAGGTGGTCCACTTTGGTAGGAAGAATGGTAGGAAGGACTATTACTTACGGGGCGAAAAACTGCAGCAGGCGACGGTGCAGAGGGACCTCGGGGTCCTTGTGCATGAGTCGCAAAAACCCAGCTTGCAGGTGCAGCAGGTGGTCAGGAAGGCGAATGGGATGCTGGCCTTCATAGCGAGGGGGGTTGAATATAAAAGTAGGGAGGTCTTGCTGCAGCTGTATAGGGCATTGGTGAGGCTGCAGCTGGAGTACTGTGTGCAGTTTTGGGCGCCGCACCTGCGCAAAGATATTTTGGCCTTGGAGGGAGTGCAGAGGAGGTTTACTAGGCTGATACCGGAGTTGAGGGGGTTGAGCTATGAGGAGAGGCTGAATAAACTGGGCTTATACTCGTTAGAGTTTAGAAGAATGAGGGGAGATCTCATTGAGACGTATAAGATGATGAATGGGATGGATAGGATAGAGGTGGAGAGACTCTTCCCGCTCAAAAAAGACAGTAGGACTAGGGGGCACAGCCTCAAGATAAAAGGGGGGCGGTTTAGAACGGAGTTGAGGAGGAACTTCTTCACTCAAAGGGTGGTGAACCTCTGGAATTCTCTGCCTGTTGAAGTGGTGGAGGCTGCCTCGCTAAATATTTTTAAGACGCGGGTTGATGGGTTTTTGATAAGAGAGGGGATTAAGGGTTATGGGGAGAGGGCGGGAAAGTGGAACTGAGCAGCGACAGATCAGCCATGATCTTATTGAATGGCGGGGCAGGCTCGAAGGGCTAGATGGCCTACTCCTGCTCCTATTTCTTATGTTCTTATGTTCTAAACATATATTGCGGTCTGCACTATTTCATTGGGAAACACTACACTGGTCAATTGATGGGGGCATGAAACATCGGCACTCATGACACAGCAATCAGTACTAATGATGGATCTGCACATATTGTACTTCTAGCTCATGCTGGGCGCTGTGTAATTCACAACGGAAAATACCGAATATTCAGTTAGTGATGTTAGTATTTATATATTGTTGGGTAAGTCCAAGATATAGAAATAAATCCTTTACTTTCCACGTGGAAGCTGTAACATTTGTTTCTGAGTGTCTTTTTGGAGTGTATTTTAAATAATTTAGATGTAATGTGCAATGCGGTGATACATGCTGTCAACAACCGAAGGCACAATTTGTCAAAATGGCTTTAGCCCAAAAATAAAGATCAGTTTGGGTTTATGTGACACTCCCTACAACATGAGCTTCACTAGAATGTTGTAACAGGCTGAGGGCATAAAATGTAAGTGTGAGACCATTAATTTGGATACCTTGCTTTTTTCAAACTGTAGAATGAAACTTTCTAATTTTGAAATAATCTCATATAATCCCAGCGTGTCTAATGTAATCCTAGAATGTAAAGCACAGAAGGAGGCCATTTGGCCCATTGTGCTTGTGGCAGTTCTTTCAGTGAGTTCTCCAGTTATTCCATGAGGTCAGGATGCCGCAGGCTACGTAATTCATCATGTTTTATTCTTCAAATGGGATCCGGGTTGCACTTTGTAAACTTAGAAGTTTGAGACCAGAAATGAGGAATTTGTGTAAGCTTTGAATAAAGACCTAAACTTTTATGGTCTTGTGCGGGCCTGGATTAACCTGGCAGAATGACTTGGGATGCAGCTGGTTAACTGTCTTCAGGTAGAAAAACTTGGAGAAATGGGTGTCCCAAATTTCCTGCAGGATTTCTTTAAATGGGGATTCTCTCCACAGTTAAGCTTCTTGGAGCAGCACGATGGCATAGTGGTTGGTGCTGCTGCCTCGTGGCACCAGGGACTTGGGTTCAATTCCCAGCTTGGGTCGCTGTCTGTGTGAAGTTTGTGTGTTCTCCTGTGTCTGTGTGGGTTTCCTTTGGCTGCTCCGGTTTCTTCTCGCAGTCCGAAGGTGTGAGAGCTAGGTTGATTGGTCAGCTAAATTGCCCCTTAGTGGCAGGGGTACTAGCTAGGGTAAATGCATGGGGTTATCAGGATTGGGCCTGGGTGGAATTGTGGTTGGTGCAGACTCGATGGGCCAGATGGCCTCCTTCTGCACTGTAGGACTCTATGATTCAATGATTGCAGCTTTGAAGTGCTTTTACACTCTTTGGCACAGCCAAAACACACTTCCCTTCTTATCACGAAATTTGTGGAGCGCATGGAACAAATCAGATCATTTCTCACGCACATCAAATTGAACACCAACTAATTCTAAATGGGGTTAAAACAAATGGCACCTCCTGCCTGACTGCTGGAGAAGATTTGCTGATAACTCCCACATAAATTAATCTGAAGGAGGAATTTAATTCAGATTAAGATTGAAACCAACAGTAAACCAATCAATTAAAATGGATTGAGTTAAAAGGTGGTTGGATAATGGGCACAATGGATAATGAGAGATACAGAGAAAGAGTGAGTGAGAAAAAGAGAAAAGGAATAGAGGAACTGCCAGAAAGAGAGAAGAGAGTGAACTATTTCCAGGTATTCTGACTCTGAATTTCATAATGTTACACTAATGTGGAACATGTTTGACTCATTTAACCAACTCATATATCATTGCGGCTAGAAATAGCTTTATTTCTGAGCAGTTCTTATAAACATGTCATTTCTCTATTTGAAACACTGTAAGCAATTTATGCAAAAAGTTCCCACAATCAGCCCTTTGAAAATGACCAACTTCATTTTATTCAGGGGTGTGATCTGAAGGGTGGACCGGGACCATGAGATCAGACTCTCAGAAGCTGACACCACTCACAGACTCTACGTTTCCCGCTGACAGGAAGTGGTTCGAGTCACACAGGCCTGGTCTCTCTGCATTGTCTCTATCCTGAATGGTGACACTAAGTAAGATGGATTTTATTCATAAAGCCAGTGGCCAGTATGGGGTTCCCCCATTGTGTAGGGCCTGTGCCTAGGCATGGTGTGTTTCTTTGTAAGTCTGCCTCTGGGTGGTTAGGATCTGGAAAACGGAGGGTCATATGTAGCAAATACCATCCCTCCAGCACCCAGACCCTTATGACATCACAAAATGAAGTAACATTCTTTGCAGACACTGGAGCTCATTTGGAGAGCTGGTGCAGACATATTGGCTGGAATTTTAATACTCTGCTTGCCATAGGAAGCGGAGTGGACAAAGGGCAGAACAGCCCAAAGATGTGCAGATGTGCAATCCACCCAAAGGTGGATTGGCCATGCTGAATTGCCCCTTAGTGTCCACTGATGTGTGGTAAATGCACAGGTTTATGGGGATAGGGAAGAGGGGAAGGCCTAGGTGTAGTTCTATAGTCATTCTTGTGTACAAATCTCTCCACAGCCTCATTTCACCTGATCTCTCCCACTTTCCACATTCTCTGGTCCTCTGAACCTGCTCCCTCCTCCATTCCCCTTCCTGGCTCCATCTTTTGTATCATATCCTTCAGCTATAACAGCAGCACACTTTGCATCGTACTCTTCAAATACTCCCAGCCATTTCCCCCCTCTATTTAAACACACAGAATTTCAAGCAGGATTTTGACCACCTTTAACATGCAAATGTGTGTTCTTCCGAACAGAATTTGGGAGGAAAGATTGAATCATAAAGACTGTACACATTCACCCCTTTATTTTGTAGATCTGGTCAATGGTTTCTAGAAGACAAATCCTGAGTGTTTCAGGCAGAAACAAGCCCAGAATTGCTGAAAACACTGAGGACCCCTCACCCCATCAGAATATGAGGCAGAAATTGATTATAAATATCAGTGAAAATAAAGTGTAAATTATCTGTAAGGCAAAGAGTGGCACATTAACATAAAGTCATAGGCAACCCATGTTACCAAAGTTTTGTGATCAATAATTACTCTTTAATTCATTTTCAATGTAGATATATTCAAATAACATGGAGAATTGTTTAATTTCTAACTTTAAGGTTAGTTTTCTCCTGCCTGTTTAAATGGCCCTTTGCCAGCACCATTCCCCAGTGAAGAGATGGGAAACTTGTTCTCAAATAGCAGTTTAAAGTTTATTTATCAGCATCAAAAATCGATTTACACTAACACTGCAATCAAGTTACTGTGAAAATACCCTAGCTGCCAAACTCCAGCACTTGTTCACATACATTGAAGGAGAATTTAGCATGGCTAATGCACCTAACCAGCACATCTTTCAGTCTATGGGAGGAAACCAGAGCACCCAGAGGAAACCCACCCAGAGACAGCGAGAGTGAGCAGACTCCACACAAATCGTGAGCCTAGCCAGGAATCAAACCCTGGCCCCTGGCACTGTGAGGCAGCAGTGCTAACCACTGTGCCACCGTGCAGCCAAATCAAAGTGGAGAATGTGGGCAACTGGAGAATTCAGTGAAGTGTTCATTTACTTCCTTGCCATTGCCATGTATAGATTCCGAATCTATTGCTTGAATTATTGCTTTAATCGCGACATCAAAACCACAATCTGCCAGCGGTAATTCAGTGTGTTGAGACGCCCACGTGAAAGCTTTGTTTTTGGATACTTTCCATGCTTTGAATGTCCTGCATACCAGGGAAATGCAATCATCGAGATGCTCTTGACTTCATTTTTAGGACAAAGTCATCCAAAAGCACGGCATTGAGTTCCATATGTACACTGATGTCATCCAGCTGTACCTCACCAGCATCTTTCCCAACACCTTTAGTGTCTCTGATTTTCACATTGTTTGTCTAACATGGATGAGCAGAAATGTATTTGCTCTTCTCCCCGTCACCAAGGAGCTCCTTTAAAATTTACCTCTTTGACTATCCTTTTGGTCAATTGTTTGATACCTCTTTATGTGGCTTAGTGTCAAATTTTGTTTAATAATGCTTTTGTGAATTGCATGTTTTAATATGCTACAGGTGTTGTATAAATGCAAGTTGTCGATGATATTGAATCCAACACTCTTAACTTACAACCAAAATAGTTGGTTGAGATGACACTACACATTTTAAAGGAAGGAATTGTTTCTCACTGTATACATTTTCCAAATGAAACTCAGGAGTACACTTAAATATATAAGAAGTAGGAACACGATTAGGTCATTTGGCTCCTTCAGACTAGTCTGCAATTCATTAAGGTCATTCCTGAAATTCCACCTTCTACATCAATTTCAATTTCCTTACCAGCCCCAAAACACTTGATTCCCTTAGTGCGTAAAAATCCAACAATGTGAGTTTCAATATACTGATGAGTCTCTGGTTAGAAAATTCCAAGGATTCACAACCCTCCAAATGGAACAAAATGCTACTCATCTTGATCCTAAATAGCTAACCCCTTTTCTTTTCACTTTAATCACTTATTCTGAACTTTCCAGCAGCTTTTTAAGGTTTATCCCGTCAAGGTTTGTAAAGATTGTATGCCTTTTAATGAAATCATCTCTATTTTTTTCTAAATTCCAGAGGATTTATGCTGTGCCCATTCTACTCAAATTTTCCGTATAGCACAGTCCTCTCATCCCAGGAAGCAATCTAGTATATTTACATTGCATCCCACTCTAACGTCATGATGTAATTCCTTAGAAATGAGATTAAGCAATCCAGAATATTCCGGTGTGGTTTCATTACACAGTATAACTTAACAGCAAGACATTTTTCCTCTTATACTCCTAATCCTTTTCAATAAAGGCTAATGGACTGTTTGTCCATCTAATTGCTTGTTGTGTCTACATGTTAACTTTGTGATTTGTATTCAAGGATCTTAAAATTTCTCTGCAAAGTTTATTGGTTTCTTATCTTTGAAAAAAATATGCTACTTTTCCATTTTCATAACAAAGTTTCCCAGTTTTACGGGGCATCTGCTTTATTCTTTCCACTTCACCTCTCTATATTATTTAATGATCTCTTTCCATCCTCTTCGCAGCTTATTTGCTCTTCTAGTTCTGTGACACAAGCAAGCCTGTATGCATTACACTGGTTCCCTCATCTTAAACATTAATATAGATTATAAATAGCTGAGACTCATGTATTGGTCCCTTGCAAATCTACTAGTTATAGTGCATGATCTGGAAAATGACCAGCTCTCTTTGGTTTCTATCCTTCAACTGATCCTCCATCTATGTTAATATGTCACCCAAAATCCCTTGAATCCTCAGCAAGGTTTTTGTTGAAAAATCCAGTAGTCAGGGTAAAATAAAAGGCATTCATATCTATTCACACCCCATTCAAGTTGGCTTTACCCCAGTTAATTATTCTTCCTCTGGTTGTCGTTTCCTTTTTCCATAATCAGCTTAAATGTTATGATACAATGATCACTATTCCCTAATTTTTCTCCCACTGCCACTTGTCCACCACATTCCCAAGAACTAGTTTTGAAGTGGAAATTTTCCTGCTTCTTGACTGTGATAGAGAGACTCTACAAAGATCGTTCCAACAAAATAACTTGTCTTTATTTCCGAAAGATTGTGTGCAGTATTGGCAAAAACTTGAGTTCAGAGAGCCATCGTTATGACTTGCTAATTCTTCCTCAAGTCCGCCCTTACATAAAGAATCAATTTAGTATTTATACATAATTATTATCAATTTGCATAACCTGAGCTTATTCAGGAAGTTGATAAACAGTGGCATCATAAGTAATGTCATAAATCATGGTACAATCTGCTGACCTCCTAAAGCTCCTTGTCTCACCATTCATACCTTTATCTTGTCCTTTTGATAGAACAGAAGAAGGTTGGTGACTCCTTCATCCCTGACCTTATCTTGTCTTATTCATATAGCCCTACGTTATGTGGAGTCAGCCTTATCAGGTCTTGATCTTCTCCAGTCTTATTCATGTCTTAGGTTATGTGGAGTCAGTCTTATCAAGTCTTACAGGGGTCTGGCATTTTGGAATAGCTTGATCACCTTTCCATACTTTGTACCAAATACTTGACCAGTTTTCCCATCGTGCCACTACTTCATTCTTACAACTTCACACTAGGTCTAACATTGCCTCCATGCTCACTGAACTGGAAACATATTGCTATAGAAAACTTTTTGTGCACATTCTCTAGGAATTCTTGATTTACACTTCCCTTTATACTACTACTATCCTAGGCTATAGTTTGATAATTAAATCCTCCATTATAATACCCTATAATTTTTGGATCTCTAATTTCCTTGCAGATTTGTTCTTCTACACCTATCCCACTATTTGGTACCTACAGGCAACACCTTGGCCCCTTCTTTCTCCAACACTACCATGCTCTCCTTAAACATATTGCCACCCTTCACCCTTTCTTCCTTTCCTATATTTCCGGAATACATTGCACTCAGGAATATTTACCATCTCGCCCTGTACTTCTTTGAATCAAGTCTCCGTTTTAGCTACAATATCACATTTCCACAAGTCAGTCTGCATCTGACTTTCAACAATCTTACTATTTTAAAACATTTTTTACTTTTTTCCTTACTTTGATCTCACCTATTAGCTTGTTATTCCTTTTTCTAGTGCTTCCTATCTCCCCTAACACATTGTGACCTTAGAATATTCCTCTCGGACATTATATCTTGATTTTTATCAGTTATTTTAAACCCTCTCCAACAGTATTAACTGAATTTCCCACAAGAAACTCAGTACTGGCTCTATTTAGATGCAACTTGTCTGGGCTGTTAAGTTCCGATCTTTCCCAAGGCCAATTCCAATGTCACAAGAATTTAAAACCCTCCGTTCTGCATAACCCCTTTAGCCATGCAGAGCTCAATCCTAATTCTGCACTCACTTGTGAGTGGAACTGGGAATAATCTGAGGATTACTACTTATAATGTTTTGTTTGCTAGCTTCCTGTGTAGATTCCTAAATTCTCAGTGCAGAAACACATCACACTTTCTGCTTATGTTTTTCATATCAATGTGGACCATGACTGCTGGCTGTTCATCCTTTCACGGTGCTTTGCAGCCACTCAGTCACAGCATTGACCTGGATATCAGGCAGGTAACACACCATCCTGGGTTCTGTTTGTGGCCACAGAAACGTCTATTCTTTCCTCTGGCTATCAAGTAATCTATCATTATTCTAATCCTTCTTGTACCCCCTGTACAATCAAGCCACGAATGAGATGTACTCAGGGAACTCTTGCGTTATCACAAGAAAAACAGAAAATGCTGGAAAATCTCAACAGGTCGAATAGCATCTGTGGGGAGAGAATAGAGCCAACGTTTTGAGTCTAAATGACCCTTTGTCAGAGCTTACATTCTGGACAGCATGGTAGCACAGTGGTTAGCACTGCTGCCGCACAGCACCAGGGACCTGGGTTCAATTCCAGCCTTGGATGACTGTGTGGAGTTTACATGTTCTCCCAAGTCTGCCTGGGTTCCCACTGAGTGCTCTGGTTTCCTCCCACACTCCAAAAATGTGTGAGTTTGGTGGATTGGCCATGCTAAATTGCCTCTCAATGTCAGGGGCGCTAACTAGAGTAAATACATGGGGTTATGAGGCTAGTGTCTGGGTGAGATTGTGGTCAATGTGGATTCAATGGGCCAAATGAGCTCCTCCTGCACTGTCAGGATTCTATGATTCCAGCATCCACAATATGTCGCTTTTATCTTTGTGTTTGACTCTTGTACCATGTTCCTGCTCCTTTTTGACTGTATGGTGGTCACCCATTCCCTCTGTCTGTGCATACACCTAAAACGCGGGGTAACCACATGTATAAAAGTGCTTTCTGTGAAGTCCCTCGGATGCCTGTAAGGCAGTGACATCTTCTGTTGTTCGAGTTCCACGTTCTGGAGCTCAAGCTACCTCAGCTGATGTCTCTTCCTGTACAAATGATTATTCAAGCTTTGGGAAATATTTCAATCATATCTTCCCTTTCTCTTGCAGGGCAAGGTGACACACAACAGGACCATAAGATATAGGAACAGATGTAGATCATTTGGCCCATCAAATCAGCTCTACCATTCAATGAGATCATGACAAATCTGATGTGACAATTCTAAACTCCATTTTCCTGCCTTATCACCATAACTGTTGCTTGACTTACTGATTAAAAATCTGCCTGCATCAGATTTGAACTTACTTCATGACCCAGCCTCTACAGACCTCTGCAGTAAAGAATTCCATAGATACACTACCCTCTGAGAGAGGAAATTCCTCCTTATCGCTGTCTTAAATGGGTGGCCCTTGCTCTGAGATTTTTGCCCCTTGTTCCTCGACTCTCTCAAAAGGGAAAGCAACCTCTCACTAAGTTTACTTCTCATTCTTCTAACTTCTAATCAATACAGGTCCAACTTACTTAACATCCCTGCTTACCCGGGATTAATATAGTGAACCTTCACTGGACTGCTTCTAATGCCAGTATATCTTTCCTTAGATAAGGGGAGCAACACTGTTCACAGTATTCTCTATGTGGTCTAACTTGTGTCTTGCATAGTTTTAGCAAGACTTTGCTATTTTTATAATCCATTCTCTTTGAAGTAAAGACCAAAGTTCAATTTGCCATCCCTATTGCCTGCTGTACATGAATTTTTGTGATTCATGTATGAGGATGCTTTTGAGGCAGCAGCAGTGAAACGGTGGAGGATAAGCAAACCTGCATCCCCTGTGAGCCCCTTGTTGGTCATGCTGCTGTGAGTTATTATTTTAGCAGGGAGTATTGGGTGTTAGAAGAACATTTCTTACATTGTAATTATTTACCAAAGTTAACCTGTTTCCTTACCAAGTTAAAAAAAATGTAAGGTAGATGTTGCCAGTCAGCCTGGCGGCTGTTCAGCTCACTCTGATACCCTATATCTTACTGTGGTTGGATATAGCTCAGTCATGTAAGTTCTAGAATAGGCCCAAGTGACCCCAACCTTTTGAATCATCACCAGCAGTGTTGAAAGTGCTGAAAGATTTGGACAAACATGTGTAAGAGTAAACTTAGTGGAGCGTGAATGTTTACTGGTGCATGTCTCTATGCTTCTGTCATACACTTGACACATGGGCTAATTTTCTAAATACATACTCAACATGGTCCCCAACAACTAGGAGTCCATAGTGGAAATTCACGGCGGCATGTTTCATATATTTCATAATTTTTGGGTTAATAATGTAGCTGTGAACATTAGCATTTTGAAATAGGTGATGAATATTTTGAAATATGTGACAGAGGCGCTGTGTTAGGAAGTAGCTTGCTGAAATATATACGGTGGTATGGAAGTCAATTGGCAAATCGCTGAGGCCTGAGGAAATCTTGCAAATATCGAAGTGTGTTAGTGGTTTGGCTCCTTTCAGAAAGAGAAAGATTTCGATGTGTTCAAGACATGCGATGATTGCAAGGACATCAATAACATAAGATGAAGTGCCTTGAATGCACCCTCTCATTCTGGCCAAGTTCCAACAATGGCCATAATTACATCAACTTAAATTTATATAACACAGTGGAAAATGGGGAAAAATCTCAAGCTGCTTCACAGAAATAAATTAAAAATAATAGCAGTGCGGAAAAAGAAATTAGAGAGGGTGGCAAAACAATTTGTGAAAGATGTTTTACATAAGAACAGAAGGTTTTAGGGAGGGAATTCCAGAATGTGAAACCTTGGTGGCTGAATGCATAGCAGAGTTGGTGAGGTGAAGAGGTGAGATTTGCACAAGAGATTGTGGCAAGATAGATGAAGGGTTTGTTGGAACACTAAACAAGGGAACAGAGTTAGGAGTCAGTGAGAAGACATGGAAGGATTTCGTGCGATGGGCAAAACTTGTTGGTGAAGGATTTGAGAAGAAGCCAAGATGGACAAAAAGATGGAAGCAAACATACCTTTCTGATGAAGGGAGTATGTGGGTATTTAGTTTAAATTCAAAACTAAAATGGGGAAGAGCAATATAGTTCAGCCCTGAGATAGTGGTGAGAGGATGATGGAGTTAATGGCGAAGGAATGCAGCAAGGGCTGAAAATTATGGCTTTGATTTTCTCGATGTTTAATATTAGGAAACTGGAGCTTATCCAGAACTGTTTGCTGTTGAATCGGTAGTCCAACAATTGAGAGATACTTCATGGGCTGAAAAGGGTAATGCTGGATGCCCTCAGTCTACATTCTTAGTCTACAATCTTAGTGAAAGTGGTGGAGCCAGATGCCATTAGAATCTGACGTATTCTGTGATGGAATCTTTGCATAGATTCATCATCCATTCGGAGGAAGCACTGAGCTATAACTGTGGATAATGTTGACAAGGAGCAGCATGCACCTGATGAAGAGGATGGGGCCAGTGATAAATCCTCTGGTCTTCCTAGAATAATTGGCCTAAATTTTGTGCCCACCCATTGGAGCCTTTGAAAGTGGCAGGTGGGTGATGGGGGGTGGGGTGGGGAAGGTGGTGTTGCGGGTTGCGGGGGGTGGATTGCGGTGATGAGTGTAAAATTTTTGGGCTAACTGCAGGGTTCCAACTGCCCCAACGTGGGGCAAACAAGGAAATCCTTGGAAGGACTGCTCCAATACTTTGAGCCCAGCCATGCCTGGATATGGGGGAAGCTCAAAATAATCAATTTCGAGCCTTCAGCAGAAAGGGACAGTGCCTCCAACAGAACCCCTCCCACTCCTATTAATTTTGGGTACCAGCCCTTAAGATGTGGTAACTGCAGGATTTCCATTGTTCTTCCCAACATCTTCCCTGACATCTATATCCCCCAGGCCTCCGCTACCTCTTCACCCTGAGACCCCAAAATTGACTTCTTCCTTAATTCCTGGAACACAGGATGCAAACTTATGGCTCCATTGCAGCAGGGGCCTGGTTGGGAAATGAGGAGAACCATTCATTTCAGTGAGACTGGAAGAACCCGCTGGCAGGAAGGGCTCTATAATTTCCCCCTCTGGACTGGGAACTGCTTGCAGTCCCAGTCCAGTCCACTGTAACAACTGGCACTGCAGAGGCTAGAGAACTGCCAGTCAATCAGATTGGCTGGTAGCTCTCTAAGACCGGACTTCCTCTCAAATGAGGGGCAAGTCCCGCCTGCAGCCAATTAACACTTGTTGGAGTGTGCATTCACTGTGAGGCAGATGGTGTCAGCAGGGAACATCCCTTCAAATGGCAGGGCGGGAAGTTCTGCCATCCTAAAAAATCCTGGCCATGGTACAGTGACGGGAAAAGGAGTTGGAGGTGCTCTGTTGGCGATTGGATGCGCAAGACTGGATCACGTGTTGGATAATAACTGAATAAATGTAAGGTGGCACAATGGCTAGTACTGCTGTCTCACAACCCAAAGGGACCCGTGTTCAATTCTGGCCTCGGGTCACTGTCTGTGTGAAGTTTGTACATTTTCTCCCTGTCTGCATGGGTTTCCTCTGGGTGCTTTTGTTTCCTCCCACAGTCCAAAAATATGCAGGTTAGATTAATTGGCCATGCTTCATTACCCGTTAGTATCAGAGGGATTAGCAGAGTAAATACATGGGATTACAGGGAAAAGGCCAGGGTGGAATTGTGTTTGGTGCAGACTTGATGGACCAAATGGCCTCCTTCTGCACTAGAGGGGTTCAATGATTCAGAAATGAATAATATATATGAGCTAATTAAGCTTATAGTATAATTTTTGTTTGGGATTAAACTGATAAGATTGAATTGAACTAACAGCAGATTCTGTTGTTGATATACATGAATTTTTGGGTTAATAATGTAGCTGTAAACATTAGCATTTTGAAATAGGTGATGAATATTTTGAAATATGTGACAGAGGTGCTGTGTCAGGAAGTAACTTGCTGAAATATATACGGTGGTATGGAAGTCAATTGGCAAATTGCTGAGGTCTGAGGAAATCTTGCAAATATCGAAGTGTGTTAGTGGTATGGCTCCTTTCAGAAAGAGAAAGATTTTGATGTGTTCAAGACATGCGATGATTGCAAGGACATCAATAACAATGGGTTGCATCTTCCAGTCCTTTGTATCAGTGGGATCTCCTGGTCCTGTCAAAGTCGACCCCTGCCACAGGTTCCCCAGTGACAGGACAGACAAATTATGCAAACTGCCATTGACTTTAGCAGGAGCTGAAAATCCCCCGGCAGCCAGAACTGAGCCGCCTCTGCTGCAGGAAAACCCACCATGGGGAGGACTTTTTTCAGACAAGTGTTAGGAAACTCATGGGTAAGGTGAAATAAATGGAGGTTGCAGCAGCGTTGTCACAAAACAGTGACAAGAAAGGGTATAAAGGAAAAACAGTAGTTGACGAGTTGCAACAAATCCTTTACTGAGGAAGAAGACCATGGTCAATATAACTCCTGAAACATGATAATTTTAATTTGACTTATTACTGTCACATGTATTAACATGCAGTGAAAAGTATTGTTTCTTGCACACTGTGCGGACAAAAGCATATTGCTCATAGAGAAGGAAAGGACAGTGTGCAGAATGTAGTATTATTGTCATAGCCAGCGTGTAGAGAAAGATCAACTTGATGCAAGGCAAGTGCATTCAAAAGTCTGACAGCAGCAGAGAAGAAGCTGTTCTTGAATCGGTTGGTACGTTACCTCAGACTTTTGTATCTTCTTCCAAAGGAAGGAAGTGGAAGAGAGAATGTCCGGGATGCAGGATGCATGGGATCCTTAATTATGCTCACTGCTTTGACAAAGCAGTTGGATGTGTTGACAGAGTCAATGGATGGGAGGCTGGTTTGTGTGATGGATTGGGCTACTTTCATGACTTTTTGCAGTTCCTTGTAGTCTTGGGCAGAGCAGGAGCCATACCAAGCTGTGGTACAATCAGAAAGAATGCTTTCTATGGTTGGTGAGAGTCATAGCTGACATGCCAGATTTCCTTAGTCTTCTGAGAAAGTAGAGGCGTTGGTGGACTTTCTTAACTATAATTTCAGCATAGGCGGACCAGGACAGGTTGTTGGTGATCTGGGCACCTAAAAACTTGAACTTCTCGACCCTTTCTACTTTGTCCCCATTGATGCAGCCAGGGGCATGTTCTCCTTTACGCTTCCTGAAGTCAATGACAATCTCCTTTGTTTTGTTGACGGTGAGGGAGAGATTATTGTTGCTGCATTAGTTCACCAGACTCTCCATCTCATTCCTGTATTCTGTCTCGTCATTGTTTGACCCACTACTGTGGTGTTATCAGCAAACTTGAAAATCAGATTGGAGGGGAATTTGGGCACACATGTAATCCATATATTTGTTGGTAAATTTGTCTCATAGCTGAAAACATTGTGTTATTTTGCTGCTATGGTAATGATGCTGCTTTGCTGGTATATTTTTAAAATTTATGTACAGAATGTGGGCATTTAATTTTGATTTGATTTACTATTGTCACATGTATTAGGATACAGTGAAAAGTGTTACTCCAACACTGGTCATCACTGGCTAGGCCTGCATTTAGTGCTCATCCCTTGGTGTCAGTTAGAAGAGAATATTCCCTAAAAATAGGTCAGTAGTTATGCGTTGTCACCACAGTGCATAATTCAACTTGGCTATCATCTCATGGATCTGCTAGAGCACATGAGTAGTAGGAAGTCAGTCTGTTGATGCTGTCAAAGGCTGCTTTGAGGTTGAGGAGAATGAGGAAGGATAATGAACCACAGTCATATTTGAAGTGAACATTGTTGGTGATTTTGTACAGAGAGTTTTATTACTCCAGCAGAGGGGAAATCCATGATTGGAGAGATTTCAACTCAGAATTGCAGGATTCATGGGTAAAGATCAGGGAGACAACAGAATCACAGATTTAGGGGAAGAAAGAGAAGCTGGGAACTGGGTGGATGTTTGATTGTGGATATGTCTAAGGAAGGGGGAGATGATAGTACCTTTGACAGGAAGACGAAGACAATTGGTGAACAGGATCCACTTAAAGTATCAACTATTTTGTGTGTGGGGTTGTGGGGTCTGGAAATGATGCTGGCTCCCAGTGCTGTTGCGTTGTTGATTAAAACACCTGCCTGGTCAGCAGGAGATCCTGAGGTGGAATCTCAATGGTGCCTTCATGCAGGTTTCACTTTTCACAGTTTTGGCTGCGCTTCAGCCCCACACTACTGATCTGCAGGCACCCCAGTGCAGAGACGGGTGGGGAAGAAGGAGGACCTCCTCATGAACCTGCTTCTGGGCCTGGCCAAACTCGCCACCAACAGGTCCAGACATGGCGCAACTGAGGAGGTTGTCCAAACTGACTGTCTGCCCCCTACTGCAGCGACATTCATGTCTAGGCGCTCTTGGAGAGCCAGTATGTGGTGTCCGCTGGTACCCTCATGGCCTTCCGTGCCTGCTAGCTAACCTTCTGCAGGGACTGGGATGCCTTATCAACTCCTTGAATTTTAGTTTGATGTTTTACTTTTCATTTTGTGGTTTATTTTGGTTTAAGGCAGTATTCCCTAAAGGGGCTGCTGCCCCTTTTACTTTGTCCCTCAGTTCATTAGATTTAGTTCAATTTGTTTTATACAAAATAGTGGAAATGATGCTGGGTGGTCAGGATCTTAGTGGTGAGGTGTGAGTGTTTGCTAGGCAAAGTTACCACCCTCTGATAAAATGTATTTCGTGTTGTATTTGTGGTTCCAGATTGCAAGAAATGAAAGTAGGTTTTAACTGTTCCATATTCCAATTCGAGTGAAATATACAATTTTTGCTCAAACTAGAAATGGTGTTCAGTAATTCAGCTCTTCTGCTAATTCTGATGTTGAGTAATGTGTGAGGTATACAGGACCAGTCACCCTCAAATTTTCCCTCCCTCACTGTTCTCTGATCAGCACACCATTCTTGAAATGCAGCTAGGATCAATGAAAATGTGATGGGTCTTCATAGCTCATGGAACAGGATGCCAGGATGCTAAAATCTTTTTAGGGTTACACCAAAAATATGGCCAGAATTATACCAGTCATAGGTGATTTTAGCACGACAGGTAAAATTCCAGCTATATTTTTGGGAGATGGGAAGACTGACAAAATGGTATGAGGAAGGCACTGGGGGCATGCCTGACATTTTCTCCCTATTATCCCATTGGCAGCTGTGGTATTCACCGTACAAATGAGCCACTTCAGTGACTGATTAACACCACCACCCATCTCCAAGTGCATTTTTGACACGTCAATGGGACCTGACCATGGGAGGACTGTCAGTGAATCTGGCAGCCTCCCAGTGGACTCGGAAAAGGTGGGGTGGGGGGCAGATTTGGACTTTCCATGACCAATGGAGGGGACTTCCCTCTCATGGTAACAGTTGCCCCACAGCAATGGTGCTGCCTGTGCCCAACAAACACCCTCACTACGCCGGTGGCCTGGATCTGCCTGCTTACCAGGTCCCAGCATCCTCTGACCCCCATTTTCAATGTAACCCAGCCTTTGGGGCACCCTCTCCTTGATGTTATAGCCTCAGCAATGGCCACTGCTAGCTATGGAGCTGAAGAAGCTGATGTGGTTACCTTCTATTATCAACCCTGCCGGTCAGATTTCAATCCCTATAACATAATCCGTTAACCTATATTTCAATTTATCCTGAAACGCTGCTTCAAAATGTTTAACGAAAGACAGGTTATGATCATTTTAACTTACATGAAGGTGTGAACTGGAAGAAGGAAAGGACAATCCTAGCAAGACAAAGTGAGCCTGAAAGGCTGAACATTTGAGAAAATCTCTGGAGGAAAAGCCAAGCTGCTACATAGGCTGGAACTTGAGTGACAGCAGAGAAGAAACAGTTCAAATAGTCATTACCACGGAGATTGGGAATGTTCAAAGACAGGCTATTATATATAGCTGATAGAATCATCCTGCAATCAAAAGCGCAAAATCTTCTTATAACAGAATTATTTAAACTTTCCTCCCTCAACATTTGTCTCTACTGTTTTCTTTCGCTTGTGTTCCCTATTCTATCTTTAATTTCCCACCAAGGGGTCAGGCAGTAGATCTGCTCTTCATACTCTATTAATATATTGGGGTGACACGGTAGCACAGTGGTTAGCACTGCTACCTCACAGCACCATCTCACAGTGCCAGAGATCTGGATTTGATTCCTGGCTTGGGTCATTGTCTGTGTGAGCTTGCACATTCTCCTTGTTTCTGCATGGGTTTCCTCCAGGCGCTCCAGTTTCCTCCCACAGTCTAAAGATATGCAGTTTAGGTGGATTGGCCATGCTAAATTTGCCCCTTAGTTGTCAGGGGGACTAACAAAAGTAAATACATGGGATTGTGGAGATAGGGCCTGGGTGAGATTGTGGTCGGTGCAGCCTTGATGGGCTGAATGGCCTCCTTCTGCACTGTAGAATTTTATGAATGTCAAATATGTCAGAAGGTGGAAAGGGAGATTCTCTGCAGCTAGCTAACTTTCTAAATTTACTTCCTGTTCTGGTGAAAAATAACAATATTCCTGTTGTAATATAATTTAGAATGCCTCAGAAGGGGCTTAAAAGTTGGTTCTGAAACACTCCCAGTTTCAAGTCTGCTCAGGATGAAAATGGTAAAATCACCTCCAGGGAGTTGAAAAGGCATTGAAGAGAGGCCAGAAAACTCTCTGCAGTAGAATTACAGAACCCTACAGTTCAGAAGAAGGTCATTCAGCCCATCAAGTCTGCACTGACCACAACCCCACCCAGGACCTATTCCCAAAACCCCATGCATTTACTTTAGCTAGTCCCCCTAACGCTAAGGCGATTTAGCATGGCCTATTCCCCCAACCTAGTTGTGCTAAGATTTGTGAGGAATTACTACAGTTTGGGGGACATCATTTGAAATGATTGTGGAAATCAATGGCTGGTCTGGATGTTTGAGTAAAAATCTTTTTACTCCAGACCAGCCATCTTTACTAGACAAAGGAAACACAAAAGGAGAGGTTGAAACCTGAAAGCAAAACCCTGATGAAAGCAACAGAGGGAAAGCTTAATTTAAAAGAAGCTCTGAAAACGTGGCATTTTAAAGCAGAATTTGAAATCGCTCGTGTGGAAGCTGCTGTTCAGTGAGACAAGGTGGTCCACAACATCAGAATCATCTGGGATAGATACTAAAGGGGTAGTGAAGCTGCATTGTATTATAATCCAATTTTTCCAAATTTAATAAATGCTTTTTTTGCTGTTAAAACTAATTTGCAGTCGTGTACTCTGTTCCACCATGCTTTATCAATAAAAAGTAAAAAAAATTGTCTTTGAACCAGAGTTCCTTTCTGGGATATTCTCATCCAGGAATAGCATCAACTTGGATTGTAACATTCTCAACACTAAACTGTACTTGTTTTGGCTTTCAGTACCCACAAGCTTCAAAGGGAAACACATGCTTTGTATTAATGGTTCTTTTTGGTAAGAACTTTCAAGCACGTGCATCTGTAACTCTTTCATTCCAATGTGGGTGATGAATGAACAAGCTGAGGAGCTTTTGCCCGATGTCAAATACAGAACAAAGTGATGCATCTGCAATAAATACACTGGCCTCATGACCCCTGGATGGCAAAGATGGTTAGGTGTTCCTTCTCATCCATTTCAGTCTTATCCATTGCATCACCTTCATATCTGCATGTGATTACTCTCTCCTACCTCTATCCTTATCTATCCATCTCCATTGGAGTTTTGCCTGCACAGGATTCCCTTTGCTGTCCTCAGCTCTACTCCACTGTCTACGGATTGTCCGTCTTAATCTATGCCATTGATGCCAGCTCAGTTCTTTGTTTTTCTCTCTCAGTAAACTCTGCACATTCACAGTGGAAAAGGGCCACAAAACAGACCAACTGAGTCATAGAAAAGAATCATAGAATCCGTACAGTGGAGAAGGAGGCCATTCTGCCCATCGAGCCTGCACCAACAGCAATCCCACCCACGCTCTAACCCCATGTATTTACCCTGCTTGCCCCCTTAATACTAAGGGGGAGTTTAATCTGACTAATCAATCTAACCCACTCATTTTGGACTGTGGGAGGAAATCGGAGTAGCCGGAGGGTACCCATGCAGACTCCACACAGGGTAACCCAATGCCGGAATTGAACCCGGATCTCTGGCGTTGCGAGGCAGCAGTGCTAACCGCTGTGCCACCGAGTCGACAATGGGTGCCATACATAACTACCGTGAAATCTTGGATGCACTGCATGCCGATGATAAGAATCAGGCAACACTTGGAGAACTTCTTCCAATGAGAGGAAAATTGAGCTGAGTTTTGCTGCTATGGGTGGGATGGAGGGAGGGTGGGGAGCTCCTCCTGGAGCGATGTGATCTGAAGCTGCGCTTGGCTGAGCACAATCTGTTTCTCAAGTTGCACAACATTCAGTGATGCTACCGCCTGGCCACATCCTGTTTGTGTCTCACACAGATCTTCCCTGGGACTGATGACGTCTAAGGGACACATCCCTCCAGACATGGGAACAGCAGTTACAGTGATGACAGCTTGTACTTTGTTTTCCCTTGGCTCAGAGATATGAATGGTCTGCAGTTTCCAATAAAATGAGTAAAATGTGCTCAGTGTTGTGTGACAGGAGGAGGTGAGCTGTCTGAAGTTGGCAATAATCATGGATCACCCTGCAGTCTCGCACCATCTTGGGGCTAAGGACACACTGGGATGGCTTCAGTGTAACTAGGTGGAAGAATAGCAACCAGAGGGCACATAATAGCACCCCTAAAGCCTTTTACGTAATTCAACAGCATATGCCTGTTTCCAGTATTCCACAAGATCTTGTTTCAATTAACAATGGGCCCAGTGCCACTTTCCACTTGCAGATGAAAGTTTCAAACCTTTGCTGCACTGCATTCTCGTGCTGTGCCTTCCAGTTCACAGGAACCGATGTTCCTCCGTCAGAGACCTTCTCAGGAGACCTTTCTGGGAGATATCCTTCAGCCCCATTACTTAGAAGCTTGGGCCGTGATTCTCCCATCGCGACCCGTAACTTTTCTGGCAGGTCCGGCTAGGAGATGCGCTTATTGGCCATTTTGCGGGTTCTCTGCCAGCTTTTACAACCCACACGCATCCCCCAGTCGGAGAAAAATGTCGCTGCTGGGAACCTGCTGAAAACCAGCGGGCCACTGGTTAGCGTGAGTTGACATCCCTTTATGTGTCATTATTGGAATCCACGTGGCAATCTCCGCCCACACCTGTGTCTCCCACCTTTTTGGCGTGACGTAACTTTAGCGCAAATCAGACTAGGTGCTCAAAAGTCTCAACCTGGTGTGGCAGCCTTGAACTGGCATGAGGTGGTAAGTGCTGCTCGCGGAGCTTGGGGGATGTTGCAGGCAGGCCCTGGACCTTCAGATGATGGCCCATGGACCAGTGATATCTGTTGTTTGGCCAGGGGGTGGGGGGGTGCGGGGAGGGGCTCTATTTTCTCACAGCTCTCTGGGTGAGGAAAGAGCTGCTCCCCTCCCCCCCACCCCCATCCACTTCCCCCACCCCCCATCCCCCTGGGCAGTGCTGCCATGCACTGTGGGAGGCTGCCTCCAGGCTCCTGTTCACCACCGCCTCCCCCCCCCCCCACCCTCCCCCCCGCTCCTCCATAGCACTTTGCAGTGGCATTGTCTTGCCGCAGGGTGTGGTCAGGGACTTGACTGAGCGCTGGTGTTCCGAGGTGGGGGAGGAGTGCACCATGTGCTGACCAGATGAAGCAGCTGCTATTCCCGCCCAGGCTGCGGAGGTTCAGACGTGGATTGCACGGAATCCGCCGTCACTGGGCACACATCTGGTGCTGATTTGCAGTCTGCTCCTGCCCTGTGACACGGACCAGCAACACATGCTGGTATCTAAATGGATACAAAATTAGCTCCTTGACAGAAGCCAGAGGGTGGTTGTAGAGAATTGTTTTTCAAACTGGAGGCCTGTAACCAGTGGTTTGCGTCAGGGATCAGTGCTGGCCCCACTGTTATTTGTCGTTTATATTAATGATTTGGATGAGAATATAGGAAGCATGGTTAGTAAGTTTGCAGGTGACACTAAGATTGGTGGCATAGTGGACAGTGAATAAAGTTAATTCCAATTGCAGCGGGATCTTGATCAAGTGGGCCAGTGGGCTGACAGATGGCAGATGGAGTTTAATTTAGACAAGTGCGAGGTGATGCATTTTGGTAGATTGAACCAGGGCAGGACTTACTCAGTTAATGGTAGGGCACTGGGGAGAGTTACAGAACAAAAAGATCGAGGGGTACATGTTCACAACTCCTTGAAAGTGGAGTCACAGATGGACAGAGTGGTGAAGAAGACGTTTGGCATGTTTGGTTTCAGTCAGAATATTGAATACAGGAGTTGGGACGTCTTGTTGAAGTTGTATGAGACATTGGTAAGGCCACACTTGGAATAAGGTGTGCAATTCTGGTCACCCTATTATAGAAAGAATATTATTAAATGAAAAAGAGTGCAGAAAAGATTTACTAGGCTGCTACTGGGACTTGATGGATTAGTTATAAGGAAAGGCTGAATAGACTGGGACTTTTTTCTCTGGAGTGTAGGAGGCTGACGGGTGATCTTATAGGGGTCTATAAAATAATGAGGGGCACAGATCAGCTGGATAGTCAATATCTTTTCCCAAAGGTAGGGGAGTCTAAAACAAGAGGGCGTAGGTTTAAGGTGAGAAGGGAGAGATGCAAAAGTGTCCAGAGGGGCAATTTTTTCCACACAAAGGTTGGAGAGTGTTTGCAACAAGCTGCCAGAGGTAGTAGTAGAGGCGGGTACAATTTTGTCTTTTAAAAAGCATTTAGATAGTTACATGGGTACGATGGGTATAGAGGGATATGGGCCAAATGTGGGCAATTGGAACTAGCTTAGGGGTTTTAAAGAAAAAGGGTGGCATGGACAAGTTGGGCCAAAGGGCCTGTTTCCATGCTGTAAACCACTATGACTCTATGACATGCCTGTAACAGATGCAGCAGTTTCACACAAAGCAATGACAAAGGGGGCACAATGCCCAGGACTGCACACTGACCTGAATAATCTGTGCCAGCATTTGGCATGGTGGGAATCTCACTCAATCCTAATCGGGCCACTTATAACACCATGGATTGTGTTACCAGCTCCGACAAGCGGGGGTACTGGCACAAGTGAGGGATTGGGGTGGTGCTGGGTCTGTGCAGCCAATGATAATCCATCATTCTATTCTCTTTCCAAACCCAACTGTGCAGAATGATCTCAGTTTGCTTGATCTGGAGCTGACCATGTTGGTGGCAGCAGGGGCGGAGGAGCAGGAGAAGGCGACAGGTCAGGAGGTGGTGGGTGTGGAGAGACCACCGCAGGAGCAGCCACCATCAGACCCTCAGGAGGGAGAGCAGTGGGCTGCCGCTGAGGGCCAGGAGATAGGGTGCACAGAAGGCAGAGGGTGCTGAGGCCTTGGAGAAGGTGTGCCATCACCGGTTGCGCCTGTCCAAGACCACTGTGCAACACATTTGTGAGGTGTTCTCACACCTGGCACCTTGGGAGTGGTGGCCACCCCACTCCCTGTGGACGTGAAGGTGATGGCTGCCCTCAATTTCTATGCCTCCAGGTCATCCCAGGCTCCTAGTGGCGACAAAGCTGCGATCTCCCAACCTCTGTGCACAGGTGTGTGCGGCAGGTCACAGATGCCCTGTATGTTCAGGCAGGGCAGTTCATTACTTTCGATGTGGGCCGTGCACATCTGGGCTCTCGGCTTTGCTTCCATTGCTGGGATTCCGAATGTACAGGATGCAGTGGATGGCATGCACATTGCCTTGTGGGCCACCCATGCAGGGCCGCAGTGATTTTTGAATCGGAAAGGGTTCCACTCCCTGGTCGTCCAAATTGTCTGCGAAGATATGCAGGTCGATGCACACAACACCCAGGGAGTGTCCATGACAGCTTTGTGATCCAACAGGCGGACATCCCTGGACCCTTTGAAGACCAGCTCAGGCTCCTGGGATGGCTACTGCATGACAAATTACCCGCTAAGATCATGGCTGGTGACGTCTGTGCTGAGGCCCCAGACCAAGGTGGAGACTCGCTACAACGAGATCCATGCAGCCACCCGGTTCATTGTTCAGCACTGAAGATGCAGTTCCGCTGCTTGGACCGCTTTGGGGGTGCTCTCCAGTATGACCCTGTGTGTGCTTCATACATCATCATCATTTGCTGCACTCTGCACAACATTGCCCAGCTGCGGGGAGACCAACTGGAGCAGAAAGAGGAGCAGAAATGGTGGGGGGGGCAAGGTGGGCACCGCACCATATGAAGAGCTGGAGGGAAGGTTCATGGCAGGAAATATAGGAAGCATGTCCGAGGTAGATTCTTCACTCAGAGTGGTTGGGGTGTGGAATAGACTGCCTACTGTGATAGTGGAGTTGGACACTTTAGGAACTTTCAAACGCATAGGCACATGGAGCAGACCAGAATTATAGGGATAGTTTGATCTTGCAATTGGACATAGCTTGGCACAACATTGAGGGCTGAAGGGTCTGTACTGTGCTGTAACGTTCTATGTTCTATGAAAGATGGCAGCGGAAATGGCAAGTGTCCGGCAGGGAGGGAACCTTTGATTGCAGCCCGCTTCACCCAGCTTTGCTGTGCAGTGAGGGGGCTGCAACCTCCACACCGCAGGAGCAAATGCAGCCGTTATTCCCCCTCCCAACAGATCTGGGCCCTCAAACCACCACATCGCCCTTCCCCGGCCTGTCATCCCACCACAGTATCCCCCAGAAACATCCAAACCTGTTAATGTGCCTGGGCTGGCAATGGTTGTGAGGTTGGAGGATGATGATGACTCGCTGTTGTGCACACTGGGATCCTGCCCCTGGTGCAACTTATGTCTGACCCTTACCTGTAGTCTGAATGCATGCTGCCAACATGGCCCACGTAGCTGTAAAGGTTGGGGACACTTTTTTTTTGACTGGGGGTGGGGGTGGGGGTTGGGGGGGGGGGTGGGCTGGTGGGGGAGGGGGCACTTGTACCCAGGGTCTGGTGGATGTTGGGGACAGTAGGGCAGGCATTCTGAAAAATGGGCTGGGTCTGCAAGACTCAACAGATAGCACCTCTATGTTTGGGAGCCAGGAACACTGAGCTGTGTGGATGGTGGGGGGTGGGGGGGTGTGGGGCAGTAGAATGTGGGAAGAGAATCAGAGACACATTAGCCACAGCATGATGTGCAATTAACAGTTTATTGTACTCTTAGAATAAATGATTACCAAACCCTGACTAATGCTGATCTTCACCCATGCCCTCTAGTGAACTACAACTTTCTAATTTTGGGCTGTCGACTGCTTCTTTCAGGTGCTCCCCCAGAATGCACATCGGAGGTAGAGATGTCCAGCTCTGATGCATGCCCAGAAGTCTGTAATGCCCTTGTAGGAAGTCCCCCGGGTGGCTGGGACCTGGACCTGACTTGTGGATGGCACTGTTGTTTCGGTGCCCCCCTGTTCGTCTCGCTGGCCCTGAGATGCCTCAGTGTGAGGAATGGGGGAAAATTGGAAGGTCTCGGGATGTCCGGGAGATCCTGAATGGAAGACCTCGGTATGGGCTCAAGCCTTTCCTCCTCCTTTGGGGTGTCCAGAAGTCCCGGGGACACTCCATGGGATGCCAAGGTAGCTGAACTGAGCTCCACAAGGCTCAGCGTCATCTGGCTCTGCCAGTCCTGGAGGCTCAGATGCGTCTGCCCCATGATACATGAACCCTCAGCCCTGGCCCTCAGACTGGGCCAAACTCTGGAGTCCCTCTGCTAGAGCATTCTGTAAGCGAGTCAGGCTCTGGAGCCCCTCAGCAATAGCCCTCTGAGCCTGGGCTAAGTTGTCGACCTGCTGTGTCTGCCAAATGCCAGCGGGAGTCCCAGCCATGGCCAGCAATGTCTCCCACATGCCCCAGACACCCATGGCCATCGAACGTTGTGCCTCCTGGATGCCAGAAACACACTTGCCTGTGACCCGCTGTGTCTCCAGGATGGCCTGCACACTGTCATCCATGAGGATAGACCCCTGAGCCAGACTTTCCTCTGTGGTCGCCATCCTCGCAGTGTTGGCCTGGGTCTCACACTGCGTCGGCACCACCTCCTGCAACAGCACTCTGACTCCCCTAAACAGCCTTGCAGTTACAGCATGGTTGCTGACAGCCCTTCCACAACTCACCAGGTTTCCTGATGCATCTTCACCAGCCTTGAGGGGAACAAACCCAGAGGACCAGCAGCTGGCTTGGGGACAGCTGAATCCTGGCCTCCAGTAGACCTCCATGTGCCCGAGCCCTTGGATGTGCCCGCCTCTACCCAATGTGCATCAGCGGCTGTGATGTGTTCACCAGATTATGATCCAAGAGCCTCAACACTAAAGCGGTGATCATCTCTACGTTGGTGGGTTGTGTGGTACAAGCTGGTGCTGCCCTCAGGGGATTCCTCAGTGCCTCCCTCCGAGGTGTCATCCAGGGAGTCGTGGGCAGTTTGCTTCAGAGCAGCAGGTGCAGTGGCAACACCTGAAGGGCTGTCTGGATTCAGACTTGGAAAAAAGAACACACATTAGGGGGAGGGAGGCAAAACATTCCAATGCAGCATTGCACTTACTTAGAGGAGGACCTAGGATGAGGGTATGCTTCTGCTCACTTGCATCCTGTACACTGACCTGGCTGCCAGTGGCCACTCAGTAAGGCCCATCGCCCTCTGCCATCTCCATGGCGCACTTCTCCATGCTTCTCAGCTGCCCCAGGTCAGGCACACCACCGCCAGCCTGTGTGTCTCCCGTGTGGATGTTCTTTTCCTGTGGGAATGTAAGTTGGATAGCAAGCATAGCATTAATATATTGCAGAGCATGGTGTGCAATGCGTGCCTGTGTCTCGGGCATTGTGTTCCCAGGCAGTTTCGGGAAAGCGGTCACCACTGAAGGAAGCTCATTGAGAGGTGAGGGGACGGGGTTAGATTCTGTTCCTGGGGGAAGGGTAATTTATTGCATGCCCTTCAGGTGTCTAAACAGGGTTGGAAATTCTTGCCAAGCGTTTGCAGGGTTCCAAGTGGGATGCTTACTCACCCTTGCTGCTCGCAGAAGGTCGTACTTTTTTTGTGAAGCTGCCTGCCAGAGAGCAGTGTCAGGCTCCTGGCACTCACCACCTCTGCCACCTCCTCCAACATTGCTGTGGCAGACGCACCACTTAGGTTAGGGCCCTGGCCAGGGAACAGGCGATTACGCCTCTCTTCCATGGCATCTAGCAGGTGCACCTGGTCTGCCTCCAAAAATCTGGGAGCTGGTTTCCATGCAGCCATCTTTGTGGCATGACTGGCTGTACATCCATTCCTGCAGCTTATATACTGCTCTGGCTAATGAGGGGAGTGAAGGTGCAGTGAGTGCAGCTAGTCAAGGGCTCACTGGCAATAAATACTTGTGAGAAATTTTGAAGGCTGCATTCAGTTGAGTGTCATGTATCCCTTGAGGTGCTGATTGGTTGCCATTCAATAGGCTGATGTGTCCGGTGGGTGCAATACTCAAGGCTCCCATTCAAGAGAGAGAATGATGACAAACTGGGCTTGTGCATGTCAGCACAATGCTAGTTCTCTGCAGGGCACCAGTGAGGACAGAATGTTCAAGGAATGGAGGGATGACCTGTATTATCAGGAAAGTTTGCAACTTTCATTTGCAAGTGGTGCCAGTCTCATTGTTAACTGAAACAAGATTTTGTGGAATATTGGAAAAAGACAGGTATATCGTACCAGATCACAGATTAACCTTCCCCTAACTGAGTAATGTGAAAGGTTTTAGGCGTGCTATTATCAGCTAATTACATATTGTGTGCGTTTGTTAACATTCATAGCCCCAATCAACCCAATTTTCTCTCTTTTACTTATTTTGCATGGGACTGGCACCACACTGCTTGCGTTGAGTCTTGCAGTTCATAGGAACCAATATTCTTATATTGCTGTTCCTTCACTGTCTTTGGGTTAAAATCCTGGAACTCCCTCCCTACCAGTGCTGTGGGTGTATCCCCATCACACTGCCTGCTGCAGTTCAAGAAGGCAGCTCCCCACCAACTCCAGCCACACACTTCAATGTACCCAGAAGTATGCAGGGCCAGGCAGAGATACCTGCGAAGAACAATGACCCTGTGCCTGGAGACTCCAGTCCTTTCATGGAAAATAGCCAGCCACCTCATATATGGGATGTTCCAGCCTCCACTCACTGCATCTTGAAGATATTGACTGCTCTGCACAAGCGAGATGGACAGCATATGGCAAATAAGAACATCGTTGGAGATGTCAATGGGGTTTGCAGCCATGCCAAGGTCTTTGATTATTTATTTACTCAAGGCATTTTGGCTTTATTGGCTGGGCCAGCATTTATTGCCCATTTGTAACTGGCCTTGAGAAGGTTGTGGGGAGCTGCCTTCTTGAACCACAGCCGTCCATGTGATGTGGTTACACCCACAGTGCTGTTAGGGAGGATTTTCCAGGATTTTGATCCAGCGACAATGAAGGAATGACAATTTATTTCCAAGTCAGGATGTGAGTGGCTTGGAGGGAAACTTCCAGGTGCCAGTGTTCCCATGAACCTGCTGCTCTTGTCCTTTCAGATGATAGTGATCACGGGTTTGGATAGTGTTGTTGAAGGAACCTTGGTGAGTTCCTGCAGTGCATCTTGTAGATAGTACAAATTGTGACTAGAATGCAAAGTACTACGCCATGCCACCAAAAGGGCAGCTGAACAGTCAACAGTGGCAGAAAATGAAAGAAAGACACAAGAAATAGGAGCTGGGGTAGATCATATTACCCATTGCGCCTGCTCCACAATTCCCACCCATTTCCCATAGACCTTAACTCCCTTAGAAATGCAATCCAAGCCTTAAATATATTCTTTGATGTAGTACTCACAACGCTCTGGGGTAGAACATTCCAAAGACTTGCAACCCTCTGAGTGAAGTATCTCCTCTCAACTCAGTCCTAAATGACTGGCCCCCATCCTGAGACTGTGTGCCTATGTTTTAGACTCTCCGACTAACAGGAGCAATCCCCCAGCATCTACCTTACCAAGGACCCTCAGAATTTTGCAGTTTCAGTGAGATCGCCTCTTGACAGAGGCAGGACCCTCTATTTGCTCAACACCCAAGCTACTATGGATGAGTGGAAATGAATGTTGCAGGTATGAAAAGGACAGCAGCCAGTAGCCACAAAGTATCGATGCTGTGCTATTTGCAAGTGCCACAACTGGTTGCGCCAGTAATGACTTCCTTCTGCAGATCTGGCCGATGAAACCTTTAAAAGCTGCTGAGTAAGATAGACGAGAGGCTTGCTGAAGGCTATGGCACGAGAGGATCATCACGCTGCCAATGATTGGTCTTCGGGGGTGCAGCTCACTTTAGGGGGCAGCATGCATGGAATGGATGGAGGGTAATGAAAATGCAAACAGGGCTAGGAATGACAAAATAAATGGTGGAAAATTGAGAAGTTTAAGAGAATAGAGGGAACGTGGCGTGTCTGCAAGACAGGTAGCAGACGTTCCTTTTTTAACCAAGGTACAAAATATAATAACAGGAAGGCTATACCAGAGTTGTATAAAACACAAGATAGATCACAGCAACGTGTGCAGTCCGAGCAGGGCATTACAGGAAGAATGTGGTCAAACTAGAGAGGGTGTAGCGAGCTCACTGCAGAATCAGAGCAACAGAGCTGGAGCTGAAATCAGCTGGAGCTGGGCACAGGTTTTTGGCAGAAGTGGTTTGCTGTGAGCTGGATTGCCCCATTCCTTACAATGCATCTCAATTTCACAAATGTGTTTGAAAAGCTGCAATAGGGTAACACAGTATGTCTCAATCTGCTACCAATATTTATACTGAGGGCCTCGGTGTACTATGTAAGATGTCGTGACTGATGAGGGCTCTGGTTGAACACACGTATCGGCAGTTTATTACTAACAACATTCACTTCCAGTGAACTTGCTGCACGCACTCTAGTCTGACCACACGCTTCCTGTAATGCTGTGCTCAGACTGTACACATTGCAAGTTCCTTGTCTAGGCAGGGTCCTCACATTACTTGGCTATATGCCTGACTCACAAGAAGTATACAGAGGCTCACTGATACAGGCCACAGGCAGTAGTGAGTATCTGCAAAAGAGAACACAGGCAATGATGAGCATCCAACATAGAGGCTGTACTTTTATCCTTCAGCCTCACTCGTGGCAATGTTACGGTGATGCCTCAATGTAGCTTCGTAAAGGTACTCGTCATAGGCTGCATTGACTTGCTAACAATTTAAGCTTTATTTATTAGTGTCACGAGTAGGCTTACATTAACACTGCAATGAAGTTACTGTGAAAATCCCCAGTCATCACATTCCAGCACCTGTTGGGGTACACTGAGGGAGAATTTAGCATGGCTAATGCATCTAACCAGCACGTCTTTCAGCCTGTGGGAGGAAACCAGAGCACCTGGTGGAAATCAATGCAGACACAGGGCGATTCTGTGCAGACTCTGCACAGACAGTGACCCAAACCAGGAATCGAACACAGATCCCTGGTGCTGTGAGGCAGCAGTGCTAGCCACTGTGCTGCTGTGCCGCCCACTATCACAACATAGAATAATAAGTAAGAAATTCTACTGTGCATTATTCATTCTCTTAATAGAGAGAGAACTGAAAGCAAGAGTTAAGGAGAACATTCTAGGCATGAGAGATTTAGCAGTTGACACATGGGCACCAATAGTGAAGCAATGAAGAATGCCAAGAGGTCAAATTATATGAACAGGGAAATCATAAGAGGGCTGCAGGGTTGAAAGAAGTCACAGAGATGGTTGGTGTCGTAGACCCTGGGGGGAATGTTACGTATATGGAGATGCTGGCGTGGGACTGGGTAAACACATTAAGAAGTCTCACAACACCAGGTTAAAGTCCAACAGGTTTATTTGGTAGCAAAAGCCACTAGCTTTCAAAGCACTTGTCCTTCATCAGGTGAGACTTCTTATTGGGGGTGTTACAGACTCAGAGAGGCTGTGGAATGTGGGATCGATTATCAAGGTTTGTCGAGGCTGGAGAAAGTATCAGAGATCGAGTGGGTTGTAGATACTGCAAGGCTCCCCGTGGTGTGTGTCAGTATGTACATGGGCTTCTGGGAAGGATCTCAGTGTTTGTAAGCAGTTCCTGGAGAAAGCATTTATGCTCCTCTTCATCACCCCATACTCCTTCTCCTCATTCTCCTCCTCACTCTCACTCCCTATCTTTCTTTTCCTCCTTACCCCCTATATCCCTCCCATCCAACATTACTCTACTCCTCCAACTTGTTACCTGTCAGTGTGCACTGGGACAATTCTACTCCTAGCGCATGTTGATGACTAAATATTGCCATTTCTCATTTAAAAGGACTCTGGTGTCCTGCCATGTTAACTTGCTCAGTTCCATCTTTGGTCCTAGCTATTGTTTTTGGCAAATCAAATAAACTAATTTACATAAACTGAGGGACACATCAGAAGGGTCAGCCCCCAAAAAGAAAGAAACTGCCCAAACAAAAGACAAAGCAGAAACTCAAAACATTAAATCACAAGTCCCTGCAATGCCCAACGAGCATGGAAGGCTTCAATGGTGCCCTCGGACACCGCATGCTCTCATTCTGGGGATACCCAGCCATGAATGTAGCCACGGTAGAGGGGCAGACAGTCAGGCCGGACGACCCCCTCAGTCGCCTGCTTCCTGGACCTGTTAATGGCTCGTTTGGCTGGGCCAGGACCAAGTTCACGACGAGCTTCTCTGCCTTCCCCGCTCCCTTCCGCACCAGGTGCCCGCAGGTCAGGAGCGTGAGACTGAAGTGCAAACATCAATAAGAGATAACTGAAAAAGAAGTGCAGCCTCTAACATTTAATGTAGACATGGTCCACAGACTTCACAAGATTGCAAAGAGGACAGGTTGCTTGTGAGCCTGTGAACCGGTGCAATTTACAGTTGTATGGAACTGCATCTTTGGACCTAGCCTTTGCCTACAACACCACTCTCTGATGTAACAAATTAACACAGTCAAACTGCATATGCACTACATTGACAGGAAACGTAGCCTAAATACTTGGAGCTGAAAACATTGCACTGACATGTAAAAGGAGCTGTGTTGTTTTACAAAAAGGTTCGAACTTGTTGGGCTGTGTGGCCTTCTCTTGTTGTACTGTTACATAAAACACTGACCAAGCAAGAACATTCATGCCAGCGGTGATTCAGGTACTGTGGGTTTTAACCGGATCAATAAGTAAATAAGATTGTTGAGATTTAGGCTTCTTATCTTGAAGCAGAAAAGGATATTCAGGATTCGGTATTATCACTGATAGAGAGTCGTTTTGATGTTTTCTAACAACGACTAACAGCTCATATTGGAGATGGATGCTCCAGAAAACGAATTTGAAAGCAGTACAGTATAAACGATCACATTCTCAACTTCTCCGCCTCTTGCTGTCACCCACTGGACGCGATCTTACTGGTTTATCGCGTCAGTCGATCAGTGTGGCAAGCCGGGAAGATAATGGGAGAGGCGAAGTATAAGGTCTGTGCTAGGCAGGAACCGGTTTGGTATCTTCCTGGCATGAACAGAGTGGTGAGGTGGTAACATCGAGCGGTAAGGTGATAAGATCAAGCGGTGAAGTGGTAAGATTGAGTGGTGAGGTGGTAAGATCAAGTGGTGAGGTGGTAAGATCGAGGGGTGAGGTGGTAAGATCGAGCGGTGAGGTGATAAGATTGAGTGGTGAGGTGATAAGATCGAGTGGTGAGATGGTAAGAACAAGCAGTGAGGTGGTAAGATCGAGTGGTGAGGTGGTAAGATTGAGTGGTGAGATGGTAAGATCGAGTGGTGAGGTGGTAAGATTGAGTGGTGAGATGGTAAGATCGAGTGGTGAGATGGTAAGATTGAGTGGTGAGATGGTAAGATTGAGCGGTGAGGTGGTAAGATTGAGTAGTGAGATGGTAAGATCGAGTGGTGAGATGGTAAGATTGAGTGGTGAGATGGTAAGATTGAGCGGTGAGGTGGTAAGATTGAGTGGTGAGATGGTAAGATTGAGCGATGAAGTGGTAAGATCGAGGGGTGAAGTGGTAAGATTGAGTGGTGAGGCGGTAAGATCGAGCGGTGAGGTGATAAGATCGAGTGGTGAGGTGGTAAGAACAAGCAGTGAGGTGGTAAGATTGAGCAGTGAGGTAGTAAGATTGAGTGGTGAGATGGTAAGATTGAGTGGTGAGGTGATAAGATCGAGTGGTGAGGTGATAAGATTGAGTGGTGAGGTGATAAGATCGAGTGGTGAGGTGGTAAGAACAAGCAGTGAGGTGGTAAGATCGAGTGGTGAGGTGGTAAGATCGAGTGGTGAGATGGTAAGATTGAGCGATGAAGTGGTAAGATCGAGGGGTGAAGTGGTAAGATTGAGTGGTGAGGCGGTAAGATCGAGCGGTGAGGTGATAAGATCGAGTGGTGAGGTGGTAAGATCGAGTGGTGAGACGGTAAGATCGAGTGAGTTGGTAAGATTGAGTGGTGAGGTGGAACGGTCGAGCGGAAGGCAAAAAATTAGTTTAATTCCTGGTTTTTCTCCTCCCCAGTGTTTTGCCAGCAAAATCGGCTTTGTGTCCTCGGCTGATTTAAATATTAATGACATGCTTAGCATGGGGAGCATTGGGGGAGGTAAGCATGTTTATTGGTGGGAGGGCACGCAATGTTGCAGGTCATTCTGTGGGTCAGATAAGGTTCACTCCAAAGGTCCACACCAGGTTTGATGGGTTTATTTCATTAAAAATATTCTCCTGGCACTGTGTTAAGGAAGCATATTAGGTACATTGGGAGATTGGGGTGCCCCTAGAGCTTGGCAGCCAGCTTCCTCCCTGCTGGTGAGAATTGTATCCTGGCACTTATTGTTTGCACTCGGTGTCAAAAGATTGCATTTTCAAACTCGCGCGACAAACAAGTCTGAAACTCTCCCCTTTTCTTGCTCGTTCGGCACTTTGAATTTTTTTTGTAAAATTCTGGCATTAGAAAACTTTTGGGAAGATTGTGCCTGTTGGTGGGGTTACCAAAGTGACTGGTACTGCCTTAACTTTGGACAATAGAAGACATACAAAGCCAGTGTCTCAGTTTAAAGATATAACATTATTTAGACCAATGGCTGCTCGACCATCAAAGAGGTCAGGGCAGCTCTGAGATGGAACAGCTAGATCTCTCCAATGAAATCTGATGTCTACAGTTTAAAACAGATCAATTATAGGTTTTCTTATTAATTACTCCTGTCTTTCAGTAGCTTTAAATCAATCATCTTCCAGATACATAAATCAACAATAATGCCTGTCATATACCGTAACTAATTGCATCTTACCTGCTGGCATATTGACATTTTAGTATCCATAAAATCTGAAAGCTAACTCCCGTCTTGGCTGACCTCACTTCCTGTGTTGCCTAGTTACCTCAGAATGTTAGCCCAAAGTTCAAATGAATGTTCTCATTTGTTCCCTTAAAGGTCACTGTCAAACCAGATTAAACGTGATGTGTAGATGCTAGTGTTGGACTAGGGTGGACACAATAAGAAGTTACACAATACCAGGTTAAAGTCCAACATGTTTATTTGGAATCACGAGCTTCAGAACGCTGCTCACCTGATGAAGGAGCAGTGTTCTGAAAGCTCATGCACTATTCTGAAAGCTCATGGCAGTGCCCTGGTGTGAGACCTCTTACTGAAACCAGATTAGTACCTGACACCAGGCCTGGGCATGCATCCATCTTGTCTGGATGCATGCCCAGTGAATAGACCCTATTCATGAAACGTGATTAAATGTTCTCTCCATCTGAAACATGATTTATAAATCTTGCACATTCTCAAGGTCTAAACATTCTATTGGAATATGGCTTTTGCCCTAATGCTTTTTACCATGATGCCTAACAGCAAATTGCTTTTGGCTAAAATGAACACTGTATCTTAAAAAACACATTAATACATTCAAAATATCAGCATACATGTTTTACAACCATAGGCTGGAATTCTCCCATCCTGCCCACCACTGGAATTTTGGTGGGCGGATTGTGGAGAATGTGAAACGCCATTCATGGTCGGGTGGGAATTTCTAGCTTTTTGACCAGCGTGGCCAAAGAATTCCACTCATAATCACTTGTCCAAATCTCTTGCTGCATCTCATATGTGTAAATAGCTTTCTTGTTAGCTCATAAGCTTGTTTTAAAAGTCATTTAACTTAATGCTGCTATTTGTGTCAGTGCCTTAAAGTCTAATGATTTAAACATCTGACCAATCTGATGGGTTCTCCCGCTTACAGTGCCCATTGTGTTGACTATGAACCACCCATAGGTAAGAAAGATGGGTCCCAATATTGACACAGTGACATATCACAGTTCATGGTGCAGCTCAATTCTCAAAGCAGAATATTATTCACATCATATCAATTGCAGCAAACTTCAAATACACCCTGCAGAAATTGCACAGTAAGGATAGGACTTGAAAATTTGCTGTGAAACCTGTTCCACTCCAACACACTGGTCCCTATTTGATGCTTTAAGAAGTGTTAATTTGTTAAGGGCAGCCTTCTGCCGATCTGTGCAGGAAATCCCACCTGAGAGCTGCCAACGGTCCTCTGGTCCCAGCAGTACCACTAGAATGGTGGCAACTCCAAGGTTGCTAAAAAGGAACCAAATTCTCAATGAGATCTTGGAGTCTTCGTACATCAGTCGCTGAAAGTAAGTGCGCAGCTACAGCAGGCAGTAAAAAAAGACAAATAGTATGTTGGCCTTCATACCGAGAGGATTTGAGTATCAGAATAGAAATATTCTACTGCAATTGTAGAGGGTGTTGGTGAGGCTGCACCTAGAGTATTGTGTCCAGTTATGGTGTCCTTATCTGAGGAAGGAGGTCCTTGCTATAGAGGGAGTACAGTGAAGGTTTACCTAGCTGATTCCTGGGATGTCAGGTCTGCCATATGAGGGAGACTAAGTCAGTTGGAATTATATTCACTGGATTTAGAAGATTGAAAGGGGGATCTCATAGAAACGTACAAAATTCTAACAGGGTTAGACAGGGTCGATTCAGAAAGAATGTTCCCAATGATGGGGGAGTCCAGAACTAGGGGTCATAGTTTGAGGATAAGAGGTAAACCTTTTAAAACTGAGGTGAGGAGAAATTTCTTCACCAAGAGGGTGGTGAATGCATGGAATTCACTATCGCAGAAAGTAATTGAGGCCAAAACATTATCTGATTTCAAGAAGAAATTAGATATAGCTGTTGAGGTTAAATGATCAAGGGTTATGGGAGGAAGTGGGGATCAGGATATTGAATTCGATGATCAACCATGATTAAAATGAATGGTGGAGCAGGCTCGAAGGGCTGAATGGCCTACTCCTGCTTCATGTTTCAATGTTTCTATGTAAGCTGGACATCAGGTAAGTTGGGGGTTAGGGATTCTTGGCAAGGCCACTTGAGGAGGCCCTGAGTTGCGGGTGGGGGGAGTTGGGATGTATACAGGTCAGGGGGAAGAGGGCACCCAGAATGAAGGGGAGGAAAGGGACAGATAGATTTGGAGGGCCTTCAATCTGAAAAGGAGGCCCCTGAAGGAAGTATCACCCTTTATTAATAGTTGGCCTCAACTGGCATGAGGGCAATGGGCTGTGCTCAACCAGGTTCAAGACTTGAGTACTTGAGTGAGATTTCCATAATACCTCTTGCTCCACTGGTTGTGGCGAAATAAGGGTCAGAGCTGAAGGTAAGGGTGCAGTACGCAGATGCCCGTGTGACATGTACTGCAAACATCATTATGTCCTATTGTTTCAAGTGGCAATGTCGCAAAGATACTGTCCATTGAAACTGTAGTGCAGATGGCACCACACAGATTGTCTTTATTGTGACATCTGCCCTCCTAGAATGCCCATTGAATAAATGATGACTGAATGGACTGATATGTTTGCGTCCTCACTCAGATGCGGCATCCACCAGTGACCTGGATCATCCCGAGATCTCCCAGTACTCTCTGAGGAAAACACCCCACTGCAGAAGCATCACACCCTCTCTCAGAACCAGGCACCAGCACAGGAGGTCACTGCCCGTGTCAGATGGATGAGGCACCTTGTGTCCCTGCTAGGTGCCCATCTATCAATGGTGATCAGGGAAGTGCAGGCACATCTCACAAGTTATCTCTATTCCCTGTGGGCTCCAATTAGGGCGCTGCAGATGAGGGAAGCAGTTCCTTCGCCCCACTGCCAGTGGCCATTACATCTGACAACGCTGTGACATTGGAGGAATGCCCAATGATGGAGCTGGTTGCTGTAAAAAACAGAATGGGTATCAACCTGTTTTGCACATGCAGCAAGCTAAAAATGGCATGGGTAACATACAATCGCTGCAAAATGGATATTTCATGGCTTTAATTGTTGGCTGATGTGCATACATACCTGCCAGCATTAAAATCGTACAGGTACACAATGATAGAAGGAAACGTGCCTGACATCTTATCACTAGAATTTACATCCTTCTGGGTCAGGCATGCACTGGGCGCAGACAGGTAAAATTCTGGCTCTGGACAACATTCAGGCTTGGGCTGATAAAGTGTCATGTTGGTGGTCTCTCAATTAGAGGATGACATCTGAGTGTTTGCCATGGGTCTTCAGATGACTGAAGAAGCCGATTCTTGCTCAAAGATCTTTGAGTAAAAGGGGAGCATGTCTGACAAGGTAATGGGATCCGGAGTGCAAGATTGCTTCTTTTGCTTTCCTTCTCTGGTGCTTATTTGTTTCATCATTTGAATGAAAGCCTGATGCAGCTTAATAGACACAATTGTCACCATTAGTTACTGGCAGTCATTAAGGTCGGTGCTGCTGTACTTCAAAGAAGACATTAGGATACCTTTGAAGTGTAGGGTAGATGCAAGAGTTCTGCCTGCATTTGTGGGACTGGTTTCAAGAAGGACACCATTGTTCATTCAACAGTCAACCCATTGAATTCATATGAACATATGAATATATGAAATAGGAATATAAGTAGGCCATTCAGCCCCTTGAACCTGTTTTGCCATTCAATACAATCATGACTGATCAGAGGTAGTAGCAGAGTCACTGTTGATGGCAATTGTCCAATGTTCCTATGTGTCACAGATATAAAATCCAGGTCTCACAGTAGTACAGAAATGTGATGACAATTGATATGCACATTTGGATTTTTGGTTATCCTACGGAGGTCTTTGTTATCAAACACTCGCTGCTGTTGTTTGTCAATTGGCTGAGCTGGTGCATCTGATCAAATGGTGGATCTCCTCGCCAGTAATAGGTTTTGACAAAGATGGCTGCCAAGTGGCAAATTACATTCACGCCATTTAAGTACCAGACAATGACCACCTCCAACAAGGGAGAGAATGTAACCACCTTCCCTTAACACTCAATAGCTTACCATCACTACATTTCACATTCTCTGCATTCCATTCACCAGAAACTTAATTGGACCAGTAATATAAATGCAGTAGTCCCAAGAAGAAGTCAGAGACTGTGAATTCTGTAATGAGTAACTCACTCCTTGGCTTCTACAAAGCACAAGTCAGGAGGTTAATGGGATATTACCCAGGTGTCGGCAGTTCAATAATAGTTAAGAAGTTTGGCACAATACAAAACAAAGCAATCCATTTGATAAAACAGCCATTCACTTCTTAAACATTCACTCTCTCCACCACTAATGCATCTGGAAGCAATATGGTATACAATGATTTACCAAGGCTTCTTTGACAGCACAATCTTTACCTAGAAGGAAAAAGACAACAAAAACATGGATCACAACCATTTGCAAGTTCTCCTCCATGCCATGGATCTTCCTTCGCTGTCGCTGGGTCAAAATCCTAGAATTCTCTCCCCAGTAGCACAATGGGTACACCTACACCACATGAACTGCATTACTCAGGAAGGCAGTTCACCTCTGAGGGGCAGTTAGAAATGGCCAATAAATACTGACCTGTCAGTAACATTCACTTGAATAAAAGAAAGATATGTGCAGCATTAATTAAACTCGATTTTTCTCATCTAGTGATTTTCAGAGTGCAATATCTCTTGCAGAAGTGGCACTTGAAGGTTAGTGAAGTACAACAGACTCAAAAACTAGACAATTCTGTATTTTACATACGGGACAACTTGTTTCCATACTGTATTTTTCATGGTGTATGAAGAATATTTGGGGGAAAAAAAACCACAAGAAAATTGCATGTATTGAAGTTGGATGAAAACATAGTGTAATCATCTTCTGTGCGCGCTCTAATACAACGCATGTCTTGAACTGATGGAACAGTGCAAGTCTGACCTCATCCCCAATTACCAATAAATTAAGATAAAGTTCTCCACTGGTTCAATGATTTTACCCAGTGAGCAGTTAAGACATAAAAGTTTAGCCTCAAGCATCATGCTGAATTAGTGGCAGTTGGGAGAAGACAATCAGCCTGTGTGAGAAAAGCATTGTGAAACAGCACAAATAGTCATATAAGAATGGACTGTCATAATGAGTCAAATAGAACATGTTTGATCTCTCATTTGAGTAGTTGATGGCAGTAAAGTTGTCCTGTAACCCCAGGGAAGCAAAAACAAATTATTGGATGGCATGGTAGCACAGTGGTTAGCACTGCTACTTCACAGCACCAGGGACCTGGGTTCAACCCTAGCTTTGGGTCACTGTCTAAGTGGTATTTGCACGTTCTCCCTGTGTTGACATGGGTTTTCTTAGGGTGCTCCAGTTTCCTCCCACATTCTGAAAGACATGTTGGTTAGATGTTTTCACCCGGACTGTGGCAACTAGGGGAATTTCACAGCAACTGCATTGCAGTGTTAATGTAAGCCTTACTTGTAAATAACAAACTGTAACTTTAAAAAACTTTTTAAATCAGTGTGGACTTGCATTGTGCAAATTATTCTTAGTAGGGGTGGGGGAAGGATTAACTTCAAATGCATGAGTCAGCACTGACGCAGTGTCAATTTATTCTTTCGTGACTTTAACCGTTCTGACAATAGAAGGCAATTCAGTAACGTAACCCAGGAAACATTTTGTTAAACATCACCTGTTAGTACTTGGTACAAGTTAATTAAAGCTGTAAATCAATACCAGTGATACATAGCCTTCCAAAACATCTATATAAAGGCGCTTAAAGTTAGGGCCACAGCGTATACTTAAAGGCTGGAAATCTCCAGCAATTTGTGTCCTGCCACCACTGCCAGTGAGAACAGAGAATTTGGCCCTCAGCCAAATCTCCATTCACTGAAATGGGAACAGAGAATCCCAGCTGCTGGCAAGGTCAGAAAGTGGCACGGTGGTGCACTACTTATCACTGCTGCCTCACAGCGCCAGGGACCAGGGTATGATTCCCAGCTTGGGTCACTGTCTGTGTGGAGTTTGCACATTCTCTCCATGTCTGCTTGGGTTTCCTCCGGGTGCTCTGGTTTCCTCCCACACTTCAAAGATGTGCGGGGTTAGGTTGATGGGCCATGGTAAATTGACCATCGTGTTAGGGGGATTAGCAGGGTAAATGGACGGGGTTATGGGAATAGGGCCTGAATGGGACTGTGGTTGGTACAGACTCAATGGGCTAAATGTTCTCCTTCTATAGTGTAGGAAATCTTTGGGGTGGCACAGTGGCTAGCATTGCTACCTCACAGAGCCAGGGTCCCGGGTTCAATTCTGGCCCCGGGTCACTGTCTGTGTGGAGTTCCTTGTGCCGACATGGGTTTCCTCCAGTTCTGAAAAAGCCGAAATTGGAACTTAACTCTAAGCTCACAGAACGAAAGATGGATACATATTGTGAAGGAAAATGATTGCTTCTCTGTTAAAGCCTTAAAAGTTAAAAATTTTCACAGTTGCTTTCCAAACACAATAGGCCTTTCAAGTTTCCTTTGGAGCCATAGGATTGGATACCAATGTTATTTTTTGATTGCAAGGGAGTATGGTGGTCCCAGACTTAGCTGCAATTGTTTTGAAGCATTTACTCTGTACAAGTCAAAGTTACAGTTTATTTATTAGTCACAAGTAAGGCTTACATTAATACTACAATGAAGTTACTGTGAAATTCCCCAAGTTGCCACAGTCCTGCGCCTGTTCGGATCAATATATCTAACCAGCACATCTTTCAGACCTTCCAGAGGATTCCCGCCACGCACTTCACAGGCAATGGGGCAAGATAGGCAGTTGGCCCCCTCCACCTCCACCTCCAATGTACGTTCTGGAGAGAACTGAGACATAGTGGTAGGCACGTAAGGTTTGGAACAAAGAACAAAGGAAATTACAGCACAGGAACAGGTCCCTCGGCCCTCCAAGACTGTACCGACCATGCTGCCTGACTTAACTAAAACTCCCTACCCTTCCAGGGACTGTATCCCTCTATCCCCATCCTAATCACGTACTTGCCAAGACGCCCCTTAAATATCACTACCGTATCCGCTGCCATTACCTCTTCTGGCAATGAGTTCCAGGTACCCACTACTCTTTGTGTAAAAAATCTGCCTTGTATATCTTCTTTAAACCTTGCCCCTCGGATCTTAAACCTATGCCCCCCAGTAATTGACTCTTCCACCCTGGGAAAAAGCTTCTGACTATCCACTCTGTTCATGCCTCTCATAATCTTGTAGACTTCTATCAGGTCTCCCCTTAATCTCCGTCACTCCAGTGAGAACAAACCAAGTTTCTCCAACCTCTCCTCACAGTTAATACCGTCCATAGCAGGCAACATCCTTGTAAATCTTTTCTGTACCCTCTCCAAAGCCTCCACATCCTTCTGGTAGTGTGGCGAACAGAATTCAACACTATATTCCAAGTGCAGCCTAAGGTTCTATAAAGCTGTTACATGGCTTGCCAGTTTTTAAGCTCAATACCGCAGCCGATGAAGGCAAGCATGCCATATGCCTTCTTGACTACCTTCTCCAGCTACATTGCCACTTTCAGTGACCTGTGTACCTGTACACCCAGATCCCTTTGCCTATCAATACTCTTAAGGGTTCTGCCATTTACTGTATAATCCCTATCTGTATTAGACCTGTGGTAGTAATAGTTGCACTGAGATGGCATGGGTGAAGGGCTGGACTAATTAGATAGTTCTTTAAGCACCTTAATGTTTTCCATTGTGGTGGGAAAAAACCATAAAGATGGATACCTGGCATAAAATAGCTGCCCAGCACACGAAGGGTTAAAAGACATTAAGCAGGCACTGACTTTTAATGCAGGCAGCTACTTGAAATTTAAAACATACAGGACATACAGTTATTTGAATTAAACATACAGGGAACAAATACTGCAGGAAGCCAGGTACCTTAAAGATAAAGATAGTCCTGGGACAAGGGGGTCTGATAGGGAGATTAGCCACAAGTGGGAATGGGAATACATAAATGCAGGAAAACCAATTACTGTATGAATAGACCAAAACTAAGTCATTGATAAAGAGGAGATGTATCCATTCATGGAACAATGCAATATTGAAATGTTCATGTCTGTATCTGTCTATAACGATGTGTTAAACGATCGTTCACCTACTTGATTACAACAATGTGTTAATGATGTCCGGTCCATCTATTGTGTAAAAGGTATAAAGATGGACCGCTCCGATTGTATCATTGAGAGAAGGAAGTTGCCCAGCACTGCGGAGTGTTAGTGCCTTTTCTCCACGAAGCTTCATTAAATAAAACTGTATTGTTGCACCCCCAGTCTGACTCCAAAGTGGTAATTTCCCACAACACCATTAACATGTTTTTATGTCAGAACTTATTACTTAAATACTGTTATTGTCACCTATAACTGTTTCTTCACCACCCACCTGTGACTAATTTGTCTCGGATTAATCTCAAACAGGAATTCTCATCCATTGATAGTCGCCTGAGGGATGCTTCATGTTGATGTTAGTTGTGGATGCCCCTCAATGTTGTGTCACTGAGAAAATGAAGCCATTTGTTCCCCAGAGCCCATGAGCAAATCCCTCCCCTCCCCCACTCCACCCACCCCAGGGGCCTGTTGGGAGTTTCAAATCCCTTACCTGCTACACGGATGTAGGCCCAGGTGCCAGCATGCATGCAGAGCTCAGGTCAGAATCAGAGTGGTTTGCACCAGGGCATCATCATAATGATGCTTATTGAGTCGTCATCACCCTCTTGCCTGCCAAAGAAACTTGCTAACACACAGTACCCAGGTCCACCACTCTTTTGTGACAATGTTGCAGGAGATAGAAGGACTTTGTTGGGGGGGAAAGGGCTGAATTGGAACCCATGTGCACCAACACAGCCTCCTAGTGAGTGAAGCGCCTGGTGATCAGGGCCTCCCTAGCTGCCCTCGCATGTCTCATTCTGATTGCCAGATCTCCAGTGCCTGGGTGGGTTCCTTAGCGTGCTTCTCCTCCCTTCCTTCTCCTTCTCTTCCTCCTCCCCCTACTGGGCAGCCTCCCTCCTAGTGACCCCCGGGTTGTCGGCTTCCACATCCTCCTATTCCTCCACCAAATGGTCACCTCTCTGCTATTTTTCTTGTCATGATGTGGGTATGCCGGCGTTGGACTGGCGTAAACACAGTAAAAAGTCTGACAACACCAGGTTTTAGTCCAACCGATTTATTTGATAATACTCACAAGCTTTCGAGGCTTCCCTCTTCGTCAGGTGAAACCTCGAAAGCTTGTGAGTATTATCAAATAAATCGGTTGGACGAAAACCTGGTGTTGTCAGACTTTTTACTATTTTTCTTGTCCCCATCCTCCTGCCTTTTCCCTATAACCCCTGATCCCCTTATTAATCAAGAACCTATCTATCTCTGTCTTAAAGACACTCAATGACCTGGCCTCCATCGCCTTCTGTGGCAGAGTTCCACAGATTCACCACTTTCTGGCTCAAGAAATTCCTCCTCATCTCTGTTTTAAAGGATTGCCCCTTTAGTCTGAAGTTGTGCCCTCTGGGGTTCTAGCTTCTCCTGCCAGTGGAAACATCCACTGTGAGTTGAGTGTGTGCACGTGTGTGGTGTTGGGGGTAAGTGAGAAACCTGAGACTGGGGGTAGTGCAAACATACACTTAGAAAAACAAAGCTCAATTCACCAGTGCCTCAGGGGAGAGGTACAGCATTGTTTACTCTGCAACATGCTCCAAAATAGGGCAGATGACTTGGTACAACAAGAGCAGAAGGAGATACCTCTGATGTGGATGTTAAGGGCTGAATATGAAAATAGATTAGCATGTAAAGTTAAAGAAAACCCAAAGATGATTTACCAACATACTAATGGTAAAGGTTCATTGTGGGACCTGTCAGAGGTGATGAAGGAAACTGGTGTGTAGATTCCGAGGCTGTCTCCGTGTTTACAAAGGAAAGGGATGATGCAGATATTGTAGTCCAGGAGGAACACGGTGAGATATTGGATGGGATAATCATAAAGAGAGAGGGAGCACTCAAAGGTTTGGAATACTTGAAAGTTGATGAGTCCCCAGGACCAGATTGATTGTTTCTGAGGCTGTTGGAGGAGGCCAGGGAGGAGATAGCAGATTCTATGTGAATGATTTTCCAATCCTTAGTAGATATAGGGGAGGCACTGGAGGACTGGAGAAACACAAACGTTGTTCCATTGTTCAAAAAGGGATTGAAGGAAATGCCAAACAATTGTAGGCTAGTTAGTTTTACATTGTGATTTGGTTTGATTTATTATTGTCACACATATTGGTATACAGTGAAAAGTGTTGTTTCTTGCACACTATATAGACAAAGCATACTACCCATAGAGAAGGAAAGGAGAAAGTGCAGAATGTATTGTTATAGTCATAGCTAGGATGTAGAGAAAGATCAACTTAATGCAAAGTAGGTCCATTCAAATGTTTGATGGCAGCAGGGAAGAAACTGTTCTTGAGTTGGTTGGTATGTGTCCTTAGACGTTTGTATCTTTTTCTCAACAGAAGAAGGTGGAAGAGAGAATGTCTGGGATGTGCGGAGTCCTTAATTATGCTGGCTGCCTTTCTGAGGCAGTGGGAAATGTAGACAGTGTCAATGGGTGGGAGGCTGGTTTGAGAGATGGACTGGGCTTCATTCATGGCCATTCGTAGTTTCTTGCGATCTTGGATAGTGCAGGAGCTATACAAGCTGTGATAAAACCAGAAAGAATGCTTTCTATGGTGCATCTGTAAAAGTTGGTGTCATGGACATATCAAATTTCCTTAGTTTTCTGAGAAAGTAGAGGCTTTGGCGGACCTTCTAAACTATAGTATTAGTATGTAGGGACCAGGAAAGGTTGTTGGTGATTTGGACACCTAAGAAGTTGAGAGTCAACCACATCATTGTGGCTCTGCAGTCATGTGTAGGCCAGACCAGTGAAGGGTGCCAGATTTCCTTCCCTAAAGGACATTAGTAAACCAGATGTAATACTGCATTGTATTTCTAAAGGTTCAATTTAGAAATCCACAATGTTCCTTTAATTTTAAACTTGACATGAAGTAATATGAATAGAGGTGGAAAAAGTAATTTAGTCAAGTTTCACTGATGTTTTTTGGTCATCAGTAAATTCTTAATTCCAGATTTTATTTTTGAATTTAAAAAACATTATCTGCTATGGCAGGATTCAAACGCAGGTTCCTAGAACCTTAGCTGAGTTTCTGGATTAATAGTTAAGCAATAATACCACTTGGCCATTGCCTCCCCTTAATTTGTGAAAGAGAAATCATGCTTGACAGGTTGATTGGAATTTTTCAAGGCTGTAACTGGAAGACTTGATGAAGGGGATCCCATGGATGTGGTCTATTTGGACTTTCAGATGGCTCTTGACAAAGTGCCACATAAGAGATTAGTGTAAAATTAAAATGCAAGGGATTGGGGGTTGTGTATTGTCAAGGAGAGAAAACTGGTTGGCAGACACAAAACAAAATAAACAAGTCATTTGCCAGATGGCAGGCAGTGACTCGTGGAGTACCACAGGGATTGGTGCTTGGACCCCAGCTATTCACAATATATATTAATGATTTTAGATGAGGGAGCTAAATGTAATGTCTCCAAATTTGCAAATGCCACAAAGCTGGGTGGGAAGGTGAGCTGTGAAGGGTATGCAGAGATGCTTCAGTGTGACTTGGACAAATGTGAGTAGTCAAATGCAGGGCAGGCAGATGCAATAATGTGGATAAATGTGACTTTATCTACTCTGGTAGCAAAATCAGCAAGAGTGATTGTTATCTGAATGGCTATATGCCATGAGACCTGGGTGTTCTTGTATACCAGTCACTGAATGGAAGCTTGCAGGTGGGAAAGAAGCCAGTGGAGTGTACGATCTAGAAAATACACTGCAGGAATTCACCAAGGCTCCTTCGGCACCTTCCAAACCCACGATCACTGCATCCAGAAGGACAAGGGCAGCAGTCAGAGAGGAACACCACCACCTGGAAGTTCCCCTTCAAGTCATTGATGTGACCCCAATTGGTGACGGGAAGATCCCAGAATGGAATCCTGTCTCAAAGACTATAACATTTTTGAAGACATGGAGGAACAGAGCAACAGGACCTCTAATTAATATAGTATCACATAGGAGGGTTATGAGGAAGATGGAAATTTTTGGAATTGAAGGATAAACAGCAGTATGGATACAACATTATCCCAGTGACAAAAAACCGAGGATGATTGTGGATGGATGGATGTTTTTCAGACAGGAGGGTGGTTTGCAGTTGCCATCCCCAAAGAACAGTTTTGGGCCCATTACCCTTTGCAATTTTTATAAATCACCTAGGCTCACACCGAGCGAGCAGCATTATAAAGTTTACAGATGTCAAACTAACTTAGTGGACCATGATCAGGATAACTATAGGTTTTAGGTTCATTTAGGTAGGATATTTAACTGAGTAGTAGTTTATTCCTCCTCAAAAGGATAGAAGGTTATCTTAAACATGTGAACATTCATGACTGATTTTCATTACCTAATTAAGAACATAAATATTGTTAGAATAAACACTCAAAGGTACATCCGTTGACTTGTATCATTAATTACGTGATATGAAGACTTGATATGAATGCTCGAAAGGTTGTGAACCTCTGGAATTCCCTGCCCAGTGAAGTAGTTGAGGCCACCTCATTGAATGTTTTTAAGGCAAGGATAGATAAATTTTTGAACAGTAAAAGAATTAGGTTTATGGTGAGCGGGCAGGTAAGTGGAGCTGAGTCCACGAAAAGGACAGCCACGATCTTATTGAATGGCGGAACAGGCTCGAAGGGCCAGATGGCCTACTCCTACTCCTAGTTCTTATGTTCTCACGAAGCTGCTCTTGGGTTAACCATAGCAGACAATTTCTAACAATTGTAGAAGGTTATCTCAAACATGTAAACATTCATGCTTGATTTTCACTTACCTGATTAAGAACATAAGCATTGTTAGAATAAAAAAGACAAAGATCCATCTGTCTTGATTGTTCTTGGATTAATCACGGCAACCAACTCAAATAATTAACCTACAACAGGTGTATGACATAAAAAATGTACGCAGCACTTTGATCGCCTTAAACCACTTCACAGTCAATGAAATACTTTCTGACTCACTGTTGTAATTAGGAAACATAAAAGCTAATTAATTTCTGCAAACTCTCGCAAAAACCTTCGTGAAAATGATAGGGCAGCATGGTGGTACAATGGTTAGCACTGCTGCCTCACTGTGCCAGGGACCTGGCTTCGATTCTGGCTTTGGCTGACTATCTGTGTAGCATTTGCATATTCTCCCTGTGTCTGCGTGGGTTTCCTCTATGTGTTCCTGTTTCCTTCCACAGCCCAAAGATGTGTGGGTTTGGTTGATTGGCAAATTGGTTGATTGATAAATTGCCCCTTAGGTCCTTGTGCATGAGTCGCAAAAACCCAGCTTGCAGGTGCAGCAGGTGGTCAGGAAGGCGAATGGGATGCTGGCCTTCATAGCGAGGGGGATTGAATATAAAAGTAGGGAGGTCTTGCTGCAGCTGTATAGGGCATTGGTGAGGCCACAGCTGGAGTACTGTGTGCAGTTTTGGGCGCCGCACCTGCGCAAAGATATTTTGGCCTTGGAGGGAGTGCAGAGGAGGTTTACTAGGCTGATACCGGAGTTGAGGGGGTTGAGCTATGAGGAGAGGCTGAATAAACTGGGCTTGTACTCGTTAGAGTTTAGAAGAATAAGGGGAGATCTCATTGAGACGTATAAGATGATGAATGGGATGGATAGGATAGAGGTGGGGAGACTCTTCCCGCTCAAAAAAGACAGTAGGACTAGGGGGCACAGCCTCAAGATAAAAGGGGGGCGGTTTAGAACGGAGTTGAGGAGGAACTTCTTCACTCAAAGGGTGGTGAATCTCTGGAATTCTCTGCCCGTTGAAGTGGTGGAGGCTACCTTGCTAAATATTTTTAAGACGCGGGTTGATGGGTTTTTGATAAGAGAGGGGATTAAGGGTTATGGGGAGAGGGCGGGAAAGTGGAACTGAGCAGCGACAGATCAGCCATGATCTTATTGAATGGCGGGGCAGGCTCGAAGGGCTAGATGGCCTACTCCTGCTCCTATTTCTTGTGTTCTTATGTTCTTATGTTAGTGTTAGGGTACAATATGTGGGGTGGGGGGGGTGGCGGTGGTAGGGCCTGGATGGGATTGTTGTCAGTGGAGGCTTGATGGGCCAAATGGCCTTCTTCTGCACTGCAGGGATTCAATGAACAGATAATCTATTTTTCATTGATTTGGGGGATGAATGTTGGTCAGAGCACCAGGGATAACTCCCCTGTTCTTTTTCAAATTGGAATCATTTAAATTCTTCGAATATGGTAGGTGGGGCCTCAGTTTAAGGTCACATCTAACAGTGCAATGCACTCTCACATAAAAACAAGAATGGTTCTTTGTCACTCTCTGTGGCATTGCTTTAGCTCTGGAAGATGAAACCTAGTGACAGTATACTCTGTTCAAATGCCACATTCACCCAACAGCGGTGACTTACTAAAAAGCACATTGACACCTCCACCTATCCATCCACCAAAACATTGTCATCAAGGATGCTAGCTGTCAAAAACCATTCATGGAACCAATGTCTGCTATTGCTACGTGAGACGGAATTAACTTCATTAGGCACCCAGGTCTGTTGAAATTTGAGGGAAACCTAAATACAGTTGAGCTGGATTCCTCCCACCCTACCCAAGGAATCAATTCCTGGCTCAGAAGTCGAGGAAAATCTGAGAGTTAAAGGATGAGAGACTGCAAAGAATCATCAGTCCAGAGGCCAAGGAATAAAACATTCCAAACACAGGAAAGAGAAAGTGAGGATCAAGAACATGTGAAAAGCAAAGAGGGGTATGCCCAGAAGAAAATGTAAAGAGGAAGAAACTGATCAAGTCCAGATCCAGAAGTCAGACCAAGGGGAAGGAGGATCAACAAAGATCCTATTTAGTACATCCTTCTGAAGGTACCACCCATTGAATCTCAAGCAATCCTATTCCTGTCCATCAAATACAACAATTATACATTTGGAAGAACCTGTTGCTGAGTCATAAATTAATAAAAGTCAGATACTGGAAGTCTCAATGAAGACTAGCCAAGTGGAGGCAAAGAAATTTGTGGAAACTCCAGATCTTCCAAGTCTTCACAAGTCACATGATCAGGGAGACTTGTGAAGCCTCCAGACAGATGTGATACCAGAGGCTCACCGAGAAATGGAGTGGCTTCTAGCAAGAAAGAGAAAGACCTGAGGAGGTGTAAATGTCGGCCGCGAGTTAAATGCCCGCGCTAGAGGGAAATTTGGAAGGTTTTATGCTGGGGTTAGCACTCCCACCTGATAGGTACTAATTTATTCATAACTGACAACCTGCTGACCAGGTTCGAGACTGGGATGCCATTTTTAAATGTCAACCCAATCTCTGCACTCTGAGACAGGCGCTCCCCCTAACAGAAAAACATAAATGGTAATCCTCACACTGACCAGGGGGACATCACCAAACCCTGACCAAAGAGGAGCATCTTGATCTCCCTTCGTGGATGAATGCACCCATTGCCCCTGAAAGCCACTCAGTTTAGGCCTAATTGACAGTCTGTGGTTTAACTTTCTCCTTTGAAAACCAGAGGAAATGAAACCACAGGTTAGAATCTGCCAACATTGTGGTCAAGATCAATGAGGTACATGAGGCGCATGCAATCATGAAGCATAATGAAACTATACACAGGTAGCTTGAGGATGATAGAAATCCATTGAGGTGACAACTGAATCCTTTATGAGATATTTTACGAGGGCTAAAAGGGGTCACAAGAAAGCATTGGCCAGCAGGATTAAGGAAAATCTCAAGGCTTTTTATACATATATAAAGAGCAAGAGGGTAGCCAGGGAGAGGGTTGGCCCACTCAAGGACAAGGGAGGGAATCTATGTGTGGAGCCAGAGGAAATGGGCAAGATATTAAATGAATACTTTGCATCAGTATCCACCAAAGGAAAGGACTTGGTGGATGAGAAGTCTGGGAAAGGGTGTGTAGATAGTTTGAGTCCTGTTGAGATCAAAAAGGAGAAGGTATTGGGGTTCTTGAGAAACATTAAGGGAGACAAGACCCCAGAGCCTGATGGGATATAACCCAGAATACTGAGAGAGGAAAGGGAGGAAATTGCTGGGGCCTTGAGAGAAATCTTTTTATCTTCACTGGCCACAGGACAGGTCCCAGAGGATTGGAGAATAGCCAATGTTGTTCCTTCCTTTAAGAAGAAGAGCAAGAATAATCCAGATAATTACAAGCCAGTGAGCTTTACATCAATGGTAGGAAAATTATTGGAGAGGATTCTTTGAGAAAGGATTTATTCCCACTTGGAAATAAGTGGATATATTAGTGAGAGGCAACATGGTTTTATGAAGAGAAGGTTGAGTCTCACGAACTTGATCAAGTTTTTTGAGGAAGTAACAAAGATGATTGATGAGGGTAGGGCAGTGGATGTTGTCCATATGGACTTTAGTAAGGCCTTTGACAAGGTCTGTCACAGCAGACTAGTGTAGAAGGTGAAGTTGCATGGGATCAGAGGTGATCTGGCAAGGTGGATACAAAACTGGCTCAGTCACGCGGATTGCAACAGACACCTCCAGATGCTGAAAGGTGCCCTCATAAGAATAGGATATGGTGCTCGACTCATCGATTGACAGTTTCGACATGCCACAGTGAAAAACCACACCGACCTCCTCAGAAGACAAACACGGAACACGACGGACAGAGGACCTTTCGTCATTCACTACTCCGGAGCCTTCAACATGTTCGGTTACGTTCACCTTAGTGATGGAAAGGGACGGGCATGAGCCTCGGGACGGGCATGAGCCTCGGGCCGGTGGTTTTAGCTGGGGGAAGGGTAATTATGAGGCTGTTAGGAGGGAATTAGGAAGCATAGGTTGGACTAGGAGATTACAGGGACTGGGAACGTCCGAAATGTGGAGTTTTTTCAAGGAGCAGCTACTGCGAGTCTGTGATAGGTATGGCCCTGTCAGGCAAGGAGGAATTGGTAGGGCTAGGGAACCGTGGTGCACCAATAAAGTTGATTCGTTGGTTAAAAAGAAAAGGGAGGCTTATGTTCGGATGAGACTTGAGGGCTCGGGTAGTGCATTAGAAAGCTTTAGATTGGCTAGGAGGGAGTTGAAGAGTGAGCTAAGAAGGGCTTAAAGAGGACATGAGAAGACTTTGGCTGATAGGGTTAAGGAGAATCCTAAGGCGTTCTATAGGTATGTCAAGAACAGAAGGTTGGTTAGGGCAAGATTAGGGCCAGTTATAGACAGCAGAGGGAAGTTATGTGTGGAACTGGAAGAGATTGGAGAGGCATTGAACCAATATTTCTCTTCGGTGTTCACGCAGGGGGACATGGATATAGCTTAGGAGGACACTGGGTTGCAGGGGAGTAGAATAGACAGTATTACAGTTGATAAGGAGGATGTGCTGGATATTCTGGAGGGTTTGAAAATAGATAAGTCCCCTGGTCCGGATGGGATTTACCCTAGGATTCTCTGGGAGGCAAGAGAAGTGATTGCAGAGCCTCTGGCTCTAATCTTCAGGTCGTCGTTGGCCTCTGGTATAGTACCGGAAGATTGGAGGTTAGCAAATGTTGTCCCATTGTTTAAGAAGGGGAACAGAGACTTCCCCGGGAATTATAGACCGGTGAGTCTCACTTCTGTTGTGGGCAAGGTTTTAGAAAAAATTATTAGGGATAGGATTTATAGTTATTTGGAGAGTAATAAATTGATTGGAGATAGTCAGCATGGTTTTGTGGCGGGTAAGTCGTGCCTTACTAACCTTATTGAGTTTTTTGAGAAGGTGACCAAAGAGGTGGATGGGGGTAAGGCAGTGGACGTGGTGTATATGGATTTTAGTAAGGCGTTTGATAAGGTTCACCATGGTAGGCTTCTGCAGAAAATGCAGATGTATGGGATTGAGGGTAATCTAGGAAATTGGATCAGAAATTGGCTAGCGGATAGGAGACAGAGGGTGGTCGTTGATGGTAAATATTTGTCTTGGAGTTCGGTTACGAGTGGTGTGCCTCAGGGATCTGTTTTGGGGCCACTGCTGTTTGTAATTTTTATTAATGATCTGGATGAGGGTATAGTTGGGTGGATTAGTAAGTTTGCTGATTACACCAAAGTCGGAGGTGTGGTAGATTGTGAGGAAGGGTGTCATAGTCTACAGGAAGACTTAGACAGGTTGCAGAGCTGGGCCGAGAGGTGGAGGATGGAGTTTAATGCGGAGAAGTGTGAGGTAATTCACTTTGGTAGGAATAACAGATGTGTCGAGTATAGGGCTAACGGGAGGACTTTGAATAGTGTGGATGAGCAGAGGGATCTAGGTGTATGTGTACATAGATCCCTGAAAGTTGGGAATCAAGTAGATAAGGTTGTTAAGAAGGCATACGGTGTCTTGGCGTTTATTGGTAGGGGGATTGAATTTAGGAGTCGCAGTGTTATGTTGCAACTGTACACAACTCTGGTGCGGCCGCACTTAGAATACTGTGTGCAGTTCTGGTCCCCACATTACAGGAAGGATGTGGAGGCTTTGGAGAGGGTGCAGAGGAGGTTTACCAGGATGTTGCCTGGTATGGGGGGGAGGTCCTATGAGGAGAGACTAAGGGAATTGGGGTTGTTTTCGCTGGAAAGAAGACGGATAAGAGGGGATCTTATTGAAACATATAAGATGATTAGAGGTTTAGATAGGGTGGACAGTGATAGCCTTTTTCCTCTGATGGAGAAAGCTAACACAAGGGGGCATGGTTTTAAATTAAGGGGGGGTAGTTATAGGACGGATGTCAGGGGTAGGTTCTTTACCCAGAGGGTGGTGAGGGACTGGAATGCCCTGCCTGCTGAAGTTGTAAATGCGCCTAGTTTGGGGGCGTTTAAGAGATCCGTGGATAGGTTTATGGACGAAAAGGGATTGGTTTAGGTTAGTGGGTCATTTTTTTTTTAACTGGTCGGCGCAACATTGTGGGCCGAAGGGCCTGTTCTGCGCTGTAATGTTCTATGTTCTATGTTCTATGTTCTATGTCATTGATGAAGACGAACATCTCGCCAAGGCCATCCCTACACCCCCATTTCTTACCTTCAAATATCCGCACAACCTCAAACAGACCATTGTGCGCAGCGAACTACCCAGCCTTCAGGAGAACAGTGACCACGATACCACACAACCCGCCTCAGCAATCTCTGCAAGACATGCCAGATCATGAACACAGATACCATCATCTCATATGAGAACACCATCCACCAAGTACACAGTACATAGTCTTGCAACTCAGCCAATGTTATCTGCCTGATACACTGCAGGAAAGGATATCCCAGGGCATGGTGCATTGGGGAGACCATGCAGATGATATCACAGCGGATGAATGGACACTGCTTGACAATCACCAAGCAAGAATATTCTCTTCCTGTTGGGGAACACTTCAGCGGTCACAGGCATTCAGCCTCTGATCTTCGGGTAAGCATTCTCCAAGGCGGCCTTCACAACACACGACAGCACAGACTCACTGAGCAGAGACTGATAGACAAGTTTCGCACACATGAGGACGGCCTCAGCTGGAATCTTGCGTTCATATCACACTACTGGTAATCCCCACGACTTGCCTGGACTTGCAAAATCTGACTAACTGTCCTGTCTGGAGACAATACACATCTCTTTAACCTGTACTTAATGCTCTCTCCACTCACGTTGTCTGTACCTTTGTGATTTCATTACCTGTAAAGACTCACATTCCAACCATTATTTTGTAAATTGAGTCTGTGTCTTTATATGCTCTGTTTGTGAATTGAAATCCCACTCACCTAACAAAGAAGCAGCAAGCGCTCTGAAAGCTAGTGGCTTGTACTACCAAATAAACCTGTTGGACTTTAACTTGGTGTTGTGAGACTTCTTACTCAGTCAAAGAAGACAGAGGGTAGCAGTGGAAGGGTGCATTTCTGAATGGAGAGCTGTGACAAGTTCCTCAGGGATCAGTGCTGGTACCTTTGCTGTTTGTAATATATATAAATGATTTGGAGAAAAATGTAACTAATTTGACTCGCAAGTTCGCGGACGACACAAAGTTTGGTGAATTTGTGGTAGTGATAAGGATCATCAGAGGCTACAGCAGAACATAGATCAGTTGGAGACTTGGGTGGAGAGATGGCAGATGTAGTCTAAGCCGGACAAATGTGAGGTAATGCATTTTGGAAGGTCTAATACAGATAGGAAATAAACAGTAAATGGCAGAACCCTTAAAAGTATTGATAGGCAAAGGGATCTGGGTGTACAAGTGCATAGGTCACTGAAAGTGGCAATGCAGGTGGGGAAGGTAGTCAAGAAGGCATACGGTATGCTTGCCTTCATTGGCTAGGGTATTGAGTTTAAAAATTGACAAGTCATGTTTCAGCTTTATAGAACCTTAGATAAGCCGTACTTGGAATATAGTGTTCAATTCTGGTCGCCATGCTACCAGAAGGATATGGAGGCTTTAGAGAGGGTATAGAAAAGATTTACCAGGATGTTTCCTGGTATGGAGGGCATTAGCTATAAGAAAGGCTGGTGAAACTTGGTTTGTTCTCACTGGAACGGCGGAGGTTGTGGGTGACCTGACAGAAGCCTACAAGATTATGAGGGGCATGGACAAAGTGGATAGTCAGAAGCTTTTTCCCAGGGTGGAAGAGTCAATTACTAGGGGGCACAGGTTTAAGGTCGAGGGGCAAGGTTTAAAGGAGACGTACGAGGCAGGTTTTTTTATACAGAGTGTGGTGGGTGCTTGGAACTCGCTGCCAGGAGGAAGTAGTGGAAGCGGATACGGTTGTGACTTTTAAGGGGCATCCAGACAAATACATCAATAAGATGGGAATAGAGGGATATGGTCCCAGTAGGGTAGGGGGTTTTAGTTCAGTTGGGCAGCATGGTCAATGCAGATTTGGAGGGTCGAAGGGCCTGTTCCTGTGCTGTAATTTTCTTTGTTCTTTGTCTTTTTGTATATTGCACTTTGAACTAGTTACAGATCGAGGGCTTGAAGTGCAATAGAGAAGGTTTCGATGATTTCAGGTTGCTGGGAAGCATAAGCAACTTCAAATCAAAGCTGCATGCAGTGCACATCTAAGCAGACAGTAACCCTTCCTAGCCCAGGCCCTCTGCCCCCACCCAGGTGAAATTGGCATCCCTTCTCTGTCAGGTGGGGTCTGCTCACAGCTGCAGCTTTTAAAGGCAGGAAGGAAAATCTCTGCTGCAGAATAGAGTGCTGCAATGATTTCGAATTCTGCCAGGTGACCGGGGGGGTGGGTGGGTGGGAAGGGGGGGGGTGGTGTTGGGGGGATGGCGGGTGTGGGGGGTTTGGGGGGATGGCAGGGATAGGCTGGTGCCTGGAGGTTAAAGTGACCTGGCCACTTCAGAATTTTCACAGCTGACAGGCAGGAAAGCAGGCACTGATCACAGCACTGCCTGTAATCACCATGCCCGGGGTGATCTTCAGGTCTGCCAGGGCGAGAAGTCTAGCCATCACGCCCAAATCTCAGCAGAGAGTGGCGAGGTCAGGTCCCAACCAGAGTCCACCCAACCCTCAGAATTCTTGCAGGACCCAGTTGTAGCCTGGCAGCAGCATCAGCAGAGGGGCAAATGGCCACTGTACCTACCTCATGGAGCCCCCTTGGAGGGACCTGAGATGGAGGGGTGGGGCGGGGGGAGGCGGTCAGATTGGATAAACCTCAGCCCACATGGTGCTTTTTTTGGCAGGGGGAAATTGCCATTCTTTGCTGAGGGGTTGGTAGTTCTTCCTTGGCCCTCAGGGTCCAACATGCCAGTTTATTGATTTGATTTGATTTATCATTGTCATTCCCGACTATATCATTATCATTCCCTATTATAGAAAAGATATTATTAAACTAGAAAGCGTGCAGAGAGATTTACTAGGATGCTGTTGGGATTTGATGGTTTGAATTATAAGGAGAGGCTGGATAGACTGAGACTTTTCTCTCTGGAGCATAGAAGGCTGAGGGGTAATTTTATAGAGGTCTATAAAATAATGTGGGGCATAGATCGGCTAGATAGTCAATATCTGTTCCCAAAGGCAGGGGAGTCTAAAACTAGAGGGAATAGGTTTAAGGTGAGAGGGGAGAGATACAAAAGGGTCCAGAGGGGCAATTCTTTTACACAGAGGATGGTGAGAGTTGGGGAGACAAGCTGCCAGAGGTAGTAGAAGAGGCGGGTAGAGGGGCATATGGGCCAAATGCAGGCAATTGGGACTAGCTTAGGGGTTTAAAAAAAAGGGTGGCATAGACAAGTTAGGCCAAAGGGCCTGTTTCCGTGCTGTAAACCTCTATGAATTTATGTATTAGCATACAGCGAAAGGTATTTTTTTTGTGCGCTATACAGGCAAAGCATACTGCACATAGAGAAGGAAAGGAGTGCAGAATGTAGTGTTACAATCATAGCTAAGATATAGACAAAGATTGACTTAATGCAAGGTAAATCCATTCAAAAGTCTGATGGCAGCAGGGAAGAAGCTGCCCTTGAGTCGGTTGGTACGTGACCTCAGGGTTCTGTATCTTTTTCCTGACAGAAGAAGGTGGAAGAGGGAATGTCTGGAGTGCTTGGGGTCATTGATTATGCTGGCTGCTTTTCTGAGGCAGCGGAAAGTGCAGCCCTCCTGCTACAGATCCTGCTGGGGAGGCATGTGAAGGGTGAGAGCTATTTAACTCTGACTGCAAGCCCGCTAATTATATTTAAATTTGTGGATTTGAATATGCATTGGCATATTAGCAGGCAGGCAGGAGCCCAATCAGCCAATTGGAGCTAATGGGCCCAGAAGAATCCCCACCTCCATAGTTTAAGCACTTGTAAGAGTTAATGTGTGGGAATGTAGAAGCTCCCATAACAGACACGTTTTGTAACAGACCCAAGACAAGGAACCACTTCATTCATGTTTCAGCAGTGTAACATCAGATCATGTATGGCTGCACATAGTTCAGTTGTATCTAATAAACCAGTTATTATTTACACATTCCAACGTCTCGACAATCATTCCTCAGTGGGACTAACCAAAAAACATCACAGCGACCTACTTCAATGCACAAGAATGAATGATTATTTCCCTCAACACTGCTCACGTGGATCAATACAGTTAGTACCTTCTCTTTGTTATATTGTCACTCAGTGCACAGACACACCATCAATTCTATCGTAACGATAATCCATGCATGATATGGCCTAGAATATCTACACAAGGATTTTTTTGATCTGTTATATTTTGAAAAGGCTAAGGGTGAGAGCCTACGACCTTGCCCTGCCCATCAATCAGCATAGTGAGATGGTGTGTGAAATAAAAAGTTGGGTTGCTGCCTATTTTTGCATCGCACGCAATGTAAACGACACTGTTTTGCTAGCACGATTTGCATATTAATAGCATAATTGACATGACAATACATTTGGCGTTGCTGTTTATGGCTTCATCCATACTTACCACCTCACTGGTTGGACCTCACACTGGCAAGGATCATTCATGGTCCCTGCCAATGGGGACTAGGCACGGTGGCCATGCTGGGGGTGGGGGAGGGGGAGCGTGGGATCAGAGGCCATTGCAGCCCCCAGGTGGTTGGGGCATGACTGGGCAGTATGCTAACCTAGCACTGCCCACTAGGCACCCTGGCACTGCTCACCGCTCACCATACAGTACTGGGGCAGTACCAAGAGAGAGGGATCTGGGTGGGGATGGGGCCTGAGTGGATGTGGGGCCCTGCAAGGAGGGGGAAACTCTGCCTGGGGAGGGGCTGGGGTGGTTTGGGTGATCGGAAAGGTGGGAGCTGCAGAAGGGCTTGTGATGGGGGTCTCATCGGGAGGGTCCCGCAGATCCAATGCCAGTGATCGGTGTTGCCATGGAGGGCTATATTGCACTGTTGCTGATGATGGGGCCAGTGGGGGTGGTAGAAAGTCTCCAATTCACTGGGAGATTGGGAAATCCTGCACAATGGAGTCTGAGCATTGTGAAACCAACTTCATCGATGTGAATTGCACTGCTGTCTAAAAAAGTGACAATGTTGTGAGATTTCATTGTCAAACACGCCCAATAATTGGTCTGAAACACATCTATTTTCAGACTTTTTTGACACTTAGGCATGATCTTATGAATAAAATGTCCCAGCATACATTTCCAACAGTTACAAAACTCATGATCCGCTGTAATTATCTATCACCCATCTACAAATAACAAGGCAAAGGGGAGATCTTTCATTTGATCTAGCAAGCTATCAATCTAGGGGAGTCCTAGAGTGATCTGTCGGGACCATGGATGAGCTAGGAATAGCAGAACTGTGTTTTGATTAGATAATCTGCAGAATCCTGGGATTGCTTGTGAGGCCTCCCATGTTCCCTGGGCAAAATATTTTCAAATTGAGCCCGTTTAATAAATAATTTTCTATTTACTACTTTACCCCTCTCTGTTACTATTCCTTATTTAACTCCCTCCCAATTCATCACATTCCCGGGTAACCTCACTGGCTGTTTACCATTGGGGCGATTCTCCGATCTCACCATGCCTGGCGCAGATCGCGCTGCTCCTGGAGAATTGTGTGTGGGCCTAAAAATTAGTTTCATGCCTGGTGCCAAACAGTTGTGGCTCCTTTCTAATCGCACAAGCTGTTTCATATTCAGAGTGGGTGTGAGGCCGTTTTTTGCTTGAGATTGACTGATGTCCTGAGCGAGTTTGACACATGTTCCAGTCCCCTCCCAGAATGCTCCCACCTCTCTGGTGGGGTGTCAAACCAGCGTGAATCATTCCACTAGCGGAGACCATGATGGTCACGCTGGGGGGCTCGAGCCACTAAAGCCCCTGGGTGGCTGGAGACATGTTCGGGCAGTGTCCATCTGGCACAGTAGCAGTGGCCACTGGGCAGCCTGGTAGTGCCAGCTGGGCACTGCTGATGGGGTGGGGTGATTGCGCAGGGGTGTATCATAAAGGCAATCATGATGGGGGGGGGGCATGTTGGGCATATGGGTGTGGCATCAGGCAGATGGACCTATCAGATGCTGGTGACCCGTGTCGAGGAGGGGGTGGTGAAACATGCCGCCCGTTGTGGGTGAGGGGATGCTGATGTACATGGGTGGAGGGATATCCCAGTGCACTGAGATTGGGACACACGTGAAATGGTGCCCAAGTGCTCTGAAGCTGAGCTCACCAGCATGTTGAGGCAACTCCCTACCCCGCCCCCTGTAATACCAGCGCGGAGTTCCTAACACTGCAAAAAAGTGGCTTAAGAGTGGAAGGATTGAGGTGCAGAGTGTGCTGAAAAGACCATCAGCGACTGCTCCTGTTTTCTCGCCATTATGACACTTAGCAATCTTTGGGAGAATCCTGCTCCATGCTTCCAAAAGGTAATTTTCTCTGCTTCGGTCACAATTTATTTATCCTATCCAATCTTTACTGGTTAGCACACTCAGTAGAATGAAGAGGTTAGAATTTCACTTGTGAATGATAAGTCTAACTGTTTTATTCTTTTAACTATGAGGTTATTTTATTATCACCTCATTAACGAGTTCCAGTCAGGAGCAGCTCCCTTTAACCACACCGAGAATCCCAGTGCCAGTATCAACCAGCAGGTCACAAGCCGGTGGAAGGTGAATCCTTTGTTGTGTTTAATATATTTTGCGTTTATGGAACTCCATGGCTTTGATCATGGACAATCCTGTGATATTTGGAGTTCCTAAATACTGCAAACAATTTTGAGAATAATTGGTTATTGTTGTCGCTAATCTCTTGAAACAAGGATGACATGTGGCAGGCTTTGATTCACGTTCACAGGTGACTCAGCAAGACACCCCTGACAACTTGGTTCTTTGGACAGAGAAGACAGGTTTTGCCATCTCAGGCAGGGTTGTTGTAGGGGGAGGGTTTTCCCCTTCGATGCAGCAGAGTTTGTCGAGGCATATATTTGAGTTATGTTCCTTTTAAAAGGCTGACCAAACTTCAGTGGCATTCAGAAGATGTGGCCACCCTCTGTGTGCTAAATGTATGTCAATGACAGGATAAAGATTTCCCAGAAAGGCCATTGTTTAAAACCAAACTGCACTACTTTTAACTAATTCTAGAACAACCATGTGCAAGACTTTGTCCAAACCTGAAGTGGTTAAATGCGCATTGTGGTCCCTTTCACTTTGAGATTCTAATCTTGTACATCAGATAAAATCCAGGGTCCCAAACACACAAAGCAAAATGATCTTGAGTGACTGACATGGAAATTGTTGGGAGAGTGGGGATGTTTCCCAGACTGGCAGAAGCCTGGGTTCCTGCACTGCTGAGGCCCACAGGCATAATTTAGACTTGTTTTTGCAGAACCTCTTCACTGATGGCAATTATTGCTACTACATACATGAGGTAATGATTTGGATCCAAACTGGTGGGATTAGAATGGGTAGAACACACTTAGAACTCAGGGCTTTCCCAGGACTCTTACAATAGGATTGAGTGTGTGGCTGTCTCTGTGCTAGGTCTGTGCTAATAGTGTAGAGTCCTTTAAAAGGAAGTTGAAATGAATCCCAGGAGATTGCTGCTGAATATTATTGTTCCAGTTACAGACAAGGAGGATCAGAGAGTAGGGCAGAGAGGGAGCCATTGATGTAGTGCTGGAGACCTCAGTTGTGGAGATGGGCAGGAGAAGAAGCGTTATGGTTTTACAGGGAACCAGAAGGTTCTTCAGAACTACCTTCAGATGAGATTGGGGGTAAGAAGTTAGGGGGACCAATTCCCAAGACCTGATAGCAGTGCCTCATAAGGCAAGTCAAGATCAATGAATACATCTTCAGGTAACGCATCTCATGAGTTCCATATCCCTACTAATCATTCATGCTACTCAATATGTGCATATTCCTGACACTGGGGGGCTCAATCCTACATCCAATGCACCATCACATCCTCACATACTTTCTTAAGCTGTCTGCCTCACACGCATTTCTAGTTGTCTCTGTCTATCCTCAGATAGTAGGAAGTCTCACAACACCAGGTTTAAGTCCAACCAATTTATTTGATAGTAATCCCACAAGGTTTCGGAAACGGTGTGTGGAAGGTTCTGATCAGGGAAAGGCATATAAAGACACACACAGTTTACAGAATACTGATTAGAATGCAAGTCTTCGCAGCTAAGCTGCTATTCAAGTCTTAAAGATACAGATAATGTGAGTGGAGATAGCATTAGCATAGGTTAAGAGATGTGTATTGTCTCCAGACAGGACAGTAAGTGAGATTTTACAAACCCAGGCAAGTCATAGGGATTACAGATAGTGCGACGTGAACCCCAGATCTCGGTTGAGGCCGTCCTCATGTGTGCGGAACTTGGCATGTCGCATTCCAGCACCGCTGTGTTTGGGTACACAGACGGAGAATTTATCATGGCCACTGCATCTAACCAGCATGTCTTTCAGATTGCAGAAGGAAACCAGAGCACTCAGAGGAAACCCACACAGACACAGGAAGAACATGCAGACTCCACATAGACGGCGACCCAAGCCGGGAATTGAACCCAGGTCCCGAGCACTGTGAGGCAGCAGTGCTAACCTCCATGCCACAGTGCTGCCCATATCTGATGGCTCTCCACACCATGGAACTAGCTGCCCTGAGGCCCTGTGACATCTGTTATCACTGAATATATAGCCACGTATTTTTTCCTTGTACCCCTTCTCCTCTCGCAGCTCTCCTGCATCCTGCTGTCTGACATTGGTGAGCAAGCTGCAGAACCTGTCACCGTGGGCCACTTGCTTCCCATTCCTCCCCCACCACACACCAACCTTCACTTTCTGATATCAAACACTCGCTGCCCAGACAAAACATACCCGGGAGGAAGAGGAGAGGGTAAGGGTGCAGCTCTGATGAAGAGGCCTGTCACTTGATGTGACATCAGCTTAGACATTGACACTATACATAACATGGCTTCTAAAGTGGTGAATTGTTGGGAGGAGTGGACAGCAGTGAATCTAAGGATTAGTTTGCTAACTCACCCGAGGAAAATGTTGCAAATTAGCCTGTTGCAGGCAAATGTCGCAAACTGGTCTGCTACAGGCAAGTCAGATGCGGACTTTGTTCTGTACTGAACTCCATCAACTCTGAGATGTTGGGTGCATTAGCTGCTAGACCATCTTCAGTCAGTTTCACAAGGAAAGGAGACCAGCTCCAGCTTGGAAGGATATATAGCATGGAACTTCTCATCTCCGCAGCCTCTACTCCATCCTCAAGACTCGGGCATTAAAACTGCAGCCTTGGTGTGGAAGGGTCATCAAATCCTCCTCCTTCCTTGTGAATCACATCACAGCACCCCCCCAAAAAGAGTTCAAATTATTTCCTGTGACTTTTCAGTAGTGGAAAGAACAGAAAGGAATGTCTTATTTATAGAATCCCTACAGTGTAGAAGGAGGCAACTCAGCCCATTGAGCCTGCACCAACAACAATCCCACTCAGACCCCATCCTTGTAACCCCATTTACTTACCCAGCTAACTCCCCTGACCTTAAAGGGCAATTTATCATGGCCAATCAACCTAACCTGCACATCTTTGGACTGTGAGAGGAAACCGGAGCACCCGGAGGAAACCCATGCAGACATGGGCGAACGTACAAACTCCACACAGAATTGAAACCAGGTCCCTGGTGCTGAGAGGCAGCAGTGTTAACCACTATGTCATCAAGCTGTGGTGCGGATGTGCTAGGGACCCATCCCACTGCCCATTCAGCTGAATAAATGCCCTCTGCCACCAAGCCCATCAGCAAGAGAAAAATGCCCTGAGATCCTGACTATTCCCAGAATTTCCAGTTCTTATTTCCAATTCAAGCAGGATTCGTCATTTTCAGGTTACTGTCTAAAGTGACTTTCGGTAAGTTAACCAGCGAGACTGGTTAAACAGATTGAAAAACAACCTTTCTGCCTTGATAGTTTTAGATGTTTTTTCTGTGAATATTACAGTCAAATAGAAGATCCAAATATTTTGTGTGGATTCATCAGCAAATGACTTAGTTACAGCCACAAAAAGGAAAAACATGTTAATTGAGTCACAATAAGCAACCAATGCTGGGACCACGCACATTGTCTGCACCTGTAAAGACTTGATTATCTGTTAAGACTCGCATTTGCTTACAATTGAGCTTATGTCTATATATGCCCTGTTTATGAAACAAATCCTGCACTCACCTGATGAAAGGGCAGTGCTCCAAAAGCTCATGCTACCAAATAAACCTGCTGGACTTTAACCTGGTGTTGTGAAACTACTTACAATGCTAGGGCTCACAGGAGGAGTAATGGAATAGTTATGGCTGCAATTAAGAGGAAGAGGATGTTCCAATGGCAAAGTGGCTGCAAAGAACAAATAGGCTTGTGTGGGGAAGCCAAGGCTAGGCCCTGATGATCAGAATGTTTGTTGTGGCAGACCAGCAGTGACCATTGCTGCTGGGGGCTACTCAGTGGCCCACAGAACATTCATAAAGGGGAGACTCTGATGAAAACATACTGGAGGGTTCCAGGGTTTACTTGGTGGCCTCAACATGATGTGGGCAAATTACCCATGGGTTCAGGAGGTGTTGATTAGTTGAAACATTGACTGGGATTCTCTGGCTGTTCACGCCAGTGGGATTCTTTGGGTTCACCCAGCAGCGCACCCCCTTCCACAGGAATTCCCATTGGGCAGCCATTGGACCAGAGGATTCCAGCACCAACAAATACTGCATCGTCTCCAGTCATTGAGAAACACTGAGGGAAGGCTGGAGAACCTTGCCCGTTGGGTGGAATTTCTGGTTCCAACAGCAGTGGGGTGGAATTTGGAAATTCCCGTCAGTGTAAAAATTATTGCAATGATCTTTTCCTGAGTTCCATGGCAAGTTGACTAGCCTACCACACATATTAGAAATTACATTTGATACCAACTAGCAAGGCTGGCCGCTCATTAGACTTGGCATGATTCACAACTGGGTAAATGTGGCAGACCGCACTTCACTTGTGCCCTCAAGCTTTCATAGAAATCACCATCATAGAAACGCTACAGGGCAGAAGGAGGCCATTCGGCCCATCGAGTCTGCACCGACCACAATCCCACCTGGTCCCTGCAACCCCATACCCCATTTACTCGCTAATCTCTCTAACCTACACATCCTGGGACACTAAGGGGCAATTAAGCATGGCCAATCAACCTAACTTGCACATCTTTGAACTGTGGGAGGAAACCACAGCACCCAGAGGAAACACACGCAGACACGGGGAGAACATGCAAACTCCACACAGCCAGTGACCCGAGGCCGGAATCGAACACAGATCCCTGGAGCTGTGAAGCAGCAGTGCTAATCACTGTGCTACCGTGCCACCCTTTGTGTGCACAGTGCTTGCCTCTCTCCACTGCACTGCATTTGTTGATACAACAACTCCTTGCTAAGGCTGCTCAGACAAGAGTAGTGAAGAGGCATGTTCTGCATTGTGCAGAGCACAGGGACATATGACTTGGCGGGGGTGGGGGGGGGTGGAAGGGGAGGGGAATAACTGCACAAGTGGTGGACAGAAAGACCTGACCAAGTGGTGAGTGACTGTGGACAGTGATTCAAAACAGTGGGGTGGGTGGGCGGTGGAAAGAGGGAGGGTGTATGGGCAAGTGGTGGGCAGGGACCCATGACTGGGAGAACAATTGGCTGGGGCCAGAAGGCGCAGATGTTCCTGGGTAATTGTGCTCTAAGTAGTTGTGACAGTAAGCAGACATAGTCCTGGACAATTGCGCACCAAGTTACAAGGCTGTGCTTGACAATCCAGGTCCGGGTCCCGGGCCAAGGAGAGAGAAGGCATCTCTGTTCTGTGTTAGCTGTGCACAACATGGTTTGACCAGTCCCTCATATACTTCAGTCCTAGGCATTTGTTGCTTAGTACCGGACTCAGATGGCCCAGACCAAGTCAAGGGAATTTGCAGTCTGCAGATAGGAAACACGTTATAAAGTGCAGAGCATTCGATGGCCTCTATGGGGGCTGGGGGCGGAGTGTCTTTTTACATGACTTGTGCATCGGGTAAGGAGGTGTTTGGGTTGATATGGGCATCAGGATATCCACAGAAAAAAGTTCACAAACTATGAGCAGCAATCATAATGGGATCCAGGATTGGAGAGGGGTGGGGGGGTGGAGGGGGTGGGGGGACGGGGGGCGGAGAGTGAACAGAGGAGGAGAATTTACACATAGGCTGGACTTGGACTTGGTCACAGTGGGGATTGGTACTAGTCTTGTAATGGAAGTGGAATGCCAATGTTTTGCCAGCTGATGCAATGGCAGCGTTAACAAATAACCTTGGAAAAAATTGCCAGGGCAGAATTGTGAGAACTTGTGGGAGGATTCAATAACTGCACTTTTGTGTCAATTGAAGGGACGCCCTAATGAACTCAGATTAGGGACTTAGAGAGCAAGGTTCAGCTGAGACATGCTGGGAAGACACAAGTATCAATTGAAGGATTTGGTCATAAGAACATAAGAAATAGGAGCAGGAGTCGGCCATCTAGCCCTTCGAGCCTGCCCCGCCATTCAATAAGATCATGGCCGATCTGAAGTGGATCAGTTCCACTTTCCCACCTGCTCCCCATAACCCTTAATACCCTTGTCTATCTGAAATCCATCTACCCAGAGTATGAAAAGCTGGGAATGGAATTAAAAAGTAGAACCGACAAGGTGGTTATCTCTGGGCTACTACCTGAACCGAGTGCAGACGGGCGTAAGGTTGATAAGATTAAGGAAGTGAATGGGTGGCTCAGGGATTGGTGTGGGAGGAATGGGTTTGAATTTATGAGGCATTGGCATCAGTATTGGGGTAGGTGGGACCTGTTCGGGCGGGAGGGGGTTGGTCTGAACCGTGCTGGGACCAGAGTCCTGGCTAATCGTGTAAATAGGACTGTAGACAGGGCTTTAAACTAAGTGGGGGGGGGGGGGGAGGGGGGTGTGAGGGTAGGTGACATTAGGGGGTCTAAAGTTAAGGAGACGGTACAGGTAAGGGAGGAGGCCAAGGATGTCCCAATAATAAAGGGAGTAGGGGGCGTGAGTATGGTTGGTGGCGTTCTGGCAAATAGGGCCCAGGTGAAGGCTGGGATGAAAGCGCTTTATCTGAATGCACGAAGCATTCGGAATAAAGTGGATGCAGATCAGCACAAATGGATATGATCTGTGGTCATTACAGAGACGTGGCTGCAAGGTGACAGGGACTGGGAGCTGAATGTCCAGGGGTATCAAGTGTTTAGGAAGGATAGGCGAGAGGAAAAAGGAGGGGGCGTAGCTCTGCTGATTAAGGATAGCATCAGGGTGGTAGAAAGGGATGATATAGGAACCAAAGAGCAGAACGTGGAATCGTTGTGGGTGGAGATTAGGAACAGCAAAGGGAGGAAGACGCTGGTGGGTGTCATCTATAGGCCCCCGGATAATGATCTGGAGGTGGGGCGGGCTGTTAACGCGCAAATAAGTGCAGCGTGCAGGAGTGGGACGGCCGTAATTATGGGAGATTTCAATCTGCATATTGATTGGTTGACCCATGTTGGACGCGGTGGGCTCGAGGAGGAGTTCTTGGAATGCTGCCGGGATAGTTTCCTTGAACAGTGTGTGTTGGAGCCGACGAGGGAGCAAGCTATCTTGGATCTGGTGTTATGTAATGAGGTGGGTAGAATTAGAGACCTTGCGGTGAAGGATCCTCTTGGAGAGAGTGATCATTGTATGGTGGAGTTTCTGGTGCAGATGGAGGAGGAGAAAGTGGGTTCCCAGACACGCGTCCTTTGTTTGAACAGAGGGGAGTACGGTAGGATGAGAGAAGAATTGGCGAATGTTGACTGGGGGAGCGCGTTGGAGGGAGGGTCTGCTGAGGAGCAGTGGAGGATCTTTAAGGAGATCTTTCTTGGTGCTCAGCAGAAATTTATTCCGATGGTTAGAAAGGACTGTAGGAGGAGAGGTAATAAGCCGTGGATAACGAAGGAGGTGAAGGAAAGTGTTAAATTAAAAGCGGAGGCGTTTAGAGTAGCAAAGAGTAGTGGGCGAGAAGAGGATTGGGAGAGGTTTAAATGTCAACAAAGATTGACAAAGAAGTTGATAAAGAAGGGTAGGAGAAACTATGAAGCTGGGCTAGCGCTTAATATAAAAAAGGATAGCAAGAGTTTTTATAAATATATAAAAAGGAAGAGGCTGGCTAGGGTGAACGTTGGACCCTTAGAGGATGAGAGGGGGGACTTAGTGGTAGGGGATGGGGAAATGGCTGAGGTCTTGAATAACTTTTTTGTTTCGGTCTTCACGGAGGAGGACGTGAATAATTTGCCGGGTGTTAGCGATGGAAAGGTGGTAGGACTGGAGGGTCTCAATGACATTATTGTTACTAGAGAGGCGGTACGCGACAGACTGGAGGGACTGATTGTGGACAAGTCCCCAGGACCGGATGGAATGCATCCGAGGGTTCTGAAAGAAATGGCGGAGGTGATAGTGGATGCCTTGGTGGTTATTTTCCAAATGTCACTGGATTCCGGGGAAGTGCCGGAAGATTGGAAAACGGCTAATGTTACGCCGTTGTTTAAGAAGGGTGCCAGGCAAAAGGCGGGGAATTATAGGCCGGTTAGTTTAACGTCTGTTGTAGGTAAAATGTTAGAATCCGTCATCAAGGAGGAAATAGCGAGGCATCTTGAGGGGAATTGCTTGATAGAGCAGACGCAGCACGGTTTCGTTAAGGGGAAGTCGTGTCTGACGAATTTATTGGAGTTCTATGAGGATGTGTCTAGGGCGGTGGATAGATGAGAGCCGGTGGATGTGGTCTTTCTTGATTTTCAGAAGGCGTTTGACAAGGTACCTCACAAGAGGTTATTGCAGAAGGTAAGGGGGCATGGAGTTGGGGGTAGGGTGTTAGCGTGGATAGAGGATTGGTTGTCAAATAGGAGGCAGAGAGTGGGGGTCAACGGGTGCTATTCGGATTGGCGGTTGGTGACGAGTGGTCACCGACCCCCAGGGGTCGGTGCTGGGGCCTCAGCTATTTACTATTTATATAGATGATCTGGAGGAGGGAACCGAGTGTATGGTGTCGAAATTTGCTGATGACACCAAGATTGGTGGAACGGCAAATTGCGCGGAGGGTGTGGAGAGTCTGCAGAAGGATCTAGATAGGCTGGGCGAATGGGCCAGGAAATGGCAAATGGAATTTAATGTTGGCAAGTGTGAGGTGGTCCACTTTGGTAGGAATAATGGTAGGAAGGACTATTACTTACGTGGCGAAAAACTGCAGCAGGCGACGGTGCAGAGGGACCTCGGGGTCCTTGTGCATGAGTCACAAAAACCCAGCCTGCAGGTGCAGCAGGTGGTCAGGAAGGCGAATGGGATGCTGGCCTTCATAGCGAGGGGGATTGAATATAAAAGTAGGGAGGTCTTGCTGCGGCTGTATAGGGCATTGGTGAGGCCGCAGCTGGAGTACTGTGTGCAGTTTTGGTCGCCGTACTTACGCAAGGATATTTTGGCCTTGGAGGGAGTGCAGAGGAGGTTTACTAGGCTGATACCGGAGTTGAGGGGGTTGAGCTATGAGGAGAGGCTGAATAAACTAGGCTTGTACTCGTTAGAGTTTAGAAGAATGAGGGGAGATCTCATTGAGACATATAAGATGATGAATGGGATGGATAGGATAGAGGTGGAGAGACTGTTCCCGCTCAGAAAGGACAGTAGGACTAGGGGGCACAGCCTCAAGATAAAGAGGGGGGGCGGTTTAGAACGGAGTTGAGGAGGAACTTCTTCACTCAAAGGGTGGTAAATCTCTGGAATTCTCTGCCCGTTGAGGTGGTGGAGGCTGCCTCGCTAAATGTTTTTAAGACGCGGGTTGATGGGTTTTTGATAAGAGAGGGGATTAAGGGTTATGGGGAGAGGGGGGAAAGTGGAACTGAGCCACGACAGATCAGCCATGATCTTATTGAATGGCGGGGCAGGCTTGAAGGGCTAGATGGCCTACTCCTGCTCCTATTTCTTATGTTCTAAACATATTCAACGAGGTAGCCTCCACCGCTTCAATGGGCAGAGAATTCCAGAGATTCACCACCCTCTGAGAGAAGAAGTTCCTCCTCAACTCTGTTCTAAACTGCTCCCCCCCTCCTTATTTTGAGGCTGTGCCTCTACCCTATCTAGCCCCTTCATTATCTTGTAAGTCTCTATAAGATCCTCCCTCAGCCTTCTAAACTCCAACGAGTACAGGCCCAGTCTATTTAATCTGTCCTCATAAGCTAACATCCTCATCTCCGGTATCAGCCTGGTGAACCTTCTCTGTACTCCCTCCAAGGCCAATATATCCTTTTGCAAATAAGGGCACCAAAACTGCACACAGTACTCTAGTTGCGGCCTTACCAGTGCCTTGTACAGTTGCAGCAAGACCTACCTGCTTTTATATTCTATCCCCCTCGCGATAAAGGCCAACATTCCATTCGCCTTCTTGATCACCTGCTGCACCTGCAGACTGGGTCCCTCTGCACCATAGCATGCCCTTTAAATAATAAGCCCTCCTACTATTTTTTCTTCCAAAGTGGATAACCTCACACTTGCTAATGTTATACTCCATCTGCCAGGTCCTCGCCCACTCACTCAGCCTATCCAGATCCCTCTGCAGACTTTCCGCGTTCTCCACGCAATTAGCTTTTCCACTCATCTTTGTGTCATCAGCAAATTTTGTTACCCTACTCTCAGCCCCCTCCTCCAGACTGTTTATGCATATGGTAAACAGTTGAGGCCCCAGCACCGATCCCTGCAGCACGTCACTAGTCACCAACTGCCAACCAGAAAAGCACCCATTTATTCCAATTTTCTGCTTCCTGTTAGATAGCCAATCCTCAATCCATGCTAACACTTTACCCCAACTCCGTGTACCCTAACCTTCTGCAGCAACCTTTTGTAAGGCACCTTGTCGAATGCCTTCTGGAAATCTAAAAACACCACATCCACCGGTTCCCCTCTGTCTACCGCACTAGTCACATCTACATAAAAATCCAGTAAATTCGTCAAACACGACTTCCCCTTCGTGAATCCATGCTGTGTCTACTTGATTGAACTGTTCTTTTCTAGGTGTCCTGCTATTTCTTCTTTAATGATGGAGTCCAGCATTTTCCCAACGATGGACGTTAAGCTAACCGGCCTGTAGTTACCCTCCTTTTGTCTACTGCCTTTTTTAAACAGTGGCATAACAGTAGCTGTTTTCCAATCTGCCGGCACTTTCTCAGAGTCCAGCGAATTTTGATAAATAATTGCTAACGCATCTGCTATTACTTCTGCCATTTCTTTCAGAACCCTGGGATGCATTCCATCCGGTCCCAGGGACTTGTCTACCTTCAGTCCTGTTAGTCTATCAAGCACTACCTCTCTAGTAACAGTCACCTTAACATTCTTGCTTGCGGCCAAATGTTGAATGAATAGGTTTGAACAGCCATTTGTCCCACTCATGGGTCGCAAGTATCCAACAATAAAGGGGCCATGAACATTTGCAAAAGCTCCAAGGACATCTGCTCATCACAGCTGACAGGTTGAGGTTTTGCCATGCTTCAGTGATTACAGTCATTGCATGAGTGCAAAGTTGGTCTTGAGTCTAATCCAAAGGAATTGAGATTTATGAAATTGAGAAATGAGATTTCTAGTGCCTGGATCCTACCCACTTTGTGGAAGCACCATCATGCCTGGGGCATTAGGGGTGATGAAGATTTGGTGCTGCTTCCAGTGATCTTTAAAGTTATGCAGTAGCTGCCAGAGGCAATCTAAGGATACCCTTATACCCAGAAGCTGAGGTAGAGAGATCAATTCTAATGGCATATTGAAGATGCTTCTCATACCCATAGTGGAAGAGAGGTAGTGCTGTCAATGGTTTCGCTTGTCAAGTCATGTGGTGCCTCACATCTTCCAGATTCTTCAGGATAAGCTTAAGCCACAGGGACTGGGAGGGCACTTATTGCCAGTGGCTCGAAAGATGACTGCTGCACCACTTCTTTGTGTCTGGCTCATTCCAGACTACGCTTGGGGCATCTGTGGAAAATCACAGTTCTCTGATCATAAATGCATCTGTGAGGTTGCTGAGTCTCTGTGTTGTCAGGTACACAATTCCATGTCCCTGGATGAACACAGCCAGGTTGCCAAAGGAGTGGGATTTGTGATGGTCTCCAGGTTGCAACAGGTGCAGGGTGTTATTGATTCACACTTGGCTTGTTCCTTGGCAGCAGTCACTACAATTTGTCAACAGAAAGGCTTCCACTCCCCTTCAACACGCAGCAAATCTGTTTATGCAAGCCTGTGCAAGATACTCTTGCACAGCGTAAATGACTCTTACAACTGTCACTGATGAGCTCAGTGCTTGGCTCATTAGTGACAGAGACTTTCCGCAGAAGCTATGGCTGATGACTCCTGCTCGGTCGGAGGAGAGCTACAATGCTGCTTATTTGTGACACACCCCATGTGTGTTTGGGTCATGGTTATTGGCAGTACTACTCCAGCTGGGAGAGAATACAGAGGGAGGATATCTTGATTTGACTTGATTTATTATTGTCACACGTATTAACATAACAATGAAAAGTATTGTTTCTTGCGCACTATACTGACAAAACATACTGTTCATAAAGAAGGAAACAAGGGAGTGCAGAATGTAGAGTTACAATCATAGCTAGGATGTAAAGAAAGATCAATTTAGTGCAAGGTAAGTCCATTCAAAAGTCTGACAGCAGCAAGGAAGATGTTGTCCTTGAGTCGGTTGGTACGTGACGTCAGACTTTTGTATCTTTTTCCCGAAGAAAGAAGGTGGAAGAGAGAATGTCCAAGGTGCATGGGGCCTTTGATTATGCTGGCTACTTTGTTGAGGCAGTGGGAAGTGTCAATAGATGGGAGGCTGGTTCGAGTGATGGACTGAGATTCGTTCACAACCCTTTGTAGTTTCTTGTGGTCTTGGGTAGAGCAGGAGCCATGCCAAGCTGTGATATACAACCAGAACGAGTGCTTTCTATGGTGCATCTGTAAAAGTTGGTGAGCATCATAGCAGACATTCAAATTTCCTTAGCTTCCTGAGAAAGTAGATGCACTTGATTGTTAACCGGAAAGGATGTATGTGCAGCCTTTTGGGAGAAAGTGGCAGAATGGCACTTAGTGAATTGTTCATTCAGAGAGCCACTGAGGACATGATGGGCAAATGGTTTCCTTCTGCACTGCAGCAATGCTGTGATTCTATATAAAAACTGTAAAAAGCTGTAAACAACTGTAAGCTGTCTCTGGCTGACAGCATTGGTGAGTGTGCAAGAGCTAAGACAGAATTTGCATGTTAGGCATGAGTCCTGATTGCTCAATGTTATCATAGAGTCCTACAGTGGAGCAGAAGGCCATTCAGCCCTTTAAATCTGCACCAACCACAATCTCACACCGGCCCTATCCCCATGACCCCATACACTTCCCCTGGCTAATCCCTCTGACATGAAGGGGCAATTTCACACGGCCAATCCACCTAACCCGCAAATCTTTGGACTGTGGGAGGAAACTGAAGCATCCGGAGGAAACCCACGCTGACACGGGGAAAATGTGCAAACTCCACACAGATAGTGACCCACATGAGGAATCGAACCCAGATCCCTGGCGCTATGAAGCAGCAGTGCTATCCACTTTGTCACCATATTGCTGGGTTCATGATGGGGGTGTGATGCAGGGGGCTATGGTGCATTGAGCATTGTTTATGGTTGACAGTGCAGTGAGTAGAATATGTGAAGATCCAGTCAATGACCATGTCATCTCATAACAGTTACTGAACCTTTTGCAGCATTTCCCCTAGATTCCTTGATGGCACACTGATAGAATTGGTCTCTGTGTCTAGTTGCTCCCATTCCCTTTGAACCAAGTCTAATGTACCCCAGTCTGTGGGTGATGCAGAGCTAGAAGGAAAAGGATCCTGTGAAGAGAATGCAAAGAAACTACAGCTATCGGACAACAAATTTTATGAAATTGGGCACACAGTATGGAAGCAGACTAAAGTTACACTCAGAGCCTCTCCACTAAAAATCACAAAGGAACATACACAGATTAGCAGGCAAGAGCATGCTTTTAGAATGCAAATGAAGGCTAGCACACAAGGGAAGGTAGACAGGATGGCACCTACAGGAACTAAATTAAAAAACACATCCCCACCGCACCAAATCAGCACTTCTAAACCAGTCAAAAACCTATGAAGACACCTAAAGATTAGCATAGCTGAGGAGGCATCCCTGGCCCCTCAAATTTCCTGAGAATAATCACACACCCATTGTTCAAACCACGGAGATTCTAGACCATTAATAACCAACCACACAAAAACGATTAGCACACACTTAAAACAATCATCCAAACACTTGAAAACATTGAGACAGGATGGCTAAAGTCGAACACTGTAAATAAAGTATTAGCATTTGAATCACATACTACACCGAAGTTCAGGTATAACTGTAACCCATTGCGGTGGGTCTTTAGAGTGCTTTTGGGACAGTTTGATTGTATGTCCTGACTGCACCTCCGTCGACGTAAAAGAAAATAAAGCTGTGCCGTTCTTGAACTACACCCTGGGTCCGTAGTGGTCGTTTCGCCCACTTGTGCTAACACTACAAAAGGATATAAGTTCAAAGAATACAGCAGATCGACCATAACACCAGTATGTATGAAGAATGGAAAAGCAGGATTTTTTTTCAAAGATAAAAAACCGGTAAACATTTCAGAAGTATTAAATACAAATAATAAAGTTAACATGTAGACACAACAAGCAGTTTGGCGGACAAATTATATGTTTGCCTTTACTGCAAGGAGTACAAATATAACAGTAACAAAGTTTTGCTTTTAAGATACGTGGCATAACAAAATCACATACCAGGCAGGAGTTCAGGGACATGGAGGAAGTCCAGTAGGTTACCCTGTTCGGGCCTCGGGCAGGGAAGGGTAGGCTCTTCCCTCACAAGCCCTCATTTCCACATCATGTGGACCCCATGACCACCCCCATGCCTGCACCCCAGCAAAATTGATTTCAAAACATATTAACAGTTCAAACAAGAGAAATAAGCCTAACTTCATCTGCCTTTAAGTTGTAATCCTTGATGCAATTTCCACTCCTTCTGACCATTTATTGTTAAACGTCATTTGGTCTTGCTTATTTCACGTGACAGGTGAGTTGAGATTTATTTTTCTAAGCAATCTCAGATTGATTGAAAGGTGCTGATCTGGCATTTTGCATTACCATCTTAGGTGACATCGCAACATGCTTTGTTGTTCCCCAGCTGTGACACGGTAATGTACTTTAACAAATGACTTTATCATGTCACCCGACCCTAAACCTTGCTGAAATACTTCAATAAAATAAATCTCAATAAGAAAAAAACAACTGTATTTACCCCACAAAATGTGACAGGATAGTTTCAATTCTTGGTCATTCTTTTATGACTGCTGTTTTTGGTTTGATTGCTGATTCAGCTGCAAAAATCTCGTAGAACTCATGGCCGTTTTTATCACAGTGGAACAACTGGAGAAAACAATAGGGTTGTCAGCAAAAAGGAGGAAACTTAAGCCAGCCCTGGTCACAGGTAAGCACCAATGGAGACGTACCAACCAACTCAAGAACAGCTTCTTCCCTGCAGCCATCAGACTTTTGAATGGACCTATCTCAAATTAAGTTGATCTGTCTCTACACCCTGGCTATGACTTAACACTACATTCTGTACCTTCTCTATGAATGGTATGCTTTTTCTGTATAGCGCACAAGAAACAATACTTTTCACTGTGTACTAATGTATGTGACAATAATAAATTAAATCAGATTCCTTTTTCAATGCTTCAGTTGAACCTGATGTGGATATGCCGGTGTTGGACTATAGCTTTCGGGCTAGCCCCATCGTCAAGTGAATGGAGAGTTCTGGCCTCAGACAGAGCATATAAAGCACAGACAGGTTACAGTTTACTGATTAGAATGCGAATCTTTACACCTAACCTGCTATTCAAGTCTTAAAGTGGCTAACAATGTGAGTGGAAGGAGCACTGATCAGAGATTAAAGAGATGTCAGTTTACTCAGCTGAACCTGCCACCACTTAGACAGTGCATTCCAGACCACAATTACTCGCTGTGTGAAAATGCTTTTCCTGGTGTCACTTTGTTTCTTTTATCAATTACTTTAAACCTGTGCCCTCTTGTTCTTGATTCACTCACAAGTGAGAACAATTTATTCCTATCCACTCTGTCTAGTCTCATTGTGATTTTGAATACATCTATCAAATCTCATCTCAGCCTTTTGTTCATCAATGTAACATCTTCCTAACTGTAGTTCCTCAACCCTGGAGTCATTGTCATGAATATTTTCTGCACTCTGTCCAATGTCTTAATGTCCTTCCTAAAGGAAGGATGGGCAACGCCCAGGACGGGACACAATGCTGCCACGAAGAGCAAACTAGTGGCCTACAAATGTTTGCCAGAACAGCCGCGATTCTCCCATCCTGTAATGCTAATTTTTTAACATAGCGGGCTGGGAGAATCCTGTGGTGGCCGATTCATGGGTTTGCATGAACGTTAGCATCTCACTTGCTTCTCCCAGTGCCGCATTTCCGGCGATGTCTACGCTTACAGTTCTGGACTTCAGAATTATGTTCTAACCGCGATCCACCAGAGTGAAAAGAGAGATGAGTGGGTGACGAAAAAGGCCACATTTTATCCAGGAAGGAATGAAACTAATCAGGCCTGTCAACATGCACACATAACAAGTTATTATGCAATGGAAGGAAGAGACTATAATGACACAATGGATATTTTTAGGTTTACATAATTTTATACAATTCCCAACCACCCTTCAACAACACTTGGCTAATTGGGGATTTCTGGAGACTGTAGATTATACTCTCCACTCCCGGGGTCAAGGAGGCAGCACTGTCTTTAAGAAAAGGTCAGGGCTGTCTTGCCTTCAAGGCACACGCACCTTGGCCATGCGGACAGGTAGGTATAAAAATCTTTGCTGTGCAATCCAGGCCTTCAGCCTGGGGTTGTGTCCAAAAATGTGTTTTTTTGTGCCCTGGAGCTTTGCTGGTAAATACTCGTTGAATTTCTTTCTTTGGTGGTTGAAGAGTAATTTCAGAGCCTTTCAGGTGTTGGAGCAGATAAGGAGCAAATCTGCAATCAGTTGAAATTGTTTTTTTTAAAGTTTATTTATTAGTTACAGGTAAGGCATGCACAGCAACAAAGTTACTGTGAAATTCCCCTAGTCACCAGAGTCCGGGGCCTGTTTGGGTCAATGCATCTAACCAGCATGTCTTTCAGAATGTGGGAGGAAACCAGAGCACCCAGAGAAAACCCAATCAGACAGTGACCCAAGCAAGGAATCGAACCCAGGTCTCTGGTGCTGTGAAGCAGCAATGCTAACCACTGTGCTGCTGTGATGCCCTTTTTGTTCTGCTTGGAGGAGAGTCCCTGGCTGTATTTGTGGAGAAGTGAATCACCCATGTGCTCTGGCTAAAAGAGTCTCTTGTCCTTTGTCTTAAGCTGATTTTAAAACGAAGCAGCCTTTGAATTTCTGGAAGGCTGCTCCCAACAGTTGGTTGAATTTTGATGTGTGCTTAGAGCTGATGATGTGCAAAATGGTTTTGATTGCTTTCCCATCGAGATAGTTTTGCAAGACACAGCTTGGGCCCAACCTGTTGGATTTCACGGATAACTTGGAGTCTATAATGTGCACTACCCCATAGATGTTGCAATGGGTGGCATTGTTAGCCAGGTTCATCAGGATCTCTTTGTGTATAGCTAACAAACTAGTTTTGCCATGACTCATCGTCCTTTGCCTGCTTAAACAACTCCAAGATGGAATTGATAAGGCTGTGTATCTTTTTGGCAATGTCTTGTTTTGCAGCCATTTTAAGTCCATGTGTTTTGAAACACAGAATTTTAAGTTTGTCTGTATTTCAGCCAGTTTTGTCCCTATTCCACACAATGTGTTAACGTCCATTAAAAAGGTAAATTTTACAATACTGGCACTGGAGACAATCCGTATAATGTTCACTAGGTTGATCCTGGATATGGGGAAATTTTCTTCTGAGGAGAGGTTGAGTAGGTTGACCCTGTTTCATTAGAATTTACAAGACTGAGAGGTAGCCTTAGTGAGACATATCAGATTGCCGGGGGCTTGGCAAGGCAGACACTGAGAGGTTTGATTTGATTTGATTTATTATTGTCACACGTATTAACATACAGTGAAAAGTATTGTTTCTTGCGCACTATACAGACAAAACATACCATTCGTAGAGAAGGAAACAGGAGAGTGCAGAATGTAGTATTACAGTCACAGCTAGGGTGTAGAGAAAGATCAACTTAGTGCAAGATAAGTCCATTCAAAAGTCTGATGGCTGCAGAGAAGAAGCTGTACTTGAGTCGGTTGGTACATGACCTCAGACTTTTGTATCTTTTTTCTGATGGAAGAAGGTGGAAGAGAGGATGTCTGGGGTGCGTGGGGTCCTTCATTATGCTGACTGTTTTACCGAGGCAGCGGGAAGTGTAGACAGAGTCAATGGATGGGAGGCTGGTTTGTGTGATGGATTGGGTGACATTCGCGACCTTTTGTAGTTCCTTGCAGCCTTGGGCAGAGCAGGAGCCGTACCAAGCTGTGGTACAACCAGAAAGAATGCTTTCTATGGTGCATCTGTAAAAGTTGCTTCCACTTATGGGAAAATCCAGGACAGGAGGGCATAATCTCAAAATACGAGATCATCCATTTAAAACAGATGAAGAGGAATTTCTTCCCTCAGAGGTAGCATATCTGTGCAATTCTTTACCTAGAATCTGTGCCGTCAAATATGTTCAAGGCTGCATTAATTCTGGTTCTCAAATATATTTTCTCCCTGACATATAAGCACACTTACTTCTTTATCTTAATTTCTCTCATGTCCAAACAATTTTGAGCTTGTTTTCGCTACCTTTCCTCTTCAAGGGAATATAAATTGATTGTGCCCAAAGTAACCTCCACTTTGAAGGTAGCCCATTAGTTCAGGTCTGTTCTTGCTTTCACGTGAATTTTGGAAATGCTGGCGGTTGTCTGCCAAGGAAGAAGAAGCAAAAATCATGATCTTTGACAAAGGTGAATTTTACTCAAAACGTCAGCTCTTTTCTCGCCTTACAGATGCTGTCAGACCTGCTGGGATTTTTCAGCTCCAGCATCCGCGGTAATTTGCTTTCAAGCAAAAATCAGCTGTGGTGTTGGGTCTTTTCACTCACGAATGCATGCTTTAGGTTGCCATGGAGATGCTGCTGTTGGACTGGGATGGGCACAGTAAGAAGTCTCACAACACCAGGTTAAAGTCCAATGGGTTTAATTTGGTAGCACGAGCTTTTGGAGCGCTGCTCCTTCATCAGGTGAGTTGCTCCAAAAGCTTGTGCTACCAAATAAACGTGTTGGACTTTAACGTGGTGTTGTGAGGCTTCTTACTGTGTTGTGGGTTGGGGACAGTTCAGGAGGGCAGGATTCTCCCTGGCTGTGAAGAGGTAGAATCGCGAGGCACTCGAAATTCATTCAAAAAAAAATCCGGTCCCTTTTTTATTCTCGATTCATTCCAGACTCAGGGGCCATGTGACATGTTGGACAGACTATAAACAACAGAGTTTCTGCCTGACTTTTATAAAGGTTCACAGGATTGACTAGCCTGGAACTTTAAAGGGGTTGTGTCTCCACGTGTGGGCTCTCTTTGTTAAAGCTGGTCTTCCGCGTGGATTCATTGGAGACTTCTGGTTCTGTCTTTCTTTTCTGCTGCCATAATCTCATGTCTCTGAATCTTCCCATGTAAGTTTTTTCAACGTCTTGCTTCTGGAGTGAGGTTGTTTCAGTTGCTGGTACCCTTTTCTTGAGCTTTTCAGACTTCTAGAGAGATATGTTTTTTTTCATTCTGTGCTGCCACTATGATCTATTCACCTATTGCTACCTGTGAAGTGTGCTGCTTGGACACCATGAAGCAGTCTTGTTGAAGTTACCAGGGAGTCCTTATTAAAAGTTTGGAGCTATGTACGGTGGCACAGTGGTTAGAACTGCTGCCTCACAGCACCTGTTCTTTAAATGCTCCTCCTCTGTCGAACCCGTGTCTAAAATATCATCCAAGTAACACTGGACTCCTGTCAACACACTCAATATTTGGCACATGGCCCTCTGGAAAAGGGTCAGAGCTGACATAAAGCCAATAGGAAGCCATTTATAGTGGAACACACCACTGTGTGCGTGACTACCATTAATAGTAGTTGCGAATTCTTCACTACTGACATCTGCAAGTGAGCCTGCAACATGTCTATTTTAGAGAAGTTCTTTCCCCGTGCCAGGCCACTGAAGTGGTCCTCTATGAGAGGAAGTGGGTATTGGTCTGCACACAGAGCTGGGCTTACTCCTTACCCATTTCAAATCTGGAACAATTGGGGTGGCCTATTCGCTGGTGGTCACTAGTTCCAACACCCCCAGATCCACCAGCCATTCCATTTCACCCTTCACCTCAGGTCTAATGGCCTAGGGTACGAATGTGCCTCTAAACTCCTTGGGGAGGTATATGGCTTCAGCTGTAATTTAACCTTGATACCCTTCATTTCTCCAAGGGTTCCTTGAAAGACATTCTTATATTTTTTCAACATGGGGCATGGTGACACAGTGGTTATCACTGCTACCTCACAATGCCAGGGATCCGGGTTTGTGTGGAGTTTACATGTGCTCACTGTATCCGCATAGGTTTCATCCGGGTGCTCCAGTTTCCTTTCACAGGCCAAAAATGTGAGGATTAGGTTCATTGGCTATGCTAAATTGTCACTTGATGTCCCGGGATGCGTAAGTTAGGAGGATTAGCTGGGTAAATATGTGGGGTTACAGGAACAGGGCCTGGGTGATATTGTTGTCGCTGCAGACTCGATGGGCCAAATGGCCTCCTTCTGCACTGTAGGGTTTCTATGATTCCATGATTCAATGCTTTGTAACCTTGTGTTCGAGTTTGCCAGCCTATTAACCAGCCCCGGTTCAATTTCAACTTCTATAACCAGGGGCATCTGAATAATACAGGGCAGCCTTTTACCATATATAGTGGTAATTGTGCACTTTTGTCCCTTAACTGCGCCTTCAACGGTATACCACTTGCTTGATATATGTTCATAGCGTGATCTTTTCAGCCTTTAAAGGCAGAGCTTTGAATGATTTGGGTATCAAAGGCACAGCCACCCCCGTATCAACTTTCATTTTCATGATTTTCCCCTCCAGTTGAGAGAGGACCCAGGACAGATTGGCTTTACCTTGTACCGACAGAGTATTTAGCCTAAACCCTTGCTTCGTCTGCAGACCTGGCTGACTCCCGTTCCCCACTGTGGCTGGTAACATGGACTTTTTTTTCTCCATCTTTATGGATTTAGTTGCGCCAGACGATTCCAGGCAACGGGGCCAACTCGCTTGCAGTTGCAACATTGGGCCTCTTGTGTCCAGCAATTTGAGTTCTTGTGACCTGCCCTGCCACATTGGTGTCATTTCACCTACCGTGCCAAAACCTGCAGGGCTTCCAGTACCTGGTGGCTGACACCCAACTATGCTGCTTTTCTGGTGGCTAATTCCCTGAAAGTTGAGATCCCTAATGCAAACTTAAATGGTAAATTCCTTTCTGCCAATAACTTCGACTGAAATGCCTCATGTGGGAGGTCACAAACCAGTCTATCCTGTAAACCATTCAGGAGTATGTTTTTGAACTCGCGGTGTTCAGCCAGTCTCTGCACAGTTGCCATGAATTGAACAAATGTACTCCCCTTTGAGTTGGTCTCACTGGTAGTATTGAAAACGTCAGCAATCGTTAGTGGTTTTGGGGTGAAATTATCTTTTAATACTATAATAAATCCAGGAGTCGGCTGTGAAGGAACTGTACTTTTATTGTACTAAATGAAAATGAATAAAAACCACAAGCTGGTGGTGAGCACAACAGGCCCCAACTGGGACTGGAAGGTTAATGGGCCTTCTCAGGGTCTTGCTGTATACAGGGCTCAGTTTAGGAGTTCCAACTGGTTGGCTAATTACTTATCCCCAGGAAGCTCGTATGCAACAAGCCCAACCGAGAGGTCAATTAGTGATTCCCCGTGCAGATCATGTGGGTTATCATAAATATATCGCACAATTCCTAGTAAATTTTTTATTTATTAGTGTCGCAAGTGGGCTGACATTAACAATGCAGTGAAGTTACTGTGAAAATCCTCTAGTCACCACATTCTGGTGCCTGTTTGGGTGCACTGAGGGAGAATTCAGCATGGTCAATGCACCTAATCAGCTCAAATTGCGAAAAGAAACTGGAGCACCCGGAGGAAACCCACGCAAACACGGGAAGAACGTGTAGATTCCACACACAGATAGTGACCCAAGCTGGGAATCAAACCCACGTCCTTGGCGCTGTGACGCAGCAGTGCTAACCACTGTGCCACTGTGCTGTCCTTCTTCTCAGCCGGTTTATCAGGTTGTACCAAACTCCTTAAACAACAAAGGTGTTGCTCCCTTTGGTAGTCACGAAAACTGGTACTACTGGGTTCTCACCCACATTATTTGCTGCCAGATAAGCACTGAAGCACTCCATTTAACTTACCCTGTCATCCCGAATCTGGCTGCCAATTTTGTTTTACCTGCTAGTCTTGGCCGAATGTTTTTCCGCCGAATGAGTGTAGGCCTGAAGCCTCCTCTCATGTCACCGGCAGCTGCCGCAGCCTGAAGCCCCTTGGCATCCACTTCCTGAGTCTCCTTGGTATCTGCTTCCCGCGATAGCTGCTCTTTCACTGACTGAAGTTAAGTCTCCTTTCCCCTTTGCCGACTGCAGCCTGAGTCTCCTTGGCACTTGCTTCCGCAGGCCCAAAGCCTGTTCCTGCCACTGCCGATAGCCCCTCACAGGCCGAGTCCCCTTGGTGCTCGCTTTCTGCAATGTTTTTGGCAGGCTCCCAGGAATATCCTACCTCCCCTGAACGGACTGTTCAAAGTGAAATGATGGTGGTCAGAACACTCCTACACGTTCTTCATGGGGTCGTTACACTGTGGTTCTTTTCCAGCGCCATCCTACAAAGTCTCAGGGCCATGCTCAATCTCCCCCCTCCTTCACGGCAGCAGAACGTATAGACAATGAAGCAGTTTCATCGCCCATTATTATCTATGCCCCCTATGGACTAATGTTGCATAAAGAATCACGAGGTAGGCTTCGTAACTTGAACACTGGGAACTGCTGATTTAAGATGAGCACTCAGTCGCAGTCAGATCTAAGACTGCCCAACAGGGTCCCACATTGGGAGGTATTAATTGCCCTTGACCCGCACTCTTAAAGGGGCTGTCCACCCCTAAACTCCAATACTCTTATATATGTATCACACCTACAATTTTCCACCAAGGGAGCAGGCAGCAGATCTGCTCTTCATACTCTGTATTAATGTCAAATGTTAGATGATGAACAGAGATATTCTCTTCAGGAAACTAACTTTCTAATTTATCCTGTCTCCATCGGGAAACAATAGAATCCCTATTGAAATGTGTTTGGAAAAACAAATGCTGTATGTAATATCTATGTGAGTGATTCCATTCCAATTTTTATCTTACTATTTGCTTAAAGTGTATGGAACATGTTGGATCCAAATGAAGTATTCAGGCCTGGTGGACTGAGGAAACAATTCCTTTTGCCTACCCTCAGGGCAACAGAGAAATCACTTTTTTAAACTTCTACCTAAGCCACAATACCATCTTGCTGGCAATGGAGTGGTTCTGGGTGACTTTCACTACAGTAGTCCCAGGTCTACTCCTCTCATAGAAATCACATTGAGCATTATGGAAAACTGTTACATTGTTTTCACAGCCTGACAATCATCCACCAGGTTGTTCAGTGGCAGGACTGGGTTAACTGACAGCACTGAAAGATCCTGTCATTATAACAAAGATAGAGGACAGGATTTTAACAGCTTACTGGGGACATGCTAGGATGTAAATGCAATGTTGGCATTCATGTCAAGAGGGCAAGAATACAAGAGCAGGATTGTACTTCTGAGGTTGTATAAGGCTCTGATCAGACCCCATTTGGAGGACAGTGAACAGTTTTGGGGCCCGGTATTTAAGGAAGGATGTGCTGGCTTTGGAAAGAGTCTAGAGGAGGCTCACAAGAATGATCCCTGGAATGAAGAGCTTGTTATATGAGGAATGGTTGAGGATTCTGGGTCTGTACACATTGGAGTTTAGAAGGAAGAGGGGGAAACTTATTAAAAATTACATGATACTGCGAGGCCTGGATAGAGCGGAAGTGGGGAGGATGTTTCCACTCATAGGTAAAACGAGAACCAGAGGGCACAACTTCAGGCTAAAGGGACGACCCTTTAAAATAGAGATGAGGAGGAATTTCTTCAGCCAGAGAGTGGTGAATCTGTGGAACTCTTTGACACAGAAGGCTGAGGAGGCCAAGTCATTGAATGTCTTTAAAACAGAGGTAGACAGGTTCTTGATTAATAAGGGGATCAGGGGTTATGGGGAAAAGGCAGGAGAATGGGGATGAGAAAAATGTCAGCCATGATTGAATGGGGGAACAGATGGGGTGAGTGGCCTAATTCTCTTCCTATGTATTATGGTCTTATGGTAAGTTTTGAATGTAAGATAGCACAGGGAGGCAAAGATGATGCGTCTATCATCCTCTTGCCCACCAACTTACCATCTTGCTGACATTGGGTGAGGGTGGGGGCAGCCTCTTTTCCTTGCACTTTTTGTCCCATGAAAGGCCGCTCAGTGGCAATCGCCAAACTGTGGCAGTGTCACCAACTGCCCTTCCCCCCATCTAAAGGCCTTCCTCACTGGCACTGGCTCACCTGTCACTGTGCCCTCCTCCTCCTCCTTGCTTCAACTAAAACTGTAGCTAAACCAAATATTCTACCAATTGAACTACAAAGGGGAAAAAAAAACACAAGTTAAATTTTGTTAGAATGGATTTAGAAGCTTTGGAAGTGGAGTGGTCACTGCTGACGATAAATGCAAACGCAAGTGACAATACATATTGAAGGTGGATTGTTAAAGGAGAAACAAAAAAGAGGAAGAGTTGATAAAAAGTAAATTACTGCGGATGCTGGAATCTGAAACCAAAAAAGAAAATGTCTTTGTCAAAGCTTTGACAAAGGGTCGTCTGGACTCAAAATATCAGCTCTTTTCTCTCCTTACAGATGCTGCCAGACCTGCTGAGATTTTCCAGCATTTTCTCTTCTGGAAGAGTTGGTAATACTTGTCCCCAAATCTATGTGGATTGTAGACAGATTAACAAAGTGATTAAATAATCACGCTCCTCGATCTTCCTATTGAAACATGCATTTCTAGCTGGGATCTTCCATCCGCATTCTCCCCAAAACCAGAAAATCCCACCTGAGGTCAACAGACTTTGCACAGTCCGCTTCCCTCCACCCCACCCACCGGCCCACCACAATTCCCGTGGCAGGCAGGATGGGAAAATTCTGGTCTGTGTCAAATTTCATCTTCAGTGTGAGCTAAGAAAAGCCCTCAGCTTTGCTGACCAAATAAAGCTGATCCAGTCAATGTTTTACTACACAATAATGTTAGTGATAGGATCCTTGCTTTCCCTGACAGGTTTGAATGACCTGGACTTGAAGACAGGGGCTCAATTTCAAAACCTGGAAGCATTTTCAACTCTGAGGAGGGAAATGGTAAATTTCAAGAGGACATAGGCAGACCAGGTAGCAAATGAAATTTAGCAGTTAAGATGTGTAAAGTGAATCATTTTGGTAGAAAAAATGAGGATAGACAATCTAAAGCAATAAATACAGCTCTAAATGGAAAGCAGGAGCACAGTATATGAATATATATCTATATCTATATATATGTACATATAGGAGTATATGTGTGTAAAACCATTGAAGGTGGCAGGGCAGTTTCAAAAAGCAGTTTCTAAAGCATACAGGACCCATAGTCTTTATAAGTAGGGGCATGGAGAACAAAAGCAAGGAAGTTGTGATGAAACACTCAGTTGATCTCAGCTGGAGTATTGTATTCAATTCTGGATACCGCACTTTAGGAATGATGTGAATGTAGTCAAAAGGGTGAAGAAAAGTTTCCTGGGAATTATGAGGAACTTTGGGATATAACTGTAAGACTGAGTCTGCACCGAGTGGTGAGAGAAACAATGAGAGAGAGAAATCTACATGATCTTATCCTCACCAATCTCCCTGTTACAGATGCATTTGGTCAGAGACTACTGCACTGTCCTTTTAGAGACAAAAGTCCAATTTTCACTTTGAGCATACTCTCCATTCTTTTGTTTTAGGCACTGCCCATGTGTTAAATGGGGCAAATTTAGAACAGATCTAACAATTCCAAACTGGGCATCCATTAGGTGCTGTGGCCCATTAGCAGCAGCAGAATTGCTAATACCCACAATCTGGAACCTCATGGCCCAGCATAACGTTCAGTCGACCATCACCACCAAACCAGGAATTTAAATTTAGTTCAATAAGGAATGCAGGAGAAGGTGCAAGGAGCACCATCAGCCATTCTGTAAAATAAGGTATCAATCTGATGAAACTGCAACAAAGGATTACTTACTTGCATGCCAATCAGTGGTTCAGATTGATTTACTGCATGCATGCTTCACAGAGGGAGTTGGTCATTTAAATTGTCAGCTGCCTCCATTCAGTTCTGAATTTGGCATCCCTGTAGTCTGAAACCTAGGGAATGCAGGATAGGCCTGTTTGGAAAGGTACGAACTATGTGAGTGTGTTTGGATAGCCAAGTCAGCCCTTTGGAGAGGTAATGTACCTCTTTAGATCTTGCCATCTTTGGGGGAAGGTGCTCTTCTGATTGGTTAAAAACAGGAATAAAGGTGTGTAAAGAAATGCATCAACTCATTAACTATCAAGCTCTTTGTAACTAGCAATAGGCACATCAAAGCTGCCAGGAGCACCTGTTAAAGTGTAGTATCGCGAGAACGTACCACACATATTGAGGCAATTTCTGCCTACAAATCTTTGAAAGAAAGTCGGGGACTTAAAAAAAGGATTGCTTGCTATTTCATCCAGATTGTTGATGTAAGCTTGAGACCTTCCAGAACATGATTACTGTTGCATCTCTGATTTCACAACCAGCCATTAACACATTAAGATGCCTTTAATTTCACTGTTTGATTGATAACTCCATGTGCTTTTGGATGGCTTGATGTTATGAATTCCAATACTTGCTGTGGTTGAATGAAATGTTGGGTGTTGAAGGTTATACTTAGTTGAAGGAATGTAAATATAGTACATGAGTTTTTATTAATGAGATTGCTTTTCCAATATAGTGAAGTTGGTAATAGACACCTAGGACCTTAATTTATAGAACCTTATTTTATCTCATCTCTGTATGGGTCCTGAGATATGCCCACGGTAATGTCCTCGATTATTTGAGAGTCCCTGAGCCATGGCTAATACTGTGACATTTACTCTGGGTCCGGGCAAGGAGCCAGCTCCCAAGTCTAACTCAGCCAGAACAGGATTAAATGCCCTGTGGTAATTCTTTTAAATGTCATGCTATCCATCTAGCCAACGAAATTAACCATTTCCCCAAGCATATATAAAATATTAGTTCAGCTCCAGGGAGTCCAATTCTGGACACCTCCTTTTAGGAAGCAGGGTGGCGTGTAGGTAGCCTGGTGGCACAGTGGTTAGCGTTACTGCCTCACAGCACCAGGGAAACAGGTTCACGTGTGGGTGACCGTCTGAGTGGAATATGCACATTCTCCCCATGTCTGCATGGGTTTTCTCCAGGTGCTCCGGTTTCCTTCCACACTCCAAAGATGTGCATGTTTGGTTGACTGGTCATGCTAAATTGTCCCTTAGTGTCAGGCGGGTTAGCAGAGTAAATATGTGGGATTATGGGGATAGGGCATGGGTGGGATTGTCAGTGCAGGTTCAGTGGGCCGAATAGTCTCCTTCTGTACTGTAGTGATTCTATGAGGTGGAAATGATACAGAAAAGATGGACTAATTGATTTTATTCTTTCACAGGATATGGGTGTCGCTAGCTATGCCAACATTTATTGCCTGTTCCAAATTGCCTTTGAGATGGTAGTGATGAGATGTCTTCTTAAACCTCTGCAGTCCATGTAGCCACAGTGCTATTAAGGAAAAGAAGTTCCAGAATTTTGACCCAGTGACAGAAAGCAATGGTGATCCAATTCCAAGTCTATGAGACCTGGAGGGGAACTTCCAGATGGTGGTCTTCCCTTATTTTTGCTTCCCTTGTTGTTCTAGGTAGTAGAGGTTATGAGTTTGGGAGTGGCTATCAAAGGAGCCTTGGTGAGTTTCTGCACTGTATCTTGTAGATGGTGCACACTGCTGCCACTGCGTGTCAGTGGTGGAGGGAATGGATGTTGATGATGGTAGATGGGGTGGAAATAAGTTTTGTTCTGGATGATGTCAAGTTCCTGGAGTTTTAGAGTTGCACCCATTCGAACAAGTGGAGAGTATTCCATCGCATTCTTGACTTGTGCCTTGTCTTTGGTGGGCAGGTTTTGGGGAGTCAAGTAGTTGCCCCCTGGAGAATTCCCAGCCTCTGACATGCTCTTGTAGCCATGGTGGATGGAATTCTCCCACGCCCTTGTCAGCTGGGGAAGAATTCAGTGAGAGGCCCAAATATCAATTTTGCACCAATGTGGATTTCCCGCTGAGACTGGGAAACTCACCGGAGACTGGTGTGGACCTCATTTGCTCACCCACCTCAAATGCAAATCATTCCCACAGTAAGAAATTTCTCCAGCTCATTCAAATCTTTTGTTTATCTTCCTCTCTGCTTACACCATTTCTCTTAAGCCTACTGTCCAAAAGGTGAGAGGTAACAATGGCGGTGAAAGGACAAAGGAAACAAAGTGCACCAAAGAACACAGCTACTGACTGGGTCTTTGGCAGGCGGAGCAGGAACCAACAAGAGGGAAAAAAGTTCTTGATTTCGTCCTCACAAATTCACTGTAGTAACTGCATCCATGTATTTGCAGGAGTGACTACTATACAATCTTTGTGCAGATAAAGTTGTGTCTTCACATTGAGAATATTGTCTGTCTTGTTAAATGGCACTAATATTGTGCAAACTAGATTATGAACATGTCTGGCAACACAAAGCATTCACGGGGCACTGTGGGCCATCATCAGCAGCAGGATTGAACTCAATCACAATCTGTAACCTCATGGCCTGGCATATCTCCCACTCTACCATTACCACCAAATGGGGGGGTTCAATGAAGAGTGCAGGACAGCATGCCATGAGCAGTACCAAAGCATACATAAAAATAAGGTTTCAACTCAGTGAAGCTACAACACAAGACTACTCACACACCAAACTGTACAGAGGCCAGCAGATACACAGCTGCTGATAGGTCCCTCTTTCCCAAGAGAGGACTTCAACCCTTGGGGTGATTATCTGCATCCAAATTGGCCCACTAAGCCAGGTGACCCTTACTCTGCTGTGTTACTCTTAAAGGGAAAATCACCAGTGAAGAGTCAGAGAATCAGGTTTCGGGTGGGGCTGCCTTCCAATGTCTCGCCATCACCATTTTTTTTCTTGTGACCTTTGCAGAGAACATTGGACACAGCCATTCTGAGCCCTGCTGTGGGCCTTTTGAATAGAGCGACTACCAGCGATGTAGGTAGTTCTCAGGCCCACACTGCCACTGGTCAGAATGTTGGGATGGACTGCCACAGCTGATAAACAACTATGTCTGATTTGCAAACTATCGGGTTCCCCATTTACTGCCAGGTCCCTGCTATGAGCAGGTCTGTGAGTCTATGTTTCAGATAAATGAAAAACGTCTAGTGATTTTCAGTGTACAATATCTCCTGCAGGAGTGGCGGAAGATTAAGGAAGTACACCAGACTCAAAAACTAGACACATGTGTATTTTACAAACAATACAATTTGTTTTCATTCTGTACTTTTCATGGCGCACATGTCACTGATGTGAAGATTTTTGGGGGAAAATGCCAGAAGAAAATTGCATGCGTTGAAATGGAAGGAAAGCATAGTGCAAACAAAGAATCTAGTCATCATCTGTGTGCTCTCTGATACAAAGCACGTCTTGATGAACTGATGGCATGTGCATGTGACCTCATCCCCAAATTGTTCTGAGTTAAGAAAAGATTCCCCACCATGATTTTATCCACTGAGAAGTTAAGACATAAAAGTTTAGTCCCAAGGATCGTGTTGAATTGAGTAGCAGTTGGGAGAAGACAATCAGCCCGTGTGAGAAAAGGATTGTGAAACAGCTCAATGGGTCAAGTCAGAATGTACTGTCGTAATGAGTCAAATCAATCACTTCTGATCTCTCGTTTGTGCACTTGCTAAAGTTGTCCAATAAAACTCCGGGGAACCAAAGGCAGTCCTGCCTGAATTCTTATACCTAACCCCTCTGTGGTAAATTTGCTTTTGTGTGCCAACGGAATTGGGTTTTGTGATCCTTGATGGCCAATTAATCTAATAGCACGCCCATCTGGGTTCATTTTTGGCTTGGACATAGGAGGTGACTGACCTCCCGTGAACAGTAACAGCAAAATGTTAACACCTTCAGAAAAGAAGGATGATGAGAAAGTCTGAGTGATCACACAGCAAACAAATACAATATTGTGTTCCAGCACCTCAATATCATTGAAAAGCTGGTGCATTGAAAACATTTTTCTTTGCAATGTGTGGGAGAATTGCTTCAACCTCCTGCATCCTCCCCTTTAACATCAGCCAGTGTGGAGATTCAGCAACAACCCTAGGATTTAAAGCACTTTTTTTAAAACAATTTTTCACCCTGATATGGCCTTTAGTGTATTGAGGTCAAAAAGGAACAAAGATACTGGGATGAGGTTTTTATTTTTATTGCCTCATTTTAATAACCATCATGTGCAAATCCAGGGTAAGGATTGCCATCTCTGGCACAACTCTCTGGATTTTTATTCCTTTAATCTGAACTTTTGTTCTATTAGTAGCATGTAATCATCTCAGTGTTTTCCACTTATACAGGATATAATACTCAAGTGGTAATAATGACAATCCATTCCATTGGTTTTATAACAAATTCCTGGAGAATGTGAACACTACATCTGATTGAGAGAAAAGCCATAGGTTTGGTCCCTTTCAAAGACTTTGATTTTTTTGTGTAACACCATGACGAGTGATTGAGCCAGAATACTTAATGAACAGTCATAAAATTAAACCAATACTTTTCCAAACTTTTCAAGAGTGAATGCTATTGTAGCTCCCTCTGCAGGAATATAGTTTGATTTGCAAGTCCTTTTTGTGACACTGAAGAAAGTCAGTCACAGGGCCAGAATTTGCTGTGCCAATGTGGGGTTGAATGGGTCGAGCAAAAAGAAAAGCTGGTGGGACGTGGATCCGGGATATTGGAAGCGGGGTGACCTGCCACAGCTGAGATAAACAGCTGAATCCGATTTGCAAAATCTCACTGGCAAAGTGGTTAGAAGTACTGTCTCACAACTCGAGGGACCCGGGTTCGATTCCAGCCAGTCGACTGTGTGGAGTCTGCACTTTCTCCCCGTGTCTATGTGCATTTCCTCCGGGCACTCTGGTTTCCTCCCAGAGTCCAAAGGTGTGCAGGTTAGGTGGATCGGCCATTCCAAATGGCCCCTTCGTGTCCAAAGGTGTGTAGGTTAAGTGGGTTAGCCATGGTGAATATGTGAGGTCATGGGGGTAGGGTGGAGGGCATGGGTGAGATGCTCGTTCGGAGAGTCGCTGCAGACCCGAGGGGCCAAATGGCCTCTTTCTGCACTGTAGGGTTTCTATGATTCAATGGAATCAGGAACATTGAGAGAGGCCGTTCCTAAGTTTGAGAAAGTTTTGAGAAGTGCGCAAGTAAGAAAATGTTTGCTGTAGTTTGTAGAAAAGATCAGAGATGGTTCTGGAAGAACAATCCATTATACGCACCTTATTAAATCAACACTTCACCTATCTCACTAGCCACTTCTTTATAACCCTAGGATGAAGTCCATCAGGATCCGGAGACTATCAGTCACAGCTTCAACAATTTGCTCAGCATCACTTCCCAAGTGATTGTAATTTGTTTGAGTTCATCCCTCCCTTACATTTCCTGGTTTAGAGCCATTTCTTTCATACTGATATCCTCTACAGTGACAACTGGCGCAGACTCGCTTTCTATCAGATCAATGCTCACTGTTATCCATTTTCTTTTTTAAATATCCATAGACACTCTTACTATATATCCTTATATTTCTCGCTAACATTCTACTATATTCTGTTTCCCTTCTTTTTAATCTTTGTCATTCTTAGATTTAAAAAAAATTCTCTCCGATCTTCTGATCTGCATCCATTTTTGCGCACTTATATGCTTTCAATTTAAGTTTAATATGATCTTTAACTTTTTCGTTAGTCATGGATGGTGGACCATTCCCTTAGAAATAATTTTTCTTGTTGGAATGTAACTATTCTGTAATAATATCAATAATATAATTAATATTATTATTAATAATATGTTAATATTCACCAATAACCTGTCCTGGTCCCCTCATGCCAACACTATAGTTAAGAAAGCCCTCCAACGCCTCTACTTTCTCAGAAGCCTAAGGAAATTTGGCATGTCAGCTACGACTCTCACCAACTTTTACAGATGCACCATAGAAAGCATTCTTTCTGGTTGTATCACAGCTTGGTATGGCTCTTGCTCTGCCCAAGACCACAAGAAACTACAAAAGGTCGTGAATGTAGCCCAACCCATCGTGCAAACCAGCCTCCCATCCATTGACTCTCTCTATGCTTCCCGCTGCCTTGGAAATGCAACCACTTTAATTAAGAACCCCAAGCACCCCAGACATTCTCTCTTCTACCTTCTTCCTTCAGGAAAAAGATACAAAAACCTGAGGTCACGTGCCAACTGACACAAGAACAGCTTCTTCCCTGCTGCTGTCAGACTTTTCAGTGGACTTACCTTGCATTAAGTTAATCTTTCTCTAGCTATGACTGCAACACTACATTCTGCACTCTGTCGTTTCCTTCTCTATGAACAGTATGCTTTGTCTGTACAATGTGCAAGAAGCAATACTTTTCAGTATATGTTAATACATGTCTCAATAATAAATCAAATCAAATAAAAAAGGATGAAGGGGGTTGGGAAGGAAGTTGGAAGGTGGTTTGAGGAGAGGATTAGAAGGACATTGAGGCTAGAATGTGGTCAAGGGAGCACTGGGGGAGAGTAGACAGGCTGGAGGTATATTGGGGTGTGGGGGATTTTAGGGATTGAGGTTAGAAAGGGGTTAGTGGAGATTGGAGGGGATTGGGGATGAGACTGGAGGTTGGAGGAGGTTAGGGGATGGAGATTTGTTGAGACACTGAGAGGGTTGGGGAGGTTACAATTAGGTGTAAGGGTAGGGGAAATTGGGGATTTGGAGAGATTAGACAGAGGGGTTTGGGGGAGGTTAGAGTGGATGGTCTTGGGGGTAGATTAGCTACATAATTGAATTGTTTTCATAAATGTAGTGATTTTGTGGTCCCTTTCCAGAAAATCAATGGTTTGCTCTGTGATTAATTATCCTTAAAGAATCAGCGTTGGACCTCCAATTTCACCATTGCTACTGTGACTCTGCCTACTGCATACAGATGTAATGAAAGAAAGACAAAACCTACATTGACAGCATCTTTCACAATGTCCCACATTGCTTTACAGCCAATTAAGTACTTCTGAGTTGCAGTCATTGTTTAATGTACGCAATGTTATCAAATGGCAGACAAAACTCATGGAGTGGTTGGGGCTTACTCCTGATGCTAACGCATATTTCTTTTAAATTCAGTTGTGAGATATGGGCATCGCTGGCTAGCCAATATTTATTGGCCATCCCTAGTTGCTCGAGGGCAGTTAAGAGTCAACCACATTGCTGTGGCTCTGGAGTCACATGCAGACCAGACCAGGTAAGGACAGCAGATTTCCTTCCCTAAAGGACATGAGTGAACCAGATGGGTTTTTCCATTTGACAATTGACAATGGTTTCATGGTCATCATTAGATTCTTAATTCCAAATATTTTTTATTAAATTCAAATTCCACCACCTGCTGTGGCGGGATTTGAACCCAGGTCCCCAGACTATTAGCTGAGCAAGCGATAATACCATTAGGCCATCACCTCCTCTACATGTCCATATGTCATGCTGGGATGGATGAGCTGAAGTGAGCTTATTTGCTTTGTCATTCATAATTATCTTATGAACAGAGAGTGGAATCATGACTGAAGTTCTGTTTATTTTGTTAGTAATTAAAGTTTACAATGAATGGGATTTGAGGAGAGGATTGTCAGGGCAAGAGTGCATAATGGACTCATATTGAATCAGCAATCTATCTTACATTGCATATAATTCTCAAGATTGTTTTCCACTGACGCCAATTTTGTTCATTGTCTTTACGTTTGATCCCGCTCTTAAACAGAGTCACTTCAGGGCTTCGCATTGATCATTGGAAACCTACGTTGTTCAACAATTCCACCTTGTTGCTCAGGAGTTTTTTGCTGTTTGTACCCTGTGATATTACTGGTAAAATACAATCCAATTACACCCCTTGTTTGAAATAATTATACTGAGTAATATCATGAACCCAGGCAGAAGAAAGTCTTCTTATATTCCTACAAGGTGAAAAAGATCCTGTACAGTTTATCTGGGTTGCAAGTATTGCATTCTTTCCCCAAACCATTGTCGTTGGTTCAAAATCGAAGATGAGGTCTATCTCGTTTGGTGAGTCTTCAGATGATGGAGGAACCCAAGTCTGCAGCGACCAGTTATTCCACAGTGGGAGCAGGTTGTTGAGCAGTGGAGTGGAATTCCAGGTTGGTTTCCCTTTCCGTCCTCTGCCACCGCTGCTCTGCCTCGCTGTCAACTCAATGAGCCTCAAAGAGACTTGTGCCTTGATGGCTCAGGTTGAACCATGACAAACAGCCCACCACCTTCTCCTTCCAGTTAATGCCTCTATGTCTTTGGGTAGCCTTGAGCAAGAAGGGCCAAAAGGCCTGTTTCTGTGCTGTAGTGTTCTATGGTTCTATGGTTATGTATCCTTATTCCAGTTCATCTGGCTGCCCTTAGAGCATTGGCCAGCTGAGAGCTGGGAGAAAAGAACCTGCCGAGGGAGGCAGGTTTTGGGTCCCCGGGTGCAATTACCCATCCTTCAGATTTGATTCCATCTGAGCAAGACTTCAAATATTAATTTATTGTTATTGGGCCCGATTTTACCATCAAGTTGCACCCATTTTTGGGCGTGAAAACTTGATAAAGTCAGGCGTAAGGCAAGTAGCACGATCCCTGCCTCCTCCACGCTGGTTCCCCCTTTGCCAAAGCCCGAAAATGGCCGCGACCTTAAGTTGACTTAATAGGATGCACACCCAACCTTACCGACACTTCCCCTTTTACCATCGCGTTTGCCCATCCAGAATTGGCACGAAACAGACATGTTCCACGAAAGTCCGATTTGGGCATTCCAGTTAGGGGGGAGTTAAGTGCACAGTGTCCGATGGCTATCTGCTTGAGATCAATGGGGGCAGGGGGTAGAAAGGGGTTGTGCTGCCACTCTGACTGTGATCAGTGAGGGGGAAGGACGGTCCACTGCCATTCTGCCTGAGATTGGTGGGGGGGAAGAGGGGGAGGTGCCTGTGATTGGTCTGGGTGGCGGAGGGGCTAGGGGCTAAAGAAGTCTGTAATGTGGTGGCGGGGGGGGCAATGCCTGTGGGGGCCAGTGGGAGGCATTATCCGGCCCAGGAGAGATGTGGCGGGGGGAGCCACATTCCATTTTTTTTTGCACCTGCGCATTCGGAGGCGATGATCGGAGCTGCAGGATTTCGGGTGTGTTAAGCCCCGCCCACAGGCTCCTGCAGCAAGATTCGGAATTGCTGATAGTTTTTCAGGCAGAGTGCGTATGGGGGCACCTGAGAACGGGTCTAAAAATCGGACCTGAAGCACTTCCAGTTTCAAGTCCGCCCAGCACTTAGAATCAAAATGGTAAAATAGGGCCCATTGTGTCCATGTGCAGAACATGTTACTGAGGGCAGAGACAGTCACTAAAATTAGTGTTATCAACAGCAGTGTTATAATAATGGGATATTTTCCTGTCAGATTAACAGTGTTGCTGTTAAAGTAATATTTGTACTTTCTGGTTTATTTAATAGTCATGATGGAGTCGTCTACAGGATGCACACAAACTAAAACTGCATTATATAATTGCTACTCTTAATATTAATGGGCGTCGTCATTTCACTAGGATCTTTATGTGATTGCTTGCTCGGTTGATTGGTGAATCTTCAAAGAGGAAAATTATTATGCAGGATTGAATGGGAGGGTTAGAGTGGAGAGTAAAGGAATTAGGGGCCCAGAAACAGGAGAAGCACCGGGGCCAATGATTCCACTCCCTGGCCATGGGCATTTTACCACTCCTGAGCTGGGATAACATGCCTTTTTCGTCAACAAGCAACTAGGCTGGTGGTTCATGAAATCTTCTGTAAAAAAATGAAAGGTATAGGGTGGGATTTTCCAGCCATGAGCGCCCAAAGCTGGAAAGTCTCGTCTGAGGCCGATGGACCTTTTCATTTAATTAAATTAAATTTGATTCTTCCTCCACTCTGGCTTGTGCAGTGGCATGGCCATTGGATTTAGACCATGCAGAAACCTGAGGGTGCAGACTGTTATCATCATAGTCCATAGAATGTAACGTATTCATTTAATTCATCTCGTGTCCTTACCAAAACTGTTTCATCCAAATCAAGATCCTACCCATTGCGATTCCAGTGGTAGACAGGATTTTCTGTGACTGTGTGGAGTTTGCACGTTTACACCATGTCTGCATGGGTTTCCTCCAGATGCTCCATGGGCGCAAAGGGGCTTGCAGGATCTCAGCAACAATTGGCCTTCCAACATAGTTCCAGGATTGCTGAAGTACTATCCCATTGGAGCTTTATAGAGCACAAATATGCATGCTAGCTCAGGTAGTATTCATCATTGCTATACTGCTACTCCACCACTGCCCTTTGTCATCTCCATAGGACATGAAAGAGTTCATAACCTGTTAAAATCAAACCTTACTTCCTGTTTATTTAATAATGGGCTTCTCTTGACTAAAAACGTATCTGCTATAGATCACATGCTTTCCAGAAGCTTCTCTCCCTCTCTCTCTGAGATCTGGTTACATGTGATCTGACATCACTGATGAGGTACATTGGCAATGAGAATAATAGCTATTAACCCTTCATAACATCCAAAATTAATACACACTTCTTGCATTACGAAACTCAGAATGAAGGCCATCCCTCTATATGGTATCTATCCTATAACTGTAGTATAATTTTGGATTGAAATAAAGGCTACATTTCATTCACACAAGTGCATAGTACAGCATACACAAAAAATCTGGGATAAAACAGAAAATGCTGGAAAATACCCGGCAGCATCCAAGGACAAAGAAATAGGATTTTTCCAGCTGTTCGTGCTGATGGGATCCTCGGGGCAGTGGTCACTGGAGAGTGGAGAGAAGGGTGAATTGGAGAAAAGAACTGGAGATGCCTTTCAGTGACCCCTCCACCCACTCCCCCATTCTTTGCGATAACAAGTCCAAGAATCTGACACAGCATGCTCATCAACAATGAGCTCCATCTCCAGCCCACACACCACCCACACCACCATCCCTCAACACCAGCACCCTGAGACTACAGACAAGCCCAATGGGGTTCACTGAGCAGCCTTGGTGGATGCAGGAAAGTCACGCAACTTCCATTAAATCCTGAGTTAACACCAAACTCTGGGAGAACTCATGGAAAATTGGCTTCAAGTGGCTCATTGCCTCATTGCCTTTGTGTTGGCCCCCACCATCATTACACACCAATGAGTGTTGCTAAATCAAGTCCATTAGCTCTGTTTCTCTCTTCGCAGATGCTGCGAGCCCTGCTGAGTGTTTCCAGCATTTTCCATTTCTCCCTTACATTTCATCAGTCTTCTCGATTAATTTTGTCACTGGTGCTGATTTTTTTTCAACTGATTTTTACGCTTGTAGATCTCCTTGTTTCTTTTCTGTTCTTTCCAGTTTATTATCATTTTGAAAATGCTCCTTTAAAATATTTTTGAAATAGATTTTTAAAAAATTTTAAAGATTTGAAGAAAATATCTTTTTGAAAACAGATTGATTAATCTTTCTCTTGACAAAAGCAATGGCATCACTTGGCCCTAGAATGAACCCTGTCTGACATATTTTCCCGCTCAATGGGTGGAAGTTTATTGCCTGCCATGGGAAATGTAGTGGGCTGGAATGGACCATGTAAAGGTCGCTTGGGCTCAGGTGGGATTTTCCGGTTTTGGGCAAGCATGACCGGAAAATCCTGTCCAAATATCCACATCCTTTGGTAACTTTCTACTCCCATGTGCACTATTTCGTCTGTCACCAAAATATGGTTACATTTTCCCCACTCCCAGGTGGCCAGTCAGGCAGGGTGCCAGGAAAATGCTGGGGAACCATGTGATGGTATGACTGAGGCAGTCCCATTGCTTCCAATGGCAGCAATGGTAGTGGCTTAGCTGCCCATCAAACGGAGGTGGGCAGCCAATCCCAATGATTAATGGTCCAGTTAGGAGTGATTTTCTTGAGTGGCTGACATTTCGCCAGTGGTGGAGTGGCCTTCCCCTACCTGGAAAGACTGCAGGTTGGATGAAGGTGACCTCCTTCAGCAGCTTCCTAGGAGTGTCATTAGAGCTAGAGGCTGCATTGCAAAGGGAAGGAGCAGTGGACTGAAAATATTGTCCTCCTGGCCCCAGTACTGTTGCTGGAGGGGTCTCTCCCCATTTTCTGGGCCCTGTCTGATTGTCCCACGTAAGCATTTATTTACCTCTCCTTTCTAAGGCAGAAATGGAGCCAACCTTACATTCTTCTTGCTGCCTCATCAGCAACTACCTCGCTCAGTGGCGTTATCGAAGTTCTAGATCTGCTGACTCTCAGATTCGGCTGGCAACATGGAAGGCACACTGTTGATCTTAATTGACCACCTATCCTGCCTGTTGGTTCTTAATCACCTTCTGTTCATAATATCAGAGGGGATTATCACTCCTGCCTGAGTTGCTTGCTACTTGAAAACTGGAGATAGGTCCTTACAGGAGTTTTATTTACTCCCTTGGATATATGACTATGTATCCCTTACAAACATAAAAAGAAAGCTATTTCACCCAAGTATTCTGCTCCATCATCCAGACCCATCTTTGGACCAGCTTGTGAGTTGTGTGTTTTTTTTCTCTCTGTTCTTTCATGGGATCTCCACATTATTGGTAAGGACAGCATTTGTTGCCCATCAGGTGAGATGAAGGAACAGTGCACCAAAAGTTGATGATTCCAAATAAGCCTGTTGGACTTTAACCTGGTGTTGTGAGACTTCTTGTTGATATCAAATAAGATCAAAGGGGTTTCAATGAATTTCACTCACAGCTAAATCCTATAACTTGGATTAACATCAAAAATTCATTGTTGCAGCCTAATTCCTCACACTCATCATCCCATCATTACAGATTGAATAACTTTACTTGCTAACAAGGAGAACAAATAGAATTCTGAAACCAAAAGAGGAAACGCTGGAAAATCTCAGCAGGTCTGGCAGCATCTGTAAGGAGAGAAAAGAGCTGACGTTTCGAGTCCAGATGATCCTTTGTAATTCTGAGATCAATAAACAGAAAGAAATCGTTTCAGGAAACAATTAAATAAAATTGAACTGAACATCATCAATGATGGCATTTGTCTTCAGAATCAATCAACAACTTCAGAGAAATATCCAAACTTTATTTGAGTATAACAAAAGTTCCAAAACGCATCGTAACTACCAATTTATAATGTCAGTTACATGTAAAATAACTCTAAACATCCATCCAAAATAATGAACAAAATTGTAATGCACTATCTCTCAATGAATTCTCACATGCATGCTGCTAGCTACATTATTTCCTGTCCTCTTTCATTGCAATTTGGATATTTTTCATACCTAATTTGTCCACTTCTTCAATATTGATCTAATTAAATGTTAATTATCTCTCCCAATTTCAGACCTGGCTCCTGTTGTTGATCTAAAATCTCTTTTCCCTGAATTTAACCTGATGATCTATTTCCCATTTTATACCCAGTTGGGGGAATTTGGCTACAGGAATAGAACATGAATAATAGTCATCAGGAACAGTGAACAGTATCAGCTGAAAGGAAGGCACTGGTTTGTTTCATGTTCTTTGGCAAAACTGTTCCTTTGGGGTGAGAAACACACAGAGGATATGATTTGCATGGAGTCAGTTATTGCCCTATCAACATCAATGGTTTAACATCATTATTGGGGGTGCAACTTGGTCATCTGCATTGAATTTTGTAGATTCTTTTGGATGATGTTATTTTCATGGTCCAACTAAATTTCAATTCCAGATTTTATTAATTATTGAATTTAAATACCACCACTTGCCGTGATGGGATTTGAACGGACGTCCCAAAAGCATTAGGCTTTTGGATTACTAATCAGGTCACATTAGCATTACATCAACATCACCTGTAACTTCCCAATTCATAATGAGGCAGCTATATGTTCATGAGGTCAGCATCAATATTGTGTTCATTCCAGTAATGGGTTACCAGTCGGCCAGTGGGCGCCATTAGTCTATTGTCTAACTGTCAAAATCAACATTGTAATACACTTGAGCCCAAAATGTGAGACAAAGTTTTGCGTTACACAAGATTACATTGTTGGTTCCAAATGAAAGTATGAAATTGCGCTGATCTGAATATTTATCAGTAAACCCTGAGTATCTTGATTATATTGCTAAGAATGTTTGCACAGGAGATAATGTTAGTTTGTGACATAAAACGGAAAGGATTGCTCGTCCATTTCTTCATTGTTGTGGATGTGGGGTCAGGAATGGGTTAGATTCCTTCTGTTTTACTGACAACTATATTGTTTTCTCCAGATGTTTCATTTTCATAAAAATGTTGTGCATTTTTCTGTTTCCTTCTGCACTTGAACCTGCGATAAAATCAAAAAAAAAGCACTATCATAAAAAATGAACCAAAACCTTTCCATGCTGTCTCTCGAGGTGCAGTCACTTATTTCATATCAGTTTGATTTTATTTGACTGGTAGAGCAGACCTGATGGGCCGAATGGCCTATTTCTGTTCCTACGTCTGTTGCTCTTAAATAGGTTTAGTATTAGTGATATGATAATGGAATGTATCAATTCATTAATCTGTCAATGATTACACTAATAGTCATGCAGGGATATCAGGGGAAATGGTAATATAAGCTTTCTAACTCTGAGATTAGCGCCTTTTAACCAAGCTCAGATGGATCAGAAAAATCAATCTCAATTCAGTCAACTGTAAAAACTGTGGAGCAGAAAAATGTGTTCAAGTTAAGGCATTAAGCAACATCAAAGTAGTGTATGCGTTTTTCCCTGTTAATGTGTGTTAAAATCAAAGCTGAAGGATAGTAAGAAGTCTCACAACACCAGGTTAATGTCCAACAGGTTTATTTGGAATCACAAGATTTCGAAGCGCTGCCCTTCAAGTGAGTGGCTTTCTTTTGGTGGTGAAGAGATCCCATGGACAGCAATGTGATAATGACCAGAGAAACTGACATGACCCTGAGCTGGAACTTGAACCTATATCCTTGCCACTCAGCACTGAGAGTGTAAAAACTGAGCTGATGCTATTTTGTTATTAATTATAAAAATATTGAGGATGGGAGTGAAGGCTGTTAACTGGATGCAGTGGTTGGAGTGAAGTGGCAATACCTTGAAAGTTCTTGATTTGATACTATAATGGTCCCTGGAAGGAGGCGGGGGAATGTGATGGAGTTGGGACTGAGGGAGCAGTGGTGTATGTATGCAAAGTCATGATGTGGGCATGCTGGCATTGGACTGGGATAAACACAGTGAGAAGTCTCACAATATCAAGTTAAAGTCCAACACGTTTATTTGGTGGCAAAAAGTTTATTTGGTAGCTTTTGCCACCAAATAAACCTGTTGGACTTTAACCTGGTGTTGTGAGACTCCTTACTGTATGTATGCAAAGCCAGGGTTCTCTGCTGGAAAGAGAGACATGGGGCAGGATTTTACAGCCTCTCTTGGGCGAGGCCAAAAGTTCCCACCCGAGGTCAATGGAGATTACCGTTGCTGGACCCTCGCCTGTGTTGATTCGTTGCAGGCAAGGTGGTAGAGTTTCAGTCATGGAACTTGATTGAGTCAAATATCACTTCACTCATTAACAGCCTTGGCTACTTGGCTCTGAAACTAGGGCAATGACATCTAGTGAAATAACACGCACAGGACTTAGTACTAAATGCCTCTCAAAGAGATCCATTTCTTTTATTAGAGCCAGTGCAAGTCTCCCCCTTCCTGAGCACTATCTTTTCCGGCACTAATGTTAATCAACATTTCAATCACTGCCTCTGCTCACACACTGTATTTTCAAAAACTCCATTATAACAAACAGAATCATGAGCTCTCTGTCCCCTTAACCACTAATCAAATTTTGAATTAGAAAGCTATTGAATGCCATACAACAATTCCTCCACCTGAGGGATTAATCTGGTGAACTATCATTGCACTAATTTTGTGGCAAGTTTTAAAATGTTTTAATTTATTTATTAGTCACAAGTAGGCGTACACTTCAATGATGTGGAGATGCTGGCGTTGGACTGGGGTAGGCACAGTAAGGGGTCTCACAACACCAGGTTAAAGTCCAACGGGTTTAATCTGGTAGCACGAGCTTTTGGAGCACTGCCCCTTTATCAGGTCAGTACACTGCAATGAAGTTACTGTGAAACCCCCTGAGTCGCTACACTCCAGCACCTGTCCGGGTAACTAAGGGTGAATTTAGCATGGCCAATCCACCTAACCAGCACACCTTTCAGACTGTGGGAGCAAGCTGGAGCATTCGGAGGAAACCCACGCAGACTCAAGGAGAAAGTGCAGGTTCCGCACAGTGACCCAAACCAGGAATCGAACTTTGAACACTTGCACTTCTAACCCTCTCAACATTTAGGAAATACTCTGCCTTTTTGTTTTTTCTACAGAAGTGATCATCTGTGCAGTTATTCATACAATATTTTATCTGCCATGTTATTGCGCATTAACCTGGCCTGTCCAAATCTTCTTGAAGTCACATAAGAACATAAGAAATAGGAGCAGGAGTAGGCCATCTAGCCCTTCGAGCCTGCTCTCCCATTCAGTAAGATCATGGTTCACCTCACAACTTACATTCCCACTCAGTTTGGTGTTATCAGTAAATTGGGAAATTGGTCTGAACCTGTTCCCCCTCCAATCCTCACACTCATCGTTCCATCTTCAGTTATCAGGGCAGTTTATTTTTAATTCATTCGTGAGACATGGGCATTGCTGGGTGGCAGGCATTCATTGCCCATTCCTTGTTGGCCTTGGAGGGCAGTTCAGAAACAATCACACTGCCATGGCTTTGGAGTCACATGTAGGCCAGACCAGGTAAAGATGGCAGATTTCCTTCCCTAAAGGACATTAGTGACCAGATAGGTTTTTCCAACAATCGTTTCTTGGTCATTAGTAGATCCTTAATTCCAAATATTTCTCTTATTGAATTCAAGTTCCACCATTGGCTGTGGTGGGATTTGAAACCAGGTGCCCAGAACATTAGCTGAGTTTCTGGACTAATAATCTAGCGATAATTCCACTGGGCCATTACTTTCCCCAAGTCCTCTTTGAAATTTCCATTCCAGGTATTCCCAGGTCTTTGCATCTCTCCCTCTATTTGGGATAGACATCTTTAACTAAGCTTTTAATCGCCTCTCCACACATCCCATCAAAGGCCAAGTACTTGCTTCCTTTCTCCTCTCTGAAGAACTTTGGGATATTGTGTACTTTAAAAGCCTTATATAAACGTAAGTCGCTCTTCACTTAGCAAAAAGCTAAACCTTTAAAAGTGTACACACTTACCCCTTCATTTTCTGCATCTGGTCAATGGTTTCTGGGAGAGGAACATTGAGTGTTTCAGGCAGAAACAAGACCAGAATTGCTGCAAATACTGTCAAACTCCCAATCAGAATATAAGGTAGAAACTCATTATAAGCACCTGAGAAAACACAGCACAGACATAAACTGTAAGGTGAAAACCCACATATCAAATAAACAGCCCATAAAAAACAAATCTTATCATAAATACTCTTCCATACATTTACAATGTAAATATGTTCAAATAGCATGGAAAGGTTTTCATTTCTGTTTTTAAAGTTTCTTTTCTCCTGCCTGTACTTCAGGCTCCATTTCCCAGTGAAGAGGTAGAAAATTTGCTCCGAAACAATGACGGCAGTATTAGACTGGAATTAGTTTGGCTTTTCCCCACAATTAGAAGATCATACCCACAATCTGCGATTCTTCATTGCAACATGCCGTGTTTTGGATACACCATGTGCCAACCCCTGCTCTGACAGAATGAGATGCACTTTGTAGACATCCTCTGGATTTTGGAGACCGTGTGAACCCAACCAAAGATGCTCCACCTGCACCAATGGAGGGGCCGACTCGGTCACCAGGGCAGAAGGCAATGTGTGGGGTATGTCTGGGGGGAAATGGGATCGAATGGCTGAGAGGAAGGAGCAGTTTGAGAAGATTGCCCATGGCCATGAGCCCATTGCCTTCATTGCCTTTCATGTACACCTACTCTTGTCTGCTATCCAAGACCTGCAGAGCACTTGGCTCCATGTCAGTGATACATTGTGCTACCAGAGAGAGATTTCCTGTTTAAAGCCTCAGTCAGGGTGTGCAGGTTATTGGTGTGGGCCAATATGTACTCAGTGGCCTGCTGCATCTGATGCTCCATAGTAAGTAGTCTCACAACACCAAGTTAAAGTCCAACAGGTGTATTTGGTAACACGGGCTTCCAGAGCATTGCCCCTTAATGTGCCTATCCCAGTCCAACGCCAGCAACTCCACATCAGACGCTCCATGAAGATGGAGACTTTTCCATCGAGGTGGATAACAGCCCAAATTCCTGAGACTTTATGTCAATCAATGGAATGGACTCTTCCAATGTCATTTTCTCTGCAAATACTAACAGAAGTACATGCCTTTTGGCCATCACTGAAAATGAAGATGATTCATGGAATTTTCTCCTCCCCTTAGTTGTTTAACTGTCCATTCCCAGTCCTGCCTGGCTGTGGCTGGTCTGCAGAACTTTGATCGAATGCATTGGTTGTGGGATTGCTCAGCTATCTCTAGCACGGGACTCTCACTGTTCAATAACCTGTGTTGGAGTTTCACCAGCACGGCATCTCATTTTGAGGTGATGTCCCTGACATCCTCATTTCATTCTTCAGTGAACCAGGGTTAACCCTTTGGTTTGATGGGAATGGTAAAGTGAGGGATGTGTGGGACTATGAGGTTACAGATTCTTTTGAAATACAGTTCTACTCCTGCTGATGGCCCACAGCATCTCATGAATGGTGACCGAGGGACAACTATCAACTAGAACTCTCGTGGTGTTCACAAAGGAGTGCTTTGGGAGTAGATAGTGGAAGAGAGAGTGGAGTGATGGTGGGGGAGATGGGATGTGAGTGTAGGTGACACCATTCAGCCCATTGTTGGAATAACCGGTGGGAAACTTGTCACCTGTCCAAAAGACACTGAACCATTTTTAAGTGCAATCAGGCTTCCTACAGAATAAAGTTCCCCGTGGGAAGACAGCCCACTCGAAGAGCTGCCCGTCACCAGTCAGAGGTTGAAAACTCTATGTTATAGGCAGTGCTAGAGGGAAGGCTGGCTGTTGCCAAAAATTCAAAGAGGCCTTCATCAAGAACATTCACTAGATCCCTGGAGGTAGGTGGGTTGGGTGTTATGGGAAGGGGAGTCACAGGTGAGAGAGGTATGGGGGCGAGGAGGTAGTTGAATACAAGGGTGGTTGTCACTGGGCATAACCCTTCCAGATGCCAGATCTCTCAATTGGGCACTAAGTGCCTTTGCAAAGAGGGACCCGCCTACTCCACCCACCGTCACAACTCCCCACTGGGAGGCTGCATGCAAACCCAAACAGTGTATGCTGGGAGGCCTTCAGGAGTTGTTTTTGTAACTGGAGGCCTGTGACCAACGGTGTGCCTCAGGGATCAGTGCTGGGTCCACTGTTATTTGTCATTTATATTAATGATTTGGATGAGAATATAAGGGGCATGTGTTAGTAAGTTTGCAGATGACCCCAAGATTGGTGCGCTGATGAATGGCAGATGGAGTTTAATTTAGACAAGTGTGAGGTGATGCATTTTGGTAGACTGAATCAGGGCAGGACTTACTCAGGTAATGGTAGGGCGTTGGGGAGAGTTACAGAACAAAGAGATCTAGGATACATGTTCCTTGAAAGTGGAGTCACAGGTGGAAAGAGTGGTGAAGAAGGCATTTGGCATGCTTGGTTTCATTGGTCAGAACATTGAATACAGGAGTTGGGACGTCTTGTTGAAGTTGTTCAAGACATTGGTAAGGCCACACTTGGAATATTGTGTGCAATTCTGGTCACCCTATTATAGAAAGGATATTATTAAACTAGAAAGAGTGCAGAAAAGATTTACTAGGATGCTACCGGGACTTGATGGATTGAGTTATAAGGAGAGGCTGAATAGACTTGGACTTTTTTCTCTGGAGTGTAGGATGCTGAGGGATGACCTTATAGAGGTCTATAAAATAATGAGGGGCATAGACAAGGTAGATAGTCAATATATTTTCCCAAAGGTAGGGGAATCCAAAACTAGAGGGCATAGGCTTAAGGTGAGACGGTAGGGATACAAAAGTATCCAGAGGGGCAGTTTTTTCACACAGAGGGTGGTGAGTGTCTGGAACAAGCTGCCAGAGGTAGTAGCAGGGGCGGATACAATTTTATCTTTTAAAAAACATTTAGATAGTTACATGGGTACAATGGGTATAGAGGGATATGGGCCAAATGCGGGCAGTTGGGATTAGCTTAGGAGTTTTAAAAAAAAGGACAGCATAGACAAGTTGGGCCGAAGAGCCTGTTTCCATGCTGGACACCTCTGAGCAACAGAAAACCCATCTGAATTCAAGAGAATCCCTCAATCACACGCTTCCTGGCAGCAGATGATGCTCAAGCTACATTTACAAACTTAGTCTCCTTCACAAGCATAGTAAGGAGCTACAGCTCACTGACGCCCTCTCCAGGGCTTACCTGCAAACTTCACTGACCAGGAAGATCATGAGGGCATTGGTATCATGTTGATTCAAGCATTGTTATCTTGTAGAATCAACAAACTCAAAGCTGCCTTACAGGAGGCTGACACATGCAGGCAGCTCTATGTCATCATTGTAATAGGCTGGCCGAGACAGGGCTTGTCCTGGTCAGCACAGAGATTGTTCTCCAGAAATACCAGAACCATGATCCCTATCAACAAGGCTCTTCTGCAATCCAAAGCAGAAGCAAATCTGGCTGGAGCCCTCCTGAAATGTTGACAAAGAGAAAAAGACACTATGGCCACAACGCCCGCAGATTCTGTCCTCCAGAATCAGGCCAAACATTTAGAATGCAGGCCATAGGGGGCAATGACAAACTGGCAGCGGTTCACTCCATGCACCCCAACCAAACAACTATGTGGTTGCCTCAGGTGATGGTTTCTACATCGGAAACCCACATCATACATTAAAGGTACCCAAATATGCACCATCAACAGTCACAGAGTTCAACACACCAAATCCGCAATCTGTGCCCCTATACAGTGGAGATGAAGGTCCCTTTGGAGACCAATGCAACAAGATCTGCAGCCACGGTGCACACCCCAGGAATACCAGAGGCCATCTGTCTCAGGACAATAATCCAAATGTACCCCAAGTACAGCTAAACTGGCACAACTACATGCTCTGGATGTCTGAGTGCACCAAACTCCAAGCTCAAGGACTATGTACTGATTTAGTCGATTAGCCATTTTGCCATTTTGTTCAGGAAGAGTCTCGAGGAAGAGATTTGATGGGATTTATATCAGGTGCAACAGCCCAAGCCTATGCTCTGTACATTGTAAATGGTTAATATCTGTTATCCAAGCCTGTGCTTTGTACATTGTAAATAGTTAATGACCTGTTAACATCGCCCAACATTGTCATCTGCCTGTCGTACCCGTTGTCCAAACTAAAGTGGGGATGATGTGGACTGAGTGGTTATGTCTATGTCAGGATGCTGTGCACACAAGTGATGTGTCGGTAGTGTGAGAGTTCACCCCCGACAGAGGCAAACACATAACATGTAAGAGCTGCTACGATCACTCAGTAAATGGTTCACTGAGCTAGTCCTTTGTCATCATTTCCATACAACCCTGCAACTTTACAAGGAGGATAATTATCTTGTGAAGCAGCTCATTTGAATGTGCCTTTGGAAAACTGCATTAGTGTGTTTTACTTCTGAGAAGTGGGACATTGTTCTTCTGTTTGTAGTGAAAGACAATTTCTTGATTTGTTAACGTTTTCTTGCATTTTAGTTAAGAATCTTTAAGGGCATTGTCAAAAAGATTGTTAGATTATGTACCAGTTTTGGGTGTTATTTTGTAAGATCTTTTCCCCAACAGTGTATTTTTGATCTTATGTGTTTTAGTTCTCATTTCTTTTAATAAATTATTTAATTCTCCACATTTTAAAATTTATCACTGGATTTCTGTACTTTTGCGTTCAGTAGCTACCCCTCCTTGATTCTACAATACAAAAAAAATTACAATCAGTTGAGATAAATTTTGATCTAAGATCTGTCTTGCTCAGTGTTAACATCAGCTGCAGTGGTAACAGATTCTCTCACTTTGCTCACTTCCTCTGGTACAACTCTGATATGAATGCATATTATCTCCAACAAATGTAGACATGAGTTAATATGACAGGCGACTGATTCAGTCATTCATTGACAGATCTGGCTGGGTAACATAATGCACTATTGGGTCCTTCCTGCATTTACAAAAATTGCTTACTATTCTAGGATCACCCTAATTGTAAAGATAAATCTCCAGGCGTCTTTCCTGTACTGCAAATTGGTGTCTTTATTTTTCCCCTGCCCTGGACCTGAATGTGTAATGTTGTCTCGTTTCTTCTCTATCTCTCCCCATGTACTCTCTAATTTAACCTGTCCAAGAGATCCACTTCTTGCTCTCTGTACCCTATTCCTATTCAACTTCACTTCCTGGCTTGCATATTAGCTGACACCATTAAAAGGTATTCGCAAAATACTGTGGATCTGGAACCTGAAACAAAAACATTTAAAGGTTTCTTTTCTAAGGTGCTGTGCCCCCATTTTGACCAATGTATTGAAGGCATAAGCTGAGCGGAACAGGCAGAACCCAAGCAGACCACTGGTGAGCAGAATATCTCTATGCTAGTTTCACTTAATAGCAGTGTTGACAACATCTTCCATTGCTTGGCTACTGAGAGTTCCAAAGTTGCACACCATTTCTCCTCATCTGCAACCTAAAAGAGCAACTCCTAATTTTAACAGTGTCCTCTAGTCTTGGGCTCACCCACAAAAGAAAACATCCTTTCAACATCCACCTTGTCAAGTCCATCCAGAGTCGAAAGCCACCAGACATCTCCAGGGCCTGCCTGCAACATCGCCCGCACTCCGCTAGCAGCACTTATCTCCTCACGCCAGTTCAAGGCTACCATGCCAGGTTGCAACTTTTAAATACCTAGTCTGGTTCGTGCCAAAGTTACATCACGCTAAAGGATGGGAGACGCAGATGTGAGTGGAGATTGCTGTGTGGATTCCGACAATGACACGTAAAGGTATGTCAACGCATGCTAATCAGCAGGTTCAGCAGGTTCCCAGCAGCGCCATTTTTCTCCAGCTGGGAGATGTGCGTGGGTTGTAAAAGCTGGCGGGGAATGTGCGAAATGGCCGATAAGTGCATCTCCCGGCCCAACCCGCTAGAAAAGTTGTGGGTCACGATGGGAGAATCACGGCCATCGATGCTACATCACCGTTTCCCCCAAATTCAAATATAAAGTGCATCCTGGATGCTTCTAGAATGTTCTGCTCTAAGAAGCTATCTCGAAAGCGTTCTATGAACTCCGGCAATATTGAGGATAAATACACGTAAGGCATTTGCTGCATTAGTTAGTCGTTTCATTGTTTATCACCATTTCTACTTGATGTGACAGGACTGCAGAGCTTTGGTTGGATTTGTTGGTGGTGGGATTACTTCACTTCATCCAACATGTGTTGCCTCTGCCGTTTGGCATGAATGTCATCCTGTTGTGGCTTCGCCAGTTTGGATCCTAATTTTTAAGTAAGGTTGGTGGCGGACCTGGCATGCACTACTGAACTTCTCATTGAAGCATACAGAACTTATACCATTAACTTACCAATATAGAAAATGTAAGGTGAGATTATGCTACCCAACCTCGAGGCTGTTGAGCTTGTTCCTACTCCCATGTTTCTTACCACGGTTGGGTACAGCTCAGCACTGTAGATATAAATAATCGTGAAAGCAGTCGTGGGTCCAGATTTCCCAATCAACATCAACGCTGTCTGAAGTGCTGAAAGATCTAGAAACAAAAACACACACACACATACATAAACTCAATGGAAAACAAGTTGGTTTAAAAGAACACAAGAACACCTGAATGCAAGACATAGGACCAGGAATGAACCAAAAGCCTCTTTGAGCCTCTTCCACCACTCGATACGATCCTGGCTGATCTTGGAGGTCAACTCCATTTTACTGCATGCCCCCCATATCACTTAATTTCCTGAGAGACCAAAGGTTTGTCTATTCAAGCCTTAAATGCAGTCAAAAATGGAGCAGCCACAACTGTCTAAGGGACAGAATTCCAAAGATTCACATTCATTTGAGTGAGGAAATTTCCCCTCACTTCAGTACTAAATGATCAATATCTTATCCTAAAATTGTTTTTTTTAATCATTTGTGGGACATAGATGTCGCTGGCTGTCCATCACTTATTGCCTATCCCTAGTTGCCCGAGGGCAATTGAGAGTCAACCACATTGATGTGGCTCAGGAGTCACATGCAGGCCAGACCGGGTAAGGATAGCAGATTTCCTTCCCAAAAGGACAAAGAACAAAAATAGTTTGAACGAGAGAAAGAAATGAATCATCTTGAATTAGGGCCAATGGCAAGGGAAAAGGAAATTAAACAGTTTGAGTTATGACTAAAAGCAGAGGAAAGGGGAAAGAATAGCACTGGCAGAATACAAAGCAAAAAGAGAATTAAGCCTTCAGAAATGGGAAAGACAATTTGAATTTGAAATGTTAGAAGTGCAAATGTGTAAAACTGTGACAGCAGCAGCAAAAAGGGCAGTTGATTTTGCAATTGTTCGTGAATCAATGTTTGGTTTTGAACATCAACTTCAATCTGTGAGGGATAGAATCCAGGGAAAAGAAAATTCCTCACGTGGTAAAGGCAAAGGAGCTCTTGTTGGAGGTAGTAAGGGTAGTTTACCTAAAGTTAAAAAGGAAACGTATGAGACCTCAGATGCTTTCATTGCTATAAAGTTGGACACACAAAGACACAGTGCTGGCAGCTTAAGAAGAACACCGAGAAGCTCGGTGTGATAAAAAAGGATAAGCAGGTAGGGTTTGTTTAAGTAGTAAAGGAAACCATAGTTAATGCTAAAGAGGTGCAAAATAAACATATTGCCTGGTCAAGGGTTGGCTGATTACTGAGTGCTAGATCTCTTTAAATAATTTACTTGTGTGGGTAAGGTTTATTCATACGTACAAGGACATATGGGTAACAAATTTGAGATTGTAAGAGATAAAGGAACCAATGAACTTCAGAAAGAGTATTGCCATTAAAGGTGATAATGTGTGGAATTTGTTTTGAAAAGAGCGGTGTTCCATGATAAAGTTGGAGAGTCTGGTGGAAAGTGATGGTGATGGTAGGAGTAATAGAGAAATGATCTTTTCCAGGAAGACAGTTTATCCTGGGTAATGATATAGCTGGATTGCAGGTGGGAATGTTACCAGTGGAAAACCAAACAACTGAGATATTGCAGGAAGCGTATCCTAGGATTTTTCCTGACTGTGTAGTAACAAGATCACAAAGCCACAGGTTTAGACAGAGCAAAAATCAAAGAGTAAAGATAAAAAGGTTGAAGTTCAGTTAGCAGAAATCATTTTGATCAGATGGTTGAGAAAGAACAAGAACAGGTGTAGGATGAAGCAGATGTCTTCAGTTCAGGAAAATTGGTAGAATTATACCAGAAAGATGTAGAGATAAAGCAGTAATATCAGAAAGTATATGCAGAAGAAGAATCTGAGTATATACCGGAATGATATTATATTAAAAACAATATCTCAAATCGAAGTGGAGAACTTTACATATTCAGGTAAATGAAAATTGAGCAGAATTTCATCAAGTTATATAAAAGGTGGGCTGTAAAAAGGAGATGTTGTGAGTAGCGCATGAGGTACCTAGTAGAAGGTCATTTAAGAATAAGGAAAACTCCAGCAAAAATACAAAAATATTCTTATTGACCTGGAGTAAGTAAGGATGCAGTAGAATTTTTCCATACATATCACACATGCCAGGTAATAGGAAAACCTCAAGCGGTAATCAATCCAAAATCCCTGATACCCATCCTAGCATTTGAGGAACCTTTTACAAACGTCTTAATTGATTGTGTAGGACCCCTCACTAAAACAAAAAGTGGGAATCAGTATTTGTTGTCCATAATGGATGAGTCCACTAGATTTCCAGAGGCCATTCTTTTATAGAACCATAGAACACTTCAGCACAGAAACAGGCCTTTTGGCCCTTCTTGGCTATGCCGAACCATTTCTCTGCCTAGTCCCACTGACCTGCACCTGGACCATATTCCTCCACATCCTCTCATCCATGTACCTGTCCAAGTTTTTCTTAAATGTTAAAAGTGTGCACGCATTTACCACTTCATCTGACAGCTCATTCCCACCACTCTCTGTGTGAAGAACCACCTCCCCCTCAATATTCCCTTTAAACTTTTCCCCCCTTCACTCTTAAATAATGTCCTCTAGTTTTTTTCTCCTAAAGCACCTAATTGGAAGACGAGGTGCTGTTCCTCCCATTTGCGTTAGGTTTCACTCAAACATTGTAGTAGGCCAAGGACAGAAATTGGGTACAAGAGCAAGATGGTGAATCAAAATGGCAAGTGACAGAAAGGCCACGGTCATACTTACAAGCTGTGCAAAGCTGTTTCACAAAGTGGTCACCAAGTCTGTGTTTAGTCTCCCCACTGTAGAGGAGACTCAATGTGAGCAGCAAATTCAGGAGAATAAATTGCAAGAAGTATAAGAAGAGCACTGCTTCACCGAGAGGGAATGTTTAAGGCCTTGGATAGTGAGGAGAGAGGGGCTAAAAGGACAGATCTTATACCTCCTGCAATTGCATGGGAAGGTATTTTGGAAAGGGATAAATTGGAGGTGATAGAGGAGTGGACAAGGGCATCATGGAGGAAACAGCTGACAGAGGCAAGGGGAAGATTTGCTTGGTTGCTTCAACCATCCTGGAGTTGGCAGCAATGGTGGAGGATGATTCTTTGAATACAAAGGTTGATGGGATCAGTGAGAACAAGGTGAACTCTATTATGTTTCCAGGAGGGAGGAGAGGGGTGAGAGCAGACATGTGGCACATGAGTTAGATACAGTTGATGGTCCTGCAAACACAGTGAGGGATGTGGGGGAAACCTTGACTCAATGGAAAGGAAGACATGTCAGAACTGCTATTTTGGAAAGTACAATCATCGGAACAGATGTGACGGAGGCAGAGAAACTGGGAGAATGGGATGGAGTCCTTACAGGAAAGAGAGTGTGAAGAGGTGTTGTAAAGGTAGTGTGGGAGTCAATGGGCTTATAATAATTATTGGTGGACAGTTTATCACCTGAAATGAAGTAGTCAGAGAAGGTGAGAGAGGAGTGGAAACTGGAACCAAATTTGATAAATACTTACAGGGCTTGATGAGAGTATGAGGTAGCACCAATTATATAATCAAAGTAATGGAAAAGAGTTATGGGAGGGACCTGAGTAGGGCTAGAACAGGGAATGTTCCACAAAGACAGGCATAACTATGTCCCATTGCCAACCCTAATCTCTCTACATCCCCATCCCCATTAGAATGGTTTTAATGCTTCCCGTTTCCTCCCTAAATGGAGGCCTGAACAATCCCTTTTCACATTATTCTCTGTCTGGTTAAACTTGTTCCCTTACTGAACAATTTCTGCTTAAATTCCCTCCAAATAAAAGATGTGACTATGGATAGAGTTATGGAGGTTTACAGCATGGAAACAGGCCCTTCAGCCCAACTTGTCCATGCCACCCTTTTCTTAATAATTAAGCTAGTCCCAATTGCGTGCATTTGGCCCCCATATCCCTCTATACCCATCTTACCCATGTAACAGTCTAAATGCTTTTTAAAAGACAAAATTGTACCCATTTCCACCATTGTCTTTGTCAGCTTGTTCCAGATACTCACCACCTTCTGTGTGAAAAAAATTGCTCCTCTGGACCCTTTTGTATCTCTCCCCTCTCACCTTAAACCTATGCCTTCTAGTTTTAGCCTCCTCTACACTTGGGAAAATAGTTTGACTATCAAGCTGACCTATGCCCCTCATTATTTTATAGATCACTACAAGGTCATCCCTAAGCCTCCTACGCTCTAGAGAAAAAAGTCCCAGTCCATCCAACCTCTCATAACACAAATGATCAAGTCCCAGTAGCATCCTAATAAATCTTTTCTGCACTCTAGTTTAATAATATCCTTTCTATAATAGGGTGACCAGAACTGTACACAGTATTCCAAGTGTGGCCTTACCAATGTCTTCTACAACTTCAACAAGACATCCCAACTCCTGTATCTAATGTTCTGACCAATGAAACCAAGCATGCCGAATGCCTTCCTCACCACCCTGTCCACCTGTGACTCCACTTTCAATAAGCTATGAACATGTACCCCTAAATCTCTTTGTTCTATAACTCTCCACAATGCCCTACTATTAACTGTATAGGTCTTGCCCTGGCTCGATCGACCAAAATGCATCACCTTGCATTTATCTAAATTAAACTCCATTTGCCATTTGTCAGCCCATTGGCTCAACTGATCAAGATCCCTTTGCAATCCTAAACCTTTTTTCACTGTCCACTATGCCACCAATCTTATTGTTATCAGCAAACTTACTAATCATGCCTCCTGAATTCTGCCTGGGTACCCACACGGGTTCCCGTGAACCATCTTGCTATGCATTTGAACTATTGTTCTGTCACTTCTCAATAAACCACTTTAAAACACTTGCAACTCCTTGATTTTTTGAGTAACGTGTGTCCCTTCATCAAATCTTATACTAGTTTTCCATTCCAATTGATAAGAAAATTCAGCTTTGAAACATTTTACAAAGATAGGTTGCACTAATTTTTGCTGCACTGTAAGAAAATTACTTGAAGGTATGAGCTGGATGAACAAGACGAGTATTCCACCAAGGAAGAGTGGGCCTGACGTGCTGAACCTTCGGGGAAACTTCCGGAGTAAAAGCCAGGCTGCAGTATGAGCTGGAATTTCACAAGCAGCAGAGAGGAAACAATTCAAATAGGCGTCACCATGGAGATTAGGTGTATTCAAAGATAGACCATGGTATCCAAATGCTGAAATGAACCTGCAACAAAATGTAGAACTTTAATTGCAAAACCACTCTTTAAAATTTCCCCCCCTTAACATCTTTTGCAACTTGGTCTGACTAGGATTTTTGCTCCCTATTCCACATAGTATTTTCCACCAAGGAAACAGGCCACCCCAAAATCTGTTGTCCATCCAATGAGTTAATGTCAAATATTAGGAAGCCATCATGAACATTCCCTGCAGGCAACTAATGAACTAACTAAGAGGAAAAAGTCAATGTCGTGCAGGAAAAAATCAATGTAGTCTAGGAGAATACTGAGATACAGGCTTTTAGACTAGATGGGATTGAGGTACATAAGGACGAGGTGTTAGCAATTCTTGAGAGTATGAAAATAGATAAGTCCCCTGGGTTGGATGGGATTTATCCTAGGATTCTCTGGGAGGCTAGGGAGGAGATTGCAGAGCCTTTGGCATTGATCTTCATGTCATCATTGGCTACAGGTATAGTGCCAGAAGATTGGAGGATAGCAAATGTTGTCCCCTTGTTCAAGAAGAGGAGTAGAGACCATCCTGGGAATTATAGACTGGCAAGCCTTACTTCTGTTGTGGGCAAAGTTTTGGAAAGAATTATAAGAGATAGAAGTTATAATCATCTAGCAAGAAATAAATTGATTAGGGATAGTCAACACGGTTTTGTGAAGGGTAGGTCGTGCCTCACAAACCTTATCGAGTTCTTTGGGAAGGTGACCAAAGAGGTGGATAAGGGTAAGGCAGTTGATGTGGTGTATATGGATTTTAGCAAAGTGTTTGATAAGGTTCCCCATGGTAGGCTACTGCAGAAAATGCAGATGCATGGGATTGATGGTGACTTAGCAGTTTGGATCAGGAATTGGCTGGCTGATAGAAGACAGAGGGTGGTGGTTGATGGGAAATATTCAACCTGGAGTTCAGTTACTAGTGGTGTGCCTCAGGGATCTGTTTTGGGGCCACTGCTGTTTGTCATTTTTATAAATGTCCTAGATGAGGGTGTAGAAAGATGGGTTAGTACATTTACTGATGACACCAAAGTCGGAGGAGTTGTAAACAGTGAGGATGGATGTTACAGTTTGCAGGGGGACATAGATAAGCTGCAGAGCTGGGCTGAGACGTGGCAAATGGAGTTTAATGTGGAAAAGTGTGAGGTGATTCACTTTGGAAGAGTAACAGGAGTACAGAATATAGGGCTAATCAAAGGACTCTTGGTAGTGTTGATGAGCAGAGAGATCTCAGGGTACATGTGCATAGATCTGTGAAAGTTGGCACCCAGGTTGATAAGGTTGTTAAGAAGGCGTATGGTGTGTTAGCTTTTATTGGTAGAGGGATTGAATTTCGGAGCCGTGAGATCATGTTGCAACTGTACAAAACTCTGGTGCGGCCACACTTGGAGTACTGCGTACAGTTCTGGTCGCTGCATTATAAGAAAGATGTGGAAGCATTGGAAAGGGTGCAGAGGAGGTTTACCAGGATGTTGCCTTGTATGGTGGGAAGGTCTTATGAGGAAAGACTGAGGGACTTGAGGTTATTTTCGTTAGAGAGAAGAAGGTTAAGAGGTGACCTAATTGAGGCATACAAGATGATCAGAGGGTTAGACAGGGTGGACAGTGAGAGCCTTTTTCCTTGGATGGTGATGGCTAACATGAGGGGACATAGCTTTAAATTAAGGGGTGATAATTATAGGACAGATGTCAAGGGTAGATTCTTTACTCAGAGGGTAGTAAGGGTGTGGAATGCCCTGCCTGCAGCAGTTGTGGACTTGCCAACTTTAAGGGTGTTTAAATGGTCAGTAGATAGGCATATGCATAACATTGGAATAGTTTAGGTTAGAGGGTCATTAGATTGGTTCCACTGGTCAGCGCAACATCGAGGGCCGAAGGGCCTGTACTGCGCTGTAATGTTCTATGTTCTATGACATTCTCCTCCATTGAGAAACAGGTATTTTCCTGGAAAGTCAAACATTATACATATAGCATGTATATGTGATTCCATTCCATTTTTCATCCTTCCAGTAGTTCATGGAATAACATAACACCACGATGACCCATTCAGCTGCTGAGAAGGTGAGTTTCTTCTCTTCTGCCCTGAGTGCTACAAAATCATTTATTTTACTATTATTTATATGTATGGGTGTATTTCCACTAGGTCACACTCACTTACAGCTGAATTTTGGTTGTATATTTTCCTTTCGAAATGGCTTGATTACCTTTTCTCTTCAACTGTAATATTCTGAAGGACTGCTATTCTGTAGCACTGTTTATAATAGTCTCTTAAAACGTAACTTTACATATTTCTTGCACTTGAGATAAACTCACAAAACAAAAGAAAAAAAGTCACTTTTTTGGCAAAGGGGGCATGGTGTGGGAATCCATTGAGGAACTGTAACAGTGACCCCCCCACCTCCCTGGTGGACTTTGTGTGACCAGGAGAGTTTCTTTCTTTTTGCATAGAAGTCCCATTCTGGAGATGTGTTTGCTCAGGTAGCTGCAGACTATGAGGCTAACTGCTGGGCCTTGGGAGGTCGTTGGGGAAGACAAGAAAGTCCTTTGTAAAGGAGCAAAAGTCGATTCCTATAGGAAGGGCCCAGACCATGACAAAGATCTGCATAATCAGAAGCCCCGGTCTGTATTTTGGCAGACTATTACACTGGATTCCACATAACATTCCAGGTATCTATGGTCCACGCAGCTGATGCAGGCAGAATGGGAATGTGAGAAGTGATGGTAACAAGATGAGGCCCTGAAATGACCATTGTTTGGCCACTTAATAGGAATTCAAAAGAATGAGGGGAGATCTTATGCAAACACAAGATTATGAAGGAAATAGATAAGATAGAAGCTGGGAGGTCGTTTCCACTGGCAGGTGAAACTAGAACTAGGGGGCATGGCCTCAAATTAAGGAGGAGCAGATTTAGGACTGAGCTGAGGAGAAACTTGGTGACTAGTGGAGTGCCCCAGGGATCGGTGCTGGGGCCTCAGCTATTTACCATTTATATAGATGATCTGGAGGAGGAAACCGAGTGTAAGGTGTCGAAATTTGCTGATGACACAAAGATTGGTGGAACGGCAAATTGTGCGGAGGGTGTGGAAAGTCTGCAGAGGGATTTAGATAGGCTGGGCGAATGGGCCAGGAACTGGCAAATGGAATTTAATGTTGGCAAGTGTGAAGTTGTCCACTTTGGTAGGAATAATGGTAGGAAGGACTGCTACTTACATGGCGAAAAACTGCAGCATGCTACGGTGCAGCGGGACCTCGGGGTCCTTGTGCATGAGTCGCAAAACCCAGCCTGCAGGTGCAGCAGGTGGTCAGGAAAGTGAATGGGATGCTGGCCTTCATAGCGAGGGGGATTGAATATAAAAGTAGGGAGGTCTTGCTGCAGCTGTACAGGGCACTGGTGAGGCCGCAGCTGGAGTACTGTGTGCAGTTTTGGTCGCCGCACGTACGCAAGGATATTTTGGCCTTGGAGGGAGTGCAGAGGAGGTTCACTAGGCTGATACCAGAGTTGAAGGGGTTGAGCTATGAGGAGAGGCTGAATAAACTAGGCTTGTACTCGTTGGAGTTTAGAAGGATGAGGGTGGATCTTATTGAGACGTATAAGATGATGAATGGGATGGATAGGATAGAGGTGGAGAGGCTCTTCCCACTCAGAAAGGACAGTAGGACTAGAGGGCACAGCCTCAAGATAAGAGGGGGGCAGTTTAGAACAGAGTTGAGGAGGAACTTCTTCACTCAAAGGGTGGTGAATCTCTGGAATTCTCTGCCCGTTGAAGTGGTGGAGGCTACCTCGCTAAATATATTTAAGACGCGGGTAGATAGGTTTTTGATAGGCAAGGGGATTAAGGGTTATGGGGAGAAGGCGGGTAAGTGGAACTGAGCCACGACAGATCAGCCATGATCTTATTGAATGGCGGGGCAGGCTCGGGGGGCTAGATGGCCTACTCCTGCTCCTATTTCTTATTTCCTATTTCTTACGTTCTTAAAACTCCTTCACCCAAAGGATTGTGAATCTGTGGAATTCCCTGCCCAGTGAAGCAGTTGTGGCTACCACATTGAATGTTATTAAGGCAAGGATCAATAAATTTTTGAACAGTAAATGAATTAAGGGTTATGGTGAGCGGGCGAGTAAGTGGAGTCCACAAAAAGCTATAATCTTATTGAGTGGTGGAGCAGCGTCAAGGGGACAGATGGCCTACTCCTGTTCCTAGTCCTTATGTTCTTACATAATAGCCCCAAGGATGGGCAGGCCTACAAAATAGGAGACCAGTCGGGTCAGGCAGGTAAACAGTGGACAGATAACAGATTTGCTACATCTTATGAGCTATCCCCTCCCCCCCAATCCTTGCACCCTAAAACTTGATGAAGAAGGACTATAACTTTTCACCCAAGCTTCCCATTCCTGATGTTTATTCAAGAAATTTACTTTAAATGCAGCAACTGCTGTGGTAGGATTTGAACTCACGTGTCGAAATCATTAATCAACTTCCCCCACATTATTAGTCCAGTAACACATCGATCATACCACTGTACCCCGTACATGTGAATGCACCTCAGTGAATCACCAGCCTGAGGTGAAGGAAAGATTTGTACGCTCTGACAATCTGTTAATGATTGTACAGGGAAATCCTGTTCCTGGTAGGGCCACACAATGGGGCAAGGCTGGGAGAAGCTGCCAGACAAAACGCAATGTGACTTTTACAGTGTTATTATTATTAGTTTATTTGTGTCACAAGTAGGTGTACATTAACATTGCAATGAAGTTACAGTGAAAATCCCTGAGTCGCCACACTCTGGTACTTGTTTGGGTACACTGAGGAAGAATTCAGCATGGCCAATCCATCTAATCAGCATGTCTTTTGGATTGTGGGAGGAAACTGGAGCACCCAGAGGGAACCCATGCAGAGACAGGGAGAACATGCAGACTCTGCACAGACAGTGATCCAAGCCAGGAATCGAACCCGAGTCCCTGGTGCTATGAGACAGCAGTGCTAACCACTGTGCCGCCCATTATCTTTCTAAAATTCCTCTCATGGACTGCAGCTATCACTGGCTAGGTCAGCATCTGTTGGCCAAATCTAGTTGCCCTTGAGAAGGTGTGGAGAGCCACCTTCTTGAACTGCTGCAGTCCGTGTGGTGTAGGTATACCTACCATGTGGAATTTTCCTGTCTGTCTCCCAAAGTTTAATTATTACTCACAAATAAGGCTTACATTAACATTGCAATGAAGTTACTGTGAAATTCCCCTAGTCACCACGCCCCAGCGCCTGTTTGGGTCAATGCACCTAACCAGTGCATCTTTCAGAATGTGGGAGAAAACCAGAGCACCCAGAGGAAACCCATGTAGACATGGGGAGAACATGCAAACTCCACACAGACAGCGATTTTCACAATAACTTCATTGCAGTGTTAATGTAAGCCTATTTGTGACACTAAATAAATACATTTTTATAAACTGCCTGCATGGGTTTCCTCTGGGTGCTCTGTTTTCCTCCCACAGTCCAAAGGTGTGCAGGTTAGGTGGATTGGCCATGCTAAATTGCCAGGATGTGTAGGTTAGGGGGATTAGTGTGGTGGATGCATGGGGTTGTGGGGTTGGTGTCTGGTGGGATGCCCTCTCAGAGAGTCAGTGCAGACTCAGTGGGCTGAATGGCCTCCTTTTGCAGTGTAGGCATTCCATTTTTCTATGAATGGAAATAACTGGAATGGTCTTCACAATAACCAGCGTGGAGGTGATGGGCTGAATGGCATGCTGCTCTGCTAGTATTCGTATGTGATTCAATGAAATACTCACCACACTAGAAAGTTTAAAATACTAATGATTCGGATATTTCGTGTTTTACACAAGTGAATAATTGAATGAGATTGTTCACTTTTAGCTTTCATATCTTGGAGCTGAAAGGAGAACAAAGAGGGTTCAGGGTTATCAAGGATTATTGGCAAATAACAATATTATTAACTATTACTGTTGAGTGTACATTGGATATGGATGAATCAGAGAAAATCTGAAGAATGCGGCATAAATGATCGCATTTGCAGCTTCTTTCTTTCCTCTGCCGTTGTCACCTACTGTATTGACACTGGTGAATAAGTGGGGCTCAGCATACAGAGAATAAAACCCCCATTTTATTGTCACAATTCATGATACTCGTTTCAAGGAGTCATAGTGTCACTCAGTCTTGTGCTTGGTTAGTTAAAATGCTTTTGTTAGGCTGGCTATTATATAATGGTGGCACAGTGGTTAGTGCTGCTGCCTCACAGTGCTGAGGACCCAAGTTCAATTCCCAGCTTGGGTCACTGTCTGTGTGGAGTATGCGGGTACTCTGGTTTCCTCCCACAGTCCTAAGATGCGCTGTTAGGTGCATTGGCCATGCTAAATTGTCCCTTAGTGTCAGGGGGACTAGCTAGAGTGAAATGCATGGAGTTATGGGAATAGGCTTGGGTGGGATTGTGGTCAGTGCAGACTTGATGGGCTGAATGGCCTTCTTCTGTACTGTAGAATTCTATGATAATATTTATATATTTTATGCATAAATTATAATATATATGACGCAGCATTATATTTTCTATATCTTCCTGCAATCTCTTTCAGAGATAAGTATGTGGAGTTAATGGACAGGACCTAACATTTGGTATATTTTGAGCACAATAAATTCTTTCTCATTGGCATAAAACCAATGAATAATTTGGGCATGATAGGGACGATTCTTCCAAAAAAAATTTTAAGTGCCAGATACTCCAGTAGAAACTGGAGTAACTCCCCATGTTTTCTTAGTGGGATTTTCAAAATGAATCTTGCACACTCTGTGCATTACAGAGTGCTTCAGAGAGATTCACGCTGAAAATCTGGGGGCAGGGTCCATTCCTGCTGGGGAGGTCAGCAGCATAAAGCTGAGTGGGCCACTGCACATGCACCAATCTGTCAGAGCAGATCCCTGGTCAGCACAGTGCCTCACCTCACCCCAACCTCCACAACCCCTATCACCCACATTGCCCTCCCCACAGTCACTCAGCTGTGCCCTGATTTCCTCCCTGCCCCCCCGGGCCCAAACCGAGCACACTGACCACCTGACTGCTATGCCTCATCACCTTCCATACCCCTCAACCTGATCCAACTATCCCCCAGATCACACGACTATCCCTTTCCTAGTCAGCCATGCAGACACCCTGATTGCTGGTCACCCGAACCTCTCTGGGCCAGCCCCGATGTCCCTCCATCAGCCTTGATCTCCCTGCCCTCCCTCTCCCCACTGGCAGTCCTGACCTCCCTTCCCCCACTACAGCCCCAAAATCCCACCATCTGGGGCTATCCCAATGGCTTTGTGCATAAATTCTACACCAGATTTAATACTGAGACATACAAATAAGGAATGTGTCTCGGGACTACAATGTCGAGATCATCGGAAACTCGGGTGTATGACTGAAGAGGTGTATCAGGATCTTTTGAAAGCCCTAACATTCAGAATTGTGTGGGAACTGCCCAGGAAATTTAAAGTTGCAGTGGGCAATCCCCCTGTTTCCTGATACTCTGCACAAATAGCTCCAACTCTGATTTTGAGAATTGTACAGATCCACATATTCACCAGAGTAGTTATCCAGGAAATTTTATACAGACTATAACCTGCTCTAACAACTGGATAACCCCATACCTGACTTACCCACCTCACCTCACCCCAACCCCCACAGCTCCAATCACCCATCTTGCCCTCCCCAATCACTCAGCTGTGCACCAATCACTCGAATGTTCCCCCGGGCTCAAACCGAGGGCACTGACCACTTAACTGTTACGCCTTGCTACCTCCCATACACCTCAACCTAATCCAACTATCCCCCCCCGATCACGTGACTATTCCTTTCCCAATCAGCCATGCAACAGCATCTCTCACAATTTACCAACAATTTATAGGCAGTGCTGTGGCATGAGTTACCTGACTTTACCCTACACAAACATACATGTAGATCCAGCTGTCATGTGAGAATGTGATGATGTGGCTAGATAAGAGGTCACGTGATTGTAGCATGGGAGTTATCCCCGGAATCTTGAGCAGAGCCCAAGTAGCGTAAGTAGCCATTGAGCCAAAGAATAAATTACTTTGTTGGAAGTTCACAAATTGAAATGGAACACCTTGCTTTAGTCATTGCCCATCCGAAATTTCATGGCTTCATATATGAAATATAACACAACTGAAAGGGATTGCACAGCCTCTAGCTTCAGCTGGGAGGACCCGTTATGCTTTTTATTATGAAGGGTAATGCCCAGTCTCCTGGTAGCTGTCATGATGTTATCAGTCTGCAGTACCTCAAGATCACTGAAGAGAACCTCTGGTGGAGTGATATGGTTTTTCTTAGCCATGTGTCGGAGAATTGCTTCAGCCTCCTGTACTCTTCCATTTATCAGCAGCCAGCGAGGGGATTCAGGAATAAGCCTGGAATTAAAAGTGTTTTGTTTTGATTGGAAAGTACAAAGGTCTTGATCGGATACTATTAACATTCAAATGCGTTTTAATGGCAGACAGTAACAGGCAATTTTATTCAAATCAGGGATAGAGTTAAAAATGACAATGGTATGAAAGATAAATTTTAAAATGGCATTTGACAAGATGATAGGTCTGAATGTACAAAATTCCGTTAATTAATATGGCATTTATTGCAGGAAGACCTGGAGAGAAAGAATGGGTACTTTGCTTTGTCTCTATCACCAAGCTGTATTAAGCATTGCATTGAATGGAAACTCCAACAGGAAAAGAATTAAATGTCTTTATCCAACATTAACTTCAAGAGAGATGAGAATTTGCCAAAACAGTGGTTGGTTTGAATGGACCTACGCAGGAGCCAAGCTAAGCCAGATTAAAGGTGCTAAGCACTCACCTAAATCTCACCTAACGGGGTGGAATTTTCTGGTCTCAATCGCCCTAATGCCAGAAGATGCTGCCCAAAGGCAAAGGGCCTTTGCATGGTTTGTGTCCTACCTGCTGGAGTGAACGGGGCCATCAAGGCCCTCCCCTCACTAGAATGTTGGGCATCAGTGGGGGAAGACCGCTGGATGTTACAACCTTGGCAGTGCCAGCCTGGGCCCCCAGGTGGCCCTGGGGGGCAGCTTTACACTGCCAACCAGGCATTGTGTGGAAGTGATGTGGAGATGCCGGTGTTGCTCTGGGGTAAACACAGTAAGAAGTCTGACATCACCAGGTTTTAAATCCAATCGATTTATTTGATAGTAAACTCGTAAGCTTTCAGAGTTTGCCCCTTCAGACGAAGGGGCGAACCCCGAAAGCTTGCGGGTTTACTATCAAATAAATCGATTGGATTTAAAACCTGGTGATGTCAGACTTCTTACTGTAATCAGGCATGGGGCAGAGCCAAGGGGGCGGAGCCTAATGGGATGGAGCCTAATGGGGGCAGGGCTCTCTGGGAGGAGATCAGTGGGGATGGCTGGCCTCGCTGCCACTCTGCAGTCATGATCGGTGGGAGACTGAGGGAGGCCAAAAATCGTGGTTAGTCATTGAGATGGGAGTGGGGGCAGCCTGCTTGGGGGTTGGGGTTGCAGGGTGCTGGTCAGCAATGTGGGGGGGGGGTGGGGTGGGATTATGGTGGCAGTCAGGGCATCCAGTGTGGGGGATGGAGATAGGGATGGGGGGCAGAATGCAGGGGATCGAGGCTGGTCCGGCCATATCCAGGAGACCAGCTATCAGGCTATGGGGTGCTCGGGCGGCCGGTGTTGTGGGATTGCAGGGCTGGCCAGCGATCAATCCGTGGGGAGGGTTGCACAGTCGGCGATGCGGGGGTCAATTGAGCTGGCCAGCAATTGGGGGGCTGGCCAATAGAGACCACTGTACATCCGCCGATCTCTGCGCTGACAGATCGGTGCAAATGCTGTGGCCCGCTCAGCTCTCTGCTGCAGGCCTCTTCTGCACGGATAGGCCCAATCCCTGAGTTTTAATGGGATTTACTTTGGTGCACTCTGCAGTGCACAGAGTGTGGGAGATTCTTCTCTAAGCTCCCGCTGAAAAAAACGTGATTTACTACAGTTTTTACACAAATTCAACACTTAGAATTTTTTTGGGAGAATCAGCCCTAGGGATTTCCCATGCTCTTTCGTGGATGTGTTTTTTTAAAAAGTCGTGGTTTCAAGTGTTGTATATCATTAAACTAGTTTATAGCTCTTGTATTAGGAGTGTTTTATTGTGTTAACAAACATGTTTGCGGCTGAGTGTAATAGCCTGTGTAAATTTGTCCATTATAAAACACTAAAGTCAAGAACTGATAGTAAATGTAAATCGGAATGTGCACCTTTTACAGTTTGCAAGAAGAAGTCTCCCTCTTTCTCTTGCACCTTTGTGTTGCATGCAGCCTAGAGCAAATGAAACTTTCAAAGAAATTCTGATCAGAATAAGTTATCTTTTTTTGCCTGCAAAGCTGGAATAATTTAGAGTCATTAAGAATAGTTTCACCAAAAATCCATCTGAAAGAACTGCCAAATCTACTGTGTAAGAAGTCTCACAACACCAGGTTTAAGTCCAACCAATTTATTTGATAGTAATCTCACAAGCTTTCGGAAACGGTGTTCTTTCGTCAGGTGTGTGGAAGGTTCCGAAAGTTGTGGGATTACTGTCAAATAAACTGGTTGGACTTTAACCTGGTGCTGTGAGACTTCTTACTGTGTTTACCCCAGTCCAATACCGACATCTCTACATCAAATCTATTGTGACCAGAGTTCTGTCAGATAAACAGCATTAGGTTTTATCCTTTCTCATACTCCATCCTTTACAGAGGTCTATTCTTGTTTGGTCATGTTTTGTGTTTGTGAATGAGCACATGGGATTTCGAATATCTGGGGATTTTTTTAGCAAAAAGGGAAAATTGTTACACTTCTAAACCAAACTTATATGTTAATCAGTTTTTTTTAAACTTGTTTCTTAATTTTTAAAGAGTTTGCTTTCTCATAAATCTTTTCTCATGCACTAACTGAAAGAAGCCTGGTTCGTCCTCTTACACCAGATCAATGTGTAGAGGGTCCAAGCAGGTTAGGAGCTGTGCTGGACCTGATTCTGGGGAATGAAGCTGGACAGGCAGTTAATATGGTGATGGGGGAGCATTTTAGTGATAGCGATCACAACAATGGTACAATGTAAGCTTGCAATGGACAAGGAAATGGACAAGTAGGTAGACTGGCTACTAATGGGAAAATCTACAGAAAGGCAGTGGAGGGCCGGGAGGTGGGCAAGGGGCATTCAAAAATGAAATGGGGAGAGTACAAGTCTACCATCTTTCCTCTAAAGTGATGGGTAGGAATAACAAGCCCTGAGAACCATGGATGACTAGAGATATTCAGGATACCATGAGAAGGAAAAGGGAAGCTTTTAAAAAGTATAAGATCAGCAAATCAGTGGAGGCATTGGTGAGGTGTAGGAAGTGTAGAGTGGAGCTTAAGAAAGCAATTAGTCAAGCAAAAAGCGGATATGAGAAAAATCTGGCCAATAAAAGTGGGAAAATCACAAGATATTCCGTAAGTATATCAATGGGGGAAGAGAATAATCAGGGAAAGAGTAGGGCCCATTAAGTACCAAGGAGGCAGTCTGTGAGTGTTGAATGAATACTACACATGCGTCTTCACCTAAGAAAATGAGGATGATGATATGGAATTCAAGGAGAGAGATGAAGGTCTTGAGCAAATGGACATAGGGAAGTATAAGATATTGGAGGTGTTGGCTGCCTTAAGAGTGGTCTCCAGGTTCAGATGAATTGTGCCCTAGGCTGCTATGGGAGGCAAGGAAGGTGGTTGCAGGGGCTCGGACCCAAATTTTCAATTTGTCTCTGGCCAAGGGGGAGGTGCCAGATGACTGGAGAACAAGTAATATTGTCCTGCTATTTAAGATGGGTTGTAGAGATAAAACAGGGGACCACAGAATAGTGAGTCTCAAGTTAGAGGTAGGGAAACTATTGGAGAAACCTCTGAACGAGAGCATCTATCTCCAATTGGTGAGGCAAAGCTTGACCAGGGGTAGTTAGCATGGCTTTATCAGAGAGAAATCATACCTAACAAATTTGAATGAGTTTTTTGAGGAGGTGACCAGGTATGTAGATAAGGATAGTGCAGCTGATGTAGTTTATATGGATTTCAGCAAAGCCTTTGACAAAATCCCGCATGGGAAGCTTGTAAAGAAGGTAAATTCACATGGGATACAGGGTATATTGATAAAGTCGATTCAAAATTGGCTCAGTTGTAGGAGACAGGGAGTGATGACAGAAGGCTGTTTTAGTGACTGGAAGCCAGTGTCTAGTGGTGTATCACAGAGATCTGTTCATCATTTATATAAATGACATAGCTGGCTATGTATGAGTTAGGATTAGTAAGTTTGCTGGTGACACAAAGATTAGCCAGGTGGTTAACAGTGAGGCGGAGTGTCGTGGGCTACAAGAAGGTATAGACAGAATGGTTACACAGGCAGGTAAGTGGCAGATGGATGTTAACCCTGAAAAGTGTGAGGTAGTTTGGAAGGACTAATTTAACAAGAAGATTTTCCATGAATGGTAGAACCCTAGGAGGATCTATGGAACAAAGGGACCTTGGCATATTCGTCCACAGGTCTCTGAAGGTGGAAGGGCAGTTTGTAGGGTGGTGAAAAAGGCAGATGGGACAAGTGCCTTGGGAAATAGTTTATTTATTAGTCACAAGTAGGCTTACATTAACACTGAAATGAAGTTATTGTGACAATTCCCTAGTTGCCACACTCTGGTACTGTTTGGATACACTGAGAGAGAATTTAGCATGGCCAATGCACCTAACTAGCGCATCTTTTGGACTGTGGGAGGAAACCAGAGTACCGGAGACAACCTACGCAGACACAGGGAGAAAGTGCAAACTCCACGTAGACAGTGACCAAAACCAGGACTTGAACCCAGGTTTCTGGCACTGTGACGCAGCAAATCTAACCACTGAGCCACCGTGCTGCCCTTTGGCATTGATTTATCAATTGAGACATAGATTACAAAAGCAGGAAAGTTATGTTAGAGTTGTATAGAATTTCGGTGAGGCCACAGCTAGAGTACTGCATGCAGTTCTGGTCGCCACATTATCTGAAGGATGTGATCACACTGGAGGGGATGCAGAGAAGATTCACCAGGATGTTGCCTGGGATGGAACATTTAAGCTATGAAGAGAGGTTGGGTGGGCTTGGGTTGTTTTCGTTGGAGCAGAGAAGTCTGAGGGGGTGACCTGATTGAAGTGTAGAAGATTATGAGGGGCATGGACAGAGTGGACAAGGAGCAACTGTTCCCTTTAGTTGAAGGGTCAGTGACGAGGGGACATAGGTTCAAGGTGAAGAGCAGGTGCTTTAAGTGATATGAGGAAAAACCTTTTTACTCAGAGGGTGGTGATAGTCTGGAATGCGCTGCCTGGGAGGGTGGTGGATGTCTCAATCCTTTAAAAGGTACCTGAATGAGCACTTGGCACTGCATAATATCCAGGACTATGGGCCAAATGCTGGCAGATGGGAGTCGGTGGGAGTTCAGGTGTGGACTTGATGGGCCGAGGGGCCTCTTCTGCACTGTATGATTCAATGCTGGGAGCGTCAAAGGATATCAATTGGTCAATTTTGTGAGTGAGGTAGACATTTAGGGTGTAATTCTGCAGCAGTGAGGTCAGAGAATTGAGCCAAATCTCTATTCATTGCGGCAGAATGGGAATATCCCACCGGCATGAACCATCATAACATTCCAACCTTAAACTTTTATTACGAGCTGTGAAGAGCTGGGGCCAGAATTGACTGCACACTCTCCCATAAAATTTCATGATGCAGTGAAGGTGAAAATTAACCCCCTGAATATCTAGCACCTCATCATTGTCCAGAGGACATTCCTCCTTTTTCACACACTGTCAATGCTGATCCCCATCCTTACCCCCATGCAAGAAGGGCTTTCATTTTATCTCAACTAGAAATTTGTAACAGAAGTTCTTACTGATTATATCGATAATAAGTTTGCATTCATGCCTACCACCACAAAGCAATGCACAGGATGCCAACAATAGACAAGGCCAATTGTAAAATCCACCAGCTTCGTATGAAGTACGCGAATAAGGGAACCATCATATAGCCGAGTGTATAAGAAATACCAACTCCCAACGCACAGAATTTAACACGAACAGATTTCCCAAGGACTTCCGATCCTGTAACAAAAGAAACAGCGATTGCAAGTTAAAAGCAGGAAATACTGGAAAACATTCAGCAGGTATGAGAGCAACACGGTAGCACAGTGGTTATAGTACTGCTGCCCCACAGTGCCAGGGACCCGGGTTCAATTCCAGCTTGTCTATGTGGAGGCTCTCCCCGTGTTTGCATTGATTTCTTCCAGGTGCTCTGGTTTGCTCCCACACTTCAAAGTTCTGTGGGTTAGGTTGACTGGCCTTGCTCAATTGCTCCTTCATGTCAGGTGAATGAGCAGGGGTATGTACAATGAGGGAAAGTTTAGTGTGGCCAATGCACGTAACCAGCATGTCTTTCGGACTTGAGGGAGGAAACCGGAGCACCAGGAGGAACCTCACACAGGCATAGGGAAAACATGCAGAACCCGATTTTACCACAAGTTGCACCCATTTTCAGCCGCGAAAATTTGGTAAAGTCAGGCGTGAGATGAGCAGCGTGATCCGCACCCACTTTCATGCTGGTATCCCCTTTACCAAGGTCTGAAAATGGCTACGGTTGGGATGGTGCCTAAAACGGGCATGATGGCCACTTAAATGTATTTGCATGTATTTAAATTGACTTAATGGGCTGCGCGCCCAACTTCTTTTTGATTTATTCATGGGACATGGATGTCACTGGCTGGCCAGCATTTATTGCTCTTCCCTGTTTGCCCTTGAGAAGGTGGTGGTGAGCTGCCTCCTTGAATCGCTGTGCTCAACGTGCTGCGGGTTGACCCACAATGCCGTTAGGGAGAGAATTCCAGGATTTTGATCCAGTGACTGTGAAGGAACGGCGATATATTTCCAAGTCAGGATGGTGAGTGGCTTGGAGGGGAACTTGCAGGTGGTGGTGTTCCCATTTATCTGCTGGCTTTGTCCTTCAAGATGGAAGTGGTCATGGGTTTGGAAGGTGCCATCTAAGGATCTTTGGTGAATTGCTCTAGTGTGTCCTGTAGATAGTACACACTGCTGCTACTGAGCGTCGGTGGTGAAGGGATTAAATGTTTATGGATGTGGTGCCAATCAAGAAGGCTGATTTGTCCTGGATGGTGTCAAGCTCCTTCAGTATTATTGGAATTGCACCCATCCAGGCAAGTGGGAAGTATTCCATCACACTCCTGCCTTGTAGATGGCGAATAGGCTTTGGAAAGTCAGGATGTGAGTTACTAGCTGCAGTATTCCTAGCCTTCGACCTGTTCTTGTAGCCATTGTGTTTGATGAGTCCAGTTGAGTTTCTGGTCAATGGTAACCCCAAGGATATTGACAGTGGAGGATTCAATGATGGTTACACCATCGAATGTCAAGGGGCGGTTGTTAGAATGTCTCTTATTGCTGATGGTCTTTGCTTGGCATTTGTGTGGCATGAATGTTACTTGCCACTTGTCAGGCCAAGCCTGGATATTTCCCAGTTCTTGTTATATTTGAACAAGGACTGCTTCAGTGTCTGAGCAGTCACGAATGGTGCTGAACATTGCGCTATCAACGGGCAGAGAATTCCAGAGAAATCCAGAATTGCAGGATTGACAGGGCTGTTCGGTTTGCCAATGTTTTTTCTGGTGCCTAGGTCGATACCAGGTGGTCTGTCCGGTTTCATTTCTTTGTTGATACTTTGTAGTGATTGTTACAACTGAATGGCTTGCTAGAGCCCGCTGCCACTCTGCCTGTGATCAGTGAGGGGAAAAGGGGAGTCTGCTGCCACTCTGCCTGTGATCAGTGTGGGGGAAGGGGGGTCTGCTGCCACTCTGCCTGTGATGGGGGGAGGGGCAGAGGGGACCGCTGCCACTCCACCTAAGATCAGTGAGAGGAAAAGGCAACTGCTGCCACTCTGCCTGAGGTCGATGGGCGGGAGGGGTCCACGATCGGTCCGGGTGGTGGGATAAGGGGTTCAGTAATGTTGTGAGGGTGGGGCAAAGTCTGTGGGGGCCAGGGGGAGGCATTATCTGGCCTGGAGCGATGTGGCATGGGAGCCGCATGCTATCATTTTTTTCACTGCGCATGAGCAGTTGGCGGTGCCGATCGGAGCTGTAGGATTTCGGGCGCGTTAAGCCCTGCCCACAGGCTTGTGCAGCATGATTTGGAATCGCTGATATTTTTGCAGGCACAGTGCGTATGGGGGACCCTGAGAACAGGCCTAAAAGTCGGGTCTGAAACACTCCCAGTTTCAAGTCCGCCCAGCACAGTAATAGGGCTCACACACTCCGCACATGCAATAACCCAAAGCCGGAATCGAACCCTGATGCTGTAGGTAGCAGTGTTAACTACTGTGCAACCATGCTGTCCTACCTGGGGTTACAGGGATAGGGCCTGGGTAGAAGTGCTGTCATAGAATCACAGAATCCTACAGTGCAGAAGGAGGCCATTCAGTCCATCGAGTTAGCACTGACCACAATCATCCTACCCAGCCCCTATCCCCATGACCCTATATATTTACCCTGCTGGTTCCCCTGACACCAGGGTGCAATTCAGCACAGCACCCAACACGCGCAACTTTGGACTGTGGGAGCACCTGGAGGAAACCCACACAGATACAGAGTGGTGTAGGCTCGATGGGCTGAATGGTCTCCTTCTGCACTGTAGGGATGCAATGACTCTGTTCTATGATTCTAGATAAGATAGCCTATATGGAATGAGAAACAAGAGTTCATGCTTCAGGTCAAAGGCCTTTCATCAATGCCCTGATGGTGAGTTATTACCTGATTTAATTTAATTATAGATTAAAGTAAAGTTTGTTTATTAGTCACAAGTAAGCTTACATTAACACCGCAATGAAGTTACAGTGAAATTTCCCTAGTCGCCACAGTCCGATGCCTGTTTGGGTCAATGCACCCAACCAGCACGTCTTTCAGAATGCAGGAGGAAACTGGAGCACCTGAAGGAAACCCATGCAGACAACATGCAAACTCCACACTGAGAGTGACACCGGGAATTGAACCTGGGTCCTTGGTGCTGTGAGGTAGGAGTGCTAACCACTGCACTATTGTGCCACTTATTATTGCCACTCTGAAATGAAACTTTTATGTGTATTTAAATAAGAAATCTCCCAGCAGTTCAGGTGAACTCTCTCCAGATTTAACCCACAAACCAAGCTGTGTTTGGAATCTGAGTGCAGACATGTCAACTAAGCCCAGCATCTTTTAGAGGTCCGTGATTGGGCAAGGTGAACAGAGGGATAAGGGTGAAAAAAGGAGGAATACATTCGAAAAACAATTAAAAACAAAAATAAGGTGAAAAAAAAGTTCTAGTTCTGGAAAGGGTACAGTGGGACAATGGGCACGGAAATGCTAGAACTAGCATGAGGGAGCTGACGGTCTGGGTGGAAGTGCAGACTTTGGCAAAGGGAGGAGGAGGGACCATGGAAGGTGAAATGGAAGAGCAGGGTCTGGCGTAGGGAGCATGGGAGGCCATGGGGGTGGTTGGAGGGCATAGATGGGAGGCCGAAGGGGGTTTGAAAGGTTAGGGCTGGAGGGACTTTGAATTTTATTTTTACAGGTCTTTTAAACAGCACATTTCTACACTTGGAAGCACTTGAGAGTGCCTCAGCTGACCAGAATCCAGCTCACACAAGGGCCCAGCAATGAAGATCCTGCCTTGGCAGATACTACTTGGCATGATCTGAGTAGACAACTTGAAAAGCATTGTACTTTCTGTGATGGTCACTGTGAAATGTTTTGTAAGGTTCTTTCAGGTTTTTTCGTGAGTAAGGTGTATTTTTGCAGCAAAGTATTCATTTTGCCACACTAAATGTTCTGAATCAATCCTCGTGTTGATTTATTTGCAATCCATTAATCCTCTGGTTTGCATTCCTAGCAGGGACCATCCCTGCTGCCTCTCAGATTTTGGAACTTTTTCGACCATTTTTCCACAGAAGGACTGGGGAATAAAGTCAGGACTTAAATTTGCAGGGCTGTTCTACCAGTGTCCCAGATTATCATGGAACAACCGGAACTTAGTGTCGTACTGAGAGAGACAGGATTATCAGAATGAGTATGAAAGAGCTAATAAAAGACTGGGAATGAGTAGGTGCTTACCAAGAACAAAGACAGCCACATAGTTTGAAATCTGTCCAACACCCACAAGGAAATTCAGAAAGCAGAAAATTTCCCAGTTTGTGGAAAAGGCTTGAATTATGCCAAATCCAACCTGTACAGCCATAGTTCCAAACAGGACTATCTTCCTCCCAAACCTGTAAAGTAGAAGCAAACTGCTGTGTGCTGAAGATACAGGTAAACACATACATGTAGTTAATCACACGTTAAATACTGCATACACTTGTATATAAACAAATGCATTGGTGTACATAGTATGTCCGTATTCTCTCAGCTACACAGCGATCATGCATTTAAACACAGACTTCTCCACTCAGCCTTTGGTTTACATGAAGTTGTGTGTGATTGAAAATCCATTTGGTTCCATTTGGTTCTCAGCCACCATAACTTTGAGATGCACTGGGAAGATAAAACATTATATTGTGTAGTTATGGTCATACCTCTGGGATTGAGGGATAGTTTGTCGGGCCTTCCCCCCCACTCCCACCGAAAAACAATCATGAGGAAATAAGCTTGGAGATGATGGATGGAATTTTTCAGCGAAATGGGATTTTCAGTGTGAAAATCAGTGTGAATCCCAACGGTGTAAAAAGTCTGACAACACCAGGTTTTAGTCCAACCTATTTATTTGATAATATTCTCACAAGCTTTCGAGGGGTTACCCTCTTCGTCAGGTGAATGGAGAGTTCTGGCCTCAGACAGAGCATATAAAGCACAGACAGTTTAGAGATTTAGATTTAGAGACCAACGGTCCCAGTGGTACATATCCAAATCATAATCTTTAGGCACTTTGAAAATTTTCCCTGGTGTGAAAAATGCCACGCAAAGCCCCATGGGTCATCTAAGCACTTCAGCCAAGAGGGTGCTGCATTTAAACAACTCCGCAGCAGTCGCTCACAGTCAAGCCAGGAGAATGGCAGTGAGAAGTCAAACTCATGGATTCTCGGAGGTTGCACTAACTTGATTGTTGGAAGCCCTGGAGGAGAGACAATTTACCTATGGGTTGGCAGGGTAGGCAGTGGTGTGGTATTGACAGTGGGCTAGTAATCCAGAGACACAGGGTAGTAGAGGATTGGTTAACAAACAGAAAGCAAAGAGTGTGGGTAAAAGGATGTTTTTCTATTTAGTGATCAGTGATTAGTAGCGTGCCTCAGGGACCAGTGTTGGGACCGCAATTATATACAATTTACATAGATGATTTGGAGTTGGAGACCAAGTGTACTGTGTCCAAGTTCTCAGATGACACTAAGATGACTGGTAGAACAAAGTGCTCAGAGGAGACTGCAAGTCTGCAAAGGATTAGGGATAATTTAAATGAGTCATACAGTCATAGAGGTTTACAGCATGGAAACAGGCCCTTTGGCCCAACTTGTCCATTCCACCCTTTTTTAAAATCCCTCAGCTAGTCCCTGTTGGCCCATATCCCTCTATACCCATTTTACTCATGTAACTGTCTAAAGTAGAGTCAATCTGTCTAAAATAGAGTGGACAAGGGTCTGGCAGATGGAATACAATGTTGGTAAATGTGAGATCATCCATTTTGGGAGGAATAACAGCAAAATGGACTATTATTTAAATGGTAAAAAATTGCAGCATGCTGCTATGCAGAGGGACCTGGGTGTTCTTGTGCATGAATTGCAAAAAGTTGGTTTACAGATGCAGCAGGTAATTAAGAAGGCAAATGGAATTTTGTCCTTCATTGCTCGAGGGATAGAGTTTAAAAACAGGGAGATTATGGTGCAGCTGTATGAAGCGCTGGTGAGTCCACACCTGGAGTACTGTGCACAGTTTTGGTCTTTTCGCTTGAGAAAGGATCTACTGGCACTGGAGGGGGTGCAGAAGAGATTCACTAGGTCGATTCCGGAGTTGAGAGGGTTGGTTTATGAGTTCATAAGTTCGTAGGTTATAAGGTTTAGGAGCAGAATTAGGCCATTCAACCCATCGTCTGCTCTGCCATTTGATCATGGCTGATGTTCCTCATACCCATTTTCCTGCCTTCTCCCCATAACCCTTCAACCCATTACCAATTAAAATCTAACTGCTCCGTAAATTTACTCACTGTTCCAGCATCCACCACACTCTGGAGTCGCAAATTCCACAAATTCTCAACCCTTTGGGACATGTAGTTTTGCTTCAACTCTTTCAAATTTACTGTCCATTAGCCTAAGTCTATGACTTCTCATTGACGAGAGACTGAGTGGACTGGGACTGTACTCATTGGAATTCAGAAGAATGAGGGGGGGATCTTACAGAAACATTTAAGATCATGAAGGGAATAGATGAGATAGAAGCAGGGAAGTTCTTTCCACTGGTGGGTGAAATTAGAACTAGGAGGCATAGCCTCAAACTAACACAGTGCAGATTTAGAACTGAGTTAAGGAAGAACTTCTTCACCCAAAGGCTTGTAAATCTGTAGGATTCTCTGCCCAGTGGAGAATTGAGGCTACCTCTTTGAATGTTTATAAGGCAAAGATAGCTTGATTTTTGAGCAGTAAAGGAATTAAGGGTTATTGTGAGTGGGCAGATAAGTGGAGCTGAGTCCACGAAAAGATCAGCCATGATTTTACTGAATGACAGAGTAGGTTCGAGGGGCCAAATGATCTACCCCTGCTCCTAGTCCTTGTGTAATGCTTTGACATGATGTGGAGATGCCAGCGTTGGACTGGAGTAAACACAGTAAGAAGTCTCAAAACACCAGGTTAAAATCCAACAGGTTTAATTGGTAGCAAAAGCTACAAGTTTTTGGAGTGCTGCTCCTTCATCAGATTAGTGGGATTTCAGTTCACAAACAGGACATATAAAAACACAAACTCAATTTACAAAATAATGTTTGGAATGCGAGTCTTTACAGGTAATCAAGTCTTAAAGGCACAGGCAATGTGAGTGGAAAGAGGGTTGAGCACAGGTTAAAAAGATATGTATTGTCTGAATCCAGGAGCTCAGCAGGTCCTCCTATCCTTTCCTCCTCAAGGCACTGCTTCTCTCTACATGCTATTGTACGTTGACTCTGGCATCCTCTCTCCTGGCCCATGGCTATAAGTAAAGACTTGTGAATCCAAAAACTGGAAGGGAGGGGACAGAATGTGAATAGTGAGGCATGCCCCAACCCATTGCCCAATCAAGACGTGGGACTTATTACTTGTGGTCTTTCCAATGAACCCCACTCCCTTACTCTCACCCCCACTAGCCATGACCCAAAAGGAGCCTCTTGCAGCTGTGCATGATGGATGGGCACCTTACCTTGGAAATCATTAGCTGCTACCAGAATCTCTCCAAGGCTGAGGACTGAGGATGTATACGTTAACTGGCTTGCCCTGTGAGATGGAATAAATACGACAGCAAGAAATGATCTTAGAAGATGTAGAATCCATATGGATGAAAGTAAGAAAGAACAAGAGGAAGAAGACACTAATGATAGCAGTCTGTAGGGCCTTAAACAGTAGCTATAACGTAGGGTGGAGAATAAATGAAGAGATAATGAGGACATGTTAAAAAAAGCATTACATTAGCCATAGGTGACTTGAATCTCCATGTGGTTTGGCAAAATCAAATTGACGTAGGTAGCCATGATTAAGAATTCATAACATATTTGGGAGAGTACAAAATATATTGTGGATCCAACTAGGGATCAGGCAATTTTAGTTGTGGTCCAATATTAAATAAATGGAAATCTCACCTGTCAGATAGCTGTCCAGAAATGAAAGAACCAACCAGCACTCCCAAGAAGAATATTGACATAGAAAGTGGCCCTTTCCAGTCATCGTTACACACCAAGTCCCACTGAAAAAGAAATGAAAAATAACTTGCGCGTAGTTTGGACAAAATTTACAGGCAAATCATTTGATGTATTTGTTTTAGAATGGAAAGGAACGGATTTGAAATAAGCCCTTTTGGCTTACCAAGCTTCAGATCAATGGCAGCATCTAAGCTAAAGGGCTGTGAGTTCAAATCCAATTCCAGACGCTCCAGTACATAATCCAAGCTGCCACTTCAGTTCAGCATTGAGGTGGAGTTTTATATGAAATTGTTTTATACGAAAGTGTTTTATATGAAATGTTAAACTGCAAACTTCTCTGCCCTCCAGATATAAAATATTCCATGACACTATTTCAAGAAAAGCAGGATTATATCTGGGCGTATTGATTGCTCAATCGGTTTTACTAAAGTTAAAGGTTTTACTATACTACCATGACTAAAGTTTTACCCGAAAGACCCCCCCCTCACTACTAAAGTTTTGCTATTTGATTGTTCTAGGATGTTGCTGTCACATTTATCTACATTACAACACTGATTACATTTCAAAAACAATTCATCACCTTTGGGATGCCAAAGGAAACTCATTAAACTGCATGTAAAATGATCCTAATTCCAACAGATGCTATGCAATTTACATTGTCATAGAATCTCCCCAGTGAATTTCATTAGTGGTGGATAATGCATCATGCGTATTGCTGAGAAAAGAGATAAGTTGATGAAATTTTTCATCTCACATGCATAGGATCATGCAAGAATGCCAAATTTCAAAGGGAGCAATAATTTACACTGCATGCGAAAAGAGTACCAATTGATTGGCAAATTGAAACAAAAAACAGAAAATGCTGGAAAATCTCAGCAGGCCTGACAGCATCTGTGGGGAGAGAATAGAGCCAACATTTCAAGTCTAGATGACCCTTCTTCAGAGCTTTGGCACATTGACTTTGGTTGCTGAGGCTTTGGCTGGAGAATGCAACAAAATCTATTGTTTCAATGAATTCAAAAGAGGTGCAATGACTGGCCATGTTTCTTTTGCCTGCAGACGACATGTCCCTTTGTATGAATATGTGTCACTTTTAACAAGCATAAGTGAGCCACATTGCATGCCTGACTGACACTCTTAAATTGGTTGTTAATGTCATTCTTAGAGTTGTTCAGAAAGTGCTGTGCAATTGTGAAATCACATCTAATGCTAGACATTGAACAAAGGGTAGAATTCTCTCATTCCACACTTGGCAGGTTTTGTGGTAGATGAGAGTTCAGCAGCAGGCAAAAAGTCAGAGACCTATCAGCATAAAAACAGTTTGCAATTCTCCCAACGTCAGATCAATAGTGGGTTGGCTATCTCTCTGCCCAATAATGCTAATGCTATTTACTTTCATTAACATTTGCTGAATGCTCATTAAAACAGATGTTCGCTGGCACATCATCAGGCCTTCCAAACTTTTATCACACCAGTGGGATATTAGGCCAGCCTCAAACCCATTTAAAAATGAGTGGCATGCGCAAGTCAGACTCAGTTCAGTCATGACTTTGAGGTGAATGCAACATATACAGCCCATCTACCACTGCACTGTATTGTTTTTGTTGCGATGTATACCACATTGCTGAGGTTGTAAAGTCAGTAGGCGCCTGTACTTTGCCAAAGTTGTCCAGAAGAACAATAGTGTACTGTAGTGCTCACGCACTCTTCCTTGGTGTGCTTCCTGGAGCTACGCCTGAGACACAGGACGTCCCTGTGCACCTATGATCCTCTGATCAAGGCCTAAAGAGCTTGTTGGGTGAAGCAGTGTGTTACCTTCTTCTAAAGCCTGCAAGCCTTTTTCTTCTGGTTGCCAGACATCAGCGACAGTCCGTTGATGACAGGTGGCCTACAGGGAGTGAGGTGTATGTGCTGCACTGTATATTAACCATAGCACCTGGAACTTTGACCCTGTCAGCTGATGGTGAGCATGAGAGTAAATTCCTGACCCAATAGCTGTTTTGGCCCATGAATCACTTGTGCGTTACTAACGAGTTTCCAAGCACTGAATCAGGTCTGAGTTTCTGTCATTCTGGCCAATGGGATGGCTTTTGTCAAAACTACTTCACCATCACACTTAGGAGGTGATTCTTCCATTCCGACCCACTAATATTTTGGCAGGTTGGGCTGGGAGATTCGTGCATACACCAACTCGTGGGATATGCCCATGTGTTCGGACATGCGCGCATCTCCCAGAGATGGATATCCGGCGCGGTTGGAACCACATAGGAAACCGGAGCAAACAGCAGCTGCGTACTTTTAATCTTATTTTAATGTCATTTAAATGTGATTATTGGGCCCAGGACTGAATTCTCCAAGCCTAATAGCATCTCCCACCCCGCCAGTACAATCTCACTCTAGCGGGGTTTAGAGTTGTTCTCCACTTTCGGGGAACTAGCGGGGGACCCTGCTGGAGAGAAGGGAGGGGTCGCACTGCCACTCTGCAGACAAGATCGGTCAGGGCTGGAGGAAGGTCTGGGTGAGGGGTTCTGAGAGGGGGAGGTCTGCCTCCCGTGGGGAGGGGTCTGCCAGGATGGTGGGGAGGGGGATCATGGTGCTCCGAGACAGGGGCGGTTTGGGGCTGACCCGGGAATGGTCCTGGGGGCTGTGATCAGGCCATGGTGGGGTGGGGGTAGTTCCGGAACTGTCAGATTCTGGCGTGAATAGGCCCGGCCCCCTGAGCTTTTAATGAAAATCATGATTGTGAACTCTGCATTGCACAGAGCATGGGAGATTTGAGTCTGAACTCCCACTGAAAAAACAATCATGATTTACACCATTTTTCCCATGAATTCAACACTTAGTACTTTTTTGGGAGAATTGCCCCCTTAATCTTATTAATAGAAAAACTCTGCCCATAATGTCAGACAGCTGATGTGATTCCAGGATTGGACAAGACATCTGTCCTGATGAGTGTCAGACAAAAAACTTCTACAATAAGTCTACAACAATATTCAAATTCTGTACCACCAAAAAAACTATGTCAAATTTCTAAAGCAGACAGTGAAATACTCCCTAACAACGTGCAAATGATGCAGCAAAACTCCACATTATCAATGCTGATCAAAGACTAGGAGAACCCTATTCCATTGGCTATCTGTATCATACACGTGTAATGTGTATATCATACACATGTAATGATCAGTGCTTTTGCTAAATGGATTGTAATCAATTAATTTTTACTTTTCCACCATTGATTTTCTTCACAACAGTCTGAGACCATTGATGACTGCTAATCTGGGCCCCGGGTGTAGTCTCCGCCTGTTGTTAGCTTAATCTTTTTTTTATTCATTTGTGGGACGTGCATCACAGGCTGGCCAGCATTTATTGCCCACCCTTGGTTGACCTTAGAGGGCAAGTGAGAGTTAACCACATTGCTGTGGCTCTGGAGTCACATGTAGGCCAGACTGGGTAAGGACAGCAGATTTCCTTCCCTGAAGGACATTAGTGAACCAAATGGGTTTTTCTGACAATCGACAATGATTTCACGGTCGTCAGTAGATTCTTAAATCCCAGATTTTTTTTGTTGAATTCATCTGCCATTCGATTTGAACCCAGGTCCCTCAGGATGGTTTCTGGATTAATAGTGTAGCGATAATACCATTATGCTATTGCCTCCCCCTTTGACCGTACATTGTGTGTGAAACTTGATAAGGGGGTCAATACAGGCTAATTGATAATGGGCACATCAGAACTGATCTCATGGAAATCCACAAATATAGTTTTCAACTGGAATTACTGGCTCGTGAACAGATATAGGAGATATTGATAGATTTTTCCTCAAACATATCCAGCCCTCCAATTTGGGATAGAACTCTGGTCTGTTCATATCAATCCAACATTAAAAACTGCACTTAACAACTGAATCATCAATGGAAATAATAAGTGAATCATTCTTGCAACTAATTTTGATGGAAGACCGTTCCAGAAGTTTATTTATTAGGCACAAGTAAGGCTTACATTAACATTGCAATGAAGGTACTGTGAAATTTCTGTAGTCGCCACACTACAGTACCTGTTCGGATCAATGCACCCAACCAACACATCTTTTAGAATGCGGTAGAAAACCGGAGCATCTGGAGGAAACCCACGGAGACATGGGAAGAAGGTGCATACTCGGCACAGACAGTGACCCAAGTTGGGATTTGAACCTGGGTCCCTGGCATTGTGAGGCAGCAGTGCTAACCACTGTGCCACCGTGCCACCCCCAGAATGCTGCACATCTGTATTCCAGTGAACCCAATATTCTTAATGTAATAATCTTACTCTAATGATGACGACATGAGCATTTTAAAATTTTGACCAACACTGGGCAGGCTTTGCCCGGTGTACTGTGTCCAATCATAGGCACTATACTTGAGGAAGGATTTGAAAGCATTGGAGAAAGTACAGAGAGGATTTGCAAAAATAATTCCAGAGATGATGAACTATAACTGAGAATAGATTGGAGAGGTTGAGTCTGTTTTCCTTGGAGAAAGGAAGCCTGAGAGGAACCTTGATAGAGGTATTTAAATCCTGAGGGGTATGCACAGGGTGAATAATGAGAAACTTCTCAAGTCAACATCAAGAACTAAAGGTACAGATTCAAAACAACAGGCATAGGAGGTAGAAGTGATGTGAGGAAAATGTTTTTTTACTTACATGGTGGTTAGAGCCTGGAATGAACTTCCTGAGAGTTTGGTGAAGATAGGTGCCTATCAAGAGGGTTGCTTAGTCCTGGATACCAAGCTTCTTGAGTAGAGCTGCACTCACCCAGACAAGTGGAAAGTACATATTTATACAATTATACTCCTGCCTGGTACCTTGTAGATGATGGTCAGGAGTCAGAAGATGAGTTATTCACCACAGAATTCCAAGCATCTGTCCCACTCTTGTAGCCAAAATATTTATATGGTGAAGATGTATTCAAAGGGGAATTGGATTGCTTTCTAAAAAAAACAATGTGCAAATTTATGGGCTAGGGCTTTGTTGTGGGACGAAGTAGGATGTTCCTTTAGGGAGGCAGTGCAGCCGTGATGGGCCAAATGGCCTTCATCTGCACTGTAAAGATTCTGCCACTATTTCATTACATAAATCCAAATTGCTGCTATTTTGCAAGACAAGATTTCATTTCATTGTCAAGGTACTGGAATAAAAGGAAGATGCAAGAATTGAGTACAATCAAGATTAAAAATAAAATTGGGATACAGTAAAGGATTGGATAAAAGGGGAACTGATATGAGTGCATCTATTTGAAGGTGTTTTTCATATGTGAATTACCATAGCAGCAGGAAGACAATCTTTACCTAAGTGACTAGGGGGTGAACAAGGGTGCATAGAAATTGGTGTTAGAACAATAAAAAAGGCTGGTTCAACATGGAGAGATAATGAAATAATTTGCACCTATATTTTAAAAGCTTGGTCCATGTGGTTATTGAGACAGCATAACATCAAAGGAGTGCAACAGTATAAGCATAGCAAGATAACGGAACACAGTGTGAGAGCAGCTACTGCGAAGATAATCATATCTATCTTGAGAGAGCAGACTCTTCCAGATTCAAAGTCGTGCTGAAAGCAGCTGTTTTAAAAAACTCCCAAAGAAAAAAATTATGCTGAAGAAAAGTTTTCCCAGATGGAAAGAGAACTTTTGGTGGTAACTATATGCTGGATTTAGCTCAGAGTTATAAAATGTTGGATGTTATTTGGGGAAGGGGCATTTCTCAGATATCAGGAACATAGATATCTGGGAAAAGGGGTTCACTTCATAAGATACTGGCGTTGTATGGCGATTATTGTGGTTATGTGTACTGTTGTCATGTATTGTAGTTTTCCTTGTCGTGTGTTTCTTTTAAGTTAATAAATATTCTTCATTAAATGATCACCACAAGACTGATATGTTCCTCACTGGTTTTCATAGCTTCCCTCACATTATACAACTTGAAAATATACACAACTAAGAACAAATATTCTAAGTTACCCTTCCCTGTTTAGGGATACTTTCACATTTAATACCAGTGGGGTTCATAACATAATACCTATCATGAATGAAGTTATCAATTTAAGCAAGTCACACACCTTCCATCATAATTGGTCATTTTTGATTATTGCTGGAGTTTAGCTTTCACTTTAATTTCTTGTGGCTGCTCGTGGTCTTTTCACTTGTGATTAATGGCAAGATCAGATGTTGAACAAAAGAATGCTGTGGGAAGTAAAAGTTGTTGGTTGCAGGACTGTAAGCAGAAAATCTACAATACTCAGCTAGTCAGGCCTCATTTGTGGAGAGAAACACAATTGTTTCAGGCTGATGAGCATTCAGCAGAACTGGCTTTGATGAAGGGCCATCAACGTGAAACATTAACCTTGGTTCTCTCTCCGCAGATGATGTCTGACTGATGAATGTATCCAGATTTTTCAATTTTTTAATCTCAGATTTTTGTGTTTTGCCTTTGTTTTGTGTTGGAGGAAGTGTGGCTTTTCCATGTGACAGTCAGGTGGGTGGATTAGTGGAACGCAACTCAACCTAACAATAAGAGTGGACTCCAGGCACCAATGTGCAATGTTGTTGCTGCTTTGACCATACAACAGCCCCGCTGGAAAGCACCATGCCCAGAGCAAAAGTCAAGACTGAAGCATTGTAAACATATTGAGGCAGAAGTATTGAGTGAATGATTCATCTCTGCCTCCTCCTATACTCCTCATCATTACAGACCTCAGCCAATCTACATCACTCTGTGCGATGTCAAAAAAATGACTGATTGTGGATTCACTGGGCCACAGCAACTTCCCACTTGTAGCAATGAAAACAAGTGTTCTAGAACACCTAGCTTGGTGAACGTTCTCCAAGGCGGCCTTCACGACATACGACAGTGCAGAGTCGTTGAGCAGAAACTGATAGCCAAGTTCCGCACACTTGAGGACGGCCTCAAACGGGATCTTGGGTTCATGTTACACTATCTGTAACCCCATAACTTGCCTGGGTTTGCAACACCTCACTTACTGTCCTGTCTGGAGACAATAGAATCCGTCATTAAGGAGGAAATTGCGAGGCATCTTGAAGGGAATTGCTTGATAGGGCAGACGCAACACGGTTTCATTAAAGGGAAGTCGTGTCTGACAAATTTACTGGAGTTCTATGAGGATGTGTCTAGGGCAGTGGATAGAGGAGAGCCGGTGGATGTGGTCTTTCTGGATTTTCAGAAGGCGTTTGACAAGGTACCTCACAAGAGGTTACTGCAGAAGGTCAGGGGACATGGAGTTGGGGGTAGGGTGTTAGCGTGGATAGAGGATAGGCTGTCAAATAGGAGGCAGAGAGTGGGGGTCAATGGGTGCTATTCGGATTGGCGGTTGGTGACTAGTGGGGTGCCCCAGGGGTCGGTGCTGGGGCCTCAGCTATTTACCATTTATATAGATGATCTGGAGGAGGGAACCGAGTGCAGGGTGTCGAAATTTGCTGATGACACCAAGATTGGGGGAACGGCAAATTGTGCGGAGGGTGTGGAGAGTCTGCAGAAGGATCTAGATAGGCTGGGCGAATGGGCCAGGAAATGGCAAATGGAATTTAATGTTGGCAAGTGTGAGGTGGTCCACTTTGGTAGGAAAAATGGTAGGAAGGACTATTACTTACGAGGCGAAAAACTGCAGCAGGCGACGGTGCAGAGGGACCTCGGGGTCCTTGTGCATGAGTCGCAAAAACCCAGCTTGCAGGTGTAGCAGGTGGTCAGGAAGGCGAATGGGATGCTGGCCTTCATAGCGAGGGGGATTGAATATAAAAGTAGGGAGGTCTTGCTGCAGCTGTATAGGGCATTGGTGAGGCCGCAGCTGGAGTACTGTGTGCAGTTTTGGGCGCCGCACCTGCGCAAGGATATTTTGGCCCTGGAGGGAGTGCAGAGGAGGTTTACTAGGCTGATACCGGAGTTGAGGGGATTGAGCTATGAGGAGAGGCTGAATAAACTAGGCTTGTACTCGTTAGAGTTTAGAAGAATGAGGGGAGATCTCATTGAGACGTATAAGATGATGAATGGGATGGATAGGATAGAGGTGGAGAGACTCTTCCCGCTCAAAAAAGACAGTAGGACTAGGGGGCACAGCCTCAAGATAAAGGGGAGGCGGTTTAGAACGGAGTTGAGGAGGAACTTCTTCACTCAAAGGGTGGTGAATCTCTGGAATTCTCTGCCCGTTGAAGTGGTGGAGGCTGCCTCGCTAAATATTTTTAAGACGCGGGTTGATGGGTTTTTGATAAGAGAGGGGATTAAGGGTTATGGGGAGAGGGCGGGAAAGTGGAACTGAGCCACGACAGATCAGCCATGATCTTATTGAATGGCGGGGCAGGCTCGAAGGGCTAGATGGCCTACTCCTGCTCCTATTTCTTATGTTCTTATGTTCTTAATACTCATCTCTTTAACTTATGCTTAATGCTATCTCCGATCACATTGTCTGTACCTTTAAGATTTGATTAGCTGTAAAGACTCACATTCTAATCAGTATTCTGTAAATTGTGTGTGCCTTCGTATGCTCTGTTTGTGATCAGAATTCCCACTCACCTGACAAAGGGGCAAACCCCAAAAGCTAGTGGCATTTACTACCAAATAAATCTGTTGGACTTTAACCTGAGACTTCTTACTGTGTTTACCCCAGTCCAATACCAGCATCTCCACATCATGACACCTCATTATAGTCTTCGGTCCAAACATGGATAAAAGCATTGAATTCCAGAGTTGAGGTGAGAGTGACTATTCTTCACACTAAAGCAGCATTTGACCAGTGTGGCTCATCAAGGGATGCTTGCAAAATTGAAGTCAATGGGAACAGGAGGAAAGCTCTCCACCAACAGAAATCATTCCTCATTAAAAGGGAGATCATTGTGATCCTTGACAGCCACTCACTTCAACCCTAGTACATTGTTGCTGGTTTCTCATGGCAGCGCCCTAGGCCCAGGCAACTTTAGCTGCTTTATTAATGACTGTTGATATTAATTGATGATTGCACAATATTCATTGCTATTGACAACGCCTCAATATTCTGCTGCAGACATTTGTATCTAAGGCAGAAAGTATCAGATAACACCCCACCAAGCAAATTAATTGGAACAACAGTTAAACTTGCCTCTCCAGAATCATCAGAACCAATGATATAAGGCAGCAAATGAAGGGGACTTGTTCATAGTCCAGCACTCTATCCTGTGTAGCTCAAGGTGAGGAACACTCAAGGGAATTAAATAAGGCAAAACCTGAAGCTACATTCAATGTGAGAGCTTTATAGCTGCAGTTCTGTGCAAGTCACTTGGTGGTACCACAACTCTGCATCCGGCCACTGATCTTTTGGAATATTCTCACAGATCCAATGGGGCTGAGGGTCCCCAGTTGAGAATTGCTGGTGAAGAACATGCCTCTGAATTTCTGCTGGGAGAACGCAACAGACCCCTAGTCAGACTACACAAGAGGAAATCTCCTTCAAGTGCCTTTTAAAACCTTCATGATCATGGTTTTCTAACTTTCATGATCATTGACAGTAACCAACATTCTAGTGTTGTTTTTAAATCTTATACCTGTCCTGCCTTTTAAACTGGAGGTGTATGTCTCCTTTTGTTTCCCTCTTGCTCTGCTACCCTCCATTGTATCCAATGTTCCAGTCCTATGTAAAGTAAGTAAAGTCGCCATAGTCCCAGATGACCATAGGCCTTTCTCCCCTTTGAAAGGAAAAGTTATCTGGTGGCGATTTAACCTGGGGATCATCACACCCCAGGCAAAGGGCAAGGTTGAGAAGACATGGATAACCTCAGTACGGAAATTGAGTCCACGCTGTTGGCATCACTCTGCATCACAAACCAGCTGTCCAGGCAACTGAGTTAACAGACTAGTCATCAGCATGTGCAGAATGAACTGTAGTTGTTTCTTGGTGATGATCTTCGGAAGTTCTTGTGTGCCTGCTTTCTGCAACCTTTCTTATTAACTGTGTGTGTTGTCCAACTAATCCTCACTATACACCCAGAAAAAATATTTAATTTACTTTCCATTACCTTTCTTATGTTTTGTTAATGCCTATGTATTTGCAGTTTATTAATATTACGTAGTATTTATGTTGTACATAAGAACATAAGAAATAGGAGCAGGAGTAGGCCATCTAGCCCTTCGAGCCTGCCCCGCCATTCAATAAGATCATGGCTGATCTGTCGTGTCTCAGTTCCACCTTCCCGCCCTCTCCCCATAACCCTTTATCCCCTCTCTTATCAAAAACCCATCAACCCGCATCTTAAAAATATTTAGCGAGGCAGCCTCCACCACTTCAACGGGCAGAGAATTCCAGAGATTCACCACCCTTTGAGTGAAGAAGTTCCTCCTCAACTCCATTCTAAACCGCCCCCCCCTTTATCTTGAGGCTGTGCCCCCTAGTCCTACTGTCTTTTTTGAGCGGGAAGAGTCTCTCCACCTCTATCCTATCCATCCCATTCATCATCTTATACGTCTCAATGAGATCTCCCCTCATTCTTCTAAACTCCAACGAGTACAAGCCTAGTTTATTCAGCCTCTCCTCATAGCTCAACCCCCTCAACTCCGGTATCAGCCTAGTAAATCTCTTCTGCACTTCCTGCAAGGCCAAAATATCTTTGCGCAGGTGCGGCGCCCAAAACTGCACACAGTACTCCAGCTGCGGCCTCACCAATGCCCTATACAGCTGCAGCAAGACCTCCCTACTTTTATATTCAATCCCCCTCGCTATGAAGGCCAGCATCCCATTTGCCTTCCTGACCACCTGCTGCACCTGCAAGCTGGGTTTTTGCGACTCATGCACAAGGACCCCGAGGTCCCTCTGCACCGTCGCCTGCTGCAGTTTTTCACCACGTAAGTAATAGTCCTTCCTACCATTATTCCTACCAAAGTAGCTATGCTCAAATGTGTTTTTCTCACTTTTAAGCAATTTTCCTATATAATTACAAGAACAAGTATATAGGCAGAAGCTGAGAAACGAGGGGGGAAAAGGTAGCAATTGTAGGGAATTTCAATTACCCTAATATTAACTGCAATTTGTTTTGTCGTTTCACCTCCTGCACCTAGTGGTACACACTGCCCATTTGAGAGGAGTTCTGGAGTCAGCTGAAGACTGGATTCATATTTAAATGTGGAAATGACTCAGGTTGAAACGAATGAGTGGTACGATGGCACAGTGGTTAGCAATGCTATCTCACAGCGCCAGGGACCCTGATTCGATTCCAGCAATGGGTCACTGTCCGTGTGGCGTTTACACATTCTCCCCACGTCTGCGTGGGTTTCCTCCGGGTGCTCCAGTTTCCTCCCACGGTCCAAAGCTGTGGGGGTTAGGGTGATTGGCCATGGTAAATTGACCCCACCCAGTATCAGGGGGATTAGCAGGGTAAATATGTGGGGTTACAGGAATAGGGTCTGGGTGGGATTGTAGGTGGTGCAGGCTCAAAGGGCGGAATGCTTCCCTGTGTCTGTGTGGGTTTCCTCGAGGTATCCTGATTTCCTCTCACATTCTGAAAGGCCTGTTGATTAGGTGCATTGACCCCAACAGGCGCCTGACTGTGGTAAACCTTACTTGTGACTGATAAATAATTAAACTTTCTGCACTCTAGGGACTCTATGTCTTAAGGCTATAACTTCGTTCCACCCTCCAAAGGTTTTTTTGGAAATAAATTACTAACTAAAATACCATGAAACCACCAAGATGCTTCTAGCTTTACTCCTGAAACCTAACTCCAGAACCCGATCTTTCCTCATTGGGCTTGCTGGGTTCTAGCGATAAAAAAAGTTTTCCTGAATTTAATTAAAAGTTCTGGTACCGCTATCTATTACACTGGTTTTATTCCAAAGCCTTGTGGTGCAATGGATAGGAGCCCTGCCTCTGCCCCACAAGCCCAATACTGCAGAAAGCTGATAGGACTTAACATGCAAAAATGAATGACTTGCATTTTATAGTATCTAACAATATCAGACATTCCAAAGTGCTTCCAGTCAATTCTGTACTTTTAACCTAGAGAAACTATTGCAATCCAGGAAATGTGACAGCGATCTTGCACACAGACACCTTTCAGAAACAGCAACATGACAAAGAGCAAATCTTTTTTTTGATGGTATAGATTTGAGGGATACATGTTGCTCACAACACTACGTTAACTTTCTCACCCTTTTTGAAAATTGTGCCTCAGGATCGCATACGTCCACCCGAGAGGGCAGACCGAACCTTGGTTGAATAATCCGCCCGAGAACTGTATGTCTGACGGCTCAACATTCCCTAGGTTCACCACTGCAGTAGCAGCCTAGCTAGTTGTGCAGGACTAGGATTTGAACCTGTTGACTCAGAGGCCAGAGGACATGAACCGTGCTTAACACACAGTCCTGCATAATTAAACATTGCAGGAGAAGAAAGAAGATTGATATCAATTGAGAACAAACGGAGTCAGGAGTTAAAATACAAAAAAACTAATGCTTAGAGAGGCAAAGACGCTGAAGTTAAATATTAATATCTATCTGATCAAAGAACAGGGAAGATAAAGCTGTCGGATCACATTTCAATCCCAATGTATCTGCTCCTTTGATTCAACACAAAACTGAATATACTAGTTACCCTAATCTCAGAGTCCCTGCTACCAGTGTAATGACTGTGTTCCTTCAATCACTTACCTCGCTGACAATGGTGGAGATGTACTGATCCTTACTGTACTCCCAACCATCCAAACAGGGCTCCTGTTCTAGCTCAGACATATTGAGGGAATCTGGGTCAGGAAAAGTCTGCGAAAGATTCACGATCACATCCAGCCGGTACCGTCTGCATTTGCTGTACTGGAGTTTGCCCTTTTCCACTTGCAGGGGGATAGTCCTATTGATCCACGCTTCACTCAGATTGAGATTCCCGGGAATTACACAGCGATGCTCTGGAATATCCGCGATAAATACCATAGACATTCCGAAACCATTGGGGATGACACTGAGGCTCAGGAGGAAGAAGGTAGCTTTCTGATAGGGTCCCCATTCTCCGAGGAAAGCGGTGATTTCATCGTAATCCCGCATGCTGGTGACAGTAGGGGGAACCAGCAGTGAATTACTTATCTAAAACTATAAGAATTTATCTCTGGGCAGCGAGTGGAGAAACAGCCTGGAGTCATTTCAAAGTCTGATTTAATATCAGTCGTTTCCATATTTAAATATTAAACCAATCTTCAGCCGACAGTGAGAGAGCTCCTCCCAAGTGGGACATAATTTAGCAGATAACACAGCCTCTGCTGTCCCCGGTCCAACGCCGGCACATTCACATACCTTGTGAAACACATTGCTGACAGAATGCTGAAATGATTGGTTGTGGTTAAACTGGATACCTCCTTACCCAGTGTGTTGAGTATGTCCTATGGCTTTCCAGTTGAGACATTGACAGTGTTTTCAGTTCTCTTTGAGATGTTGGTAATTAATCTATTTCTTGCAAATTTACACTGAACAAAATCCCACAGATATTGGAAAGGTAAAATGGAAATGGTTATATTTGTTTATCACAAGTAAGGCTTACATTAACACTGCAATGAAGCTACTGCGAAAACCCTCTAGTCACCACACTGTCACCTGTTTAGGTGCACTGAGGGAGAATTTAGTGTGGCTGATGCACCTAACTAGCAAGTCTTTGGACTGTGGGAGGAAACTGGAGCACCCAGAAGAAATCCATGCAGACATGGGGACAATGTGCAAGCTTCACACAGACAGTGATCCAAGTTCAGAATCACTGTGCCACCGAACCACCCTTGAAAATGTTGGAGATAATTAGCAGGTCTGGCAACATTTGTGGAGAGAGAACAGAGGCGATGTTTTGAGTCTGATCCTGGCTTGAAGCATTAGCTCAGATCTCTCTAGAAACGCGAGAGTTTGAAAAAGGTGGAAAGGGAGAAGAGACAGAATGAATAAATGGGAAGGCCTGTGATACAGTCGAGAGCAGGAGAGACGGTATCAGTGGTGGGCGGGTCTGTGATGGGGTAGAGAGCAGGAGAGACTGTATCAAGGATGGTTAGAGCAAATTTGCTTTCACTTTCCAGGGCCTTCCAAGGAGCTGTTTGCACACGGATTGCAGAATGTTCTGACTATTATCCGGGACAGAATAGCTGAAGCTGTCAACATAACTTTTCCGACCCAGTGTCTGTTGCCGTTTGGTGACGATTTACTGTTGATGTTTTGCTTTACAAAGAGGCATCTCCAGCTATTGGGATAAAATGTTGAATCTAAAATGTTGAGTCAGGGGGCATGGAGTTGGGGGTAGGGTGTTAGCGTGGATAGAGGATTGGCTGTCAAATAGGAGGCAGAGAGTGGGGGTCAATGGGTGCTATTCGGATTGGCGGTTGGTGACTAGTGGAGTGCCCCAGGGGTCGGTGCTGGGGCCTCAGCTACTCACCATTTATATAGATGATCTGGAGGAGGGAACCGAGTGTAGGGTGTCGAAATTTACTGATGACACCAAGATTGGTGGAATGGCAAATTGTGCGGAGGGTGTGGAGAGTCTGCAGAAGGATCTAGATAGGCTGGGCGAATGGGCCAGGAGCTGGCAAATTGAATTTAATGTTGGCAAATGTGAGGTTGTCCACTTTGGTAGGAATAATGGTAGGAAGGACTATTACTTACGTGGCGAAAAACTGTAGCATGTGACGGTGCAGAGGGACCTCGGGGTCCTTGTGCATGAGTCGCAAAAACCCAGCCTGCAGGTACAGCAGGTGGTCAGGAAGGTGAATGGGATGCTGGCCTTCATAGCAAGGGGGATTGAATATAAAAGTAGGGAGGTCTTGCTACAGCTGTATAGGGCACTGGTGAGGCTGCAGCTGGAGTACTGTGTGCAGTTTTGGTCGCCGCACTTACGCAAGGATATTTTGGCCTTGGAGGGAGTGCAGAGGAGGTTTACTAGGCTGATTCCGGAGTTGAGGGGGTTGAACTATGAGGAGAGGCTGAATAAACTAGGCTTGTACTCATTAGAGTTTAGAAGAATGAGGGGAGATCTTATTGAGACGTATAAGATGTTGAATGGGATGGATAGGATAGAGGTGGAGAGGCTCTTCCCGCTCAGAAAGGACAGTAGGACTAGAGGGCACAGCCTCAGGATAAAGGGGGGGTGGTTTAGAACAGAGTTGAGGAGGAACTTCTTCACTCAAAGGGTGGTGAATCTCTGGAATTCTCTGCCCGTTGAAGTGGTGGAGGCTGCCTCGCTCAATATTTTTAAGATGCGTGTCGATAGGTTTTTGATAGGCAAGGGGATTAAAGGTTATGGGGAGAGGGCGGGAATGTGGAACTGAGCCACGACAGATCAGCCATGATCTTATTGAATGGCGGGGCAGGCTCGAAGGGCTAGATGGCCTACTCCTGCTCCTATTTCTTATGTTCTTATGTTATGTTCTAATGAAAGTGACAGGACTAAAACTAAATCTGAACAAGGTGCAGCTGATGCAAGGGTGAGTCATGTTGATGGGGATTCCCATTAATGCCACCAGACAAGAACCATTTGTACGTCATGTAAAGATTATTCAGAGGCCATCTTTACCACTTTGAAATATAGAACAATACAGAGAGTAGGAATAAACAGGCCATTTTCACATTGGAGCCTATTCTTAATGGGATGGGATAAGGGTCCGTATGCAAAGGTCTCAGCTATTTTCAATCCAAGTTACCAACTTGCGTGAAGGGGTCAAGAATAATGGATCCAACTTGGTGATGATCCAAAGTCAGATAGGGAGTAAACAGAGAGGAACACATAAAGAGGCTGCAAAGGGGAGGAGAAATTAAATGGTGAGAATGTTGGTATTCCAAGAGTTTTGAGTGTCCTTGTACTCGAAACACAGAAAGCTAAACTGTGGGTATGACTAAACAATTAAGAATGTCAATGGCATGTTGGTCTTTGTTGCAATGATGTCAGAGTTTTAAGTTTAAGTTTATTTATTGAAGTCACAACTGGGCTTACATTAACAATGCAGTGAAGTTACTGTGAAAATCCCCTAGTTGCCACACTCTGGCACCTATTTGGGTACTCTGAGGAAGAATTTAGGATGGCTAATGCACCTAACCAGCACATCTTTCAGGCTGTGGGAGGAAACCAGAGCACTCGGAGGAAACACTCAGAGACACAGGGAGAATGTGCAGACTGCACACAGGCAATCACCCAAGCTGGGTATCGAACCTGGGTCCCTGGCACTGTGAGGCAGCAGTGCTAACCACTGTGCCACTGTACCTTTCATGTGTTTGTGATTAACAAAGATAGTAATTAATGTTGGCTTTGTTTGGCTCGCAAAGAATAAATTATTTTGTTCTCAATGGTGAAATTCTGTAGCTCGTTGGGTGAAATTTTAATAAAAATTGGGACTGTTGGTTCTGGTGGGAAATATGGCGAGTTTCTTTTCACATTCTGCCACAAAATATCAGCTTGATGTGTTTTATGCTGTCAAGTAGGAAGGCGGGGACTCAAATGAAGTCAAAGTTTGGCAGCACTGAGATCAGGCATCATGTTTAAAGGCCCCCCAACCAGACTAAACAACAACTTCCCTCCCCTCTATCTTCCCAGCCCACCATGGAGGTCTCAGAGGCTCCTCCCCAGCCCCTCCTCCTCTCCATCTCCGTTCCAGACCATAAGCAACATTCACCCCTTCCCTTGATCGGAGCTGGCATTTTCTCCCACCCCGAGAGGAAACGGCTTTTTTCCTCCCCCCCCCCAACATAGCTAGTGCTGGAACCACCTGACCCCTTCCCCCCAAACATTGGACCCTTGCCCCCCTCCCAACAGTCAGTCCTGGCACCTCCTCTCCCCCACGAACATTGGACCATTTCATCTCACCCACACAGTCAATGCTGGCACCTCCCTCCTTCGCTGAACAGCGGATCCTTTCCCCCCATCACAAAGTTAACACTGGCACCTCACCCTGCCCTATCCTACATGGCCACCACAGGCATCCCCAGCTCCCATATCTGCCCTCCACCATAAATAAACAAATTCTCCTGGCACCCCCCAAAAGGCTCCCACTGGGGTCCACCCAACACTGCCAGAGGCACAAATTGGCACTGCCAGGTTGGCCGTACCAACATGTGCCAATGGGGCTGTGCCAGAGGACATTGCCAGGTCACTGCCTGGTCATGTCCCTCTTCCACAGGAGATATAGTCACCTTTACACCCCTAGGGGAATCCCCACTACAGAATCATGTCTGGGTGAACTTGTTGTGAACCGTGCCATCGGTGTGGTTTGAGTATATGGTGGGGGATCAATATATGGTGAGGGAGCGTTAATGACATGCAGGGATGTACCTGACAAGTGGTGGTGCGAATCGGAAGTCATGGTCTCACTGACGAGATCTGTGACCCTTGGTGTTTTTGCAGAATTGTGAAGCCTTGCCTCCATTCCCACGGACGGTGAGTGTGGGCGCAAGATCACCCCCAACCGTTTAGAAAATAGCCTGGGCTTCAGATTTCTCCTTGTTTTCAAGAACAATTGTCTCTATCCAGACTGTAAAACATTGAAGGGCACTGTGCCAAACTTTACTCTTCACAATCACTCTTCACACAGATCCTAGTGCAGTAGAAATGAAGACTGGAGGTGTTAAAATCTGATCTACCTGCTTAAAGAATGAATCACACCATTCTTTGTGAAAACTAAAGACATAAAGTAACAATTACTTTTAACTGAAAGTTCCACATCAAATTACCTTACCTTGGACAGGGTGAATCAGGGTTCAGCTAAACACTACAATCATCTATTTTTATGGAACAAGTAAAATATTTATAGAATTTTGATTAATTGTAAACATAATAAATGTCTATTAACTACCAGTGTTCATCTCTCACAGCATGGAAGTTCCAGTGTCCAGTAACTTGGTCTATACATGAACCAGTGATTTTCAGGAATGTGCTAGTTAGCATGACAGAATTTGGGCAAAATTTTAATTTTGGCGTACCTTTCCGAATGGTGTAACTGGTGCTGTGTGTTGCTTCCGCTCTTTCATCCTTTCCCATTTTCCATGCAATTCTATATAAATATCTTAGTGCCTCACTTCGGCAGCACATATACTAAAATTGGAATGGCACAGAAAAGATTAGCATGTTTGGGGAAACACTTGTGATGCTGCGGTGGGGAAACACTTGTGATGCTGCAGTGGGGAAACACATGTGACACTGCGTTGAGGAAATGTGTGTGATATCGCGGTGGGGAGGCAGGTGTGACACTGCGTTGAAGAAATGTGTGAGGAAACACGGGTGATACTACGGTAAGAAAACACATGTGATACCATGGTGGGGAATATTGGTGACATCCAGCTGGCTATGCTGCAGTCATTGCTGGACTATAAAGGAGCTCCCTGGACAAAAGGAGAAACTCTTGACTACAGCCACTAACTAACTGCCAAATGCTACGTCCATCTGCTAGGATGTCTTCTCTGGATAAATGCATCCTTTAATATGGAAATGCCGGCTTTGGACTGAGGTAAGCACAGTAAGAAGTCTCACAACACCAGGTTAAAGTCCAACAGGTTTATTTGGTAGCACAAACCACAAACCTTTAGAGCGCTGCTCCTTCATCAGGTGAAGTACAAGTTGTGTTGACAAACAGGGCATATAAAGATACAAACTCATTTTACAAAATAATGATTGGATTGCAGATCTTTAGAGGTAATCAAGTCTTAAAGGTACAGACAACGTGAATGGAGAGAGGATAAAGCACAGGTTAAAGAGATGTGTATTGTCTTCAGCCAGGACAGTTAGTGAGATTTTGCAAGCCCAGGCAAGTTGTGGGGGTTACAGATAGTGTGACATGAATTCAAGATTCCGGTTGAGGCTGCTCTCATGTGTGCAGAACTTGGCCATCAGTTCACGCTCAGTGTTGTCATGTGTCGTGAAGGCTGCCTTGGAGAATGTTTACCTGAAGATCAGAGGCTGAATACCCATGACCGCTGAAGTGTTCCCCAACAGGAAGAGAACACTCCTGCCAGGTATATGTCAAGCGGTGTTCATTCATCCATGTTCACAGCATCTGCATGATCTCCCCAATGTACCATGCCTCAGTTTGAGTGTGTGAGACCCACAGGTTTTCCAGCAAATTAAATTTTGCGCAGAAGGCAGATAGTGTGATGAGAATAGGTGTGTCCCAGGATTTTACCCGTAGACCCGATGAGCAGTGAGATTTTCAATTCCTTTCACATCCACAAACAAAACTCTACCCATCACACCCAGGACATTTAGCTCAGTCATCTTCTAATCCCTGAGGCCCCAGCATTTATTGTCCGTAACCCAATTGCCTTTGAGATAGTGATAGGAAGCTGCATTCTCAAACTGCTATAGTCCGTTTGTTGTAGGTACAATCTCAGCAACCTGAATGTCTATAAATTTACTCATCTCAATATTTGAACATTGCCCAAACTTCCAGTAGGAAATCCCAGATGTGGCATTCACAGCTGGGGAGTCTGGATGTCTGAAATCAAGAAGCACCAGTACACAATACTCCAGGTGCGTTCCCACCAAGACTCAATACAGTTGCAGCAAGATATCATTACTCCCGTGTTCAAATCCCCTTGCTATGAAAGTCAACACACCATTTGCCTTCCTGATCACTTTCTGCACCTGCATACTAGTTTTTTTCTGAATCATGAACAAGGATACCGAGGTCCCTTTAGACTTCCCAACTTCTCAACATATAAGAAATACTCTGAAGTCCTATTTTTTTCTATCAAAGTAGATAACTTCACATTTATTCACATTATGGACAAAACCTGTTGCCAAGTTAAAGGTGTACGCAGGAGAAGCAAATAATTCATAAAAGCCTACAGTGCAGAAAAAGGCCTTCTGGCCTATGGAGTCTGGACCGACTTCAATTCCACCCAGGCCCTACCCCCATATCCCTACACATTACCCGCTAATCCCTCTAACCTACGCATCTCAGGACACTAAGGGGCAATTTTTAGCATGGCCAATCAACCTAACCCGCACATCTTTGGACTAATAATACTGATCTGCCTGTGCCAGAAGAGGAACCCATTCTTACACTTCCTGTTAATGTCAATCCTGTGGAAGCATCTCAAACTACAGAATTACACCACTCTGTTAGAAACAGAAAATCCCCTCAAAAACTCATTTATAATTATTGAACATATGCATATAGTGTGTAATCAGAAACTAGTGGAAAAGCTTAACTTATTTATAATGGATATTCATAGCTAATGTTTTAGCGACATTCATATCCCATCTAAAGCTTAGTTTTTAACCTCTAATCAGCCAGATAGGCAAGTTAAATTTGTGGGGCCCCAATTGCTAACTTCACTTGACCACATTGTCGTGTTGTTCTAATGATATAAAGGCACCAACCACTCATAAGAGATTGGATAAACAAGTTGAGTGTTCATTTATTCAGACCAGGCACAATAACATATCCACCTCATGGCCCCTCGGTGACTAGAGTGCTATCCAATCAGTTGGCCTGGTCTCCAGCCGCAATTTGCCAGATGAGCTGCCATTTCCCTGCTCTCCAGTGACCATCAGAGTTCTCAGTCTGATCTAATTGTGGCCTCTGCTCCTCAATGCAATGTCTTACTGGCCTTGAACTTCCCTCCAACTCTTTGCTACAATCCACCTCCCTCACTTTTCATACCTCTGTCTCTCTTTTTCTTCCTTTCTCTCTCTCTCTCTCCCTGAGGCTTCTGGTACCTCATTTTCCTCCAACCAGTGCTCCAGGCTTAGGCCCTAACCCCAGCTTTCTTCAACTCTTCCTCTGGGATCAGGACCTGAATCTGTTTGCCAAACACTTGGGCTCTTATCTGAGGGGAGTCCCCAGGGCTAACTGAATCTCCATGCTGACATCCTCCCAGGCTGATGACCCCTGCTGGTTGGGGCAAGGAATGCCTCACTGTGGTTGGGGCCCAGCCTCTGGCTCTGCTCTGAATAATAACACCCAATGGCCTGCTCACCTCCTCCGTTACATTTACTTGTTTCAATATCACTCCCATTGGATCTGCATAATCTAGTTTTTTTTAATCATTTAATATAGCCTGTATTCACAGACCTTCTGTTTTGTTCTTTTTGTATTGTCCCCTTTATCCTGCCTAAAACACAAATTGAATTGTCCTCCTCCACTTTTACAATTATTATTCAATAAAGATTCTTATCACATCCTATCCTGTATCATGTTTCTATCTGTTGTATATTAACTGATAGGGATGGAAGGGGTACAGAGGAGATTCACCAGGGTGTTGCCTTCAGGATGGGGCATTTGATCTATAAGAAGCGACTGAGTAGGCTTGGATTGTTTTATCTCGGGCAGGGAAAGCTGGGGAGAGGGGTGGTGGTGGCATGATTGACGGGTATAAGATTATGAAAGGCATAGACAGACTGAATAGAAAGCAGCTGCTCCCCTTGGTGGAGGGTCAATTACAAAGGGGATAGTTTCGGTGTGAGGAGCAGGAAATTCAGAGGGGATTTGAGAAAATACTTCTTTACTCAGAGGGTGGTGAGAATCTGGAGTGCGCTGCCTGGGAAGGTAGCGGAGGCCAGATATCTTACAACCTTTAAGAAGTATTGGATAAGAACTTGAAATGTCATAACATTCAAGGATTTGGAACCAGTGCTGATAAATGGGATTAGCGCAACTTTAGAGATAATTATTGCCGGTGCAGATTACATTTTACAATTCCATGGAATTTTACCACCCTACCCACTACAGGCATTTGAAAGGTTTGCTGACTTCGGGCAAGATTTTATGGTTTCAGGATGAATGATGCTGTAAAATCCCATCCTTTGACTCTATTAGTCAATAACTTCATTATCTTTGCATTACGTGTGATTTGTGGTAAAAGACAATCTAGATCAAACTTTGTCTTTTATAATCTGGCAAACTTTAGACTGCCATTTTGTTATCAAGATCAGACCTAGAAGGGTTCAATTTGTAAGATAATCTTCTAGCTCTTTGTAGGGTAGGTGTATTGCTAGGGTGAAGTATACATTTTCATTTTAACATTCTTTCATTTTTGTTTGCTACTATTCTCCTGTTATTGTAATCTTAGAATCATCGAATCCCTACAGTGCAGAAGGAGGTCATTCGGCCCATTGAGTCTACACTGGTCACAATCCTACCCAGGCCCTATTCCCGCAACCCCACGTGTTTACCCTGCTAATCCTCCTGACGCTGGGGCAATTTAACAAGACCAATCAACCTAACCCGCACATCTTTGGACTGTGGGAGGAAACCGAAGCACCCGGAGGAAACCCATGCAGACACAGAAAGAATGTACAAATTCTGCATAGACAGTAACCCAAGGCCAGAATTGAACCCTGGTCCCTGGTGCTGTGAGGCAGCAGTACTAACCACTGTGCCACTGTGCTGCCCCAAAAGAATGGGCTTTGCTGGGAATTGAACTTGGGCTCCCATGTGGCAGGCGAGAAGTCTACTGCTGAACAACCAATGCAAACAGCTAAATCTTAGTTTGCTCACTTTTCTCCTCCTCTGTTCCACCATCAATCCTGCGCGAATGTGCCCTCACTGATGTTAGGTGACTGTCTGTCTGTTGTTTCCTGATTTATCTCGCTGTGCCCGCATCAGAAGAAATAAAGCAAAATAATTACACCAGACCAGATATGAAGGTGCTAATATCAGAAGTACCACCTGCATCTTCCTGCTTTCATCGTCGCTCTGGTGAAGATGTAGCCAATGTGTAAGACCATGAGCTGGGGGACTGCAGTAACACTTTGTCCTTCCTGATCATCTTGATCAAATGGTGAGTGCGATTTTTACAGGTTTCAGTTATGTCACTGCTAGAATTGGTGTATGTTTATTTATATATCAGTGTGGTGACCCTGAGGCTGGAATCAGGGTTAGGTTAGATTTGGCAATGAATAATGGTGTTTTTGCCAGTTGGAACACATCCTGATTAGCACTGCCATCGTTCCATAGAGTTTTATGAGATGTCAGTAGGAGCTGTGCAGTGAAGGGTATGAACTGGCTGACAGTTTAATAGCTTGTGAACATGTAAGGATTTTGATTTATCACACACGCCAGCACAAGGATTATTGGAAATATTAATGTTTCGACTGATCCTTCAGGGAAAGTTCCCTGAATTAAGGTCTAGGGAATGGCTATTGCAACCATTGGAGTTGTTTTTGCCCTGAACCTGTTTCGGTCCTTCAAGTCCTTTTGCTTTATTGTCTAATTATTCTTCAGAGGGTTCTTGGAGCAGCTGAAAATTTGTAGAACCTCCTTAAAGGGAATGGGCAGGATTTTCCAGCAGCACTCACCCCAAAACTGGAAAATCCCACCCAAGGTCAGTGGACCTTTCCATGGTCTGCCCTTTGCCTGCTATGATTCCCAAGGCAGGCGGAACAGGAAAATTCGCATGAATATGGAAAAAAGCAAAGAATCACAATAACTTAGGAAATTTGGATGATGTTACAAGCCAAGAGACAAATGACATATCGAGGCACTGGAACACCTCCTGAACATTCTTATGATGATATTGTTGATTCTACAGGATTCACAATAATAATTTGCAAATATTATAGTTAAATAATTATTACATGAATCTAATCTTTAGATGATGTGTTCTCTGTTATAGGTTGATATATCAGAATATACATGGAAAGTGACCCTGAGCCCATGTCGCCATTCGCGGGAATGGGGTGGACTCAGGATTTGGTGGAACGCCGAAAGTCACAGATCTCGTCAATGAGATCGCGCCTCCTGATTTTTGCCGCCCCCTCATCAGTGACAAAATCAGTTTCACACCCAGTGCAGCCAGGCTTTGGCCAGCATGTATTGGCCCTGCCCCCCTGACTTGACAGCATGAAACTCGCCCACCAATTTTTTTTTTGTGGCAGAGTTTGGCAATATCTGGAGAGAAAATTGCTGTGTTTCTTTGGAGAGGAACACACTGATATTCTCGCCAGAACCAGCACTCTGCCACCTTATGATAAACTTCCACCTGTGGTAATGGACGTCCTATTTAAGTGTCATTGTATCAAATGCCTTTTGAAAGTCCATATACATGGCATCTACTGCATCAATTTTTAAATTATTTATTCATTGCATGTGGGTGTCGCTGGGCCAGCATTTATTGCCCATCCCTAATTGCTCTTGAACTGAATGGTTTGCTCAGCCATTCAGAGAGCACCCATAGCTATGGATTTTGTAAGCCAAACAAGGACAGCAGTTTTGCTCCTCCTAAAGGGATATTATGCGTTTTTACGACACTCAGCATTAATTTCATATTCAACACTAGACTTTTACTTCCAGATTTTTAATCACCTGTTGTGTGATTTGAATGTAAGTTCCCAGAGCACTATCTCAGGTTACTAGTGCAGTGACAAACCCTACCAGCTCCCCTCATATTAATCAACCCTGTCCGTACTTTTCACCAAAGAGTTTGATCATGTTGGTCAGACATGATGAACAGAATGTTAACTGCCAAGAAGGCTTGGGTTGTGGTGTGGGTAAGAGTTTAAAGATCTAAAAAGTGGCTGAAAACCAAAACGATTCCACTGCCTTCCAAGTTTAATTGTAGTTGTTTGCAGGTGAATGGGAAATCCTGTGTGAAGTTGTTGGGTAAGTAAAACCACTGCAGCCGTAGCTTTTTTATTCCAGAATGTATGACTGAACTGAATTGAAATTTCCCAGCTGCCATGGTGCAATTTGAACTCAGGACCCAACGTATTAGTTCAGGCTGCTGGTTTACTGAGTCCAAAACCATTATCTCGATAGCATCATCTTACGTTCTGGTAAAATGATAACACGTCCTGCTTTTTGCAAGATGCTGACATACAGTTTCAAAAGCAGAACACTTCAATTAAAATATTGTCATCATCCTTGAGGAGTGGATATAGCAGGCTTGTTTTGCAGAACAGTGGGATTGAACAGCCCTTCTGAAGCTCTTCTCCTGGGTCTGGCAGTCAATGTATTGCTCTTTAATGCTGAGGGTTTAAAGATCACACAAGAGATCATACAATTGTTTTATTAGCACTGATTGTTGTAAAGTGAAAGGTGGGTAAACATTCCCTGACCAGTTTGAACCTTTTCAACTCAGGCGTATTTCGCTGTGAGATAGACAAAGGGGACAAGAGTCAGGTGAAGGTCCAACACAACTTTATTGAACACTTTCTCAAGGAAAAACAATATTCAGTCTCTTCACAGGACTCTTCAGAAACAGTCATAAATCTCTAATAAACAGTCTCAAATCTATACTAGTGATCTACTTCTAACATGCACTTCTGAGGATTCGCTGCACCCTACCTACAGATCCCTATCACCAGACTTGAACTGCTGGTCTGAATATGACTGATAATACCCATTCAAAAAGGTTGGAACAGGCTGTTCCCTGGTCTTTGAGGGCTGGCTGATGTTTCAGGGTCTACAGTCGTGGATTTGGTTTTCCCCCTTTCATCTGGGCCTTGTTCTGGTTTTCAGGTTATCTCACCTGGGGTCGTCTGGTTCTGGTCAGTCTGATTATGCTCACCGTGAGACTTGAGATGTTGTGCTGCAGGTCGGGTCCCATCACTGGGTTACAGCTCGTGTGGCACATATTCTCACTGGCTGCTGAGAGGCCCTTGAGAGGCCTATGGTGCCAATTAAAGTAAAAGTAAAGTAAAGTTTATTTATTAGTCACAAATAGACTTACATTCACATTGCAATGGAGTTAGTGTGAAATTAGCATGCTTAATACACCTAACCAGCACATCTTTCGGACTGTGGGAGGAACCTGGAGCACCCAGAGGAAACGCACACAGACACGAGGAGAACTTACAAATTCCACATTGACCCAAGCTGGGAATCAAACCTGGGTCCCTGGCGTTGTGAGACAGCTGTGCTAAGCACTGTGCCACTACGCAAAGTGCACTGATATCGCACTGGTTACCTTGCTGGTCAAACTCTGCGGTTTATTTTTGACATTCCATCCCAAGTCCCACTAATAGTTACAAGCAACAGGCCTGGAAGCATTTGCCCCACTGTCAGCATGGCTTTTCACACTATATAAACTCTGAAGTGCTTCCTACAATGAGCACCATAATGTCTAATTGCATGGAAGTTAGGAGGGTTCTTCTGTCTGAAATACAGGCTATTCCTGGAGGCTAGTTTGCACAAGAAGTCCAGGTAGTTACACCTGGAAATAATACAACAAATGTTCCCCAATAATGGTCTTCACACAGCCAGCCTTATTGTCTACATCAGCGCCACATAGCTCAGCCCAATCTGCCAATAGCCAGGAGTACAGGGTTCTATATCTGGGCAGGAGGGACTCCCACGACTGAAACGTGCCAGCACAAGGGGCAGGCTGTATGTCACTCAGAGAGAGAAGTTGGGACAGACATTGTGAGGGTGGGGAAGGGTCTAATATCTGACTTCCTGCCAGGCTACGAGTCACAGTTCATGCACTGATTGCCCAGCTGCATTGAGTATGACAGCGTGATAGCTTCATCCTGGGGCACTCAGATATCCCCGGGGACTTTGAGGACCACTGCAGGCCGCTGGGATGGCTCATGGGAGCAAGAGGTGATGGCTGATGATGCCAATGTGGAGGCCTGAAACTGAGGCAGAAACCCGTTACATTTCGACCCAACTGCCACCTGATCTATCATTGAGCACTGCATTGGTAGGTTCGAGATGTGCTTCTGCTGCCTGAACCACTCTGGTGGCACTCTTTAGTGTGGCCCCAAGAGAATCTCCTGCATTGTGGTGATCTGCTACACCTTACAAAGCAGTCACTTGACATTCTGGAGGATGTATTCCTCTGGGGAGGAGGAGAACAAGGAGGGAGAGTCAGAGGAGGACCTAAGGATGGAGGACAGATGGCAGCAATATGCTAGAAGGATCAAGGACGCCATGATTGCTTCCAGATTCTCTGTTTGGGAGTCTTGGTTTTTACAATGAATGATGTTAGTTTCATAGTCAGACGAACTTTCAATTCCAGATTTTATTAAGTATTGAATTTAAATACCATCGGCTGCCGTGGTGGGATTTGAACCAACACCTCAAGAGCATTATTAGTTAGATTACTAATCAGGTTACATTCGCATTAAATCATCATCTCCTATAACTTCCCAATTCATAATGAGGCAGCTATATGTTCATGAGGTCAGCATCAATATTGTGTTCATTCCAGTAATGGGGTGACCATTTGGCCAGTGGGTGCCATTGTCCAACTGTCCAGTCATCATCCAACTGTCAAAATCAACCTCACAATACACTTTAGCCCAAAAGGTGAGACAAAGTTTTGTGTTAAACAAGAATACATTGTTGGTTCCAAATGAAAGTGTTTGGAAACATCAAACTGTGCAGTACCGTGCTGATCTGAATATTTATCAGTAAACCCTGAGTATCTTGATTACATTGCTAAGAGTGTTTGCACAGGAGATAATGTTAGTCTATGATATAAACTGGAAAGAATTGCTGGTCCATTTCTCCATTGCTGCTGATCTGTGGCCGGGATTGGGTTAGATTTCTTCCGTTTTACTAACAACTATATTGTTTTCTCCAGACGTTTTATTTTCATAAAAAACGGTGTGGATTATTCTGTTTCTTTCTGCACTGGAACCTGTGATAAACTCAAAGAGGGTGCCATCATAAAGAATGCACCAAAACCTTTTGCATTCTGCCTCTTGAGATGCAGGCACTTATTTCACAATAGTCTGGTTTTATTTGAGTAATTCAAAAAGGTTTATTGTTGGTGATATGATAATGGGGTAGCTCATGCTACCAAATAAGTTTGTTGTGAGGCTTGTTACTGTGCCTACCCCAATCTAATGCTGGCATCTCCACATCATGTGTGACATTTGCATGTTCTCCCCGTGTCTGTATGGGTTTCCTCTGGGTGTTCCCATAGTCTGAAAGATGTACTGGTTAGATGCATTGACCTGAACAGGTGCCAGAGTGTGGCGTCAAGGAGAATTTCATAGTGATTTTGTTGCAGTGTTAATGTAAACCTACTTGTGACTAATAAATAATCTTTTTTAAATACCTGAAGGGAAACATTTGCAAGGGAAATGGAGAAAGACTGGGGGAGAGTGATGAATTTCAAAATAGTCAACTCTGAAGCAATGGGCTGAATGGCCTCCTGTTTTGCCATATTCTCATCTATATTCTTAGATCCAGTGAAATACTCACCCACAAGAAAGTTTATGACGGTGATGGCTCAGATATTACAGGTTGTAAACAGGTTAAAATTTCAATAGAATTGTTTACTTTTACCCTTCATATCTCTGAGCTGGAAGGAAAACAAAGGGTTCAGTGTTACCCTAGATTATTAAAAAGCAGCAATATTATCATGCTGTCGAGTGTATATTGGCATAAATGAGAAACTTTTTACTTGAAAACAATGCAGTACAAACCATCACATTTGCAGATTCTTTCTTTTCTCTGCTCTGTCACCTACTATTGACCTCCTACCTGTTGGCCTGAATTTTCTGGATGACAGGTGCTGAAGAGTCAGCCTGGAGCACTGCCCCACCGGCTCCAGCAATCTCTCGATGCCATTGCATACTGTAACAAGTGGTAATTGGCAAAGGCCATCACCAGGAGGAAGTCCCACCTTGGAGAGTTGTCAGCCAATCCAATTGCCCAGCAGTTATCTGGTCAATCATTCCAATAACTGCAATGGCCAGAAGAGGCACTGCAGGTAGCTGTCAAAAATTAAATGCTCAGAACCAAAGTAGCAGGAGTCAAGAGGGGTTCACGAGGTGGCTGTCAGGGTCTCGGAGAATGGGCCTAGAGGACACTGTCCCTGAGGGGAGGGCACCTCCATTCAGAAGTCTCTGCTGATGCAGGCATGGGTCTCTCCCTCCCCCAACCAAGTGCCCAGCAGCATACCAATTAAGGCAGGGTGGAAAAAGGCCCCAAGTGGTCACCCAAGGGCTTCAAGTTGGGGCAAAGCCAGGCTTCCCATTCGAGACCCTGACTGATCCTGTGTAAAATTTCTTCCAGGTCAGGTCGTGGATTAAAAAAGAGAGGCTCAGTATAAACATATCAAAGCGTTTATTGATGCAGGGACATGTACATGTCACTCTTCATGATATTGGCTTCAGAAGAAGAATATTGTATCTCAATTTGTGCTTGGATAGGTAACATGTTTGTAGGATTTGCATTATTATATATTATTGTTTTCTAAAAGTGAGAATTGTAATTAAGTTATAATTCTGCTTGCAATTTCCTTCAGAAACAAAAATGTGGTGTTAGTGGGCAAGTTATTTTAACATGTTATTTTAAAAGTTTATTTATTCGTTTATTACGTTGTGTACTTTGAGCATGATAAATTCTTCCTTACTGGTATTAAACCAATGAATGATTCACACATGATGTGCAATTGTTTAAATTGCTGTCTACGATTACCCAGAAGTGTTAAAGAGACAAAAGTGCAATGATGTGATCAGCAATTCAATGGCAATAATATGTTATTGTTTTAAATCCTAGCTTTTATAAACATGGGGGAAGGGACACAGTGCAAATGCATGTGGCAAGGAAGACACTGAAACTGCTGATCTGCAGTGGCAGTATTGTGTGTGTGTGTGTGTATGTGTGTTCTTCACACCGTATATAGGGCTACCCCAATGGCTATGTATGTAAATACTACTCATCTCCTACCCACCCATTCTGCCCACGCATTCATTGGCCAATTCACTAATACTTCAAAATTAATCTTTAAATCTACCAGATGCTGGATAGTCAAAAAGGGGGTGTGTGCCATTTTCTCAGACATGACTGTCAGAGGTCTGAGCGACGCTGCACATTTCTCAGACAGCTCAGATCGGAATATCCAAGAAGAAACATGCAGTGGCGTCGGGTCAGGAGAATTTTCATGGCAATCCGTTCAAGATAGCGGCACAAAAATTGAACAAGGTGATGCCCCCAAGTACTCAAGTGCTCAGCTACTCTTATTACAGCATGAGAACAGAATTATATAATGGTTACAATAGAAAATGAGGCCATTTGGACTGCTATTTCTGTGTCAGCTCTTTGCACAAGCAACTCACTCACTCCCCTGCCTTTTCTGAAAGGACTAAGTAACTCTCACCCTGCTCATTTTACCTATTGTGGAATATATTAATTTGGAAATATTTAAGAATTTCTGCTAAATTGTGCATTATTATGGTGACTAGGGAAATTCCACAGTAACATTTTTGCAGTGTTAATGTAAGCCTTACTTATGATTAATAAATAAACTTTACTTTTGAGTTAGTCACCCATTATGTATTAACCTCGATTTTCCTGACTGTTAACGTCAATGTAATGAAAAATCATGCGAATTGTCTCATTAACAGTGATTGCATTTTGTACACATCTGCAGACAGTAAAATTGCCCATCCTATGTTTCAGATCAAACTTTGAATTCACCAGCTACAGAGAGATTAGAGGAGCACAAATTCACAAGATATCCAGATGCAGCCTGGATCAAAATCAATTTCATTGTTGCACTCCGGGAGTGCAATATATAATAATCATATACATGGAAGTGTGAGTAGTGTCCCGTAACAAAGAGGCTCAGACTATTTAAGGGAGTGACCAAGCCACTAAACATAAGAGGTATCCATGGTCACATGCAATCCATAAAATCCCCCATCTCTTTTTATATACAAAGTAAATAAATGCTCTACCTTCCTCACATTTATATCCCCCCTATAACAGGATGACCAAACCTCCATACAATGGCCAAGATTTGCTGGCCTCCGCTCAGTGTTTTTCTTGATGGTGGAATATGATATGCAATTCGCTGGCAGCAAGATTTTCTGGTCCCATCGCTGACATTGGGAGTCCCCATTGAAGGACCCTCCCACCATCCAATCCCTGGCCCCACTCTCTGCTCTGTGCCATTGGGGTGTGCGACTGACAGGACCAGAGAATCCTGCTGTTTGAACAGTCAGAGAATTCCAGCCAATATTTTAATTCAGCCTACTAAAGATCTTGTACAACATGTTCTTGATCTTCTCAGTAGAGGCATTGAAGACAAGGATTCTATTTGGATTTTTCATGGCCATCTCTATTCTTGCTGCTACCTTTAATACCGCTAGTATCTGAGTATTAATTGTGCCTGATCGAACTTCTCCTGATTTCTTTCCTTTCTGTTAGCTTGGGGATGGCATGGTGGCATGACCTTAGTGGTAAAAAAAAGTGCGGCATTGACAAGTTGGGCCGAAGGGCCTGTTTCCATGCTGCAAACCTCTACGACTCTATGACACTGCCTTTTGAGTAAGAGAGTTCCAAAGACTCTAAACCCTCAAGAAAACATATATCTCTGGTCTTAAATAGGCAACCCCTCGTGATCTCTAGTTCTAGATTCTCCCACAAGAGGAAGCAAACTCTTTACAGCCATCCAGTCAAGATTTCTCAGGATCTTAAATGTTCCAGTCGAGTCATCTCTTACTCTAAGCTCCAGCAGATTCCAGCCTTGCCTATCCAAACTTCCATTAAAAGACAACCCTCATAAGTTGTCCTAATAGCAAAGATCCTACATAAACTACCTGCCCCTATGCATGGCTAATATATTTTCTCCACTGTTCATTTTTCCAGTCGTGCTATAGTCAAAAGGACAAGCTGCTGAAAAAGGGAGGAGGAGCTTTGAGAGAATGGCTCTCAGTAGGAGGCCACACATTCTTGAGGTGTGCAAGGAGCAATTCATGTATTTGAACATCACCAAGAATCAGTGTGCTGCATGTCAACACTTGGAGCAGGACATTCTCAGTCAAATCTGTCATTTGTTCTAGCCATAACTGCAACTTCACAACAAAGGGTGGGTAGTACTGTTGGTGACTATGACAGCCAATGATATGAAAATTTATGGACAGGACCTTACTGGTCACCATGCCAGTTAATTGGCATGGTGATCCAGTAACAGGGCGAGAGGCGAGAAATCTGGTTCATGTCCATTTCTTGCCTCACGCGATCTTGCTGGTGCAGTTACATAAGAACATAAGAAATAGGAGCAGGAGTAGGCCATCTGGCCCTTCGAGCCTGCCCCGCCATTCAATAAGATCATGGCTGATCTGTCGTGGCTCAGTTCCACTTTCCCGCCCTCTCCCCATAACCCTTAATCCCCTCTCTTATCAAAAACCCATCAACCCGCTTCTTAAAAATATTTAGCGAGGCAGCCTCCACCACTTCAACGGGCAGAGAATTCCAGAGATTCACCACCCTTTGAGTGAAGAAGTTCCTCCTCAACTCCGTTCTGAACTGCCCCCCCTTTATCTTGAGGCTGTGCCCCCTAGTCCTACTGTCTTTTTTGAGCGGGAAGAGTCTTTCCACCTCTATCCTATCCATCCCATTCATCATCTTATACGTCTCAATGAGATCTCCCCTCATTCTTCTAAACTCTAACGAGTACAAGCCTAGTTTATTCAGCCTCTCCTCATAGCTCAACCCCCTCAACTCCGGTATCAGCCTAGTAAACCTCCTCTGCACTCCCTCCAAGGCCAAAATATCCTTGCGCAGGTGCGGCGCCCAAAACTGCACACAGTACTCCAGCTGCGGCCTCACCAATGCCCTATACAGCTGCAGCAAGACCTCCCTACTTTTATATTCAATCCCCCTCGCTATGAAGGCCAGCATCCCATTCGCCTTCCTGACCACCTGCTGCACCTGCAGGCTGGGTTTTTGCGACTCATGCACAAGGACCCCGAGGTCCCTCTGCACCGTCGCCTGCTGCAGTTTTTCGCCACGTAAGTAATAGTCCTTCCTACCATTCTTCCTACCAAAGTGGACCACCTCACACTTGCCAACATTAAATTCCATTTGCCATTTCCTGGCCCATTCACCCAGCCTATCTAGATCCTTCTGCAGACTCTCCACACCCTCCGCACAATTTGCCTTTCCCCCAAGCTTGGTGTCATCAGCAAATTTCGACACCCTACACTCGGTTCCCTCCTCCAGATCATCTATATAAATGGTAAATAGCTGAGGCCCCAGCACCGACCCCTGGGGCACCCCACTAGTCACCAACCGCCAATCCGAATAGCACCCATTGACCCCCACTCTCTGCCTCCTATTTGACAACCAATCCTCTATCCACGCTAACACCCTACCCCCAACTCCATGTCCTCTGACCTTCTGCAGTAACCTCTTGTGAGGTACCTTATCAAACGCCTTCTGAAAATCCAGAAAGACCACATCCACCGGCTCTCCTCTATCCACCGCCCTAGACACATCCTCATAGAACTCCAGTAAATTTGTCAGACACGACTTCCCTTTAATGAAACCGTGTTGCGTCTGCCCTATCAAGCAATTCCCTTCAAGATGCCTCGCAATTTCCTCCTTTTGCTAATGAAAACAGCCTCATACCCAGGAAGAGTGAGGGGCTGATTTAAATATCATTGAGGCTCACTTACCATCGCCCCCTTGCTGGTCAAGGTCCTCACTGGCGAGGATCACAGATGGTGCCCACCAATGGGGACCAGACATGATGGATGACCTTGCTGAAGGTAATGGAGGCCATTGAAGCCCCTGGGTGATCAGGGGCAGGACTGGGCAGTACTGCTGGAGCAATGCCCAACTGGCACTGTCCACTGGGCACCTTGGCACTCCCAAGGGTGTGGAACCTGAGGGCCTGATGGGCTTGGGGTGGTGGTGGTGGTGGGGGGTGGGGGGGGGGCTTCATAGGGGGTTGGGAAAGGTGAAGACAGTTGATCAGTTAGATGGCAAATGGGATTGTGAGGAGGGTGGGTGGCAGGATAGTGATAGATTTCCCAGCGTAATGTCTGCACTGTGTACATAGTGTACTGGGAGTTTGAGGTGTCTGCACAATGTCACCCCTGGACTTGCGCATCCAGCCTCACAGGTGAGCAATTTAGTATGGCCAATCCACCTAACTTGCACATCTTTGGACTGTGGGATGAAACCTGGGCACCCAGAGGAAACCCACGCAGACATGGGGAAAATGTACAAACTACACACAGACAATGACCCAAGCCGGGAATCGAACCCAGGGTCCTAGAGCTGTGAGGTAGCAGTGCTCAGCACTGTGCCACTGTGCCACCCCAAAATTAATGACAAGAAAGTTTGGAAATCCTTCCAACAACTTCTTCATTTAGAATCTCAAAGCAACTGACTAACAGCTCACCTTCATTTGTCAATCAGGGGTTGCCTTTTATGGGGGTTTAGGCCTCATGCCACTTTTGAATTAAGGAAAAGGTAGAAGTATTGCTGTCTGTCTTAAACATACATGTAGAAGCTGCCTCTGACACTGCAGACAATGTCATCAATGAGCAGGATAAAAAAGGAAGGGAGCCTAGAAGCGATCTTTGGTCGATCTTACTGGTAAAGTGGCATAATTGTCAGAGAAAGCATTGCTTTGGTAAGAATTGGATAGTAAATGGGGAACCAAGCAAGAGCACCCTCACCAATATCGACAATGGGGTGAGGCATTGTAGGAAAACAATAGTGTTGACTGGGTAAAGGGCTAGATAGAAGTTGATGACAAATTGTATTACATGACAACAGTCATAGTGGGGCAATGTCATTGGTGATTTATGACAGGACCGTTTTGTCACAGTGGCAGGGATAGAAACCTGACAGGATAGATACAAATCAAATAAAATTGTTTTTAGACTTAGCAAGTGACATCACGTTCATGATGAGTGAAAAGTTTATTGGCGATCAAGTGTTACTGTAGTTTGCATGAAAATTAAGGTTGATTTTTTTTTAGAATAAATAGAATAACGATGACATTGGTTGAGAAGTGGGGGCAGTAGTTGAGAAAAGGAAACCATTGAGAATAATCCAGTGTGGAGGTCAGGAAGGGAGGATGAGTGGAACCAAAAGAGCAAGAGTTGGATTCTCAAGGCCTGAGAAGAAGATGGGAGAGAAACAATGTTTTAGGTGTGGTCTCACCAAGGCACTGTACAGCTGCACTGAGGCATCCTTGCTCCTGTACTCAATTCCTCTTGCAATGAAGCCCAACCTATCTTTTGTCTTCCCAACTGTACCTTGCTGTACCTGTATGTTTGCTTAACGCTCTACCATTCTGTTTCTCTGTCCGAAGTGGATAGCATTACATTTGTCCACATTATACTGCATCTGCCACATATTTGTCCACTCTCAATTTTTCTATTTCACCTTGAAGCCTCTTAACATCCTCCTCACCACAAGCGTTCCCACCAAGTTTCATATCATCAGCAAAGTGGAAATGTTACTCTTGGTTCCTTCATCCAAATCATTAATGCATTTTTGAATAGCTAGGGCCCAAGCATAGATCTCTCTCACAGTCAGGGAGACATTAACACACTATCAATGTTGATGCCCACTTTTACTTTCATTCACGGGTTTTCATTTCATCTTGATTGGAACTAGTGACAAAAGTTACCAATAAATAAAAGTTCTTACCTACTGTCCACATTGGGATATGGTTCACATTCATACTTACCACCACTAAGTACTGTACAGGAAGCCATCAAGAGGCAGGGTCAAAAGCAACATACATCGGTTTCTTATGAAGTATGCAACTAAAGGCAGGAATGTATAGCTGGCTGCAGAAGAAATGCCAACTTCCAGTGTGCCGTGTACAATACGCATAGATTTCCCAAGAAATTCCGATCCAGCAACGAGTTCAAGAACAACAGTGATTGTCAGTTCAAAACAACAAGTGCTGGAAATACTCAGCAGGTCAGGTAGCATACGTGGAAAGAGAAACCAAATTCATTTCAGGTCAATAGTCTTTTATCAGTATCCTTACTGAGTTATTCCCTAAATTAGTTCCACGACTGACTGTTGCTACTTTTTTGTGCGCGATAAACTTTCAATAATTTAATTAAACATCCTTATAATTTAACCCACAAACAAACTGTGCGAAGGATCAGGTCTGTTGACATATCGGCTTAGCCCAGAAACCAATGATTGGGCAATATAAAAAGGGAATAAGATAGTGAGGGTGGAAAAAAGGAGTTGAATACATTTGAAAAACAGGGAAAAACAAAACAAGATTAAAAAAACATACTGGGACTGGCCATTATTATTGCATCTAGAAACAAAAATACAAGAACAGTCTTTCCTTGAAAGCTTATCCCTCTAATCCTTTGGGTCTTATCATCCAACTGTATGTTCAACAATCCCACTGCGTTTGCCTATGCTTCCTGGCAGACGTTTAAACACATGCTCATTGCTTCAATAAATAGTTCTGTTTTTTAATGTATTTTTCACTATTTCTTGTCATATTCCCTGGATCCATTTTCCTGGTGTATTTGAAATAATATTTAGTATTTTAGATATCACAAGAAATCCCAGGTTCACCGAACTGATTCCTGGGTATGCAGGATTGCTGTACGAGGAGAGATTGGGTCGACTGGGCGTCTATTTGTTGGAATTTAGAAGAATGTGAGGGATTTAATTGAAACATAAAAAATTCTGTCAGGGATGTTGCTTCTTCTGGCTGGAGGGGCGGAGTGGGGGAGGGGGGGGCGGTGCGGTGGTGTCTGGTACAAAGGGGCACAGCATACAGGGTAGACCATTGAGAACTGAGATGAGGAGAAACTTCTTCACTCAGAGGTGGTGAACCTGTGGAATTCTCTAGTACAGAAGGCCATGGAGTCCAAGTCACTGAATATATTTAAGAAGGAAACAGATTTCTAGACTTGAGAGGTTTCAAAGGGTACAGGGAGTGTGCAGACGTATGGTGTTGAAGTAGAGGATCAGCTATGAACATGTTGAACAGTTAAGCATGCTCAAAGGGTCAAACAGCTTACTCTGCTCTTATTTTCTATGTTTCTATTCCTGCCTTCATTCCAGGCCTAGAGCAGAAATTGGCTAATTTTTCCTCACAGCTACTTGTCTTTACATTTGGAATCAACCTTGATTACCTCCCTGTACCCTTTCCAAGACAAATAATCAAACATTTAAACATTTATTGAACTTAATTTAGTTGTTTGCATTGGCATCAGTTGCCAAGATTGAAGTCACATTACATGTGAACAAGTATCAGCACATTCTGGTCAATCTTTTGTCACTGCTTAAATTATTCCCATTGCAATATTCCACCATTCAAAATCTCCTGGGTGCATATTCACCCTTACCCCTTTTTCGAGGTCTTCTTTCTTATTCCAGCACAATTCCAGTATTATGTATTTATGACAATTTTTTTTTATACCTGAAAGAAATACATTATAGGAGCAGTCTTTCACTGGTACAGTCTAGAGGAAAGGCTTGCAAAGCACGACCTCTAGGCCCAATTTTACCATTTTGATTCTAAGTGCTGAATCTAGGTGCAATTCAGATCCGACTTGGAAACCTGCTCTCAGGCACCCTCATATGCACTTAGCCTGAAAAAGAAATCGCGGGTCTGAATCACGCTGTGGGCGGGGCTTATCGCGTCCAAAACGCTGCTGCTCCGAGTGGAGCTTTGAAATGTTCCTGCACAGTGAGAAAAAAATTCAAAAAACACTCCTCTGCCACATCATTCCCGGGCTGTAAAGAGCAGATAAAGTGGCCCAGAAATGACGGCCCCCTCAGATGCATCCCACTCCCACAACATAACTGTCCCACTCACCCACCCATGCCTCCCCCCGCTCCCCCGCTACCCAGACCGATCACGACCTTCTGCCCCCTTCCCCCCACTGATCACCCGCAGAGTGGCAGCGGTCTCCCCCACCCCTCCCCCCACACCACAGAATGATCTGGTCTTCTTCCTTCCTCTCCCACCCCCTCCCCTGTCAGCGATACATCTGATCCATCTCCCTCCTCCCTCCCCTCCACCAGAGAACCATCTGGCCTTCCTTCTCCCTCCCCACCAGAGAATGATCAGGCCTCCCTCCTCCCTTACCCCCACCACCAGAGAATGATCTGGCCTCCTCATTCCCGATGTAGAGATGACGGTGCTGGACTGGGGTCAACACAGTAAGAAGTCTCACAACACCAGGTTAAAATCTAACCAGTTTATTTGACAGTAATCCCACAAGCTTTCGGAACCTTCCACACACCTGACGAAGGAACACTGTTTCTGAAAGCTTGTGGGATTACTATTGAATAAACTGGTTGGACTTTAACCTGGTGTTGTGAGACTTCTTACTCCCCATTCCCACCAGAGAATGAGCTGGGCTCCCCCCCACCCCCCCCCGCGACTCAGTAGAGAATGATCTAGCCTGCCTTCCCCCCCTCCTCCACCATCGACCTGAGTCAGAGAGCCGTTGGAAGCTCTGAACTTACCTCTTCAGAAGTTGGAGCGCCCGAAACAGACCTTTGCCGAGCATGTCTGTTTTGCGTCGAATCTGGATGCACGAATGCGATGGTAAAGGGGGAAGTGCTGTTAACGAATGCGATGGTAAAGGGGGAAGTGCTGTTAAAGTTGGGTGGGCAGCCAATTAATTCAATTTAAATGCATGCAAATGCATTTAAATTGCTGTTGCGTCTGTTTTGGGCGCAGTTCGGATCGCGGCCATTTTCGAGCCTTGGTAAAGTGGGCACCTGCGCGGACATGGGCGCAGATAGAATTAATTGCCTCATGCCCGACTTTACCAAGTTTTCGTGCCCGAAAATGGGCGCAATACGATGGTAAAATTGGGCTCTATGTATCTGAGACAATCTGGGTACGGGACTCCCAAAGTACACTCTACGACCTTGCCCTGGATTGATTGACTCAGGAACTCTTTAAAAAAAGTGGTCTGTTGCTGATTCCAGACCTCCTGAGTCCATCCTTGGGCTGAGACTTTGTGGGAGTGCCTTTAAAAGGTATGAGCTGTTTTCTGTCAGAAGCCCACATTCACACACTGCCAATGTGGCTGGCTCCAGGTGAAAATTGCCTGGTTCTCAGCAATTTTTATGGACTCGGGGCAGATTTTTAAAGTGTCATGTTTCATGAACTCTGAGAGGAATTATGAGTGAGCAAGGGGGACCTTTTAAAGGCTAAGTTCCAAAAGTCCTTCTCATGCTCCTTATTCCAAGTTATGCCACTCTTCTGACCCCTCAAAGACCTTGAACCCTCTATGTCAACCTCTGGAACTTCCATGCCAACTGAACCACTGTATGTGTTTTACATCCAATGAGGATCATGGTGCATAATGGTTTCTATGAAAAATATAACTTTGAGAAAATGTGTAAAGTTTCTCCGATGAAAGAAAAATCTTGATCACATGGTAATCAAATTATCATTCATCCAGGTTATTTGAAGTTTCAAATACCCGAACTACAAACACTTGAAACTAATTGGCTTACATCAACAAGGATTGTGAAATTGACCACAGAGATCAGTGATCTTAGCTGCCAATTGAATAATGTTTATTCTGGGAGGTGTTTTCATAATCTAATAGCTCTCTGAGCACTCAAGCCTCATTATGTACATTTGTGGCTTGTGGTGTTTAGAATTTCAAAGGGCTTGAATGGTTAACACTTTCGTTAGCTTACCATGAGGAGAAATCTATTTGAATTACTTTTCTTCATGAGATTTTCTTTACAAATCTGTCTATACACTATGGTATTCACTGTATTTTAAAATTGTACACTGAGTCATTGGACATGGTAATCCTAGAACTTGGAAAGCATGAGGGGCTCAGTGGAAATGCAGAGCTTTGCACAGGAAACACAAGAGGATATGGAGGGTTGGAGATGGGGCAGAGGGGGAAATGTTGGGATATGGGGAGTGTTTAAGGGTGGGAAGGGAGTGTGAGAGGTGAGGGCTGGGGGACCTTTGTTTCTCTTTCACTGGGACCAAATCCCACAGCATTAAGGTGGGCTTGTTAAAGAGCCAGCCTTCGCACTTGGTGGCCCCTGTGGCTACCTTTACAATTCTCACATTGGGCTGGCCAGACTTCAGCTCACACCCGGCCCCCAGCAATGAAGATCCCGCCTGGTGGGCTCTCAAAGCCAGTAGCCCAGGCCAGTAATTATCCTGATGCCCCCCCTCAGCCACCTGGTGGGTGAAAATCCAGGCCCATTCTAAACTTCCTGTATGGCCTAATATGAATATCTGAAGATGCACTGGACCCATTTTGGGGTGTACTTGTGAGTTCAGCATTGAAGAGCCTTTAAAATTAGATCTCTAACATGAAACAGATGATAACAGTGAATACAAAAGTCAGGTTGAATAGAAAAGGAGATGGTGTAACCCTATTAATTATTTTATTTGTTTTAATTGCTGCATAATTTCATGGGATTCACATGCTGAATCTGTGATATCAGAATTTGTCACTTCTATTTTGTCACTGAATTCCATGAATCATGCTTCATTTTGATCTCTTTTTTGCAATCCATTAACTCTCTAGTTGACATTCTGATCAGGAACAATTCTTGCAGACAAGAATTTTCATGTGTCAGAAGTTTTTTGGCCATTTTTCAACAAAAGGATTGGGAAAAAAAAATGAGACTTCAAAATTCCATGACTGTTCTAGCAGTCTGCCATGCCACCAGAAGAGTCATACTAAGAAGGACACCATCACCAAATAGCAAGAAAAGAACTAAAGTATGAATGGAGTAGATATTTACCAAGAATAAAGGCAGATACATAGTTCGAAGTCTGTCCAAGATTCACAATAAAATTCAGAATACAGAATATTTTCCAATTTAGAGATAACACTTGAAGCATAAAGTCTGTACAGCTAAATTTCCAAACAGAACCATCCTCCTCCCAAATCGGCAAAGCAGAAGAAAGTAATGCATCAATATATTGTTGTGGCATGGCTGATTGTTAAGTGCTGCGCTGCCCAAATCTCAACGGCTGTCAGAACTGGTTTTACAATTTGTGTATTATGATGAGGTCCTCTGAAATCCGGAGGTGACATTTCGGACAAATTGTGATGGTTTCTTTATTAAAATGGAACTTTTATTACAATAAAGAAATTAAAATATAATTACACTTAAAAGATAAGAATACCTTCACAGAGTTAACAGTGTTTTGAAACCCTCCAAACAGATCTCATGGATGGTAGATGTCCTTAAGAGTCTTTCTAATTTGTAAAATTCCAGTAATTTTGCCACATAATGCCCTACTACTCTTAATGTTTTCTCTAATCTCTGAAGGTGACAGCAAACTGTTGTCCAGGCTTAGCCTTGTCCGCACTGTCTTCCGTGAGACCTCACCAACTACTGCAAGCACACAATCTTCAATTTTTTAAAATCTCTTTTCCCTTTGATTTTACCTCTCGTTGTTCCTTATCATCCTTTAGAAGTTTTCTTTTCCAGAATCGATCAATCCTCCCTTCTTAACATGGGTTCTATATGTTAGAAGTACACTTACCCTGTCTTTCTTTATCTATTTACAACCTTCCAATTTGTCTAAGTCTTCCTTTGAAATATAACAGCCAACTTTGAACCATTTCTTTTGCTGCCTTTTGCAAATTTTTATTCAAGTGCTTTTGGTTTCCTCTGTTCATCACTGGGTGGGACTTTCTGGCTCACCCCAAAACCTGCTCAACCTCAACAGATCTTTGCATAGTCCCTCTGCTCCCCCCCACCTAACCACCACTACCACCACCCCCAGCCTGTTGCGATTCCCATGGCGGGTGGGATGAGAAAATTACCCATACCCATATCAGATCTTCTCATTGTTGTTTGACCTGTACAATTTTTTAGTCTGTCACCCAGCTAAACCAGCCACGCCCCCACAAGCTTATTTTCCAGTACAGCAGAATATGACAATGCTATTAGAAAAGGTTGAAAAACATTAAAACTCATTTTAGTGACATTCTACACTACTACATACTTACTAACATACACAGACATATGCATATACAAAGAACAAAGAACATATGTTTATTCATATGTTAAATCATGCACTTATGTGCAAATATACAGATGTAGATGGTATAACTATATTCCCTGTGCTACATAGCCATCAAAGTAGTAAATTCAGACCCCTCCATGTGAATGTGATTTAAATAAAGTCACATTGGATTGAAAATTTTGTTCTCACCTACTAGAATTTTGATAAGGGTGCCTTGGAACCTATTACATTGTGGTCTAGATACAAGGTTGCAGTCTTACCTCTGGGACTGAGACATGGTTTGTAGAATCCTACAGTGCAGAAAGGGGCCATTCGGCCCATTGAATCTGCACCGGCCACAATCCCACACAGGCCTTATCCCCATAACCCCATGCATTTACTCTAACTCATTCTCCTGACACTAAGTAGCAATTTAGCATGGCCAATTCACCTAACCTGCCCATCTTTGGACTGTCGGGGGGAAACCAGACCACACATGGGGAGAACGTGCAAATTCCACACAGACAGTGACCCAAGCCAGGAATCGAACCCGGGTCTCTGGTACGGTGAGGCAGCAGTGCTAACCACTGTGCTACTTGTGCATCCTCTGTTAGAGACTAGCTCTCCCCATTCTAGGAAGAAACAAGTCTGGCGTTGATATCAGGAGTTCCCACATCTCTGACCCTGAAAGAGATCTTTGGCACTATTTTATGTTCTTCCCTGTGGTGAATTTGGAGGTAGGAATGATATTCATATCGGGCAGGATCAATGCCTGATCAGTTGGGTGGGGAGGGGGGGTGAAATCAGGAAGGGGCCCCCCACAGGATGCATCTCCGTGCACTCTCCCCTTTTGCTGCTTGCTCCCTGCACCCATCTCTTCCACTACTCCCATTGTGAATCCCCATCCTCCATCACTTATCTCTGGTTTGGGTGTAGGATTGCAACCTGCCATCCTAGACCTCCAGTGTGCATTATTCCAGCACCACCACTGCCTCCTGGTGCTGCTGCTGAGCGAAAGAGCTGGTAGCCTCTGATTAGCCTGATAGGGTTCTCATTTCATGGAAAGTCCATTAGTGATCTTTCAATTGCCTGAATTGTACTAATACCAATGTACAAGCTTATCCAGGTATAATGTACACATAAAAGCCAGGATAATTTTTCCCCACCTAATAGCAACACAATCTGTCTCCACTTAAGTATAAGTAATGTAATGGAGTCATCAATCAGGTGAGATAGCTTCTTCTCCAGTTCATTTCACAACAGCACATATTGGCTTCAGATCTTATCACGGCCTTTATCTGGAAATGGGTGGAAAAGGAGAGGTGCAATTAATGTTATGTTGTAATATTTTGGGAAACTCATTTAAATATATCTTTTCAGGCACATGTATAAATGACTATCCAGAATGCCACATCAGTAACTGTGCCAAGCATACAATGCATCATTCCATCTCACAATAGAGATGTAAGAAAATATAGTTCAGCAAGTCCACTATGACTCTCGCCAATTTTTACAGATGCACCATAGAAAGCATCCTTTTTGGATATATATCACAGCTTGGTGTGGCTTCTGCTCTGACCAAGGTTGCAAGAAACTGTAAATAGTTGTGAACGTAGCCCAGACCCTCATGCAAACCAGCCTCCAATCTACTGACTCCATCTACATTGCTTGGAAAAGCAGCCAGCATAATCAAGAACCTCACATACCCTGGACATACTCTTTTCCCCCTTTTTACATCGGGAAAAAGATACAAAAGTCTGAGATCATGTACCCCAACCTACTTAAGAACAACTTCTTTCCTGCTGCCATCAGACTTTTGAATAGACCTACCTTATATTAAGCTGATTTTTTTTAATGCCCTAGCTACAACTGTAACACTATATTTTGTACCCTCTCCTTTCCGTCTCCCCGATTTACTCTATGAATGGTATGCTTTCTCTGTATGGCATGCAAGAAACAATTCTTTTTCACTGTATACTAACACACGTGACAATAATGAATCAAATCAAATAAGCTGTAACCCATCGCGAAAGTAATCCACCATTGGCCTTATCATCTGGTCCTGCCATTGTTAATTGAGTTTCCCATTGAATGTACTCCTTGCCTTATTCCTTGCCATCATGAAACATATGGGAGGGGTGGGACTGGAAGATACTGCTTGCATGAATAGTGGAACGTTCTGGCCCTAATGTCCGTGCTGGAAAATATTATTGTGTTTGACTTCTGAGAACTAGAAAATATAACATGGTGACACCTGGTGTTGAGTCGAACATTGTGAAGTATGCAAATACTGAATTTGATATTGAAATGTCTACCTGAATTAGAACCAGAGAGAGAAAGTTAAGTAAGTAGATCCCGTGAAAATGTGATGGTGTCTTCCACCAAAATGAATGTGCAGCTCCAGTCCATGTTGAATTAGAAGGCCAGTGATATAACAGATATTTGAGAAGTTCCTGGCAGGAACCAGGTGAACTTGTCAACATTTTCAACAAGATTGGCAGACATAGCCAGAAAGTATAATTTCCAGCAAGTATAATCTGGTGAAAGACTGATCAATTAGCTCGTCTGGGGCTTTGCGCATCCAGATATAAAAAGTCCCCAACCAGAAAGGGCAGGCTATTGACATATTACATGAAGCCACTAGTAGGCAGATAAAGACTACCTAAATGTCTGGAATTCAGTACCCTCAAGGATAAAGTGTAAATAATTCAATTCTCTCAAGGATAAAGTAGTAGGGTTGGTGCAGTAAAACAGAAACAAAAGGACGCACACCAGATAGTAAGAAAGAGGTGAAAAAGTAGTGGATGACCACATGTGTTCAGAAACAACAAGAAATGTTTTGGGTCCAAATCAAACTGTAGAAATTGTGGAAAGCCCAATCAATGGGAAAAGATGTGCAGGAAAAAGAAAGCAGATGGTGAAGGAATTTCAAGGAGCGGAGAAACAGGGTGAATGTGAAAGAGAAGAAGTAAAAATATTCATGAACCGGAAGATGATGATATGTTTGAGGACAAGATAGATATAGGAATCATACACCTACATGAAATGGCTGGATGTGATTGTTATCAGGGAAATAAATTCTCACAACCATTCAAATCAGGAAAAGGGCAAGAGATAAACCCACAGCCATAAATTTGAAAAACAAAATTAACACCATGACACACAGGTTATACCAGAAGATCTTTCCAGAAGGTCAAGAGGACCCTTGTCAAATGCTGAGAGACAAACAAAGACATAAACTTTGTCACTGCAAACTACACCTCTCAAGACTGACATGAAATCACAAACAGCTCAACATAAATAGTTTAGTTTTAAAGAGAAATTTAAACTTCCAGTTAACATCTGAAACTTGGAGTTCTGACAAAGGTCATTGGCTCTATCCTCCTTCCACAGACGCTGTGCTAAGTTTTCCCAGCATTTTCTGTTTTTCTTCCAGATTCTAGCATCTGCAGTGTTTTGCCTTTATCTTAAAAAGATGATGTGTTAAGATTCTGTTTTAAATAAAAACACTCTTGGTTAATGTTTTGCTGGCAACTTATGCTTTCAAATTAGAGAAATAAAGATTATTTATTAGTCACAAGTAAGGCTGACATTAGCACTGCAACAAAGTTACAGTGAAATTCCCCTAGTTGCCACATTCCAGCTCCCATTCAGGTCAATGCACCTAACCAGTACGTCAGAATATGGGCAGAAGCCAGAGCACCTGGAGGAAACCCATGCAGACACCCATGGGAGAACACAGACAATGACCCAAGTCAGGAATCGAACCTGGATCCTGCTGCTGTGAGGTAGCAGTGCTCACCACTATGCCACCGAGCCACCCCACTATGCCACTGTGTGGCCCCATGAAACAATTGATCACACATCACATTCACCATGGAATTATATTTCTTATAGCTGTTACGATGAACAGTTTTGATATTATAATGTTTAATAAAATTGTTTTAAAGGGTACATTCAAAAAAAACTTTGGACTGAGTTTAAAGATTGGTTAAAATTGACTTCATGCCAGACAGAATTGTGTATTTTATACAAGATCATCTTTTCCAAGAGGATAAAAGACAGTCCTTCATTTAATTATGGTTCACTGTGTTCTTACTGAGGAGATAACAAAGTTTTGTTGATGCATCATTATAAGAATGCAATTTGTACCTTGCCCAGGGCAAAAACCACAGATGGGGGAGGGCCATTTGAAATTTGTAAGATGACTTTGCACAGGTCTTAGGATGACAGCATTCATCTCAGTTTACCTGCAAAAAGCATTGGAAAGGGCAACAATCTGCCTCAGGACAGATCACCCTGGATCTATCCAGAACCATCTTGATAAGGCTTCAACCGACGGGGAGAGACAGAAAAAGACACACAAAAACAGCTACTGTCTGCTAATTAGGCAGCTAAAATGTATCACATTTGCAAAACAGGTGCAAGTATTGTAAACCCTGATTGTTTCTATGATGTTCACCACTTAAAGCAGCTTCCCGCAAATTGAGAGGGAAGTTGCAATGATAACTCTACATCCTCAAGACCTTCATTTCTAAAAAATGCAGCACTTCGACTTCAAAGCACATCAAGCCAACATCAAATATTGAGTAATCTAGATTTACGTTTACAAGTGTTGGCCGGAACTTGCTGGTCATTCGCATCTGCAGGATCTCCTGATCCTGTCAACAGTGCACCCTCACCACAAGTTTCAGGGCAGCATGGGGTCAATTCAAAGGCAAACACTATTGCCAGAAGCCGGACCCTAATCCGAACCCTCCACCAGTGGGCCACCTCCTGCCACCACCAAACACGCAGCATGTTGTGTGGTAAATCACAAGAGTCTTTTCCTTTATTTTTAACTATTGCACTGGTAACTTTGGGTGCAATGTCACCAGCTGTTCATGCTAGGCTCTTACTGCAGCAAGGTTGGAGAATTTTGGGGCCAGTCAAATCTCCATTCACTGCAGTGGGATGGGAAAATCCCCCTGGTGTGAACGCTGATAAGATTTGGCCTGTCCACTCTCTACAAAGTACAAGTCAGGAGTGTGATGGAAGACTCTCCACTTGCCTGGGTGTATGTAGCTCCAATACTCAAGAAGCTCAACAGTATCATAGACAAAGCAGCCCACTAGATTGTCACCCTTTCCACAAACATCCAATCCCTCAACCACCAGGGGACAGTGGCAGCCATGCACCATGGATGTACTTCCTCAAGGGCAACTGGGATGGGCAATATATGTTGACTGAGCCAATGATGTCCACATGCCTTAAATTAATTTTTGAAAAAGATAAACTGTTAGACAGCTTCAGGTTGTTAGCTAAATCTTGCTCATTTCCCATTACTACATCAGATGAAGCATGCCCCGCAGTTGGTCCGAGGACACACTCACAATTCTTCACTTTTTCCAAGCATACTAGTCCGCTTGTCCTGATCGATAAAAAATTTAGAAATCTCCATTGAAACCACTTTGTCTTTGTACCACTTTGTAGCAGTCTTTGGTGCGGCATCTTGTCAAACGTCTCCTGGAAATCCAGACATACCACATCCACAGGTTCCCCACTGTCAGCTGTGCATGTAATGTTCTCAAAGAATTCCACTAAATTAGTCAAACATGACCTGCCCTTCATGAACCCATGCTGTGTCCTACCAATGGGACAATTTATATCCAGATGTCTCGCAATTTCTTCCTTGATGACAGATTCAAACATTTTCCCTGCTACAGAAGTTAAGCGAAACAGCCTAAGGTTACCTGACTTTTGTCTACCTCCCTTTTTAAACAGTGGTATCACGTTTGCTGTTTTCCAACCTGTGGGAACCACCCCAGAGTCCAGCGAATTTTAGAAAGTTACCACTAATGCATTTACTATTTCTCCTGCCATCGCTTTTTGTACCCTGGGATGCATTCCATCAGGGCCAGGAGACTTGTCTATCTTTAGCTCTATTAACTTGCCCAACACTACCACTTTCGTGATAACAATTTCTAGGTTCTCACCTGCCATAGTCTTCCTGTCATCAGTTTTTGCCATGTTATTTGTGGCTTCCACTGTGAAGACCGACACAAAATGCCTGTTCAATACCTCAGCCATTTTCTCATTTCCAGTTTTAACATGCCCTTTCTCGTCCTCTGAAGAACCAATGTTTACTTTCACCATTCTTTTTCGCTCTATATATTCATAGAAACTTTTGCTATCTGTTTTTATATTCTGAGCTAGTTTACTCTCAGAACCCATCTAATCTTTCTTTATAGCTTTTTTCATGGCTTTCTGCTAATCTTTAAAGATTTCCCAATCCTTTAGGTTCCCAATAATTTTTGCCATTTTGTATGCATTTTTTCTCAATTTGATACCATCCTTTATTTCCTTAGCTATCCATGACGGATTACCTCTTTTTCTACAGTCTTTCCTTATCACTGGTATACGCTTTTGCTGAGCACTGTGAAAGATCCCTTTGAAGGTCCTCCACTTTCCTCAATTGTCCCACCATAAAGTTTTTGCTCCCAGTCTCCCTTAGCCAACTCCTCCCTCATCCCTTTATAGTCTCTTTTGTTTAAGCACAAGAGACTGGTATTGGATTTTAACTTCTCACACTCCATCCGTATTTTAAATTCAACCATACTGTGATCGCTTCTTCCACGAGGATCCCTAACTGCAAGATCATTCATTATTCCCATTTCGTGTCCCTGATACCAAAAACAAAATACAAACAATGCTGTACGTTGAAGATAAAAGCTGAAAATTCTGGAAATAATGAACAGGCCTGGCAGCATCAGACCTGACAGTACCTGTGCAGAGAGAAACAGAGTTAGTAGATCTGGGACCTTTCATCACACCGGCAGCTGGCATGGTGTTTTGAACACAGTGTTTTGAGTGACTTTACCATATCCAGACTTTGGAATATTTATGAAGATCCCACCAGCCTGCAGCAAGCACTTCACACACATCCACAAATCCAGACTTTGGGAATATAGCACAAATGGTTAGACATTTGTACTATGCACAATTGTGGCCATCCTATTATAGAAAGGATATTATTAAACTAGAAAGAGTGCAGTAAAAATTTATTTGGATGCTACCAGGACTTGATGAATTATAAGGTCAGACTGGATAGACTAGGACCTTTTTCCCTGGAGCATAGGAAGCTTAGGGGTGACCTTACAGGAATAATGAGGGGCATAGATAAGGTCAACATCTGTTACTGAAGGTGGGGGAGTCTAAAACTAGAGGGCATATATTTAAGGTGAGAGGGGAGAGATACAAAAGAGTCCAGAGGGCATTTTCTCACAAAGACTGGTGAGTGTCTGGAACGAACTGCCAGAAGCAGTAATAGAAGTGCGTACAATTTTGTCTTTTAAAAAACATTTAGACAGTTACATGGGTAAGATGGGTATAGAGAGATATGGGTTAAATGTGGGCAACTGGGACTAGTTTAGTGGTAAAAACTGGATAGCATGGACATGTTGGGCCAAAGGGCCTGTTTCTATGCTGTAAACCTCTATGACCAATGACGTCTGTGTACTTGACCCAAGTTTAGCAACACCTCCCCATCCACCAAGAGACTGGTCTTATCTGTGGAAATTAGGATGAAGATTCCTTCTGCCAGGATTGAATAAATGAAGAACTTACCTGTCAGATAATTGTTGGAAATAAAAGCACCAACCAGCACTTCCATGAAGAATGTTGACATGGAAAATGTCCCTTTCCAGTCATCGTTACACACCAAGTCCTGCTGAAAAACAAATGAAAAATAAATTGTGCCTAGTTTGGGCAAAATTACAGGCAAATCATTTTACTGTACTGGTTTTACAATGGTGGGATCAGATTTGAGATAAGTCCTTTTGGCTCACCAAGTGTCAAATCAATGGCAGCATTTACACCTCTAAGCTAGAAGGCTGTGGGTTCAAATCCAACGTGACACACTTCAGTACATAATCTAGGCTGTCACTTCAGTTCAGCATTGAGGGGATGCAGTGTCTTACATGAGATGTTAAACTGCAATCCTCTCTGCCCTCCAGATATAAAATATTCCATGATACTATTTCAAAAGAAAGAATTACTTATGGCGACGTTTGTTGCTCAACTGGTTTGACTGAAGCACACAAGTTGCTTGTTTGTAGGATGTAATTTGTAGGATGTTGCTGTCACATTCATCTAAATTACAACAGTGATTCCAATTAAAAAAGAAACATTCATTCACTTTGAGGAGGGAGTGAAACCACAGACTGCCAATTTAAAAATATTCTCAGTTCAGCACAGCGGAGTCGGCTGGCAGTTTGTCCGCTATGAATAAATTAGCATCTGTCGGGTGGGAGAATCTCACCTGATAGACACTCACCTGATGAAGGAGCAGCACCCCGAAAGCTTGTGATTCCAAATAAACCTGTTGGACTTTAACCTGGTGTTGTGAGACTTCTTACTGATAGAGACTGTTAATAGCTATGGGAAACCTTCCAGGGTTCCTACTGGGGTGAGCACCTTGTCCCAATTCGGAAGAATCACAGCCCATATTATTTTGTCTAACCCAATTAATTTTAACCTAATTATGACCACATGGAGATTACAAACTTATTATTGACATAAGCAAGGCCTCACCCATGAGCAATTCTTTATCCTCCATGGCATCAGGCTAGATCTATTTATTTTTAAATTCAGTGAGTTTGCCTCTCTAAGAATTAGTGTTTTGAATTTTAACTCCTGATTCAGATTGTTCTCAGTTGATATCAATCTTATTTCTTCTTCTGCAATGTTTAACCATGCAGGACTGTGTGTGGCTTCATGTTCTCTGGCCTCTGAGTCAACAGGTTCAAATCCTAGCCCTGCACAACTATCTAGGCTTCTACTCCAGTGGAGAGCCTGGGGAATGTTGAGCCGTCAAACACACAGTTCTCAGGTTGGATACTCAACCAAAGTTCTGTCTGCCCTCTCATAATTTCTCTTCAAGTAGCTGTTTCCAGTCTACTTTTGCCAAACTATATCTTAGCTTTGTAAAATTGGAACATACCTCCATTTATAATGCACACCCTTGGTTTATCTTTGTTCTTTTCCACAATTACACTAACTGAATTACGATCACCAACATCAAGGGCCCGATTTTACCATCGCGTTGCACCCATTTTTGGGCTCGGAAACTTGGTAAAGTCAAGCATGACGCGAGTAGCACGATCCGTGCTGCCTTTGCACCAGTTCCCCCTTTACCAAGGCTGAAAATGGCTGCAATTGAGACCAAACCCGAAATGGGCACGATGGCCATTTTAGTGCATTTGCTTGCATTTAAATTGACTTAACGGGCTGCATGTCCAACTTTACCAGCACTTCCCCCCATTACCACCACATTTGCCCATCCAGGATCAGCGGGAAACAGACATGCTCCATAAAAGTACAATTTGGATGCTCCAGTTAGTGAGGAGATAGGTGCTGAGTGTCCAACGGCTCTCTGTTTGAGATCAGTGGGGAAGAAGGGGAGGGGGAGGGAAGCTGCTTCCACTCTGGTTTGATTTGATTTATTATTGTCACGTGTATTAACATAAAATATTGTTTCTTGCACGTTATACAGACAAAACATGTTCATAGAGAAGGAAACGAGAGAAAGCAGAGTGTAGTGTCACAGCCACAGCTCTAGTGTAGAGAAAGATCAACTTAATGCAAGGTAAGTCCATTCAAAAGTCTGACAGCAGCAGGGAAGAAACAGTTCTTGAGTCAGTTGGTAGTGACCTCAGGCTTTTGTATCTTTTTCCCGACAGAAGAAGGTGGAAGAGAAAATGTCCGAGGTGCGTGGGGTCCTTAATTATGCTGGCTGCTTTATTGAGGCAGCGGGAAATGTAGACAGAGTCAATGGATGGGAGGCTGGTTTGCATGATGGATTGGGCTATGTTCACGACCTTCTGGAATTGCTTGCGGTCTTGGGCAGAGCAGGAGCCATACCAAACTGTGATGCAACCAGCAAGAATGCTTTCTATGGTGCATCTATAAAAATTGGTGACAGTCTTAGCTGACATGTCAAATTTCCTTAGTCTTCTGAGAAAGTAGAGAAAGTTAGCTATAGTATCGGCGTGAACGGACCAGGACAGGTTGCTGGTGATCTGGACATCTAAAAACTTGAAGCTCTTGACCCTTTCTACTTTGTCTCCATTGACATAGACAGGGGCATGGTCTCCTTCATGCTTCCTGAAGTCGATCACTATCTCCTTTGTTTTGTTGACATTGAGGGAGAGACATTGTTGCCATACCAGTTCACCAGATTCTCTATCTCATTCTTGTACTCTGTCTCATTATTGTTTGAGATCCGACCCACTACGGTGGTGTTGTCAGCAAAGTTGAAAATCGAGTTGGAGGGCGACTTGACCACACAGACATAGATGTATAAGGAGTATAGTAAGGAGCTGAGAACATAGCCTTGAGGGGCACCGATGTTGAGGATGATCGTGGAGGAGGTGCTGTTGCCTATCCTTACTGATTGTGATCTATGAGTTAGGAAGTTCAGAATCCAGTTGCAGAGGGAGGAGCCAAGGTCTACGCCATGGAGTTTGGAAATGAGTTGGGAATAATAGTGTTGAAGGCTGAGCTGTAGTCAATAAATAGGAGTCTTTGTTATCTAGGTGTTCCAGGGCTGAGTGCAGGGCCAGGGGAATGGCGTCTGCTGAAGCAGTGAAAGGCAAACTCTAGTGGATCCAGATAGTCCGGGAGGCAGGAATTGATTCGTGCCATGACTAGCCTTTCAAAGCACATCATAATGTTGGATGTCAGAACCACTGGCCAATGCCTGAGATCAGTGAGGGGAAAGGGTGGAGGGCCCCGTGGTCAGTTTGGATGGCAGGGGGTGGGGGAACAAGGGGGCTCTTGGTTGTTCGAGATTGGCCTAGTGCTTCATGTCGTTAGTGTGTGCCTAAACTGGACAAGATACTGGGCAAGACGACAGCTCAGTGACTATCGCTGATTGCTGTGCAGACACATGGATTTGGGCCAGTGTCTGTGGGAGTTTGCGCATTCTCCCCGTGCTTGCGTGGGTTTTCTCCGGGTGCTCCGGTTTCCTCCCACACCCCAAAGATGTGCTGTTAGGCTGATTGGCAGGAATAAATTGTCCCTAAATCAGTTTTCCCTCAATCTGGATGGCCATAAAACATTAGATAGGGGTCATGGGTAGAGAGGTGGTGTTGAGATGGCGGCGTGGGCTCGTTGGGCCAAAGGGCCTGTTTCCCAGGCTGATTTTGTTCTTTGTTCTTTGTTCAGTAATGTTGTAGGGTGGGGCAATGTCTATGTGAGCCAGGGGGAGGCAATATCTGGCCCAGGAGGGACATGACAGGGGAGTGGCATTCTATCATCTTTCTCTGTGCTTAAGCAGTTGGAGGCTCCAATTGGAGCTGCGGGGTTTCGGGTGTGTTAAGATAGGCATCTGCAGCATGATTCGGAATTGCTGATATTTTTTCAGGCAAAGTGCATATGGGGTCGCCTGAGAACGGGTCTAAGAGGCGGATCTGAAACACTCCCAGTTTCAACTCCACCCAGCGGAGTTGAAATGGCCCTAAGATAGCTCAGGCTAACAAGCTTTATTCCCTCACAGTAACTCCAGAAACAAATCTTTTCTCATTAGGCTCTAGCTAAGAAGAAGTCCCCTTGAATTCATTTTAGGATTCCATTCCCTCTAATATCATTTATACTGACTTCATCCCAGTTAATATTAAGGTAATTGATACAATAAGGTTGGTTCGCCCGCATTTGGAGTACTGCGTCCAGTTCTAGTCGCCTTACTACTGGAAGGACATGGAGACCCTGGAGAGAGTGCAGAGGAGGTTTACCAGGATGCTGCCTGGTATGGAAGGACTGAGCTATGAGGAGAGATTGGGCAAATTGGGGCTGTTCTCCTTAGAAAGGCGGAGAATGAGGGGAGATCAAATAGAGGTGTATAAAATTATGAAGGGTATAGATAGAGTGAATAGAGGTAAGCTTGTTCCTAAGTTGGAAACAAAAATTATGAGGGGCCACGGGTTTAGGGTGAGGGGGGGGGGAGGTGGCGAGGTATAATTCGGATGTTAGAGGGAGGTTTTTCACACAGAGGGTGGTGGGGGCCTGGAATTCACTGCCAAGTAGGATGGTGGAGGCAGGCACGCTTGAGTTGCTTAAGGCTTACTTAGATAGGCACATGAGCAGACTAGAGATGGAGGGATACAGGAGACTGATCTAAATAAAGATCAAAAGCCTTGGGATGTCGCTGGGAATCAGTTGATTCCTACGGACCTTCCAACATATGATATGGCTCACTTGTCTTACCTCTGAGCTTCTGGGGATTCCGTAAATGTCTGTCAAAGTTTTGCATATTTATTGATGTCTTTTCTTTTTCTTTGATTCGGTCCGCCTTGTTGTCCACACACGCGGTGGGTCGTGCGAGGGCTGCTCTTGGATGTTGCTTCGAGAGTTGCCCAGTGCTTCACGTCGTTAGTCTACGCTTAAACTGGACCATCTGACGGGCAAGATGACAGCTCAGTGACTATCACTGTTTGCTGTGCAGATACATGGATTTGGGCCAGTGTCTGCAGGAGTTTGCACATTCTCCCTGTGATTGCGTGGGTTTTCTCCGGGTGCTCCGGTTTCCTCCCACACCCCAAAAACGTGCTCTTAGGCTGATTGGTGTAACAAATTGTCCCTAAATTAGTCTTCCCTCAATCTTCCCCAATAGGTGTAGACAAAGGTCACAGGTAGAGGAGGGCACTCATAATGTTAAAATGGCGGTGCAGGCTCGTTAGGCCAAAGGGCCTGTTTTTCCATGCTGTGTTGTTCTTTGTTCTTTATACTTTGCTGTTGTTGCCTTATTTTTTTCTCACATCAACTGCCTAAGTATTTGTTTTTGTAAATCCGTAGGAAAATTGTTCAGAATTGAGGTGGGCGCGGCTTGCAGAACGGAATTCTCCGCTGGCCTTGGGCAAGGTTTTACGAGCACCGCCCATGTGAGTTCGTAAAATACCAGCTTTCATAACCCAAACTATAGACAGATAAGCATTTATAAAATATGAGAAAGACAATGAATGATAAATTAAAGACAGCAGCTGTTTCTGGGGGGTATGGTGAGGATTAGATGACCAGCTGTGATCATAATGAATGTTGAAGTAGACTCAAAGGGCTAAATTGCCTACTCTTGCACCTACTTTCTATGCTCCTTTCTTAGGATTATAACAAATGATAAAATGGAGAGTAGCAGAGCAAGAGGGAGTCAAAGGGGAACATACGCCTCCAGTTTAAGGGGCAGAACAGGTGTAAGGTTTAAGAAAAAAGCACCAGAATGTTGGTTACTATCAAGGATCTAGAAAATCGGAAAACCCTGATGGCGGAGATTGTAAAACATGGCACTTGAAGGAGATTTGTTCTTGTACATCTTTCTGACTAGGGGTCTGTAGCCCTCTCCCAGCAGGAATTCAGAGGTGTGTTCTTCATCAGCAATTCTCAGCTGGGGATCATGAATCTGTGAGAAGTTTTCAAATGCTCCGTCCGTCATGGAAAGGACTTTGACAGAAAGTCAGTGGCTGGATGCAGAATTGTGTTTACCACCAAGCGATTTGCACAGAACCGCGGCTATGAAGATCTCACATTGAATGTCGTTTTTGATTTTGCCTTATTCACTTTCACTAAGTGTTCCTCACCAGAGAACTGGACTTGAACAATTCCCCTTCATTTAGTGCCTTATATCATTGGTTCTGGTGAGGAGAGGCAAGTTAAACTGTTAAATTATGTATTACTATCTTCACAACAATCTAATGTCAGAGTCCCTACTGCCAGTGCAATGGCTGCGTTCCTTCAGCCACTTACCTCGCTGGCGATGGTGGAGATGTACTGATCCTTAGTGTACTCCCAACCATCCAAATGGGGTTCCTGTTCTAGCCCAGACATATTGAGGGAATCTGGATTGGGAAAAGTTTGCGAAAGATTTACGATCACATCCAGCCGGTACCGTCTACATTTGCTGTGCTGGAATTTGCCTCTTTCTAGCTCGAGAGGGATAGTCCTATTGATCCATGCTTCATTCAGATTGAGATTCCTGGGACTGACACAGCGATGTTCTGGAATATCCACAAGGAAAACCATTGGAAAAGATCCTGGAACTCAAAAGGAAGAAGATAGCTTTCTGGTAGGGTCCCCGTTCTCCGAGGAAAGCGGTGATTTCATTGTAATCTCGCATAATGGTAACAGTGTGGGGACCTGGCAGTGAATTCCTTCCCTAAAACTATAAGAATTTACCTCTGGAAGGGAGTGGAAAAAGAGCCTGGAGTCATTTCAAAGTCTGGTGCAACCTAAGTCAAAAGATCCGTCAAGATAATTAAACGTTTAAATATAATTAAATATTAATCTAATCTTCACCTAGCACTGAGACAGCTCCTCCTAAATGGGACATCATTTAGCAGATACTCTGCTGTTTAAACTCAGCCTCTGATGTCCCTTGTGAAACACATTGCTGACAGAATGCTTTCCAGTTGAGACATTGACAGTGTTTTAAATTTTCTATGAGGTGTTGGTAATTAACCTATTTCTTACAAATTTACACAGAACAAATTCTCGCAGATGTTGGAAAACCAAAACAGAAACAAAAAAATGTAAGAAATAATCAATAGGCCTGACAATATCTGTGGAGAGAGACACAGAGTTGAAGTTACACACATCAATGAACTTCCTGAGGAAGAAATGTGAAAGTTTGAAAACAGTGGAAAGGGAGAAGAAGCAGAACAAAGAAATGGGAAGGCCTTTGATGGAATAGAGAGCAAGAAAAAATGTATCAGTGATGGGGTAGAGAGCAGGAGAGACTGCATCAGTGATGGGAAGGTCTGCAATGGGGTAAAGTCAGGAGAGACTGTATCAGTGAAGATAAGGGCTGTGATGTGGTAGAGAAGAGAGACTGTATCAGTGATGGGGTAGACAACAGGAGAGACTGTATCAGTGATGGGGTAGAGAGCAGGAGAGACTGTATCAGTGATGGGGTAGAGAGCACGAGAGACTGTATCAGTGATGGGGTAGAGAGCACGAGAGATTGTATCAGTGATGGGGTAGTGAGCATGAGAGATGGTATCAGTGATGGGGTAGAGAGCACGAGAGATTGTATCAGTGATGGGGTAGTGAGCATGAGAGATGGTATCAGTGATGGGGTAGAGAGCAGGAGAGACTGTATCAGTGATGGGGTAGAGAGCAGGAGAGACTGTATCAGTGATGGGGTAGAGAGCAGGAGAGACTGTATCAGTGATGGGGTAGAGAGCAGGAGAGACTGTATCAGTGATGGGGTAGAGAGCAGGAGAGACTGTATCAGTGATGGGGTAGAGAGCAGGAGAGACTGTATCAGTGATGGGGTAGAGAGCAGGAGAGACTGTATCAGTGATGGGGTAGAGAGCAGGAGAGACTGTATCAGTGATGAGGTAGAGAGCACGAGAGACTGTATCAGTGATGGGGTAGAGAGCAGGAGAGACTGTATCAGTGATGGGGTAGAGAGCAGGAGAGACTGTATCAGTGATGGGGTAGAGAGCAGGAGAGACTGTATCAGTGATGGGGTAGAGAGCAGGAGAGACTGTATCAGTGATGAGGTAGAGAGCACGAGAGACTGTATCAGTGATGGGGTAGAGAGCAGGAGAGACTGTATCAGTGATGGGGTAGAGAGCAGGAGAGACTGTATCAGTGATGGGGTAGAGAGCAGGAGAGACTGTATCAGTGATGGGGTAGAGAGCAGGAGAGACTGTATCAGTGATGGGGTAGAGAGCAGGAGAGACTGTATCAGTGATGGGGTAGAGAGCAGGAGAGACTGTATCAGTGATGGGGTAGAGAGCAGGAGAGACTGTATCAGTGATGAGGTAGAGAGCACGAGAGACTGTATCAGTGATGGGGTAGAGAGCAGGAGAGACTGTATCAGTGATGGGGTAGAGAGCACGAGAGACTGTATCAGTGATGGGGTAGAGAGCACGAGAGACTGTATCAGTGATGAGGTAGAGAGCACGAGAGACTGTATCAGTGATGAGGTAGAGAGCACGAGAGACTGTATCAGTGATGAGGTAGAGAGCACGAGAGACTGTATCAGTGATGGGGTAGAGAGCAGGAGAGACTGTATCAGTGATGGGGTAGAGAGCAGGAGAGACTGTATCAGTGATGGGGTAGAGAGCAGGAGAGACTGTATCAGTGATGGGGTAGAGAGCAGGAGAGACTGTATCAGTGATGGGGTAGAGAGCAGGAGAGACTGTATCAGTGATGGGGTAGAGAGCAGGAGAGACTGTATCAGTGATGGGGTAGAGAGCAGGAGAGACTGTATCAGTGATGAGGTAGAGAGCAGGAGAGACTGTATCAGTGATGGGGTAGTGAACAGGAGAGACTGTATCAGTGATGGGGTAGAGAGCAGGAGAGACTGTATCAGTGATGGGGTAGAGAGCAGGAGAGACGGTATCAGTGATGGGGTAGAGAGCAGGAGAGACTGTATCAGTGATGGGGTAGAGAGCAGGAGAGACTGTATCAGTGATGGGGTAGAGAGCAGGAGAGACTGTATCAGTGATGGGAAGGCCTGTGATTTGTTCAATGGACAGAGAGACTGTAAGGGTAAATGAAGACTGTATCAGTGCTGCTTCCTGCTCTTGCCAAGAACTGGAAAACTTTGTTCCCTTGGTTTCCACTTTCCATTCTTTTCTCTGTTTACTATTGACTATTAACCCACAGTTATCTTCACTACATTTCCTAATGTCTGCTTTCTGGAGGGTCTCCAATTCATTTTATCTGTTTCTCCAGTTGTCACGTCTAATCTGACCTCGCCACCTTCCACCCAGAACTTCTGAGTTGCCTTCCTTTTTCCTCAACCAGGGATTCCCACCTTGCAGCAACAACAGGATCTTCAACCAGCCATTTCCCTCACTTCTGCTTTCATCCTTACCCTCACTCTCAAAAACATGACTGGCTCACCTTTCCTCACCTTTCACCCCACCAGCCTCCATATTCAACGGATTATCCTCCACCATTTTACCAGTACTACCACGATGCTACCACCAATCGCACCTTCCCTCCCCTTTCAGCATTCAGAGGGGAGCATTCCCTCTGCAACAGCCTGGTCCGCTCCTCAGTCACCCCATAATAACCCTCAACTTTTCTATGATGCCCCACCTGTCCTCCTTTCTCACTGTCCAAAGCCTCAAACACTCCTTCAAAGTGAAAATTAACTTGCTTATACTTCTTTCAACGCTGCATTCAGTTTCTCAATGTGGTCTCCTCTACATTGGTGGTGCCAAATTGATTCTGGGTGAACGCATTACTGAACACCCCCATTCAGTCCATAGACATCACCGCGGGGTTGGGAAGGGGGTTGTTTTCTCAGGTGAAACTGTAGCAGCAAGGGGAAATAAACCACAACGTCACAACTTGCCTGAGCTCAGTGGAACATCTTCCATCCTCCAGGACGTGCACTGATAACCAAAGCTGAAAGGCATAGATTGTGCCTTTTAGCATTGGCAGCTCATCTGGACTGGAAACACCAGCTGCGATTCTCCCAAAAGTGCTGAATTGGTGGGAAAACTGTTCTAGATCCCGACTCTTTTCTCAGTTCAGCTTCTCACCTGAATCTCTGCACTCTGTGCACTGCAGAGGTCGTAGTCGTGAATCTCATTAAAAACCCAAGGGGGCAGGGCCTATTCGCACCAGAGACTGACAGTTCTGGAATTCTGTGCCTGCGCAGTGGCCCCGATCTGTCAGTCTCCCTGTTTCCTGGTCAGCTTGATCGCTGGCCAGTCCGGGACCCCCGCAGTGCTGACCCTCCAGCCCCCTCTCCACTGGTCCGATCATGGCCCCCACAACATTTCCCGGACAGCCCTGATCTCCCTCACCCCAGAGTGCCCCAGTGTCCAGCCCACCGCCTCCCCCCAGCAGTGGCAATCCCCCATCCACTTCACCCTGGCAGACCTCTCCTACAGACTCCCCCCCCTGGTCAGAACCCACCCCCGGGAGGCAGCCCTCCCCCCCCACCCCAGCAGACCAACCAGCCCCTCTCCCCAGTCCACCCCAATCACTGTCCTCCCTCCGTCCCAGTCCGATCCCAATGCAGAAAGGCAGCGGGACCCTGACCCCCATCAATCACCCTATGCCCTGCCCACAGTAGGCTCTATCCTCTTGGCACTGCCTGATGCCTAGTGGGCAGTGCCAAGGTATCCCCTGGGAATGGGCACTTTGCTCCTTGGGTATGGGCACTGCTTAAGTGATGGCACTACCAGGGTGCCCGTGACCCAGGGACACCAGCCTCATGCTGCTCAACCCCCCGGGGGGCCTCAATTGCCCCCCCTTCATTCCAGTGAGGTCTCCTGCTAGTTCCCCAAATGTGGGGAGCTACTCTAAACCCTGCCAGAATGAAGTACCCCGGCATGGTGGGAGATTTGATCAGGACCGGCAAGTTCGCGATAATGACATTTAAAAGATATTTAAAGCATATTAAAAACAGATTCAAATTACTTACCTGTCTTCCCACCAGTTTCCAGCGTGGTCTGGACTCCAACTGTTTGTTGACTCTGGGAGATGCGCGTGTGCTCCCAGCACATACGCAAATTCTGGAACAAGGCCGGCAATGTGCATCTCCCACCCCGACTCGCTAGAAACGTTGTGGGTCATGATGGGAGAATTGCGGCTGAGTGTCAGTTCCTTTCTCCCTGGGATATCCTGCACTCCTGGCTCCAATTGATATCTTTAAGTCCAGCTGAACCTGAACCTTTTAGGACTTTAGCTGCTTAAGGGAATACTTTCTGAGGGTCAAACATTGCCCGGCATGTGCTTTAGATGATTTTGGGTGGAGTTGCCAAAATCCAGGATTTGCCTGGAGTCGTATTCATAGAATATTATAGCACAGAAAGAACCAATTTAGCCTACTGAGTTCATCCTGGGCCCTCTCTCCCATAGCCCTGAAAGTATTTTCCTTTCAAGTGTGTGTCCAATTCCTTTTTTAGAGCTATGATTGAATCTGTCTCAACTATTCTCAGGAAGTACATCCCAGAATCTAATCGCTCATTTTTCTTCATGTTGTCTTTCGCTGTTTTATCAATCATCTTAAATCAATGTCCTCTGGTTCTCAACCCTTCTGCTAATGGGAAAAGTTTTACATAGGAACATAAGAATTGAGAGCAGAAGTAGGCAAATTTAGTCCTTCGAGCCTGCTCACCTCAGCTAGGTTCATGACTTTCTGGTAAATTAGGACCTGGGTTGCCACATTTGGAACAGCTGATTTCTCCTTGGTCTCAAATTCATCTCCTCACCTGTTCTTCATATCTCTCTTTCCTTTTTTTATTAGAAGTACGTCGATCTTCATCTTGAAACCATTCAACAATTCAGCCTCCGCTGTGCTATCGGGCAGCGAGTTCCACAGATTCACCAGCCACTGCAAGAAGTAATTCTTCCTCATCTCAGTTTTAAACCTACAGCCTTGCATCTTGTTCTAGATTGTCCCATAAGAGGAAACATTTGGTCCACATTTACGTTATCAATCCTTTTAAAGTTTTATATACCTCAATCAAATCCCTTCTCATCTTTCTAAACTCCAGGAAATACAAGCCCAAACTCTTTAATCTCTCTTCATATGTGAACTCCTTCACCCCGGAATCGACCTGGTGAACCTCCTCTGAATTCCTCAAATGAGGCAAGCAAAACTGGACATAACACTCCAGATGTGGTCTCACACTATACAACTTTTGTACTCAAGTCCTTTTGCAATGAATGCCAACATCCTATTTGCATTTTTTATTACGTGCTGCACCTGTTTACCGATTTTCTGCAAGTCATGAACATAGATACCCAGATCTCACTGCTTGGACTCATTTTGAGTCTGCTTTCCATTAGGTAATATTTGTCTTTCTATTTTTTCTGCCAAAATGGGTAACCTCACACTTATCCACGTTAAACTCCATCTGCCACATTTTGGCCTATTCTCCTATTCTATCTAGATCTGTCTGTAGAATCTTTATATCCTCTTCGCTGCCTGCTTTCCCACCTATTTTAGTATCATCCATAAATTTTGCTATGTTACATTCTGCCCTTGCTTGCAGATCATTTATGTAGATTGTAAACAGTTGAGGTCCGAGAACTGACCCCTATGGCACCCCACTAGTTACATTTCACCAGTCAGAGAAGGACCCACATATCCCGACACTCAGTTTCCTGTCAGTTAGCCAATCCTTAATCCATTGAATTGATCTAGATCTGTCATGATTCTGAACACTCTTTTATCAAATTGCCTCCTAACCTTCTCTAAGGAAAATAACTTCAACTTCTCCGGAAGAAGCCCCACATCATTGGAATGGTTCTCATAGTTTTTTTTGCAGTTGTACCCACATCTTTCCTAAAGTATGTTGGCCGGAGTAAAATATTGTATTCTCGTTGATGCTGAACCAAACGTGGGTGAAACATGGGCAATTGGGACTAGCTTAATGGTAAAAACTGGGCAGCATGGACAAGTTGGCCTGTTTCCATGCTATAGACTTCTATGAATCTATAATGTTATAATCAATGATTTATCAAGCTTCATCACAAACTCCCCACTTTTGTACTCTTATGGCCTGAATTTTATGGGGAGTGGGAAATCACATGGATTAAAATCCCTTTGACATCCTGCTACCCCCATCTGGAAGCAATATTATGGTGGGGTGGGCTAGTTTTCAGAGGAGGGCATTCTGCTCTCACTCCAATAAGGTCCTTAAGTGGCCACTGATTGCCCACATATGGATCTTATCCTGCCCAGCCTCAATATTTAACTTAGCAGATGGATGACAGATCAGGATGGACATCTTGCATGGAACATGGATGAGACACCTCCAGCAGAAGCCCCCTTCTGATGGTTGATACTCTCTCTTGATGGTCCAGAGCTGGGACATCCCTTGCTTATCCCCCAGGATTGCTATCATACCCCTCACAAACCCTACCAAGTGCCCCCCACACTCCTTGCACTGAGTCATGTATCACTTAGATGGCCTTCATGTCCCAGTGCTAACTTACAGGTATATTACTGCATTGCCTTATCCAGCTACAGTATTGTTGTACCTGGAGGGCATGGAGAACTGCTAGCAAATCAGCTTAGCCAAGAGCTCTCCAAGGCAGGACTTCATCCTGATAGCGGAGATCCATCAGATGACCGTATGACTTCATTCTTGTCTTGGTTATTTTCTTTGATGCTCTCACAATCTTTCTGATCTCCTAATGTGCTGGTTCTTAATTCTTCCTTTCTTCATTCATCCACACATTCATCTCAGCATCCATATCTCATTTGTATCTCATAGTTATTCCTCGCTTCTTGAAGTTGCTCAAGATTCTCCCAAGTCCATCCTCCCCCCACCCTCCACCAACCCCCCCACCACCCCCAACCAGAGATCCATCTGAGCCCACCCCCCTCCTCTGGCAGGCACCAGCTGAAGGCCAGGAAGCTGCTGCAGGCTGTCCAATGAGTGCAGTAAGAAGTCTCACACCACCAGGTTAAAGTCCAACTGGTGTTGTGAGACTTCTTATTGTGTTTACCCAGGTCCAGTGCTGGCATCTCCACGTCAGTGAGTGCAGGTCAGAAGGATGTTGGAGGGAGAGCAGCAATCGAGGCAGGGTGGGGGTGTGCTCTGCCAAAGGGGGGGGCCTGCCTCCTGGGGGGCTGTCTGATCACGGTGGGGGGAGGGCTGCCTCCCGTTGGGGAGGGTGGGGGGGGTTGTGACCGTGGTGGGGGGGCTCTGCCTGGGGGGTCTGCCTCCCAGGGGTGTCCGATTGCAGCTCATCCAACCACTGCCCCCCCCGCCCCGGCTCTCTCTGCTGGTTTTGTTTTACGCACCCAGGCGCATTGTTTCAGATTTTTTTCGAACTGCGCATGCGCAGTTCAGAGCTCCAATCGTTCTGGCAGCGCTAAGCCCCACCCACAGCACATACCAGATCGGAGCTGGCAAAAAGCGTATGGGCGCGCTGGAATGAGGATTCGGGGCTCGGATCCATTTTACATCCGGATCCGAACCTTAGCCTCCGATTGGTAAAATCGGGCCCCAGAGTACTGTGTGCAGTTCTGGTCTCCTTATTTGAGAAAGGACATACTGGCACTGGAAGAGGTGCAGAGGAGATTCACTAGGTTGATTCTGAAGTTGAGAGGGTTGGCATATGAGGAGAGACTGAGGAGACTGGGGTTATACTCATTGGAATTCAGAAGAATGAGGGGAGATCTTATAGAGCCATATAGAATTATGAAGGGAATAGATAAGATAGGAGCACGGAAGTTGTTTCCATTGGCGGGTGAAACTAGAACTAGGGGACATGGCCTCAAAATAAGGGGAGCAGATTTCAGCCTGAGTTGAGGAGAAATGTCTTCACACAAGGGGTTGTGAATCTGTAGAATTCCCCGCCCAGTGAAGTAGTTGAGGCTACTTCATTTAATGTTTTTAAGGCAAGGATAGATAAATTTTTGAACAGTAAAGGAATTAAGGGTTATTGTGAGCAAGTGCGTAAGTGGAGCTGAGTCCACAAAAAGGTCAGGCATGATCGTATTAAATGGCGGAGCAGGCTCAAGGGGCCAGATGGCTGACTCCTGCTCCTGGTTCTTATGTTCTTAAAGCTTACTGTTCATAGAGTACATAGGGGAGAAGGAAAGAATGCAGAATATAGTATTGCAGTTACAGATAGGATGAAGAGAAAGATCAGTTTAATATATAATAGGTCTATTCAAAATCTGATAGCTGCAAGGAAGAAGCTATACTTGAGTCAGTTTCTACGTGTTCTTAGACTTTTGTGTCTGACAGTAGAGGGTGGAAGAGAGTATGTCCTGGGTGCATAGGGTCCTTGATTATGCTAGCTGTCTTTGAAACGCTGATAGTGTAGAGGAATCTGTGCCAGCCTCCTCATCGCAAATGGTCCCAGGATGTGTTTAACAGATACAACTGGAAACAAGGCATCCAGGAACTTCCAAACATTTATTAACCATATAGAGATATGTGCAGAATAGATAAACACGAGACCGCTTCCAGCTTTTCTCCCTCTTCCTCACTCCCTGGGAGCCCCGGTCATGTGATCTGATATCAATGATGATGTACATTGAGTCATAGATTTTGATATGTTATCCATCCCTGATTGCCAGTTGAGCTGATTGCTTTGCCATTTCAGAGGGCAATTAAACTACAGCCGATCACATCACCATTCTCAATTTCAGCCCTGGCTCCAGTTGTTGATTTTAAATCTCCCCTCCCTGAATTTAACCTGATGATCTTTTTCCCATTTTATACCCAGCTGGGGGAATTTGGCTGTGGGACTAGAACAGGAGTAACGGTTGTCAGGAACAGTGGAGAGTACCGGCTGAAAAATAGGCACTGGTTTGGTGCTGTGGTTTGGTTCATGTTCTTTGGCAAAATTGTTCCTCCGGGGAGAGAAGCACACAGAGAATACAATCCTCATGGTGTCAATATTCACTTGTACTGTCTAGTGATAACAAGACTCGAAATGGCACTGGTAGCCTCATCACCCCAGTAACATCAATGATTTAACTTCATTATTGGGAGTTCAGTATGGACATCTGTATTGGCACTTTTTAATTCTTCCATGGGATGTGGGCATTGCTGGCAAAGCTAGCTTCTGTTACCCAGCCCTTATTGCCTTTGAACTGAACGGCTTGCTCAGCCATTTTAGATTCAACCACATTGCTGTGGATCTGAGGACTCATGTAGACTAGACCGGCTTTCAATCCCTATAGGGCATTAGTGAACTATATCGGTTTTTAACAACAATCAATGGATGATGTCAATTTCATGCCCAGACTCACTCTTCATCCTGGATTTTATTGGTTAATTGAATTTAAATACCACCACCATTTAAGTACCACCACCATCCAAGGTACCAGTGGAGCCCAGATTTGACCCACCCACATTAGACCAAGCTTTTGGATCACTACTCCGGTAACATTAGCACTATGACTCCACCTCTCTAAACTTCACAACCCACAAAGGGACAACTACATGATAATGAGGTCAGCAACTCAAGATTGAGGTCAATTCTGCATTCCTACAATGGGAGAATGGCTGGCCGGTGGGTGTCACTGGTCTGTTGTCCACTTGTCAAAATCAAACTCGTAACACACTCGCACTCAAAATGTGAGACAAAGCTTTATGTCACACAAGGGGCCTGATTTTACCATTTTCATTCTAAGTGCTGAATCTGGGCGTAATGCAGATCCAATATCTGTTTTCAGGTGCCCCCATACGCACTCAGCCATCTCCAGACTCATTCGCGCTGTGGGCGAGGCTTAGAGCAGCCAAAATGATCAGAGCTCTGAACTGCGCATGGGCAGTGGGAGAAAAATTTGAAAAAGCAAACCTGTTTCAGATTGCTCCTGTGCTGCAGAAAGTGGAGAAAGTGGCCTGGGAGTGAACAGCGGGAGCGATGGTGTACACACACACATCACTGTCCCCCTTATCTACCCTCCCACCACCCACACACATCATTGTCACCCTTATCCATCCCCCACTACCCACACACATCACTGTACCCCTTATCCACCCCCCCCCCCACCATCCACTCACATCACTGTCCTTCTGATCCACCCCCCCCACTACGCACAGACATCACTGTCCTTCTGATCCACCCCCCTCCACTATGCACAGACATCACTGTCCCCCTTATCCACCCCCCACAACCCACACACATCACTGACCCCCTTATCCACCCCCCCACTACCTACACATATCACTGTTGCCCTTATCCACCCCCCCACTACCCACACACATCACTGTTGCCCTTATCCACCACCCTCACTACCCACACACATCACTGTCCCCCTATCCACCCCCCACTACTCATACACATAGCTGTCCCCCTTATCCGCCACCCCCGCCACCCAGATCGATCACCAACCCTGTCCCCCTCCCCTCCCTACCAATCGCCTGCAGAGTGGAACCTCCTGCCTCCTCACCAAAGATCCATCTGTTCTCCCCCCCAACCACCGGAGATCCATCTGCCTCCCCCCCACCAGTGAACGATCAGGCCTCCCCCTCCCCCGAGATACCTCTTAACCACCTCCCTCCTCCCAACCCCCTCGCCCCCAGACAATGATCTGGCCTCAGTCACCGCACCCCCCCCCCCCCACCTCTCTCCCCACCACCCACTCAGAGAATGGTGTGGCCTCACTGCCCCTCTCCTCCAGAGGAACATCTGACCCAGCTCCTCCTTCCCCCATCACCAGACAATGATCAGCCCTTCCCTCCCACCACCAGACAACGGTTGGTCCTCTCCCCCACCCCCACTCCAGAGATACATCTGACCTACCTTCTCCCACCACCCCCCCCCCAGACCAGACAATGATCTGGCCTCACTCCCCTCCTCCCCTCCCAACCAGAGAATGATCAGGCCCGCCTCCCTCCTCCCTCCTCCCCCCCCACTACTGATCTGAGTCAGACAGCCATTGGAAGCTCTGAACGCGCTCTTCAGAAGCTGGACCACCCAATTCAGATTTTTATTCAGCAGGTCCATTACGGCGTGGTTCTGGATTGGTGGTAAAGGGGGAAATGCTGATAAAGTTGGGCAGGGAGTTTATTAATTCAGTTTAAATGCATGCAAATACATTTGTTTTGGGTGCGAAGCAGATTGCCACTATTCCTGGGTTTCGGTAAAGTGGCAATCTGCGCAGGCGCGGGTGCGGATCGCAATAATGGGCTCTCATGTGACTTTACCACGTTATCGCGCCTGAAAACGGGCGCGAGGCAATGATAAAATAGGGCCCAAGAATACATTATTGGTTTCAAATGGAACTGTAGCAAACAGACAATCATGCAGCAGCATGCTGATCTGAATCCATGTGTACCTTGATTGCATTATTAATTATTTTTGAATGGGCAATAAGAATCTGTGATGCTAGTCCATTTCTCCATTGTTGCTGATGTGTGGCTGGGGTCGGGTTAGATTTCTTCTGTTTTACTGACAATGTAAGATGTTCTATTTTCATAAAGATGGTGTGGATTTTTATGATTCCTTCTGCCCTTGAACCTGTGATAAAATCAAAAACAGCACCATCATAAAGAAGGCATCAAAATTTTTTCATTCTGTCTTTCTTATTTCATATCAGTTTGATCTTATTTGTGTAATTCAAAAAGAATAGCATCGGTGATATGCTAATGGGGTATGCTAATGTTCCAATGAATTATTTTATTAAAGATCGCCAATAATAATCATACCAAGCTGTCAGGGAAGATGCTAACATCAATTTTTTATCTGAAGGATTTTCAGTCAAGAAAAACCAATCTCAACTCAGTGGGCAGAGAACAAAAGCAAAACTATCCACATTCAGAAATAAATGAGCTAGTGGAGTGGAAAATGTGTTAAAACATTAAGGCACATCAGCATGATATACCTGTCAGGCTTATTGCTGTTCTCATATGTCTTGGATCAATATTGAAGGCGTTTCAAAAGAAATCTGATTCCTGCTTCAATCTATAATATCCATTCTTTCACAATTAAATCTGATGTGAATTGTAGTAGATCAGGAGTTTTGAAAATTTCTGCCAGATCTGTGGCATGTTTGATGGTCTGAAATTCTGGAGAAGATGCTGCCATTAGCCTCTCTGGTCTCTGGAGTAACCAGCTGTCCAGGAATGTCCTGGAAGCTGGAAATCTTAAACAGTAAACTACTGAATGACCTACACAAGATGGTTTTGGATTGGGGGAAGGCAAATGTTATTAACTTAAGGCAGTATCTGGCCGAAGATGACTGAGTATAGCTCCTTGTGGGAAAATCGACAGCAGAGTGGTGGGGGGCATTCAAAAAGGAAATGGGGAGAGTACAGATCCAACATGTTCCCCGTAGGGGGGAAAGGAAAATTATAGGAGTAATAAGTTCAGGGATCCCTGCATGTCAAGAACAATTCAGGAAGTGGAGATGCCGGCGTTGGACTGGGGTAAACACAGTAAGAATTCTGACAACACCAGGTTTAAGCCCAACCAATTTATTTGATAGTAAACTCACAAGCTTTCGGGGTTTGCCCTTCGTCAGGTGAATGGAGAGTTCTGGCCTCAGACAGAGCATATAACAGCACAGACAGTTTACAGATTACTGATTAGAATGCGAGTCTTTACAACTAACCTGCTATTCAAGTCTTAAAGATGCCGACAATGTGAGTGGAAGGAGCATTAAGCACAGGTTAAAGAGATGTGTATTGTCTCCAGACAGTACAGTAAGTGAGGTTTAGCAAACCCAGGCAAGTCATGGGGGTTACAGATAGTGCGACATGAACCCAAGATCCCGGTTGAGACCGTCCTCATGTGTGCGGAACTTGGCTATCAGTCTCTGCTCAGCAACTCTGCGCTGTCGTGTGTTGTGAAGGCCGTCTTGGAGAATGCTTACCCAAACATCAGAGGCCGAATGCCCATGACCACTGAAGTGTTCGCCAACAGGAAGGGAACAGTCCTGCCTGGTGATTGTCGAGCGATGTTCATTCATCTGTTGTCGCAGCGTCTGCATGGTCTCCCCAATGTACCATGTTTTGGGACAGCGTATTAGATAGACGTTGTCAGCGTTCTCCAAGGCAGCCTTCACGACACACGACAGCGCAGAGTCACTGAGCAGAGACTGATAGCCAAGTTCCACACACACAAGGATGGTGTCAACCGGGATCTTGGGTTCATGTCGCACTATCTGTAACCCGCATGACTTGCCTGGGTTTGCAAAACCTCACTTACTGTACTGTCTGGAGACAACACACATCTCCTAAACCTATGCCTAATGCTCTTTCCACTCACATTGTTGGCATCTTTAAGACTTGAATAGAAGGTTAGTTGTAAAGACTCGCATTCTAATCAGTAATCTGTAAACTGTGTTGTTATATGCTCTGTCTGAGGCCAGAACTCTCCACTCACCTGACAAAGGGCAAACCCCGAAAGCTTGTGAGTTTGCTATCAAATAAGTTGAAGAACAATTCAGAACAGGATAAGGAAAAACAGAATAGTTTTTAGCAAGTTGAAATTGAGCAAATCAGCTGTGGCCCTAGAGGGATATAGGAAATGCAGAGGGAACTTAAGAAAGCGGTTAGAAGGGCAAAAGGGGTGGGGGGAGGTGTGAAAAAGAACTTGTGAACATGCTAGGGAGACTCTTAAGATCTTCAATAAATACCATAAGGGGAAGAAGTTAACCAAGAAAAGAGTAGGGCCCATTAGAAGCTAATGTATGTGAAGCCACAGGACATTGGAAGGGTCTTAAATGAATACTTCTCATTGGTCTTCACTCAGGAGAAGGAGGATTTGGGATCAGAATTCAGGAAAAGGGACAGTGAGGAGCTTAATCCCCAGGCCCAGATTAATTGCATTCCACGCTGCTGTGGGAGGCAAGGCAGGAAATTTCAGGGGTCTGATGCAAATTTTTAATTCCTATTTGGCCATGGGGGAGCTGCCAGAGGACAGGAGGATGGCTAATGTGGTTCCACTTTTCAAGGAGGTGGTAGAGATGAACCAGGGAGTTACAGACTGTTGAGTCTCACATCAGTGGTAGTGAAACTATTGGAGGAAATTCTGAAGGAGAGAATTACTCTCCATTTGGAAAGGCATGGTTAATTAGGGATTGTCAGCATTGTTTTGTCAGAGGGATTTCATGCCTCACAAATCTGATAGAATTTTTCAAAAAAGTGTTTGAGTATGTGGATTAAGGAAGGGCAGTTAATATGGACTTTAGCAGAGTCTTTGACAAGATCCCACATAGGAAGCTGATTGAGAAGGTTGAAGCACATGAAATTGAGGGAGACTTGACAAGTGGAATCCAAAACTGGCTTTGTAATAGACTCAAAGAGTAGTGACACTGACTGGAAGTTGGTGTCTAGTGACATGCCACAAGGTTCAGTGCTGAGTCCCTAATGGTTTGTCATATACATAAATGATTTAGATGATAATGCGGGGAAATGATAAGTAAATCAAGATTGATAAAGTGGTTAATAGTGAACAAGAAGATCGTAGGTTACAGGAAGATATAGATGGGTTTGTCTCATGAACAAAGCAGTAGCAGATAGTATTTAACCCTGGTAAGCGCAAGTTAATGCACTTTGGAAGAAGGAACTAGGCAAAGGAGTATTTAATGAATGGCAGAACATTAGGAAACTCAGAGGATTTATGAATAAGTACCCTTGGGTAAAGGGAGGGAGGCTATGTGGAGCTGTACAGAACTTCAGTTAGGCCACAGCTGGAGAATTGTGCGCAGTTCTGGTCACCTCACTATAGGAAGGATGTGAAAGCAGCAGAGAGAGTGCACAGGAGATTTACCAGGATGTTGCCTGGAATGGAGCATTTGAGCTGTAAAAAGAGACTGGACAGGTTTGGATTGTTTTCTTTATGCCCTGTTTGTGAACTGAAATCCCACTCACCTGATGAAGGAGCAGCGCTCCGAAAGCTGGTGGCTTGTGCTACCAAATAAACCTGTTGGACTTTAACCTGGTGTGGTGAGACTTCTTACCTTGTTTTCTTTAGCACAGAGCAGGCTAATAGGGACATGATTGAGTGTATAAGAATATGAGGATTTAGGACAGGGTGAATCAAAAGCAGCTGTTCCCCTTGTTTGAGGGGCAATTACAAGGGGCATAGTTTTAGGGTGAGGGGCAAAGATCCAGAGGGAATTTGAGAAAAGAAAAATTCATTCAGAGGGCGGTGTGCACCTGGAATGCATGCCCTGGAAAAGTAGTGGGGGCTAGAAACGTTTTTAAAAATATTGAGATGAGCACTTAAAATATAACATTCAAAGATATTGGACAAATGCTGGAAAATGGTTATCAGTGTGATATTATTGGTGGTTACTGTTGATGCAGACTTGATGGGCTGAAGGGGTTTCTCTACACTGTATGACTGTATGATTCTATGGTCACTACGCTGAACAACACAGGGGAATATTATTCGGGCCATGGTCTTTTTCTCTGTTTTTTCTGCAGTTTCCTTTAATAATTATAAAAGCAAGACTTTGGAAACTTGTGGCACCTTTTATGACACTAAGATGTCCCAAAGCACATTACAACAAGTGAAATACTTTTGAAATGGCATCACTGTTTGAATACAAAAAAGTACAGCAGCCAATTTGCACACAGCAAGTTCCCACAAACAGCAATATAATAACAACCAGAGACTCTGTCAAATCCCTGAGCCAGGAATCCTTGAACCCACATCTTGCCACTCAGGTGAGGTTGTCACAACTGAACCATAGCCAAATACTTTCTTTTTCATTATTAATTATAAAAACATTGGGGATAGGATTAAATGCTGTTAACTGGATGTGTTAGTTGGAGCAGGGTGATTACATGATGACATTTCTCGGGTTATCCTCATGGCCCCTGGAAGCTGAGATAGGGGAGCATGCAGTGAAGCTGAGATGGAGGGAACAGTGGTGTGTGCATGAAAAGCCAGGCTTCTCTCAAGACATGGAAATTGAGTGAGTCAAATATTCCATCAGTCACTCATAGCCTTGACCCCTTGGCTCTGAAACTCAAGATGACATCTAGTGAAGTAAGATACAAACAGGAGTTACAACAAAATGCATTTCACAGAGACCTGTCTTTTCTATCAGAGTCATCACAATGCCTTTTGAATCTCTCTTCTTCCCCTTTCTTACCAGATCCTTTTCCAGCACTAATATTCATCAACATTGTCTCTGCTCACACACTGTCTTTTCAAAAACTCCATCATAACAACCAGAGCCACAAACTCTTTATCTCCTTAACCTCTATTCAAATTTTGAATCAGAAAACTATTGAATGTCATTCACTTCTAGTAATAGTGGTAAACCTTCTCACAGTGGGTCCTTTCAATGTTTCTGCAATAACACCAGCACTGAGTACATCTCATTGAAAGCATAGTCTCTGTGACAGTGATCATGGGACAGTATTCTCTTCGACCTTGCTGCGGCACTTGATATAATTAATCATGCTTTCCCCTCTATTAAGCTGGATCATTCGCTGAGGGTGAATTCCCCACATTCCAACTTAAAATTGGGAGCGAGCCTGCCTTAGACCTGCAGAAAGAGCACTGCATCCAGGACCACTCCTTCTGTCCTATCCCCATAACCCCATGCATTGGCCATGGCCAACCCACCTAACTTGCACACTTTTGTACACTAAGGGGCAATTTAGCATGGCCAATCGACCTGGGCTGCACACCTTTAGATGTGGGAGGCAACGCAGAGAAAACCCACTCAGATATGACGAGAACATGCAAACTCCACATAATCACCCAAGGCTGGAATTGAACTCAGGTCCCTGGCGCTGTGAGGCAGCAATGCTAACCACTGTGCCACCATGCCATCCTGCTTTAATCTTTCAGGTGGCAGCCATCAACAGACAGGAACTTCCTTCCTTTCTCCTCTATGAAATATGCTGGGATATTTTCTACATTGAAAGCCTTATGTACGTGAAACTCACTGTTTGCAGCAAAAAATTTAGAAAAAGGTCTCAGGCATGATTTTACAGCCTCACTTGTCCTAAAATCATAAAATCCCACCCAAGTTGAAGTCTTGTTGCAACTGTACAGGGTACTGGTGAGGCCGCAGCTGGAGTACTGTGTGCAGTTTTGGTCGCCGCACTTGCGGAAAGATATATTGGCCTTGGAGGGAGTGCAGAGGAGGTTCACTAGGCTGATACCAGAGATGAGGGGGTTGGACTATGAAGAGAGACTAAATAGACTGGGTCTGTACTTGTTGGACTTTAGAAGGATGAGGGGGGATCTTATAGAGACGTATAATGAAAGGGATGGATAGGGTAGAGGTAGAGAGATTCTTCCCGCTCAGAAAGGATAGCAGGACTCGAGGGCACAGCCTCAAGATAAGGGGGGTGCAGTTTAGATCGGAGTTGAGGAGGAACTTCTTCACTCAAAGGGTGGTGAATCTCTGGAATTCTCTGCCCGTTGAAGCGGTGGAGGCTACCTCGCTAAATATATTTAAGTCAAGGGTAAATAAGTTTTTGATAGACAAGGGAATTAAGGGTTATGGGGAGAGAGCGGGAAAGTGGAACTGATCCACTTCAGATCAGCCATGATCTTATTGAATGGCGGGGCAGGCTCGAAGGGCTAGATGGCATACTCCTACTCCTATTTCTTATGTTCTTATGTTCTAAGTTCAACAGACCTTTCAATGGCCCATCCCTTGCCTGCTCCAATTCCCATGGCAGGCAGGATGATAAAATTCCGGCCTTAAAAAATCTTAAACACTTACCTCTTCATTTTCTGCATCTGGTTAATGGTTTGAGGGAGAGGAACATTGAGTGTTTCAGGCAGAAACAAGACCAGAACTGCTGCAAATATTGTCAAACTCCCAATCAGAATATAAGGCAGAAACTTGTGATAAATACCTGAGAAAACACAGCACATACATAACTTGTAAGGTGCAGACCCACATATCAAATAAAGCCATAGACAGTCCATATAAAACAGGTCATGTCATCAATCCTCTTCCAAACATTTACAATGTAAATATGTTCAAATAGTGTGGGGGGACCCTTTCATTTTTATTTTTGGAGTTTGTTTTCTCTTGCTTGTTTTTAACTTTTCATCAGGCCCCATTTCCCAATGAAGAGACAGGAAACTTGTTCCAAAACAACAATAACAGAACTGGACCGGAATTACTTTGCTTTACCCTCAACATTTCTGGGAAAGCCCTACAGATTAAGATTCAGAGCAAGATTAGGATTTTATTTATAATTGAATGATTACATGATCACGCCCACAATCCTGTGCTGCAACAATGCCATTGTCTTGGTTATGGATATTCCATGTGTCAACAATCAAAGGTCCTGCATTCGCGAGAAAATGCAGCCATTGCCACCTTCTTGATTTCACTCTTGGGCAATATGGTTGTCATCCAGAAACATATGATCAGATTCTACCTGTAGGCTGATGAACCTCGATTGCATAGGGGAGGCAATAGCCTTGTGGTATAATCGCTATATTGTTAATCTAGATACTCAGCTAATGTTCTGGGTGGGTGAGATCATTGGAGGGAGGAGACTAGTTGGGGGGGGATGTGGGTGGGTGGAACATGAGCTCAGGGGGCTGCAGGTCCTTAATATTTATGATAGATTGTGGGGTGGATGAGATATTTTGGGGTTGTGCTCTTCCTGCTCCAGGCTCCTTCTCCTCCTGGCCCACAGTGCAATAAAGGCATCTATCCTATGCCTCCAACCCTTCCCTCCTCCTTTTAGCTACGAGAATGACTGAGTTGTGGGCATTCTGGATGATATTTGGTCAAGATGAGAAAAATACTCGTAGAGGCATGCAACCTGCTTAACAGATTTCATTGGCTGATCTGCCTCCAATTGGTCTCTCAAATCCTGACTTGCTTCCATTAAATCCAGTAGCAGGTGGGTCCAAGGTAGGTTGGGGTCAGGTTTGAAATTTTTACTTAGCACCTAACGCAAGTCCACTATTTCTTGGAGTTTTAAGGCAACTTCTGCATACGTTTAATAAAAAGGATATGGTGATGAAATAAATTTCAATAACAGACAACGAACGTGGAATGGAAATTATAGAGTTCAGTGGCCGATTTGCCTAAACCTTAAGCACACTAAAGTAAAAGCACAGTCACTATAGTTGCAGATGACTGTAGGCTCTTCACCTCTTTGAGGGGCAGAGATGACTGGTGGTGATTTAACCTAAGGAGCACCCCACCTCAGGCGAGGGGCAAAATCGAGATGGCAAATCTCCTTCTGCACTGTCAGGGTTCTATGACTTGATGTGGCAGGGCTGCAGAATTTTGATATCACCCTTTTGATTGAAGGATCACTTCGCTTTGTCTGTAACATATTTCCACTTTTTGCCATGCAAGTAATCCTGCTGTAGCAGTTTGACACCTAATTTTTAGGTAAGCCTGGTGCTGCTTCTGAACTTCTCACTGAAGCGTACAGAAGTTAGGCTGCTGACTTACCAATATAGAAGATGTAAGGTGAGACGATAGTGCCAAACCTCGCGGCTGTTGAGCTCATTCCCACACCCATGTGTTTTACAGAAGTTGGGTACAGCTCAGTATTGTAGACGTAAATCATGATGAAGGCACATGTGATTCCAAATTTTCCAATCATCACCAGCACGATAGCAAGCACTGAAAAATCTAGAGAGAAGAAAAACATTTAATTCTTCATGTAAGGTGCAATGGTCTACAAGAATGCAAGAACACATTAACAGAAGGGCTGGGATTTTCAGCTCCTGCCGTGATGAGAGCCATCAGCCAAAAGTCCATTGAATTCAAGTAGGATAAGGAGATCTTGGCAGTGAGCGTGGCTGGAGCATTCTGGCCAAGAAATAGGGACAGAAATGGACAATGTGGCCATTGACCTGGCTGCCCCTTACATGTGAGCATGGTCCTCAACTCCATTTCCCCATGTGCTCCCCATGTCCCTTAATTTTCTAGGAAGCCAAATATATATCAGCTCCACCCTTAAACGTAATCAATGATGGTGCATCTCGGCAGTGGAGAATTCCAAAGATGGCATGGTGGCAATGTGGTTAGCACTATTGCCTCACAGTGCCAGGGACCTGGGTTCAATTCCTGGCTTGGGCCACTGTCCTTGTGGAATCATAGAATAACTACAGTGCAGAAGGAGGCCTTTTGGCCCATCGAGCCTGCACCAACAACAATCCCACCCATCCTATCCTACATTCATAACCCCACATATTTACCCTTCTAATCCCTCTGACATTAAGGAGCAATTTAGCACAGCCAATTAATCTAACCCGCACATATTTGGACTGTGGGAAGAAACTGGACCGCCCAGAGGAAACCCACCCAGACACGGAGAAAATGTGCAAGCTCTACACAGGCAGTCACCCAAGGTCGGAATTGAACCAGGGGCCCTGGTGCTATGAGGCAGTAGTGCTAACCACTGTGCCGCCCCAGAGTTTGCACACACATTCTCCCTGTGTCTGCTCAGTTTCCTCCCACAGTCCAAAGATGTGTGGGTTAGATGTATTGGCCATGCTAAATTGCCCCTTAGTATTGGGGGACTAGCTAAGGTAAATGCATGGGATTATGGGGATAGGGCTTGGTTGAGATTGTGGTCGGTGAATACAAGAGCAGGGATGTATTTCTGAGGCTGTATAAAACTCTGGTCAGACTCCATTTGAAGTATTGTGAGCAGTTTTGGGCCCAGTAACTAAGGAAGAATGTGCTGGCCATGGAAAAGGTCCAGAGGAGGTTCACAAGAATGATCCCTGGAATGAAGAGCTTGTCGTATGAGGAACGGTTGAGGACTCTGGGTCTGTACTCACTGGAGTTTAGAAGGATGAGGGGGCATCTTATTGAAGCTTACAGGATCCTGTGAGCCTGGATTGAGTGGATGTGGAGAGGATATTTCCACTCATAGGAAAAACTAGAACTAGCACAGTCTCAGACTAAAGAGAAGATCCTTTAAAACAGAGATGAAGAGGAATTTCTTCAGCCTGGGAGTGGTGAATCTGTGGAACATCTTGCCGCAGAAGGCTGTAGAGGCCAAGTCATTGAGTGCGTTTAAGACAGAGTTAGATAGGTTCTTGATTAATAAAGGGATCGGTGTTGTGGGGAAAAGGCAGAAGAATGGGGATGAGGAAAAAAACAGCCATAATTAAATGGCAGACCAGACTTGACGGGCCGAGTGGCCTAATTCTGCTCCTATGTATTACCCGTGTTCTTGATTCCCCAGCCAGGGGAAACAACAACTCAGTGTCCACTCTGTCAAATACCTACAGAATCATCCATATTTCAGTGAGGTCACCTTTCATCCTTCTAAATTCCTGATGATAGTTTCAAATTACTCAGCCTTTCAATGTAGGACAACCCTATCATCTCAGGGACCAATCTTGTGAACCTTCACTGTACAGAAATCTGCACAATGTCTAATCCAGGTCACATGCGACACATGGGACATATTTTAAAGACATGTTGATTCAACAATATGTATATAAGGCCCAGATATAATGCAAAATATTATATATCGTATTCTAAGTGTGTGAAGGCCCCAGTGGTGACAATTGATAGCAAAAAAGTTGTTTCACCAATTTCATACTATCATTCTTGGATAAAATACTTTTATACTTTTTATACTTTTAAAATACTTGGTTACTGTTTTTAAAGGAGGTGTGGGCTGTCAGGGAGGGGTAGTACCTCTGGTGGGGGACATGTCGCACCCTTTTCAGGGCGGTTTGTCCACCTTTGGTCCCCATCTGGCATTCAGCTCTCACCTGCTGCTCCCCCTAACTGTTTGCACGCGACAGCGGCCACACTCCGGGCAACGGCTTCGACAAGCCGGCTAAAACAGGTGAGGGTAGCTGACAGGTCTCAACCCTCGGTGAGCTAGGGAGATGTTTATCCCAGTATGTGAAGACAGACTCTGGCAGATTGAGCGGACGAGACCAATGGAAGGTCCAACAGTCAAGAAGGCAGTCTCTGCAAGCGTCGTGGAACACGAAGAGAGGACAAGACACAGAAGACGTCCTGGTCATCCACTGCGCCTAGTTCCACCTCCAGCCGCTTCAACTCTTGTCTTGCCACTGGATCCAGATGGGAATTGGGAAGAGAGAGTGAGGCTGACGCTGCGCAACTCTCCCTCACTTTAATCCAAATCAAGCATTAGTCTCGATACCACCATCATCATCATCATCATTGTCCTGTTCAATCCTTGAAGTCCTGTGACGATGGGCGAGTGACAAAGCAGCAGGTGCGGATACACTGGGAGCTGTAGTCACGGACCTGCACACAGGCAACTCAGGTCTAATGGTCGTTTTCTGCTGACCGAAGTAGCAGTGAAACTCGGTGTCTACCTGGGCGACTGCGCAGCCCACTTCAGGAACGCAAAATGAGGAAGGGGCTAGAAAAGGTGCCCTAAACATTGTCTGCTTCACTACACCCTGGCCAGTTTACTGCAGCTGGCAGGGATCTCATCTTGCGGTCAAACAAACGAAATAAAACACAAGGTGATACCGCTCACCATTGGCACTTGGAACTTACACACACTTTTGGACAACCCTATAGTAGACAGACCAGAGAGAAGAACAGCCTTAGTTGAGAGGCAGCTTGCAAGATACAACATTGACATTGCAGCCTGAGTGAAACTCGTCTTGCCAAAGTAGGTCAGTTGACCGAAACTGGAGGTGGATACACTTTTTTTTCTGGAGCGGTCGCAGCAGCGATGAGTGTTGTGATGCTGGAGTTGGATTCGCCATCAGGAGTCACCTTGTTCGGAAACTTGCTAGTCTCCTTAAGGACGTGAACGACCAGCTTATGGCATTACAGCTTCCGCTACAGAACACATGTCAAGCCACCCTGATCAGTGCCTATGCCCCCACAATGAACAACCTGGATGAGACAAAAGACAAGTTCTATGAAGAACTAGATGCCCTACTATCAGCAGTGAGCAGTACCGACAAGCTGATCTTGCTTGGCGACTTCAATGCAAGAGTAGGGTGTGACTCTGCAATCTGGCTGGGAGTCATTGGGAGGCATGGATGGGCAAGTGTAACAGTAACACCTAATCTTACCGAAGACCTGTGCAGCACACGACCTCCTCATCACCAACACAACCCTCCACCTGCCTACCCATAACAAGACCTCCTGGATGCACTCTCACTCTAAGCATTGGCATCTTATTAACAATGTCATTGTCAGGAGAAAAGACAGGCAAGATGTCAGAGTGACCAAGACCATGTGTGGTGCTGACTGCTGGATAGATCACAGGCTCATTGTCTCCAAAATGATGCTCTGCATCAGACCCAAGAGGACACCACAAGGAAGCAAGGTTATGAAAAGAATCAATACGGCCAAGCTAAAGAACCCCAGCATAGCTTCAGCACTGGTTGAAGACTTAAAAACCAAGCTTGCTGACCTACACCTCGCAGGCAGTGCTGAGGAAGACTGGGAATGCTTCAGGGATGCTGTCCATACATCTGCACTGAAGATGCTCAGGCCCTCTACCAACAAGCAGCATGACTGGTTCGATGAGAATGATGAGGAGATACAGGCTCTACTTATTGAAAAGCACCATCTTCATTGTACCTGTCAGAATGACCCATCATCAGCTGCCAAGAAAAACGCCTTTACCAGTGCTCGCAGGACAGTCCAGAATAAACTGCATAAAATGCAGGATGCCTGGCTGAGCGCCAAAACAGATAAAGTACAGGCATATGCTGACAGAAACGACTTGAAACAGTTCTATGAAGCCCTCAACACTCTCTACAGACTTCAATCTCTCGGGAGCTCCCCCTCCTGAGTAACAGATGGTACAACTCTCATTACAGAGAGGGCTCAGATCCTGCAGAGATGGGCTGAACACTTTGAAGCCGTCCTCAATTGACCATCATCTATTAATGATGAGGCGATAGACAGGATTACCCAGGCTGATATCAACAGTGCCATGGATGACCCACCGGTAGTAGCCAAAGTCATGAAAGCTGTCGGCCAGCTATCCAGTGGCAAAACCCCAGGGGCAGACGCCATACCCGCAGAGATCTACAAAGCTGCTGGACATGTATGCATCGAGAAGCTCACCGAGTTGTTCCAGTCCTTTAGGAAGCAAGGATCCATTCCCCAGGAACTTAAAGATGCTTCCATCGTATATCTCTACAAGAGGAAGGCAATCGGCAAGTATGCGACACCCACTGAGGAATCTTGCTGCTCTCCATCACAGGAAAACCCCTCATAAGAGTCCTGCTAAATCATCTGGTCACTCATCTGGAGCTGAGCCTGCTTCCAGAGTCACAGTGTGGCTTCCGCAAAGGTCCTGGGACTATTGACATGATTTTTTGTCGCGCGCCAACTTGAGAAGTGTCAGGAGCAGAATCGCAAGCTCTACACAATCTTTGTTGCTCTCGCAAAAGCTTTCAACACTGTCAGCGGACAAGGCCTGTGGAGGATCGTGTTAAAATTTGGCTGCCCCCCCCAAATTCATTCAGATGGTACGTCAGTTACACAATGGCATGATGGCCAGAGTACTGGATGGCAGAGAATCCTCTGAGGCATTCCCAGTCACAGTGGCGTCAAACAAGACTGTGTGCTCGCACCCACACCGTTCAGTATGATGTTTACTGCCATGCTGAATGATGCCTTCCAGTGTTGCTGGAATCAGTTCAAGTACAGAGTGGATGAGCAGCTCTTCAACCTGGAGACTTCAAGCTATTACCAAAGCGGACGAGACTGTTCTGAGAGACTCCCTCTTTGCCGATGACTGCGCCCTGTATACTGGCTCAGAGCCAGAGATGCAAGTCAGTATGGACAAATTTTCCATGGCTTGTGACAACTTTGGACTTGCCATCAACATTGAAAAGATCAAAGTCATGCACCAGCCTGTTCCTCATGCACAATACACAGAACCCATAATCACAATCAAAGGGCAGAAACTACAGACAGTGGACCAGTTCACTTATCTTGGCAGCACCCTCTCCCAAGCAGTGACTATTGATGCAGAAGTTAACTGCAGAATAGCAAAGGCAAGTTCTGCTTTCGGTAGACTGCGCTCCAGTATATGGGAATGTTGAGGAATCAGCCCAGCAACAAAACTGAAGGTCTACAGCATCACGGTATTCACTACCCTCCTATATGCCTGTGAAACATGGACTGTGTGTCGAAGACATGCAAGACAGCTCAATCATGTCCACATGACTTGTCTTCACAGAATATTATGCATCAGATGGCAAGACAAAGTACCCGACACTGAAGTTCTCTCTAGAGCAAGTCTACCATCAGTCCACACACTGCTGATGAGAGGGCAGACCTGGTGGGCAGGTCATACCATCCGTATGCCAGGCGAGCGCAATCCCAAGCAGCTCCTTTTTGGGGAACTCTCTGCTGGAAGACACTCACATGGAGGGCAGAAGAAACATTACAAAGACACATTCAAGGCCACCCTGAAGTCGCTTAACACAGACACGACCACCTGGGAAATGCTGGCACAAAACCGCCCTACCTGGCGCTGCCTCATCCACAAGGGCTGTCAAGCTTATGAAACAAGGTGCAATGCTGAAGCACAACTGAAGCGCGAGCTGCGCAAGTCCAGAGCCACCAGCGCAACAACTACAGTGTCTACACAAGTCTGTCCAATATGTGCCAGGACATTCCATGCCCAAATTGGCCTAGTCAGTCATCTTCGGACACACAGCATCCAGCCTCAAAATGACTAATGGTGTCAAGGTCCTCATCAATGACGATGGATGAACAACATATAAGGTCCAGATATAATGCACAATATCATATATCATATTTTAAGAGAGTGAAGGCCCCAGCTATGACATTTGATTGCAAAAAAGTTGTTTCACCAGGTTCATATTATCATTCTTGGATAACATATAAGGTTACTTCTTTGTTTTTAAAGGGAAGTGCGTGATGCTGACAAGACCAGCATTAATGCCCATTTCTAATTGCTCTTGAGAAGATGGTGGTGATCTGTCTTTTTAAAAGTTAAGATTGATGTTTTGTAGGTACACCCATGTGCTGTCAGGAGGCAGTTCCAGGATTTTGACCCAGTGACAATGAAGGGATGGCTACACGGTTGCAGGTCATGTGGCTGGGAGGGGAATCTGCAGGATGCAGTGTTCCCATGTCCTTCTGCATGGTAGTTATCACAGGTTTGCAAGGTATTGTCGAAGGTGCTTTTGTGATTTGCGGCAGTGCATCTTGTAAATGGTACAGACTGCTGCCACTTTGCATTGACGGTGGAGGGAATGAATGTTGAATGTGGTGAATGTAGTGCCAATCAAACGGGCTGCATTGTCCTGGATGGTGTCAATGTTCTTGAGTATTGTTGGAGCTGCACTCTCCAGACAAGTCGAGAGTTTTCCTTCACACTCCTGACTTGTGGCTTAATAGGGGACAGGCTACTTTTGCAACTTGGGATGAAAATATAGTTTGGCAATTGAGCTCTTTTGCCAATGCTCCTGCTGGGTAAAGCATGACAGGACTGGCTTCGTGTTAGTCACCCACAGTTTTACTCTTCTTTTCCCAGTATGCCATCTTTATAGACAACAAAGATGGCTGAAGCTGTGGTGAATCTCCATTGTTTGCAGTAGTTAGCACTGCTGCCTCACAGGACCAGGGACCTGAGTTCAATTCCAGCCTCGGGTCACTGTCTGTGAGGTGTTTACACTTTCTCCACGTGTCTGTGTGGGTTTCCTTCGGGGGCTCTGGTTTCCTTCCACAGTCCAAAGATGGGTAGCAAATGTGGTCCCGCTGTTCAAAAAAGGTAGTAGGGATAACCCTGGAAATTATAGACCGGTGAGTTTGACATCGGTGGTAGGGAAATTAATGGAAAAAATACTTAGGGGTAGGACGTATGAGCATTTGGAGCGTTGCGATCTGATTAGGGATACGCAACATGGCTTTGTTAGAGGGAGGTCTTGCCTTACGAACCTGGTGGAATTCTTTGAGGAGGTGACAAAAACGGTTGACGATGGGAGAGCCGTTGATGTCATCTATATGGATTTCAGTAAGGCGTTTGACAAAGTCCCTCATGGTAGGCTGGTAGAAAAGGTTAAGGCACATGGGATACGAGGTCAGGTAGCTAGGTGGATTGAGAACTGGCTGGGTAATAGGAGACAGAGGGTAGTTGTGGAGGGGACCTTGTCGGGCTGGAGGCCAGTGACCAGTGGTGTGCCGCAGGGCTCAGTACTGGGACCTCTCCTCTTTGTAGTATACATAAATGACTTGGAAGAGAGCGTAGGTGGTGTGATCAGCAAGTTTGCGGATGACACCAAGATGGCAGGGTTGGCGGGTACTGAACTGGATTGTCAGGTGATACAACAGGATATAGATAGGTTGGTGCATTGGGCAGATAGGTGGCAGATGGAATTTAATCCTGACAAATGCGAGGTGATGCATTTTGGAAGGAATAATGCAGAGAGGAGCTATGTGATAAAAGGTAGGCCGATTAGGAGTATGGACATACAGAGGGACCTGGGAGTGCAGGTTCACAAATCCATGAAGGTTGCGTCACAAGTGGAGAAGGTTGTTAGGAAGGCTTATGGAATGTTAGCCTTTATAGGAAGGGGTATAGAGTATAAAAGCTGCCGTCTAATGCTTCAGTTGTATAGAACGTTGGTTAGACCGCATTTGGAGTACTGCGTCCAGTTCTGGTCACCTTACTACCGGAAGGACGTGGAGGCTCTGGAAAGGGTGCAGAGGAGGTTTACCAGGACGTTGCCTGGCATGGAGGGGCTGGGTTACGAGGAAAGGTTGGAGAAACTGGGACTATTCTCCTTGGAAAGACGGAGATTGAGGGGGAACATGATAGAGGTATATAAGATACTGAAGGGAATAGATAGAGTTAATAGTGAGAGACTGCTCCCTAGACTGGGTACAAACACGACAGGTCATGATTTAAGGGTGAGGGGGGAGAGGTATAATTTGGAAGTGAGAGGAAGGTTCTTTACGCAGAGAGTTGTGGGGTTATGGAACGCGCTACCAAGTAGGGTGGTGGAGGCAGGAATGTTGGACTCTTTTAAGGTTCAGTCAGATAGACACATGAGTGAAACGAGGATGGAGGGTTATGGTAGGGGCTATTAAATAAGTTTAGAACCTCGGGAGACACCGGAAAAGCAGGCTTGTAAGATTAACGTTTTTGTCTTTTATTCTGCAGGTGGAGGTCCACCTCGTTGTCAAACAAGGGGCATGCACACAGTGGGTCATGCGTGGGCTGCTCTTGGAGGTTCCGGGAGTGGCCTAGTACTTCATGTCGGTGTGTGTGCTTGATCCTGGACCGGTAGACGGGCACCGCAACAGCTTGGTGACTAGCACTGCTAGCTGTGCAGATACATGGATTTGGGCCTGTGTCTGTGGGAGTTTGCGCATTCTCCCTGTGGTTGCGTGGGTTTCCTCCAGGCGCTCCGGTTTCCTCCCACACCCCAAAGATGTGCTCTTAGGCTGATTGGTTTTACCAAATTGACACTATTCTCCCCTGAATCTGGCTAAGTTAGGGGTTCCATTCGTAGGCATGCAGGGTAGAATAGGTGTAGGGTGATGCGGCGGCGTGGGCTCGTTGGGCCGAAGGGCCTGTTTCCCGTGCTGGGTTGTTCTTTGTATGTGTGGATCAGGTTGCTTGGCCATGCTCATTTGACCTTAGTGTCTGGGGATGAGCAGGGTGAATATGTGGGGTTACAGGAATAGGGCCTGGGTGGAGTTGTGGTCGGTGCAGAGTCGATGGGCTGAATACCTCCTTCTGCGCTGTAGGGATTCTATAGATTCTATGTAAAACAGTGTCAGAATGTTAAAACCCATTAAGGATTGCACCACTGAAAGAAATAGCTCTCTTATATCCTAAACATAATATCTAAAGAAATCAATTGAACATTATAGAAATGATTCTTGCTTTGTCTTTTTCCTTATTAACAAAGATTTGATTGCAGCCTACCAGCACCAATACAGACACAAGACACAATAGACCCCTTATCTCTGCCAAGGTTATCATCCAGGCACAGCCCTTAGAATATCCATTCCTGGACCTGATGTGAAGTAACTTTATATCCACATATCTTAAGACAATCTGTCTGAAAGAAGATAGCTAGATGTGTATAAGGATAAGGGAGGAATGGCCTGATAGAAAAGGGGCTAGAATGGGAGAGGTCCAATTTGGGCAATTGAGTATGAATACTTCACTCAATGAACGGTTGGGATGAGCTATCCAATTGTCCCAGAGATAAGGTACATAAACACATACTCGGGAAGGGAAAGTAATGTTGGAAGAGGACTTGGGCTGAAGGAGAGGTGATTGTTAACACAACCTGCAGAGATCAAGCCACCTTGTCTTTTCTGTCAATGAATCTGATCCAGAATTGTTAAACCATCCCGCTATTGGCCGCCTGTCCACTTATTGGAATGATATAGAACATAGAACATAGAACATAGAACATTACAGCGCAGAACAGGCCCTTCGGCCCACGATGTTGTGCCGACCAGTTACAAAAACAATGACCCACTAGCCTATACCAATGCCTTTTCGTCCATAAATCTATCCATAGATCTCTTAAACGCCCCCAAACTAGGCGCATTTACAACTGCAGCAGGCAGGGCATTCCAATCCCTCACCACCCGCTGGGTAAAGAACCTACCCCTGACATCCGTCCTGTAGCTACCCCCCCTTAATTTAAAGCCATGCCCCCTCGTGCTAGCTTTCTCCATCCGAGGAAAAAGGCTATCACTATCCACCCTATCTAAACCTCTAATCATCTTATATGTTTCAATAAGATCCCCTCTTAGCCGCCTTCTTTCCAACGAAAACAACCCTAAATCCCTCAGTCTCTCCTCATAGGACCTCCCCACCATACCAGGCAACATCCTAGTAAACCTCCTCTGCACCCTCTCCAAAGCCTCCACATCCTTCTTGTAATGTGGGGACCAGAACTGCACACAGTACTCCAAGTGCGGCCGCACCAGAGTCGTGTACAGTTGCAACATGACGCTGCGACTCCTAAATTCAATCCCCCTGCCAATAAACGCCAAGACACCGTACGCCTTCTTAACAACCTTATCTACTTGATTCCCAACTTTCAGGGATTTATGTACACATACACCTAGATCCCTCTGTTCATCCACACTATTCAAAGTCCTCCCGTTAGCCCTATACTATATGTTGCATTTGAACTATTGTTCTTTCACTCATGAGATCTAGCTTTGAAATATTTATATAGACAGTTTGCAACTATTTTAGTCGCACTGTGAAAAATTACTTGAAGGTATGAGCGGGATGAAGAAAAGGACAGCTCCACCAAGGAAGAGTATGCCTGAAATGCTGAATTTTCGAGAAAACCTGTGGAGTAAAATCCAAGATACAATACAGGCTGGAACTTCGATGGCAGCAGAGAAGAAACAGTTCAAATAGTCATCACCCTGGAAATTGGGTGTATTCAAAGTCAGGCCAAAGTATGCAACTGTCGTGACCATCCTGCAATAAAATGAAAAATCTTGTGAAAACATGTTGAAAACTTTCCTCCCCATCACTCTGTTCCCATGATGGTTTGAGAACGATTTTCTTTCTCTCTCAGTTGTTCTCCTGTTCTGTCCATTATTTCCCACCAAGGGGTCAGACAGCAGATCTGCTTTCCATTTTCTGTATTGAAATATAAGGAGCCAAACAGTAACATTCCGCGGAAATACAAATCTTCTAAATTTACCACTTTCCCATTGAGTACAGGTATTTTCTTGGAAAGACATGGCTGAGGAAATTTCTTTTTCTCTCTGAGGGTCATGAATCTTTGAAATTCTCCTCCTAAAAATGCAGTGAAAGCAGAGTCTTTGAATAACTTTAAAGTAAAGGCAGATAAATTATTTTAAAGCTTGGGGGTGAACTTAGTGTGGGTAGGCGGGAAGTTGGAGTTGAGGTTTGAATCAGGTCAGCAGTGAGCTTATTAAAAGGTGGAGCAAACTCAAGGGCCTACAGGCTAGCTACTGCTTCTAATTTGTATGTTCATATCATTTGTCCGTATTGTTGCCCACGAGGATTCAGTAGATCTCGAGGTAAGATATTCCTTTCCTTGCTCTGACTGCTCAGCTAGAAATGGTCAATGTCCTCTGGGGTTTTTGAACTCCTGTAGGCCCCACCAAAGACTACCGCAGCTGCACCTGTGCAAGGGTAGCCTCAGCTATAGAACAGGAAGCACATGAACAAAGGACAAAAAACATTATAGCACAGGAACAGGCCCTTCAGCCCACCAATACAAATGTCTCCAAATCTAATATTCTCTTGCCTTTACGTGGTCCATATTCCTCTATTCACAGCTATTCATGTTTCTATGCAGATGGGCATCGACCACTCTTTGTGTGAAAAACCTGCCCTTTTTACCTCTTTTAAAGTTTCCGCCTCTCAGTTTCAACCAATGCTCCTGAGTAATTGATCCTTTGATCCTGGGAAAAAGACTCTGACTGTCCACTCTATCCAAGCCTGTCATGACCTTGTAAACCTCTATCAGGTTCCCCCCTCCCTGCCTCTGTGAGAGCATGTGAGACTCTGAATGAGGAGGGAGCAAGGGTTGAGGAATATAACATTTTGAACAGGGATTGCACTGCTCCATCTTCCCATTTGTGGCCCATGGCACATCCTTGCAAGCAACAGCTGGATGGTACTTTACTGCACCTTAATGGGCTGATTTCTTCCATCCTATTTACACTGATGGATTGAACATGCAATAAATTGGTCAGAGCTAGTATGGACTTGGTTGCCAGCTGTGTTTGATTCTTCATCAATGCACTCATCCTTCCTGTGAAGGTAGAAATTTGTGGAAAAGTATGACCTATTGTGGACTCCTCAAAAATTTCTCCAAGTTATTTGCCTCTCCAAGAGAAAAGTAACTCCATTTCCTGACTCCCAGAAACCTGTCCACCAACTACAAGGCACAAGTCAGAGGTACAACATAGAACATTAGGGTTAGGGTTAGGGTTACAGTATAGGCCCTCTGGCTCCCGATGTTGTGCCAACCTGTGAAACCAATCTAAAGCCCATCTCACCTACACTATTCCAACATCATCCATATGTTTATCCAATGACCATTTAAATGCCCTTAATGTTGGTGAGTTCAGGCAGGGCATTCCACGGCCTTACTACTCCTTGAGTAAAGGACCTACCTCTGACATCTGTCCTATATCTATCACCTGTCAATTTAAAGCTATGTTCCCTCATGCTAGCTACCTCCATCCGACGAAAAAGGCTCTCACTGTCCACCTTATCTAATACTCTAATCATCTTTTATGCCTCTATTAAGTCACCTCTTAACCTTCTTCTCTCTGACGAAAACAACCTCAAGTCCCTCAGCCTTTCCTCATAAGATCTTCCCATATACCAGGCAACATCCTGGTAAATCTCCTCTGCACCCTTTCCAATGTTTCCACATCCTTCCTATAATGCGGCAACCAGAACTGTACACAATACTTCAGTGTGGCCGCACCAGAGTTTTGTACAGCTGCAACATGACCTCATGGCTCCGAAACTCAATCCCTCTACCAATAAAAGCTAACACACCTGTACACCTTCTTAACAACCCCATCAACCTGGGTGCTAACTTTCAGAGATTTATGCACATGGATTCTGAGATCTCTCTGCTCATCCACACTACTAAATAACTTACCGTTAGCCCAGTACTCTGTATTCCTGTTACTCCTTCCAAAATGAATCATCCCACACTTTTCCCCATTAAACTTCATTTGCCACCTCTCAGCCCAGCTCTGCAGCTTATCTATGTCCCTCTGTAACCTACAACATCCTTCTGCACTATCCACAACTCTACTGACTTTAGTGTCATCCACAAATTTACTAACACATCCTTCTGCACCCTCACCCAGGTCATTTATAAGAATGACAAACAGCAGTGGCCCTAAAACAGATCCTTGCAATACAACACTAGTAACTAAACTCCAGGATGAACATTTCCCATCAACCACCACCCTCTGTCTTCTTACAGCTAGCCAATTTCTGATCCAAACTGCTAAATCACCTTCAATCCTATGCTTCCGTATTTTCTGCAATAGCTTACGATGGGGAACCTTATCAAACACTTTACTGAAATCCATATACACCACATCAACTGCTTTACCCTCATCCACCTCTTCAGTCACCTTTTCAAAGAACTCAATAAGATTTCTGAGGCACGACCTACCCTTCACAAAACCGTGCTGACTATCCCTAATCAAATTATGCCTTTCTAGATGATTATAAATCCAATCTCTTATAATCCTTTCCAAAACTTTGCCCACAATAGAAATAAGGTTCACTGATCTATAATTACCAGGGTTGTCTCTACTCCCTTTCTTGAACAAGGGGACAACATTTGCTATCCTCCTATCTTCTGGCACTATACCTGTAGACAATGACGACATAAAGTTCAAAGCCAAAGGCTCTGCAACCTCCTCATTAGCCTCCCACAGAATCCTAGGATAAATCCCACCCGGATTTATCTATCTTCACACTTTCCAGAATTGCTAACGCCTCCTCCTTATCAACCTCAATCCCGTCTAGTCCAATATTCTCAGTATTCTCCACAGCAACATTACCTTTTTCCTGTGTGAATACTGAAGAAAAATATTCATTTAGCGCCTCTCCTATCTTTTCAGACTCCACACACAACTCCCCAGTACTGTCCTTGACTGGCCCTAATCTTACCCTTGTCATTCTTTTATTCCTGATATACCTCTAGAAAGCTTTAGGGTTTTCCTTGATCCTACCTGCTAAAGACTTCTCACGTCCCCTCCTGGCTCTTCCTAGCTCTCTCTTTAGGTCCTTCCTGGCTAACTTGTAATTCTCAAGTGCCCTAACTGAGCCTTCACATCTCATCTTGACATAAATCTCCTTCTTCCTCTTCACAAGAAGCATAGGTACCTTAAAAGTTAGTATCATGCGTTGTTATGTCCAGAACATGTAGTGATTGGCAAGAAAAAGGAACTTGCATTTATACATCATCTTTCATAATGTTAGGATATCTCAAAGTACGTCAAGCCAATGAAGTACCTTTGAAGAGTAGCCAGTGTTGTGAGTGAGATGGTTCTAAGAAAATGTTAAGGATTGGAGGGAAGATAATGTAACCCAACTATTTAAAATTGGGGGGGCGGGGGGGGGGGGGGGGGTGGCGTGAGAGGGAGTGAGAAAATGGTAAATTATAAATGCTACAAACTGCTGCCATTTTGCATCGGTGGTGGAGGGAATGAGTGTTGAACGTGTTGAATGGGGTGCCAATCAAGTAGGCTGCTTTGTCCTGGATGGTGTCAATGTTCTTGAGTATTATTTGAGCTCCACTCATCCAGGCAAGTGGAGAGGTCCCCGTCACACTTCTGACTTGTGGCTTAATAAGGAACAGGCTACTTCTCCAATTTGGGATGAAAAGGTATTTGGCAATTGAGCTCTTTTGCCAATGCTGATGCTGAGTATAACATGAGGGATACAGGACTGACTTCGTATTCGTCATCCACAATTTTCCCTCTTTTCCCAGTATGTCATCTTTAAAGGCAACACAGATGAACGAATCTGTGGTGACTCTTAATCACTTGCAAAATGGTGTCAGAATGTTAAAATCTATTAAGGGTTGCCCTACTGAAAGAAATGACTGTCTAATATCTTAAATACAACATCTAAAGAAATCAATTGAACATTATTGAAATGATTCTTCCTTTGTCTTTTTCCCTTATTAACAAAGATTTGATTGCAGCCTGCCAACATTGAAAACAGGGAATTACAGACCAGCCAGCCTGACATCGGTAATTGGAAAAGTTCTAGAGTCCATTATCCAAGATTTAATTGCAGAGAAATTGGAAAACAATGGCAGGATCGGATAGAGTTAGCATGAATTTACAAAAGGGAATAAATCTACTGGAATTTTTCGAGGAAACAACTAGAAGAGTTGATGAGGGGGAGCCAGCAGACATTAACTTGGATGATAAGCCATGATGATAATAAATGGCAGAGCATTTGAAGGGCCAAATGACCTCCTCCTACTGACACTTTCTATGTTTCTCTATTTATATGTCTCACTAGAGTCACATTAAATGATTAATATTCAGTAGTTGGGTGAATGTTGTGATTGGCAAAATAACCCAAGCGGATCTGAGGAAAAGGTTTATATTCAGCAAAAGTTAAGAATTTGGAATTCACTGTTTGGTAGCAAGGTAGATACAAATTAAAGAGTAACTTTCAATTGTGAATTGGATAAAGATTTGCAAAGGTGATGGAGAATGAGCAGGGTGTGGGACTAATAGAAATTTTCTTTGATAAAAACCAATGCAGAATCAATGGGCTGAATGGCCTCCATCTCTGTTCTATTCTACAATTTGATGAAATACTCACCACTCTACTGAAGTTATCAAAGTGATGGCTCGGATATTGCTGGTTTTAAACAAGTGAATAATAGCACAAGACTGTTTACTTTTAGCTTTCATATCTTCAAGCTGGAAGGAAACAAAGAGAGTTCAGTGTTACCACGGATTATTAGAAAGCAACAATATTATTAACTATTACTGTTGAGGACAAACTAAGTCAGTTAGGATTATATTCACTGAAGTTTGGAAGAGTGAGGGGGCGGGGGGGTGATCGCATAGAAACTCATAAAATTCTAACAAGGTTAGACAGGGTAGATTCAGGAAGAATATTCCCGATGGTGGGGGTGTCCAGATCTCGGGGCATAGTTTGAGGATGACAGGTAAACCTTTTAGAACTGAAGTGAGGAGAAATTTCTTCGTCTGGAGGATGGTGAATGTGTGAAATTTACTGCCGTAGAATGTAATTGAGGCCAAAATGTTGTCTGATTTCAAGATGAAATTAGATAGAGCTCTAGGGGGTTAAAGGGATTAAGGGATATGGGGGAAGGGGAGATCAGGATATTGAATTCGATGACGATCCACAATCAAAATGAATGGCGGAGCAGGCTCGAAGGGCCAAATAGCCTACTCCTGTTTCTAGTTTCTATATTTCTACGTTTCTAAGTTGGACATGGATGAACCAGAAAACATTTTTTAAAATCTATGCAGCCTAAACTATCACATTTGGAGCTTCTTTTTCCCCCTGCCCTTGCCGCCTATTGCATTGACCTATGATACTGGTGAATAAAAAAAGTGGAGCTCAGTGTATGCAGAATAAAACTCTCATTTTATTGATACTGTGACATGTCACAATTCATTAGACTAGCTTCAAGGAGGAATATTGTCACTCTCTGTGCTTGGAGAGGTAAAATGTTTTTGTCGATTCTGGTTACTATATAATATTTATATGTTTTTAAGTAGGAATTGTAATGAAGTTACATATAAGCTCTTCCTGCAATCTCCTTCAGAATTAAATATGTAAAGAGTGGTGGGCAAGACTTAATATTTTGTGGACAATAAATTCTTCCCAACTGGCATAAAACCAATGAATGATTCAGATATGATTTACAATTGTTTAAAGTGCCATATTATCACGATATATTTTCTCAGGTAATTATTGGTCACGTAAGGGCTGTTCCCCACTCACGCTTCTCTGATACACTTGTGACGTGACTAGGGGTTCTGCGGCTCAAAGTCCAGGATATTGGACTAGACAACTCTGGTCAATCTGGTTGTTGAACAGTTCTCTGAGGTGAAACTTCTTCCTGAGTAAAGAAGGGTAGAAGACTGACCTGCAGACACTTGCTGCATGTTGGGAGTGTGAAATGGCTGTAGTGTATGCAGGATCAAAGGGGATGTGTTCTACACTAACTCCTCAGAAGGCAGGAAGGGAAATCCCACCATCATAAAATGCTTTTGGGCCAGAATCTTACCACCGATCATGCCAGCAGGATTTTTCCCATCCCGCCACGGTGAACGGAGATTTGGCTTTGCCATCAGTCTCTCACATGACAGCTAATACTTCAACAATGTTCTTAGAAATCCATTTATGTTGCCAAAGAATTTCCTCAAGTCAGTCAAGCACAACTTATCTTTGAAGAAATCCATACAACATAATCAATATGATTCCCCTGGTTTTTTGTGCTTTGCATGCATTATGACTCTCCTTGTTTATCAACAGTCTATTGGGAGTGGTGTGGCATGAGCTGCATGATTTTGTCCAACATAGGAACTTACAAATTAGGAGTAGGAGTTTGCTCTGCCATTCAGTGAGATCTGATTGAAACTTTGTAGAGGTGAATTCCTAACCAGCTAATGAGATTTCTAGGTAGAATGCAGTCTTTAAGAGGACAGATTGGTAAGGAGCGCATAAGAGATTTTATTAATAAGTTAATATGGACAATTTGATCATATGAGTATTACAGTAGCAGTATTAAAACAAGTAAATATGATTTTAAGCTATATATATATATATAGCAAAATATTAAATCTATTTTAATATATTGTTTGCTTCATCCAGTGCTGCAAGGAATGGTGGTAGGGGTCTGAAGTTTAGCGCCACATGGTTAGGAAAATCGTTAGCTAAGCAGAATTATGTTTAATACATGGGACGATGTTGAAACTTAATGTATAGGTGGCTTTCATTATTCAGACTAAAGTTGATATGGCTCTTGGGCACAGAGTTACGTGTCTGCTTGTCTTGGCAATCGGCTGATGGGAAGATTCATTTTTGGTTTGTATTAAGCGTCTGTTCTAAGCTTAGCCAAGATGGGAGTTATGTCCAAATTAAATGGAGCAATCAAATACCATTATGCTGAGCAGCAGATTCGCAGATAGTTGAGTATCTGACGAGAAAATATATTGATGTGTTAACTGTTGAATGAAATTGATTCAAAGCTAATGAGAGGCATAATTTAGAGATAAGAAAAACTATAATCGTTCGGTACTTTGGCTGAGTGCCTCAGGTCTCTCGGAGAGGTTTTTAAGTTCTGAAGTTTTTAAGTTCTAAGAGCTGTTTAACCCTTTGGGGAACTCCAAACAGCCGTACGTTTATGTTCCTATGTCCAGTTTTACTTTATGTTTTTAAATAAATTTTGTCATGTCTTTTGAACAAGACTTTCCGTTTTGTGAGGTTTTGAATAGTCTGAGTTTTTTAGACTTTAGAGTTTGGCCACCTTTTTCTACATTTTCCCCACGATAGTCTTTTTGGCGACAGAGGGCAAGACCTCGACGTCTGGACTGGCCTTCTACAGGGTGAGTATATTTCAATTACCACTCTAGTTAGCTAGAGGGCGCTACACGCCCAGTTGTCAGATCCATACATTGACCTATCTGAACTTCTTGTGGGGTCGCTAAGGCAATATCGCCGGTCAGGGAAATCCCGCTTAATGTGGAGATAAGATAGACACAATGCCAACCCACTCAGCGCAGCCAAAACACCGCCTGAAAAGAACAGACGTAAATTTGGGGGGGGACATAATCCAGGGGGTCAGAAACCAGAGGGTCCTGATACTGCCCCTCGGTGGTGTCAAATTTAAGGGCTGTGCGCATGTAACGTAAAGCTAACCATAGGAGGGAGATGGTAGTGAAGATGGTAAAATAGGCCCGTGGAGAGGGGAGTAAATTTTAGGGAGGGAACGTTGTGCTTTCGGCGAGAGCTGTGGGTCAAACTTAGGACATTCTCAGAGGAAATGTCCGCAGAATTAGGAAAAGAGAGAACAATAATAGGGAAACCAACAGGCGGGACTGGAAAATCTGTGGAGACAGAAAGAGGGAGAGCGTGAGAGAAGTAAGGGTTAAAAAAAGCAAAACATAAGCCCGAGTGAAATTGTGTAATCAACATCGTCACTTGTGCTGGAATAAAGTACGGCAGAAGGTACAAATTCTGTGAACCTGAGCAGAAAAAAGTAACATACAGAGAGACCCTGTAAATGCTGCTCAAGAGAGTCTTAAAATGAGTCTGCAGGTGAGGCAGTAACAGATTCATTGTATTCCCCAATCCCTGGGCAGTCAAGAAGATAGGAAAATCAATTAGAAAAGACAAATTGTAAAAATAGAATTCCACCTCGCAGTAGTCAAATGCAACAGTCCATTCCGGCAGATCTTCTTTGTACTGAAGTACATAGAACTAGGGGTGAGTAGAGAAAAGGTTTCCTCTGTTCCACGAAAACCAAATCATTACAACAGAAACAGTCCGAGTAAGCTCCAGCACAGATAGAACATTCAGCTCCCAAGTTAAAACCTGTCATGTGCGTGGAAAGGGAAGGTGTGAGAAACGCAGCTCACAGTCAACAATTTTAGTCGAGTCAAGTTCCAAAGGAGCAAGATATTTTACTAAACGTTCTTGCAAGACCGGGTGTCCAAAAAAAATAGGCACACTTTACATTGATTTGCAGCACATTTTTATACTTTTTCTACAAGCATTGTAATGGCTTTACAATGTGTTGTTCTCCCCTAATTGGTGGTCCCTGTCCCATCTATGTGTTGTCATTGCCCTATTGGCTCAAGGTGCCCCAAGTTCCCATCCCCTCTACTCCCCATCTAACAACGTCTCCTGTTATCACAAGAGTGCATTAGTAAACTCATCCGTCTTATCTAACACTGTTACATGTCCAGTTCAGATCGGCGGTAATCAATCTTTTGCCAACTTATTCACTGCTGTCCCGACTATCTCAGCGACCTTTTTCCCCTTTAGGGAGTATGCTCAGTTGTAGAAACAAAACATCTTGCATACCATTTGTTGTTACAACCTGGACCTTATACATTCCTACAGAATGTGGTGTATGTATCTCACTGCACACAGCACATCTGGTGTTATTCTTACACAGTAAAAAGTCTGACAACACCAGGTTTTAGTCCAACCGATTTATTTGATAATACTCACAAGCTTTCGAGGTTTCCCTCTTCGTCAGGTGAATGGAGAGTTCTGGCCTCTGTCTGAGGCCAGAACTCTCCATTCACCTGACGAAGAGGGAAACCTCGAAAGCTTGTGAGTATTATCAAATAAATCGGTTGGACTAAAACCTGGTGTTGTCAGACTTTTTACTGTGTTTACGCCAGTCCAATGCCGGCATACCCACATCATGACTGTTATTCTTACACCACAGGCAGTCTCTTTATTGTCCCTGACTATTGCTCTGTTCAGCATCAGCGAATTTTATGTCCTGTGTTTGTGACTAAAATCACAGTTGTTCCCATAATGTGGGTTAGCAATGTGCCTGACTATATCCAGTCTACCTGACTTTAGGCTATTTTTCTATGGTGTACAGATATATGTGTTAACAGCATCTTTACCTGTTGCTCACAAAGGTACGTGGCCAAAGATTGTTTAAATAAAGTGTCGAGATACAATCAGAACACTAAACAAAAATGCAGTAATTGTGAGAACGTAGGTCATGATGCAACTCAGTGCCAGATGACGGGGAGAGGTAGAGAAGGGCAGGATCCTAGTTGGATAAACACAGCCAAGGTTCTGAGGAATACAGAATTTTTTTTGGATTGCTAAAATAATGACGTCATGATGTCCAGCTGAGAAAATTTAGTCTGCCCCCCCTTTTGAAACAAGCTGGGAGTTAATCCATTCAGTCCCAGACAGGATGAATCTTTGTGTGTTAAAGATTGTGGCAGCTATGAGCCAATATAGTAGAAATTGTTAACACAAATCAAAATCTAGCAGAAGAGGGTGGGGGTGGGGTGGTGGGAGAGCATTGAGTGAAAAATTACACAAGGTAGAATGGGTGGTGGGGGGAGGAATGTGAGATTTATATTTGACCCACTGGATAACTTGTGATAATAGCACCGGTTAACTTAGGGCTATTCAACAATGATAGCAACTTAACAGCATTTTAGTTGGATTGTGAGGAGTGGATGTTTAAAATTAGTGTACCAATCATGTGACTGAGAGAAGTAGCCCAGAGTACAGAGCACATCTTAGTGCAAATTTTGAATATGGGAAGGTTGAAAACTGTAACAGATGTAAGGCAGGCTCAAAGACAAATAATCTAATAGAATAAATAGACATTGAAGGAAGTGAACAGGGTGATCAGATAGATTGTAATAAACATTAGGAAGCCCACATTATTATTTTCTGAGTTTGGGACAAATCTAACATTGTGCTGTAAGCAAGCTATTTTAATACAATGGTGCTATTTAAGATAAAGAACGAGTAATCAAAATAAATTGCTGCCTGGAATCAAATTGAAAGGCTTGATTTTTGTTTCAATGTTATTATGTTATAAAATTCAGTAAGAAATAAATTCCAGAAGATCCGGAAGAGGGTTATGCATTATGTACAAAGGTGTCTCACTGGAAAAGGACTAAGACAAATATTGAAGGCTTTTTAACTATTGCAGGAATTTTGTGGAAGATTATGCAGTGCTTGTAAAATATTTACAGAGTTCCATCAAAGGAGGGAGAGCCAGTAGAGAGAATGTAGAGTGGGGAGAGTGAAAACCAGGCCTTTACAGATTTAAAATTGGCTGTGATTAATGTTGCATTAAGGTTGCCAGATCTCATAAAACAGTTCTGTCAGGAAAATGATGGGATGCAAGTTGCTGTAGTAACACAACAACATGGGGACAGGTTAAGACCAGCGGGGTATTACTGTGCCCACACACCATAGTGCAGCTTTTAGAAGCAGGGATACTGACAGGTTTCAGATGCAGATGTTCAAAATGGGAGGCAAATCTAGGGATAATCATACAGAAATCAGCAGAGATATAGAGAAAATCTTGCAGGAGGGTTAACAGTGCTAGAGACTGAGCATGAATGTGTTACAGATGTCAATGAAGAGACAAGCAAAGGCTTACCGGAAGAACCACTCACTGTGAGAGAATAAGCAACCTTCATGTGGATAGGGCTAGAAAATACATCAATAACAAAACTCACACTGCATGGGTAGTGGTAAATTATGAAGAAACAGTAATTGCAGGGGAACAGATTCAGGAAGTAAATCAACACAGGGAGCAGAGTTGATAGTTTTAACTGAAGCTTTAGAATGGAGTGCAGGAAAATGTGTTAACACACACACAGACAGCTAATACGCTTTTGGGGGTAATTCATGACTATATTTCAGCTTGGAAAAGGCGAGGTTTTGTTACCTCAAGTGGAGGACACATGCAGCATAAAAATCTGATTAAAGATCTAATCCAAGCAGTCTGCATTCCTTCAGAAGCAGCAGTAATCAAAATACAAGCTCACAAAAAAATTATAAATAAGGCCTGACAGGGAAATAGCCAAGCAGACAGAGCAGCTAAAGACTTGTTGGAGCAAAATGTGGAAGGAACACAAGGAGCAGGTATAACAGAATTGCAAGTTAGTGATAATCCAGGCATTGATGCGAGGCAGGTACAAAAATAGGCCCCAGAGGAGGAGAAACAGATGGAGAAAACAAGGAGGGCAGAAAGAGTGAGTTGGTAAATGGAGAGGGGAGGGGAAGATATTAGCACTGGAGGCAGTGTAACAAATCTTGTTAAAGCTGTAACATGGGAAAGCACACACAAGCAGAGACAAGATGAACAATTAGGAACTGTTAGTGATGGAAGGGAATGGGAGAAATGATAGTTAAATTCTGTCAAAGATGTATTCAATGTGCTCATGGAAAACCAGGATGCCACTATAAAGTAAAGATGGGGGAATCAGCCTAGACCTAAAGGATCCATGGAAAAATTGGAAAATTGATTTCACAGGATCATTACCCAGAGTGAGAGGGAAGTGTTACAGTTTAGTTATCATTGAACTGTTTACAGGTGGGTTGAAGTGTTCCTGTGTAAAGATGCCACAGCCAAAACTGTAGCTTTGATATTGGCCAATGAACTAATACCTAGGTGGGGAGTGCCTCTTCAATTAGGATTAGAGCAAATTAAGATTGTTGCTGGAATCTGAAACCAAAAGAAAAACTGCAGTAGGTCTGGAAGCATCTGTAAGGAGAGAAAAGAGCTGACGTTTCAAGTCTAGACGAGTCTTTGTCAAAGCTAAAAGGCATAGAACGTGGGAGATATTTATACTGCAGAGGGCAGGAATGAAAGATGTGTCATAGCCACAGAAACTAGTTAATGGCTATTCACAGAGAGAATAATGGGTGTGAATGGCCAAATGGTAGAGAAGCTAAAATGAAGATGTGGTGTTGTGTGTGTTGGGGGGGGGGATTAGGTGAGATAAAAGTAAATTTAGAAAAGGAGAAGCAAAGGAGGAGAAAAGGTAAGGGAAGGGACCTAAAGTGGGGGAAAGAGTTGTGGGGGGGAGGAAGAAAAATGAAGATAATAAAGAAATAAAAGATAAGAACAGCAAAAAAATTAAACAAATTAGAATGAAGACACAGAGGTTGAGTTGGGGTAGAGCAAATCATCTGATGTTGTTGAATGCAATGTTGAGACGGAAGCTGTAAAGTGCCTAGCTGGAAAATGAGATGCTGTTCTTCCAGTTTGCATTGAGCTTCACTGGAACATTGCAGCAAACCAAGGACAGACATGTGGGCATGGGAACAGGATAGTGTGTTAAGATGGCAAGCAACCGGAAAGTGAGGGTCCTGATTGCACAGAGACTGAAGGTGCTCAGCAAAGTGATCACCCAGTGTACGCTCTCTCCGATATAAAGAAGACCACATTGGAAGCAGCGAATGCAATACACCAAATTGAAAGAGGTGCATGTGAAACACTGCTTAACCTGCATTGAGTGTTTTGGACCTTGGATGGTGAACATAGAAGAGGTAAAGGTACAGGTGTTACACCTTCTGTGATTGCATGGGAAGGTGCCATGAGTGATGGGAGAGATGTTGGGTATAGTGGAGGAGTGGACTAGGTTATCCTAGGGAGAATGGTCTCTGCGGAATGCTGACAGAGGGAGTGAAGAGAAGATATGTTTGGTGATGGCATCGTGCTGGAGTTGTCAAAAATAACAGAGGATTATGCTTTGCAAAGAGGCTGGCGGGGTGAAATGTGAGAACAAGGGGGACTCTATCCTTGTTCTGGGAGGGAAGGGAGGGAGTGAGAGCCATGGCACGGAGGTGGACCGCACGCCATTGAGGGCCTTGTCGACAGAGCCCTCAACAGCGTGTGGTCCTTCTCCCATGCCATGACCCTCACTTCCTCCCTCTGGGATTATGTCATTCATGCCACCTTCCCATGCAATCGCAAAAGGTACAACACCTGTCCCTTTATCTGTTCTATGCTCACCATCCAACGTCCAAAACACTCATTCCAGGTTAAGCAGCGATTCACTTACACCTCTTTCAATTTGGTGTATTTCATTCACTGCTCCCAATGTAGTCTCCTCTATATCAGAGAAACCAAGCGTGGACTGGGTGATCACTTTGCTGAGCACCTTCAGTTTGTGCGCAATCAGGATTCTGCTCTTCTGGTTGCTTGTCATTTTAACATACAATCCTGCTCCCATGCCCACATTACTGTCCTGGGCTTGTTGCAATGTTACAGTGAAGCTCAAACAAACTGGAAGGGCAGCATCTCACCTTCTGGTCTCAACATGCAATTAACAGCTTCAGATGATTTGCTCTACCCCACCTCGACCCCTCTGTCTTCATTCTATTTTGTTTTATTTTTTACTGTTCTCTTACCTTTTATTTCTTTATTGTCTTTCTTCATTTTTCTTTCCACTCTTTTCCCCTACTTAATGCGCCTTCCCTTACTTTTTCTCCCCCTTTGCTTCACTTTTTCTAGATCTTACTTCTGTTCCATCTATTTTCTTCCCTCCCTCCCCCAACATCTTCATTTTAGCTTCTCTGCCATTCACACCCTTTATTCTCTCTGTGGACAGCTATTAGCTGGTTTCCTTGGTTTCTGTGCTTATGACTCATTTTTCATTCCCTCACCCTGCAGTGTAAATATCTCCCACTTTCTATGCCTTTTAGCTTTGACAAAGGATTGTCTGGACTTGAAACGTCAGCTTTTTTCTCTCCTTACAGATGCTGCCAGACCTGCTGAGATTTTCCAGCATTTTCTCTTTTGGCCTTCTGAATTAGATTCAGATCAGGGGACTCACTTCACAGGGAGAGTTTTAAAAGAAGTTTGCAGAATATTGGGAATAAAAGAGAGGTTCACACATCATACCACCCAGAGAGTTCAGGAATGTGGAGCGAATGAATAGGACATTGAAGAACAGCTTAGCCAAAGCCATTCTGGATGAAGGAAATAATTGGGCACAGGCCTTCCCTGCAATTTTGCTAAAGGTAGAGAACCACCCCAACCCGAGGAACAAGCTTAATCCCTTTCGAATTGATGACTGGTAAGGTGATGTGATAGTGGGAAGCTGGGAAAGTGAAATTGGAAGACAGGCAGCATTTCAGTGTATGAGGGACCTAGTAGATTGTTTGCATTCTTGAAAGAAACAGGTAATCACTCAGCAACAACACAGGGGTTGGATGAAATTGGCAAAGAAAAACACTCCTAATACTTACGTGGCGAAAAACTGCAGCAGGCGACAGTGCAGAGGGACCTCGGGGTCCTTGTGCATGAGTCGCAAAAACCCAGCCTGCAGGTGCAGCAGGTGGTCAGGAAGGCGAATGGGATGCTGGCCTTCATAGCGAGGGGGATTGAATATAAAAGTAGGGAGGTCTTGCTGCAGCTGTATAGGGCATTGGTGAGGCCGCAGCTGGAGTACTGTGTGCAGTTTTGGTCACCATACTTACGCAAGGATATTTTGGCCTTGGAGGGAGTGCAGAGGAGGTTTACTAGGCTGATACCGGAGTTGAGGGGGTTGAGCTATGAGGAGAGGCTGAATAAACTAGGCTTGTACTCGTTGGAATTTAGAAGAATGAGGGGAGATCTCATTGAGACATATAAGATGATGAATGGGATGGATAAGATAGAGGTGGAGAGACTCTTCCCGCTCAGAAAGGACAGTAGGACTAGGGGGCACAGCCTCAAGATAAAGGGGGGGCAGTTTAGAACAGAGTTGAGGAGGAACTTCTTCACTCAAAGGGTGGTGAATCTCTGGAATTCTCTGCCCGTTGAAGTGGTGGAGGCTGCCTCGCTAAATATTTTTAAGACGCGGGTTGATGGGTTTTTGATAAGCGAGGGGATTAAGGGTTATGGGGAGAGGGCGGGAATGGGGAACTGAGCCACGACAGATCAGCCATGATCGTATTGAATGGCAGGGCAGGCTCGAAGGGCTAGATGGCCTACTCCTGCTCCTATTTCTTATGTTCTTATGTTCTTACTCCTGGAGTCAAAGTAATGGTACAGCTAATGACAGACAAGAAAGGATTAGACACTAGATGGGAAGGGCTTTTCATTGTAGTTGTGGCAAGACAGACATATGTCCTAATTGATGAGAAATATTGTACCATATGGAGACACTGGGCACAGTGGAAACCATACCCTAGTGGGCAGACTACCAGCACCGAAACTGTTCCAGTAAATGAATCATCTTGTAGAGCGCAGAATCAAATGGCTTCAATAGCCACAGGACTGGTGAGAGAGTTAACTGGATTTATAGACAAAATTATTAGGTTAACCAAGTCATAGCATTGAAATCAGATTAGTATTAGACCAAACAAAAATGAATAATTTAATTATTATGTTACTAATTTTAAGACCTTCGGGACACTCTTTATAATTACAGGATATAGCGCACGGAGCCAATCAGACCCAACGAGTCTGTTTTCCCAGGTCGGAGGTGATGACCACGAGGTGTCACAGGCTGAAAGTGAGACAGGCAAGGTTTAACTCAGATATCAAAGGGACGTTTTTTACACAGAGGGTGGTGGGGGCCTGGAATGCACTGCCAAGTAGGGTGGCGGAAGCGGACACACTGGGATCGTTTAAAACTTACCTGGATAGTCACATGAGCAGACTGGGAATGGAGGGAAACAAACGAATGGTCTAGTTGGACCAATGAGAGGCACAGGCTTGGAGGGCCGAAGGGCCTATTTCCTGTGCTGTACTGTTCTTTGTTCTTTGTTCTCTTTGATTGCCAACAATCAAGCCCCAACGCTGACTGTCAAGTTGGAACATTTGAAGATAAAAGCAATGAAGTTATAGCGCAATTCTGTAAAGTATATTCACATTTTAATATTAACAAATGGCCCAGAGACACCAAAAGAGGGCTTTTAAGATTATTAATTCAGATTGACAAGGTGACTGTACCCTATTTTTTTCTTGTATTGTTGAATTTGCTGTGTTTAATACAGCCAGTACATCGAAAATTGATTACAAATATTTATCCAAAGTCCAAAGGTGTATGGGTTAGGTGGATTGGCCATGCTAAATTGTCCCTTAGCATCAGGGAACCTAGCTTGGAGGCCCTTCAGCCCTCCAAACCTGTGCTGATTATGATGCCCTAACTAAAACATAAGAACATAAGAAATAGGAGCAGGAGTAGGCCATCTAGCCCTTCGAGCCTGCCCCGCCATTCAATAAGATCATGGCTGATCTGAAGTGGATCAGTTCCACTTTCCTACTTTAAGAACAAAAGAACAAAGAATAAAATCAGCCCGGGAAACAGGCCCTTCGGCCCAATGAGCCTGCGCCGTCATCCCAATGCCACCAGTCCCCCCCTCCACGCATGACCCTTGTCTAATGTTTTATGGCCATCCACATTGAGGGAAACTAATTTAGGGACAATTTATTACTGCCAATCAGCCTAACAGCTCATCTTTGGGGTGTGGGAGGAAACCGGAGCACCCGGAGAAAACCCATGCAAGCACGGGAAGAATGCGCAAACTCTCACAGACACTGGCCCAAATCCATATGTCTGCACAGCAATCAGTGATAGTCACTGAGCTGTTGTCTTGCCCAGTATCTGGTCCAGTTTAGGCACACACTAACGACATGAAGAAGCACTAGGCCAATCTTGAACAATCAAGAGCAGCCCAAGTACGACCCATCGTGTATATGCCCCTCATTGGACACAAGGCTTTCTCCCCATAACCCTTAATTCCCTTGTCTGTCAAAAACCTATCTACCCGTGACTTAAATATATTTAGCGAGGTAGCCTCCACCACTTCAACAGGCAGAGAATTCCAGAGATTCACCACCCTTTGAGTGAAGAAGTTCCTCCTCAACTCCGTTCTAAACTGCCCCCACCCCCTTATCTTGAGGCTGTGCCCTCTAGTCCTGCTATCCTTTCTAAGCGGGAAGAATCTCTCTACCTCGACCCTATCCATCCCTTTCATTATCTTATACATCTCGACAAGATCCCCCCTCATCCTTCTAAACTCCAACGAGTACAGACCCAGTCTATTTAGTCTCTCTTCATAGTCCAACCCCCTCATCTCCGGTATCAGCCTAGTGAACCTCCTCTGCACTCCCTCCAAGGCCAAAATATCCTTGCGCAAGTGCGGCGACCAAAACTACACACAGTACTCCAGCTGCGGCCTCACCAGTGCCCTGTACAGTTGCAGCAAGATCTCCCTGCTTTTATATTCTATCCCCCTCGCTATAAACGCCAGCATCCCATTCGCCTTCTTGATCACCTGCTGCACCTGCAGACTGGGTTTTAGCAACTCATGCACAAGGACCCCCAGGTCCCTCTGCACCGTAGCATGCTGCAGCTTTTTGCCTTTTAAATAGTAATCCTTCCTACTATTATTTCTGCCGAAGTGGATAACCTCACACTTGCTAACATTGTACTCCATCTGCCAGGTCCTCGCCCACTCGCTCAGCCTATCCAGATCAAAAAAATCCAGATTAAAAAAACCTTCTGCCCCTATTTGGTCTGTATCCCTTTATTTCCTTCCTATTCATGTACCCATTCAGATGCCTCTTAAATGTTGCTAATGTGCCAGCTGCCACCACATCATCTGGCAGCACGTTCCAGGTACCCACCACTCTCTGCGTGAAAAACTTCCCACGCACATCTCCCTTAAACCTTCCCCCTCTCACTTTGAACCTGTGCCCGCTTGTAACCTTGAAAATGTCTTTGACTATCCATCCTGTATATACCTCTCATAATTCTGTAGACATCGATCAGGTCTCCCCTTAGCCTCCGTCTTTCCAGTGAAAACAATCATAGTTTATTTAATCTCTCCTCATAGCCAACTCCATTGAGACCAGGCAAATTCTAGTGAACCTTCTTTGCACTCTCTCTAAAGCTTCCACATCTTTCTGTGGTGTGGTGATCCAAACTGCACATAATACTCCAGTTGCTGCCTAACCAATATCTTATATAGCTGCAACAGATTTCCCACCTGTGTTGCCATTTTTAGGGAACTGGACCTGCACACCCGGATACTCTGTTTGTTAATGTTTCTAAGGCTTCTGTACTCCAGTAGATACAAGCCTAGTCTTTCCACCCTTTCCCTCATAAGACAACCATCTCAGATTGTGGGTGGCACGGTGGTTAGCACTGCTGCCTCGCAGCACCAGGGACTCAGTTTTATGTCTATGTGGAGTTTGCACATTCTCCCCGTGCCTGTGTAGTTTCCTCCGAGTGCTTTGGTTTCCTCCCATTGTCCAAAAGATGTGTGGATTAGGTTGATTGGCCATGCAAAATTGTCCTTTAGTGTCCAGGGGATTAGGAGGGTGAAGGTATGAGGTTACAGGGATAGGACCTGGGTGGGACTGTTCAATAGGCCAGATGGCCTCTTTCTGCACTGTAGGTTTTATGATTCTATAATTGTTCTCTCTGCAAAGATCCTACATAAACTGCCTGCTCCCGTACATGGATAGTACATCTATAGCATGGATTGCAGTATGATTGGAAGAATGAACAGCAATTGTAAATCACCCAGACTGCTGTCCACTATTGCATAAAGGAAATCTCTGATGCTCCATATCCCAAAAGTTACCTTTCTTTCTTTCCAACCATTATCTTGTAAATTGAGCTTGTGTCTGTACATGGCCTGTTTGTGAACACAACTCCTCACTCACCTGAAGAAGGGGCAACACTCCAAAAGCTCGTGCTACCAAATAAACCTGTTGGACTTTAACCTGGTGTTGTGAGACTTCTTAATGTCCCCACCCCAGTCTAACGCCGGCATCTCCACATCATTTTCTCTTGCCAGAGAAGCAAGGGCAATGAGAACATGGCTTTGCAAATATTGAAGGGAACACTGCAATATTTGCAAGGTTGCCTATAATATTTTGGTTCTGATTCCAATAACTGCATGCACTTCGCTTTGCAGATGCTGCATATCAACTGTGGAATATAACACAACTGAAAGGATTCCGCAGCCTCTAGCTTCAGCTGGGAGGTCCTGTTATGCTTTTTATTTTGAGGGGTAATGCCCAGTCTCCTGGTAGCTGTCATGATGTTATCATTCTGCAGTACCTCAAGATCACTGAAGAAAACCTCTGGTGAAGTGATATGGTTTTTCTTTGCAATGTGTCGGAGAATTGTTTCTGCTTCCTGTACTCTTCCCGTTACCAGCAGCCAGTAAGGAGATTCAGGAATAAACCTGAAATTAAAGGTGTTTTTGTGTCAACTGAAGAGTACAAAAGTCACAGAAAGGATTTGATCGGTTACTATTAGCATTAACATTCTTCTTAATGGTAGATATTAACAAGCATTCAAATCAAGGAGTAGGTTCAGAGTGTTAGAATGTAACTGGTGACAACATTGATTGGATGTAATGTAACCAATGGGAACAAGATGTAAGGGTCAGCTGACCCAGTAAAACATGGATTCAATTACAGAGTGATGTAATAGTCAGCTGACCAGCTGATTCGCGATAAACAAGGATATTGGTTTCTGCTATCGCAGCGCCAAATGTCGTACTGGAGAATTTCTTGTTTCCCGAGTTGTGATAATTAAACTTAACAAAGTTTGCTTTTCTAAAATTCAACTAGCTTTTATTATCACAAAACTGCGTCCAGTATATGGCTGAATCTTGGAAACAGAGAGCAGTCCACACTAACTGCAGGTTCTATCCCAAGACTGCGCCTACTTCAAGGATCAATTCAATAGTTATGCATTTTCTTATCAGCTTACATGATTTTAATAATACGAAGAACAAAGAACAAAAACAGCCTGGGAAACAGGCCCTTCGGCCCAACGAGCCCGCGCCACCATCTCAACACCACCAGTCCCCCTCTCCACCCACAACCCTTGTCTAATGTTTTATGGCCATCCAGATTGAGGGAAACTGATTTAGGGACAATTTATTACTGCCAATCAGCCTAACAGCTCATCTTTGGGGTGTGGGAGGAAACCGGAGCACCCAGAGAAAACCCACGTAAGCACGGGGAGAATGTGCAAACTCTCTCAGACACCGGCCCAAATCCATGTGTCTGCACAGCAATCAGTGATAGTCACTGAGCTGTCGTCTTGCCCAGTATCTGGTCCAGTTTAGGCACACACTAACGACATGAAGCACTAGGCCAATCTCGTACAACCAAGAGCAGCCCCAGTACGACCCATCGGTACATCGAACAAAACAAATTCTGTGACTCCCTCATCCCCGACCTTGGTTCTGTGACTCCTTTATGCCTTATTTTCTGTAATGAACAAATTCTGTGACTCCCTCCTTCCTGACCTTATCTAATGTCTCGTATGTTATCTCACGGTACATGGAGTCATCTGTGTAAAGGCCAGCTCTCCTGGTGTTAATCATGTGTCACCCAGGCTATGTGAAGTCAGTCTCATCAAAATAGACTGAAGGCCAAGCATTTGGTCTTCACTGGTTGTAGTCATTTCTTTGTTCAGAGTCAGTCAGCTTTACAGGGGTCTGGCATTTTGAAATGGCTTGGTCTGCTGTCCTTTACTTTATAATAAATACTTGACCATTTTTCCCATCAGGCTACTGCTTCATTCATACACTATCACAGTGGGAAGTTTGGAGTGGCCCAGGATGAGGCCCGAAGTTCGGAGTAATGACGTTTTTTTATTAAACCTTTTCTTTGATTTATAAGTTGGACTAAGTTTTATTGTATTTTCATTAGCTGCATTTTGAAGAGTTCCTCCTAAAGAAACAGAGAGAATGATATGAAAGATAATGGAATTTGGACAAGATGGTAGAAATGCCTGGATCAGAATTTACAAAAATTATGATCACTATCCCAAAGTGTGGTGGATGCTGGGGTAGTGAGTAAATTTAAGGAGCAGTTAGACAGATTTTTGATTGGTAATGGATTGAAAGGTTATGGGGGGAAAGCAGGAAAATGGGGATAAAGAGAATATCAGCCATGATCGAATGGTGGAGTGGACTCAATGGGCCTATTTTTTATGAACTTATGAAATTTTATTAATTGATATGGCTTAGAGCAAGAAAGGAGCTGGGGCACTTTGCTTTGTCTGTTTCACTAAACTATATTAAGCATTGCATGGAATGGAAACTCCAACAGGAAAAGAATGAAATGTCTTTATCCAGATTTCTCAGCCTCCGACCTGCTCTTGTAACCACCGTATCTATGTGGCTGGTCTAGTTATATTTCTGGTTAATGGTGACCCCTAGATGTTGATGGTGGGGGCACGTAGTGATGCGGACATAATTAGATATCAAAGGGAGTAATGTCAGAAAAACAGAGGTAGATTTGTAATTAAAGTATAGATTTAAGTGGGTTTGATTTAGTGCATCAGATGGGTAAAATTCTAGTTAGGTAAGACAATCTTAGACAAAGGGATTTGTATGTCCAGGGATTCGGTCAGTTCAAACTGCGCTCCTATTGTGCTTAGCGGGGTTATGACATGAAAAGTAAATAAACTTGGAGAAGTAAAAAGTCGTGGTTTAGAAACTGGGGCATCTTTAGAGCAGTAAGGTTTTCGGGATTGTGATTTTAACTGAATTCATAACAGTTAAGTGTAGGAACCTAGGAAAGGAACACCTCTCTCAGGTTTGCTACATGAAAAGCTATATCATGGAGTCATAAAGTCATAGGGGCATACAGTGCAGAAAAGGCCCTTTGGCCCATTGAGTTTGCATAGACAATATCTACCATAAAAGGCGTGGTCATCCCATTTTCCTGCACTTGTCTCAAGTCCTTGAATGTTATGATATTTCAAGCGCTCATCCAAATATTTTGTTATAGTTTATAAGGTTTCTGGCCTCCACTACCTTGATGTGGGTATGCCGGCGTTGGACTGGTGTAAACACAGTAAAAAGTCTGACAACACCAGGTTTTAGTCCAACCTATTTATTTGATAATATACTCGCAAGCTTTTGGGTTAGCCCAACCCGAAAGCTTGCGAGTATATTATCAAATAAATAGGTTGGACTAAAACCTGGTGTTGTCAGACTTTTTACTGTGTCTCCACTACCTTGCCAGTCAGTGCATTCCAGATTCCCACCAATCTCTGAGTGAAAACGGTTTTCCTCAAATCCCCTCTTGCCCCTTACTCCAAAACCATGCCCCCTCATGATTGACCCCTCAACCAATGGAAACAGTTGTGCCCTACTCACCCTGTCCATACCTCTCATCATCTTGTGCACCTCAATCATGACCCTCCTTAACCCTCTCTGCTCTAAGGTAAACAATCCAAGCCTATCTAGTCTCTCATTATATCTCAAATGCTCCATCCCAGGCAACACTGTGGTGAACCTCCTCTGTATGCTTTCTAGTGCTACCACTTTCTTCCTATAGTGAGGTGACCAGAATTGCATACAGTACTCCAGCTGTGACCTAACCAACACTCTGTATAACCCCAACATTATCTCCTTGCTCTTATACTTGATATCATGACTGATGAAAGCCAGTGTCCAATGTGCCTTCTTAACCATCCTATTCATGTGCCTTCAGGGATCTGTGAACAATTCCCCAAGGTCCCTCTGTTCTGGTTAAGAAAGCCAATGCCTGAAATTTAAATAACAGCTTGTTAATAAATCAAGAGAAATGAAGAGAAGTTTTCAACGAGTCTGAAGTTGAAGGAACAAAGACTATAACAGGATGCCATTCTGGAATCTTCCCGTCCAGTGATAACACCAATCAGGAACATAAAAGTTAGATTTTCTCTTGTTGGAGGTGGCTATTGCCTTGCACATGTGATGCAAATGTTACAGCCACCTACGTCAACCTAAGCTAGGATGTAGCCCAGGCCTTTCTGAATACAGGCATAGGCTGCTTAATAAAATCAAAGGTTACAAATGGAACTGAAAATTGTGGAACCATCAGCAAACATCCACAGTGCTAACTTTATGATGGATGGAAAGACAACGGTAGAGCAGCTGCAGACAGTTTTGCTTAGGATACTATCGAGAGGCACGTGAAATAGTGTCCTGTAGCAGAGATGTTTGGTTTCCCACAGCCAGAGCTATCTTTCTCCTTTGCTCTGACAAAGGGTCATCCAGACTGGTTGAGATTTTTCAGCATTTTCTGTTTTTGTTTCAGATTCCAGCATCCGCAGTAATTTGCTTCCATCTTCCTCCTCGATGGGTGTGACCGCAACTGGAGGAGACGCTTCCTCTGATTCTTATGGACTTCAATTTTACTAGGATGCTTTGATGTCAGAATCAGTCAAATGCTGCCTTGGTGGCAATGGGCAGTCACCCTCACCTCTGGAGTTCAGCTCTTTTCTCCATGTTTGGGGTAAGATTGTCTTGGGGTCTGCAGTCGAGTGTCAGAACCAAAGCTGAGCGCTGGTGAGCAAGTCAGCCAGCGAATAAGCATTGCTTGATAGCTCTGTTGACAACTGCCCTCACTCCTTATATGAAAAATGGTATTTGTCATAATCAGAGTCACTAATGAGAGAGGAAGTAAAGTGCTCATTTGTTGACCAGTGGACTCTGATTGGCAGAGGTGCTTTTTGGGCGATTTTAATTCTAAGTGCTGAATCTGGGCACAATTCAGATCCGACTCGGAAACCTGTTCTTGGGTGCCCCCATACGCACTCAACCTTGAAAAAGAAATCACGGGTCTGAATCACGCTGTGGACGGGGATTATTGCGTCCGAAACGCTGCTGCTCCGATCGGAGCCTTCAACTGTGCATGCGCAGAGAGAAAAAAAATTAGAGAAACGCGCCCCTGTCACATTGTTCCTGGCCGCAAAACGTGGGTAAAGTGGCCCAGAAACAAAAAGTGGGAGCAGTGGCCCCCAAAAGATATCGCCCAACCCCCATAACATAACTGTCCCCCTGATCCACCCAACTCCCCCCCCCCCCCAACTACCCAGGCTGACCGTGACCCCCTGCCTCCTTCCCCCCTCCCCCCACCGATCGCCCGCAGAGTGGCAGCGGACCCCACCAGCCTCTGCTCACCCCGACCAGAGATCCATCTGGCCCACCTCCCTCCTCCTCCCACCTCCACCCCCCCCCCCACCCCCAAGCAGAGAATGATCGAGCCTCCCTCCTCCCCTCCCCACCCCCACCAGAGAGCAATTTGGCCCATAGCCCTCCCCCCCGCCCCCGCCAGAGAATGACCGGGGCCTCCCACCCCCACCCCCAACGGGGAACGATTGGGCCTCCCTCCCCCGCCCCCATCGGAGATGCATCTGACTCGCCTCTTCCTCCATCCCCCCAACCAGAGAATGATCTGGCCTGATTTCCACCCCCACCCCCAACACCGCACCCACCCACCCCCCCGCCACCCCCCCCGACCCCACCCCCACCCCCACCCCACTCCCCTTCCACTGATCTGAGTCAGAGAGCCATTGGAAGCTCTGAACTTGCCTTTTTTAGAAGCTGGAGCGCCCAAAACAGACTTTTCCTGAGCATGGCTGTTTCGCGCTGGATCTGGACGGGCGAACACAGTGGTAGAGGGAAATGCAGGTAAGATTGGGCATCCAGCTCATTGAGGCAATTTAAATGCATGCAAATACACTTAAGTTGAAGTCACACCCATTTTGGGGCCTTGGTAAAGTTGGCATCTGTGCAGATGCAGGCTCGGATCGCGCTAATCGCCTCACACTTGACTTTACCAAGTTTTTGCACCCAAACACGGGTGCGACACAATGGTAAAAATCGGGCCTGGTGTGTCTGAACCTGGACATAATATGGAGATGCCGGCGTTAGACTGGGGTAAGCACAGTAAGAAGTCTCACAACTCCAGGTTAAAGTCCAACAGGTTTATTTGGTAGCACAAGCTTTTGGAAGCAGGGGTCTGAAAGCTCATGCTACCAAATAAACCTGTTGGACTTTAACCTGGTGTTGTGAGACTTCTTACGGAATCTGGACAGAAAACCATGCTGGTTTTCTCACTGGAAACAATACTCTGCCATTGGTAAGATTCCCCGATACTGGTGCTGATGCTCCATAAACAGGAAGCTACTTCTCCTGCACCAGTCTTTGAGCCATGCATTCATTTCATTTCAAAGAACAAAAAACAAAGAACATTACAGCATAAGAACCCTTCAGGTCTGTATTAGCACAGATGCCTCTCTAATCTAATATTTTCTTGCCTCAACATGGCTCATATCTCTCTTTTGCCTGCCTTTTCATCTACCCAGATCCCTCTTGGATGTTGTTATAGAATCTGCTTCCACCATCTCCTCCGGCGTTCCAGGCTTTTATCACCCTCTGTGTGAAAAACTTGCCCTGAATCTTATTCGCCCTATGCCAATTTGCATGTGGCGCCAATAATAATCTTTCAGTTAACTTTCAGGTTCTGTCTTCAAATGTGGTACTTAACTCCACGTACTGATTATGCAGAAGCTCTTTCCTAGTTCTACCTAGGTTGTTGGTCCTTCCATGGACCGTGATGACTGAATGCTCTCCCCTCATTGCAAGTTGCTCTCCAGCCCCGAGCAGATGTCCTGAACTCGGGCACCAGGGAGACAATATAGCTTGGATTCTCACTCTTTGCTGCAGAGAATAATCACCCTCACTAAACTGTCTCCTACGACTACTACTACATTCCTTTTTGCTCCCCACACTATGGCTTCTTGCACCACGGTGTCATGCTGCAGCTGCATAGAAATTTAGTTAGGCCTCATTTGGAATATTGTGTACAATTCTGGTTGCCACACTACCAGAAGGGCATGGGTGCTTTGGAGAGGGCACAAAAGAGGTCTACCAGGATGTTGCCTGGTCTGGAGGGTATTAACTTTGGGGAGAGGTTGGATAAACTCTATTAGTTCTCATTAGAATGGCAGAGGCTGAGGGGTGACCTGATA